>NC_090437.1:701802912-703237912 GCF_031143425.1 Pleurodeles waltl
CACATGAACTCCCATGGAGTGTTTCAAACAAAAGAAAAAAAAGAATCCCCTCATCTAATCAGAACAAAGTGAGATGGAAAATTCTCATAGGTGGGACAAACACAAGAACAGGGAGGAAAGCCATTAACGTGGGAGTAGGGAACACAATGATTGATTCACATTTAGAACCTCTTTCACAAACATATGTAGCTGTGATTCGTTAAAAAAGCTTTATCATAATGGAAAGACAGAGCAGGAAAGCAGACCAGGAAGTGGGGAGACTGAGGGCCTGATTTAGAGTTTGATAGATGGGTTACCCCATCACAAACGTGAAGGATATCCCGTCTGCCGTATTACAATCTCAATACTCCATTATGGGATCGTAATATGGTAACATCTGTGACAGAGTAACTCTCCGCCAAACTCTAAACTAGGCCATTAATGCATATACTAAAACAGTGGTTTAGTGTGTTTGTATTCATAGTGCAAGCTTCTAACTGAATCGTTAACAGGGATCTGGTGGATACAGGGTGTGAGTTTGGTGCTCATAAGAGGTGTCAGATTGTGGTGCTGGAAACAAAGGCCCTCATTATGAACACGGCGGGAAACATCATCGACCGCCGTGGCGACAGCAAACAGAAGACCGCCATTGGCGGTGAACAGAAACCTGCCATATAATGATGAAAAAATCTGAATCCGACAAAAATCACCCTGCTACCAGTCACCGCCAGGACTTTGTCGGCGGAAATGCTGGACCTCCCACCCAGCCACCGCCTCCCACACCAACACCCCGCCCATCAAATAATGAAGCACAAATCACCATGGCGGTCAGTGGAAGCCGAACGACCATTGGCGGTGCAGACCGCCATGGGCGGCAAGTGGACCCAACAGTAAGAAGTGCGCACATTGGATAAGTTAGAAACTCACACACCTGACACACATCCACAACACTATAAAACACTCACAGACACACCCCACAATCCTTTGCAACAAAAGTAGGCCAACGAAGACAGAGAATCCCAGAAGCAGACACCGAATGCCAAAATCCACAATACTTACACCCAACCACACAAGAGCACCCTCACCTAGATCCACACAAGACACCATTCACAACACTCACCATGGCACCCCCCAAACACCCACGCTTCACAGAAAGGGAGCTAAGGACCATGGTGGATGAGATCCTGAAGGTCGAGTCACAACTATTTGGGGCACAGGTGCAGCACACACCCATTGCCAGGAAGTTGGAGCTATGGCAGACAATAGTCAACAGGGTCAATGCAGTGGGACACCATCCATGCACCAGGGATGACATCCGCAAGAAATTAAATGACCTGCGGGGGAAGGTCAGGGCCATGGCATCCAGGCACCACATTGCAGTCCAGAAGACTGGGGGAGGACCTCCACCAACACCACCCGCATACACTGACTGGGAGGAAAAGGTACTGGACATCCTGCACCCTAAGGGCCTCACTGGACTCACTGGAGGAATGGACTCAGGTAAGCCGTCTACAATTAGCCCATATCCATCACACCTGTAATGCATGCACCACCTCACCCCTCCAACACCCACCAGGACCACTACCCCACCCAGCCCACAGGCACTTACTCCAATCCCCCGGCATGCCCACTAACCCACTAACAGACCCACATCCCTCCCCCTGCGCACAGCCACCCACCCTTGCAAGGAAACACAATGGTCTACAGCACCTCCAAATCCCAAGCTAAAAGCAATGCTAATGTCGTGATCACCCTTTCCTCAGAATCTGCGGGTCGCTGAACAAGATTGTCCACCTCCCGGCAGCACCAAACTCAGAATGCTTTGTTAGCGCTGAACTTAGATGATGCCAGGCGAGGGGAAAGGGAATTAGGAAGGGAACAGCAGGAGGGAGATCTGAAAGACAAAAAGTTAGTGCAAACACAAACGCAGTGACTCAACTACTATCATACAACACAAACAATGATTATCATCATCAAACTGTGCAATTGAGGAAATGCTCGAACGTTCAAAACAACCACCGTCCAAATCTATGCAATTTCACTAAAATGAAGATATATATATATATATATATATATACGAATATTACTTTCCTAACAAAGAGTATCATAAACAGCCTAAGCCCTAAAAAACTATAAATATGTCTAAAGATCTAATCTCCTAAGACAATCTAAACTAGGACAGAACAGCCTTCGTCTTAAATAATAAAGAAAACTGTAGCCGAGGGAAGGCGCCAGGAAATCGCGGCCCCTTGAAACTACACTGAAGCAAAGGTTAAAAGTCTTTTGTGCGCTTAGGTTAAATAAACTATAATACAATGTTTCACTTTTGCCTTTGAGAAAACAATTAATAACGTTAAGAACCGAAACAGTATTAAAGGAAAAAACTTGCGAACAAACAAAACGCTCACCCTTGATTCCAGAAACCAGAACAGCTGAACCTCAAGCGCTGCCTGAGAATTCCGAAGGACCAAGGATGCAACGTATCCAAAAGAGGGCGAGCATCGAGCACTCCAGGAAAAGCTTACCTGAACGAGTACGACCTACTCGTAAAAGCTCTGCCAGAAACAGCAAGGAAAACGCAGAGCAGAACTCGCTCCAGCTCCAAAGCTGACTGCAGAATAGTGAGCGAGCCTAGAAGGGTGTGGCTGCTATTTATAGAGCGGCCGCACCCAAAGCTGGCCGCCGCCCCTGTGTAACTGGGAATGCTAGTTTTAAAGGTTCAAGTCCCATTCTCCATGAGATGCATGATAGTGTTACAGCGTAACCACCATCGACCTGTCCCCGCAGCTCAATATGCTCTGCCACACGGGGTGCAGCGAGCGCAACTTTGCTCAGAAAGGGATTATAACTGGTGACACCATGTGGGAGTTGTGGGTGGAAGTTGTGGAAACACTAAGGGGACGGGACCTAGACCGCAGGACACCCTACCCTTGACAGCTAACCTCACCAAAGCATCCTGGATGGCCCCAAAGTGTGTAACCTGCACAAACCCGCCCAGGCCTGTGCACCCCATCCGACCATGCTAATGTAACAGACATGTCCATTCCTCCCAACAGGCAATGCCACCCTGACGGACAGGACAAGGAGTGGCAGTGCCCCACAGGGGGACAGAAGCACCTTCCAGGACACTGGGGATGGAACCCTGGACACTGACGATCAGCCTGGCCCCTCACACAGTCCTGGCCTGTCACCATCCAGCAGCCACACCCAGGATACCGCTGACATCCCTACCATCCAGGCAATAACATCAGCCCAGGGCAACTGTCCACATACCTGTGTATCCAGGCCACAGACTGGTGGGACACAAGTACAGAGGCCACAGTCACCCCCTACCAACAGGCAGGAAGACGACGGCCCCAGAACAAGTGGTACTGCCAGACCTGTGCAGGAGACACAGGCACAGGGGGCTAGGCCCAGTGTGAGGGCACCAGTGGTCCAGTGGGGAGGCCACAGGATGGATGCCGCAGCCCATGACGTGATTTTGGAGGTCCTGGGAGCATATCACCATACCGAGGACAGAGTGTCCCAGATAGTATCCACCCTGGAGCAGAGTCAGAGGATGCAGCAAGCAGACCACCAAGAGGCCATGGAGCAGTGGAAACTGCACAATGCCACAAAGGCCAACATTGCAGGTGCGCTGCTGCAGCTGCCTGAGGCCCACACAGAACAGGGAGCCCCTACTACAGCAGAGGATACAGACCAGACAACAAGAGCATCAGCAGCAGCTTCACATGAACCACCCTCTAAGGACACACAGGGGACATCCATCTCAACCCCTACAGGCCAACAACAGGCACCCAAATGGACCCTCAGGCCAAGATATGGCATAGGAACACCTGCCAAGAACATGCCCCCCCCTAAGAAGTGACTGTGCCAAAAACTGTCCTTCAAGTGTCCCACTTAATCCAAAACCAAACAGTGCTACAAATACTACAAACTCTTGTAAGCCTGGGTGGACCTACCACTACTGCCAACAATGCTGCAACCATGTTGCCATATTGGACAACCACCATTAGCCCACTCCCATCACTGTAATCTGCACGATTTAATCCCTGCACCAAATAAAACACCTTTTCACCTGTTACGATGTCCCCTGTCATTAAGTTTGAACAAAGTGAAGTATGGATGCAACTGGTTGATAACTCCTTTATTGGTATCTGAGTAGCATGAAAAGCACCACACACCCTACATGTTGTTGTGCCGACACATGTGTTGAAATATTAGACTAAATTGTAATCTGTCCTATGCAGACCTGGTCACAGTGGCAATTAGTATTGACCCAACACCCCCCTAGAAGACAAGGCACACTGACAGTATGATGCACAGACACCGATCTCATCCAATTGTCCCTCATAGTTACTGGAAGTAGAGTTGTATCAGTTGGATCCTGGAATTTACATCTTCCCCTTCCTCATCATCACCATAACTATCATCCCCTCTCTGAGGAAGCTGGTCTGGATATACATAGGGGGATAGA
This sequence comes from Pleurodeles waltl, assembly GCF_031143425.1. NCBI lineage: Eukaryota > Metazoa > Chordata > Amphibia > Caudata > Salamandridae > Pleurodeles > Pleurodeles waltl. The sequence goes on from NC_090437.1 coordinate 701,807,369, forward strand.
ATTTCCTCCAAGAGGGGGATAGAATTTCTCACAGCCACGTTGTGCAGCATGCAGCAGACCACCACTATTCTACACACCTTTTTAGGCCCCTAGGCCAGGGAACCACCAGAGATATGTAGACAATGAATTCTAGCCTTCAGGAGACCTACTGTGCGCTCTATCACCCTCCTAGTGCATCCATGGGACTCATTCTAATTCCTCTCTGCATCTGTTCCAGGATTCCTCACTGGTGTCAGGAGCCAACGCAACTTGCGATAGCCAGAATCACCTAGAAAAAGGTGCAAACAGAACTTTGATTGACAAGCCTCAGAGGCAGACCGCCTGGCTGTCTGCTATGTGGCAATAAGTGACAGAAATACCTACCTATGATCCACCCTCTGTCCTCTTGTAGTTGTTCCATCTGGTGTGGCACACTACTGTTAGTCAGCACAAATGAATCATGGACTGAACCAGGGAACATGGCATTCACATGTGTGATGTACTGGTCTGCAATACACACCAATTGAATGTTCATGGAATTAAAGTTCTTCCTGTTTCTGTACACCTGTTCACTGACTCTTGGGGGGGGTGATAGCTATGTGGGTGCCATCGATGGCACCTATCACATAGGGTATGTTGGCAAAGGCATAGAAGTCCGACTTGATGGCAGGCAGGTCAGCACTTTGGGGAAACCTCACATAGGACTGTAGGTGTCGTACAAATGCATTCAGGAATCTTGACAGTATAATGCTTAACCTGCACCCATGCCCACTGTCAATTGAAATGAGCCCGTGGCCAGGAAATGGAGTGCAGAGAGCACCTGCGCTTCAGTAGGGATGGCATGCGTATTACGATTTACCGGTGTCAGTGCAGGATCCAGTAATGCACAATGTTCAAGAATAGTTGCACGAGTGAGTCTGTAATTGATAATGATGTGACGCTCCACCATGGTCCGCAAATCAACAAGTGGTCTGTACACCGATGGGGCCCTTTCTCGCCACAAGGGTCTGTACCTAGGAGGAGTTGAAAACACATGTGAGGAACACACATACATCTGCACACATTGTTATTCATTCAGCACTGCTGGCATGATTGTCGTCAACACTAATGCCTAGTGTGTGTGACATTACAGCAACATGATCACAATGATAGATCAGGGCTGGTCAGGTGAGATAATGTTATTTGTCACATGCCTATGGGTGTGTGGGGAACAATAGGACCTGCATTGTGCAGATGAGAGTTTTACAAATGCGTAGTTTTGCCCAAAATGTCTGCCCCCTGTAATCCAGAACTGTCGTTGTAGAAGTGAACTCATACCGCTAGTGGTTGACGTAACAGCGTAAGGCGGTGTTTACCGCCATGCGCAAATTCATTGGTTAAAATGGATGTCAATGGGGAATCCTAGCGTATCATGATCGCCGCCGGCGGTGACAGTGCACACCGCCACGGTGCGTACGCAAACTCGTCACCCCAACTTCACTTGACTCCCTGATCTTGTGCAAGCAGGTACTCCAGTGAGTCTACTGCTGTGTCCTGCCTCTGGTCATGGAAGTGGCATGTGTTGCAGGGGAAAGGGCCCCGGCCTTCACCCAAGAGGAATTGGATGGGCTCGTGGACGGGGTCCTGCCCCTGTACGCCAAGCTCTACGGATGGCCAGAGGTACAGGTGAGTAGGAGGATTGGGGGCCATGGATGTGTGTAGTGTGTAGTGGTTGGTGTTGGCTGCATACATGTGTGCACCTCTGACACTGGAGGGTCCAGGGTTCCTGGCATGCTGCGTGTGTGTGTGCTGTTAGTTGGTTTGAACTGTCCGTCCCATAGTGGACATATAGCCAGCTGTATATGATTGGCCAGTGTCTGACCTTTGTGTTACATTTCTGTGTGTCCCTTAAAGGTAAGCGCCCACCAGAAGAGGGGACTTTGGCATGCCATCGCCAACGAGGCACGGACCCTGGGGGTCTACAACCGCCAGAGCACCCACTGCAGGTAGAGGTGGGAGGACCTGCAGCGCTGGGCACGAAAGATCTGCGAGGCCAAGCTGGGGAAGTCCTCCCAACGGGGAAGGGGTGCCTGTCGGGCACTGACCCCCCCTTATGCAATGCATCCTGGCGGTGGCGTACCCGGACCTGGATGGGCGCTTGAAGGCTGCACAACAGTCACAAGGGGGTGAGTACACATACCATATTTTTGACCCTTTATGGACGTGTGTGTGTGCATTCAAATTTATGTTGCCTAGTTGCAGGGACTATGAGTGATGTCCATTTACATCATGGCCCCCGTGAGGAGTAGGGATGTTTTGGTCAGGTCTACTACACGTCAGGTACTTCAGTTATTTGGGGAATGACTGTAAAGCAGGGTTCTGGCCCCTAGTCAGGGGCATAGCCATGGGTATAGCGGTAGGTGCTGCCTGTTGGAGGGTTTTCTGGGTGGGTGTATGTGTGAACCACTATTGTACCTCCATTCAGCTTTTGACAAAATCTCTCCTGTTTTGTCCCCCATCCCTGTTCTCTTGTGTTGTCTGGGTACATCAGCATCATCTGGCGAGGGAGCTGGGGCACCGGCCAGTGGGGATGCAGCGGCCCACTGATCCTTGGATGCAGAGTCGTCGGACGCCAAGGGGACCAGTGGGTTGGAGGGCGAGGGGAGTACCACGGGGGAGGCAACTACCACTGGAGGTAGTGACTCCAATACCTCCTCCGATGGGAGCTCCCTGGCGGTGGCGGACCCTAGTGGGCCCACACCTACTGTGTCATCTTCCACCACCCCGTACCATCACTGCCCTCTCATTTGCTACCCACCAAGTTGCCCGTGCCTGCTCGCTCAGAAGGGAGGGCGTCCCCTTCGCCCCAGGTACCTCCTCCCCTGCCCCAGTCAGCCCTGCTGCCCTCACGGAGGAGGCCATTGACCTCCTGAGAACCGTCCCTCTAGGGCAGACAACCATCGTCAATGCCATCCAGGGGCTAGCATCAGAGAAGCAGCAGACCAATGCCTATCTGGATGGCATTCACTGTGCCGTGTCTGGCCTACAGAGATCTTTTCAGGCTCTGGCCTCCTCTTGGACGGCAGCCAGTGTCCCTGGTCATTCCGTCCCCCCTCCAACCTCCTCTACCCCTTCCAGCACCCCACTCCCTTCACCTGTCCAAAGCACACATTCTGACATGCAGGCACACTCCTCAACACACAAGAAGCACACTTCCAAACACAAGCACCACACCTCCCACCAGAAGCATACACACAGCCAACATACCCATGCACACACAACAACATCCACTTACCCCAGTGTGTCCACCTCTTCCGCCTCCCTGTCTGTCCCCAGTACATGCACACCCCCAGGCACTGCACCTTCATTCACTGTTGCTGACTTTATTTCTGCAATCACCACAATAGCACACATCCATTCATGAACCCCAGACACCACACCTGCACTCACCACAACTACTTTAGTTGACACATGTAGCACACTCACCAGACTTGCAGACACCCAGACATTCACACTGGCAGCCTGTCTTGTCCTACTGTGTCCACCCCCCCTCCTCCCAAGACACTCAAACACACCAAAACACCCACCCATCACACATCCACCACACCTCAGCATACTGACCAGTCACCTGCACCCATATCATGTACACCTACACCACTTATGCCCACTCCAGACTTATTTTACAGATTGACTGTTATTCCTAAAAGGGTCTAGACTTTCTTTTGTCCTTTTTGTATTTTTGCATTTTTGTCTTTCTGTCCAGCATGTTAACCCATGATTGACTGATTTGTAGGGTTTTCCCTTGAACGAATTAACTAAATTTAGATGACTTTCAAATTGCCTGAATGCTTGTAATAACTGGACAACATTTGTTTTCTGTACATTAGGTGATTCTTCTGATCTTCTGTATTGTCTTTGCAGAGTGTTTAGTTATGTTAATGCTAGTTTGTTCGAATCTCTTTCGTCATCTAAGTCAACCATTGGATGATTTTGTACCTTTATAATTTTTGTGTTGAGAATTGTCTATATGACTTTGAGTTTGAGCTTGTAATAAAACCCCTTAACTTTATTTTACACAGGAGTTCTCCTTGGGCAGACACATTGATCACACTTAATTTGAATATGATTTGCTGTGAAATGTAATGATTTGTTTCCACACTCTTATGCTGGGTCCAAAGATTCATTGACCTCGTCAGGCACTGATTTCTGAAGAAATGCTCAATCCAAGCCGGTAGCAGAGGACGGGGAATCTGGTAATAGACTGACGGTTTGCCCACAAGGGGGGGCAAATCTGGTAGAAGACTGATGGTTCACCCCACAAGAAGGGAGAACAAATTAGACATAGTGTTAGGAAGATAGGACTGGTCCCATGTGATTGCCCACTCCAAGTTTTGCCAGCCTGAATTGTGTCCCATGGTTTGTTCCGAAGACTGAAGAAGTTCCAGCGTCGTTCCTGCGAGAGACGGATGTGTGAGTATTAATAGAGCTTTGCACTTGCAGTGGTTTTGGCCAGAAGATTGTGGTAAAGTGTGATGTTGTGAAGTGTTTTGCAGAGTTTTTGAAGTTGTGTGATTGTGGCACTTGTTGCTAAAAAATTTCCCCAGTGGTTGTTGTTGTTGTTAGTGACGGGACTATTGTGGCATAAGATCCTGGGATAACACACAGTTGTAGAAGACACTTGGTTAATTTATTGTCTGCAGTGAGGCACTTGCATGTGATGTCTCTGAGAGTGCCAATGGTTTTCCTTGAGTGAGTGTGGGTTTGGTTGGTATTAAATGAATCCTGAGTACATTTGGAGGATCTGTACCAACCAGAGTGTGGTTTGTGGGTCAAGTCTCACTTGTTGTGTAATTGTAAACGTTATAGTCGGAAGGTGTATCTCCGTACTGCTTGGCAGTGTTTGGGTACCCTATCCTGTAAAAAGCAGACAGGTTGTTGGTTTGTTTTTGCTCGCAATATTTTGCATTAGGTGTGTGTGCTAGCGATTGTGTGAGAGGCAATTGCAAAGTGAGTGCATTGCTAAAAGAAGTCAGTGTGATGTCATTGTGTGCGGCACTGATATAGGTTGGTTGTTGTGAAGCCACGCTGGCAGCGGTGGACCGTGCTACGTTGCTATTGGGAAAGAACTCTGAGAAGACAATTGTGGGACTGAGGTTACTTCCTAATTCAAACAAAAGGTTTATTGTGATTTATCAAATTTGATTGAAAATGAAGTCCTTTTAAGCATTGAAATGTGCATTGGGGGAGATGTATTTATTCCAGTGAGAGAGGGTATAGAGACCTCACCGAAGGTACCGAAGGGCATTATGGTGCGTCAGAAAAAGGTCATGATGCATGTTTGAGGCTTGAACAGTGGTGCAAAACTACCGACAAAGATTGTGCTTTTGCATTTCCTCATTTTTTAATATAATAATTCTTGATAACCTGAGGCGAGTATTGTATGAGATAAAACCACCTCTGAGACCTGCACAATTTGAAGCACTTAATATTTGGGAACACATAGCACAACAAAAAATAAATGAAAACCAAGTATGAGAATAGGATGCAGAAAGCTTTAAAGACCTTTGCTGAAGCAAGATGGGATTAGGAGCAGAAAGTTTGGAGAGCAGAAGTTATTGAGGGAACTAGATTGTTTCCAGATATTTCACGTGAAGAAGGAGAAAGCACTAAACCACAGACTGAGAGAAAAAAGAACAGACAACAGATTCTGAGAAGAAAAAGACTGAGATATACAAGAGTGATTTGGATGATGAGTTTATAAATCAGATCATGTTAAATCATCTGCCTCCATATCATTCTGTAGGAGCATTAAGTGAAGCTGCATGAGAGATAGCACCCAGTGTGCCTACTGTTCTAGTTGCATTTACTCCTGATCAGAAGGTGCCATATACATCTGCAAATTTAGTGACACAGAATCCTAGTATAGATCAACCAGTTCAGAGTTTCATCACAGCTCAGCCTGTATAGAGTCTTAATATGCCAAATTCTAACATGAATCAGTTGCTACAGATACCTTATGTGAATCCGCCTGTGCAAAATTTTAGCCCAAGTCAGCCTGTGCAAATGTTCAGTCCAAATCAGCCCACATCAAATGTGTCTACGAGTCAAACAGGACAGAGTTTTAGTACTGCTTTTTCAGGACAAAGTGTAGGACTGACAATTCCTCTCAGATGAATTAGGTTGGCCCAGATGCTTTAATAGTTCCTGTGACTATAGGTCCAGTTGTTCCTTTGTCCACTCCAAGCATGTCTGGAAGCAATACGCATTCATTAAATGTCCCAACTGTGCCTGATACACCAGCAACATCCAATGGGATGACACCAAGCAGTGTACAGAGATCAGAATTTTCAAATGATTAAACACCACAAAATAAAATGGTTGACGGAGTGTTGAAACCTTTCAAACACTCACTCCTAGTCACAGATCTGGGTTTAATCCTTCATTCTTTTGCTCACCACGTCACCCCAGTTGGGACCCAGCCATATCCAAATCAGTTTTAACCCTGTTCCCCATGAGAACACTCCAGCCAGAACTGCCAAGCCAGTTTCTGCCTGGACTGGAAACAAGCATCCTGGGACACATTTTGGGGTATCACCTCTCATCAGCCAGGCTAGTTTGAATCCAAGTGGCACAGCGAGCAAGGGACTCATGTCTGGGCATATCTAGCCACTTAGTGCGCACATAGTAACACCACAAAATTAATTGATGGATGGAGTATTGAAACTTTTCAAACACTCACCCCCAGTAAAAAATCTGAGTTTAATCCATCTTCATTTTGCTCACCACGTCACCCCAGTTTGGACCCAGCCATATGCAAATCAGTCCTGACCCTACTCTCCATGGGAACAGTCCAGCCCGAACTGCCAACCCAGGTCCTCCCTGGACCAGAAACAAGCATACTAGGACCAGTTTCGGGATATCACACCTCATCAGCCAGGCTAGCTTTAATAAGGTGGCATAGTGAGCACTGTGACCCACATCTGGGCATATACTTCCCACTTAGAGCTGACAACTGCAAAAAGAACAGATGATAGGCGGAATGCTGAACAAATCAAACATTCACCCCCAGTCACAGATCTGGGTTTAATTCATCATTTTTTTGCTCTCCATTCTAGCTTGGACCCAGCCATATGCAAATCAGTCTTGACTTTGGCTAGCCCTGGGAACAGTCCATCCCGAACTGCCGGACCTGGTCCTCACTGGACCAGAAACAGGCATACTGGGACCAGTTTGCGGTATCATCCCTTGTTGGCCAGGATAGCTTGAATCCAAGTGGCACAGCGAGCAAGGGCTAGCTTAGTTAAACCCACATCTGTGACTGGGAGTGTGCTTGAAAAGTTTCAACACTCCGTTCATCGTTTTATTTTGTGGTGTTGCTATATTCAAATGATTTAGCCATGGAGGGAATTCATTCTCTTCCTAGACCATCAGCCCCCACACGGATTTCAGACTCAACTTCAATGACAAGTCAGACAGTCCCTAAGGTGCAGCAAGTGTGACAAATTGTAACATAAAAACAGAAGAAACTCCAGAGAGAAATAGGTAATTAAACATGTCCAGATTGAAATTGGAATTAAACGAAATGATATTGGAAACTTTAGGTACTGCCCAATTAGAGACTTACACAGAGGACAAACTGCAAAGACATTACCCAACATGCGGGACAGACATGGGAAAAATTATCTAAATTGGCCAAAAAATATTATGTGGATTAGGAGAAATCAAGGCCTTTAAAGAGAAGTTACGGACTGGAATTTAGTGTCAAAGACATAGCTAACATGCGATCCCCTCAAATGAAATTGCACATTAAAGAATTAATCATGTAAATTCATAAATGGGGAGCATTAGCTAAGTGGGAAGGCAGATGGAGAAGAAAAAGTCAGTTGTGCCTCTGGCAGGAGCAAATCAAGCTGAAGCAAATTTGAAAATGCTTCCTGTGGTAGAAATACCAGGTGGAAGGTATGTTCATGTGCCTTAGAGTAAGAGTGATATTTTGTCATCTACAATAACTACCAGAAATTATGAGAGAAACCAGTAGAATGGTACAAGCAAACATAAAGGTTTTGTGAAACTTTCAAAATGACTGGAACAATTTGAATGCACTGTTTGACACTGCGGTTCCAAGTGACTTGTGGACTAAGTGCAAAGTTTTTGTTGACTGGACAGAAAGCAGACTTCCAAGACATCCAGTAATAGGTGCACCATCTGAAAAGGTGGTAAAAAAGTATTACAAGGTAATTGGCTTTTTAAAAGACAAAGTTTAACTGAAACTCATTGATTGTGAGAGAATTGACAGAACGACTCAGGAAGTTAAAGAGTTGATTAATTCCTATTATGAGAGATTGCTGCAGGCTTAGAAACTTTACAGTGGTACAGATATCATAAAAGCTAACAATATGGGTCACTGTGTCTTCAGATTCATGCAAGGAATGAAACCGGAGATAAGTGAAATGATTCAGCAGTTTTTGATTGAACAAATCAGTTGATTACATTTTTTGGTAAGCAAAATACTGCAGCAATGAATTGGAATTGAAGCAGACGAAATTAAGAGAAGGTGATGGTTATGCAACTGAAAGCTGTACAAAAAGCTAGTCAAAGGTCGCAGATGGTGGTGAACACTGGTGGTATGCAAAATGTGCAAAAGCAGGGAACAAATGTCTTCCAACCTAGAGGTAAAGGATGTGGTGTTCAGGTGGATCAGACTGGTGTTGTTGATGTCCATACTTTGAAAAGGGCAAATTAGTGTCATGCTTGTGGAAATTTGAGTCATAATGTCCCCTTAATAATGTGAATAATCAGGTAAAGAATAACAGAACTATTCATATGCAAGGCAATAATCAGGTTCAATTACAGAGAGTTCAAAGACCACAAGGGAAATATGTAAATGTGCCCCAAGGACAGCAGATGCAGATACCATAAGCCCAAATGACTCAGCAACAGATGAGTGTTCCTTGACAGAATTTCAATCAGGTTGCCAATGCATCTGTTAATCAGTTGGCATCACTGTTTCCCTTAATCGATATGAATGATGAGAAGTTTTCAGAAACACTTCAAGTGGACAGCTCAGATGACAAGGGCTGCATGTTTAGTGCTTCCTTAGAAGTAGATCAAAGTGGTTCCTGTGCAAATGCTGATATAATGGGTCACCATGTGTCATTTATCTTTGACACTTGGGCTACATGCTCCACTGTCAGAACAGCAGAAGTACCAAATTTGCCCATTTCAAGAAGAAAAACTCAGGTTTTAGGACTCGCAAATAAACAGTTATCCAACCAAGCAACAGAATATGTCCTAGTGAAAATAGGCTCCCATTAGGATGAGCACAGACAAATGATAAGGATGTACCATGTAAAATTGTGAGCCAATACCTGAGTGTCACAGTGTACCCAATGTTGACATGTAATGATTTGCCTGAAGGATTTTTCAGGAAAAGAGATAGGACTCATTAAAGGAGTTGAACCGGGGGGGCGTGGCCAAGATGGCGGCGTGAGCGGACACGTCGGTCCGAGCTCTGCCGCCTAGGCCCGAAATTTGCTGTCTGGATGCGGGGCAGGCCGGCAGGAGGTGCCCCGATGTGAAGCCTGGGACCCCGGGGACATTGGGGGCTCTCTGCGACCTCGTGGAGTGCGAGGTCGCCGCACCTGAGGAACACGGACCCGGGAGTGCCAGACCGGCACCAGAGGCTGCGGAGCGCAGGGGGCCGTGGGCTCTTCTGTGCCACGAACCCGGGCCCGATAGGCTGCTGGCTGGGTGAGGGGGTGCGGCTGCGCCCCCGCGGCGAGGAGAGACCGGCGTTGGAGGCCCGGTGGGGGCCTGGAGTCGGGCCCGGGTGACGACCGGGCCGACCATTTTGGGCCCGGTCCAGGGACCCCAAAGAAGAGAGAGGGAGTGGATTGGTGGGTCCACCTGCCATTTGGACCTGGAGCTGAGCTCCCTGAGCGCCGAAGAGGGCCAGGACTGCAGTCCAGTGGAGCAGACGGCGCGTGAGGGCCATACTAGGAAGGAGGTGAGCGGGGCCATGAGGAGGCCCAAGGACTATCTTTAGCTGGAGGGTTGATGTCCTTGAGGGATTGAGGCCTAGAAGAAGTGGCCTGCGGCGACTCTGGGAAGTGGACAGTCAGAGACTGGCTTACTTGCAGTGAGTGGGGGGAAGGGATGGCGACCTCTAAGCCCAAGCGGGACCAGACGGTCCGAGATATGCTGACCAGTGGGCGGCAGGTGCCAGGAGGGGTTCTGGAGGAGCCACCAACCACGAGGACCCCAGAGACAGTGAAGGAGGCGACGGAGGACGAGGCAGCTCCAGTCACTAAGGGCTTTCTTACTTCCCTGTTTGAATCACTTAGGAGTGACCTCCATGCACTCCGTAAAGTCATATCCCATGAGGTGAAGGAGCTGAGAGTTGAGCTTTTATCCCTGGGTGAGCAGCTGACGCAGGTCGAGGATGGTGAAATTACCCGCGGTGAGAAGTTGGCGGACCTGCAGCAGGAGGTTCTGCGCCTGCGAGAGCAGCAGGATCTCCTACAGATGATGGTGAAGGACCTGGAGAACTGGTCGCGCAGACGCAACATCCGCATCAGAGGAGTGCCGCGCGGGGCTGAGAAGGAGGACATTGGAGCCTTCGTTGTGGCGCTGTTTCGCTCGGTCTTAGAACTTGAAGAGACCCAGATATCCTAGCATGTGTCCATAATTTTGGGCTGAAAGAAAGTATACTGCAAAAGGCGCGCAATCTTCCACAGGTCCTTTTTAGAGGACATCAGCTTCAACTATACCAGGACCTTTCGGTTCGGACTTTGCAAAGAAGGCGTGAGTTTAAGCCCATCACAGAGCACCTGCACGAGCGGGCGGTGTCCTACTCGTGGGGCCATCCGTTCCGCCTTGTTTTTCGCTGGGAGGATCAACTTCGCCAGGTGAAGTCAATATCGGAGGATAACCGGATCCTGGGCTTGGAGGAAGTCGCCCCTGCTTTGGGTTCGGGTTGAGTTCAACCAACGGCGACCGTCCACGCTGGTGGAGGAAAGAAAGGAGAAAGAAACAGCAACGCCCTACCGCGTTGGAGCAGATCTCGGAGCGTCAGTCGGCAGTGAGCAGTGTGGCAGCCGGGAAAAGTGCCTAAACGAAGGTCGATGGGGACCCTCTGGTCGTCTCGGGGCCGTTGGCCACAGTCCTGTGGCTGAGTGAAGGGGCCTGGGCGGCGGAGCCTGCAGACTCAGTGGAGGAACATGTGTGGTTCTACAGCCCAGCTGAGACTTTTACCTCTTTGGAAGTGGGAGAGAGGACTTTGTTGGTATAGGCACCTGTTGTGCATTTTGGTTATTTGTTTGTATGCTTCCCTGCAAGCTTGGTCATGCATGGTTTCGGAGGCTTGGCCATGTGAGCTGGAGCGGCAGGGGTCCGGTTCTGGATCATGGCTCCTCCGTAGAGCTTCTTCCCACCTGAACAACTGCTTTCCCGTGCTGTATGGCGGTTAAGTGTCTTAGCTTAAATGTCCGTGGGCTGAATAATTCGACTAAGCGTTTAGCGATCCTGTCAGGTCTGGAGAAATCTGTGTGTCACATATGCTTACTGCAGGAGGCACACTTGTTGCATAAGGACATATATCGCATGCGCTCAAGGTGGTTTCCCAGGCAGATTTGGTCCTCAGCAACTACAAAGCATGGAGGCGTAGCAATATTGCTTACCAGGTCCTTCTCTGGGGAGATAGTGGGGAGGATACATGAAGTACAAGGCAGATTCCTGGCCATTAGAATAAAACTTGGGGCCTTCTCTTTTACTATTGCCTCTCTTTACGCTCCGAATGCCCAACAAGAGGCATTCCTGAGACAGGTGATCTCCCCAACTCTTAGTTCACCAGATAGTGCCATTTTAGTGGGGGAGATTTTAACTTGGTAATGGACAATGAGCTTGACCACTCTGGCCAACGCTTTGGACAAACTGGGGCTTTATCGGAGGTGGGGCGTCAGTGGTTGGCTGATTGTGGGTTGGAGGATATTTGGAGAAAGTTGAACCCTACGCTCCGAGATTACTCCTTTTACTCGGCGGCAACCAAGACTTACGCTCGGCTTGATTTATTCCTGTCTCGCAGGAATTTGTCTCCCGGGTCCGGGAGGCGACGATTGAACCCAGAGCTCTGGCTGATCATACCCCAATTACCGTGGAGGTCACAGTGGGGGTGGGACCGGTGGGTACCCCGAGTTGGTGCCTTAGAGATTCCCTGCTCCAGAGTGAGACAACGGTAGAGTCACTTCGACGCGTGATAGCGGACTATCTTAGTTTTAATGATGATGGTAGCACTTCAACGGAGATAGTACGGGAGGCTATGAGGGCAGTGGTGCGGGGCGAGGTGATGGCGCTGTCCGCGAGGGATAACAAGGCAAGGAGAGAGATAAGGGAGGACCTGGAGCTGAGGGTGGCTGTCCTGGAGCTCGCCCACAAGACTACTGGTGCGCCTCGAATCTGGCGGGAGTTGGAGAGGGTGAGGCAACAGCTGAAGAGGCTGGACTGGGATAGGGCGGAGTATGCGATAGCGAGACTCAAGCACAAATTCTATGTTGGGAGCAATAGGTGCGGGAAGTTATTGGCACACCGGTTATGAGCACAGCGTGCAGCGTCGGCGATAAAACTGATCCGCTCTTCTTCTGGCATAGCGGCAGGTACGAGTGATCAAATTGCAGAGGCTTTTGCGGAGTTTTACCGGGCCAATGCGTGGCTGTTGAGGGAGATCCCGAGGCTTTGGATTCATTCTTAGAGGGCATAGCAATCACGCCTCTTGGTGAGAAGGAGGCGTTGCAGTTGGACCAGCCGATAAGTCTGGAAGAGGGAATTTTGGCAATTTCCTGACTAAAAGTTGGGAAGTCCCCTGGCCCTGATGGGTTTACGGCCCTATTCTATAAGACTTTTTGCGTGGAACTTGCTCCGCTGTTGGTGCGTCTTTTTAACTCCTTTCGGACGACAGGAGCTCTGACATCTAGCATGTTGGATGCTACTATTGTAGTCATACATAAACCGGGTAAGGACCCAGAGGAGTGTGCCTCATATAGACCGATCTCGCTCCCGAATATAGATGCCAAGTTGTTTACTGCCATTCTTGCTTCCCGCCTTAATTTTTATATGCCGGGTCTCATCGACCCGGATCAATCGGGTTTTATACCAAACCAACACTGCGGCGACAATACGAAACGGCTCCTGCACCTGTTGGATAAAACGGATCGCTCCCGTAGGGAGGCGCTCTTCCTCTCTATAGACGCTGAAAAAGCGTTTGATAGGGTGCATTGGCCCTATCTCTTTAAAGTGTTGGAGCGATTCGGGCTGGGACCCGTTTTCAGGTCCTGGATCAGTTGCGTTTATCGGTCGCCCAGGGCGGCAGTTCGAGTTAATGGGGAGCTCTCCCTGCCTTTCCCAATCGGACGCGGGACCAGACAGGGATGCCCACTTTCTCCCCTCTTATTTACGCTATATATGGAGCCCCTTGCGCAGAGATTGCGGAATAGTCCCTTGGTTTTCGGGGTGAGGTTTGGCGGAGACCACCATCTCATCACCCTCTATGCGGATGATGTGATCCTTACCCCTGGCGGAGCCGGCGACCTCACTGCCAGCACACATGGAGATAATAGTCGAGTTTGGTCGGTCTCGGGATTCCGAGTTAATATGCAGAAGTCTCAGGTTCTCGGTTTGTCGGTGAGACCGGATCATGAGGCAGACTTGAGAACTAGCTACCCCTTTCTCTGGTCGTCCTTGAGTCTTCCCTATTTAGGAGTTGAGCTAGCGACCTCGGTCGCTAAGACAGCGAGCCGGAACTATGCGACGCTGGTTCGTGAAGTCCAGCGAGATCTTGAATCATGGGGGAGGCATAAACTGTCTTGGCTGGGTATGGTGGCGGCGGTGAAGATGACTATCTTGCCGCGCATTCTCTATGTATTTCAGGTGCTTCCGCTAAGTCCTCCCCCGAGAACGATAGCTACTCTTCAATCGGCGATTCTGAAGTTTATATGGGAAGGACGACGGATGCTGTACCGTACTAAGAGTGGGGGAGGTTTAGTGATCCCTTGCCTCCAGCGATACTTTCAGGCGACACACCTGCATTTTCTTTTGGAGTGGAATCGCCTGCTCACTGAGAAACATTGGTGCTTCATGGACCAGGCTGTAGTGGGCTCGAATATATGGAAGGAGCCATGGCTTCGACGCCGACATAGGGCAACCGGACTTTATTCCTCTCCAATTACGGGGGTCACACTGCGCACATGGGATGCAGTGGCCAGTCGATCCGGCTTGACGTCTTTCCCATCCCCGATGACACCCATAGGCGCAAATCCAGACTTTGAGCCCGGACTTCGGCTGGAGGCCCTGAGACGCTGGCACGAGGTGGGCTGTAAAAGGGTGGGGTGTCTCTTTGACGAACAGGGGGTCTTGTCTTTTGCACAGATGAGGGAAGCGTATGGCTTGACGGAGGCTGATAGATTGATGTATTATCAGATACGGCACTGGGCACTGCAGCCGGCAAACAGATCGTTGATAGATAGACCCCTTACGCCATTCGAGAAATGGCTCCTGTTAAAGAAAGACGATAAGGGAGTCATCTCAGAACTTTATCAGCTCTTACAGGGGGACTAGCGCCCGCCTAAGACTAGAGGACAGTTGCGATGGGAGAGGGAGTTGGAGAGGGAGTTCTCAGACAAGGAGGGGGACAGTATTTTCTTCAGAATACATCACACAGCCTATAATGCAGCGGGACGGAGACGTCATACAAGGTGGCCTCCTACTAGTACTACACCCCGGTGTGTATACACACATGGGACCCTGCTAAATCTGAGCTCTGTTGGAGGAGGTGCGGAGGCACGGGTACACTTGTGCATCTGCTTTGGCACTGCCCCAAACTTCATCGCTACTGGGAGGGCATTATAGACGAGATTGACACAGTGTTCCACACTAAGATCCCCAGATTTCCTTCATACATCTTGCTGGGGCTGCCTAATCCCCTCACCTTTCCCTTGAAGTCGTTGAGAGGGAGATAGATGGCTCTAGCACTTAACGCAGCCCTACAACTGATCTTAACCATGTGGGGTACGGATAGAGTCCTGACACGTAACGCGTGGCTTCAGAAACTCTGGTTTATTCTTGCCATGGAGAAACTCACATTGGCCTCGCAGCAGCGGACAGGGGAGTTGAGTGAATTATGGAAGCCATTTCTGCAGATTGTATCTGCAGAATTCACGGAGTTGACATGCCCAGCTTACTTGAGAGTCCTGAGGCTGACTTGAACCATGACTAGAATGCTTGATTTAGAAACGTCAGAGGGCTGGGATGCGGTGGGAGGAAGGTTGGAATGATGAAGAGACAGGAAGATGATATGGTCGTGGTGGGGGAGCATTGTTAATGTGTTTCGTTTTACGTGTATGTTTGTTTGGTCCTTATTCACGGGACTCGCAGTCTAGAAGATTTTTAGATGCGCTCCGCATGCTAATTCTATTACCAAAGAGAGGTTTGTTTCGAGGCTCGTTCGAGCCAAATTTAGAGTTAGCCTAGAAGATTTTGGTCAGTGGACTTGGAGCTTCTGATGCGGTGATATATACCATCTATAGCACTGTGATGTACTGTATTTGCAATTCATATTTTGTATTTAAATGTTTTTGTGCTTTTAAAAATAATAAACAGATTTGATCCATAAAGGAGTTGAACCTGTAAAAATAGCAGTGAAGCCAAATGCAGCATACCTAGACATTCATCCATTAACATGACTCCTGAGACAATTGCTGGAATTACTCCATTGACTAATTGACTAATTGCCTGATTGAACAAAGTATTCTAAAGGAGATAATGGGAAGGCCATGTAACTCTCCCATTATTGTATTGCGGAAGCCCAGTGGAAAAAATTGCATAGCCTAGGATCTGAGAAAGATTAATGAAATAGTTGTCCCATGTTATCCTGTGGTACAAAATCCAGCAGAATAGTTCACAGTGATTGAACTGTGCCAAGCATTTTTCTCCATACTGTTGCATGAGGAGAGACAGTTTCTCTTCGCATTTCAGTTTGGCAGTTGTATTTTGACATGCTTTTGAGTTCCACAAGGTTATGCCAAGAGTGCTTTGAAATGTAATCAGATCTTGAAAAGGAATCTAGAGGCACTCAAAATGCCCTATCATTCAGTTTTTTGTTCAATATATTGATGACATACTTGCTGCATCAAACTTGCAAGAGGCCTGTAGGAGAGACACAATTGCTCTCTTGAATCGTAGAGGAGAGAATGGAAATTAAGTTTCCCCGGCAAAATTACAGCATTGCAAGAAAGAAGTTCTGTATTTAGGTCATCACATTGATAAAGGTGTGTGAAAAGTGTCACAAGAAAGAATCTCAGCAATTCTGAAAATTAATTCCCCTCCCACTCAGAAAGAAGTCAGAATATTGCTGGAAATGGTTGGCTACTGTCATCAGAGGATTCCAAACTGTTCCTTTTTGACCAACCCTTTACATAGGCTGACACACAAAGATGTTACTGATCCGGTATTATTGGATGACAACTGCAAACATGCTTTTGCAGATCTGAGAGAAACCCTCTGTCGTGCCCCAAGTCTGGGAGTGCCCTATTACGACAAATGTTTTTCTTTGTTTTGATGTGAGAGGGAGGGATGCGCTCTCTCAGTTTTGCCACTCTTGATCCTGTGGCATCAGGTTTGCTCAGCTGTTTGAAATCTGTGGCAGCAGTAAGTGTCAGCATTGAACACTGTGTGGACATTGTTATGGGTCACCCCCTGAATGTTTCTGTACTCCACCTAGTGGAAATATTGTTAACTAGAACCAAGGGTGAACATTTTACCAGTGCATGTTTGACCCGTTATGTCAGACTCGCCGCACCTAATGTAAATTTAAATAGATTGTCTGTCCTGAATCCTGCTACCTTATTGCTCTGTTAAAAATATCAATGATTGTACTGGTGAGATTGAGCATGACTGTCTCAATGTTACTGTACTATGCACAAAGCCAAGACCTGACATTCAAGATATTCCCCTTTCTGAAAATGACTATGTCATGTTTGTAGATGGCTTCTGTTTAAGAGACAAAGATGGTACACTGAGAACTGGTTATGCAGTTTGCACAGTCCCAGGTGTAATTGAAGCTTTCTGGTTCCGAGGAGTCTTTTCTACCTAAGTAGCCAAACTGGTTGCTCTTACTAGAGCATGTGTGCATTTCTGAGCAGCTGAAAGTGACCATTTTCACTGATATTCAACATGGCTTTGGTGTAGTTCATGATTTCGGACAGTAAGGGTCTCAGAGAGGCATAATGGCCTCTTCTGGATAGCCTATCTGAAACGGAGACAAAGTTTATGATTTGCTGAACGCATTACAATTGCCCTAAAAAATTGCTATGGTAAAATGTACGGCTCACTGAAAATCTACTCAGTATGTAACTTTGGTAAATACGTATGCTGATGAAGTGGCAAGATATTGCACCCTGAGCAGTACTTCCTTTAGAAGGGAATGGAATCATTAATCAAATGCTTTTGATACTAGTTGGGAAGAAGTTAAAAGATAGCAGGAGGAAGTGGCAGAAGAGGAACAGCAGAGTTGGGTTAGAGCAGAATGTGTCAAAAGAAATGAGGATTGTATTTGGGTTTCAAGTGATGGAAGAGCTATGTTACCAAATAGTCTATCACTCATGGCTAGACATTACCATGGACAGCCACATGTAGGAAGAGATGCCATGATCAGAACGTTTACGCAGACATGGTTTAACCCCAGATTTAGATTGATAGCAGAAGCTGTGTGTCATTGCTGTGTCACATGACAACAGACAGACGTAGAAAAAGGCATAGTAGTTACACTGAATAAAGTAGGCAGATCAAGAGGACCCTTCAGCAGAATGCAATTGGATTTTGTAGAGTACATGTATGCAGTGGGCTGAGATATGTTGCGGTCATTGTGTGCATTTTCTCTTGAGGGTTGAAGCTTACCTGACTAGGAGAAATGATAATCTCACAGTAGCAAAGCTGTTACTTAGGCAATTGATTCCAAGGTTTGGATTCCTGACTTCTCTTGAGTCAGACCGAGGGGCACTTCAATAGAAAGGTGCAGCATTACAAATTGAGATAAGACTACATTGCAGTTACAGACCTGAGGCTTCTGGATTGGTGGAGCAAGTCAACGGTACTCTGAAGTCCAGACTGGTGAAAGTATGTACATCCACCACTTTGAAATGGCCAGATGCATTGCCTCTCGTTTTGATGAGTATAAGACATAGGCCTGGCAGAACGACTGGGCTTGGCCACATGAGATCATCATGGGAAGAGCCATGAGATTGCCAGCTGTGCCTGCGAATGCGCTTGTGAACATTACAGATGACTTGGTATTGGATTATTGCAAAGTACTAGCTGAGGTGGTTTGTTCTGAGACTAATCAAGTTGGAGAAGTTACAGTACAGCTGCAGCAGGAGCTTTGTCATGACCTATGTGCAGGTTACTGGGTCATGATCAAAAAGCACGTGAGAAAATCCTGCTTGGAGCCACGTTGGAAAGGTCCTCATCAGTTAGGGTTGGTTCCTACCACAGCTGTGCAGTGCGCTGATCTCCCTAACTGGGCACTCGCAAGCCATACTCGCAAAGTTCCATGTCCCATAGATGATACAGCACCTGTTCCCGGAGGGTCAATTACACTGAGCGAGAGGGATTAGGTTAGTCATGCTGTTGGGGCTGGACAGGTGGCTGTTACAGCACAATTACAGTCTGAGGGGGGTCTGAGTGAGTTGACAACAGTGGTTGGTACAGAAGGGTCGAGACAGAATCAGTTGACTAGTGCAAGCTCAGATGCTAGCAAAAGACCAGTTGCTGTAGGAAAAAGGACTGTACCAAGAGACAATTGGCCAAGTGATGAAGCTGTGCTAGCTGTACAAGTGCCTTGAACGACTGCTGAAGAAACTGAGGACACAAGCCAAAGTGACAGTGATGCTGAGATTCGAGAAACTCAGAGATAAAAAATAAGGAGAGTTCCTACCTGAAAGTACTCTGCACCTGAATCAACATATTTTGCTGCCAATGAATGGGAGAGTGAATTTGCAACCTTTTGTCTTAACTATTCAAATCCAGTTCAATATTCTTGAGTTTGTGATTTCTGTGGAACTGAAATTTGAAGTCTTGTTGCCACTTGATGAACAAAGGTATTATGTTTTGGAAGTAATTATTAGTGACTATGAGTTGTGCTTTAATAAGGGACATTTGAACTTTTACTAGAAGCTGTTTGAAGATTTGCTGGCAGAAACAAAACTATTGATGAACTTTCTAGAAGATCAAGGAACTTTTGTGAATAAGTTGAACTTTTTGGAAAACAAATATTTCTGATATTTGCTTTGCTCAAAAATAAAAAGGATTGAAAAGAGACAGTGATATATTGAAGCCCCTTTGCATTTTTGATTTGTGAATTTTTGATTTTTGAATTTGAATTTTTGGTCTGAAATTAGAGAACTCATGGAGTCAACTGGAAACAACAGAACTAAGTTTAGGTACATTTGTGTATGATTATTAGTTGTAATAGTCATAATGATCACATTATTATTAGTTGAATTACGTTTTCCCACCCCTAGTGCCCCAAGTTATGTAAGTCCAAAAAGCAACCATAAATCATTATTCAATGAGAAGGAGTTACATGCATATGGATCCAGAGGTGAACTGTCCACAAAGGTTTATTATAAATTGTTGAATGAGTATGTAAATACGATGGAGGTTAGAGACTGTAATGTGTGACACAGTTACTGTAATCAGTTAGCAAAGGAATCACTTTTCATAGTATCCCCTTAACATATGGAATTTCCTGTAGCCTGTTATTAACACATTGGTATCAGCAGGAATATTATCAATATTAATATTCTATTTATGATCTTGTTTTTTCAATTGTCCCAATCATGAAACATTTGAGCAACATTGCCATATCAGGTGTTTAATTTAATTTGTGGGAAAAACGCCTATTACAAGCTGTTATCTAGGAGTAGTCTTTCCAAAAGATTTACCATGTGAAGAATTTTAATGATCCAGTTTGGAATGAGAAATCACACACCAGAGTTAAGAGAGGTTTCAGTGCTTCAGAAATAGTATGTTATATTTTCATCAGTGGGAGTTCTCTTGAATGATCACAAGATAAGGAAGGTATTGACAATTGTAGATAAGCTTTCTACAGACACCGAGAGTGCCTTTTTGTTAGTAGACAGAGAAATGGTTGCCCACAGAGTTAGGACCAACATGTGCATGGGAAGCAATAGGTAATGGGTTTTCTGCCGTTGGAAAATGGTTTGGAAGTCTAGGGAAATGTACTGTGGGAACCATCTTGAGATCTATATTGACAATAGCCCTGTGTGCCCTAGTTGCAGCTGGTCAAGACGCTGAAAAACATGAGAACCAGTAGAGGAGGTAAGAGAGAGGAGTTTGAGATGAAGACTGTGATGCCTACATTACAGTGACATCAAGCAGTTAGAGGAGTCCAGAAGATCTTGCCTGGAATGACCTCTGAAATTTTGAGCTGTCTAATCAAAATGAGAGATTGTGGTTTGTGTGAGGGCTTGATTCTCCATCAGGGGGGAACAGATGTAGCAGAAATATAAGTACTGTCCCTCATGTCACAATGATCATCTGTACATGACAATTTATATATTATGTTAATCAAAGCTTTATTCGATCTAATGTAAAGTGGTGCACTGAAAAGCCGTATTAACGTGCATTAACTGTAGCTTAGCAATCTAAACCTATGTGGTGTAGCGTTCTAATTGCACATTTAAAGAATGTATTC
Organism: Pleurodeles waltl; assembly: GCF_031143425.1. Taxonomy (NCBI): domain Eukaryota; kingdom Metazoa; phylum Chordata; class Amphibia; order Caudata; family Salamandridae; genus Pleurodeles; species Pleurodeles waltl. Next base: position 701,828,088 of record NC_090437.1, read on the forward strand.
ATTATTATGTTATAATTCACAATGACAATTAAGTGTGTACAAAAATTATAATACATTTCACTTGAGAAGTATTTTGTTTTAAAAGTGATGTGCAAAAGTAGGGAATGTAGTAATTCTTTATAATTACATGGAAGCATTAATGGAATATTTTAATTTAAAATGCATTGTAATCTGAACAATTCTGGTATATGAGTTATGGTTTAGAATGCTGAAAGTATATTAAATGCATAAATGAATATGATGTTTTAATTCATTGCATTAGCCTAAGTGAGACCTGAAATGCCCTGCTAATGTGAACCACTTTTCCAGATTTCATTTGGTAATAGATGCCCTATTGTCTTGCACATAGAGAGTTTCTGAATTTGGCATTGGGTTCAGAACATTCAGAACTGTGAACTGGCAACATATGTAAATGTATCAAAGTCGCATGGATGAGAGCCAAATGGAATATTTCCTACCTGTTGGTAATGGGACTTCATGGAAATGTTGCAGTCTATGTCACCAGATCAATTTCTATTGGATGATACATCTTCTACATCATATGGGATGATGGATTGATGAATCTTTGAGCACCATGAACTTTAATATACCGCTCTCCAGATGGATTTGTGGCATTCATCTTGCATTCTTCTTATTTTCTGCATGCAGCATTCATCACTTCCCCCTTGCTAGATTCAGATGAATCTTTCCATTCTTTGCTGCATGCTAAACCCCTTAGACTCCTAGAGGTATTGTCCTCTCTGCTTTGCCCCTTTGAAATGCTTTACTGAGATTTAGAAATTTTCCCAGACCTAGAGAAGAAGCCTCATGACCAAGCTTCTGAAATGCTGATGCTTTCATTTATATCTATGTTTGCCCACCTTAGTTAGTAACCTGTTACCCCAAAGTTCCTTTTTCCCAAGTTCTTTTGTCCTTTCTGATTTTTGTCTTTTTGTTCACGTGTGTTCTGCCCAGCACACGTTAACCCCTAATTGGCTGATTTGTAGGTGTTTCCCTTGCCTGATTTAACTAAATTTAGATGACTTTTAAATTGCCTGAATGCTTGTAAAAACTGGACAGCGCTTGTTTTCTGTACATCAGGTGATTCTTCTGATGTTCTGGATTGTCTTTGTACAGTTTTTAGTACTGTTGATGCGAGTTCGTTTGAATCTCTTTTGTTGCCTAGGTCAATCCTTGCCGATTTTGTATCTTTTTAATTTTGAGAATTGGCTACATGACTTTGAGTTTGAGCTTGTAATAAAACCCCTAAACTTTATTTTAGACTTTCCTTGTGTAGACACATTGGTCATACTGATAATTTGACTATGAGTTGCTGTGGAATTTAATAATTAGTTTCCACACCCTTATGCTGGGTCCAAAGATTAATTGACCTGGTCAAGCATTGATTCATGTAAAAGAAGAAATGCTCCATCAGATGCAAAGGTCTTTGTTTGATTGATATTTGTAGAATGCTGCATCCAGCAAAATACACATTGCTTTCTTATTACAGGTCCATGGCAGTGATAGAATAATTGATGTTTTTATACTTATTAGTCTGTTACAGATATAGTTATTCAAGCAGGTATTGCAAGTGCTGTGTGACTGAACCATGCAACTACTTTTTAAAACATTATAATAATTTGAAAAACCAGGAAGGCTCTGCTAGAGGGAAACCTATTACCTTAATGCTTAAAGAAATGCCATGCAATGACTGTTTTTAAAATAATGTGATTCAACAGCTTTAGGAGTTGAATTAAGGAATGCTAAACATTCTCAGACCTTCTGGGACGCACTAAAAGAATATGTTAAGAGAAGGATGTTTATGTATTGCTCAGGCAAAAATAAAGAAACCATTCTTAAATTGAAGGATTAAGAGGAAGATATAAAAGTTAGGAAAAAGATTAATTGGGATGCAGGTCAAAAGAGCAATTTAAAAAGATGGTGAGAGTAAAATATCATATAAAATAACTTTGTGCATTTACTGCAGTATCCTCTGTAGGAAATTATTTTCCCTTTTACATTTTTGGTTCCATCAAGGTGGTGTTCAGGTGTGCCACACTTTTGTCATAAATACATAATGTTAATGTTCTAGTTGTTCATAAGAACTCCGGTGAAGCTGTATTTGATCGATAGAAAGTTTACTGACAGACTGCTGCTAGTGTTGAAAGTATGTCTGTCTGCATGTCAGAACGTTTTACTGACATGGATGGGGAAGATATTTTGAGAACTAACGGAAGATGTGTCCTCATTTTAGCTTTCTGGACAACCAACCTTAATTTCTATGATAAAAAGATTGATGGAAATTTTGAAGCAAAATTTGAGTGTTTACTCAGGAATAATGGCTTGTTTATATCTCTGTGTCATTTGCTGATAATGATTTTTAAAGTAAAGGTGCTGCTCTTTGTTTCACAATCCATTTTACGCAATTTTGCTCGAATAAAAAAATATTTCTAAAGTATGAACTGGAGCCGATCACGTTGATCCTTTTGGTATTAAGAAAGCTGTTAATATGGTGCAAGTGAACTTGCCCTGGAATCTGCTATGCTTCTGTCTAATGGCTCTCAATTAATTAACAGATAGTACCATTGCTCCTTGCAGTACTGACCCGCTGTAAAGCGTTTTGTGACCATATTGCATAATAAGCTGGTGCTGGGCAATGTTTCACAAGTAAGGGTAACTTTGCTCTAGCACAGGTCAATTCAGCATTGGACAAAGCGATCAGTGCAACTTATATGCCATTTTCTGCTAACTGGTGTGCGTAAAAATGTTAGTTTGAGACCGATGCCAATTTGCCGAGCTGCATTGCAAAATTACCCTGTTCTACTCCTTAATTGTCGTGCATCAATGGCATTCACATGGTCTGGCCTAGTGGCCCCTGAAGAGTTCAGTGGTGGCACGAGCTAGGTCAGGGACATATTATTTCAAGCAGAAGAGGCAGCACATGGTTGCACAACAATTGAAATTTATGTGGAACATGAACACCGGTTCTGAAACACAATGCAAAATATTTGTGCACTCTGAAGTGAAAAGGCAGCATGATGCATGGCGATGGGAAAGGAACGCGTGCTACCTCCAGAATTAAACTATGTTTCATCCTGGCTGCGGTGCGAAGCTACAGCCCAGTACTCTTTGAAGGTGTTGAAAAATGAGGAGCCTGTGGTAGCTTGAAAACAAGAGAATAAATGGTTTCTTACTTCCACATTCTGGAATAAGAAATAAACAATTGTGAGAAGCTGAACATCTTTGTACAGCAACTCATATTGTTCAACCACCTTGTGCTTGGTTCCCTGTCTGAGAAGGTAATTCACCTTCATAGCACTGAAATAACATAATGTAAAATGTGCAGGATTTTCCAATGAAAGATCCAGTATGTGTCTGCATGTTACATAAAATAACTTGAATGGAAGTCCAATAAAACATACTTGCGGTTTTGCTTTGAGATACCTAGTGATCTGTGATTGAGAGCCATATTCTCAATGTACTTCAGAAATTTTCTTACAAAGATGAGTGTTAGACCTGACAGCCTTAGGGTAGTCACCCCTAACTTTTTGCCTGCCTCCCTCCTCGTTTTGGATACTGTTTTTGCTGGTTTTTAGACTCTGCGCACTTTACCACTGCTAACCAGTGATAAAGTGTATATGCTCTCTCTCTGTAAACATGGTAACTTTGGATCATACCTGATTGAACTATTTAATCTACTTATAAGTCCCCAGTCAGGTGCACTCCAGGTGCCTAGGGCATATAGATTAAATGCTACTAGTGGACCTGCAGCACGGATTGTGCCACCCACTTAAGTAGCCCCTTTTCCTTGTCTCAGGCCTACCATTGCTAGGCCTGGGTGTGCAGTTTCACCGCCACCTCGACTTGGCATTTAAAAGTACTTGCCAAGCCTAGAACTCCCCTTTTTCTGCATATAAGTCACCCTTAATGTGTGCCCTGGGTATCCCCTAGAGCAGGGTGCTGTGTAGGTAAAAGGCAGGACATGTACCTGTGTAGTTATATGTCCTGGTAGTGTAAAACTCCTAAATTCGTTTTTGCACTACTGGGAGACCTGCTCCCTTCATAGGCTAACATTGGGGCTGCCCTCATACACTGTTGAAGTGGCAGCTGCTGATCTGAAAGGAGCAGGGAGGTCATATTTAGTATGGCCAGAATGGTAATACAAAATCCTACTGACTGGTGAAGTCGGATTTAATATTACTATTCTAGAAATGCCACTTTTAGAAAGTGAGCATTTCTTTGCACTTAAATCCTTCTGTGCCTTACAATCCACGTCTGGCTAGGTTTAGTTGACAGCTCCTTGTGCATTCACTCAGACACACCCCAAACACAGGGTACTCAGCCTCACTTGCATACATCTGCATTTTGAATGGGTCTTCCTGGGCTGGGAGGGTGGAGGGCCTGCCCTCACACAAAGGACTGCCACACCCCCTACTGGGACCCTGGCAGACAGGATTGAACTGAAAGGGGACCTGGTGCACTTCTTAGCCACTCTTTGAAGTCTCCCCCACTTCAAAGGCACATTTGGGTATAAAACAGGGCCTCTGCCCTACCTCATCAGACACTTGCTGGAGAAGAAACCGGAACCAGAAACTACATCCTGCCAAGAAGAACTGCCTGGCTGCTCAAAGGACTCACCTGTCTGCTTTCTACAAAGGACTGCTGTCTTGCTGTTGCCCTGCTGCCTTGCTGAACTCTTGTCTGGCTGTGAAAGTGCTCTCCAAGGGCTTGGATAGAGCTTGCCTCCTGTTCCTTGAAGTCTCAGGACCAAAAAGACTTCTTCCTTTCACTTGGACGCTCCGTGCGCCGAAAATTTCGACGCACAGCTTGTTTCGCGGCGAGAAAAACGCCGCACACCGACGCTGATCGACGCGACGCCCTCGGGACGATCGAGACTTTGACGCACAACCTCGCAAGGACAAAGCCGCTCGACTTTCCAGGAGAAATCGACGCGACGCCCACCGTGAGTGCGAAACTTTGACGCATGGCCTCGCAAGGACAACGCCGCCCGACTTCCAAGGAGAAATCGACGCGACGCCTGCCGTGAGACCAAACTTTCGACGCACGGCCTCGCAAGGACAACGCCGCCCGACTTCCAAGGAGAAATCGACGCGACGCCTACCGTGAGATCGAAACTTCGACGCGCAGCCCCGCAGAACGACGCGCAGCCGGAAAACAAGCAGGAGAATCCACGCACAGACCTGGGACATCTGGTAATCCCCGCGATCCACAAAAAGAGACTGTCTGCGCGCCGGAAAACGACGCCCGACTTCCCCGCGTGGAAAAGACCGACGCAAGTCTGTGTGTGCTGAGGAGAAATCGACGCACACACCCCTTTTTCCACGCATCTCTTCTCCTGTGGCCCTCTGAGGAGATTTTCCACCAGAAACCAGGTACTTTGTGCTTGAAAGACACTGTATTGCATTCTAAAGACTTAAGACACTTTATATCACTTCCCTGTGATATTTCTACAATTTTCCATTGCAACTTTATTCTTTTTTGACCTACAATTATCCTGATAAATATTATATATTTTTCTAAACACTGTGTGGTGTAGTTTTGTGGTGCTATATGGTGGTATTGTATGATTTATTGCACAAATACTTTACACATTGCCTTCTAAGTTAAGCCTGACTGCTCGTGCCAAGCTACCAGAGGGTGGGCACAGAATAATCTTGGATAGTGTGTGACTTACCCTGACTAGAGTGAGGGCTTTTGCTTGGACAGGAGGTAACCTGACTGCCAACCAAAAACCCCATTTCTAACATTGGTGATCAGCGGTGAGGATAGGACTTGTATTTGTGCAGTGACATACAGTAGCTAAGTATCTCACTACCTACCCACAGTTGAAGGTCAACTTGGTTTTTATCTCTTTTTGAAAATCCGTTTTTTCCTGACAATTTTCAAAAACTAAATCCTCACTCAACATGTCTCTGACTGGGTCTCAGACAGGGGACTTTGACCTAGTCCAGTTGGATACATACACGGTCAAACAACTAAGAGGATTCTGCAGGGCATTGAGGGTACCCACCCAAGGGGCCTCCAGAAAGGAGGACTTTCAAGTGGCGCTGAGGGCCTGGGCAGAAGCCCATTTAGAGGATGATGAGGAAGGGGAGCCAGAAAATGGCCCCTCAGAAGGATTTTCACTATCTATGGATGGTGTTACCACTGCAATTGTGCACCCTTCCAGACCAGGGAGCAGTGTCTCCATGCAAAGCCTGACCGCAGAGGAAAGGAGAGAGGAAAGGGAGTTCCAATTGCAAATGGCAAAACTGAAAATTGAGGCGCAACAGGAGGAGAGGAGGGCAGAAAGAGAAGCCAAACAAGCTGAGGCTGAAAGAGCAGCCAAACAGATTGAAGCTGAAAGGACAGCCAAACAGATTCAAGCAGAAGCTGAAAGGGCAGCCAAACAAGCAGAAGCTGAAAGAGCAGCCAAACAAGTGGAAGCTGAAAGAGCTTTGGCTGAAAAGAAACTATTGTTGGCTCATGAACTGAGTCTCAAGGAGCTGGAGATCAAGGCAAGACAGTCTGAATCCAGCAATAATGGTGGCAGCATACAGACAGGACCTGCTGGAGAAAAGAAGGTTCGTATACCCAAAAATGTGGTGCCCAGTTTTGTGGTGGGAGATGACATAGATAAATGGTTAGCTGCTTATGAAGTTGCACTAAGGGCTCATGAGGTTCCTGAAGGGCAATGGGGGGTAGCTATGTGGGGTTATGTGCCGCCATTGGGGAGGGACACACTTCTCACATTGGATCCACCGGATCAAAACACATACCCACTCCAGAAAGCCACTTTACTTGCCAAGTTTGGGCTGACCCCTGAGGGATACCGTCAGAGGTTCAGGGACAGCACCAAACAAACCACACAAACATGGGTAGATTTCTTTGATTTCTCTAGTAAGGCACTGAATGGATGGGTGCGGGGCAACAAAGTAGCAGATTATAAAAGTTGATATGACTTGATCCTGAGAGAGCATATGCTTAATGTTACTTATACAGATTTGCGCCAGCACCTAGTGGATAGTAAGCTGACTGATCCCAGGAAGCTTGCTGAGGAGGCGGACCTCTGGGTTAGCACCAGAGTGTCCAAAAAGGTACCTGGGGGGGACTCCCACAAAGGTGGTCAGGGTTCCCAACAGAAGAAAGAGGGGGGAGATAAACTTACAGATAAGGAACTCTCTAAAGGCCCCCAAAAGAATTCCCAGGGAGGGGGTGGCAACCCTTCCTTTTCCAAATTTGGGAGAAAGCCAGGGACATTTGACAAGTCAGGAAAATCTAGCCCCAAATGCATGGAATGTTACCAATATGGTCACTACAAAGGCGATCCTCAGTGCCCCAAGAGGGCACCGTCCACTACCGGACAGGCACCTGGGTTGACTAGTGTAGCACTCGGGGGGGAGATGGACCCAACTAGCTTTGGGGAACAGGTAGAGATTTCCCTAGTGTCCCTGGGAGAAGGAGAAATGGTGCCCAAGGCCCACATGCCTAGAAATACTTCCAAGTACCGGCAGTGGGTCACCATTGATGGGCAGAGGGTGGAGGCTCTGCGTGACACAGGAGCCAGTATGACTACTATCAAGAGTCAGCTGGTGTCAGCAGAGCAGATAATGCCTAATACATTCCACCAGGTCAGAGTAGCTGACAATCGCGAGAGTCACCTACCGGTGGCTCTGGTTCCCTTTGAGTGGGGGGGGGTCTCTGGTACTCTGAAAGTAGCTGTGAGTCCTGCCATGCCTGTAGATTGTCTGTTAGGCAATGACCTTGAGCACACTGCTTGGAAAGAAGTGGAGCTCAGGTCTCACCTGGAGATGTTAGGGTTACCTGAGTGGGTCTGCATGACCACACGGTCCATGGCTGACCGAGAGGGAAGTCAAGGGCATCTGGAGCCTGGAACGATGGCCCAGAGAGCTGCCAGGAGGAGGGACCAGGGGTGCGGGAAACCGGCCCCCGCTGTTCCCACAGTGGCTGACGGGGCTCCTGAGGAGGAGGCTTCCGAGCCAACTGGGGAAGACATCGCCGCCCTAGGTGACTTACCTGAGCTTGCTGGTTGGCAAGTTGAGGGTGGACCCACCAGGGAGGACTTCTGCAAGGCGCAGAAAGAATGTCCCACTCTAGAAGGTTTGAGGAAACAAGCCTCAAACCAGGCAGCCGGCGACGCCTCTGGCGATCACCACCTATATTGGGAGAATGATCTCCTTTACAGTGAGCCTAAGGTTCCGGGCTTTGGGGCAGCACGTGTGCTGGTGGTCCCCCAATGTTACCGAACCTTCCTACTGGGTCTGGCTCACGACATTCCCCTGGCAGGACATTTGGGGCAGGGCAAGACCTTTAACAGGCTTGTCACCCACTTTTATTGGCCCAAAATGAGGACACACTCAGACAAGTTCTGCAGATCCTGTCCTACCTGCCAGGCCAGTGGTAAAGCAGGAAAAAGGGTTAAAACCCCCCTGATTCCACTTCCTGTCGTTGGCACCCCCTTTGAAAGGGTGGGCATCGACATTGTTGGCCCCTTGGACCCCAAAACTGCCTTAGGCAACAGGTTCATCCTGGTTTTGGTGGACCATGCCACCCGTTACCCAGAGGCAATCCCTCTAAGGACAGTAACTGCACCGGTGGTGGCCAGAACCCTGATGGGGATATTTACCCGTGTGGGGTTCCCCAAGGAAATAGTGTCTGACAGAGGCACTAACTTCATGTCCGCATACATGAAGTCGCTGTGGGATGCGTGTGGTGTAACTTACAAGTTCACCACACCCTATCACCCGCAGACGAACGGTCTTGTGGAGAGATTCAACAAGACCCTGAAAGGCATGATTGGTGGCCTTCCTGAGGCCATGAGGCGTAAGTGGGACGTCCTCTTACCATGCCTTCTCTTTGCTTACAGAGAGGTCCCCCAGAGAGGGGTAGGGTTCAGTCCCTTTGAACTTCTCTATGGGTACCCTGTCAGGGGACCCTTAAGCATTGTCCAGGAGGGATTGGAGAAAGCTCCAAAGGCACCCCCTCAGGATGTGGTCAGCTATATGTTGGCCCTCCGCAACCAGATGACCCGCTTCTGGAAAGAAGCCCAAGATAACCTTGAGGCCAGTCAAGAGGTGATGAAACAATGGTATGACCAGAAGGCCACCCTGGTAGAGTTTCAACCTGGAGACAAAGTGTGGGTAATGGAGCCAGTAGAGCCCAGAGCTCTCCAGGACCGCTGGTCTGGCCCATTTGAAATAAAGGAGCGGAAAGGGGAGGCCACTTACCTAGTGGACCTCAAAACCCCTAGGAATCCCCTAAGGGTGCTCCATGTGAACCGACTAAAAGCTCATTGTGAGAGGTCGGAGATCAACATGCTTCTGGTCACAGATGAAGGAACGGAAGAGGAGAGTGAACCTCTCCCCGACCTCCTCTCTGCCCAAGAAGGTGATGGGTCAGTAAGCGGGGTCATTCTGTCTGGCACCCTGACTCTAAATCAGAAAGGAGACTGTTATGAGCTGTTGGAACAGTTCTCCCCCCTGTTCTCCCTTACTCCTGGGCTGACCCACCTCTGTGTTCATGATATTGACACCGGTGACAGTCTCCCTGTGAAAAACAAAATTTACAGGTTGTCGGATAAGGTGAAGGCCAGCATCAAGGAGGAGGTCTCCAAGATGTTGACTCTAGGGGTCATTGAGAAATCCAGTAGTCCCTGGGCCAGCCCAGTGGTATTGGTCCCTAAGGCTACTGCCCCAGGTGCGAAGCCAGAGCTCCGGTTCTGTGTGGACTACCGGGGTCTCAACTCAGTCACCCGGACTGATGCTCACCCCATCCCCCGAGCTGATGAGCTCGTGGACAGGCTAGGCGCTGCCAAGTTCCTGAGTACGTTTGATCTTACTTCAGGGTACTGGCAGATCGCCCTGACTGAGGGGGCTAAGGAAAGGTCCGCCTTTTCCACCCCTGACGGCCATTACCAGTTCCGAGTGATGCCGTTTGGATTAAAAAATGCCCCCGCTACCTTCCAACGGTTGGTTAACGGGGTCCTGGCTGGCAAGGATGCCTTCTGTGCAGCCTACCTGGATGACATAGCTGTCTACAGTTCCAGCTGGGAGGAACACCTGCTCCACCTCAAGGAGGTGCTTCAGGCCCTGCAACAGGCAGGCCTGACCATCAAGGCTAGTAAGTGCCAGATTGGGCAGGGTTCCGTGGTGTACTTGGGACACCTAGTAGGTGGTGGCAAGGTGCAGCCACTCCAGGCCAAGATCGAAACTATCAAGGCCTGGCAACCACCTCGAACCCAGACTGAGGTGAGAGCCTTTTTAGGCCTCACCGGATACTACCGCAGGTTTGTCAAGGGCTATGGTACCATTGTGTCCCCCTTGACAGAACTCACGTCCAAGAAGCAACCTAGGTTGGTGAATTGGACAGAGGCTTGTCAGAAAGCCTTTGACGCCCTAAAGGAAGCCATGTGCACGGCCCCCGTGCTCAAGGCCCCTGACTACTCCCAGGAATTTATCGTGCAGACAGACGCTTCAGAGCATGGCATAGGGGCAGTCCTAGCACAGCTAAATGAGGAGGGCCAAGATCAACCGGTAGTCTTTATTAGCAGAAGGCTATTACCACGGGAACAGAGGTGGAGTGCTATTGAAAGAGAAGCTTTTGCTGTGGTCTGGGCCCTGAAGAAGCTGAGGCCCTACCTGTTTGGGACTCACTTCCTAGTTCAGACAGACCACAGACCCCTCAGATGGCTCATGCAGATGAGGGGTGAGAATCCAAAACTTCTGAGGTGGTCCATTTCCCTACAGGGGATGGACTTTACGGTGGAACATCGCCCAGGGGTTGACCACGCCAATGCTGATGGTCTCTCCAGGTACTTCCGCCTTAGCGATGAGAGCTCCCAGGAGGTCGGGTAGCTCTCCCCACTTTCAGCTGGGGGGGACACATGTTAGACCTGACAGCCTTAGGGTAGTCACCCCTAACTTTTTGCCTGCCTCCCTCCTCGTTTTGGATACTGTTTTTGCTGGTTTTTAGACTCTGCGCACTTTACCACTGCTAACCAGTGATAAAGTGTATATGCTCTCTCTCTGTAAACATGGTAACTTTGGATCATACCTGATTGAACTATTTAATCTACTTATAAGTCCCCAGTCAGGTGCACTCCAGGTGCCTAGGGCATATAGATTAAATGCTACTAGTGGACCTGCAGCACGGATTGTGCCACCCACTTAAGTAGCCCCTTTTCCTTGTCTCAGGCCTACCATTGCTAGGCCTGGGTGTGCAGTTTCACCGCCACCTCGACTTGGCATTTAAAAGTACTTGCCAAGCCTAGAACTCCCCTTTTTCTGCATATAAGTCACCCTTAATGTGTGCCCTGGGTATCCCCTAGAGCAGGGTGCTGTGTAGGTAAAAGGCAGGACATGTACCTGTGTAGTTATATGTCCTGGTAGTGTAAAACTCCTAAATTCGTTTTTGCACTACTGGGAGACCTGCTCCCTTCATAGGCTAACATTGGGGCTGCCCTCATACACTGTTGAAGTGGCAGCTGCTGATCTGAAAGGAGCAGGGAGGTCATATTTAGTATGGCCAGAATGGTAATACAAAATCCTACTGACTGGTGAAGTCGGATTTAATATTACTATTCTAGAAATGCCACTTTTAGAAAGTGAGCATTTCTTTGCACTTAAATCCTTCTGTGCCTTACAATCCACGTCTGGCTAGGTTTAGTTGACAGCTCCTTGTGCATTCACTCAGACACACCCCAAACACAGGGTACTCAGCCTCACTTGCATACATCTGCATTTTGAATGGGTCTTCCTGGGCTGGGAGGGTGGAGGGCCTGCCCTCACACAAAGGACTGCCACACCCCCTACTGGGACCCTGGCAGACAGGATTGAACTGAAAGGGGACCTGGTGCACTTCTTAGCCACTCTTTGAAGTCTCCCCCACTTCAAAGGCACATTTGGGTATAAAACAGGGCCTCTGCCCTACCTCATCAGACACTTGCTGGAGAAGAAACCGGAACCAGAAACTACATCCTGCCAAGAAGAACTGCCTGGCTGCTCAAAGGACTCACCTGTCTGCTTTCTACAAAGGACTGCTGTCTTGCTGTTGCCCTGCTGCCTTGCTGAACTCTTGTCTGGCTGTGAAAGTGCTCTCCAAGGGCTTGGATAGAGCTTGCCTCCTGTTCCTTGAAGTCTCAGGACCAAAAAGACTTCTTCCTTTCACTTGGACGCTCCGTGCGCCGAAAATTTCGACGCACAGCTTGTTTCGCGGCGAGAAAAACGCCGCACACCGACGCTGATCGACGCGACGCCCTCGGGACGATCGAGACTTCGACGCACAACCTCGCAAGGACAAAGCCGCTCGACTTTCCAGGAGAAATCGACGCGACGCCCTCCGTGAGTGCGAAACTTTGACGCATGGCCTCGCAAGGACAACGCCGCCCGACTTCCAAGGAGAAATCGACGCGACGCCTGCCGTGAGACCAAACTTTCGACGCACGGCCTCGCAAGGACAACGCCGCCCGACTTCCAAGGAGAAATCGACGCGACGCCTACCGTGAGATCGAAACTTCGACGCGCAGCCCCGCAGAACGACGCGCAGCCGGAAAACAAGCAGGAGAATCCACGCACAGACCTGGGACATCTGGTAATCCCCGCGATCCACAAAAAGAGACTGTCTGCGCGCCGGAAAACGACGCCCGACTTCCCCGCGTGGAAAAGACCGACGCAAGTCTGTGTGTGCTGAGGAGAAATCGACGCACACACCCCTTTTTCCACGCATCTCTTCTCCTGTGGCCCTCTGAGGAGATTTTCCACCAGAAACCAGGTACTTTGTGCTTGAAAGACACTGTATTGCATTCTAAAGACTTAAGACACTTTATATCACTTCCCTGTGATATTTCTACAATTTTCCATTGCAACTTTATTCTTTTTTGACCTACAATTATCCTGATAAATATTATATATTTTTCTAAACACTGTGTGGTGTAGTTTTGTGGTGCTATATGGTGGTATTGTATGATTTATTGCACAAATACTTTACACATTGCCTTCTAAGTTAAGCCTGACTGCTCGTGCCAAGCTACCAGAGGGTGGGCACAGGATAATCTTGGATAGTGTGTGACTTACCCTGACTAGAGTGAGGGCTTTTGCTTGGACAGGAGGTAACCTGACTGCCAACCAAAAACCCCATTTCTAACAATGAGTAATTGTGGTTGATTGTGATTTTACCCCAGGGACATTCAGATAGCATAGGCTGGCAACACCCGTTCTTCAGTGGCTAGAGAAACTTGTGAGTCCCCCATGCAAAGTACATGAAGCTCCCCCACCCAACCCAGTCAGCAGCTCTCAGGCCAGGGGCCTGTCGTCCTTGTATAGTGCATGCTGCTGTGGGGCCCCCGCACTGCAGGTGCTGTGGGGACTAATGTTATACCACTACTACTCAATAGGCTATGGGAGGTTTGAGCTTTCAAAACAGATTCAGTACCTACCACCTGGGATTGGACAAATTACGTACACTGGTGTTCAGGGGCAGTAGGGGAAGGGTCACAACTGCAGAAAGCAGATGACATAGCCATAGACAGGGAGCATGGACTATGCAAGAGTTTAAGAAAAAAGTATGACAAAGGATGCGATTGCCACACACATACCATCTTTGGAGGGCTCTCTATTAAACAGTTTTGAACCACGTTGAATTTGAGCATAAGATGTGACTAAAGGTGGAGGATGCTACCCGTGGGAGGTGCGATCTTGCATCAACTATTTTATATGCTCTGAAATCCACACAGAAGCATTAGAAAAAAAATCGATATGAACGGGTATTGTAGACGGTATATGCTCTGATGGTTCCGCCATGAAGAGAGAAAAGGAGAAATAGATTATTCAATTGTTAGTATTTCTAAGTATCGAGCACATAATTATTTTACTGTGAAACTATAGTAAATATACAATGTTGCTTTGGCATGAATAAAGGCCACTCCTACTAGAGCTCGTCATGTTAACTTGGATGGTATTTTACCAATCCATAGTTATAATACTGTGCCAGTAGTGGTAAAAGGATTTTGTCATTTTTCAAACTCAGGTTAGATGGCACCAGCTAAAACTATGCTCAAAGACCCCCTGGGTATCCGTAGAGCCTAGTTAGGAAGTCAGCGACTGCTTAAAAAATGAAATAATATTAATAGATTATAAAAGTATATATAAGTAAAGAAGCAAAATGTAAAATTGAAAATTTTAAAACATTCCTTAAATGTGAAGGAATTTGAAATTGGAGGATAAACATTCCGTTGGTATCTTCAGATTGATTTGTGGGACAGAGTAAGTGCATCAAACAGAATATAATATGGACGATGGGTTGCCTTAATTGAATTTAGAAAAGCTCCAACCTTCCCATTAAAATGATTTTTTTTTTTTATATTTCTGAATTAAAGAAAATATTTCATCATGTGTGTGTTGTTTTGTGGTTCAAATCATTGAACGTGTTTGTAGTGGATCCTACTTAGTTTTAATGGAAATCAGGAGTTTCGCTTGACCTTCTGGCCTGCAGGTCTGTGCCCCTCTCACCTAGTGACTTTCAACCTACTTAGCCTGCTCTGTCTTAGCCCATTTATTTTATGATTTCCTTTAAGATGGCTGCCTTTGTTTAGTGTTAGAGCAATGTTTTGATTTATGTTATCAGTACCACTCTGTGAAGGAGTCACTATCAGGGTCCAAATGAAGTGATGTACATCATGTCCCTTTCCCACATATGTGTGACAAGAACATAATTTACTTTTGGTGGGGATTGTTTACATAATTGCTGTCACAAACCTTCCCCCTCATCTATTGTTTGGGACCATACCTGTGTCAGGGGTCCTATAAGATCTTTATAAATACATCTCACACAGACAAGGTTATCAGAGGGGTTCCTACCACATGCTATCGAAGCCATCTATGCTGCACGTCGCTGTGATGCAGAACCAGCCTTCGTGTCACCACAAAGTCTGATCCAAAGACCTCATTCCAAGGTAACGAGGGTTGGGGGCGCTTTTTGTGGACTTGGTACTGGCAGATTATGTTTATTACACCTAGGTCTCATTAGGTTAGAGATTGGGTTCTCCATGCAAGGATTTTAGGGATTTTACATTTCATGTTTATTGCAGATGGCAGGGTCTTTGTAGTCACGAGACTCATCTTTACCATTCTGCTACTTGGATTGTTCATTATCCTAATCATTGCAGCTCATGCATTTTCCATATTAGTCTCATGCTTTGTGGAAGAGAGTATTCTCCACATTTTAGGTGGACCTCAAGAAAAGTGTGTTGAGACCTGCCTTGCTGTTGGATTGGGGATGCAGTTTTGAGTGGTAAAGAGGTGTGATTAATAGTGTATGTAGCTCTTCCATTCCATCCAACCAGGTTTTCTAAGCACAAGCTACATACATTCTTCCACTTTTTTACACTAATGATACCAGAACAGTTTTACGGAGTGCAGCAAGAAGGTAAAGAGCCAACTAAAACATTCTGCCTGATAACTTAGACAAAGCACAATTCTATGTCAGGACCGGAGGCTCTTATTATGCTTCTCTCTCTATGCTTTATTTTTACAGCAGCCAATTAGACAGAACTTTTAATACACTACATATCCCATGAACCTAGGTATACCACATGACCAACCATAGAGCCAAGCCCTATAAAACCCAAGGAATAACACCACACTTACTCTTTCTTTGCTGCTTCGCAGCCAGCTAAGTGCTTTCATTTTCAGGATTGTTAATTGCGTGTTTCACTTTGGGCATTGTGTTTGCGCGGTGTGCACATTTGTGTTTTGTGATTTCCATTGTTTGGGAGCATATATTCCTCCCGGGGGTGGCCGATCGGCTCGCTTTCCCTTGACAGTGGAGTGGTAGCAGGGGAGTGAGTCTGGTCGGTCTTGCTGCGCAGTCCTCTTTCTGTTTCTACAGCCCTTTTTATTAGCGTGTATGCAAGAAGCAAGTGCTTTCTGAATACGCTGAGAACGTGTGTTCGGCTCCTCACCTTGCTGGCTGTGCTCTCCCCGATCCACACCCCAAAGCTGATTTATATTTGGGGTTGTAATATTCTGCCCTATTTGATCTGCATCACCTATTTTTTCTGCTCCTTTGGGGTCCTTCTCTGTTTCTTTGTCGGCATGGATGCTTATGGTGACCAAGGAGGTGATGAGTATTATGTGAATGATCCTGCTGGATCCTTTGAGCATGACCTTGTCTACGCTTTAGATACTGGGGTGCGTCATACAGTCAATCAAGCCCATTAAACACCACCTTATTGGTTTTGCTGCGCAGCAAGGATGGGTGGCTTCATCGGGGGCTCAGGAGATCACAGAGCCTTCCTTGTCTGGCAGTTCACAAGCCCTCAAGCAGGGTCACAAGGAGGCTTGGAATGGCAGGGCCATCTTCAGTTCTTCCTCAGAGATTGTGATAGAATTCGATGCCAGTCTTTGGGTTTGGGGGGCCCCTTGCGGATCGATCTCCACTTGAGGTCGTTGGTTCAAAGCAGAACTGGACCTTCATATCAATTGTCTGGAGCTTCTTGCGGGCTTGTTTGCAATCAGGAGTTTGACCCCTCTCAAGGCGAATTGCTGTATACTTCTTCGAATGGACAATATGTTGGCGATGAGATATGTCAACAAATTGGGAGGGACAAGATCTCGCATTCTGGTGGAGATTGCCAAGTATTTTTGGCACTTCTGTCTTCAGCACCGGATTTCGGTGGTGGCAGAGTATCTGCCACGGAGCAGCAATTCAGTTGCAGATTGGAATTCTCAACACCTTCTGGATTTCAGCGACTGGAGGCTTCACCCCAAGGTTTTTTGAGCTCTCCATGCTCGGTGGGGTCCTTTCACAATAGATCTTTTTGCTTCCCGCCTCAATCGGCAAATGAAGAGATTTGTCAGTTGGAGGCTGGATCCGGAAGCATTAGCGACAGACTCCTTCCTCCAGGATTGGTCTCTGGATCAAGGGTATTCGTTCCCGCCCTTCTTGATGATTCGCAGGGTGCTGGCTCAGGTCCGTTATCAGAAAGCAGATCTTATTCTGGTGACTCCGCTCTGGAGGTCCCAGGAATGGTTTCCGGTGGCTCTGGAATTGAGTTGCGTTCATCGTCTCTTAATTCCGTTCAGGCAGAACCTCCTTCTGGATCCTCTGGGCCTTCCTCATCCTCTTATTCTTTCAGCACAACTGGCCCTAGTGGCTTGGCATCTTTCAGGGAAAGATGGAGTGTCCCAGGCCTTTCCCCGGAGTCTTCGGCAGGATCCTGGTCTTCCAGTACCCACAAGAGATATGCTTCCGCTTGAAACGGATGGTGTTCTTGGTGCGGTGCACGGAGCACTGATCCTTCTTCAGCGGATTGTAGTTTGGTCTTGAATTTTCTGGCATCTCTAGCTTCGTCTGGTTTGGTGTATCAATCGGTTAATAATTATCGGTCGGCCATTTCGGCAGGTCATTTGCCTATAGATGGTAAACCTGTGTGGGAATTGCCCATCGTTTGTAAGCTATTGAAAGGTATAAGGTTGGCTAATCCCCCTTGTCCTCTTTATTCTACCCTTTGGGATGTGAATCTTATTTTACGATTTTTAGAGTCTTGGCCAGATAATAGATTCCTTTCCAGGAAGCAACGTTTAGCCAAACTCACTATGTTATTATGTCTAATATCATGCAAGCTGGTTTCTGATGTTCGAGCCCTGGATTTAGCAGGCAGAATCTTCTCCCCTGATGGAGTAACTTTTTTTATTTCCAATCATACTAAGTGTATCCTAGTTTTGTAGATAATCCCAAATTGTGTGTAGTACAGTGTTTCAGAGTTTATGAGGTAAATACAGAAGAATTCCGTTCTGATATGGGGGGACAGTTATTGATTTCATTAGTTAAACCCTATCACCCTGTTTCGTCTGCCACTTTGGCCAGATGGGTTCGTTGGCTCAGGGTAAAGGGGGCATTGATATTTCTAGATTTGGCGCTCATTCCACTAGAGGGGCCATGGCCTCAAAATCTTTTGTCCTGGGTTCCCGACTTGAAGACATTCTAAGAGCTGCAGATTGGTCACCTGAATCTGCGTTCAAATTGTTTTATTGCAAACCATTTGTGGATATTGCATCAGTGGTGGTGGGTCAGCTTTAAACAAGCATAATCGGAGCCTCCGGTGATATAATAAAAACATTTCTAGCATTCGCATTAAGACTCTTCCAATTCTATTAAGGACACAGAGGCGAGGATTATCTCACCCGCACTGTTAAAGTTGTGATTGTTACTATTGGTTTTATAATTGTTTACTGTTTTCATTCAAATGTTTACCGTATTCCAGTGCTTTTCCCTCCCTGTTACTACCTATAGGATTTTTTTATCCTAGTTCAGTTTTATGGCTTGGCTTCTTCAATTTTCTTTCAGGCACTGAAGACAAATAACTCTGACGTGTATCTAGCGCATTTCTTCGGATTTAGACGGGTGTTGAGTTTTCGGCCCTCTTCTTTTTTCATGGAACCAGGACATTGGTCTTCTACCCTCGAGTGCCTCTGGGACTTTCTTAGTGGGTTTTCCCTACTTTGCCCATGCCGTCGATGGGCTGGTCCTGTCTCTTGATTCAAGAAGATGTTTTTCTGCTGGACTCTGCTGGTTCTGTTTTTTCTTGTTGGTCTTCCAGATTCAGTGAATTAAATGTGTTTGCAAAGAAAGAGGAAGTGTGTTGTTATTCCTCAGGTTTTATAGGGCTTGTCTCTATGGTTGGTCATGTGGTATACATGGGTTCATGGGATATGTAGTGTATTAAAAGTTCTTTCTAATTGGCTGCTGTAAAAATAAAGCATAGAAAGAGAAGCATAATCCTCGCCTCTGTGCCCTTAATAGAACTGAAAAATACTTAACGCGAATGCTAGAAAATGTTTTACTCTCCGCAGCCTCCTACCCCGACACAGCACCTGTGCCCCTGCACCAGATATTGGAGGTTATACTGATAGTGGAACTACCTTGAAATTTGATGCGGCTCAAGGAGGAGATTCCGCAAATTAAACATCCACACACAAACCTCATTTTAGCGCCTACACCATTACATGGAAACGTTGATGATGTGTATAAAAACACTGAAAATATTTTATCTCTACGGAAAAACAGAAAAAGAAACAAATCGGGAACCACTCACTCTGTCCTGCTGAACTTTTGTTGCATTCTTGCCAAGTGAGCTGAACAGGAAGTAGCTTGCATGAGTTTTCGCTGGTCTAATCTACAAGGAGAGGGAAAGCAAAGCCAGACAACAACTTTCAAATTGACCCCTTTCGCACAGATAAGTCTTGATATTGCAGTGTTCACAAAAACTGCAGCCGGTGGATAAAACACGAAACCCTTTCAAACTGGCCGTCCGCCTACTCGATGCAAGGTGATAGAGGTTAATGATATTTTGCCACCATCCTTAGTGTGGGTCAGCAGCCATCTTGAAGTAGAAAGCAAATGGACAACGTGAGCAAGTGTGTTTCAGCGGCGCTGTTGGAGTCAGTGCTGAACTAGCAGCTGCTCTGCAGCAAAACACTAACCTGCAGCATGAGCAGCAAAACACTAACCTGCAGCATGAGCAGCAAAACACTAACCTGCAGCATGAGCAGCAAAACACTAACCTGCAGCATGAGCAGCATGTTTATTCCCACGGCGCAGGAGCGAGTCATCCTTTTGTCTTGCAATTGGCCTGTTAATGATAATCACAAACTCGTTTTGGTGTTCTCCTGGATGAACTCGAACTAGGCACACTACTGTGATAAATTGCCGGTATAAACCACATTAATGTTCCCTAAAAAACAGAATCTCAGTAGGAATTGCTGAAATTTAGTTATCTCAAACAAGGCGGTTATTGGATGAGGGACCACCCAATGTGTGTTGAAGTGGCTGCAGTTCCACTCTATGAAATATCAAGTTCCTGAGCCCAGGATATAGATTCTGAGACCTATGAAGATCAGGCTGATATGCTTTGAAACCTAGCACTGTATTGTTGCAAGTAAGTGACTAATTGACCCATTTCAAAGGCTATTAAGTCATCCAACCGCCACTGCATTATTGCTGTTCCCCTATCACTGCTCACTGGGACGTAAAGACTCACCAGCAATTGCACTATGGAACATCTTTCATTTTTGCCTTTATCGGGTGACACTTAAGGCATTAAGGGGAGTGGTGTATAGTGCCTTGAAGCATGCTGAAAGAAAGTGAAGATACATGTTTTATCAAATAAATATATGATTAAGGAAATAACGTGGAAAACTTCAGCTCTAGTGAGTCAAGATGGATGGAAACAGTAGGAGTGAGCGGGAGTGGAGTGTTTCGGTGGGTTCTGGATGGCTAAGCAAGATTGCAACCAACCTAATGAAATAAGACCCTCCTTCCACATTCATGTAATGTTGGTGTCCTTGCCATACCAATAAAAGCAGAGTAAGTCTGGTTCCTTTGCTTGATTGCACTAAAATGTCATGAGTGTAACGCCGCGCCTCCTCGCGGCTTCTCTTTTTCCGACCGCGGTCGGATCGCGCTGCCGATTGTCGGAGCGCCGTTCCCCCCCCTTTTCTTGCCGTTTTGGCAACACGTGCCGGGAAGCATGTTTGGCACTCCCGGTCGCATCGCCCTTACCAACTGTAGGGCATTGTCTTCTCTCCTGTCGGTAGTGGTCTTTTTTCTGGTCTTTTTTCCTTTTCTTTTTCATTTTCTTTTTCTTGCTTTCTGTGTACTGCATTCCTTTGTGTTCCTGCTGGTGTCCATGTTGTCTTCTTCCTTCTTCCTGTTTTCATTTCCCAGCATGCTCTTTTTCTTATATACTATATCCTTTTTTCCTATTCTTTTCTATGGGCTTTTCCCAATTCAAGATGGTGTCGTTTTCATTTCCTGTGATGTCACTTCCTCTTTTCCAATATATAAGCCACTCAGTCTTGCTCTACCTTGCATTGCAAACACTTCCCTTTGGTAGTGCTCTTTGCTCCTGTCCGTTGTTCCTGTTTTCGCTTTTGGAGGATTTTTGCCTTGTTTTTCCTGTTTTCAAGTCTTGTTTTTTCTTCTTTTTCAGGAGTTCCTGTTTTAGGTTTTTTCCCCATTTCTTGGGGTTTTTCTTCTGGGACTCCTTCTGGAGGGTACAGTCTGCTTAGGCATTCTCTGTCAAGTTCTCTACTAGAAAGGGTCGCCCCTATCTGGGATTATCCAGAACCTGCAGAAGACCAGGTGTTTTCTCCAATCCTGCATCCAGAGGTGAGAAGCCGATTGCAGTTCGTGACAGATTGCAACGGCAAAAGATTCCGCGTTGCGTGGCAGCCATGGAAGGACCACAGGGAGAGGTGGCAGAAAATGCTCAAGCCATGCTGCAGACAGTCCAACATCAAGCTCAATAGTTACAGCAATTACGGGCTGAAAACACTGCACTACGACAAGTCCTGTCTTCCCAGTCAATGGATATACCACCTGTATCTGCCGCTACTCCTCGATATTCAGGAGATCCTCTGACAATGAAGGATTTTCTGGATGCCTTAACGGTCTTCTTTGCTTTTCGTCCCCTCCAATTTTCCTCCGATAAGGCTAAGGTGGGCTATCTGATCAGTGCCTTGTCTGGTCCTGCACTTGTTTGGGCGACTCCTCTGGTCTATGCGGAAGATCCAGTCCTGACTAATTATCCTGCTTTCCTCACTCTCTTCAAACAGATGTTAGAAAGGCCTGGGGTGGAAGCAGCTGCTGAGGAGGCCTTATGTGATATACAGCAGGGCAATCAGGACGTTCTGCAGTATATAACTTGTTTCAAACAGTTGGCAGCCGAAACCTCTTGGGTGGAACGCACCTTTGTGTAGGAGGCTGGACTGGCTTATAGTGAGTACCAAGGGGTACTCACACCTTGCACCAAACCCAGGTATCCCTTATTAGTGTAGAGGGGTGTCTAGCAGCTTAGGCTGATAGAAAAGGTAGCTTAGCAGAGCAGCTTAGGCTGAACTAGGAGACGAGTGAAGCTCCTACAGTACCACTAGTGTCACTTGCACAATATCATAAGAAAACACAATACACAGATATACTAAAAATAAAGGTACTTTATTTTTATGACAATATGCCAAAAGTATCTCAGTGAGTACCCTCAGTATGAGGATAGCAAATATACACAAGATATATTTACACAATACCAAAATATGCAGTAATAGCAATAGAAAACAGTGCAAACAATGTATAGTCACAATAGAATGCAATGGGGGCACATAGGGATAGGGGCAACACAAACCATATACTCTAGAAGTGGAATGCGAACCACGAATGGACCCCAAACCTATGTGACCTTGTAGAGGGTCGCTGGGACTGTAAGAAAACAGTGAGGGTTAGAAAAATAGCCCACCCCAAGACCCTTAAAAGTGGGTGCAAAGTGCACCTAAGTTCCCCAAAGAGCACAGAAGTTGTGATAGGGGAATTCTGCCAGAAACAACAACACCAGCAATGCAACAACAATGGATTTCCTGACGAGAGTACCTGTGGAACAAGGGGACCAAGTCCAAGAGTCACGATCAAGTCAGGAGTGGGCAGATGCCCAGGAAATGCCAGCTGTGGGTGCAAAGAAGCTGCCACCGGATGGTAGAAGCTGAGGATTCTGCAGGAACGACAAGGGCTAGAAACTTCCCCTTTGGAGGATGGATGTCCCACGTTGTGAAGAGTCGTGCAGAAGTGTTTTCGTGCAGAAAGACTGCAAACAAGCCTTGCTAGCTGCAAGGGTCGGGATTAGGGCTTTTGGATGCTGCTGTGGCCCAGGAGGGACCAGGATATCGCCAATTGCGTGAGGAGACAGAGTGGGTGCCCAGCAAGAGAAGGAGTCCACTCAGAAGCAAGCAGCACCCACAGAAGTGCCGGAACAGGCACTACAAAGTGGAGTGAACCGGAGCTCACCTGAAGTTGCACAAGAGGGTCCCACGAAGCCGGAGGACAACTCAGGAGGTCGTGCAATGCCGGTTAGAGTGCCGAGGACCCAGGCTTGGCTGTGCACACAGGAAATCCTTGGTGAGTGCACAGGAGCCGGAGTAGCTGCAAAACACGCAG
Source organism: Pleurodeles waltl (assembly GCF_031143425.1). Taxonomy (NCBI): domain Eukaryota; kingdom Metazoa; phylum Chordata; class Amphibia; order Caudata; family Salamandridae; genus Pleurodeles; species Pleurodeles waltl. The sequence continues at coordinate 701,851,065 of NC_090437.1, forward strand.
TTCCCAGCAATGCAGTCTAGCGTGGGGAGGCAAGGACTTACCTCCACCAAACTTGGACTGAAGAGTCACTGGACTGTGGGAGTCACTTGGACAGAGTTGCTGAGTTCAAGGGACCTCGCTCGTCGTGCTGAGAGACCCAGAGGACCGGTGATGCAGTTCTTTGGTGCCTGCGGTTGCAGGGGGAAGATTCCGTCGACCCACTGGAGATTTCTTCGGAGCTTCTAGTGCAGAGAGGAGGCAGACTACCCCCACAGCATGCACCACCAGGAAAACAGTTGAGAAGGCGGCAGGATCAGCGTTACAAGGTCGCAGTAGTCGTCTTTGCTACTTTGTTGCAGTTTTGCAGGCTTCCAGCGCGGTCAGCAGTCGATTCCTTGGCAGAAGGTGAAGAGAGAGATGCAGAGGAACTCTGATGAGCTCTTGCATTCGTTATCTAAGGAATTCCCCAAAGCAGAGACCCTAAATAGCCAGAAAAGGAGGTTTGGCTACTTAGGAGAGAGGATAGGCTAGCAACACCTGAAGGAGCCTATCAGAAGGAGTCTCTGACATCACCTGCTGGCCCTGGCCACTCAGAGCAGTCCAGTGTGCCAGCAGCACCTCTGTATCCAAGATGGCAGAGGTCTGGAGCACACTGGAGGAGCTCTGGGCACCTCCCAGGGGAGGTGCAGGTCAGTGGAGTGGTCACTCCCCTTTCCTTTGTCCAGTTTCACGCCAGAGCAGGGCTGAGGGATCCCTGAACCGGTGTAGACTGGCTTATGCAGAGATGGGCACCATCTGTGCCCATCAAAGCATTTCCAGAGGCTGGGGGAGGCTACTCCTCCCCAGCCCTGACACCTTATTCCAAAGGGAGAGGGTGTAACACCCTCTCTCTGAGGAAGTCCTTTGTTCTGCCTTCCTGGGCCAAGCCTGGCTGGACCCCAGGAGGGCAGAAACCTGTCTGAGGGGTTGGCAGCAGCAGCAGCTGCAGTGAAACCCCGGGAAAGGCAGTTTGGCAGTACCCGGGTCTGTGCTAGAGACCCGGGGAATCATGGGATTGTCTCCCCAATACCAGGATGGCATTGGTGGGGCAATTCCATGATCTTAGACATGTTACATGGCCATATTCGGAGTTACCATTGTGAAGCTATACATAGGTAGTGACCTATGTATAGTGCACGCGTGAAAGGGTGTCCCCGCACTCACAAAGTCCGGGGAATTGGCCCTGAACAATGTGGGGGCACCTTGGCTAGTGCCAGGGTGCCCACACACTAAGTAACTTAGTAACCGCCAAAAGGCCGCCCGCCCGCCCAGCGGGAAAGCCCCAGCAACGATGAAGCCGGCTCCGAATGGAGCCGGCAGAGTTGCTGGTGTGCGACGGGTGCAGTGGCACCCGTCGCGATTTTCAGTGTCTGCTTTGCCTACTTCATACAACTCTCTTAGCATCTAAACAAGCAATGAAACGGAAAACGGATCGTTATCGGCAAACGGCACCTTCCTATCAAGTAGGCCACAAGGTGTGGCTTTCCTCCAGATTTCTACCCTCCTGATTTTCTGTCAATAAATTCAAACCACGTTTTTATGGACCCTTTAGGATTTTGCACATCTTGAATCCTGTTGTTGTGCGACTGCGATTGCCTCATACTTGGAGGGTTCATCCAGTTTTTCATGTGTCCCAATTAAAGCCCTTTGTTCCTGATCCATACCACCGTCAGTTCTGCATCCAGAGGTGAGAAGCTGAGTGCAGTTCGTGACACTGAGAAGATGATTAAGCAGTGAAGAATTTCACCTCATTTACACAATAACACTGCAAGGCCTGTGGATTCTAAAATACATATTGAACTTGAAGTACGGTGATGGTCCTAGCATGATGAGTCTCATCTCAACTGGGTAATAACTTCCCAACAACTTCATATGACCCTGTCATGCTCAGGGTTCAATCCTGGCTTATGTTTTAGGCATCATCTTACTAGGGCTTGCCCGTTTCAAGATTATCTACCCTATAGGTGGCAAATCTAATGTGTCAGCACCCTCATTCTGTTGTGACTCTCTTAGACTGATGTTCCATCTGGCAATTTAAGGATTGAAGAAATTGCTTTTGATTAATTCAGCTCGTTCTTATCCAGTGTCACGCAGCAGGGTTTCTTGATGCCATTCAGGTCAGCCAAAAAGCTTCTTTCATGGAGTACCACAAAGTCTATGTTATTTCCGTAGCTCAATTAAGCAAAAAAATCAGACTTTGTGTTTTTTCAAATGCAGACAATACACAAATCCCTCTGCTGCCCTCTCTGTAAGTTCTTGCTTGTGCTCCGAGGCCAAATAACAATTTATAATTAGCTAACAGCAAAGCTAAGCCTCACATGTTTGGGGAGGAGTCACCCGGGAGCCTTTATTGCTGGTCTAATGCTACTTTCCCCTTCAGTCGCTTTACAGAAAGTAGGTCTGTTCATTGACAATCTTTTTCATTATATTACATTGGATTGATTTTGTGGTTAAAATCTGCCAAAACGCAATTCACATTCTTTGTAAAGCACAGAAGCAAGATGGTTAGTGGCCTCCACATTCATTCAGTCCGGATTAGGCGTTTCTAAATGCCTGTACTTGCGTATTTTACACAAAATACTGATAAACTGCAACAGTTCCAGAGTACAGCAGTGCGCTGTGACAATTTCCGTAGTCCAAAATAGGGAATGGAGAGCATTTTCGGTACAAAGCACCTCTTCATGGAACTCTATCCCATTCAACCTATGAAGGGTGGCTACACTGTTGGCCTTTTGAAAGCTGAATTTTTTTAGCAGTAGCTCTATGTTTATGTGTAATAGTATGTCATCGATGCATAATTAGTGCCAATGATCCTCCCTAAAATGGTAATATTTATTTTACACACCTTGGGGCAGAAACAAATATTTGTCCATTATTTGGTATGTGGTAGCACTACTCACCTGCATGGCATGCGCTGTGATATTAATCCAAATGCTTTACAGACATATTTACTGATCAAAGCCAAGAGGGAGTGTCATCACACAGAGTATAATATATACTGCATCACTGGAACACCAAGATAACCCACACAATGCTGGTTCCACCCTACTAAGCCCACTTCATAGGAAATGTTTTTTTCCTCACTTTCTGCTTTCGCTGACACTGTCTCATTCATCAATTATGCAGATGTATTCAGCCGACCACATAAATGGTGTCCCCACTTCCTACTAAAGAATTGCTTCAAATGCATGCAATGGTCATCTGTGCTTGTCATCATGTCAAACGCTGAGGTGCATTTTTCCCAGCCAATGATTCTGCTGTCAGTCTTTACTTCGTAACCCTTGGGAAGAAAACAGTCCAGATGCCAGGAATCCACAAAAGTCCACAACTGCTCCTACAGTTTCTCCACTTGCACTTCACTCCACGGAAATAATTTATCGTGATCACCCTCCCTGTTAGCCACTGGGAACCAAGCACCACTATATTCAGCACACAATCCTTCTCCATGGTCAGAACAGACCCTCTTTGCACCCCTTACCTGATGCCCTTGACTCCTAGTCATTTCTTTGAGACAATTAGGAGGCATTGAGATGACATTCACTCAGATAACCGCTGGTCTGGACTCTCTGACGTATACACCTTCTCAACTATTAAGTCTATGCAGGGCTCTCATGACAGCCTGTATAATGACTGATGTTGCACTGGAGTCCGATAAACCTTGTGCACAACACGGCCACTCTGTTTTGTGGAAAACTAGCTGCAAAAGAACAGTCATCATATTTAGCTCTCGGAAGTGACCCAGCCTATTTGACTCATGCTGTTTAAAGTTGCCTTCCCATAATGTAGGTGTGTCCTGGTTTGGATGAATGGTGAATGGGGTGGTTGAATTGGGAAACCAATCAATGGTGAACCCAAAACTTTATATGGGAGACAAGCAGAAGCACTGTGGATGGTCCAGGGAAGTTGATACATAAGGAATGAGGATATCCGGCGCAAAACCTGAGGTCCACACAGGGCGGACAGAGTCATTAGGTAAGGTCTTGTTGAATGGGACAGACCTGTGTCCTGGATGCCAACATCTTTGGAGTTGGTATCTGGACAAGATCCATAGTACTACTGATGCGCAGTAAAAGTCTGCGCAGGAGGCTCTGGATGTGGAATGTCATCACTTTCATTGGTGGCCAGGAGAGGAGCAGAGCCTCCTCTTTAGCCGGGATTTGTTGTCTTGCACAGATGACAGCCACAGAAATGTGGATTCTCTCCTGGAATTGCATACTGACCCCTTATTGATGGAAGGGACATCAGGGTTTTGCTTTTGTTTCACAGATGTCGTAAGAAATGGGAGACAACAATTTATTATGGGGCCACATTGTTGGTCAGCACTGGAAAACATGAACTTCCCAGGTTTCCTGTGGTAAGGCAGCATTATGGAGAGAGGGTTGACAGAGCCCCTGACAGCGATAAAGGGGTGAGGGAAAGGGTGATGTGGAGTGAAGGAAGGACAATGAGGCTGAAGGCATGGCACACATATCTGGCCCTGACACAGAGGTTGGATGGCTTGCCAGCTCCAGTCACACCATGAGCCTTCTGCCACGGATTTGTAGTGGCATGAGGTTGTTTCTGTAGAAAGGTTGTGAAACATAATTTTGAGAGAATATTTGTTCCTTTGCGGTGGAACACACGGGGTTGCAATGTTTAGGGTGCAGAGGTAACAAGTATTGCAAAGGGAAGCTGGAGAACGAAGCCATGATAGTGGGCTGAATAGAGGGTGTGAAGCATGGACACTGTGGAGAGGAAATAAAGGGCTATTGGTGTATTGCCTTAACTCTTTCACGGTCCATCCAGCATCAATGGCTGTGACTGCCGACTCCACCGTTGTAGTGCCCTGAAGCATGAACCAGGTCAGCCACCCCGCAGTGCAAAGGCCACCAGTATCGTGATGTACTCCGCATTCACACACATTTTCTCATCCTGTCCTTTCTTTTTGTCCTTCCCACTACACTACTGGCATTTACCATGTCACAGAGATGCGGTAATGTGTCCGTGTGATAGCAGATTAAAATGTTCTGCCTATTGGTCCCCACATAATGGACCACCAACAGTATTTCTACACACAATTTCAATGTATTTAACTGTGTTTCATTCCCACTATAAATCCCTTAAATACTGTCCCACACTGTGTACTTCGTGTTGCTCTGTCCACCCCGCCCCCCACCTTATCCATAGCTTTCACATCTCCGCGATTCTTTTCTTTTTACATTCTTTTTATTTACTCCCTCAGCTTTAAGCTCCCACATTGTTTTCCTGTGGTTTTGTCTCCGACACCCACTCCACCACAGAGACCTCACCCCTCCAGTCACAGTCCACTATAATATAGCATTTTGACGCTTATACACATATCCACGCATACAAGCTATTACGCCTTTTCATGTTTTCATTATTTTGCCGATTGTATATAGGCATGAAGAGTTTCGTCCTGCCAATGCTGTGCAACATTAAAAGAAAACACTGACAAAGACAATAGGTCTAAGAGGCAACCCCTTTTAGCTTCGCCAATGCTTGTTTTTAACCAGTACTAGCATTCTGAGATAATTCGGTCAGGTTATGGATATACTCACCTACGTAGCATGAGCTGTTGTCAGATTTTAGAATTCAGAGGCTCTAATAGGACAATTAATTAAAACAGATGAACAAAGGTAGTCCCAATGATGCCATGCTCTTTGGATGTCTGACTCCCACTACGTCAAACTTGTCACCCCACCGACAAAAACGAACACGTTTGAGTGTGTTAAATTGTGTTGTCGATACAGCTCTTTTCTGTACTGTGCGTTTAGTGGTAAACGGAACTGATATTGTTGATCTGCTGAGCACCAATGAAAGCGCAGCGTCGTGTGTGTGGCTCATTCTTTGTCCGCTTGCAAGCAGAGGGCGTTTGAGTTCCAGGAAGCCAAAGCAGCTTTCTTTGCATCCCCACACAGAGGGGTAAATACAAACTTGCATTTGTAAAAAGAAAGAGAATGTCTGCACATTTACGGAGGTGCATCTGTTTTACTACAACATTTGCAATTGATCTGTAGTTGTCAATGAAAGAAGCTGGTATATTTACACTATAGTTGGAGTAAACCCAGAACATGATGAGCACTAGGAGTGATACAGAATTATCTATTTAGAGATTTTCCGTGCGCAATTCAGACTTGCATTCTTTCCAATTGCTCTTGCAATACATTGTGTATCCACAACACGTGTTTAGTTGCAAAAAAAAGTGGGCACCAACATAAAAGGCGAAAATATAAATTCACATTATTTGCATGTGTAAAGTAGCCATAGCACTGGGAGACCCAATGACAGGCAATGCAAACGGGAGAAACGCATGCTCGAGAAGCCAGCCCAGCGCATCACTTTAATGATTTGGTCACAATTTTCAGGATCTGAAATTGCCCATGGTCCACCAGACCCAAATCAGCTAGTTTCACAAAAGGGCTCCATAATGCTCAGGGTTTTTTCGCAAGAGTACCTCCCTCCGCCCAACTCTTTATCCAGTGCTGGACTCTATAAGCAAATTTATTGAGCGGGCATAAGAAGAACCTGCTAGTCTCCATAGCCTCCCTGGGTAGTTCTGGGAACCCAGAAAAACTGGGATATGGAATTGAGGAACACCAGGACTGATGCAATAAGTTTCTCTGTTGATAAACATCAATCAACCTGTCTATTTATGTACGGATATTATTCTACCTGAATGCTTATCAATATTTGCCTAATGACATCTATAGGCTTCTGTCTGCCAGCCTATCTCTAGATATGTGCCCATCTGTCTGTTTACTGTTTATGATATCATTTACCAAAACATCAGGATCTAATTTGGTGTGTATACCCATGTGCACTACAAAGCGTGTTTTGAGGCCATGTTGAGGTAGCACCCACCAGCCAAACTGCGAAAAAACAGATATGCAGCCCTATTTCAACAACACACTACATGAGCGAGAGTATGATCAAGCGGTCTGAAAACATCGATACACACATTTTCTTGACAGTAAGTGACATAACACACAAACCTAACTTCCTAATCCCAACTCAGGTTGGAGGTTAGTTGTAAGAGCAGATGCCAACCCTTGTTCCCCAGTGCACACATCGGCGCTGATAATAGCACACACCCAGAAGTTCACATTCAGGAACACAGAGAGCACGTGCCAAACAACAGCAAATACACACAACCTCCTGTGAAGACCAAAGCCATCAAAGCAAGCAAACACACACATTAGGTTATTAGGCCAGGCACTTTTAAGATTAGCTACCCAAATTAAACAAGGGTAGGAATAAAGAAACACAGATTGCAGCAGACGATCGCAGCACCCCTCTAAGGAGTGTGCTTCAGTTTAAGCCACTCCAACATCAGGCTTCTAAATTCCCAACAGCAAACAATGGCCTTTGAAAACAGTTGGTTATGAACTTTTTGAAAACAGCAACTAAAATCCCAAAGCTCACTTTCTATAGCTAGCCTTGGTTGATAAATTTCCTGCAGAACCTTAACTGAACCCAAATGTATACTGTAAGGAAATGCCTCCTTGGCATGGTTACCCCCTAACTTTTTGCCTTTGATGATGCTGAGTTATGATTTGAAAGTGTGCTGGGACCCTGCTAACCAGGCCCCAGCACCAGTGTTCTTTCCCTAAACTGTACCTTTGTCTCCACAATTGCCCCAACCCTGGCACTCAGGTAAGTTCCTTGTAACTGGTACCCCTGGTACCAAGGGCCCTGATGCCAAGGAAGGTCTCTAAGGGCTGCAGCATGCCTTTTGCCACCCTAGGGACCCCTCACTCAGCACATGCACACTGCTTCACAGCTTGTGTGTGCTGGTGGGGAGAAAATGACTAAGTCGACATGGCACTCCCCTCAGAGTGCCATGCCAACCTCCCACTGCCTGTGGCATAGGTAAGTCACCCCTCTAGCAGGCCTTACAGCCCTAAGGCAGGGTGCACTATACCACAGGTGAGGGCATATGTGCATGAGCACTATGCCCCTACAGTGTCTAAGCAAAACCTTAGACATTGTAAGTGCAGGGTAGCCATAAGAGCATATGGTCTGGGAGTTTGTCAAACACGAACTCCACAGTTCCATAATGGCTACACTGAAAACTGGGAAGTTTGGTATCAAACTTCTCAGCACAATAAACGCACACTGATGCCAGTGTGCAATTTATTGCAAAATACACCCAGAGGGCATCTTAGAGAACCCCCCTGAAAACATACCCAACTTCTAGTGTAGGCTGACCAGTTCCTGCCAGCCTGCCACACACCAGACATGTTGCTGGCCACATGGGGAGAGTGCCTTTGTCACTGTGTGGCCAGGAACAAAGCCTGTACTGGGTGGAGGTGCTTCTCACCTCCTCCTGCAGGAACTGTAACACTTGGCGGTGAGCCTCAAAGGCTCACCCCTTTTGTCACAGCGCCCCAGGGCATCCCAGCTAGTGGAGATGCCCGCCCCTCCAGCCACTGCCCCCACGTTTGGCGGCAAGGCTGGAGGAGATAATGAGAAAAACCAGGAGGAGCCACCCACAAGTCAGGACAGCCCTTAAGGTGTACTGAGCTGAGGTGACCCCTGCCTTGAGAAATCCTCCATCTTGAGTTTGGAGGATTCCCCCAATAGGATTAGGGATGTGCCCCCCTCCCCACAGGGAGGAGGCACAAAGAGGGTGTAGCCATGCCCCAGGACTGAGCCTTGTAAGTGTTTTACTTACCTCCTAATTTAACCTTTACTTACCTCCCCCAGGAACTGTTGATTTTTGCAGTGTGTCCACTTTGAAAATAGCTTATTACCATTTTTACAAAGACTGTACCTGATATTGTTTTCACTCAAAGTTCCTAAAGTATCTAAATGAAGTAACCTACATTTAAAGTGTTTAATGTAAACCTTGAACCTGTGGTTCTTAAAATAAACTAAGAAAATATATTTTTCAATATAAAAACCTATTGGCCTGGAGTAAGTCTTTGAGTGTGTGTTCCTCATTTATTGCCTGTGTGTGTACAACAAATACTTAACACTGCCCTCTGATAAGCCTACTGCTCGACCATACTACCACAAAATCGAGCATTAGAATTATCTACTTTTGCCACTATCTTACCTCTAAGGGGAACCCTTGGACTCTGTGCACACTATTTCTTACTTTGAAATAGTATATACAGAGCAAACTTCCTACATTGGTGGATCAGCAGTGGGGTCTAAGACTTTGCATTTGCTGGACTACTCAGCCAATACCTGATCACACAACTAAATTCCCCAAATTGTCATTAGAAACTGATTTTTGCAATTTGAAAAATTTTTCTACATTTTTAAAAGTCCTGCTAGGGCCTTGTGTAAGTCCCTGTTAGCATTTCTTTTAGAGTTTAAACGTTTTGTAAAAGTTTGGATTAAGTTCTAGATATAGTTTTAGATTCTTAAAAAGTATCCCAACTTTTGGAGAAATAATGTCTAGCACAGAAGAGATGGTGGTGGAACTCAACCTCACCCCTTACCTGCATCTTAGGATGTCAGAGTTAAGGACTCTCTGTAAAATAAAAAATATAAAAACTGGCTCAAACCCTACCAAAGTACAGCTCCAGGAGCTTTGGCAGATTTTGCTAGAGACCACCCCTCTGAAGACAACCTTACAGAGGGGGAAACTAGTGACCTGGAGGATAACTCCCTCCCTCCTGTCCTAGTTAGGGAGACCAGGGTCCCTCAAACCCTGACTCCACAAGTGATAGTCAGAGATGCTGCTTCTCCTACAGGGGAGTCCAGCAACTCTGGAAGCATTGAGGGCAGCCTCAATGAAGATGACCTCCTGTTAGCCAGGATGGCCAAAAGTTTGGCTTTGGAGAGACAGCTCCTAGCCATAGAGAGGAAAAGACAAGAGATGGGTTTAGCTCCCATCAATGGTGGCAGCAATAGGGTCAGAGAGAATACTGACATGCTAAAATCCCCAAAGGGATTGAAACAAAATATGAAGATGGTGATGACATCACCAAATGGTTCACAGCTTTTGAGAGGGCTTGTATGACCAGAAAAGTAAACAGATCTCACTGGGGTGCTCTCCTTTGGGAAATGTTCACTGCAAAGTGTAGGGATAGACTCCTCACACTCTCTGGAAAAGATGCAGAATCCTATGACCTCATGAAGGCTACCCTGATTGAGGGCTTTGGATTCTCAACTGAGGAGTACAGGATTAGGTTCAGGGGGGGTCAAAAATTCTCGAGCCAGACCTGGGTTGATTTTGTTGACTTCTCAGTCAAAACACTAGATAGTTGGATTAATGGCAGTGGTGTAAATGATTATGAAGGCTGTATAACTTGTTTATGAAGGAACACCTTTTAAGTAATTGTTTCAATGATAAACCACATCAGCATCTGGTAGACCTAGGTCCAATTTCTCCCCAAGAATTGGGAAAGAAGGCAGACCACTTGGTCAAGACAAGGGTGACCAAGACTTCCACAAGGGGGTGACCAAAAGAAAGGGGTCACAGAGCCTCCCCAGGGGAAGAGTGTTGAGACATCCAAGGGAAAAAGTAAAGAGTCTTCTACAGGGCCCCAAAAACCTGCAAAGGAGGGTGGGTCCAAAGCCTCTTCACAATCCTCATTTGGGTACAAGGGTAAAAACTTTGATCCCAAAAAGGCCTGGTGTCGCAGCTGTAGTCAGCATGGACATCAAACTGGAGACAAGGCCTGTCCCAAGAAAGGTTCCACTTCAACTACTACTCCAGTTAGCACTGGAATAGCCAGTCTCCAGGTGGGATCAACAGTGTGCCCAGAGCAAATCAGGGTTCACACTGAAGCTACATTAGTCTCTGAGGGTGGGGTGGACTTAGCCACACTAGCTGCCTGGTCGCCTAACATGCAAAAATACAGGCAGCAGCTCTTTATTAATGGGACTAGAATAGAGGTCCTGAGGGATACAGGTGCCAGTGTCACTATGGTGACAGACAAACTGGTTTCCCCAGGACAATACCTGACTGGACAAACATATCCAGTCACCAATGCTGACAATCAGACTAAAGTACATCCCATGGCTATGGTAACTTTAGAATGGGAAGGGGTCACTGGCCTGAAACAGGTGGTACTCTCTTCTGCTATACCAGTTGAATGCCTGCTTAGAAATTATCTGGAGTCCTCAGCATGGGCTGAGGTAGAACTGAAAACCCATGCAGCCATGCTGGGTATCCCTGAACTGGTGTGTGTCAAGACTAGGGCACAGTGCAGAGCTCAGGGTGAAAAAGAGGTGTTGGAGTCTGGAATAATGGCCCAACTCTCCAAGAGAAAAGGAAAGAAGACTGGGAAACCAGCTTCAGCACAAAAAAGAAGCAGAACCTCTCTTCTCAGGAAGAAGCTCTATCCCCTGAGGGAACTGAGCCTATAGAGTTAAAACCTTATCAGGTTGAGCTCCTGAGCCCAGGGGGACCCTCAAGGGAATAGCTGTGCAAGGGGCAAGAAACGTGTCCCTCTCTTGAAGGCCTAAGGCAGCAAGCTGCTGACCAAGAAAAAGGAAATGTCAGTGGAAATGTCAGGGTCTATTGGGAAGATAGACTCCTTTACACTGTGGCAAGAGATCCCAAACCTGGTACCACTAGGAGAGTGGTAGTGCCTCAGGAGTTTAGGGAGTTCCTTCTGACCTTAGCCCATGACATTCCCCTTGCTGGGCATTTGGGACAGACCAAGACATGGGAGAGGTTAGTCAACCATTTCTATTGGCCCAATATGTCCCAGAAAGTGAAGGAGTTTTGTGCCTCCCGTGCCACCTGTCAAGCCAGTGGTAAGACAGGTGGCCATCCAAAGGCCCCCCTCATTCCACTTCCAGTGGTGGAGGTCCCCTTTGAAAGAGTGGGAGTGGATATAGTGGGTCCACTTGAACCTCCCACAGCCTCAGGGAATCAGTATATCCTAGTAGTAGTGGATCATGCTACTAGGTACCCTGAAGCAACTCCCCTTAGGTCCACTACTGCCCCTGCAGTAGCCAAAGCACTCATTGGTATTTTTACCAGAGTGGGATTTCCTAAGGAGGTGGCTTCTGACAGAGGTACCAACTTCATGTCAGCTTACCTGAAACATGTGTGGAATGAGTGTGGGGTGACTTACAAATTCACCACACCATACCATCCACAAACCAATGGTCTTGTTGAGAGATTTAACAAGACATTGAAGGGCATGATCATGGGGCTCCCTGAAAAACTCAAAAGGAGATGGGATGTCCTCTTGCCATGCCTGCTTTTCGCCTACAGAGGGGCGCCTCAGAAGGGAGTAGGGTTTTCCCCCTTTGAACTTCTGTTTGGCCATCTTGTTAGGGGACCACTAGCTCTCGTGAAAGAAGGCTGAGAGAGACCTCTCCATGAGCCTAAGCAAGATATAGTGGACTATGTACTAGGCCTACGTTCCAGGATGGCAGAGTATATGGAAAAGGCAAGTAAAAACCTTGAGGCCAGCCAACAGCTCCAGAAGATGTGGTATGACCAAAAGGCTGCTATGGTTGAGTTTCAGCCAGGGCAGAAAGTCTGGGTTCTGGACCCTGTGGCTCCCAGGGCACATCAGGACAAATGGAGTGGCCCTTACCCAGTGCAAGAGAAAAAGAGTGAGGTCACCTACCTGGTGGACCTAGGCACTAGCAGGACCCCCAAGAGGGTGATCCATGTTAACCGCCTAAAACTCTTCCATGACAGGGCAGATGTAAACATGTTGATGGTTACAGATGAGGACCAGAAAGCAGAGAGTGAACCTCATCCTGATCTCCTCTCCACTGACCCTAAAGATGGCACAGTAGATGGAGTGATCTACTCAGACACCCTCTATGGCCAACAGCAAGCTGACTGCAGGCAAGTCCTCCAGCAGTTTGCTGAGCTCTTTTCCCTAACCCCTGGTCAGACACACCTGTGTACCCATGATGTGGACACAGGAGACAGCATGCCTGTCAAAAACAAAATATTCAGACAGTCTGACCAAGTTAAGGAAAGCATCAAAGTGGAAGTCCACAAGATGTTGGAGTTGGGAGTGATTGAGCACTCTGACAGTCCCTGGGCTAGCCCAGTGGTCTTGGTTCCCAAACCTCACACAAAAGATGGCAAGAGAGAGATGAGGTTCTGTGTGGAATACAGAAGGCTCAGTTATGTCACCAAGACAGATTCTCACCCCATTCCAAGGGCAGATGAGCTGATTGATAAATTGGGTGCTGCCAAATACTTGAGTACCTTTGACTTGACCACAGAGTACTGGCAAATAATAATGGCACCAGGAGCAAAAGAGAAAACAGCATTCTCTACACCTGATGGGCACTACCAGTTTACTGTGATGCCCTTTGGTTTAAAGAATGCCCCTGCCACCTTCCAAAGGTTGGTGAATCAAGTCCTTTAGTGCAGCTTATCTTGATGATATTGCTGTCTTTAGCTCCAGCTGGCAGGATCACCTGGTCCACCTGAAGAAGGTTTTGCAGGCCCTGCAAGCAGCAGGCCTCTCTATCAAGGCATCTAAATGTCAGATAGGGCAGGGTACTGTGGTTTACATGGGACACCTTGTAGGTGGAGGCCAAGTTCAGCCACTCCAACCCAAGATCCAGACTATTCTGGACTGGGTAGCTCCAAAAACCCATACTCAAGTCAGGGCATTCCTTGGCTTGGCTGGCTACTATAGGAGGTTAGTGAAGGATTATGGATCAATAGTGACCCCCCTCACAGAACTTACCTCCAAGAAAATGCCCAAGAAAGTTAACTGGACCTTGGACTGTCAAAAGGCCTTTGACACCCTGAAGCAAGCAATGTGCACAGCACCAGTTTTGAAAGCTCCAGACTACTCTAAGCAGTTAATAGTGCAGACAGATGCCTCTGAACATCGGATAGGAGCAGTCCTGTCCCAAACAAATGATGATCGCCTTGACCAGCCTGTTGCTTTTATTAGCAGGAGGTTACTCCCCAGGGAGCAGCGTTGGAGTGCCATTGAGAGGGAGACCTTTGCTGTAGTCTGGTCCCTGAAGACGTTGAGACCATACCTTTTTGGTACTCACTTCATAGTTCAAACTGACCACAGACCTCTCAGATGGCTCATGAAAATTAAAGGAGAAAACCCTAAACTGTTGAGGTGGTCCATATCCCTACAGGGAATGGACTTTATAGTGGAACATAGACCCGGGACTGCCCATGCCAATGCAGATGGCCTTTCCAGGTTCTTCCACTTAGAAAATGAAGACTCTCTTGGTAAAGGTTAGTCTCAGCCTCTTTCGTTTGGGGGGGGGGGGGGGGGTTGTGTAAGAAAATGCCTCCTTGGCATGGTTACCCCCTAACCTTTTGCCTTTGCTGATGCTAAGTTATGATTTGAAAGTGTGCTGGGACCCTGCTAACCAGGCCCCAGCACCAGTGTTCTTTCCCTAAACTGTACCTTTGTCTCCACAAATGGCACAACCCTGGCACTCAGGTAAGTCTCTTGTAACTGGTACCCCTGGTACCAAGGGCCCTGATGCCGAGGAAGGTCTCTAAGGGCTGCAGCATGTCCTATGCCGCCCTAGGAACCAATCACTCAGCACATGTACACTGCTTCACAGCTTGTGTGTGCTGGTGGGGAGAAAATGACTAAGTCGACATGGCACTCCCCTCAGAGTGCCATGCCAACCTCCCACTGCCTGTGGCATAGGTAAGTCACCCCCCTAGCAGGCCTTACAGCCCTAAGGCAGGGTGCACTATACCACAGGTGAGGGCATATGTGCATGAGAACTATGCCCCTACAGTGTCTAAGCAAAACCTTAGACATTCTAAGTGCAGGGTAGCCATAAGAGTATATGGTCTGGGAGTTTGTCAAACACAAACTCCACAGTTCCATAATGGCTACACTGAAAACTCTGAAGTTTGGTATCAAACTTCTCAGCACAATAAATGCACACTGATGCCAGTGTGCAATTTATTGTAAAATACACCGAGAGGGCATCTTAGAGATGCCCCCTGAAAACATACCCGACTTCTAGTGTAGGCTGACGAGTTCCTGCCAGCCTGCCACACATCAGACATGTTGCTGGCCACATGGGAAGAGTGCCTTTGTCACTCTGTGGCCAGGAACAAAGCCTGTACTGGGTGGAGGTGCTTCACACCTCCCCCTGCAGGAACTGTAACACCTGGCGGTGAGCCTCAAAGGCTCACCCCTTTTGTTACAGCGCCCCAGGGCATCTAAGCTAGTGGAGATGCCCGCCCCTCCGGCCACTGCCCCCACTTTTGGTGGCAAGGCTGGAGGAGATAATGAGAAAAACAAGGAGGAGTCACCCACCAGTCAGGACAACCCCTAAGGTGTCCTGAGCTGAGGTGACCCCTGCCTTGAGAAATCCTCCATCTTGAGTTTGGAGGATTCCCCCAATAGGATCAGGGATGTGCCCCCCTCCCCACAGGGAGGAGCCACAAAGAGGGTGTAGCCACCCTCAAGGACAAGAGCCTTTGGCTACTGCCCTCCCAGACCTAAACACACCCCTAAATTCAGTATTTAGGGGCTCACCAGATCCCTGGAAATCAGATTCCTGCAACCTGAAGAAAGAAGAAGGACTGCTGACCTACAAGCCTGCAGAGAAGGAGGAAGATGACAACTGATTTGGCCCCAGCCCTACCAGCCTGTCTCCAACTTCGAAAACCTGCTCCAGCGACGCATCTGACAGGGACCAGTGACCTCTGAAGCCTCAGAGGACTGCCCTGGACTATAGGACCAAGAAACTCCCGTGAACAGCAGCCCTGTTCAAAACCAGCCACTTCTTTGCAACGAAGAAGCAACTTCCAAAGACTTCACGTTTCCCGCCGGAAACGTGAGACTCTACACTCTGCACCCGACGCCCCCGACTCGACCTGCAGAAAACCAACACCTTAGGGAAGACTCCCCGGAGACTGCGAGCCCGTGAGTAACCAGAGACTACCCCCCTGAGCCCCCAAAGCAACGCCTACAGAGAGAATCCAGGGGCTCCCCCTGACCGCGACTGCCTGTAACAAGGGACCAGACGCCTGGAACCAACACTGCACCCGCAGCTCTGAGGACCTGAAGGAACCGAACCTGAGCGCAGGAATGACCCCCAGGCAACCCTCTGCCTTGCCCAGGTGGTGGCTGTCCCGAGAAGCCCCCCCTGTGCCTGCCTGCACCGCTAGAGTGACCCCCGGGTCCCTCCATTGCACTCTATTCAAAATACGACGCCTGCTTTGCACACTGCACTCGACCGCCCGTGTGCCGCTGAGGGTGTGTTTTGTGTGCCTACTTGTGTCCCCCCCAGTGCTCTACAAAACCCCCTTGGTCTGCCCCCCGAGGACGAAGGTACTTACCTGCTGGCAAACTGGAACCGGAGCACCCCTGTTCTCCATAGGTGCCTATGTGTTTTGGGCACCTCTTTGACCTCTGCACCTGACTGGCCCTGAGCTGCTGGTGTGGTAACTTTGGGGTTGCCTTGAACCCCTAACAGTGGGATGCCTATGCCCCAGGACTGAGACTTGTAAGTGTTTTACTTATCTCCTAATTTAACCTTTACTTACCTCCCCCAGGAACTGTTGATTTTTGCACTGTGTCCACTTTGAAAATAGCTTATTACCATTTTTACAAAGACTGTACATGATATTGTTTTCATTCAAAGTTCCTAAAGTATCTAAGTGAAGTAACCTACATTTAAAGTGTTTAATGTAAACCTTGAACCTGTGGTTCTTAAAATAAACTAAGAAAATATATTTTTCAATATAAAAACCTATTGGCCTGGAGTAAGTCTTTGAGTGTGTGTTCCTCATTTATTGCCTGTGTGTGTACAACAAATGCTTAACACTACCCTCTGATAAGCCTACTGCTCGACCATACTACCACAAAATAGAGCATTAGAATTACCTACTTTTGCCCCTATCTTACCTCTAAGGGGAACCCTCGGACTCTGTGCACACTATTTCTTACTTTGAAATAGTATATACAGAGCCAACTTCCTACATATACTATCTTGCGATTATACTTCACCTATATTTTACCATTTAATTGTATTGTTCTGTTCACTGTGTACAGGCTTTTGCGAAAATGCTTAAGAAAATACATAACATTGTTCCTCCTATCTGTTACACCCTTTTCGTCTCCCTGTACTACCCAGATCTACCCTGCTGGAAGCATTGACCAACATTATTTAATGCTTCTTTTGAACAATTGATAGACATGTTTCCAAAATAAGGCTACACTTCTAAGTCCCCATGGTGTGCAAGGCATTCGCTGATGTGCAGTTCCACTCCAGAATCTGGCATTTTAAACAGACTCACTTCACTCACAAGGCACCTGGGTTGTTCAGTGTTCAGAAGTGAAGTGAGCTGCAGTTCGGCATTTGTTCTTGACTTCTAAGAGTTTACATAGATGCCGTTCCAAACTGCTCTGGTCTCCCAGAGTATAGTTCTCCGGAATACGTTTTTATGAGACGCTTTCCTATGATTATTTTAATCCACTATTTACATGTTCTTCCTTTTAGCCCTTGCCCATTATTATACACTGAGTGGTATCTTCGGTCTCTGGGACTACCTTTTGTTCACACCAGGCTCTTCCTGCATTACTTGAAGAATCCTTATTACTGGTAGCTTATTGTCTTATCTCATGAAAGAAGTTGGGTGTCCCCTTGGAGATTCAAGCCTTGATAGCTAACATGTAATGCCTTGAGGGTCCCCAGCTAAATTAGTATTAAAAATCCACCTGTTTATTACACAATCTGGGTAAGGTAAGATGTTTCAAATGTAGTCGCTAACATATTACACGTATTAATTAAAATACATTTTTTTTAAATTACACTCTGGACTTAAAATCTGTTCTAAAATGTTATATTATATTTGGGGATGTTTACATGCGCTATTCTGCTATGTAACTGGTGACTTATTTTTATTTTAACATTTTGTAATCCTCACACTGCGAATTCAATCCATTTAGATGTATCATGCTGTTTGACTATGTAGAACAAGACCCTTCATAGTGTAACTTGTGCGACTACCTTTTAAATGTCTATAAATAAATAAGCAGTGTATTTTACTTTTTATCAGTGGATAGCCAGATATTGAAGCATTCCTATAAATAAATGCTGAAGTTTTTTAAAGGGATTTTTCTTCTCGCTAACGCACCAGAAGCACAAGTATACATTTCAGTCCGTTATTTATTTTTTTACTGTTTTACATATATTATATATATATATATATTATGCAGGGAGAGGGAACACATTTTTTTTCTCCTGATCAATCTCTTGCCATTTAAGGCACTCTTTCAATATGAGAAAATGTTATAGAGTTCTGTAAGGACACATTTTGCCACAGTTTTCTCTGTTCAACAGTATTTTCACACCCGATTTCAATGTATTTAACTTTTTTCATTCCAACTATAAATCTAAATGCTTTTGGCAAAACCTGGATTCTCTTTCACATCCAAAGCATCCTAAAAATATCCCCTCATACGCGTGAAAAATAATACACCATTTTAAATTTAGAAATTCCGTTTAGAACTCACGATGTTGCAGCAACACCTTTAGCGAACAATTGAACACATTTCCCCGTTCTTAATTCGATTGTTACCACGACAATCTACATAGTTTCTTTAACTGAACATGTATCGATAGTGCATTATCAATACATTGAGGAATGATCAAAATATAATTAGACTAAACAAATTAGTCATTGCTTTGGTACAGGAACACACAATGGACAATATTTAAAACAAGCATTTGCAATGCACTAGGGTCTCGCATTTGTCGGAGCTACAGCTGTTGTAAACTCCCAACCGGATTTTTCCTGCATTTAAAGAAAAGAACTGCGCCATCGCGCTGTACAGTTCACACAAAGTGCGTTTATTAACGTAACCGGCAAAAGTACGATTAACAAAACGCTCTATTTTTGGCCTGCGAGATCGCGCTCCGAAAACAGAGAAAAAGTAGTCCACAACCACAGCGAGCCTTGCATGTTTTCCGTACTTGGTCGCTGCGCTCGAGGAGGGCTAACCACGGAAAAGGCATGACGTATGCGTGCCTTCCACCAATCAAAAGAAGCGGATTCTAACAGGCAAGCAAACTTGCCAATGAAAGACACTGACATGACGTCTACGGGGCTCTGAGCCCTTTTCTAATATCTAAAGCGTCTGGCTAGTGATACGCATGCACGAGTGCATGCAACGCAGGCTCGACCCTAAAAATGGTGTCAGGATTCAGGCTAGACAAGGACTCGGGCGAAGGCCTAGTTGGGGCTGGCAACAAGAAAACGGCATAGGAAAGTGCAAATACTTGAACACTAAACCGCTGAACACTGGTACATTGCACACTCACTTTCTGGTTCCTAGTCCACTTCCGGGGTAAAAAGGCTAGAGCTGGTATTTAAGCCCAAACTGACATGGGGCTACGGCGGCAGTGCTTAATGTGAGCCAGTGGTTTTCGGTGCGGGGCGCCAGCGCTTATGTTTGACGGCCGGCATTTATTTTTCTGGCTCAAACATTTACTGAGAGCAAAACACACACATGGAAAAGACAGAGGAAGAGAAAAATGAAAAAAGCATCACACGGGGAGAAAGCTGCAAGAATGAGCTGAAGGAGCAACGATTACGCTGCCTCAGTATTATGTGCTCGCACATTGAATTGCAGCAGCCGCATGTTTCACAGAGGAGAGCTCTGGGGACCGGCACTTTCCATGTACAAATTAAGCACTGGGACTATATCTGGCAAAATGCCATTAGTAGGTGTGGCTGTCTGCTATGTACTAGCTCACATTTGTTGTTTTGTTCCTTCTTGATTCTCTTGCGGTGAAGGTTTCCTCTAATACTCCTGATTACGATGCTTGTTGAGCTCGATACCCTCAAGTATCACGTCTCCCTCTAACCTCCTCAGCTTCTCTCCAGTGTGAATGCCTGACTGGCATCCTAGTCTCTCAGTGGCTCGAAACAGCGACTTCCGCTGCTGAAACGCTGCTGTCTCAATGCACTCTCTACAGTGCATGTATTTGTGGTCTCCTATATACCCTATAGAAGGTTCAGTGACTTATCATTCCTCTGCCCCCAAGGTTATCCAGTTCCAACCCCTACACGTGTCAAATCCATTCAGAGAGTGGACATATTGTTTCCTTCACAACCCTGCATGGGTGTTCAGGGTTGGCAAGGTCTTTCGTAGAGTTTGATAACAAGGAATGCGATAAAATGAAATCTACATTCAGTATTACCATACACTAAAAAAAAAAACCTCATATTTTACAATTTAATTGACATTTTGTAGGAAGAAAAGGTCTGTTCGTTCTGTGGCAGCCAAGTGAAATCCTTCAAACACTTCAGAGAATACTAAGGCCTACCTAAGACCGAGAGATTCAGATACTTACAGCTCAAAACACTGGATGCATAATTGCCAGGTCAGGGCAAGTATCATGAGGAAATCCCCTCTGTTTGAGAAAAGTTTAGTAGCGAAAAAGTTACTTACCTTCTGTAACGCTAATTTTTGTGGATACTCTAACCGCAGATTCCTCACCTTTAGAAAAATTCCAGGTACCAGACTGGATCTATATTTTCAAATCAATTACTTTAGCGCACCAGTAGAGGGCACTATCCGGTCCATGCTGACTCAGAACTGCAATTAGGCACCACCACCTCATTTCTCCATCCGTTTTGTCTTTACTCTCTTCTGTGACCCTAGACATGGATCAAACATCATGACTTTGACAGTTTAGTAACCCAACTTCGGACATTTAACAGATAGAGTCCACTCCACAGAATGAGGTAGACGTAGGGCGGTGAGGACAGTGCGATTAGATAGAGTATTCATCAGAAAGATTATTAGTGAAGGTAAGTACCTTTCCTCCTGATGGGTACTTTTAACTGTAGATTCCTCATGTTTAGTACCTCCCAACAAGAGGAGGGTCTGATGAATGGAGTCGTACCAAAAAGACTTGCAGATCCAAGCAGCCAAAGTGGTTGTCTCTGCAGACTTCATTGCTGAAGCAAAAGTGCTTGGAGAATGTATGCACAGACACCCATGTAGCAGCTTGGCAGATGTCTAGGGCAGGAACATCCCTTGCCAACCCATTTGAGGCACATTTGTCTCAAGGGGAATGAGCACGTAGACACTCAGGGGGCTCTTTCTTGTCCATGGCCTAGCATGTCTATGCACTGGATGATCTACCAGAGAGGGTCCGTTTCTGCACTGCCTTTGACTTCTTAGCACCTGCAAAGCCAACAACATGCTGGGTGTCTACATGGTATTTCTTTGTGCGCTCAGTGTACAAGCTGAGTGTTCTCTTTGAATTGAACAGATGGAGCCTCTCTTTTAAAGGTATGGCAGAGAGAAAATGGGAGGATGGATGACTGATAAACGTGGAGGGGTGAGACAACCTTTAGAAAAAAAGGAATCTCAGATTCTCAGAACCAATTTGTCAGGAAATAAAGTACTCTAGTGTATGGGGGTTACATTGACAGCACCTATAGATCACTGACATGGTGAGCAGAAGTGATTGCAATAAGAGAAAATATCTTGATGGTTACGAGCCACAGAGTATAGTTAATCATGGGCTTCAATAGTGTGCACGTCAGAAACATGACCAAGTTAAGGTACCATTAAGGCTTGATGAAGGGCTTTGGGGGAAACATCCATAAACACTTAAGAACCTTGTCACAACAGATGGCCTGAATAAGGAAGGTTGGTCAGGCAAACGTAAAAGGTTGAGAGGGCAGACATATAACCTTTAACTATGCCCAATGCAGAGCTTTGCTGATCCAAAGACGAGACAAACAATAAAAGTCTGATTTCTGAGCCTGTACGGGATCACAGTGATGGTCTTCACACCAGGGCACACATTTCTCCCAGAACCCCGAATAGATGGATTTAGTTTAGGGGCATCTGCTCATGGAAATCAGATCCACTACCTCAGCTTGCAAATCGGATCTGCTTATTTGTCGATGCTTAAAGGTAAAGATAGTGGAGATTGTTGTGCAGGACTGTGCCATTTTGCTGAGAGAGAGGTCCTCCTGAAGAGGTAGATGGATCGAAGGGCAAATGCTCTGGCGTATCAGATTGGGGCACCACACTCCCTTGGCCAATCTGGAGCTACCAAAATGACCTGGGCCCAGTCAGTTCTGACCTTCCTCAGAACTCAAGGCACGAGAGTTAGAGGTTGAAAACTGTACAGAGGGACCGTTTCACTGCAAGCAGATTGTGCCCACAGGGGTCCCTTGTGGTGGAAACTCCAGCACATAATAATCTTGACACTCTGCATTCTTGGTGGTGGCATAAAAAGAGCCAGATAGGGCATGCCCCACTAGCTGAAGATGTCCTGATCAACCTCTGGATTACGGCACAATTTGTGGTCTGCCATCAATCACCTGATAAGCTGGTCTTCTGCATTTAGTGACCCAGTCAGGCGATTGGCTACCAGGGAGATCCCCTTTCAATTCAGCAGCCTTCAAAGGTCCACTCCCTGCTAGGACATGATCTACGACCCAGTGCTGCCTTGATTGTTGCAGTATCACATGCCGATCATGTTGTCCATCAGGACATGCATCAACTTCTCCTTGATGGACAGAAACTAGACTTTCATAGTGAACTGCATTTTTAATAGTTTCAGAATCAATCAATCAATTAGTATTTGCATAGCGCAGCACTGTCACCCCTAGGAGCATCTGGGCGATGTGGGTGCGACGTCTCTGTCAAAAAGCCAGGTCTTGAGTTTCTTCCTGAAACCCGCCAGGGAGGATGCTGTATAAAGATGGAGGGGTAGGTTGGTCCAGGTTTTGGTGGCGATGGAGGAGAAGGAGCGACCCCAGCTGCGTTTGCGATAGATGCGGGGGATGTGCACAGGCTATTGAGGAGGAGCACAGGTGGAAGTTTTGATAGATTAAGGCCGGTCCTTGATCATGAAGAGCGTTGTAGGCGTGTTTTTGAGGATCTTGAACTGACATCTTTTCTGTTTTGGGAGGTCCAGGATGAGTCTGGCTGCAGTATTCTGTAAGTATGGTCTGAAGTCTTTTGAGGAGCTGGGTGGAGATGCCAGTGCAGACAGTGTTGCCATAGTCGAGGCAGCTGATGACAAGGGCCTGAGTATGGCCTTTCTGGAGTTAACTGGGATCCATCTGAAGATTCTGCTGAGAAGCGAAGGGTATGGAAGCAGAAGGAGGCGAGTGAGTTGATTTGTCATTTCATGGTCAGTTCAATGTTGAGGATGATGCCTAGAGTGCGTGATGGTCTGTGGGTGTGAGTCTTTGTTCGAGTTCTGCTGGCCACCAGCTGTTGTCCCATATGGAGGTGTTCTTCATAAAGATCAGAACTTCTGTCTTGTTGGAGTTGAGTTTAAGGCAGTTATCTCTCATCCAGTTGGCTACATTGGTCATGGCATTGCAGAAGTTGATTCTGGTGGTGGATGGGTCTTTGGTGAGCGAGAGAATGAGTTGAGTGTTGTCTGCGTAAGAAATTATGTTGAGGCTGTGAAATCTGACGATGTCTGCGAGGGGGGTCATATAGGTGTTGAATAAGGTGGGCTGAGGGATGATTCTTTGAGTACGCTGCATAAGATGTCCTTGGGTTCTGAGGAGAAAGAGGGACAGCTGGATGCTCTGTGTGCATCCTGTCAGGAAGGAAGCGAGCCACTTTAGAGCGTTTTGCTGAATATCAATGTTGGGGAGTCTGTTGATGAGGGTGTCGTGGGAAACGGTTTCAAAAGCAGCAGAGAAGTCGAGCAGGATTAGGGCCACTATCTCCCTGCAATCAAGGAGGGTTCTGATATCGTCTATCCCAGCGATCAGGGTGGTTTCAGTGCTGTGGTTAGTATGGAATCCTGATTGGGAGGCGTTAAGTCAGGTATTTTCTTCCAGGTATTTAGTGAGCTGTTTGTTGATGGCCTTCTCGAGTACTTTGGCCAGGTATGGGAGCAGTGAGCTCAGTCGATAATTTTTTAATTCACTGGGGTCGGCGGAGGTTTCCTTAGGAGGGTTCGGACATCTGCGTATTTCCAGCTGGCCGAGAAGGCTGTTGTGGTAATGGAGGTGTTGATGATGCTCGTGAGTTCTGTGCTGATAGGGTGGGTTCTGAGGTTGAAAAGCTGGTGAGAGCAGGGGTTGGTGGGTGCCTCGCAGTGAATGAATGACATGATGGCCATGGTAGTCTGAGAGGTGATCGGAAACCAAGTGGTGATTGTTAGAAATTTGGCAGTCAGGTTACCCCCTGTCCAAGCAAGGACCCTCACTCTAGTCAGGGTAAGTCACACACAATCCAAATTATCCTGTGCCCCCCCTCTGGTAGCTTGGCAACTGAGCAGTCAGGCTTAACTTAGAAGGCAATGTGTAAAGTATTTGTGCAATAAATCATACAATAACACAATATAGCACCACAAAAATACACCACACAGTGTTTAGAATTTTTTTTAATATTTATCTGATAAGATGCAGGTCAAAACGATTAAAATGCAATAAGTATATGTTTAGATATCACTGAGAAGTGATATAAAGTGTCTTAAGGCTTTTAAAAGCAAAACAAGGTCTCTTTCAAGCACAAAGTACCTGGTTTGCGTGAAAAATCTCTGCAAAGAACCGCAGAGGAGGAGATGCGTGGAAACAAAGGGGTGTGCATCGATTTCTTGGGCCGCACATGGCGATGCGTTATTTAGTTTTCACGCAGGGACGGCTGTGCGTTGATTTCCGGTGCTCGGTCATGGATCCTCTTCGGGTTGCGGGGTTTCCAGCGCTGGCAGGACGAAGTCACAGAAGCAGCGTAAATCCGGTAGGCATTGCATTGAATTTTCTACCACACTTCAAGCCCTGCGTCGATTCCTCTCTGGAAGTCGGGCAGCGTCATTCTGGCTCGGCTGTGCGTTGAGCCGGTGAGGCCGTGTGTCGAATTTCCGGTCGCTACACTGATCTTCTCGTTGCGAAGTCGGGCTGCGTCGTTCCTGTTCGGCGTGCGGTGAAATTTTCACCACGGTGCAGGCTGTGCGTCGTTTCTGGCAGGCTGTGCATTGAATTTCACCACACAAGGAGTCCTTCTTGTAGAGATTAAGTCTTTTTGGTCCTGAGATTTCAGGGAACAGGAGGCAAGCTCTATCCAAGTCCTTGGAGAGCACTTCTTCACCACAGCCAGAGGGCAGCAAGGCAGCAGGGCAACAGCAAGGCAGCAGTCCTTCACAGAAAGCAGGCAGGTGAGTCCTTTGAGCAGCCAGGCAGGTCTTCTTGGCAGGATGCGGGTTCTGGTTCAGGTTCTCTTCTCCAGGAAGTGTCTAAGTTGGTAGGGGCAGAGGCCATGTTTAAATACCCAAATGTGCCTTTGAAGTGGGGGAGACTTCAAAGAGTGGCTTAGAAGTGCACAAGGTCCCCTTTCAGTTCAATCCTCTCTGCCAGGGTCCCAGTAGGGTGTGTGGCAGTCCTTTGTGTGAGGGCAGGTTACTGTCCTTTGACATGCAAGTGGCAGGCCCTCCACCCTCCCAGCCCAGGAAGACCCATTCAAAATGCAGATGTATGCAAGTGAGGCTGAGTATCCTGTGTTTGGGGTGTGTCTGAGTGAATGCACAAGGGAGCTGTCACTGAGCCTAGCCAAATGTGGATTGTAAGGCACAGAAGGATTTAAGTGCAGAGAAATGCCCACTTTCTAAAAATGGTATTTCAAAAATATTAATATCAAATCCATCTTCACCAGTCAGCAGGATTTTGTATTACCATTCTGGTCATACTAAATATGACCCTCCTACTCCTTTTAGATCAGACGTTACCACTCAAACAATATATGAGGGTAGCCCTAATGTTAGCCTATGAAAGGAGCAGGCCTCACAGCAGTGCAAAAACGAATTTAGGAGTTTTACACTACCAGGACATGTAAACTATACAGGTACATGTCCTGCCTTTTGTCTACACAGCATCCTGCCCTATGGTTACCTGGGGCATACCTTAGGGGAGACCTATATGTAAAAAATGGGGAGTTTAAGGCTTGGCAAGTACTTTTAAATGCCAAGTCGAAGTGTCAGTGTAACGGCACACACAGGCCTTGCAATGGCAGGCCTGAAGCATGGTTAAGGGACTACTTATGTGGGTGGCACAATCAGTGCTGCAGGCCCACTAGTAGCATTTAATCTACAGGCCCTGGCACATGTAGTGCACTTTACTGGGGACTTATAAGTAGATTAAATAAGCCAATTAGGTGTGAACCAATGTTACCATGTTTGAAGGGAGAGAGCATTTGCACTTTAGCACTGGGTAGCAGTGGTAAAGTGCGCAGAGTCCTAAAACTAGCAAGAACAGTGTCCACAAATTGGAGGGAGGCAGGCAAAAAGTTAGTGGTGACCACCCTAAGGTTGTCAGGTCTAACAGTGATCATTCAGCTGGTGTGAGCTGGTTGGTCGAGGTTGCTGACATTGAGAGCCGTGGGTTGGGGGTCGAATTTATTGTAAATAGTGGCAAGCTTGCTGTGGAAGTAGTCCAAGAGGGTGTTCTGGAGTTCTTGAGAGGGGTCGATGGTTTTCTCTGTGGCAGCTGGGTTGGAGAATTCCTTGACTATTTTAAAGAGTTCTTTCATGAGGTTGGCTGCTGTCGATGCGGGCTGTGATGGCTGTTCTCTTGACTTCCTTGATGCGCCGGTGGTAGTCGCTGAGGCCTGCTTTGTAGGATGTTCTGTCTGAGGGATTCCTTGTGGCGTGCCCTTGTTTCTCGAGTCAGTAACAGTTGTGTTTGGTAATTCTGAGTTCTTGGTTGTACCAGCTGGCTTGTTTTGAGGCTTTGTTGGTTTTATCAGGTCGACTCTGTTGGTGCATTTGGTGTTCCATGTGGAGAAGATCTGGATGGCCTGGTTGAGGTCTGACAAAACTTCGAGTTGCGTGACTCTGAAAGCTTGGGTCCATTATGTCCCTGTTACCTTGCCCCAGCTGCAGTGGGGGGGAGCAGTGATGCTTGAAGGTGGTGTGCTGAACATCAGAGATGGTGAAGTGAATGATGGTGTGGTTGGTCCAGGTGAGTTCTGTGACATGGATGAATTTGATTCTTTCGCTGGAGGTGAAAATAGAGTTGAGTGTGTGTGTACGGCCTTATGCATGGGTTCGGTGACCAGTTGGGTGAGGCCGATGTTCAGGTTTTGTAGGAGGGAGGTGGAGGTGGAGGTGGAGTTGGCATCATTGGGGTCATCAACATGAAAATTTAGGTCGCCAGGCAGGACATAGTGGTGGAAGTCTATAGCTTGGGGAGCAATGAGGCTAGAGATGGGGTCGCACAAAGCTTGTTGGGGACCTGGGAGTCTGTATAGGAGGATGCATCTTATCATGGTCTTGGCTTTGGGCTGTAGATAGAAGTTAAAGTGTTTCATGAGAGGTGTTGGGTTGTCGTTGGTGGTGATGCATCAGATGGTTTCCTTGAAGGTGATGCCCCCACCATGTTTATTGGTGCAGTCATGGTGTATCATCGTGTAGCCGTTGGGTGTTGCGGTGGCAATTCGGGTTTGAGGTGGGGTTTAGCTATGTTTCGGTGATGAAGGTGTCAGGGGAGAGGGTGGTAATGGTGCTCTAGATTTCCGTGGCATACTTGCAGAAGGATCTGCAGTTCTTCAGGAGACATTGGAGCAGTTCCGATTTTTTTGTGGTCTTCTGGGCAGAAGCGGCAATAGATCCTGTGCGGACTAGCTGCTCTGTGCTGCAGGAGAAGCACAATGGCGGCAGGTGAAAGGTCCTTTGGTTGAATGCGGGGAAGAAGTGTTTCAGATGTTGTTGCGGTGTCCAAGGCCAGGAGCTCCTTGGCGGTGTAGTGGTGGGTGGCAAAAGGGCCGCTAGTCCTAGTGCTGGGTGCGGTCTAGGAGCAGACGGGCCCAGATGGGCTTGTCTTTGGCACGCCTACTGTGCAGCTGCACTGCGGCCTCCATTAAGTAGGTCTGGGGAGGAGGGCGGGAAGCTAGGTGGCAGGAAGAGGGAAACTGCGGGAGAAGGGAAAAGGCAGGACGAGGGAAGAAAAGAAGAAGGCAAAATAGAGTTACAGGAAAGGAACAGAAAAAGCAGAGGAAAGGACAAAAAAAAGAGGTTGAAGGTGCAGAAGACAAGCAAGAAAGGAACAGAAAAAGCATAGGAACGAACAGAAAAGAGGCAGAAGCATTAGAAAACAAGAAGGAAAGGAACAGAAAAAAGTAGAGGGACGAGCAGAAAAGAGCCAGAAAGTGAAGAAAACAAGCAGGCGAGGAACAGATAAAGTAGAGAAGCAAGCAGAAAAGAGGCATAAGGTGCAGAAAACAAGCATGAAAGGAACAGAAAAAAGCAGAGGAACAAGCAGAAAAGAGGCAGAATGTACAGAAAATGAGCAGGAAAGGAGCAGTAAGCGTGCAAAGGGCAAAAGAGGATCATTGACTGCAGGGCAAGCTGGACAGGAGGACTGTCACAGGGGAGCTGGCACGAGGTCCTGTTCAATGGGGTCGCGCTGCGGCCTCCATGAAGTAGGTCATGGGGGAAGGGCAGGGTGCTGGGTGGCGGGAGGAGGGAAACAGAAGGTTCATGTGTAGCTGTTGCTCCTCAGTAAACCACAGACCCCTGATTTCCATTTCTCCCATGTGAACCCCCGCAACCCAAAAATGACGCTACTGTGAACTCTTTCAGAGGGCCAGGGGGCATTCAGGGGGTACTGGGCCCAGCAGTGGTGGTTGAGGCCTTATAATCCTGATGTCCCAGGATCCAACCAAGTCCCCCTTCTGCACTTGGCTCTCAATGGTAGCTGTGGTTGAGCAGTCAGGGCTTCCGCGCTGGGGGAGTGTAAATATAGGTCAATGAACAACACTCATAACTCAAAGGGCACACAGTCGAACAATAAATCAACGTCCAGTCAAATACTTGCTATTATAAAATGGAGAGAATTATTTTGTTTCTGATTCTACTCATGCAAAGGTATAAGACATTCAGAAGCAAAAACACAATCCCCTTTGACATCAGGGCTCTAGTATTTGTCATGCTAATCTCTGTCCCACCCTTCTTCTTGGTATGTGTTCAGGGTTATTCCCCATTCACTGGTGGCTCCCTCAGGGAAAACAGACTATTAGGCCATACTCAGGAGTTCCCCTTTGACTATTCAGGATTTGAGTTAAAACGGTCGGTGGTGCCGCAGCACAACTAGTAGCTAGTCCACAGGGTCCCAACTGGCCTAGTTGATGTGTTACCTGCTCTTGCAGCATGAAGGAGTATGGCGAAGCAGCGGGTGCCTTTGGAGCGAGCACCCACAAGTTGTGCTCATTTTGCAGCACTCAGCAGTGGAGGCTCTCTCCTTAACAGCACTGCTAAAGTCTTACTGAGTTGGAGCAGCTCCCAGTTCATGAAGGCACAGTAATTTGGCTTTATCCAGCGGGGAAGGAAATCCTATCTTTGCTCCCGACTGAAACCCAGTGAGGGTGGGATGTCATCCACAGCATACTTGGCAACCCTCCGGTCAATCAGGTTCCCTCACAGTGCGGGTCCAACCCTCCAAATGTAGCCTCAGTTTCTCCTTTGGCACGTTGGTACGAGCAGCCCCTCCTGGCATAAGGAGTTGCTGCGGTACCTGAACAACACAGGTGCGGACTTCCTTAATGCAAATGGCCACGCGTGGATGGTCACGGGTCCCAAAAATTCAGCAGAGATAATTTCACCGGTGGCCCTCTCTTGCATAAAGGGTCACCGCAGCGTGGTAGTATGAATTTGCCCAGACCTGCATGGTGCTTCAATCATGGCTGTCTCCAGGGACCCTCTCCTGGCATATGGAAAGGCCATTCAGGCACTGCTAATCCCACTGTAGTGTGACTGTCTGGAGTGAATTCCCAAGGTCTCAACTGTCAGTTACATGCAGTCATGTGACGTAAGGCAGGCTGCAGGCACAGAGAGCTAAGAGCAGGAAAATGCCAACTTTCTAAAACTGGCATTTTCAAACTTGCAAAGATAAATTTGACTTTACTATTAAAGAGGGTTTATCATTACAAGTTCATAGATACCAAACATGACATAGCTACCTCCTCTGGTTAAGACATTACAGCTTATTACGTGATATGTAATCTCCATTGTTATCCTATGGGAGAGGTAGGCCTCGCAGTAGTGAAAAATGTATGTGGGAGTTTTTCACCACTAGGACATGTAAAACCTAAAAATACATATCCTACCTTTTATTTACACAGCACCCTGCCCTATGGGCTACAAAGGGCCTACCCTTAGTGTGACTTATAAGTAATAAAAGGGAAGTTTAAGGCATGGCAAGGGGTTTTAAATGGCAAGTGCAAATGGCAGTGGGACACTGCATTCAGGCTGCCATGGCAGGCCTAGAACATGTTTTTAACTGCGTGGCACAATGAGAGCTGCAGGCACCCTGGTAACAATTAATTTACAGGCCCGGGGTAAACGGTATACCACTCTACAAGGGACTTACAAGTAAATTAAATATGTCAGTCAGGTAAATGTCAATCAGACCATGTTTAGGAGAGTGAGTACAAGCACTTTAGCACTGGTTATTAGTGGTAAAGTGCACAAAGTCCTAAGGACAACGAGCAAAAATCCAGGAAAAGTAGGAGGAGGAAGGCAAAATGTTTGGAGATGACCCGGTAGAGAGGGCTGTTTCCAACACAGACCTATGTCATGGCATACATGCTTGATTTGTGTTCACCTTCGGAAAACAAAAATCAGCATCAGGGATCCAGACAACAGTACAATTGGGCACTCAGGGCAGGGGTACATCTCTTACCAAGCAGAGGACTTTTCTGTCCCAACACTTACAGAGAGTAGTCTACCGCAGAACAACTTGATGTCCACCTGCCAACACTGAAGATCATGGGTTATCTATTTCAGGATGCAGATGTCACAAAACAGACAGCCTCCCACCGCAAGACCCATATGTGCCATTGACTGTAAGAGAATAGGAGGAGGCATGAAGACAGAAGCCCAAAAAGCCTCACAATCATCGTCACTGAGAACGAAAAACTGAGTCTGAAACATCAGGATGATATTAATCTCCCAGGCTAACTGCTAAGTGGAAAGGCCTTGAACGCTACCACTACCACAACCACAACCTCTATGAAGGGAATCTTCTGCAATGCTGGTAGATTGAACTTTGGTTCGTTGTTGGAGCATCCCAGGGATAAGAGATGGTTGATTATTGTTCAAAGGTGCTCCATGACTGACTGTGGCGAGTATGCCTTAAGCAGCCAGTCGTCAAGGTATGAAAATACATGTATCCTTGATAGGCAAAGGCATAACGACAAAGTGGAAATGATCCAAACCAAAGGTAGCATCTGTGGGACTGCAGGATAGGAACATAAAGTGTGTGTCCTGCAAGTCCAAAGACACCAACCAATCCCTGGTTACCAGGGTTCAACCAATCCCTGGTTACCTGGGTTGAACAGACCTTTACCACAGTGAGCATTTTGAATTTATTCTGTGATAACAAGGCATTGTAAAGTGAAGTTCCAAAATCAGCCTGAGGCCACCATCCTTTTTTTCATTTTGCAACTCTCAACCACCTGAAGTCATGGATTCCCAGCCAGGCAGCAAAATCAAATAGGGTTTCCTACTAACTCGGAGTTGTCCATTCAAAAGGGAATCGTATCTGTTTGAAAACTGTTGCTGCAGGTGGGGAGGTAGTGGAAGAATTCTGCCCTTGTGTCTGCTTCCTCAGACATACCCAAGTATTCTAGAGGTGTGAAAAATCAATGTGCTGCTACATTCACTCTGTGGGTTGCCACTGTCAACAGGCCAGATACTATGAGTAACATTCAATATTTCTGTACTGCTGGTGAAACTGGTAGGCCAGTGAGAGAAAGTGTAAAGGAGCAGGCCGTAATGCTGCTGCTTCTATTGCCAAGTTGATCTTTTCCACACAGAGCCTGAATCTATCAAAGGGCATTCCATAACAGACGCCTAGATAGTGCCTGAAAATTAAGTTATGCATCCAGACATGATGCTGGGTGAAAAAGTTGGTAATCAGCACAGAATAGAATCAGTGGTAAGATACAAGAAAGGACAAATATATTTACAATATACACAGAAGGTAAGGAATCCCTATGTAAAATAGTATACAGATGATGATAACATACACCAGAAAGGGCTTCAATTCATAGACAATGAACAAAGTAGTGCTTGTTGGAGAGGGTGTGGGGATAATGGCACAGTAATTCACAGTATGGATACTCAGCAGTGAGCTTTTGGCAGGCTATTTTGTATGTCTTTGGGGGGCGGGGTCACAATTGGCAGATTACCTTGAGGTTATATTGTTGGAAGCACTTTTAAAGCAACATACCTATTGTACACCAGTAAAGGTACAATAAATTCACACCAGGTCTTAGCAGTGAAGCAAGTCATTTTAGTGAGACAGGTTTTCGAGAGGTGGCCTGGTGACAAAAATATAGTGGATCCTGGGGATAGGCAGTAGTTCAAGGGAAGAAATGTGTTGTTTAGGAATAATAGAGCATTCTAAAAGAGGGTGTTCATGGTATAGGGTTGTTGTTTTACCATATTTACCTTAAGGAAATGCCTCCTTGGCATGGTTACCCCCTGACTTTTTGCCTTTGCTGATGCTATGTTTTGAATTGAAAGTGTGCTGAGGCCTGCTAACCAGGCCCCAGCACCAGTGTTCTTTCCCTAACCTGTACTTTTGTATCCACAATTGGCACACCCTGGCATCCAGATAAGTCCCTTGTAAATGGTACCCCTGGTACCAAGGGCCCTGATGCCAAGGAAGGTCTCTAAGGGCTGCAGCATGTCTTATGCCACCCTGGAGACCCCTCACTCATGCAGGTATAGATAAGTCACCCCTCTAGCAGGCCTTACAGCCCTAAGGCAGGGTGCACTATACCATAGGTGAGGGCACCAGTGCATGAGCACTGTGCCCCTACAGTGTCTAAGCAATACCTTAGACATTGTAAGTGCAGGGTAGCGATAAGAGTATATGGTCTGGGAGTCTGTTTTACACGAACTCCACAGCACCATAATGGCTACACTGAAAACTGGGAAGTTTGGTATCAAACTTCTCAGCACAATAAATGCACACTGATGCCAGTGTACATTTTATTGTAAAATACACCCCAGAGGGCACCTTAGAGGTGCCCCCTGAAACCTTAACCGACTATCTGTGTAGGCTGACTGGTTCTAGCAGCCTGCCACAACCGAGACATGCTGCTGGCCCCATGGGGAGAGTGCCTTTGTCACTCTGAGGCCAGTAACAAAGCCTGCACTGGGTGGAGATGCTAACACCTCCCCCAGGCAGGAGCTGTCACACCTGGCGGTGAGCCTCAAAGGCTCACCCCTTTGTGCCAGCACCGCAGGACACTCCAGCTAGTGGAGTTGCCCGCCCCCTCCGGCCACGGCCCCCACTTTTGGCGGCAAGGCCGTAGAAAATAATGAGAATAACAAGGAGGAGTCACTGGCCAGTCAGGACAGCCCCTAAGGTGTCCTGAGCTGAGATGAGTCTGACTTTTAGAAATCCTCCATCTTGCAGATGGAGGATTCCCCCAATAGGATTAGGGATGTGACCTCCTCCCCTTGGGAGGAGGCACAAAGAGGGTGTACCCACCCTCAGGGCTAGAAGCCATTGGCTACTAACCCCCCAGACCTAAACACGCCCTTAAATTTAGTATT
Organism: Pleurodeles waltl; assembly: GCF_031143425.1. Lineage (NCBI taxonomy): Eukaryota > Metazoa > Chordata > Amphibia > Caudata > Salamandridae > Pleurodeles > Pleurodeles waltl. The sequence goes on from NC_090437.1 coordinate 701,884,533, forward strand.
TAAGGGCTTCCCTGAACCTAAGAATTTAGATTCCTGAAACTACAAGAAGAAGAAGACTGCTGAGCTGAAAAACCCCTGCAGAGGAAGAACAGAAGACACCAACTGCTTTGGCCCCAGACTTACCGGCCTGTCTCCTGCCTTCCAAAGAAACCTGCTCCAGTGACGCTTTTCAAGGGACCAGCGACCTCTGAATCCTCTGAGGACCGCCCTGCTTCAAGAAAGACAAGAAACTCCCGAGGACAGCGGCACTGCTCCAAAAGACCTGCAAATTTGTTTCAAGGAGCAGATTTAAAGACCCCTGCAACTCCCCGCAAGAAGCGTGAGACTTGCAACACTGCACCCGGCGACCCCGACTCGACTGGTGGAGAACCAACACCTCAGGGAGGACCCTCCGGCGACTCCGAGACCGTGAGAAACCAAAGTTGTCCCCCCTGAGCCCCTACAGCGACTCCTGCAGAGGGAATCCCGAGGCTCCCCCTGACCGCGACTGCCTGAACTCCATTTCCCGACGGCTGGAAAAGACCCTGCACCCGCAGCCCCCAGCACCTAAAGGAACGGAACTCCTGTGCAGGAGTGACCCCCAGGAGGCCCTCTCCCTTGCCCAGGTGGTGGCTACCCCGAGGAGCCCCCCCCTTGCCTGCCTGCAACGCTAAAGAGATCCCTTGATCTCTCATTGAAAACCATTGAAAACCCGACGCGTGTTTGCACACTGCACCCGGCCGCCCCCGCGCTGCTGAGGGTGTACTTTTTGTGCTGACTTGTGTCCCCCCGGTGCCCTACAAAACCCCCCTGGTCTGCCCTCCGAAGACGCGGGTACTTACCTGCTGGCAGACTGGAACCGGGGCACCCCCTTCTCTCCATTGAAGCCTATGTGTTTTGGGCACCTCTTTGACCTTTCACCTGACCGGCCCTGAGCTGCTGGTGTGGTAACTTTGGGGTTGCTCTGAACCCCCAACGGTGGGCTACCTTGGACCAAAAACTGAAACCTGTAAGTGACTTACTTACCTGTGAAACCTAACAATACTTTACCTCCCCCAGGAACTGTGGAAATTGCACTGTGTCCACTTTTAAAACAGCTTATTGTGTTTTATGTAAAAAGTATACATGCTAATGTAATGATTCAAAGTTCCTAAAGTACTTACCTGCAATACCTTTCAAATGAGATATTACATGTAGAATTTGAACCTGTGGTTCTTAAAATAAACTAAGAAAAGATATTTTTCTATAACAAAACCTATTGGCTGGATTTGTCTCTGAGTGTGTGTTCCTCATTTATTGCCTGTGTGTATGTACAACAAATGCTTAACACTACTCCTTTGATAAGCCTACTGCTCGACCACACTACCACAAAATAGAGCATTAGTATTATCTCTTTTTGCCACTATCTTACCTCTAAGGGGAACCCTTGGACTCTGTGCATACTATTCCTTACTTTGAAATAGTGCATACAGAGCCAACTTCCTACAAGTAACATTCAATATTTCTGTACTGCTGGTGAAACTGGTAGGCCAGTGAGAGAAAGTGTAAAGGAGCAGGCCGTAATGCTGCTGCTTCTATTGCCAAGTTGATCTTTTCCACACAGAGCCTGAATCTAGCAAAGGGCATTCCATAACAGACGCCTAGATAGTGCCTGAAAATTAAGTTATGCATCCAGATATGATGCTGGGTGAAAAAGTTGGTAATCAGCACAGAATAGAACCAGTGGTAAGATACAAGAAAGGACAAATATATTTACAATATACACAGAAGGCAAGGAAATCCCAATGTAAAATAGTATACAGATGATGATAACATACACCAGAAAGGGCTTCAATTCATAGACAATGAACAAAGTAGTGCTTGTTGGAGAGGGTGTGGGGATAATGGCACGGTAATTCACAGTATGGATACTCAGCAGTGAGCTTTTGGCAGGCTATTTTGTATGTCTTTGGGGGGGGGGTCACAATTGGCAGATTACCTTGAGGTTATATTGTTGGAAGCACTTTTAAAGCAACATACCTATTGTACACCAGTAAAGGTACAATAAATTCACACCAGGTCTTAGCAGTAAAGCAAGTCATTTTAGTGAGACAGGTTTTCGAGAGGTGGCCTGGTGACAAAAATATAGTGGATCCTGGGGATAGACAGTAGTTCAAGGGAAGAAATGTGTTGTTTAGGAATAATAGAGCATTCTAAAAGAGGGTGTTCATGGTAGAGGGTTGTTGTTTTACCATATTTACCTTAGATTGTACCATATTTACCATAGAGGCTAATGTCCATGTATATGTCGTAAAATTCATAACAATGTACTGAATCCTAATTTTTAATTTTGTTTGCATAACAGCCTTATGGTATTAAAATAACTGACACTCAAATCATATCTATAAAATAATAGGCTAATGTAAATGTGTGTTAATTTATAGCTGCAATTTATGATACATCTTTCAAAAAATATTTGTTATTGGGTCTGGGTAAAATTAGGTTGCAACAGTTCTCTGTTACCCAGTGATATACTTTTCAGTTCAGTTGAAGTCGTAGTTAAGTGCTGTCAACATATACAATGATGGAGGTGCCCAATTCATCATTCACACCCTCTATGGGCTCTACATACAGTGTGAAAAGTAAGGGCGACAGGTGTATTTGTGTGCCCACATATGTTACTGCACAGGCCCAGCATGGTCCCACTTAGCGGTAACATCTGATTTTGGCTGGAAAGGTAGGATACAAACCATCCCTGGGCCCTAGCGCCATGCCCTCCTAATTTCTCCAGGGTTCAATTACATTTTTGATATGTTGCATCAGTAGCTACTGACAGTAGGCAGGTAAAGTGACCGCCACCACATCAAACATGCTCAGATGGTCAACCAGCAGCAGCAGCAGCAGCAGAGTGGCAGTGTGCATAGTACAGCCAGCTTGATATGATCATAACAGATTGATCTCTACAAAACTCAATGGTGCAACAGCTTCAAACTGGTGTTTGTTCGATAGATGTGGGTCACAATTAGACCAAAAGACAATTTCTTTAAAAGCAGTGTGAAAGAACCAAACTATAACCAGTCTGGGAAAAATGTTCCAAATCAGCAACACCTATTAGCCGATATCGCAAATATCACAATGCTGAACAAAGTGCCTCTAAAACTACAGGGAGAGGGCTTCAGTGTATAACTAATGTTGTTATTGTTTTTATGAAAGATCTTTATCTGAAAGTTAACAAGAGTAACAGGTTCACTGTGATTTGTGGGGCAAGACCGGCCAACAAAAATGCTCATGAGAAGTGCAAGGTTTCAGTGGCACCCACCTTTTCTTACTTGGGTATCCTGTTTGATGAAAAAAATAAATGGAAACCAATGTTAAATAGCAGGAAAGCCCTCTTTGAAAAACCCATCATTGGCCTGCCTGGTTTCTGTAAAAAGTTGGTCTCGAAGCCTGTGTAAGAGATTTCTTAGATCTATGCAAATAAATGTGTGCCCATTGAATCTTATGGGGCTGGCATTTGGGGCATGATAGGCGTAGAGTTGATGCAACAATTAGAAAACATCTTTATGAAAAATCTATTGTCGGACCCTTGAAGCTGCGCTAATACCATCTGTCAGGTGGAATTGGGTATCCACCTCTATATAGAGGACAGAATTCAACGTTCTCCCTTTTTACTGTGGCATTCTATATTGGTAAGGGAGGAGACAAGCTTGTCATAAAGGACTTGAATTGTCCTAGATATCTTGTGGCTCACTTATGTGTAGTCTGTTTTCGAGTCGATTGGCCAACCAAGCCTTTTTGCCACTCCAGATTCTTGGCATCTACTTGAAAATAGCACTTTAAAGCAAGTGCTTCATGAGAAAGCCGCTTCAAAAAAATTCCTCAGATAATCTTAAACACGTGTGTGAATACAATCTGGTGCAGGTCCATCAGGGTCTCTGCCAGTATCTCTCTTTTATTCTTAATAGACTACAACTCTTTGTAGTCACCAGGTTTCGCTTTAACTTATTACCTGCCCTGGTGGGGTTTCCTGCCAATAGTTGATCTTTATTGGAACTGTGTGTATGCCCCTGTGATGGGGAGTCTGTTCAGCTGACCCTAGGTATTGTGTTCTTTTTATCTAATGCCTAAAAAAGAATTTAATATTGCCAATTTTTAAAGATTTAAATTTTTGTCGAAGTAGACCAGCTCTGTTATTTTTACAGCAGCTACATAACCCTCTGATACGCTGCTTGGTGGCTTTTTTTTATTTGGCAAAATTTAAAAATTAGAAATGGTGCAATACTGTAATTTTTCCACTCTGAATGCAACTGTATTATGATGGTCTGCTTTTACATTCTGTGAGTTTACTGTGTTTTAGTCTTTTATATCACAGATGGAGAATAAAGATACATTTAATTGATTGATTGGGAAACTATCAGTTATGTAAAGGGTAAGCTTTAGGACACCATTCATTGTTGGTAATACAACAGAAGTGATGCATATAAATAACACATCTAAGAAAAATGGACTGTAAAGCAAAAGAAAGGGATTAAGCCCTGTAGCAGTAGTAGTTTAATGTAATTTCAGAAATGGCATTATTTTCATGAACATAGGTATTCACCAGGGGCCAAAAGTATGGCTTGGGATTTGACCGAGAGCTGTACTGAAGCTAGCAGGGATATGGGTGAGAGAGGGTAAGGAGACTGTGAGGGCCGGAGGTGAAACATGTACATGATGTAGACTGGTGGTCTGGGAACACATTTTGGGGGTTTCATCCCATAGTGCCCTACTACAAATTATGCCCTTATTCTTTATGACACACAGACCGTTCAAGACTTGAGTTTGCCTAGTGTGAGTGCTGTTATGTTGTATCGGAGAAAAATCAATCTATCACCCACAGCAGCAAGCCTTCTTTGCTAGCTATTGCTTCCTTTGGAGACTTCAGTTTACATAGGGATTAACTTGGTTCTGCTTTTAATCTCTTAAGAGCACATACTGGGTTCACTTAGAAACAGGCTCAATTAAGATAGTAAGTACTATTTAAAAACAAAAATCAATGACAAGACCCGCCAATAAGATAGACAGAAAAAAAACATATTTAACAGTAGATCTGGTCTGGTGGGAAGGTTTATAACATAGCACTCTGAAAAATCTAATTGTGTCCTTACCACTTTGTAGAAATATACGGATAATGAATTTACACATCTGGGCAGGGTCCCAACACAAAAACAAAATTCTAGAGAGAGCAGTCAACAGCAACACTCTGACAATTATTGTGGTGTAGACAGCAAGACAGACACTTGGAACTGGAAGACATGTTTTTTAATTCCAGTCTCCTTTTGTGGCCAATTGTCCGTTCTTGGGCAACCACTCGCAATACGGGTAGTAAATGTGAGATAATAAAAATTGAATGAAACCTAAATCACATTGGATTTTACCCACGTGGGAGACAGAATCCAATCTCAAAGCCCGCTCACTACTATGCGGTGTGGTGGAAAAGTTGTGGGCGCAGCACTACTAGTACTGCTACTTGACAAAAAACGTTTGATCTTGGGAAAATCATGATCGTTCTATGCCTTTGTTCTCTCTTCTGCCATTGAGTCGAAACTTCGAAACAGCAAATGATCACCAAAAAATAAAACAAAATTCCAGGAAAACCCCTCAACCCCAATTCATTCATAGATGTTTAGGATTTGACTATAGTTTAATGTCCCAGATTACTAAAATACCATAACACACTATTACTCTAAAATGCTGCCCATACTCTTGCATTACGGTTACTACAAAGTTGAATAGCCATTAACAAACCTGCTACACATCCCTTCATTGTGGAAAATAGATTTTATAATTCACAAAGGTGCATTTTCCTTCTTTTGTTTTTACAAACAGTAAAATTGGTCAAATTATTGTAGTCACCGTCATCAGTCCCTGGAGTGGCCATTAACTCATTTTGTTTTTATGGCAGTCGTTGCTGATTTAGGACTGCGTTGTAAGCATTCACATTCTTCCTCACTAGTATATGCGTGTTTCTGAAGCTATGAAGTGCAGGACACCTTCTGTGCTTCAGGTCTGTAATTTCAATTAGCATGCAAATAAAAGGTTGTCCTTGTTTGTCTCATCTGCTTGGCTGAATCAGTCAGCCAGTAAACAGCAGCAGAGGGCCGCTATTTACCAGGGGCCGCATGAAAGGTCAGGAGTGCCACAGGCAGCCCGCGGGCTGAAGGCACAACAGCTCTATTAATGTATCTTATCAAATCGAACCATTTCAATATCTAAACGGAGTGTGGCCAATCAAGGGGCAATACACACACGTCCTAAGACCACTGGCAACGGACAACTTGAACACAAGAAATTGCCTAATTCCCTGATAAAAACCCACCCTCCCCGCATAGCTTTACTCTCCGATTGTATCTGCTTTCCGCTCTATACAGCGCTCTCCTGTCCTTTTGGCTAGATTTGACATACACAAATACCAATTACATGCACGCTCTACCATCAAGGTCCTTTTATTACAACCAATGACCGTTGCTTGAACCGGATTGATACAGTTACTTCTGCTTCTTTTCATTCGGGCCGTTCCACCTTCACCACTGGTTCCAGTGTAGATCTTCATCTTCACGGTACTCGCCTCCTATTGTCTTGTCGCCGTTTTTCTGTGAAGTTTTCCTAACTTTTGTTGAGGTCCCAAAGCACTTGGCAGCCTGGCAGTTCCAATATGGATGAATGTGTGAGAGAAGGGTGCTGGGAAGAGGTGTCATCTATTGGTGCGGTGTATTGGTGTGCATCATGCCCCGGCAGTGCTCCATGTAGAGGTATGCGAGTGTGATCTAGACTTGAGGTGTTTTTAGTTTGGCAACTGATTTTCTAGTGAGTCCATTTGTATGGGTACAGCAGCAGGACTCATGTAGGATTGATATGAATGTTTGACAGGCAAACATCTAGTGGTGAACAAGCCATAATTTGGCCTATTTTTTGTGTTAGAAGGTTGACAGCTCAAGATAACCTGTTTTGGCATAGGAGCTTAGAGAGGATGTGTGTGTCAAGTTAGCAACACTGTTAATGAAGTGGTTTGCCAGGTTATCACAGAGTTCCAGGGAGTGTTTTACATTTATTGAAGTGCTGATACGGTTACAGAATTTAGGGCCAGATGTATGAAACTTTTTTGCACTCGCAAACGGTGCGAATTGCAAAATTCGGCCGTTTGCGAGTGCAAAAAGTGGTCTGCGATGCATGAAAGGCATTCGCAGACCAAAATTAAGAAATCGCAAATTGCGATTTTTCGCAGAATGGCATTTTGCACATGCAAAATACCATGAAAAGAAACCAGGTGGTAAACTGGTGCAAAATTTAAAAATGCATTTAAAATGCATTTTTAAATTGTACATGTAAAGCACACATGCCCTTTTGGCATGTATGCACCTTACATGTCCCCCCAATTTTTTGGGGGGTGCAGCAGAGGGGGCCTTAGGTCTCCAGCACCCTGGGGTTTTGCATTTCCAAAATTGCGATTTCTGGTTCAGAAATCGCAATTTTGGAAATGCATAAAATTCGCAGATATGGGCCAACAGGCCCATAGCTGCGAATGGGGCTGGTATCGCAATTTGCGATTCGGTAATAGCATTTGCGATTTTTAAGAAATCGCTATTACCGAATCGCAAATGTGATACATGGCACTTGGTGAGTCGGAAATAGCGATTTCTTAAAAATCGCTATTTCCGAATCGCAAAGGGCCGTGATGATACATCTGGCCCTTATTGACTAGTCTGAAGAGCTCTTTGGTTGGGCATATAGTCTCGGAGATTTGCTGACACAGCAAAAAGCTCTTCGCCTTTTTGATGGATGTTCTGTAAATTCTGTATTATCTTTAGTTCCTCTTTTGATCTCGGAGATGGACTGTTACCCTCCAAAGTCATTTATGGATCTGGCTTACTGTTTTCATAGTTTCATAGTTAGTTTGACCGCGTATGGTTTTCAGAGGGACAATGATGCCAAATGCCTCTGTCAGCCACTAGCACAACTGTTCCAAGGTTATTCTAGTGCCAGAACGTGGGGAAGAAAAAAAAAAGATTCTTGTAATGAATTTACATCAATTCTCTTTTAAAGCATAGGTTGTATTATAACCTCAAGAACATTTGATTGCCATGGGAATATTCAGCAAAAAGAATGATGCTGTGATTCTTCCTTGTATAGAGGCTGTTTCCAGTGGCCCTGCTGAAGCTTAGTGAGGCGAATGTCCCATCCAGATTGTTTTAAGTCGAATAGATGGGCCCAGGGACCAGTGACCAGTTGTTGGAAGTTGAGTGCTTCAATGTTGAAGAAAAGGTAGGAGACCTGGTGTAGGACAGGTTTGTCAAACCAAGCCAAGCCCTCTCTGAACTGGAAGACAAGCAACGCAATACCACTTCTGCCCTGATTGGGGCTGTTTAGTCGAATGTAGCTTGGTTCCAGTGGGGGAGTCAGTGAGATACCCAAGTCAGTGCATACCATTGGCCACATAGGGTGTTACATCAAACACACAAAAGAGAGGATGCTTGCAATAGGTCTAACCACTGGCAATCACTCCGGGTATCATTCCAACCCATAGTGTTTTGCCCACCATGCCATCTCAGATTAGACCCAGCCGTATGCCAAGCCAGGTCCTTCTTGAAGTGGAATACAAGCAGCCTAGTTTTGGGTTGCTTGTGTTCCGGGATTGGTTAGACCTGGCCTACCAGTCTGGGTTGTACTGTTCCTACTGGAGCAGGATCAAGACTGATTTGGATATAGCTAGGTCCAAACTGAGGTGGCATGAGTGACTGCCAGTAATTAAACAACTTGCAAGTATTCCTCCCATCACAGTTTATGTGTTTATTAGGTGGTTGGAGTTATGTTGGGCAGGGCTAAAGCTTGAGGATGACCGATTATAGTTGATTATCAGGCTTCTGACATTGTCATCATTACTGGCTGTCTATTTAGGGTACTTTGTAGGTATGTCTGTAACAATACTTAGTGATAAATCCTCTGATTGAGACTAACTGAAGTTTTAGTGTGGTAGGTAAGGGGCATTTAGGTGGTGGGGAGAAGCTATTTTGGCATTAAGCATGTCATCATGCATATCATGTTTTGGCTCATGTTGCATCTCTCCCCAGTGTGGCAGCAGAGGCGGGTGAGTACGATCTATTAGATGGTCCATCCAGCTGCTCCACAAGGCTGAATAAAGATTTTATTCGTTTTGAAGGCAAGATGGAGAGGTCTCACAGGAGAGTTGGCTGACTGAAGTAGAATATTGGGATACAGTGTAAGTAATAAGAGATAGAGGGAGGGTATTTAATAATTATTTTAAAGAAACAGAAGATTCTGTGTATTTCCAGGTCTGTCTGTGTTATGATGAATATTGCAGCTGGGGCCTGGGTGAGTGGGAATGGAGAGCAGTCACAGAATGTAACTTGTAATTGTAAGTTGAATTTGTAGATCACATACTACCCTTGCAGAGGCACTGAAGACCTTTGTGGCAGTAGCACACTACTCCAGAACCAAAGAACAGAGTTAAATAGTTAGTATATTATTAATATGTGCTTCCTTTTTCCTTGTGGCGTTTTGCTGTATTTGGTATTGTTTTGAGTGGGGATAGAATGGTAGTGGATTAGAAAAAGGAGGATGTACGTTGTTATTAGGCAAGGGTCGCTCTCATAGGGGGCAAATTATATTTAGGCCATTTCTGCCCCAAGGGGGACAGAAACCACTACACACCAGGGAGTTTTTTTGTTTTGTTTGTGAATTTCACATAAGGGGAGCGACCCCTTAAGCAAGAGTCGTTCCCCTGGGGGGCAAATTTATTTTAGGCCATTTCTGCCCCCCAGGGGGGCAGATCAGCCTATTTTAATTAGGCCGATCTGTCCCCCAAGGGGGGCAGAAACCACTAGGCACCGGGGATTTTTGTTGTTGTTGTTGTTTTACAGATGGGGAGCATCCCCTTAGGCAAGGGTCGCTCCCCTGGAGGGGAGTGTGGGGGGGGGCAAATTTATTTTAGGCCATTTCTGCCCCCCCCCCCTGGGGGCAGATCGGCCTATTGTTATTAGGGGGGCAGAAACCTCTAGGCGCCAGGGCTAATTTTTTTTTTTTTTTTTTAGAGATGGGGAGCGACCCCTTAGGCAAGTATCGCTCCCCTGGAGGGGCAAATTGTATTTAGACCATTTCTGCCCCCCTTGGGGGCAAATCGGCCGATTTTAGGTGAATCTGCCCCCAACGGGGGCAGAAACCAATAGGCACCGGGGATCTTTTTTTTTGCGCCGTCACGCAAGGGGAGCGATCCCGTAGGCAAGGGTCGCTCCCCAGGGGGGTTGGGGCAAATTTATTTTAGGCCATTTCTGCCCCCCCCCCTGGGGCCAGCTGAGCTAGAGGCCAAAATCCACAGGTAGGCACTTTGCAAAAAACACCTCTGTTTTCTGTCAAAAAATGTGATGTGTCCACGTTGTGTTTTGGGCCATTTCCTTTCGTGGGCACTAGGCCCACCCACACAAGTGAGGTACCATTTTTATCAGGAGACTTGGGGGAACGCTGGGTGGAAGGACATTTGTGGCTCCTCTCAGATTCCAGAACTTTCTGTCACCGAAATGAGAGGAAAAAGTGTTTTTTTGGCCAAATTTTGAGGTTTGCAAAGGATTCTGGGTAACAGAACCTGGTCAGAGCCCCACAAGTCACCCTATCTTTGATTCCCCTAGGTCTCTAGTTTACAAAAATGCACAGGTTTGGTAGGTTTCCCTAGGTGGCGGCTGACCTAGAGGCCAAAATCTACAGGTAGGCACTTTGCAAAAAACACCTCTGTTTTCTGTCAAAAAATGGGATGTGTCCACGTTGTGTTTTGGGGCATTTCCTGTCGCAGGCGCTAGGCCTACCCACACAAGTGAGGTATCATTTTTATCGGGAGACTTGGGGGAACGCTGGGTGGAAGGACATTTGTGGCTCTTCTCAGATTCCAGAACTTTCTGTCACCGAAATGTGAGGAAAATGTGTTTTTTAGCCAAATTCTGAGGTTTGCAAAGGATTCTGGGTAACAGAACCTGGTCAGAGCCCCACAAGTCACCCCATCTTGAATTCCCCTAGGTCTCTAGTTTAAAAAAATGCACAGGTTTGGTAGGTTCCCCTAGGTGCCGGCTGAGCTAGCGGTCAAAATCTGCAGGTAAGCACTTTGCAAAAAACACCTCTGTTTTCTGTCAAAAAATGGGATATGTCCACGTTGTGTTTTGGGGCATTTCCTGTCGCGGGCGCTAGGCTTACCCAGACAAGTGAGGTATCATTTTTATCGGGAGACGTGAGGGAACATAGAATAGCAAAACAAGTGTTATTGCCCCTTGTCTTTCTCTACATTTTTTCCTTCCAAATATAAGAGTGTGTGTAAAAAAGACATCTATTTGAGAAATGCCCTGTAATTCACATGCTAGTATGGGCACCCCAGAATTCCGAGATGTGCAAATAACCACTGCTATTTTTTACTCTTTATATTTCAGCAAATGAATTGCTGTATACCCGGTATAGAATGAAAACCCACTGCAGGGTGCAGGTCATTTATTGGCTCGGTACCTAGAGTTCTTGATGAACCTACAAGCCCTATATATCCCCGCAACCAGAAGAGTCCAGCAGACGTAACAGTATATAGCTTTAAAAAATCTGACATTGCAGGAAAAAGTTATAGAGTAAAACATAGAGAAAAATTGGAGTAAAAAAAACTTAGAAAAAAGTGTCTGATCTGTCTTTGTTGTTAATGTCTCAAGCAATCTTCACCTGCACTGTGTCTTCTCATGTATCTCCAATCTTGACTTCCAATGTTGAAACAAAGTAGTTTCTACAAGTCTTACTTGAGCACCCAGTGTGGAAAAAATCTGGGTTAATTTTGGGTTTCAGTTAGTAGGATCATGACATATTTGAAGCAAGACAAAGTAAAATGTAAGACTTCTAAAGAAAGACAAGTTACGGTATCTTGAACCCAACTTTAAGATGACAGGAAAATTAATACCATGTGAACCACTAACACAGACCCTGCAAACACAGTGTTTGAAAATCACAAGTCTTTTCGATTATATCAGTGGACATGCCTATTATCCCATGATCAGACAGACACGAGTCCCAGGTGAAGTGCAGCTTGAGTATGATCAAAACTTTCCATTATATTAAAATCCTTACTTGTACTGAATAAGTCAATCAATATGATTCATGAGGCTGGCCCTTGATGACGCAGGATATGTGAACTGCACAGGACTATCTTTGGATACCAATCATTCAGTAGCCTCAACAAGGCAATTTTCAAGCAGTTAATATAAAATTATTCACCTTGCATATGGGCTGACATTAAAAAGCGAACACTGAGCATCTCTGGAGAGTCATTACCCATTAACTGCGTACAGTAAGTTCAAACTCATTGTTAAGAAATATGTTCTGATTTGGAGAAATAACGACCTCAAAGGCTTCTCTTCTTTGAGTATCATTCTCAATTAGATTAGTAAATCAGCAACCAAAAATTCACTACCTCGCATGGGTTCAGATTTACACATTTAGGTAATTCACACCTGCCACCGATTTCCATGGCTTAGTCCAGGAAATGTTTTGTAAATTATTTTCTCAGGTGACAATATGCACGTGTATTTTTCCATGAGAAAATTTACAGAACGGCTACAAGTGCACTTACTTATTAACCCTACCCCTTAGGAAAAACCCTTCATTTAGACCAGCGACAATTTTAAAGGGGGGCTGTTCCCTTCCCCTTTGCAAATGGGATTGAAAACTGCACTTGACAGGAGTAAATCTCTTGCCTTTTTCACGTCGACAAGGGTTCATTAATGGTTTGTGATTACCCATAAACCTGCATGTTTGTGGATGTGAACAAACGTTCAGGGACACCCACTCCTCACCCGGAACCCTCTGAATGAGTAAAAACATTTTATTAAAAGAATCTCGATATGGAAAGTGGTTTTGTACTCGGACTTCAATGTATTTGTGCTTGCAAGTCTGATTTAAAAACGAGACCCTTGATGCTCAGACCCGACCCTGTCCTTGACCTGCAAATTGTTTTAGCAAAAGTCCCAAGTCACAATCAAATATTCTTTTATGGATCTTGGGGAAAGCTTTAAAGAGTGGATACTAATGTCCAGGGGCTTTCAGCACGTGCAAGAAAACGAGCTACACTGCATTTCAACATTTTAAAGTTAAATAAAATGAAGTGTAAATGGTCAATGGCAGAAGAATGCGCAGTGTCGGTAGGCGTGAGGAAGGTGCCTATGTTTGGCGCATGTAAACAAGTCACTGGGGTCGGAACGGACCAGAAGAGTATTGGACAAAGTACACCCTAAAAGAGGTCTGCGAGGAAGGGGAAAACATGTTACCAACCTCAAAGTTCAACCATACAAAGAGGAGGCTACCTTATCCAGCCTGAAGCTATGGTCGCATGATTAGACTACTATTATCAGTGTACTGCTTCTTGCACTCTAGGAAAGTTGTACCTCTTGCCTAGAGCACTGCTTGCACAGCATCCACTTAAGACGCACCAGGTGGTTTCAAAACCATGCTGGTGGTATTGATTCAGCCCGCCTGGGCCCAGGGCAGCATAGCACAGCGTGGATTTCAATTACGGACGCGTAACGGGACCCATGTGGGGACGAGCTCTGCATGGTCTTTCAAACTACAAGGCAGGCTCATTAACAAAATCATGAAGGCCACGACAAGCTCATAAGCCTTTCTAGAGTGTAGTGTGTGAAAGGCGAAGGTGGATCAGGTGTAATATTTGTCCATGGGTCAGAACATCAAGATTTCTTTCTTTGTGTAAGGTTAATACCATCATAGCAGACTTGTTACCAGAAACAAAGGAAAAAGACATGCTAACATGAAAAAAAACACATTTTATTGCACTTAAGTTATAAGAAAATAAAATTTCTAAATGAATCAAACCATAGACACAATCCCTTTAACAATGCGTTCCTCCATCATGCCAGCTTGTAACATAACTGTAAAATTAACCAAAATGGAATCTGATTGTTTCAAAATCAGACTATAAATTAATTTTTTTAAAAGGAGGAATAAAGAAATAAACAAAAGACTGCCTAGGATACAGTGTTAAACCACTTTCACAGTTCAGCTTGAGTTGTGGCTCTTGGAGAACAAGGATGTAACCAGGTAATGTGTTGCCATTTCCTTTTTTCATGTTCGTCTCTGCGCTCACTGGGCCTCCAATGCGCCAGCTCGCTGCAGCAACAACATTGTAACAGATGCCCTCTGTGCCCTGAATACTGTAGGATACTAAGACTGACCAGCAACGTAATTTTCCTTTGTTTTGCATTTCTGTAATTTTTTCAGAATGTTTTCAGGTTTATTTTAAATGTTCATTCCATTCACCACAGCCCTCACAAAGAAAAAAAAATCCCTCCACAGAACAGGCCGCCAAGGCTTCGTTCTAAGGAATGTTTTTACATTTTGCCCACAAGCGAGAAAAAAAGCTTTACGCTCTCCCTTCTTTACTTGCAGGCAAACGTCTCTCTAATCGTCTGAAACTTTCCCACTATCAAGCCTCTTAGAGGCACAGTAAGTTTAAGTTTCAGTGGCAAAAGTCTTTTATTTTATTTTTCCGGTACCAAACTAGAGTAAATTTGGAATTCAGTCTGGGACTAAAACGTCACAGCAGTAAAAACAAAAAAATTGCTTTTTTTCTCTTTCATTTAGCAGCATAAATATGTTTGGCCACTGGGAATACAGTACAGCGGGTGGGACAACAATCCCGTTTTTGAAGACCTACTTCTAGCACCGGCATCAAGATTTAAATCCATCTGAGAACTCAGGACAGCTTGCCACCTCAGAGTAACACACTGAAGAGTGTCGATGGAAGCAACAGTAAATGGATTAACAAAGGCTTAATACTGTGATCGAGTGACATTGGCAATGGTTGGCAAAAAATAAAGAAATAAAAAAAAACTTTCCCTGTGGATAAACTGTACAAAGACCATTTCACAGTAAAGGTTCTAGCTTTTCCAGATTGGGTATTGGCGGTACTGTTTAAAAAAAATCAATTAGCAGTTGCTACATCTCTTTGTTGTGGAGCGATAGTATAGTAATAACTGCAAAGACGATGAAACAGGCTGTGCTGCTTAATGGCCACTTTGAGGAAAATTAAGTAATAATTGCACCTGGTTTGATTTCAAGAGTCCCATTTTTTTTGGTAAAGGCTACGCCCTCCTTCCCGAGTTGGAAAGGAAGCCTTTCCAAAGGATGAGACTGCAAGTGCTTCCCGTGTCAGTTAGAGCTTGTCATCTGTGTCTTCTCATTTGCAGTCTGTAGGTCTCAAGGTCTGTTGTCCCAAGCCAACATACAGCCTGCATCACCATGGCCAAGGGATTTTCATGGCGGGAGAGGAAGAGGGGCTGGATTGAGGCGTGACACAGTCCACGCACTTGGACAACATCCTCGGTCTGTCATTCACTTCATATCAACATCGAAGTCCAGCACAAGCAGCTTAGTCTCCTCAGTCCCATTTCGGCTTCCCACAGCACACACCAACTTTGTGTTAGAAGCTCTTATCCGCCACACCACTCCTCCGCTACCCCCACTTTCTAAGGTGACAAGATTTCTGATAAATTCACCAGTTTTTAAGTCCCACAGTTTCACAGTTCCATCATCTGAGCTGGTGATTACAAAGTTCTTGTTAAACTGTAAACAGGTCACAGCACTCTGATGCTTGTTGGGTCCTAGGAAAAATCACAAGAGTTGACATGGTTAGCATTATAACCCACTACTTCCAGGGTGAACAAACATTCCCAATGCACTGCATGCAACATTTAGATATTTTCGAGGTAAGCTATTGCTCGGGACCTATAGTCCAGATTGGAATTTAAGTTTGAATCCTAAATATTTTTAGAGATGAGTATTATGTGTTTTCAAGCAATCTTAAATTGTATCCTGTAGTTTTATTTATTTCAGCTGGGATTATGTATAATGACCAACTACACAACTGATTTATACGAGATATTAATTATTTCACATTGTTCACCATCATCATTTTGGGTGTGGCATGTTTAGGCCTTGTGTTTTTTTTTATTAACGTCTGATTTTCTAATGAATTCTATTGGGTATTTTGACACACTCAGCCGTTCTGATCCACTATGGCCAGTTTGATACCTGGCTATGATACTGAAACTGTATTTCTCAGAATCTGAGAGGGTAGGGTTTGCTCCATACAGGCGACCAGTGAAAGAAATGTTTTCAGCACTATTAAACCAGAGGTCTCCAAACTCTTTCTGTAATAAGAGCTATTTATGTTCAATGAAAATCAACCAAAGCTACTAATATTATTAGCGCTACAGTGATCACATCAGACAGGGTTACAGTAGTAGCAACCCAATGTATGATTAGCACTAGAGATTACCTCAGTGCACCAAACACAGTTGCCAGCAGTAATATAAACAAAGGCTTTGTCAATGTGTAATGCCTCTACATTAATAGTAACAGCCATAGCTAAAATGCCCCTGGCACAAAAGTAATAATATGAGTGAGAAGTCTCCCAAGTAATGCAAGATTTAGCACTCAAATACCAGCTGGAAATATATTTTGTAAACTCATTTGTTTTTTTTTACTATCAGTGTAAGGAAATGCCTCCTTGGCATGGTTACCCCCAACATTTTTGCAGTTGCAGATGCTAAGTTTTGATTGAAAGTGTGCTGGGACTCTGCTAACCAGGCCCCAGCACCAGTGTTCTTTCCCTAAACTGTACCTTTGTCTCCACAATTGGCACAACCCTGGCACTCAGGTAAGTCCCTTGTAACTGGTACCCCTGGTACCAAGGGCCCTGATACCAGGGAAGGTCTCTAAGGGCTGCAGCATGTCTTATGCCACCCTGGGGACCCCTCACTCAGCACATGCACACTGCCTCACAGCTTGTGTGTGCTGGTGGGGAGAAAATGACTAAGTCGACATGGCACTCCCCTCAGAATGCCATGCCAACCTCACACTGCCTGTTGCATAGGTAAGTCACCCCTCTAGCAGACCTTACAGCCCTAAGGCAGGGTGCACTAAGCAAAACCTTAGACATTGTAAGTGCAGGGTAGCCATAAGAGTATATGATCTGGGAGTTTGTCAAACACGAACTCCACAGTTCCATAATGGCTACACTGAAAACTGGGAAGTTTGGTATCAAACTTCTCAGCACAATAAATGCACACTGATGCCAGTGTGCAATTGATAGTAAAATACACCCAGAGGGCATCTTAGAGATGCCCCCTGAATACCAATTCGACTTCTAGTGTAGGCTGACCAATTTCTGCCAGCCTGCCACACACCAGACATGTTGCTGGCCACACAGGGAGAGTGCCTTTGTCACTCTGTGGCCAGGAACAAAGCCTGTACTGGAGGTGCTTCTCACCTCCCCCTGCAGGAACTGTAACACCTGGCGGTGAGCCTCAAAGGCTCACCCCTTTTCTTACAGCGCCCCAGGGCCTCCCGGCTACTGGAGATGCCCGCCCCTCCGGCCACTGCCCCCACTTTTGGCGGCAAGGCTGGAGGAGATAATGAGAAAAA
The DNA here is from genome assembly GCF_031143425.1 of Pleurodeles waltl. Lineage (NCBI taxonomy): Eukaryota > Metazoa > Chordata > Amphibia > Caudata > Salamandridae > Pleurodeles > Pleurodeles waltl. The sequence continues at coordinate 701,901,999 of NC_090437.1, forward strand.
CAAGGAGGAGTCACCCACCAGTCAGGACAGCCCCTAAGGTCCTGTCTGGACCTGAGAAATCCTCCATCTTGAGTTTGGAGAATTTCCCCAATAGGATTAGGGATGTGCCCCTCTCTCCACAGGGAGGAGGCACAAAGAGGGTGTATTCACCCTCAAGGACAGTAGCCATTGGCTAGGGCCCTCCCAGACCTAAACACACCCCTAAATGCAGTATTTAGGGACTCCCCATAACCTAGGAAACTAGATTCCTGCAACCTGAAAGAGCAAGGAGGACTGCTGACCTACAAGCCTGCAGAGGAGGAGGAAGACGACAACTGCTTTGGCCCCAGCCCTACCGGCCTGTCTCCAACTTCGAAAACCTGCGCCAGCGACACATCCAACAGGGACCAACGACCTCTGAAGCCTCAGAGGACTGCCCTGGACTAAAGGACCAAGATACTCCAGTGAACAGCGGCCCTGTTCAAAACCAGCTACTTCTTTGCAACAAAGAAGCAACTTCCAAAGACTGCACGTTTCCCGCCGGAAGCGTGAGACTTCACACTCTGCACCCAATGTCCCCGGGCTCGAGATTCAGAGAACCAACACCTCAGGAAGGACTCCCCGGCAACTGCAAGCCTGTGAGTAACCAGAGACGAACCCCTGAGCCCCCACAGCGACGCCTGCAGAGAGAATATAGAGGCTCCCCCTGACCGCGACTGCTGTAACAAGGGACCCGACGCCTGGAACCAACACTGCACCCGCAGCCCCCAGGACCTGAAGGGACTGAACCTCAGTGCAGGAATGACCCCTGGGCGAACCTCTGCCTTGCCCAGGTGGTGGCTATCCCGAGAAGCCCCCCGTGCCTGCCTGCACCGCTAGAGTGAACCTCAGGTCCCTCCATTGTTTCCTACCTGAAACGGGACGCCTGCTTTGCACACTGCACCCGGCTGCCTCTGTGCCGCTGAGGGTGTGTTTTGTGTGCCTACTTGTGTCCCCCCCAGTGCTCTACAAAAAAACCCTGGTCTGCCCCCCGAGGACGCAGGTACTTACCTGCTGGCAGACTGGAGCCAGAGCACCCCTGTTCTCCATAGGCGCCTATGTGTTTTGGGCACCTCTTTGACCTCTGCACCTGACCAGCCCTGAGCTGCTGGTGTGGTAACTTTGGGGTTGCCTTGAACCCCGAACGGTGGGCTGCCTATGCCCCAGAACAGACTTGTAAATGTTTTACTTACCTCCTGATCTAACCTTTACTCACCTCCCCCAGGAACTGTTGATTTATGTACTGTGTCCACTTTGAAAATAGCTCATTGCCATTTTTACAAAGACTGTATATGATATTGCTTTTCTTCAAAGTTCCTAAAGTATCTAAGTGAAGTACCTTGCATTTAAAGTGTTTACTGCAAATCTTGAACCTGTGGTTCTTAAAATAAACTAAGAAAATATATTTTTCAATATAAAAAAACCTATTGGCCTGGAGTAAGTCTTTGAGTGTGTGTTCCTCATTTATTGCCTGTGCGTGTACAACAAATGCTTAACACTACCCTCTGATAAGCCTACTGCTCGACCACACTACCACAAAATAGAGCATTAGAATTATCTAATTTTGCCACTATCTTACCTCTAAGGGGAACCCTTGGACTCTGTTCACACTATTTTTTACTTTGAAATAGTATATACAGAGTCAACTTCCTACAATCAGCCTATGAGTTCTGAAAATACCCACATTTGTGTCTTGAATACTCGCTTTTCCATTCTAGCATGCATACATTAATTCAACCAGGCCAAAGCTTATAACTCAGTATGCTGGCTGCACCCATGACCGCTACTTACAAGTAGCTAGAAAGCTACCAGTAGCTTAAGAGCTACTCAATGGAGTAGCCTGAACTAGCCTAGTGTGAACTTTCACACTGTAAACCGCAATATCCTACTCTTTCATAACAATTACCCAGGGTTGTGGATCTTCTCCATCCACAGGTTTGTGTCCCTGCCCTCTGGCTCATCTTAGCCACTCACACAGGGCCTCTCCATAACTCTTCCTTGGTCTTATTCCAACACCCGTTTGGATAACTCATGTTTATACTACGTTTCAATATTTGTTTCCAAACTTCCTAAACATCATTAGTGGCCCAAACTATTAAAAAAATCCTACACTTAGAACACACAACTCTAAATCACACATCACCACAGTGAAAGCATTACCATGTCCATACAACTTGCCTATTTAGCACACAGGGGTGGAAAGAAAGTCCCTGAAATTCACAGGAAGCAAAAGGGAATTACCGTACCTCAAACCAAGAACAGCAATAACATCTACATCTAAATGCATTCCATCACAGATTCATGAAGGGTGAAGGCACAAGCCCAGAAGTTACCACTGATACTAAAATATCTTAACAACAAGGAAAGATCTGTAGTCAGCACATTCTACTGTCATCTACAACGCCTCCTTTGAGAATCCTTATTTGATGGATCCACCCCGTCACAGTGGACAGCCTGTACCTCTAATATTAACGGCAATGCCTCTCTCTAGGTCAAACTATCTGATTAAACTAATTCACTCCAAAACGATTTGCTAAAATAATAAAAATTCCACCTAGAGATAGTTCAGAATACAGCAGCCAGAAAGAAAACTAGAAAAAACCCGGGGACTTACTCTTCCAGGATTCAGCAACTATCAATGCCCCAGCCGCAATGAAAACCCTTTAGTAATGGGAATCCTTAACGCGTACTCTAAAGGTTGTCCCAGCTTCTGACAAAGCATAAGGCACAAGTCACTTGATCTGCCGTCCCTGAATGTCAATAATTCCTCTAGCAGGACTTTCTTTTGAAGAAAAGCATAATATGCCAGTGATTTACCTTGTAACGTCTGTAAACACTGTCCCGTTTTGATGTCCCATATTTTGACAGTGGAATCGGCGTTGCCCGAGACAAGGATGTTGTCCTTGAGTTCCATTCCGCTTGTTAACGACTGGTGACCCGTCAAAGTGTGAATGCAGTTTCCCGTCTCCACGTCCCAAACTCTGATAGAGGTGTCAAGAGATCCACTCACTACATGGACTCCGTCAAACTGTACAAAAAAAAGATATATTAAAATATATATCAAGACCAGATCAAACGTTTGTCTATGTAGGAGATCAACACAAAGTGATAATGTTTCTTTCCTAAAGTGATAATTTTTTTTTCCTAAATAAGCAAGTATTTATCTTTCTTCCGGGAAATCTCACTGAAATCAAAAACATGTGCTTATGCAGATCCTAAGCTTGGAGTGTAAATCATGCCTGCATCAACACTGTAGAAGCACCACCATTGCTAAAGACAACATTTACACTTGCCACACAAAATCAAAATAGGAAATAAGAGAATGAAGAGTAAATGTGCAAGTTCTCCTATGCATTTTAGAAAAGCTACTCTACATTTCTAAAACAAAGCCTACATAAGCCTATACTAGAAAATCTGCCATGACATTTCTGCAAAATAGCCATGCTTAAATGACTCAAATTGTGATGAACACAGCACTACACCTTGAGGCAGTACACCTTGAGATGCTGTGATGGACAGTCGACAAATCACAGACTCTCAAGGCAACGTTCTCTTGGGAAACCTCAGAATAACATTGTACTTCCTGTCTGTGATGAGGGTGGGAAATCAAATCTATTTTGATTCTTTCAAGCATATACTACTGTCAAAAGGCTTTCACAGTCATACCTGCCAACTTTCCTTACTGGTTAAAGTCTCTACAAGTGGCATGCCTCTAATTCTCAGATCAGCACATGTGGAGGTGCCGATAAACAAGAAGGTGTCTAGTTAGAGCTCTACCTATACCCAGCTGCACAACGGACCGTCTTTAAGTCTAAGTTGAGCACGGGCAGCTGGTCACATAGGTATACTAGAGAATAACCTTGTTCACGTAAATGTCAAAGCACACCCGTCTAATGCACTGGTTTGGTGCACATAGTCCTGATCTTATCTCCTCGTGAACACATGTAGACTGAAGCATTCGTCATATTTTGCTTTAAATGCTGTCCAATCTATGGATTGGTGCCCTCACCTACAATCCAGGTATGTAAGGCTTAACAGCACAGCAGGTGGCGCCATGTTAGTGCTAATTCTTCCATTATAGCTGTAAAGAGTCGCAGCTACTGTGTGTGCGCCTGGCAGCCTCTCTGGGTTAACCGCCCAATATGGTGCCGGACAATGGTTCAGAGAGTGACGTGGCAAACACCGTGTGGATCGTGGTCCCCATTACTCCCGTTTCATACACATGCCCCTGATTGTTAGTGTACTCATTACTTTCCATCTGTGCTTGGAAACTCTAAAAAGTAGTGCATCAAGAATCAGGGGCAACAAATAGATGAGGGAGGCGGCAATGCCTCATGGCCTAATCTTTGCTCTCTACTGCGGGCAAAAAGACATCTCAAGTAACTGTCTAGAGAGGTCTGCACTGAATAGGTTATTGATCAATATTCTATGATGCTGCAGCTATTTTTAAAAAAAAAAAAAAAAAAGGAAAATCAGTCACCATAACCAGGAGGCACATTTCTGATGGTTACCAAAACTTCAAAGCACACTGCCAGGAGACACCACTAAGGGAAATCCGCTCGGTGCGAATAATAACTCATGTTTGCAAAGCAGACAGATAACAAGCACTGTATAAGGCGCCACTTATTAAAACAACAGAAGGACTCAATGCAAACAAATACTAAAGGACGCCATGTTTACCCATTTAATATTCACGCAGATTAGTGGTGTTCTAAAGCTGTGCCAACCTGGCAGACAGGAGCATCAGTGAAAGCTTCCACGCAGCGACCCACAATTTGCCATCTCGTTACACTGCATGTCACAATTTAACACAGGTCTTTGATAGTCTGCGACTACATGGATTACTGTAGAGACACCTTCCTTTAGTAACCTACAGCACTTCTCTTCCGGTCCTCGTCCCTATGCTTGCGGCTGTGTTTGTGCCGCTCCGTTTGCTGGCGTTGGGGAGTGTGACCGGGAGAGCTCTCAGGGTAGCGCTGCCGGTCATTAAGCTTTCACTTTTCAAAATCCAACCTCTCATTTGCAGTTTTATTATATCAGCAATCGCATTTTAATCACAGTTCTTCAATAGTCAGTGAAGGCCGTCAGTCTTGCACAGACGGCAGGGGGGCAGTTTGTTTCTCCCCGGCTGCTGAAACGTCACTTGTTTACGTTTCAATTACCTGCTGGTGAAAAGTCCTGGACTCTCCATTAGAAAGGGATGATTAACAATGACAAGCAGCCTTATTCTCCTAATTGGATGCCCCATTAAACTAAACTTACTACATAGGTTTAAAAAGTTCTGAATATTCTTCAAATAAAAAAATGCTCATAGGGTAGTAACATGGACATGTTCAACGGCCCACAAAAAGGATTCCTTGCTGGACGCAATGGCTACTTATTGAATCACACATGCAACTACCATCCCAACAGAAACAACCTGTTTGCCCTCCATTATATGAGAGCATTTAATTATCCTGTTATGGCATTTTATTATTCAAGTTCGCACCCACTACTTGACCTTCAAACCCCTCTTACATCTGCCTAGTTTAGGTAACGCATCTCTTTTCCCTTTGGTAGCTACTGAAGCTTGGAACTGTCTTCCCATCACCAAAAAAGTTGCGCCTGTTCACCTTGATATGAACAGAAATAACAAAATACACCGAGCTGGCCTCTCTCAAAGCATGAGAAAGGAGTCAATGATAGCGGTTGCCCTTCAAGCCCCGAGATCACATGCTGATGAGCGAAGAGTAGCAGCTTTGATATTCTAAGATCTAGTGATCATATCTGAAAGTTGACTATCAGTTGCCGCTGATTTGAATATAGGAGGAGTGATATCAAAACAAGCCTTAAACTTCGATCCAATCACTTAATTTACCAATTGCACCCAGATGGTGGCCCTCAGTCCTTTTGAATATTAAAAAAACAAATGCTTGGCTTTAGGTATTGGGAGGCGTGTACCCCTCTCTTTACACATGTGCGATAATGACCCTTGGATCCTCCTCAAAGTAGGTCCAGATACGGATGACGTCATGAAAATAATTTCAAGTGTTCCCCTTGGCTGCTGATGCCATGTACCCCTTAAGATTTCACCTTAGATTTTTTTAACTTTTTTTTTTACAGTCATGATTACAAATGAATTCCTTTCATAAGAGCTAAATTACAGCCATGTCATCTACTTGCATCTCATTAAATAATAGCAGCTAATCCAAAAAATAATTGTGTCCGAGGTGTAGGGGCAGCATCACACTGAATCTGGCATACTTGCATTCACTGCGTGTCCAAGTAAGGACCGATCACAAAGCATTATGCTTGGATCATAAGGAGTTGTCATTCTTCCACACTAAATAGGTTTCAGTCGTATCACACTCTGTGATACAGTGACACCATGCACCTGATAATATTAGAGGCTAAATGTGTCCCACTGGGTGGGAGGTACCCTTTTTGTTCAGATTGCTTCGTTCTGGAATTTTTTATATGTACAACTGTGGAAAGAGATACATAAATTGAAATTTCGCAGGACAGTCAAAATCTGAAAGCATATCAAACTGACTTCACTTGGACAGACAAGAAGATTCATGAGATGAAGTCAGTGTTTTCCACTTGAGGGGATACACCCTGGATCAATGTAAAATGCCAAAACTTCTAATATTCTTGATTTCATTTTTACTTTGTTGTAAGGGGTTAAATTTCAGATATGCCTACTGAACTAAACATGATCTCTCCCAGGTTAGAATGAACTGATAAGGCAGAAGTCGATATGGCAGAAAAGTCAAGGTTTCTTTTCATGCTTAATTTAAATGTATGTCAGTGTATTCAGAATTTACTCTGATGGCTTACATAAGAAGTTCCACATCCATTTTCATACTTCACCATAGGATATTAATGAGGGTTTGTGTGAAGCTTTCCGAAATAATGAGAGAGAAGACACATGATAAAGCAAACCAATGTTGCAAGAGACCATGAAAGAAGCAAATAACATTGCTCATTATTACTTGTGACGTGTAGACTAATGTTTTCAAACAAAAAAGTAAGAAATTCACTTACTCGTCTCATCTGTAGATAACACCAAAAGCTATAACCCCACAGATATGGAACAGCAACTGCTAAACACATTTCAAAACCATATGTGGCTGCATGCACATTTTCCAAAACAAGCTCTCCTCAAGTCTAGATCAAGTGAAGAGCTTCAAAAAAATCAATAAATAGTTTCAAAGCATAATATGTGTGGTTGGTCTGGTTCTTGCCGTCAGCATCTTCACTTCCAATTAGAGGTACCTGAATAGACTGCTCGAAACAGACTTATATACTTGTCTCCCTCTCACTGGTAGCCATCTTGGAACGGTTTGTGTCCAAGATTTTCATAAAGATAAGCAGAGGCTTATCGTGGTGGTCACGTGTATTCACTACATATCAACTGGGAATAACACCCATTTAAATTTATTTCAGTATTCTCCAGTCACCTTTAGTCATTGAAACCAGAATCGAAATCATTAAAAAAAACAAAAGTCGAAAAAACACAAGTATAGGATCAAGGTGCCCACTAAATTAAAAGCTGAGCTGTTAGACTAAAGCACTTGTTGTATACAACTATTCTGGTCTTGCAGATGACTTCCTTAATTTGATGACAGATCCGCAAAATCACTCATCAATGAAACCGGTCATCAAGGGGTCCCATTGAGTTCTCACCGGCAGACGAAATGTGCCATATATCTCTATGCCTTAATGATATGTTGCATGTATACACACTGGTGATTTTCATGGTAAGCAGTGAACAGACTTAAGATTTATGAGCCTGTACTTCCACTTGTACCAGTACCGTACACGGTGTACCTATAATTAAAGGAGATGGACTTTACATGAGTATCGAGACCACAAATAAGTTACCCTCCTTCAACAACAAAAGAAACAGTATGGCGACCGATGCATTCCTGAGCAACACACGTGTCAGCATCCTATCGACACGCAGTCACATTCTGAAAATATCCTTCCTTGTCTTCACTCCCTTTCTATTGCCCCAGCCAGCATCCTCTCACACTACATATATGCTGGATAAATACTCATACTAAGCTGTGAAAGAAAGAGCGCGAGTATAAGATTTAAATATATACACTGTCAAAAATGACACAAAAATAGAAAAAAGTTATAAAAATGACATATACAAAAATGAAGAACTCCATATAACTGCAAACTTCTAATACTTATGACAAAACCTATACTCCTCCTTTCTAGATGCCACACAAGCAAAGATTACCCCCAGTCATGCCATGTACAGTTTCATTCTATCAGTTCCCAGACTATACGTGGGAGCAGGAAATTTAAGACAGATGTTCTCCTTCTAAACCCAGGGATACTGACTGCATAAACATATCAAGGTTACAACAGCGTGAACAAAATAGATTTCCCATTGTATATAAATTACTCACTTGCATGGACTCGTCCTCAAATATGCCTACCGAACTATCGGTCAGAGCATAAGGGCAGATGGCTTTAAATTAGCATTCTCCTCCAGAGCGTTCAAATTACATTTTCCTAGCAATAGGCATGTAGAATGAAACATGCATAATGCTTGAAGCTACATACACCTGATGATATCTGACCTCAAATTAAGCACTGTGAAGAGGTTCACCAATGACCTGACTGTTAGGGTGTGACCTCTACAATCGTACCCTGAATCTCTCTCTCCTTGGCCTTTGGTATCTGACAATCCACTAACTGGCATACTAATGTAATGTAACACAAATCTTTCTCACCACTCATGCTGTGCCACTCACCAAGTGTCTCTTGGTCCTTCTCCACCTAAGCCCTGAAAAATATGCACCCAAAAAGCCCTCATGATATGTGCTTGCAAGCACTCTCTGTACACAAAATTATACCCTACGCCACTGCAACCTGCTAGTGTTCCTCCCACTAAACCATTTTGGCAGCACTAGGCTCTCAACTGACAGCAGCAACAATGAATTAAAGTGAGGAAGATGAATTTTGTACCACTTTTAATAAACCCATTGGAAGTTGGAAAGTCAATGCGAGGTATGTTGTCAAACTGCTGTAGTCAACCACAGCCTTAACACAGAAGACTACACATCTGCTAACTCAATGACACCTCCCAGCATGTCTTTTTGCAGCACCTCTGAGAAAATTACAACATAACAAGACTACAACAATCACTACAAAGAGCTGAAGGCAGGGGAGGAGGATAAGCTCTCATCTACCACAACTCAATGCCCAGAACAGGAATAACAAGTGCACCATTCAAATAATTTGAATATTTGCTGATAAAAAAAATTACCCACCACTCTACGTTTGTTGTGAGTTTACTTGGTTGGACAATCCCTCTTGAAATATTAACACCGTATTCTACTGGTGACCTCTTCAACTTGGAACAAAACATCCTGATTTCTCAAAGCATGGTTTCATACTAAACGGATCTGAGCAAGTGACCCAATGCCCATTCAAACAACTATGCCTTAGGGACAATGTAGGTTTCATCCAACTGTAGAAACAACAAAGCTTTCCCATGGTCATACTCTCGATGTGCTTTTCTCCCCAATACTAAAAGCTGAGATCTCAAATTATCAACAGCTCTCCTAGACTGACCAAGCCTTAATCTATTTCTTCATCAAAGTTGCGCTTGATATTAAGCCTGGTCTGCTGAGAGACCAGGCACATCCTGCCAGCAAGAGATGTAAATACTTATTTTGCAACTAATCAACTTAAATTGTTCTTTATCCAGACATCCTTTTCCAAAAGGCTCCTTTCTCATCTCCGTGATGATCTTGAATTATTGGTGACAAAAGCTCACACACTCTAAGAAATGCAGAAGAAATACTAAGGCGAACAACTGGTTCAGTGGCAAATTCTGCACGATGCCATGAAAGGACAGAGCACTCAAGTGAAACAAAGGCCAGCAAGACAGTAGTGACTTGTGGCGTGTGTTATGTCTTATCAAAATGTTAAAGTACAATGAAAGGGGCTATGCTGTGAGTTAAGAAAAACAATAAAAACATAATTTTTAAAAAAGTATGTCTGCATAAGGGCAAAGAATCTCAGAAGCAAACAAGTCCTGTCTTGGATCTACAAATAACTTACAACTTCACATCTTATGCATTACCTTTAACTTCTTTGAAAGATCCTTTTGACCATCTCAGGGTACGTATCAGCCACAAAATGGACAGCTGCATCCGCTCAGCATCCCTTTATTTACATTTTCTGTATACTTTAGGGGCACCTCGGTGTGTATTCCCTTTATTTACATCACTAACTCTACGAATCCTCACAGCCTCACTGCCCTTTCTGCAAATACACTTCTGTACAGGAGTCTGAAATCACAAAGCTCCTACCATCCTTTTCAAGATAATCTCCTTGTTCTCAAATCTGTAATGCACATCAATCCAACTAGGGTGTCAAGGCTCTTGCTCACATTAATACCATCAACATCATCAAGAATTAATTTACCAGAAGTGAAACTGGAAATTGCCATTATCAACAAAACAAATCAAGTGACAAACAGATATTCTGTCAAACTACAGACACATATTTGTCTTGCCATGTGTTAGAAAAATCGACTGTCCACCCACTTTGCAAAGAATGATTAGGGTAGGAAATTGGCTTGTAATTTCTCTGGGAGCCATTTTCCCGGAAGCACATTACAAAAAACACCTTTTAGCGACCAAGTTCAATACACATTAACCTACATATTTTACTTGTGTATGTAACGGACCGCAATTAATTATGTTTTCCCTACTTTTGGGCAACAAACAAGCCAATAGCCACCTATTGCACATTCCACTTAAAGTGGCCAAAACGTCTTCAGGTGCAAATAATATATAAAGTGGACAACTGTAATAAGGGAATGGCTTACCTGTAAGGAATACACTCGGTTGGTGTGGCCCTGCAGCGTATGTAAACACGTCTCTGTTTCTGGATCCCAAACTTTGACCATGAAATCGTATGCTCCACTGACAACCCTTCTGCCGTCATACTGAACACACCTTACAGCTGCTACATGACCCATCAGAACATGTAAACACTGTCCTGTCTCAATGTCCCAAACACGAAGAGTTGCATCTCGCGACCCACTGACAACCCTATGGAATAACAAAAAAAATACATTAAACCAGGGATATTTTAGAAACTACCTTTCAACAGTATCATTCTTTGTGAGAGTTATTTCATCTTGCAAGTTTAACATTTGCTTTCAATAGACAAATAGAAAATCGCACAACAAGAAGCTTGCGCCATCGAAGTATGCTCTTAGAATTTAACAGCAACTGATTTGCAGAAATTTATTTTCAATTTAATAAAATAATTGCAACTACAAGAACATAGATCAGAAAGGGACGCACCAATCACCCAATTATTTTCTTACTGAAGAGTAAATTGATCCTCCCACATAGCCACTGTGGCAAGGAGCCTTGAAGTCACTCAGAGGACCCCTAGTACGTCATTGTGCATACAGATTACTTATTTTTGATTTTACAATCGAACACATCATTTTATAATGTGTTTTTTTTTAAGTCCTCGAGGCAGATGGCAATTGACAGCCCAATGCTCAAACGTCTATCGACCATTACCATGTCTGTCATAGTTTAAACAAAATAGCACAACAGAAGCGGGCCTGCGCTTAACCAGCTTGAGTTATTCTATGCATCCAATGCCCCACTTTTACACAACTTGGGTTTCCAAGATATCCCAATTAATTCAACAATTTTCAATTTGCAGAACCAACACAGAACACCAAATATGCTTGATGATTTCAAGGCAATATAGTTAATCAGAGATCGCAGTATCAAATGATAGTCATGAAGTAGTAAGGCAACACTGCAGGAAATAGTTCAACAAAGGCAGATTCTCAAAGACTTACCTTTTTTCGTGGAGGTGCATGCAGCGAACTGTGGAGGTGTGTCCATATAACGTGTGTATACATTCTCCAGTCTCTGCGCTCCATACTTTGAGAGTGCGATCTGTGGATCCACTAATGATAATGTTGTCCCTCATCTGTGATGACCACACTCCACCCGTATGACCAACCAACGTCCTTAGACACTGTGGAAAAACACAACGGGCAATGTAAGGGAACACGACTGGATAGTTTCAGTCAACACAGGCAAGCAAGAGTTCGGGAGTCTCGGAAAGGAGGGTCACGAAAATAAAGCAGAGGAGATATTTTAACAAAAAAGGGCCATGTCATAATGAGCTGTGCTGGCTCAGCTCCGAGGTCAGCGCCTGTTATTTGCGTTTGAAGTGTCAACATTTCTGACTGAACGCATGGACTGTCAACAACACAAATCGTAAACTGAGAGAGACAATGCCGCTCACCGCTTCACACTTGTGCAGTCTGCATTTTATGCATTCACTCGGAGAAATGTCGAGTTATACATTTTATTTCAGACACCACAAAAGGGACTGGCGCCCGGGTCAGCACCAAGCAAGGGCAGCTCTCCCAATACACGTTTGTCTTGCTCACCTCCCTTGTTGAGACACCTGTAGCTATCTCCATGTTCATGGGTATTATGTGTCAAGTAAAGCACTGCCGCCATGGGCGGTATCGCTTCCATTTTCTACTACTTTCGGCCATATCATTTGCCCCGACTCTGTGCAACATGTTTGAGTCGCCACCGGAAATACAATCCTGAAAACATTTTTATTTACATTTTCGCCTTCCAATCGAATGAGAAACTAAAAATTCGAACCATTAAAAGGTCTTTTCTGGGGCGGTACCGGAGGGTTGAAAAGTGGGATGAGCTGCGTATAATGGTGCGGACTCAAATTCTTGTGCTTTGACAGTCCCTCCAAGGGAAGTCAAACCTGTAACAAAACTCTTCAGTGCGCGTTTTGGGGTGTGCTCGGGAAGTAATTCTGGTGCTACGGGGCAGCAACTTCAGCAATGCATGTCAACGACACGGCTTCGCTGACAGCAATGTTGAGTTTCTGTCATGGGATAAGTATCGGCAGAGAATGCGAGTAGAAAGGGTGTGACGGGTAGGCCACATCTCCTCGGGGCACTAAGGGAAAATTTACTGCATGAGGGTTATTTTCTTAGAACTTTTCAGTTCATTCAATTGCAATCTGAAGGTTAAAAGTTAGATTACTAAATAGGCAGACAATGGCACACTAATTCCAGATATTTCTTCTGATAAACATATTGTGCACAAAGCAATGACTTTCAACAGAAATATAAAACATGAATTCATTTTTACCAACAGAGCTGATACAAGGACGGCTAACAGAAACAAAATAATCGGTAGCAAGGGATTGGGATGTCCTCCAAACCTACCCAATGGTTTTAACTTCCTGTGCGAAGCAAGATGATTCCGAAACACAATGGTACACATGAAGCATGTGTTTTGGATTACGTTGATGTACAGGAAAAATATAACTAATCAAGATGTGCATCCTATTTGGCTGTGCTCATTTTCTTGCAATGGTGTCACTGAGCCTGTAAACATCATGTGCACTCAGAGTGCTGATCCACAAGGGAGCAAAAAACTACATGTGATACCTGAACAACCACAGGAAAAACCAAATAGATGATGTTGGTGGAGAGATATCAAACGAATGAAGCTAACTTTGCACACATTTCAGAAGGGAAAATTGAATGGAAGGGAGATGAAAGAGTGAACGAGACAGACAGGGTAAATTACTAACAAATTTCAGGTTGACTGTGGGACAGGGAGGATCCAATACATACAAGGTTGCTGGCCCCTGGTGCAAAAGCCGCCCAAGTGACCTCTGCAAAAATAAGCATACACACAAGGATATCTTTCAAAGCCCTGTGCACTATCCACAAGGCGATCCACAGGCTGCGACCTGACTTTTTCTAACCAAAATGCAACCTATACAGTCAAAGAAACCTAAGATCAATAACATCCCCGCTACCAATAATTCCTACATTTCAGAAATCATACACAGGAGGTAACTGTTTCTCAGTGTCGGCATGCCAACTATGGAATAAACTGCCAAAGAAAACTAGATTAATTCAGAATTATTTCCAGTTCAGAAGAGAGACAATCCTGGCTCTTCCCATATATCCTGGTTGGAAATCTATCCTCAACACTTACTTACTTTCTGACACAAACATAATATGCAATCATAACCTGCCACATCAAGCCCGGAGCACACCCTGGGCATCACATAAAAGCCAATACTTTCTAATAGATGACACCACTGCCTACGCCCTTCTGTCATCCATGCACTAGAGAATCAGAACTAATGGCCCCTGGTCCGCAAAGCACTTCGAGACTTCAAGGGGTACGAAAGTGCTAGTAAAAGGATACAATTACCAGTTTAATTTCTTACATGGTGCCATGTATGTCTGTTTCTAAAAGAACTTGAATAATGGAATGGATGCTTGCTTATGCGACCAATGAGGGTGTTTTTGGTGTTGCTGCCAGATGGCCTACAGTTAAAGGACTTCTACTCTAGGGGCTCGTGGTAACTGTGATTGCTGCATGCTTTGCAATATAAAGTTGCACAGAATTCACTGCTGTTTAAAGACAGATAGAACCAACATCTCTACGTTTCACTGGATACGTTTAACATCGTAAAGGCTACATTTTCTCTTGACTTCTCACTCTAGGAAGGATCTATTATGGAAACCCAGGGACTAAGATTTCAAGCATATGCTGTATAGGAGCCCAGGATCGTCTCAAGAGGTAACAATGAATGAAGAACGGTTTCACTTTATTTGACACGAAGCCGGAACACAAGCCAATATGATTCATATCATTTATGATTTGCCATTGTGGACACGGACTGCCGCTTTCAGCCTGACGTGGCTTTTCACGGCACGCTGTCAGACACCTTGATAGTTGAAAGCAGAACAGAACGAAAGGAGGGCAACGAAAAAAAGAATACAATTGTCAAATGTTACACAAAAGTAATCAGAAACCTCTGAAAAACATCTGAAAAAGAAAAAATATTGAAAGCAGGTCTATAGAGGACACAGGGTGGCAAGGGCAGCAAAATACGTCACGGATGATAGAAGTAATAAAGATGACTTGGCCCAATTTCCCTGGAATTCCAGTCAGTTCCGTGCAGCTTTCCATCTGCCGAATAACGGTTCAAGGTGACTTTCTTCAAACTGGATTTGCTCCAGGAAGCATTAAAAGGTTTGCATTTTATTGAACGTTCATGTGGAGTCTGTAACTCTCTGCCCATAAGATTTCAGAGAGCTGCCTTAAAGGGGAAAGCACAAAAAACACAGAGTCCCGAGGACTGATTCGCCAGCACCTCAGCCCACGTGTCACATACATGTACAACTTTCATAACTGCCCTACAGTTCGTAAGGACCACAAGGGGAGTCCAACTGAAAAGAGATGTGCTTCATGAGAGCACCTAGACCAAGAATAAGCTCTCTGAGAGAAACATCTAAATAGTGGTTTCTATGTAAACTCCAGGGTGACTCAACTGCTATGGCGTTGAGCGCCCCCCCCACCCCCCAAGCTAAGAGTCAGCAGCTGAAAAATAAAACAATATTTTATTATCGTTTTATTTCTCAGCTGTTGGCTGATTCAGCATGTGCAGGGAGAGGCGGGGCTGGGCCATGGGAGGGGGAAGGAGGAGTGCAGTGCACTTAAATGTGCATGTTACTTTGGCCAGACATCTTAGGTCGGCCAAACTAACATGCGCACTTCGGTTTCTCCAACCCAGAGCGGGGTTGGAGAAACAGCACAGACTCCAATGCACTGTCTGAATGGCAGACCAAGCTGCTCAGAACAATTCTGGCTGCCACTGGTAAAGTCATTATCAAAACTGCACAAAGATAAAATTGAATGGATAGATGAATGTGAACTACTAAAATGGTAGTCATCTCTTCCCTTAACAGCAGTGGCGGCCGGCAGTTTTAACAGGGAGGGGGGTGGGCAGGAAGTACACTCACACTTACACACACACACACATCCATTAACAACACTCATCAACATTCAAACATACACGCATGCACCAAACATTAATTTAAAACAATCACACACACTTACCTTCAGCCTCGGAGGTCCCAGGAGGGTTGGGACTGCTGCCTTCCCTCAGCCAGTGAGGGAAGGCAGCAGTCCCAGCCTCGTCAAAGAGTGGGATGGGGTCAGTGAGACTGCTGACCCCACCCCACTCTGTGACGAGGTGTCACTGATTGACACTCGCCCTGGGCGCTTCAGGGCTTAAACCTGAAGCGCCCAGGTCGCAGTCAATGGGTGACGCTTCCCTCATCATCTGGGGGTGGGCCTCGAGGCCCCTATGCTGAGCCAAGGAGGTCATGCCCACAGGAGCTGTAACCTCTTCAGCCCAGCAAAGTTCAGCTCAGGCAGGCAGGAGTCTGTGCAAATCGCGCATGTCTGCTCCTGGCTGCCTGACCTAAATATGAAGAGTGTCTGTCAGGCTGACCTTTGTTTAGCCTGACAGGAACTCTTCATGAGGGGCAAAAGGTGGGAGGGGGTGAGGGAGAGGGGGGGTGGAGGGGAGTGGCCCCGCTGCCCCAAAGGACGGGCCGCGCCTGACTAACAGTGCAAACAAGCCACTGCACATTTCGGAAAGTTTTAAGTAAATGTTACTGACTTTTTACGAATACAGGAAGTATGGAAATTGGTACCTTGCATGGTATCAGAAGTTGTTTGTTACAGATGGCATCAATAGTGAAAGTGGCACATAAAGAGCCACAAAAAGGCTATATGGCCTTCAGAACCCTGCTGAACGGATGTGACATCATGACATTAAACTGCCAGGCACTGTCCCCTGGCTCTAAAAGAATGTCTGATGATCGGTGCTTTTTCGCTCATATTATTATAGTAATACAAGTCAAATTAACTTCTTTAAACAATATTATTCAAGAGCTAAAAAAGGCCAATTAATTGCCCACCAACAGTTACTTCAAGTTGACCCATCGTGCCAATAGAAGCGTCATAATGACGCTGCATGGGTTTACTGCTCGAACACTGCCAAAAAAAGGGTGTTATAATATTTACTTTGTACATCATTTATATTTTTCGTTTAATGACATTAAAACTTTTGGTATTTTATTTTTGTAAACGTTAGTGATACTCGGACGTTTATAGAGGAAAGGGCCTTCTGTAAAGTGACATAACACAGAATTAAACAATACAACACCACATGTAAAGAGATGCACTCTATATTTCTAAAAATGTCTTTTCCCTTTATATTCTTGTAAGTTTAATGCAGTTTTATAAAGCTGAGTCATGACCCAAAGGAATAACTGACATACACTGTAGTGAAAATGGTCACTGGGGTTCTAGTACAACGATGCCTGGTTCTGATTGCTGGTATATTTGTGACAACATATGGATAAGCCCATTATAGTGGGTTTTCATTGTGATGAGATTACATATCCTGCACTATACAGAGAGCGAGGTAGCACTTCCTTCGAATGCACAATGAATAAACAAGAGCAGTACAAAAGGTGTCAATGACATCACACTGTGCACAAAGAGGATGCCCTCATTTTTCTAAAATGTTATCTTAAAAACACAATACAGAATTGTGATTTACGAATTAGATATTAAGTGCAACATAGCCCGTATACTCTTCACAGAGAAGCCGAAAGATGAAGGGCCAGATTCACAAACATTTTGCTATTTCTTATATTTGCAGGGTTCCTGGCTTACTAGTGGCCTACAGGCACCTCTGCTGGTGCCGCTATCTCACCTCACAATCAATCAATCAATCAAATACATTTCTTAAGTGCACTATTCACCCGGTAGGGTCTCAAGGCGCTGGGAGGGAGGGGGGCCAGTTACTGCTCGAAAAGCCATGTTTTTAGGTGCTTTCTGAAGGTTAGGCGGTCCTGTGTCTTGCTGGTGGGGAGATAGTTCCAGGTCTTGGCAGCGAGGTGGGAGTAGGATCTGCCGCCGGAGGTAGCGCGTTGGATGCGGGGGACTGTAGCAAGGGTGAGGTTGGCGGAGCGGAGCGGAGCTGTCGAGTTGGTATGTGCAAGTTGACTCGCGTTGAGGTAGGCCGGTCCAGTGTCGTGGAGGGCTTTGTGAGCGTGGACAAGGATTTTGAAAATTATCCTTTTGTTGATGAGCAGCCAGTGTAGGGATCTGAGGTGGGTGGATATGTGTTTGTGGCGAGGAAGGTTGAGGATGAGATGTGCAGCTGTGTTCTGGATTCGCTGGAGTTTTCTTTGAAGCTTGGTTGTGGTCCCTGTGTAGAGGGTGTTGCCGTGGTCCAGACTGCTGCTTATGAGTGTGTGGGTGACTGTTCTTCTTGATTCTAAAGGAATCCATTTGAAAGTTTTGCGTAGCATACGAAGGGTGTTGAAGCAGGAGGATGATATGACGTTGATTTGCTGGGTCATAGAGAGAGACAAGTCCAGTATGATGCCAAGGTTGCGTGCGTGGGTGGTGGGTTTTAGGGGTGGTCCGAGGGTGGGTGGCCACCAAGAGTCGTTCCATGCTGCCTTGCTGGGGCCGAAGATGATGATCTCTGTTTTGTCTGAGTTCACAAGAGAAGCTTCCCACTGGAAAGCAAACTGGTGGGAGGTGTGGACGCACAATCACCACTGACCCAACAGTAGGACTGCGGAACGCATATGGGGAGGCTACAATGCAGAAAGGGTAAACAGTAATATTTCCATGATACAGAAGATGTCCTCTGTGCAACAAAGCTATGGCAGTGAGTAGAAATTATGCTCTTCTCCCACGTAACATCTGGAAGGTTCAACATACCTTAAGTCAACCTGAAGTAACCTACGTTAAGGTAAATACTTGCAATTGACACACTTCCAAAAAGAAATACAACTAAGTCAGAAGAGCTGTTTTAACAACACAAACTACCACAAAAACTAAGATAAGATCAGAGAGAAAGTAGAGTGCCCCAAAACAGGACTTTGAAGGCAAATTTAAACCCCTCTCTTTTTGACAATTACTTTTTATACACAGAAAGATCTATCTACAAATACATCGAATGGCAGTTAGCAGGTGCCCGGTAAGCAAGATGACCCTACAAGTATGAGTTTGAGGAGTTAAAAAGCCCACATATTTACTTCCATGTAAAACTAAGTACAGTAACTATCCAACTGACGTGTAAAAAGAAGTCTGATTATTAACCCCTGCGATAGGCCGACTTGTGACAGTTGACATAAGAGACAGTTCAACAGGAAGTCACTTATCTGTGGTAAACGGGCAAGATCACTGCACTGGACAATATTTTATCCATTGCCCTTGTCATGTTCAAATAAATTATTGACTAGGAAGATACCCATGATAAAGAACTACATAAAACTGCAATTGCCTCTTATTGCGATCTCCATAGTCAATGATTTGATTGTAAATACATTTTTTTGTTACAGAAACAAAACCCTTGATTTTGGAGGAAATGATTTCCAAGTTATCTGAAAAATAGAGTCCCTTGGTCCTGGAGTAACTGACTGATGTGTTTTTGGTTATGTGTAACATTCTACACAAACAAAAAGTACTCTTGCAAAAAGCTATGTGCAGTTTGTTAAGTTCATTCTAGGATTTCCACTAGCCATTCTAATGACACAATAAAGTCCTACATCAATTACTGACAGACACAACACAAAACCTGAGGAGCAACTTACCTTGCCGGTGATTGCTGACCAAACCTTTAACGTGTTGTCGTCAGAACCACTAACTATTCGGTTTCCACAGAACTGTAGGCATGTGATCACGTGATCATCGTGTCCCTTCAGTACCTGATGAGATAAACACCCTGTTAAAACCTGCAAGAAACTGGTGGCTTGCAGAATAAAGAAAAACAGAGGGATGTCTTTTGATTTGTCTCAAGTAACTACGTTATGTGAAAACTAGCTAACCTTGTGCATGTTGCTCTGGACTATAGTGCAAAAAAAGAAAAGAAAAACTACAACAGACAAATGAAGGTAGCTTTTTAATAGAACTGGCTGTGTGAATTCCAGTAGTAGCAGAATTTGTATATTTACTTTTTTGCCAAAATAGATTTCATGGACACCATAGACATGACCAGTTTAGAAACAGAGCCATTCTGCCTAGTGGCTACATAGCCAACTTTTGAACTATGAGACCCAGGTGCTACAGAGGCATAATTTACTGGCACAAACTGTTCGCCCAAAGGCACATCCCTATGTTATTGTAAAGGAGAATCCCTGCCTGAAAAAATAGGCCCTTTTAGAAACCACTCAGGGGTGGCCGGAATGAAAGGCGGACTTGGACGACAAATATTGCGAGGTGCCACATGGCAGAATTTTACCCCCCTGTGAGGCTTCAAAAAGGCGAGATGGCTAGCGAGATTTGGCGCACACCCAGTGCGATTTTCTAATGTGGGCAGTCACGGTCAGAGGTCTTCTTTTCAAGTAGATTTGCTGCCTCTCTAAGTAGGTTTTCTACTCGAGTGGCAGAAAAATCAAGTAGAATGGCCGTGCGCTCTTGTGCTACACATTGTGCCATTTACGCTTATTTCTGTACTGCTGCTAAATTGGAGCAAGACATGCATATTTTTCGCTCACTGGCGGAACACCGCAGAATCTTATGAAGTGTTTCTACAACTCAGCGCAGCGAAACTCCTCATGTTCAGCCCACCCCCTATTATTAATATATACTTATTTTAGTCAAACCTAAACATTTTACATCTAAATGTACTCCTCTGTTTAAAACAAACCCAAAGCAGAGAGCGAGTCACTTCTGGGAATGCTCATTTTAATCTTGGCACTATTGGTGGCTATGTCAGTATGCTTTCACTATTAACAGTGCCACTTACTAAAGTATATCCACAACAAAAGAAGGCCTGGCATGTGATCTGCATTAACAAGATCAATTCAGTTTACAAAAAGATTACCTTAGGAGATTTAAGCTCTCCTCGCCGCCAGTTGGTATCGATTCGGTGCTGTCGTATGTACGCGCTCTTCCAGGGACTGTGTGTGAAACCAGGCTTTATCACTTTCCGCCTCTTT
Organism: Pleurodeles waltl; assembly: GCF_031143425.1. Lineage (NCBI taxonomy): Eukaryota > Metazoa > Chordata > Amphibia > Caudata > Salamandridae > Pleurodeles > Pleurodeles waltl. The sequence goes on from NC_090437.1 coordinate 701,922,889, forward strand.
ATATGCAACGGTTCATCGATGCCTTGAAGATGAAAGAGTAAGCACAACCTCATCTACCGTTCCGTTTCACAGCCCACAAATAATCACAAAAGTTCTTAGGCTCCACAACACACCCCTATATGTGCATGCTCGATATGTGGCACAGATCATAAAATCAAATACGTTTAGGTCACCAATGCAGGTCCACTAATGTTCCCAAATTAGAGCCACCATAATCACTGTCCAACACCTTAACTTTATCAAAATTCACCAGTTTCCCTTGGTCGAATGGTCACATTGGTGCTGTGTATTAAGGGACAGTGTCTAGACCAAACCTGAATCTGTTGCAGAGGGACACAGGATGCACGTACCCAACAAAAACCTGTGTCAAGAAAAACTTTCTCTCACACAGAGGCAGATCCCTGGGAGTACAGCAAACTAGACTGGGGTACTCGAATCGCAGGGAAGAACAAACAACCGTTATTTCCAGGCCAGGCATGAAAACCATAGTGTTTCAGCATGCATTTGTTAAAACCCCTCAGTTCCTGTAGCAGTGTCTTAAGAATATTGGAGAGGTACCCCCCTCCACATCATCACATACTCTCACTTCCCTCTTTCTGTACTTCACCATCCCATCTAGTGCTCTGAAGCAACTGGAAGATGACATCACCATTTGTCATGTCTCTATCAATCTATCCTCCATTCCCACTCTGACTCATCCCAAACCCATTCTACTACTTTAATCTCCTAAATAACCCTGCCTAAGCTCTTCCATCCTCTTCCACATCAAACTCACCCAAACCTCAGTTTACTACTATGACCTATCAAACAACCCTACTAAATTCTCCCTCATTTATCTCACCTTCAACTCAGCCAAAACCTCTCCTGCTACTATGATCTCCCTAACCCTTTCCACAGACTCTTCCCTCCTTCATCCCCCCTTTACTCATCCCAAGCCTAAATCCTATTACTATAAACTCCCAATTAACACTTCTGGATTCTTCCCTCCTCCACCCCTCCATTACTCCAGTCAATCCAACTAACAAACTCACATATCCGCGGCTCAAATGAACTCAAAATAATACTAAAACTGTACCCATATTTCCCTATACTAATCCTCCACTAATTCCTTTTGGGTTCCGGAGTAGCGTGCTACTTGCCAAAAAGCGCTTTGACGCCTCGTCAGGGGTAGTAACCAATATATAAATACTATTACAATTACAATCTAACGCCCTATAAAAGACTATAAAAATAAAATAAACAAGGAGCCTCACCATCTTCCTTGCATTTCTCTCTCCAGAGAAGGTTGTCTTCTGCTAGAATTCTCCAGTAACGACACGTCTGGGCAGCCTGCAGCAGGTCCTTGGGTTCCAGGAAAGAAAGCACATACAACGCCAGCTACAAAGCAAGGATAAATGAACCTTAGTGGAACTGATAACCCAAGAGTCAGAGATGCAAGTGCTCAAATTAAAATGTTTCAAAGCTAACGGGGGGTAGGCATGTGGATGGCACAGAGAAGATCAGTGGGGAGTACCAACTCTACACTGATGCAGTTGCTGCACAGATTTTGGTACTGTGGGGGGAAACAAATGCTGCCCCATGGCATAGCCACAGAGTTGGCAGGAGAGTGCATGGGCCTCCAACATATTTTGTTCCTGGTATTTCTTCTGCTCATGGTGGTTGTGACAATTTGAAATTAAACGGTAACCAATCAAAGCATTACCTTTTGGTCTCTCAGCACGTCTATAGTGCAGGTGCTGAGCATGCACACAGCCCATTAATGCACACACAAACTGCTGAGGGCACTGATACTGAATGCTCACAATGTAATACAGACTCCTTTGCAACGTTTGATCACGACTGAAAGAATAAGATTTCTGAGCCTCTCATTTTGAGATATCTTTTAGGAAAGGCGCACCCTTGGGGTTGAGGCTGATATTTACCCAGTACAATCTTTGGAGTTTAGGGTTCCCAGATTGAATATGAGGTACTGAGGTTAAACCACCACAAGCTTTGGATAAACGGCGCAGAGTGCAGCTTAGAAGAACAAGTACCCTGGATGGGAATGAGCACATCAGAATCTTGCAGCCGGCTACTGAAACCTCTGTGCACCAACGATTTCACAAAGGTAGGTCATGGCTGGCAGCTAGTTTGATGGCTTTGTGGAGGGACACCAGGTAACATTTTCATTTTGGCAGGGTAAATGCAGAGGGTGGTAGGTGTGGGTGGCTGTAGGCCAGGTATTTTATTTTTACATTTGGGAGAAGGGAAGCCACATTATGTGTTGCTACTCCATTATTACCAGGGTCACTAGAATTATGCAGCAGAAGAGGACCAAATTAAGTGGCAGAGTTGAGTAAATTATATGACAAGAAAAGGCAAATTATGTGGCATACTGCAGCACATTTTGTAATGTAGTATTACTATATTATTTAAAAGGTGACCAGTCCAGTTTTGGAAAGGGCCTTCCACTGCGCCTAAAATACTTGTTGCTACATTTTTCGTAATTTTTGAACTGTCAGAGCTAGAAACATTTTTTTGATAAAATCTGCAGATAATGCAGCAGATGAATGATTATGTCGCAAATGTGGCAAATCCATAATTATGTGAAAATTGCAGCACAAAAGCTTAATTCCAGTAGCCCTGATTATCACTCTACCCCAGCGTAGCAGTTAAAAGCAGGGAACGTTGATTGTGCGGGAGGTATGCAGGACATAAAACTGTAGATGGGTGAAACGTGAATAATGGTGTGTTTTTCACCTTAGATTTCTAAGTGACATCGAAACTCCATGTGATTCGCTCGTTGTTCCTTTAAGGTTACTCAGACCTCACTCAAAACCCTTTAGAGAAAAAGATCCTGTTATTGACTGCTACCCAACTGTAATGTTATATATTCTGACCCAAAGGAGCAAATGGTGTAAAACTAACCATCATCTACATATTTTTTATAAAATCCACATAGTATACCGCAAGGGGATACAGAGACTTGGACGTTACCTGGAAATTACCCAATTCAATGTCAGCTCGGGCGAAATGCAATAAAGCATTATTTTACTAAGTGCAGTAAATGGATGATGCAACCTCAAATCATTACAGGTGGAAATAATATCAGCAAAGGGATTTAAAGAACCTTTAAAAGAAAAAAAGTATGGAGTAAGCAAGAGAAAATCAAGACACCATGTAGGGGATATATGCCAAAAGGAATGTATCAACAGAACTGACATAGCTGTTCTAATCTGCCATACAATTCTAGGATTATGTTTCCTGGCTGAAACATAAATCTGAGGTAGGATATTTACACACATTTTGAAACTGGAAAAAGGCAATGGCCTCAAAACAGCAGAATCAAGAAGAGGCAGGGTTGGGAGAAGATACAGACAGAAGCTGCTGATCCTGAAGGGGCAAAGATAAATAGACTGCACTTTGACAGAACAGGTAAGTGATTAGATGTTCAGAGCAGTCATCAATGAAGAGAGAGTTAAACAAGAATGTGGCAGAAAGAAAACAGGGGGTGATTAAGGAAGCCAACAGAAGAAATGCAAGGTGAAGTAAGGACTCCATTGTGGGTTACCTGGAAGTAACAGAAGGCGGGGTTGGAAACCAGCAGTGATAACTAAGGGTTTGGTGCAGGGAAAGGACAACCAAGTACAAACGTAGCAGATGTGGCGGGTGCAGCGGAAGGAAGAGTACAACTCAGGGATCTAGCTGTCAATGGTGCAGTGCTACCAGGACACAGAGGCACCACTGAACCTGGTTATTGGTGTTTTTCACACTTCAAACTGTGGCCAGGGGGGAAATTCCTTCCTTGCTTTAGGGCTCATGATACACTGGCTAACAACAGGACTTGGGTCTGTACGAAACAAACCATAAATCTAGCTTCCACGTCGACTGTTACCCCAAAGGCAAAGAAAGTAAGAGCAACACTGGGGAGGCTACAGAAAAATAATGGTAGATCTGTAAAAGGTCAAGCTTTAAACAGCAGATGCCATTAGTTGACAAACAGCAGAGAGCGGGAGAGTACAGCCAACATGAGAAGGTTTCAAAGCAGAAAAGAAATATAGAATTGTGTATATTAATTACGTGGTGGTGAGTGAAACCATCAGCTGGGATGAGAGTACGAGATGAACTGGGGTCATTTAAAAAATGGAAGGGGAAGCAATGTAGAGTCCCTAGGACATGGGTTTATCATGGTTTACTAGCCCAAAAATTATAAGATGCAGGGCATCTATCTGCATGGTCATCCTGTTGCTCAGACAAGTGAGTTTTCATATTTGGGAGTGGTCATGGATGCTAGGAGTAATTGGGGTCCATGCGTTGCCAAGGTGAGGCAGCCATTTTTTTACCTTCAGTGGGCCACATTTTCAATTTGGATAAAGGCATTTGGAAAAAAACAGTAGCCCCTTTTCTGGAAATCTAAAAGAGAATGAGCCTCCTGGTTCTTACTTGTGGAGCAGTAATTTGGGGACACTCTAACACTAGCCCCCTCTAAGCTGAGCAGAATAGGATATTTAGGAGACTTTTGGGTGTCCCATTTTCTACCTACATTTTTCACCAGAAACTTGGGATGGAATATGTTGAGGACCCTATTAATTTGGCTCCCTTGCTTTTTGTAGTGCTCTATTTGGTGTAAACATACATGTCTCAGAGAATAGAGAGATCATTAATGACTGCCTCGCATGAGAGAGAGAGAGAGGCATGAAAATGTCCTGGTTCAATTACTTCAAAACTTAATTACGAAGCTGGGTAGGCCAACCTTTTCCACAAACCCGTCCTCCATTCGTAAATGGGATATACTGTGGGTCAAATTCACTTTTAAGGAGAGATTGAGAGCACAAAGGGAGGACTATAAATTTAACAAATGGTCCATCAAAGAGTACGTAGAGACTCAGACTGTCCCATCCATTGAACCTTACCTGGAGTGTAATGACAGCTCTTGAAAGAGGCTCCTGCTCACTAGGTTTAGGTTAGGATTTATCAGATGGCATCTTGGCTGCCCCTAATGGCCAATTTGAGCCTATAAAAGTTTTGTATGTCTATGTGATGATTCTTCCCCCACAAAGCCTGTTGCATCATCTTTTTTTCTAATTTTTTTATTGATCTCACATAAAGGTTCCTAATTCCACTTCTATGCAAGCGGGGAATTAGAACCTCCAAATTAGTCCTTGTGTATTTGCAATAACTGGCCTGCCCATCTAATTGCATCAACATCTGTACTTTCCTAAAACGCACAATTAGTAGAAGTAAATGTTTCATGTTTTAACGGAAAGGCCTTATTTCATGATGGAAGATATATGCACTTTATGGACTCAATTTTAGATCCTCGTATTATGCTTTGCACTTTGTAAGTACTAACTTGTTTTGTAGGTCAACACCCAGTGTGTAATTTATCGTCTTTGCCATGTAACATTTTGTGCAACTGAGGAGTATTGCTTGCTGCAAATTGTTTTCTAAATTGTATTTTAAATCTTTTTTCTTTCTTCATATTTATGTATATATATATGTATATATATATATATATATATATATATATATTCTTAAAAAACAAAGGTTACAGGGGCTTCACAATTAGGTTCTGAATTTATTCGTACAAAAACTAGAAATTCAGCAGTTATAGGTACCTCAGCTAACTAATACTGCCGCTCCCGTAATGCACTGCTTATGACCTCGCATATTACATCACTCATGACATGGTCAGTCATTTAAAAAAAAAGCCCCAGGGACTTGGCCCGACCGGGGGCATTCGACTAATAAAGCACAGGAGGCTGCGCTTTATTTTTTTGTGATCTTACAAGCGGATTCACAGATCCACCACGTCTCTGCTTGTAAAATCAACAAAAAAATGCTTTTTAGGCCTTGGGGGTCCCTTTGGTGCCCCACCACCAGAGCTAAGCTGTCAGGGTGTTCACACGCTGGCCTCCCCCTCCTTTTTATTTTATTTTTTTACTTTTTTTTGTGACTCGGCTTCAGCCGAGTCACAAGATGGCTGACAACACTTTAACACCTTCCGTTGTTGAGGTGTTATCAGCCAATCAGATCTCAGCCAGAGATTAGGAAGGGTCGCCAATCCTTCGTGTCCCGAGATATACAAATTTGGGTATTTTTTATTTTCTCAAAAACTACTGAACAGAATTAACCAAAACAAGAAAGCACTCATTCTGGACCAAGGCCTACCTTCCTGCCAAATTTGGTGTAATATCGTTCAGTAGTTTTTGCGCTATCGCTGTTCAAAATCCCTATGGAAAAATGAATGGGGAAAACGTATTTTGGGGCCCCCCTTTTTTCTCTGCCCCCTCTGGACGGATCACCGGACACTTCCCAGGCACGAGCTGATAGAACTGGCAATTTCTTTTGTAAAGTTTCATGAAGATTCATCAAGCGGTGCCAAAGATATAGGCAAGTAAAAAAATGCTTTTTGTATAGAAACTTAATCCTACCTATAACTACCTAATGGTGAATGCCACTAGGTAATATATATATATATACATATATATTTTTCTGAAAGTGATGAATTATGTTTTGAATGCATGCTTTTATGGCCATAAAAAGGTTTTGAGGATTTATCTGTTAATGCAAATAGAGAGGCATTGTGAATATTTGTTTCAAGAGTATCTAAAGAGGTTCCACACAGGTTGGTCTATCTGTAAGTATATAGTTTATGGTAGGAGTGAGTGTAGAACCGAATGGGCAAGAAAGGCTTATTTCTCAATATAGCAAAGGGGAAATGCCAAGAAAGTTAAAAGAACCACAGTGACTTATTTACCTCACCTCAAACATGTTGGCCTTCCTTTGTTGCCAGTGGAAAGCCATTACCATCTGCTCACATATACTCTTTAGGGCCCATTTGCTCTGTTGCCAACAGTGCTCTCCAGGTGGCAACCTTTGTTAACACTGGTGAGGCTCTTTCAAAAGCCAGACCCTTTTGGGGACCAAAAGTGACTGGGGTGGGGTGTGCGAAGTATCTCTGCATCAGAGAATGCTTTTGGCAAAAGTTCCCTGGGGATTGTTCCCATTTAAATTGTTCCCATTTAAAGGCCCTGAAACCAGTAGCTATTTCCTATCAAATGATTATCTGCATATTTGCAGAAGAAACATTCTTTACTAAAGTAAATTCTGAATCTCAGGCAAAATACCCTAAGGAACGTTAAAAAAAAAAATCATAATGAAAATCTGTGGCTAATGTATGTATTTATGAAGCTAAAACGAAGGCACTTTTCAGAAGCAATAACATACTAATAATAAAGTTCTATCAAATCAATCGACTACAGTAGCATAAAAACAAATTAAAGGCATTCCAAAGCACAACAAATACCTATAAATCTAAAATGGAAAGTTAACTAAGCCGAACATTTGACAAAACTCATTACAACTTTACACACCAGTAATTTCCAAAGGAGGCAGTGATCTCATGGGCCAACTGTAATGCTCCCTACAACCAACAGAGTATTCAAATATATTTCAGAGTCCCATTGCACACAACAACATTGTAAAGCTTAAAACAGAACAGCTAACCATAAAAGCAGGTTTTTAAAGACATTAAAAAGCATAGAAACAAAGTGGATAAAAATCAAAGGAAAGCAACAGGCACCAATCAGGATATACTGTGGTGACAAAATAGGAGTGGTTAAAAAACAAGCATTTGCAATGCAATAGGTCTCGCATTTGCTTGAGTTAGAGCTATTGGCATTGTAAATTCATAACTGGACTTTTCTTGCCGCGTAAATTGGTCAACTCTGCCTCATAATTTCATCTTTTCCTACCATATAATTCCCGTGGCCCTGCATATAACTAAAGCACTACCATTTACCTTCTTCCTCTATCTGCCGCAATAAATGAAAATGTTGGCATTTGGCATCCTAATTTATATGTGCCATGCTAAATCCAATAGAATACCACTTTCACAAACCCACCATCAGAGTTGCTAGCTGGCTAACAGAATTCTCCAAAAACAGACACAAGACAGCCACAGAGAGAAATAAACTAGAAGGGTCACCCAGACCTATCAAGAGTGTTCAAACAGTCATAGTGTAATAAGGATGTTAAGTTGGCCTGAATCATGGTCATAATTGTAATGAGAGATTATTAAAACATATACAATTATCATATAAACCTTTATAAGAAATACATTTTTGGCATTATACCGTAATGCTTAGAACAGTTACTAGAGGGCACCATAACAGAAATATCATTTGTAAGAAACATGGTCTTGTAACCATATTGTTAGCCCCTAGAGGGCAAAACTCCATGAAAAAAACAGAAGAAAGTAATGCAGTGTAACCATACACTTAGCCCCTAGAAGGCGTTTTTAGGGCTAGAGGGCCTACTGAAATGATATTACAAACAAGACCTTTAAAACAAAACTTCTCCCAGCTGTAAAACAAAAGTGCTAGCCATGAGAAAGCTTAAAAGACACTGAATGGTGGGAGGGGTTATTATTTTGGGGTTCCCATTAACATAGTATGGGGACCCAGAGATGATGTATACATAAAGAACGTTTTGAAGTTGGTCCATTTTACCGGGACCACCACAGGCTGAGTTATGAGCAAAAATGCTTTGTAAAAGTAATACCCTGCAAAGCATTATATGGCAAGTTTTCGTGCAGCCAATACTGAGTATATTTACTGCAATGCTTAGAACAGCCTCAAAAGAACATCACAATAAAAATAGCATTTGGAAGAAACATGGTCATGTAACCATACAGTCAGCCCTTAGAGAGCATATTCACATGAAAAAAGAATGGGAGAAAGTAATGCAGTGTAATCATATATTTAGCCCCTACAGGGTGTAGTGCATTAAACATTTTCAAGGTTAGCAGGCCTAATGCAATATTACAAACAATGCCCTTTAAACACAAGCTATTCCCAGCTGTAAAACAAAAGTTCCAGACATGAGAACGCTTAAAAAGACACTTAAAGGTGGGAGTAATTATTATTTTGGGGACCCAGAGATCATGTAGACAGAAAGAGCGTGTCATGCTGAACGTTTTGTAGGTGCTCCCATTGTCCCAGGACCACCACAGGCTGAGTTATGAGCAAAAATGTTTTGTAAAAGTAATGCCCTGCAAAGCATTATTAGGCGAGTTTCCAGAGTGCAGTGAATATGGTAGTATCGACTCTCCCACTGTGCGGGGAGAGATACTTTCGCTTTGAGGATTTCTGTTTTTCGTAAAGCATTTACCAATTTCAAGTGTTTTAAGGGGAGAGCCACAAGAAATTACTCTGATTAGATGTGAACAATATGACCAGCACTCCAATACCGCCAACTGAGTTCACACTGTGGTGCCTGTTCGCACTGTGAGCGCCCCAGCCGCCATGCAGCATGAAGGGGAGAGACAAAAGAAAAAAAAAATAGTTTGCCCACGCTGAAGTATATCGGCAATCGTGCAACAATCCATGTCACAGGGGCAATCTGCTAGGCATGAGAAAAAGAGCCTCAAGGCGGGACAAACGTGAAGCATTTACCAATGACTTTAAAAAGGCAAAACCAGGAACGAATGAAAGTGATGGGCGTGGTTAAAAGCCCACAATACTTATAACAGGTCACAGTGCTTGCACGCTCGACCTGAAAACGAAACAGCTGCATAAGTGCACATGTAAAAGCAACAGCTTGGGAGTTTCAGAGCCAACGCTGCATGGAAAGCTCCAAGAAGACGGCCAAGACACTGGCTCATAAGTTAGTCTGACAGGGTCATATATGGCCATTCACTTACAAATGGCAAGGTACTACCTTCAGGAGCCTGGTGTCTTTGCTGAGCATTTCGTTCCCTGGAGAATTGTAATTCTACGGTGGGACCGACTGTTAACCAGCCATGGACATAGCTGGGATACCCGGGGATTAACGGGCCAAGCAATCTTAGGTATGGTGAGGTGCAACAGGCTATCTATGACAGCTAAACAGCAATGCACTGTGTTGCGGTGCATGGTGATCCAGGTAAAGGCTCATACAAGTCATTCTTACTGATGCAGTGCTAAAGATGCAAACCTAGGAAAGTGCAACTTTTGGTAGCACGCCACTGACAGGCCAGAAGTATCCTAAGCCGCTCTGCACAGCATCACACTGGATGTTTCATTAGTCATCTGTTAGGAAACCTGTGCCTTCTGGCGAGTCACAGATAGGAATTCAAACTGAAGAACACTTTTAAAGAAGGTGAACTGCAAATGTCTTTCCAACTGCCCCGTTGGAGGGTTCTGGACTAGCAGATTTGACATTTTCCCCTTGGGTTCTTTTCACCATTATAGCTCGGATGCTTTTAGATGAAGTATATTACAGAGACACAAAATGTCTGCAGTAGTGCATGGTACAATGCCAAGCTGCAATTAAGTGCTCGCTCTGATAACCGCGGACTTTCAGTGCTGGGAAACCATTACCGGCTTCCAAATACAGAAGACTAAACTGAACAGCCATCAAAGAATACACCTCGCAGCAGTCACCACCCAGTGCTGAGCTGGCATCACTTGTTCACCCTGGAATCTATTCGACTGCAGTTGATTACAGCACGCTTGAGATGGCCCAGGCCTATGGAAATGGGCAGGACAGAACAGCACCTTACTCGAATTTTTACAGCACAAAATCGTAGACCTAAGCAGCTTGGGCTTAAGAAGGTGAGCTTTATGTAGTGTGAATGGGCATGATCTTCAATGAGGTTTAGTGAATATCCATGAAGTCTGATGGATGACACCAGAGGGCTGTACTGAATCATGACACATACTTTCAGCATCCTCCCCTGCCATGTATGACAGAATAGAAAACGCCTCAATACAGCAACGGGAGCTAAACTAACTTACAAACACACTTTCCCATAGAAGACACAGATCCGGGAATCACGTTGAACAGACAAATAGCGTCCACTAGACCAAGCCTAACCTAAGGAATGTTTCTTGAACTGGAAGCACGGGACAAAGAAAAAAGTTGGACCACTGAACTACATCAGAGTCTTCATCACAAAAAAGGAATATATATATATATATATATATATATATATATATATATATATATATAATGGGTCCCAACCCCTCTATTTAAACTAATGTTGAACACAGGAACCCCATGATTTAATTTATGTTTTAATTTGAGAATTTTGAAAAACAACGCAATACACCCAGCTATAGACTCGCAGACCTCTGGATCAGATACTTAGAAGGAAGACAACAGATGACGTTGTGAATATTAGCAGACTTTTTCTGGAATAATAGTCCCAAACACAAATATACAGACCAACTATGCAAATAGGAAAGTAGTAAAGCCGTAGTGAAGATTCTAAAGGGACAACAGTATGCAGGACTAAAGGGGTGGAAGCCATTTTTAGGCGTCAAACACATTCACTGAACACAACGCACCACCACTGCGAAAGATGCACAATCGGACTCCACTGCCTCGCTGATCGACGTATACAGCAACATGTGAACTGCTTTTGTTTCCCAGAAAGCCTCAGTTAGTTGTCTAGGTGTGCGAGAAGCAGTTGGCTTCCTCACTGAAAACACGACTCCCCTATACTTAATGCTCAATACATATTCTTCAGCGACCCATTTGAAATTCCATTTCACACATCTGTAACACTCCTTGCCAACATCCCCACAGTTTCTCACACCAACCTCAATCCTTCTTCCATTTAAACACTCATCCACATGTTTAGTCTGTCTCTTTTATACCTCTTTACCATCTCTCCCAATTTATCATGTATATAAAAATGAAATGAACTTCACACCTGAGAGGAGCCGACGGATTGCCTCCTTTGGAGGATCTTTATAAAAAGTGACAGTTTTATTTAGAAGATCAGTTTCCAATGAAACACATTAGGCCCGGCTGTGGATGAGTTGATCCATCAGGCGGAGAATATCTTATTCTTTCCATTACCTCCCCCATCCAATATTGAGCACCTTTGCTAGGAGCCGAGAGCTCCACTTAACACTCCTTTCAACAAATATGTGCTTTCTACAAACGCAGCTTGGGGGCGAGTGAGGAAATTACCAGGGTGCTTGGCAACACATCCTGACTCTTCAATATAAATAAGCACGGCCAGGCTCACCCTCAAAGACACCATACTTAGATTTTAAGTAACACTTCACCATTCCTTGTTAAGCATAGCAAAACTAAACAAATAAAAGAAGAAATAATAGAATCATACTTCAGCTAAGATTGAATAATACTAATGACTGACCCACAGAATGGACAAAAATTATATAAATAGAAAAGTAAAGGCCAAAAGAAAAAAATCAGTAATGAGAACTCAAAAACATTAACAAGCTAAAGGTATTCTAGCAGATGGGCATGTCCCTTTGTGAGCACTACTGAGAGGTATGGCTAGTTTGGAATTCTATCTTTTCTACTGTTTATTACAGTTACACAATTACAAGATAGCAGCCACGTACACATAATCAAACGCAAGGACCCATACATCTCGGAAAGGGGGAGAGACAAAGAGAGAAGGCGAAGAAAAGGGAGAGAAGTGCTGACAGAGCGTAGGAAGGGCCTAGAAAGAGGTGGAGGAATGCGTGACAGAGAGAGCGAGGGCAGGGATGAAAGGGAGGATCTAGAGACCACACAAAGGGGAGCAATCGCCAACCAGGTGGGTGGAGCAAAAGTCAACAGAGAAGGGAAGTAAGAAGGGAACAACCAAATGCAATGACGGGAAAATGGATGGGCTATGCATTCTCCTTGATTACTAGATGACAAATGCTACAGAAAATGCAAGGGGTAAACATAGTTCCCTGTGGTCATTTGTGGAAGGATACTCATTCAAACAAAAATCAAGGTAAGGAAGCAATGCTCTAGAAGCCGGACAAACACAAAATTAGGAAATGAATGAGGAGCAGGGAGTTGGGATGGGCATTAAAGCTCTGCAGTTATGATCACAGGGCTGACCCATAGCCTCAAAAACTCAGTGTATTGTATAGGTTACCAGCAAGAGTCAAAGAAACTTGTCTGTAGCGAGATAGCAAACAAATGACGCAACTTACTACTATGTTGTAGAGTACTCCAACAAGCTCTTCATGGTGGGTAATGTACTAAAATACAAAATATAACGTGCCCAGACCGAAAACAAGATCCTTACCTCTTTGGGGAGCAAAGAAATGAAGTCTCTTTGAAACTGAGGCTCAATCACTTGCATCATATGCTTCACTTGCGTCGGCTCACAGCTGTCGATGAGTTCATCTAGAGCAAGTAACTTCTCTGGTCCACTCCAGCTCTGCGAAAAAGCCAGAAAAGTTTAAATACGTGAGCAAAATGTTATGTCAGTAGGAACCCAACTAGAACCATAAAACGTGCTTGGAATTTCAACTGATTAGACACCCGTTTGAAATTATTTGCTGTAAAATGTAATCTGGATTCAGTCCTCAAACCTGTTTTCAACCCCTTCCCTCGGAATGATACAAAAATGTGTAATATTTTTCTATAGTTATTCAATCAAGGATTTTCTGGTAACTTTTACAAAGGACATACATTTTTTGCATTAGGATTGAGATGTTTGACTATCAACTCTGAAGGAGCCTTTTCCCAGTTCTTTTGGAAGCTGGGCACAGACACCTCTGTGAGAGGGGTTGATTTGCATGCTGCACTTGCTCACTTTTCTGAGATATGTTGACCTGCACATATATGCTTGTGCCATGTCAGCATAGTGAATCCGTGAGATCCAGGTTTACCACTAAAAAAATGTATGAAGCGCAGGTCACAAATGTGAACCCTGCCACAGCCTATTCAGAATTCCAACAGTGAGTGTGTTGAGTAACACTAAGTGGGACAACAACACTTACTATTCACAGCAATTAGTTAGATACAGCATGAGTATAGTATGAAGTACTCTATAAAAATGTATTATAAATGTAAACGGGTGCAGGGATATTTGCGTCTGTTTGCATTAACTGCATAAATGTCAAACTGATTAGGTTTGTAAATGTTTAGCAGGTCATTATCTTATTTATATTAATCTGAAAATAACAGATTTTAACTTAAAACAAGAAAAAAAAGCACAATGCCTTAGAAAGGTATGATTCTGCATTACTAATGTGCCAGCATATGATTTGCCATCACTAATGTGTTAGAGAAAATTTTAAAATTATTTACTATGAAAGGAGTACAATGCCATGGCCAAATCTATGGATCCCTTCAATGGTGAACATCATGCTTGACTTAAAAAAATAAACAGACTAAAACAATGCAACAGACACGTTCTTGGCATTTTGGACACTGCTTACTGTAATGGTTCACAAGGAGCACACCGAACTGCTCTGATGTAGTAAAATACTGAATTAAATTTTAATGTTCATATAGAAGTGCCATCAGGATGCATGGGATATGCTGTATCATGCTATATGCATTATCAGTGGTATTCTAAACCAAAATTACTAGACACTTTACGGATATAGAGAACATGCTGCTGTTTTAGCAGAACAGGAATAAGAATGATGGCGTGGTTTTTACCAAAAGCAAGTGATATATGTAAGCGCAAAACATACTTAATCTACTTTGAAAAAACCTTGAATAGCTCTCGCTATACTTCAGAATGAATCGCAAAGGCGTTATAGACAAGGACTTCTAAAAAAGTAGGCCCGTGTTACCTGGTGATGTTGCATCTACTACATATGAACAAGGAACATTCAATGACACAACACGACAACCGACAGGCAATGAAGTACACGTACCAACACCAATCACGCTTCTTCTACCAAGAACAGCTCATCTGGCCCCAATTTTCCCAATGTCCACACGCCCATCGACCAGTATGCTCTGAGGCGGCTGCTAGGCAGCATGACTGCTGCTATACAGGAAGATGATACACATACATTTTAAAACACATGCATCACCGGGGGAGGGAGGTGATTAAAGAAAGCACTATCAGACCTTCATATAAAGCCACCGCATAATCTCAAATTATAACAATTCTAGGGTAACATCTGTCAGTGTATGTTGCCATTATTAATTTATCCACGAATTTCTTCCGCAATTTCAGGCATAAGAAAATATTACTTAATTGGCACATTTCGTTAACGTTTTTTCACCATCTTTTTTTTTTTTAATGAGCTCCTGAAACTCAAAGGAACAGCTGATGCGAAAACCCAGTGTTTACTGCTGTTCAATGGGTTCATGGCTGCAGAACCATGTATCACAAACACATCATTAATGTGGATGGCAGATGCCGTTCGCCAGACCGGTCCCTGCCTATTCTCCACAACTCAAAACACAGTTCACCTCAACATACAGGGTTCCCTGACCGCCGCGGATAAAACCCAAGTATGAGAAGTGGAAATGTGATCGCGAATATCAGGCTACTGGACTTGTGAAGTAAACATACTCATTTATTGCCCACAAATTACTCCAAGTAAGCCCTAATCTGCACACGATGCAGTAATTTAGCGGCAGCAGAAAATCATCATTTTATTTTGTAGACAAGAAATTACACATTAAGGAGTAGACTGGGAATTTTGACGGGCAATTTTCCGTACTCCACATTTCTACTAATGGGCGCCATAAAAGTTGATGCTTTGAGGGCAGTCATCAGGGAGCTCTGCAGATCTGCATCATGATTTACAGAAAAATTAATAACTAAAACAGCAGACATCCGTGAGCGAGCCTAGCTAAAAGTCATCTCAGCTCATCAAAGGGTTTTGATTTCTTATGCAAACATGGACTAAAAGGAGAGAGAAAACAAACATTAAAGAGGACTAGCCGGTTTAACAACAACACTGTACCAGAAGGAGGACTAATCACATCACACAATGACTGAGCACTTGGGATTTTTACAACTAACACAAACAGAGTAAATAAGCAGCCCTTAGTTTTTTGGCAGCTGCTGTGGTGAACAATATGCGGCCCACGTTTCACAAGAATGTCCTACACCAAACAGTGTAAGTGGCAAGGATCAGCCTCGTTGTTTCTAGGGTAATGATAAGCAAAAAAATAAACGTAGTTAAGTGTTCTTTTGGGGGGGGGGGTACCTGTAATCCCTAGCAGTTAAGGTGAATGTCCACAGAGTACTAATTCTGGGACACGGAATACTAAGAGATTTGAAAGATGTCATTGTGATGACGCCTCCAGGTAGGGTAGGAGTAAAATAATATCCAGTCAGTAACCAATATGTAGTTAACTGTTTCTCAGGGATGTCACACCTAACTTCTAGTCTACTAGTCGGCAGTGACAATATGCTAAATGCGACAGGAAGTTAGAAGAAGATCTTTCGTGATTCAACATCCGTGCAACACAAATACAAGGCAATTCTATTATTTGCTGCTCTGGACACCATACAACCCTGTTGTGTCACAAATCCTCAAGCTACACTTCACTGATGTGGCCCAACACAACAGAAACGTGGTTTATTTCTGTTCCTTGTCAGATAGGATGTGGCCTTGCAGTTCAGCCAGGACCGTCCACTTATAGGAGGGGCCAAGTCGATGATGAACCAGACCGGGCATGAGGAAAAAAAAAAAACACTATTGAATGAACCAGAAACTATCGATAAAATTCAGCCATTCATTCTTTCACCAAGGAAGTACAACTGTCACCAGAGATGAAAAATTATCATTAGGTCTGTACACGTGAGCCACAAATGAGTCCTTCTTGCACAAAAGCTGACGTCAAGCACATTCAGAGACACTTACTTTGTGCACACACACATATCAATCAAAATATTTAGTTTTAGTGGATAGAATTTCTCTTTGCTTACAGAGGCCAATTGAGAAGCCTTATTAATGCATTCTCCTATAGGTCGAAACAGCTTAGTTTCTAGGACTACGGATCGGAGTCAAGACGTTAACCTGCCTGAAAATGTGCATTGGTAGCACCTCACCGAAGACCAGACTTTACACACAGCTATCTTCAAAAACAGGTAACAGGGGATATAGCTAAGCAAATAACCTTCCCTGGTGGCCACTACTTGTACTGCATATATCAAGAGCTTGGCAGAAACGACATTTCTCATCATACATAAGTGTTCGAATGCAGGGAGTATGTTGCAAAAAATGTATGGGGTAAGGTTTATGTAGAGTAGTTTGGTACAATAGGTTCGGCATCCCACAACTGGCCAGTTATATACAACTGTGGAGCTATTAGTTTTGATTTCAAAGAGTAATATCAGGGAGACATGCTGCTTCCCTACATAATCTAGAAAGAAAACTGAAGCAAAATGATGACGTACAACAGTTTAGTAATTCAGGTTCCTGCTAAATTAATTGGTAAAAGTGCAACGGCTCAAGGTGCAAGCAACAATGCCAGAGAATGGGGTGGTGGGGCAAACAACATCAGTGCAAGCAACAATGAGACAAGCAATGACAGGACAACAATGACAATGGGGCAAGAAACGAATGGGGCAAGCAACAATGACAGAACACGCAACAACAGAGCAAAACGAATGCGGAGCATGAGAGGAGGATGGAGAGGGCCTGCAAACACATACACAGTTATGGAGTGTTACAACTAAAAACATTTTTTTTTAAATACCTCAGAAAGCACTGGAGCCTGAGAATGACACTGGGCACCGAAAGGAAGCACTCAGACATAATCCAGGAGAAGGACAAACTCATGAAAAGTAAGTGAAGGCAGCATGCTCCGACCACAGAGAAACAAGGAAATGAAGCCAACCAATGGTAAGCAATTGGCTGGCTCTAACCCCTGTAAGCAAAGAAAATGATTTGCAAAAAACAGTGCATGCGCTGTCTCAGAGGAGACCTAAACAATATGGAGATGGAAAGAAGAAAAGTAAAGAAGGGATAGGTATAGAGGTGCACAAAAAAGAGAGGTAGGAAACATGGAAGGTAAAGACTCAATCAGGAAAGCAAGAAAGAAAAATGAGAAAGAATGAGTGAAAGAAATGAAAGTAAGAAGCAAAGTACATGAAAAAGGAAGAGAGGAGAGAAGAAAAGGAAGAAAGGAGAGAAGAAAAGGAAGAAAGGAGAGAAGAAAAGGAAGCAGGAATAAATAAGAGAAGGAATAGAAAAAAAGGAGTAACGTAGAGAAGAAATGGAAAGAAGGAACAAAGTAGTAAAGGGGGGAGGAAAGAACAAAGACAAGAGTAAAGAAAAAGGAACAAAGCTGAAACAGAGAAAATGAAAGAAAGAAAAAGTGAACGTGAGCAATCTAAAGTGTAACTAAAGGAAAAGGAAAAATAAATCAAATAAAGAAAAAAATTGAAAGAAAAGAAAAACAAGAGAAAACGATACAGAAAGAATGAAAAAGGAAGGAAAGAGTGGAGGAAAAAGAAAGCAAAAAATTAAGAAAAGATGAAAGAAAAGAAAAGAGGGAAAAAGAACAAAAGAAAGAACGGAAAAAAAAACAAAAAAAATTACAAAGAAAGGCAAACAGAAAGAATGAAAGAGTCAGAGTGCTTTAAATGTAAGGCAACTCTCCTTCAAATAGTGTACTGCCACTGACTAACAAAATAAACCGTTGGTCAAGACTAGTCATAGTGGATGCAACCTTTTTTTTCAGGGTTGAAGGCTTTAAAGACTTCTCTGATGTACAGCAAGTATTCATCGTTCATTTAAGGCTTCTTAATACTGACAGTTTTTAGACCAAGCCTATTAGCGCATGCCCTGTTTTTTGTGGGACATATTGTGGACTAGAGGGCTTTGAGCCCGCCCATTGCCTACCATGGTTAACGTTCCTGTCACTCTAATCTGCCTGCTTATTATTCTATGGCTTGCATTGTCTATCTTGTGTCGGTCTTGCCCCTGGACCATTTCCAACTTACTTGTGTCCTTTTACTGCTCACTTTTAGGGACTTGCTTTTCTTAAGAACTCTACAACAGTGCATGTGTTTTCCTTGCCTCCCTAACATGCTTCTCTTCTCTCCTTCACTCTCCGTGTTGCTCTTTATCCAGTTTACTTCTCCCTCAACCACTCCACATTGCTCTCTTGACCATTGCTTCTCCTTCCCATCCCCCTCGTATCTCACCTGTTCCATCTCCTTCCTACCTATTGCTTGCTCGCTTGTGTGCTTCTACCCCCCCACTCCACGTTGCTCTATCATCCGCTGTACTCGGCCCTACCCTTCCCTTCATGTTTCTTCTGTCCCATCATGTGTTTGCTTCTCCCTCTGAGTTGCTGTCCCTTAAATAAAAAATTAATTGGTTGCATCATTTTGTGGCTGCGGACTTTCATGGTGCAGATGCCTACAAAATGAAATGACTACCACGTCATAGCACCATTTTTTAAGTTTATTTCCTTTAACCATGCTGCACCATTGGCAAAGGTGAGACCTACTGGCTTTGCCACTGCTTGTTAATTTAAAGAAGAGGTCATTCATATAGCTCCTGCAGTCTCACAGCTGCATTTCCCAAAATGGAGAGACAAGCAGTGAGCTACTGGAAGCTAGCGTTCGACCTGGTGGAGACTCCAGGAGTTCTGTAAAAGCCTGTGAAAGACGACAGAGCAGACAGTTTGCTCTTTGCGCCATGCTCATTTCTAGCACAGTCGGATCCTGTGTTATAGAATATGTTGCTCCTATGAAAGGCATAGAACAACTGCCCATTGGAATCCTCCCAGAGGCGTTCCAACACCTGCAGAGAACTGAAAGAAGTTTTAATCAAATTGCTTACCTACCTGATTGCCATATTTCTTTTCAACCGTTTGTTTTATTGTAAAATGTTACAAGGGCTAAGTAATGTTTGGGAGGACTTGACTTACATTCCAATATGTTTCATTACAGATGCTTTTCAGGCTCCAGTGCTGAGTCTAGAAATCAGCACTGGCGAGATCTCGCGACATTTCTAAGATTGGCCAAAATATCAAGAATAGAGCAAATTTTGGTCGCCATTTTGTTTCCTCCCCTGTCTAAGGAAGCCGAGCCAGGATCTCCATGCTTGTTGCTGAAGCAGTCCCTTGTTGTGCTTTCCTTCGGGAGTCAGTGCGAAGTTCTTTAGTTTGGGATCCATCCAGGTAAACCTCTGTCAGAAGAGAAAAATCCACAATCCAAATCCTCGCACCTACCAAAAGAACCGCAGTAAAACTTTCAATTTTGTTTATCTTTTTAACGAAGCAACCACAGAAAAGTGTCCTAACAGATTTCGGCAAGCCAAGTCCTCGAGAATTGCAACATAGTATCACAGTTTCCAGAGATTTTTTTAGAGATAAACAAAGAGACACATTGAAGCCCTGAGACACCCGCTGTTTAAGTTAGTGAATGAGCGAATCAAGCAAGAAAGGTTTTCAGAAAAAGGCATTATTCACTGCTCAGGCTCACTGTGCATCAAGGTTTCTAAAGACAAACAGTTTGAGGCATTAAGGGACTAAAAGATAGAACTTTAAGATGTAAAAACAAGGACAGTCAGGAGAAGAAATTGTGGAAATAACAGTTTCTTCTTACAGGTAAGTTAAAGACTAAGAATATTACCAGGCTAGTGAATGCAAGAACAAGTCAAAGAAAAATAAGTTGGGTCTATCATATTATGGATGAACTCCTTCATTCCAGGTCTCCCTCTTCTTCCAGTACCCTCCCCTGAATCACTTCCCCTCATCTAGTCACTTCGAAACTCTGCAATTCTCACTGCATACTCGGTGCTACCAGAAGGTCGGCATTTTGATGTTACTGCTCTTGAGGAACCTGCAGTCCTGTAAACTACAAGAAGTCTTTAAATGCAACAAGGACAACTGATAACCCCCTGGTATGCCTTGCTGCATAGGGAGCAGTTAGTGAAGTAAAAAAAAAAAAAAAACATATCTTGAACATGACTGAAGTACCACAGAGAAGCCCACCTTTGCAATAAAAAATAGGAATCTGAAACAGGAACTTGTAAAAACTCATAAGGCCAGAATAATAAAACACTTGGCTTTAATGTAGCCTTTAACTTTCTACTGACTCAAAGGCATCGCAGCTGTGGCTCAAGTTCGAGAGAGAACCACAACAGACAGTAAATGTACCTACAAATTGCCCAGAGTAATCCAGCCAAATTCACATATTGTAACACAAGGAATGTGCTTAACGCTACAATTTTCCTTGTTAACTAGAACAATTAAATAAACAGCAGTAAAAGGGCTTACCACGACTGCACCTTCTAAAAAAGGGCCTACTACTCTCAGACCCCAACCTTCCCAAGAAGCAATTTTCAATAGAACAGGGAGTGCTATCAAATAACAGTAGGGCACTTAGGTAATTGAATTATATAACCATTTAAAAAGGACATCAATCAGTTAGTCAAAATGGCAAGTTCTTCCTTCAGTCCACAGATACACAAAAGCCATAATGTAAACTCTTCAACAACTTTTTATTCGTCAATACAAAATCCAGCACAGCCAACGCGTTTTGTCCCTCCAAAAGGACTTCATCAGGGCTGTGAAATATATATATACATAACCAACTTTAAAACACATAAAACACATGAAAACAAAATACAACTCTCAAGGCTTCCAAACCAAAACCTTGGAAGACCTACATAAAGTTCTTCAAGGAAAGGGGCAAAACGTTTTCTGATTGAACAATAATTTATCACATGATGAACGAAATGCCTTGAGAAGTTTTGTCTCTGACACCTCCATTGTTATATGAGAGGTAGATAAAAGTAATAATATTGTTATCAAGAGAAGACTGGATAATGATAAGAAGATTTCAATTGAGTGATTATAAATGTTATGCTAACGTTACCGGTAGTCCACTCCCAAAAGACAAACAACTGATTTTTTAGAAATTAACTACATACATGGAAGGAAATGGGATTGATTTGTTGAAAATTCCTTGTGACTTACCCTACATCTGAAAGGCTTGCTTAGAGTTGCAACATCTGAAAACGCAATAATGCATTTGAGGAGGGAGGGGCACAGAAGATCTCATTGTCATCCTGTTAATACTTATCCAATTAATCAGACTTTAGAGAGAATTGAATCAGACAATGCTTTAATACTCTATCTGCATACCAGGTTTGCATCTCAAAATAAATTTACAAATACAACCTGAGCAGAAAAAGTGACTTTAACTTCTGTGTCCCAGACTGTATTTTCCAAAACCCCGATGGAAACATAAAGGTCGCTATCTGATGTAATAGTTACCCTAGCAACGAACAATCCAGGAAGCCAGCGTGCCATCACCTCAGAGGCAGCTAGACAGAAAACGAATGCATTGAATGCATCAGCGTGTGCCATTCTAGTATACAGAGAGGGTAGGCAAGCTCCACTTAAATCAAAGTCGCATGCCAGGACCAAGCAACTCATCTACCAAGCAAGTGTTAACCCCTTTCTAAAGAACTCAGACATTGCAAGCAGTTACCTACAACCAACTTGTATGATTCATGTTCATGCACATCATGAAAAACTGGCACAATTAAGTAGTCATGGAATCTAAATATACTGCGCCGCCTGTGAAGGGTAAGCAGCTTCAATGCACATAAGCTGTGCACGCCATGAACTATGCACAGCTGTAATCTATTCAGTTTGATTTTATGGATCATACCCATACATCTGTCTTTCAGAACACCAGCAGCTAGTGTATTTTAAACGGCTTGGTAATAATCTGAACCTCTTCTGGGCAATCGTGGCCATTGTTAGTATTTACTGAAACCCACAGAGTGTTTGCTACCCTGCTGAAAATGTGTGTCGAAGATACATATAAATGTATGTTCTGCCTCAATTTTAATAACGACTACATGGCACTGTCATGAAGCCCCATCATTTAATTGCGGAAACTGACATATGAGCTGACACACTAAAATCACATAGTAACAAACTGACCTCCGTAGGTAGGCATACTGCATCATGCAGTCCTGAGGAAGACAACAAACTTGCTCAGCATCTTAAGGAGTCTTAATGCACGGACTACACATAAGAGAATTCGTCAACCAAACAGATATACAATTAGAAGCACAAGTATACCTGCTTTATTATATGAGCTTTTCACTTTGAGAAATACATGCTTTTATGTCAAGTGAGGTATATATGTAAGACAGAGGAAAAAAATCATAAAGCAAAAAGGAAAATCCAATTTTCAATAGGGCTAGCAGTGTGAACTTGAAAATGTTCAACTTCCTCTCACGCAATAAATATGGTCTCCCTACATGAGGGATACATTGAAGACACAGGAAATAAAGAAATTATGAATTGTGTTGGTTAGACAACAATATATTTTTTCAGTTATTAGCCACTAAAATGTGAGTTCAGTAAAAAAAAAACACTCTGCATGACCATCTACAAAACTGCAGAGACTGTTCGAATTAATCAGTAAGGATACATGTAAAGGGGCTTGTACACAATATTTAACAGAGACCCAATTGGTGACCAGGGGACGTACCTTTACAGATAAATAGGCAAATATGTTTAAGACCGCTTTTTAAATGCCATTTCCTATTTTTCCCTGAAAATATCACGGGGCTGCTCTGCTGTGAATTTAAGTCACAGAACTCACACTGTACACCTGCAGTCATTGGAAAGCTCTGTGGGCTTGGTCAGAATCTTAAAAGCGAGTAATACACGGATTCCTCAGGTCTCCCCTTGCCCCAACCGAAGAGACTGCAAGAAAAATTAATCGCATTTCAGGCGACAAGATCAAAACTAACCAAAAAGGAAAAGCCAACTTTCAATCGGGCTAGAAGTGAGAAGCTGAAAACGTTCAACTTCCTCCCACGCAAGAAATATAGCCTCCCTACATGAGAGATTCGGAAAGAGTTCCGGATCGGGGGTAAAAACACACTCAAGCCTTTACTTTAGTGCAACATAAAATGTAGTTGTCGGGAATGCATGGCAGAGCATCGGAAGAGACCCTCGAGGTAAACAAATAACTGTTTTTTTTGTAAACCTTATTTGTATTTTCAAACAGAAACCGAATTCCATCCACAACTCTGATGTGCTCAATGGCATGTGCACGCACATGGGTTTGTAAGATTACAGATCCCGTGTTTCTGGAACCGTCATGCGATACCTTATGTAGAACTCTCGATTGGGAGGAAGTCTTCCGTTTCCAAGAGCCCTCTTCGCTATAGCTTGCGGCACATACACTGCGCTGGGCCTATTTATGAAAGAGCTGAACCCTCTTCTAGCTGATTTAACTTCATCCCAAGCTATGTTAGTTTAACAAGTGGGCGCGGGGGTGTTTACAGAGGCACGTGACGACCATTTCAATATTTGTTCTCTCCGAAGGCTGTTCATCGATTTCCAGCCTCATCTGTGAGAAGCCAACGTTGGAGATCCCTATGGCGGACGGATTATAGAACGAGGCTTGCCATCCTCTTTTTTTGGAAACCTGTGCGCGATCCGGCGTTTCCCGATCCCGCTCATTTCCTTGGCTCTCCCCCGTGGCCCCGGCACGACGGAGCTGCACCGCTTAGCCCACAGGAAGAAGCCATGGACGGCAGCTCCCTCACAAACATCAACATTACTAAACCAAAAGACACACACGCGCAGCAACACGCCAGCTGCGCAACTATAAATAAACGCTCGCTGCAGGGAGAACACTCTTCGTGACGTTTATCTGAGCTGTACGAAACCCGTAACAAACCCTACGCAATTATTTTTGATTACATTTCTCAAAGCTTGAGGAAATAGGACATCAGATTCACTGTAAGGTGGCAGGTCCATTTGACAAGGTTGTCCAGGCTGGAGGCCACCGGCCTGACCGGCCCTGTGCCACCGAGCGCCCCCCAGTCCTCTCCTGACCCCTTTCCACGGCCTCCTTCCGATTTCAGATGCTGCGCATCGTTTGCCACTATTATATTTACGACTATAGAGAGGAAGATGCTGATGCGAGACTAGTAAAACGCAGGATGCACCGCACAGCCTAAAGGGCACACTTTGGAAGGGCATATCGTCCTCCCCCACACATAAATGTTGGAATTCAAGCTGTACTGTATTAGTGAGCGGCTTCAACAGATCCACGCCAGTTTAAAACCATGAATTCTAACAGGAGAAAGTACTTCCAATTACAGTTTTTATTTGTTCTCGAGAGTAATGTGCGCGGAATGGCCTGAGCTTCCTGTAACATCTGCACAACGCAGCTGTCTGCGCTATGTCGCACACTTTAACCACCCAGCGATCGCGAGACACGGCGCGCTAAAGCAACACCTGGCTCCGTAGCCTCACAAATCAACCCTGCCGCGAGCTGCGAGGGTTATTATGTGACGCCTAATTTGAAGGCAGACCGGGCAGGACAAGCTCCAACAAGGCACAAATATGCAGTCTTTCTCGAAAACCAGATTTAAAAGCGGTCTTTGGTCCTGGCAAGTTTTCCGAACGCCCCGCGGGAAGCATCCGGAGCCTGGGCCTCAGGCGAACGCTACACGCAGTCCATCCGGGCACCGAGTGGCCTGCGAGCTGGTCATAGTGCGAGACACAGCATCCAAAATGCACGAGTCTGAGCTGTGTACTTAGCCAGCCTCTACGTGCAGCTCTATGGAGCTGGGCCACCCGGAGTCGGCAGGGCTGCTGCGAGAGCCTCTAAAGCATGGGTGCAACACCCCGCTGCCCCACCGTTCACCCAAAGACCAGGAATAGCTGGGAGATACGGAGTCCCAGGGGACCCACAACTCCTTCATGCCACGTCACTAGCTTCGCGGTAGAGGTGGTGCGGTGCCAACAGGTGGGCGCACACTGGCTACCCAGATACACCGACTCACCTACTCCAGTCGCTTCCATTTGAGGTCTGTGGTTTCCTCCTACGGACAAAGGCAGTAGCACCCCTCCCTGGCAAAATAAGCTCTGCTTCCGAGAGTTGTGCACTGTGGGGATTCAGAGAGTGAGGTATAAAGCAAAGTAAAACCAAGGTGCACCAGGAATACAGGAAATATGAACCACTTTTACGAAGCACATCACAGGGGGCTCGTCTCGTTGTCAAGACAATTCTCAAGTCCCCAGTCCTTCTCAAGTATGAGCTCAAGAAAAAATAATCTAACAATTTATCTCATGTCTGGCATAGAAAAACAGTCAGTGGTAGCAGATGTACAGACATGCACAGCTGACACCACAGAACATACACAAACAAATCCAATCTAGCACACAAATTACACCCACACATACCTAGACCCAAGACCTTACACAAGTGCAGAGTCGCACATTGACAAAACATATAAAGGTGCAACCTCCCAATCCGCGGCACAAGCGCAGATCTCCCCGAATCCAAACTAGAGCAGGTGCAGTTCAGTGCGCGTCCTGTAGACCCGTAGAGCTCCTTAACCTGCAGGCGCACCTATGCACTAACATTTTAGCAACTTGATGTTTGTTCATCCATCCAACCAATTCAGTTTCATTAAAACGGGGCAGACACACCGCATTAGGAAAATATTTCAGCAGTAGAAAAAGGCAATAACAGCAATTCTGGAATCGCTTTGTACCGGGAAAGCCCAACTTGCATGAAAATGCTGCTGGCAGGGTATCACTCCCCTCTACTGAGATCACATGTAAAAGGGCACTGATCCAGATCCTTGCTATCAGGAAGGAGAAAGCGACAAGGCTGTCTGCTCTCTCAGCTGCTCTGAGTCAAGCAGAGAGCCCTTTGCAGACCACAAGATAAGAGGCACTCACTTTGCCAGCGAGGTGCACAAAACGATGCTGCTTGCAGACGATGATCTCACACCCTTTAACCTCAGCCACATCATTACAGCAACTACTGACACAACTCCAGGACTTTGAAGCAGTATCAGGATTTAGAATCAACATTGGTAAACTCTGATAAATCAGAACTCCTGAATCTCAACCTAATGCGGGATAGCCAAAAATATATAACAGGTATTTGGGGATCAACATTACTCCTAAAATAGAAGACCTATATGCAGCTAACCACCCCACAAGCTCTCGTCTTCCAAATGTGAGGGCTGTAGCAGATGGTCCCTTGAGTACCTCTCTGGGCTGCACCGAGTCAATACAGTCAACACAATCAACACCCTCCCAAGGGCCCTGTATTTATTGCAGGCCCTACCAATTGCCGCCCAAAACACAATTTTCCCAAAAACTAACTCTGCTTTTCATGTGGCAGGGTACGAGATAACACCTGTGTCATAAAATACTCAAAATTCCGAAAAGGGAGGTAGGTATAGCCCAACCAGACTTTCCAATATATTACAAGGCACCTCAACACAGAGTCCTAGCACACTGGTAACGTACAGCAGCTGATAAACATTGGTTACATATGGACAGGACCATAGAGGGGAGGACCACGTGGGATTTGGTGTGGAAACTGAAAACAGATAGACCCGCTGACATATATCTGAGCAGTCCTATGTGCAGACATTGGGATTTTACGTTTCCCGCCACCCACGTGCCATACCAACCCTCCCGTCTCACTGGCGCTGCACTCGGGGCACTTGGTAGTCGTAAGGTGAGCGAGTACCTAACCATCTCTTATTGCTCCAAACATCTAGAAACGTTACCCTTTGAGGCCTGCAAATAAAAACATGACTTGGGAAACAGTGAACACTTTAATTACATAGAGATTTATGCCCAGCAGAAAAAAACTGTTGCACTGCAGAGGGACAAAGAGATGAACTGCCACACTATATGATATTTTATTACACGAAACCCCACAACTACGCTCAATTAGGCTGTGGTGGGCTAGAACCACTAAAATTAGCATAACATGGTATTAATGGGATCACCTCTCTCAGGATATCTGTAAAACTTTCACAGGATGTCGGCAGAGAAACACACTCTAAACTACCTTATTACTGGTGTAAAGAAATGGCTCCCTGTTGCAGTTACCCCCCACTTTTTGCCTGATGCTGATGCTGACTTGACTGAGAAGAGTGCTGGGACCCTGCTAACCAGGCCCCAGCACCAGTGTTCCTTCACCTAAAATGTACTTTTGTATCCACAATTGGCAGACCCTGGCATCCAGATAAGTCCCTTGTAACTGGTACTTCTAGTACCAAGGGCCCTGATGCCAAGGAAGGTCTCTAAGGGCTGCAGCATGTCTTATGCCACCCTGGAGACCTCTCACTCAGCACAGACACACTGCTTGCCAGCTTGTGTGTGCTAGTGAGGACAAAACGAGTAAGTCGACATGGCACTCCCCTCAGGGTGCCATGCCAGCCTCTCACTGCCTATGCAGTATAGGTAAGACACCCCTCTAGCAGGCCTTACAGCCCTAAGGCAGGGTGCACTATACCATAGGTGAGGGTACCAGTGCATGAGCATGGTGCCCCTACAGTGTCTAAACAACACCTTAGACATTGTAAGTGCAGGGTAGCCATAAGAGTATATGGTCTGGGAGTCTGTCAAACACGAACTCCACAGCACCATAATGGCTACACTGAAAACTGGGAAGTTTGGTATCAAACTTCTCAGCACAATAAATGCACACTGATGCCAGTGTACATTTTATTGTAAAATACACCACAGAGGGCACCTTAGAGGTGCCCCCTGAAACTTAACCGACTATCTGTGTAGGCTGACTAGTTTTAGCAGCCTGCCACAAACCGAGACATGTTGCTGGCCCCATGGGGAGAGTGCCTTTGTCACTCTGAGGCCAGTAACAAAGCCTGCACTGGGTGGAGATGCTAACACCTCCCCCAGGCAGGAGTTGTCACACCTGGCGGTGAGCCTCAAAGGCTCACCTCCTTTGTGCCAACCCAGCAGGACACTCCAGCTAGTGGAGTTGCCCGCCCCCTCCGGCCAGGCCCCACTTTTGGCGGCAAGACCGGAGAAAATAATGAGAAAAACAAGGAGGAGTCACTGGCCAGTCAGGACAGCCCCTAAGGTGTCCTGAGCTGAAGTGACTCTAACTTTTAGAAATCCTCCATCTTGCAGATGGAGGATTCCCCCAATAGGGTTAGGATTGTGACCCCCTCCCCTTGGGAGGAGGCACAAAGAGGGTGTACCCACCCTCAGGGCTAGTAGCCATTGGCTACTAACCCCCCAGACCTAAACACGCCCTTAAATTTAGTATTTAAGGGCTACCCTGAACCCTAGAAAATTAGATTCCTGCAACTACAAGAAGAAGGACTGCCTAGCTGAAAAACCCCTGCAGAGGAAGACCAGAAGACGACAACTGCCTTGGCTCCAGAAACTCACCGGCCTGTCTCCTGCCTTCCAAAGATCCTGCTCCAGCGACGCCTTCCGAAGGGACCAGCGACCTCGACATCCTCTGAGGACTGCCCCTGCTTCAAAAAGACAAGAAACTCCCGAGGACAGCGGACCTGCTCCAAGAAAAGCTGCAACTTTGTTTCCAGCAGCTTTAAAGATCCCTGCAAGCTCCCCGCAAGAAGCGTGAGACTTGCAACACTGCACCCGGCGACCCCGACTCGGCTGGTGGCGATCCAACACCTCAGGAGGGACCCCAGGACTACTCTGATACTGTGAGTACCAAAACCTGTCCCCCCTGAGCCCCCACAGCGCCGCCTGCAGAGGGAATCCCGAGGCTTCCCCTGACCGCGACTCTTTGAACCTAAAGTCCCGACACCTGGGAGAGACCCTGCACCCGCAGCCCCCAGGACCTGAAGGACCGGACTTTCACTGGAGAAGTGACCCCCAGGAGTCCCTCTCCCTTGCCCAAGTGGAGGTTTCCCCGAGGAACCCCCCCCTTTCCTGCCTGCAGCGCTGAAGAGATCCCGAGATCTCTCATAGACTAACATTGCGAACCCGACGCTGGTTTCTACACTGCACCCGGCCGCCCCCGCGCCGCTGAGGGTGAAATTTCTGTGTGGACTTGTGTCCCCCCCGGTGCCCTACAAAACCCCCCTGGTCTGCCCTCCGAAGACGCGGGTACTTACCTGCAAGCAGACCGGAACCGGGGCACCCCCTTCTCTCCATTCTAGCCTATGTGTTTTGGGCACCACTTTGAACTCTGCACCTGACCGGCCCTGAGCTGCTGGTGTGGTGACTTTGGGGTTGCTCTGAACCCCCAACGGTGGGCTACCTTGGACCAAGAACTGAACCCTGTAAGTGTCTTACTTACCTGGTAAAACTAACAAAAACTTACCTCCCCCAGGAACTGTGAAAATTGCACTAAGTGTCCACTTTTAAAACAGCTATTTGTCAATAACTTGAAAAGTATACATGCAATTTTTATGATTTAAAGTTCCTAAAGTACTTACCTGCAATACCTTTCAAATGAGATATTACATGTAGAATTTGAACCTGTGGTTCTTAAAATAAACTAAGAAAAGATATTTTTCTATATAAAAACCTATTGGCTGGATTTGTCTCTGAGTGTGTGTACCTCATTTATTGTCTATGTGTATGTACAACAAATGCTTAACACTACTCCTTGGATAAGCCTACTGCTCGACCACACTACCACAAAATAGAGCATTAGTATTATCTATTTTTACCACTATTTTACCTCTAAGGGGAACCCTTGGACTCTGTGCATGCTATTCCTTACTTTGAAATAGCACATACAGAGCCAACTTCCTACATTGGTGGATCAGCGGTGGGGTACAAGACTTTGCATTTGCTGGACTACTCAGCCAATACCTGATCACACGACAAATTCCAAAATTGTCATTAGAAATTGATTTTTGCAATTTGAAAAGTTTTCTAAATTCTTAAAAGACCTGCTAGGGCCTTGTGTTAGATCCTGTTTAGCATTTCTTTTAGAGTTTAAAAGTTTGTAAAAGTTTGAATTAGATTCTAGAACCAGTTGTAGATTCTTAAAAAGTATTCCAACTTTTAGAAGCAAAATGTCTAGCACAGATGTGACTGTGGTGGAACTCGACACCACACCTTACCTCCATCTTAAGATGAGGGAGCTAAGGTCACTCTGTAAAATAAAGAAAATAACAATGGGCCCCAAACCTACCAAAATACAGCTCCAGGAGCTTTTGGCAGAGTTTGAAAAGGCCAACCCCTCTGAGGGTGGCAACTCAGAGGAAGAGGATAGTGACTTGGAGGAAAATTCCCCCCTACCAGTCCTATCTAGGGAGGACAGGGTCCCTCAAACCCTGACTCCTAAAATAATAGTCAGAGATGCCGGTTCCCTCACAGGAAAGACCAACACCTCTGAAATCACTGAGGATAGCCCCAGTGAAGAGGACATCCAGTTAGCCAGGATGGCCAAAAGATTGGCTTTGGAAAGACAGATCCTAGCCATAGAGAGGGAAAGACAAGAGATGGGCCTAGGACCCATCAATGGTGGCAGCAACTTAAATAGGGTCAGAGATTCTCCTGACATCCTAAAAATCCCCAAAGGGATTGTAACAAAATATGAAGATGGTGATGACATCACCAAATGGTTCACAGCTTTTGAGAGGGCTTGTGTAACCAGAAAAGTGAACAGATCTCACTGGGGTGCTCTCCTTTGGGAAATGTTCACTGGAAAGTGTAGGGATAGACTCCTCACACTCTCTGGAAAAGATGCAGAATCTTATGACCTCATGAAGGGTACCCTGATTGAGGGCTTTGGATTCTCCACTGAGGAGTATAGAATTAGATTCAGGGGGGCTCAAAAATCCTCGAGCCAGACCTGGGTTGATTTTGTAGACTACTCAGTAAAAACACTAGATGGTTGGTTAACTGGAAATGAAGTGTGTGACTATGTTGGGCTTTATAATTTGTTTATGAAAGAACACATTTTAAGTAACTGCTTCAATGAAAAGTTGCATCAGTATCTGGTAGACCTAGGTCCAATTTCTCCCCAAGAATTGGGAAAGAAGGCAGACCACTGGGTCAAGACTAGGGTAACCAAAACTTCCACTGGGGGTGACCAAAAGAAAGGGGTTACAAAAACTCCCCAGGAGAAAGTGGGTAACACTAGAAACAAAGAAACAGAGTCCTCTGTAGGCCCCCAAAAACCAGAACAGGTGGGTGGGCCCCAAGACACAACCCAAAACAAAGGTGGGTACCAGGGTAAGAACTGGGATGCCACTAAGGCATGGTGCCACAACTGTAAACAGTCTGGGCACCACACCAAGGACACTTCTTGTCCCAAAAACAAACCCCAGAACAAAATTCCAGGGGTAACCAGTGTAGCCATGGGAGATGACTCCTCAGATGAGGAGGTCTTCCTAGCCTTCAACTGGAAACAGGGCCCAACAGGTGAGTTGGAGATTCCAGAGGGAAGTAGACACTTCCACCACCTACTGGTGAATGGAATCCCAACCACTGCCCTGAGAGACACTTGTGCCAGTCACACTATTGTGCATGACAGGCTGGTGCTCTCAAACCAGTACATCCCAGGTGAGACTGCCAGGGTAAGAGTTAGCCTAGACAGGGTCACTAAGAGGCCTGTGGCTTTAGTACCCATAGAAGTGGGTGGCACTCTTAGCTGGAGAAGGGTAGTAGTCAGTACAGACCTCCCCCTTGATTGTCTCCTTGGAAATGACTACCCAGAGGTTAGTCAGAGCCCAAGAGAGGAACTGGTCCAGTGCCAGTCCTCTCCCAAGGATTCTGGAAGGCCTGCCTCTGCAGTAAATGCAAGCAGGCCCCAGAAGAAGAAGAAAAGAAAACAGAGTAGGAAGGGTGGACAACCTTTAGCCAAGGTTACAGCAAGCCAGGGAGATTCTGCTCCAGTAGGGGAGAACTCCAAAAATGGCCCTGATAAAGTCCAACCTGACCCACAAGAAGTCCTGGCTAGTCAGGCAACTGTTAAACCTGAGTGGGTGGCTCCTCAGCTAACAGAAGAAAGAGTGGAAGAAGGGTGTTTACTACAAAATGTGGTAACCCCCCACTCTAATACAGCAGACAGGCACCCTGAACCCAAAGAAGCCTGTAACTTAGCCCCTTCCCTTGTAGGTGAAGAGCTAAAGGTGTGGTTCTGGGCACTGACAGCTGTCAGTGGCCTCTGCTGGGTGTTAGCCTTTATGGCTGCACTATCCTTGGCATGGTGGTCAGACCCCATGCCAAATAACAAGTTAGGCCCCCTGACCCTGTTGGTCATGGTGGGGTTACTCCAGCTCTGGGTAACCTCTTTGGGTAAGCTAGGGATGACCCTGGCTAAGATAAGATTAGCAGAGGTGGATACCTCTAAACCCAAAATAAAAAGAATGGGTGGAGACATTGAAGAGGCAGACAAGAGACAATTCAGACTAGGTCCTATCACTGTGGAAGTGGGTCAGTTCCCCAAAGGGAATGACCTGAACAGAAGGATGTAAGGCAGAGTAGGCCCTGCAACTAACCAGCCTATTTCTCCTACTCTTCCTCGCCTGACAGACTAGGAAGACTCTCCCAGCTTGGGCTGAGTCTCCTGGCCTGTGGGCTGGGGGGGGGCTTGTGTAAAGAAATGGCTCCCTGTTGCAGTTACCCCCCACTTTTTGCCTGATGCTGATGCTGACTTGACTGAGAAGAGTGCTGGGACCCTGCTAACCAGGCCCCAGCACCAGTGTTCCTTCACCTAAAATGTACTTTTGTATCCACAATTGGCAGACCCTGGCATCCAGATAAGTCCCTTGTAACTGGTACTTCTAGTACCAAGGGCCCTGATGCCAAGGAAGGTCTCTAAGGGCTGCAGCATGTCTTATGCCACCCTGGAGACCTCTCACTCAGCACAGACACACTGCTTGCCAGCTTGTGTGTGCTAGTGAGGACAAAACGAGTAAGTCGACATGGCACTCCCCTCAGGGTGCCATGCCAGCCTCTCACTGCCTATGCAGTATAGGTAAGACACCCCTCTAGCAGGCCTTACAGCCCTAAGGCAGGGTGCACTATACCATAGGTGAGGGTACCAGTGCATGAGCATGGTGCCCCTACAGTGTCTAAACAACACCTTAGACATTGTAAGTGCAGGGTAGCCATAAGAGTATATGGTCTGGGAGTCTGTCAAACACGAACTCCACAGCACCATAATGGCTACACTGAAAACTGGGAAGTTTGGTATCAAACTTCTCAGCACAATAAATGCACACTGATGCCAGTGTACATTTTATTGTAAAATACACCACAGAGGGCACCTTAGAGGTGCCCCCTGAAACTTAACCGACTATCTGTGTAGGCTGACTAGTTTTAGCAGCCTGCCACAAACCGAGACATGTTGCTGGCCCCATGGGGAGAGTGCCTTTGTCACTCTGAGGCCAGTAACAAAGCCTGCACTGGGTGGAGATGCTAACACCTCCCCCAGGCAGGAGTTGTCACACCTGGCGGTGAGCCTCAAAGGCTCACCTCCTTTGTGCCAACCCAGCAGGACACTCCAGCTAGTGGAGTTGCCCGCCCCCTCCGGCCAGGCCCCACTTTTGGCGGCAAGACCGGAGAAAATAATGAGAAAAACAAGGAGGAGTCACTGGCCAGTCAGGACAGCCCCTAAGGTGTCCTGAGCTGAAGTGACTCTAACTTTTAGAAATCCTCCATCTTGCAGATGGAGGATTCCCCCAATAGGGTTAGGATTGTGACCCCCTCCCCTTGGGAGGAGGCACAAAGAGGGTGTACCCACCCTCAGGGCTAGTAGCCATTGGCTACTAACCCCCCAGACCTAAACACGCCCTTAAATTTAGTATTTAAGGGCTACCCTGAACCCTAGAAAATTAGATTCCTGCAACTACAAGAAGAAGGACTGCCTAGCTGAAAAACCCCTGCAGAGGAAGACCAGAAGACGACAACTGCCTTGGCTCCAGAAACTCACCGGCCTGTCTCCTGCCTTCCAAAGATCCTGCTCCAGCGACGCCTTCCGAAGGGACCAGCGACCTCGACATCCTCTGAGGACTGCCCCTGCTTCAAAAAGACAAGAAACTCCCGAGGACAGCGGACCTGCTCCAAGAAAAGCTGCAACTTTGTTTCCAGCAGCTTTAAAGATCCCTGCAAGCTCCCCGCAAGAAGCGTGAGACTTGCAACACTGCACCCGGCGACCCCGACTCGGCTGGTGGCGATCCAACACCTCAGGAGGGACCCCAGGACTACTCTGATACTGTGAGTACCAAAACCTGTCCCCCCTGAGCCCCCACAGCGCCGCCTGCAGAGGGAATCCCGAGGCTTCCCCTGACCGCGACTCTTTGAACCTAAAGTCCCGACACCTGGGAGAGACCCTGCACCCGCAGCCCCCAGGACCTGAAGGACCGGACTTTCACTGGAGAAGTGACCCCCAGGAGTCCCTCTCCCTTGCCCAAGTGGAGGTTTCCCCGAGGAACCCCCCCCTTTCCTGCCTGCAGCGCTGAAGAGATCCCGAGATCTCTCATAGACTAACATTGCGAACCCGACGCTGGTTTCTACACTGCACCCGGCCGCCCCCGCGCCGCTGAGGGTGAAATTTCTGTGTGGACTTGTGTCCCCCCCGGTGCCCTACAAAACCCCCCTGGTCTGCCCTCCGAAGACGCGGGTACTTACCTGCAAGCAGACCGGAACCGGGGCACCCCCTTCTCTCCATTCTAGCCTATGTGTTTTGGGCACCACTTTGAACTCTGCACCTGACCGGCCCTGAGCTGCTGGTGTGGTGACTTTGGGGTTGCTCTGAACCCCCAACGGTGGGCTACCTTGGACCAAGAACTGAACCCTGTAAGTGTCTTACTTACCTGGTAAAACTAACAAAAACTTACCTCCCCCAGGAACTGTGAAAATTGCACTAAGTGTCCACTTTTAAAACAGCTATTTGTCAATAACTTGAAAAGTATACATGCAATTTTTATGATTTAAAGTTCCTAAAGTACTTACCTGCAATACCTTTCAAATGAGATATTACATGTAGAATTTGAACCTGTGGTTCTTAAAATAAACTAAGAAAAGATATTTTTCTATATAAAAACCTATTGGCTGGATTTGTCTCTGAGTGTGTGTACCTCATTTATTGTCTATGTGTATGTACAACAAATGCTTAACACTACTCCTTGGATAAGCCTACTGCTCGACCACACTACCACAAAATAGAGCATTAGTATTATCTATTTTTACCACTATTTTACCTCTAAGGGGAACCCTTGGACTCTGTGCATGCTATTCCTTACTTTGAAATAGCACATACAGAGCCAACTTCCTACAACTGGTCTCTCCATCTTACCAAACTTGGGAAGTTCTACCCAAGTGTGAGTGAGATGTGTTGGAGGAACTGCGGCATGTGGGGCACCCTAGCCTATAACAACAAACACAATGAAACGTTTGTTTATGTGGAACTGCCAAGGTGCTGTCACAAGACGATTCTGGTGACTTATTGGAAGAAAACAGAACCTACACCGATGTCAGCATGGTACAGACGACTATGGAATACTCTCACCATATTGAGGGCCGACATGCCTGATATCCAGAAATCGTTGGAGGCTACCTGGCAACTATTACTAAAGTTTTTATCTAAGGGGCTCCCCCGTGCAGCCTGCCCCGATCGCCTAAAAGCGCTGAATCAGTTCCGCTACTAAAGGATAATGATAATACATGAGGGATAAGTGACCCGCAAGTGAGTAATGTAGGCTCAGCAGGCACAGGTGAAGAGACTGTGCTTAATAGCGTCGAACTCAGACATGTTCCCGATGTTGACAAACAGTATTTAATTATACGTTTTTTAGTAACTTTTTTATGTATCAGCTTCGATTTATGATGTACCAGGTTTGAAAACAGATAAGAAAAATTGATGGAAAAACAACAACAAAAAACCACATACAATCAACACATACAGGCAAAGACATACTTCCACATGGGGCCTATGTGAGGCCACTGGAAATATGTGGCAAGGGAGGACCAAATTATATAGCAGGGTCGACTAAAACACATGGCAAGAAAAGGCAAATTATGCAGCATAATGTGGCATATTTTGTGATGGTATTGGTTCACCCATTTGTCACTGTTACACTTCTTATCACTGGGAATAAGTTTCAACTCATTAGTACCAATTTAGCATCCAAGTACATCAATAAGCAATAGAAAGGTGAGCAGTCAACCTTTACGAAGGGCCTTCTACTGAGTGGCAGCATGTGCTTCTATGCTTTAGTAACTTTTGATCCATTTGCGCTAGAATTTGTTTTTTGTTAAAATGTGCAGATTATGAAGCACATGATAATTTAATGCAGTGCATTCATAGTTATGTAGAAAACGTGTGTCACACAATTGCATAATTCCAGTGCTCCATGCTGGACATACATGGCATTAGCGCAAGGCGAAGAAGAGCAGGGGCTGCCGGTAGGGTAATGTATTCTTGGCAGGAGATAAAGTGGGGCAGGGGCTTCTACTTAAATGTATTACTAGCGGGGGAGAGGCAATGGTCCGAAACTGGATTTATTGGCGGAAGACTGCGGACAACAGGATGCTTTCCTTAATTTATTAGTGGCAGACAATGTCCACCTGGGAATGGGAGGGCGGTGGGGTTTGGGGTGGGGGCGGAAGGGGGTGTGGTGGGTGTTCCATCGTTAAGCAAGGGGCAAGACACAGCAGTGCACTGCACGTTACCTGTAATTCAGTCATTTCTATCAAGCAGGCCCTTACTGGGAACAGCATAGGGGAGCATCTTTTTAACATCTCACCGACGAACAACGCTAGGATGTAGAATTACTAAGGCACAGGACAAGGCTCTTAGTATCTTGAATAGAAATAGAAATGTGCTGTGACGTTACATTAAAAACGTCCTTTATGCTCTCCCTCCCCCCAAGCAGCAGACTGGCACCCTCGTGCTAAGGACCGCATCAGCTCTGCCGGCAATGGCGCCAGCACTCTAACCCAACACAGCTCCATCCCACCCTGAACCTTCTCTAACCTTGAACCCCTTCTCTGCCTTCTCCCGCGCTTCAGCTGTTCTGCCACCCTGAGATCCCAATGCCAAGGTGCCACATCAAGCAAGCATTACTGATAAACGATCAATCACAAAGTGTCAGCGTTTTGTTATGGATTACAAAGGGTCTGTAGCTCTCTCTTGCAGACCGGACAAGAAGACCTTCACTATGAGCTAGCAGTACAAGAACTCGGTGTCTCCTCCAAAACGAGGCACAGTGGCTTTTATTACACAAACACGCACACTCGCACTACACCCATCGCTGTCATTCTGCTGCAGAAACATCAGGATTTCGTCCGATGTAATTTCACATCAGGGCTGGGAAAGACGGCATGTTTGGAACCGCACACAATATCAAAGACATGAATAGCTTTGGCTTCAGGTTAGAATTCGAGTGCTTTCACGAGTATCACAGCGACCAACAGCGGTGACACTGTGTACTGGAAGAGAAGTTAAGCAAAGGAAGAAGTTATTTGCATCACTAGCCCTCGGGAGAAACCTTACTCGCTCAGACTGTGCCATGAACCAGTACACTGAACTATAAATATTGATTTTACTTCACATTTCCCTACTCTATGCACACATAAGACTCCCCACAATAGGCAATGCATATTTGTTTTACAGGTTCTGCTTTTGCACCAGCACGCAGTCTATGAGGAGCTGCTGGGTGCGACATTGCAGAAATCTTATGGACCGGAAGCAAGAAAAAATAAATTTACAGGTGGTGTGTCGTTCTCAGCGTATCATCAGGAGCAGATATTTACTCGTGGAATCGTTTCACAGCATAACTCCCACATGGCAAGAAAAGCACACATGAAGGTGGGGTGATCTAATAGGGCATCAACACCTCCAATTATGTGTATAGGCGTCATGTGTATAAAGGCATGTTTTTACACGTAATCTCACTGAACATGCATGCCACCACAGAACCGAAAGAGAATTGCAGGAGTCCTCGCCTCCGATGAAGAAAGGTCTGTACAGCGGATCTTTTAGGTTTAAAGATGGACGTAAGATACTTAGGGCGATATGCGAGCTATGACTGGGGCTGGGAACAACATGTAATGCAATGGTTCAAATCCTGGCAGGTCACTCTTTACCAGGATAGTAAAGCAGAACCACTGAGATGGGTACAAGTCGTTGGTCTCCCAAGCTACAAGACCTCCGCAGTGGTAAAAAGGTACACGACAAAGAGCTATTATTTCCCACTGCATTTCTCGTGCACAAGCACACTAGCTGGTCTTTAAACACCCTTAAAAATTCTTTCAGAGCAACAACGTTGCAAGTTACTTCTGGGATTGAAACTATTTGTGTACAGCGATCCTAGCAGAACGATACCTACCACTGGAGTGCATATGGATCTGCATATGTTCCGATACTCTGCCCATATCTTTTTCTGAACTAGATTACATGAACATTTCAGTGAGGGACTTAATATCCGTTTCTGCCCTCAGGTCTTGTTTTCCTACGGACACACAAACAGAAAATGTACTTCATCTGCATGAACTATGTATGTTTTGCCACGGGGTTGCCTTTTACACAATCACTGACTAACTCGACTATCCAGAGCCAATGTTCCATTGGTCCTTCACGCAGAAAAGGTTCACAGAAGCCTAGACTTCCTGCAGTATTCAGGAAGTGCACTGCACTGCCCACTTCAGAGCCACGCTCCTGTCCGCGCCAACCTCATGTTAAGCACCTTAGAATCCTGGTTGTGGGGATTACAGACTTTGGGAGTGATGAAGCACAGACCTAAGGTGCTCGAGCACCCATGCAATGTCACGCATCGTAGAGCGCAAATGTATCATCATTGATGGCCTCCTCAAGGTTCTAGTAGTGCAGTATTATAGCACAAAGGCAATAAGATCTGAAGTATGTAGAATTGATTATGATGCCTTGCCAATGTCAGGCACAAGCAGATTCTGCGAAGAACCAATCAAAAGCCAAGGAAAGATTAGATCGGACTGTCAAACACAGCTGTGAATCTGGCGAGTGAATGCAACTTAAATTATCCCACAAGACAGTGCTTAAAATCTGCAGCACTGCTGTTTGACATACAGACACAACTGACCACCTCGTAGGGATAAGAATATTAAGGTTGGTATTGCTAAAACCTATCTTTGGCCATAACTTTTTAGATAGCACAACCAAAATGCCACACAATTCTTGGCTATTGCACATGTGCTTCAAGTAAATGTAATTTTTTACCTTTTCTTGAATATTTACATCAGTGGCATAAAAAGCGCAATCCGACTTATCTGGGCCAATAGTCTGTTGCTTTATTGTCAAGCTAAAATTACAGTATTTTTGCAGAGGGTCTACTTGGTTCACTTTCTCATGACAAAAAGGCATGACGTTTACCTACATGACATGTACTAAGTACTCATCTGTTAAGACGATTGTCCTAAGGCCCATTTGAGGGAGAAAAAAAACATGTTGATTCAGACTCCCAGCAGCATGTGGTGCCCCAAAAAGAACAAACAAACAAACAGAGCTCTGTGAGTAAGCAAAAGCCCACAAATAAATAAAGAGCTTGGTGAGAGCATCCACTAAGTCCCATGTGCACCTGGGGTTTATAATATAAAGTACGATGGACACATTTTTTGTTTACCTATACAGGAATTCACAACAAGCAATTTGAATACATAAATCAAAAAATAAGAAAGCTCTTAAAAAAAAAAAAACAGGTTATTTTTTTTTTGGATCCTGAAAATGCTTTGACTAAACTTTGTAGCAAAAGGACAGCAAAAGTTCTAACGACCCAAGGAAAACAGATTTGGCAGTTGGTCCCCCGGGTTAGAAATATTTTAGCAGGCAATTGCACTTTTAAAAAGGCACTTTTAAAGAGGTACGTTCTTTTCCCATAAACGTCAAAATAACTAATATTACATTCTAGAAGTACAATTAGCAAATTACATTTAACAGCATGAACCATAAAGATGGCAAACATGGGGGTTACACCCGGGGGTCAATTTTTGCCACCAAAGGCTCTGATATTGACACAAACCTAAGCATAAGATGGACACAAGCATAAGGCAGCACGTTTGTGTGTTGGAGGTTACCAGAGAGGCAGTACTGAGATATGCATTATGGTCTGCATTCTCTTTCCTGGTTGAACTGCGGACGACTATCCTGGCAGCACTACAGTAGTGGCGGAGCTCCACAAAGACCAACTGGCAGGTCCTTGAGGAGGCCCAGCAGGTGTAGCACTAACGTGGTAAAGGAGTGTCACCTGCAGGAGGGTCAGGGTATATAAGGGGACGCAGGCCTCTAACTGGAGCCATGAGACATGTAGTGAAGAACCTCAGGGACTATCAATTCTCCCAGTGGTGAGGACGGAGAGAAAAAAAATGGTGCTATCACAACTCATTCACAATGATGGCGGGAGCCTACTCTGCATGAAAGCCCGGGGAAAATATTTTTAACCTACCCTTTCCAATGGTGCACCCCTGGGTAAGAAGATGACAAATTAGCTACTACATCAACATGGAAACCAAGGGTCTGCAAGTCTAGCAAAAAACTGTGTACTGTTAAGTTTTTACTTAAAGATTATTCATGGTCGGAAGAATGATGCATAGCAACCAAAGGAGGCAAGCCACAAGTATTGTTTAAATCTTGCAAAAAAAACAAACTGCAAAGCTCTCAGAAGTAGGCTACTTTTAAGTATTTATAGGAGGAGCTGGAGCCTTTTCTGGGAAACCAGGTACTGAGGAAATCGATTAATGCTCTTCCTGTATCTCAATACAAATGTGGAGGGAACAGAGCAATCAACCAGGGCAGTTCAAAACAAAATGGAGGGCTTGTCTGGTAGGATTATTGTTATTATTGAGCTGCTACTGAGGAGGAAAGAGGAGATCTTTTTTTTGTGGGAAGTAAGATCAGATGCAAAAAAAGCCTTAATGCATGACCTAAGAGACGCAGTATGCACTCTGTTTAAGTATAGGCTGTGCAAAGGGGTCTACATAATAATCTAACACTGCAGGAAACCAACAGCGCTGTCCGGTAAACATCAAACAAAGCAGATCAAGATATATGCACACTTTAGCAAGTTTAAATTCTTCCTTTGTTTAAATTTCATTGGCAGGCCAACTGAGACAGAGGCCTCGGAGCCCACGGGTTCACTAAAACCTTTGATTTCATAATGGTGTTCACAGTACTGGCTGATGCATTAGCGTTCACACAGCCAAGAAACCTGTGGTCTAACCAACCCAGAACTGTCTGGTCGTACAGGCTTCCAAGAACAACACCCAAGTCCCTTGTGTAATTAACGCTTTGTTTCAAGTGATACATTGCAGTTTATAGAATCTGCCTGACCACATCAGGATCATCAAAGACAAACAATTTTCCTAACATTGGGCTAGAAAAACTAAATTTTTAGGATTTTTGTTATTCACTGAAGCACAGATTAGGTGAAAAAACAAAGGGAACAGAAAGGAAAAACGATTTTGCTAGACTGCAAACACAAAGTGGAAAATAAAGCACTGCTAAGGATATCAGAGTTCAAAGATGTACACCATAGTCATATCAATGGAAGAGAGAAGATTCAAACCTGCCAAGTAGTAAGTCATACATTAATCATGATAGACCATGTCTTCAGTACCACTGGCAGAAACCGATGAGCAGTGCTTTTGGTAAAGCTCCCCCCTCCAAAATGGGGGGAGCGCGGCCCCTTAGTACTCGGGCCGCCGTGGGCCAAACCTTCCGCACTAGTTGTGCATCGGGTTGGCCATGGGCACTTCCGCCCTCATGCCTCGCAAGGTGTGGGGTGGAAGCAATGCTGAGGGGTTCACGGGGGCTGCGTTGCTTTCGGATCCGGCCGGCGTACACTAGGTGGGGGGGCTATTTAAGCGCACCCCCCCAAAAAGGCTCGGCCTTTCGTGTGAGGCGGTCGGGAATACCGGGAGGCAGCTTTGTCATTTGAAAGAAAGGGGCAAACCAGTTTCATGCGCAAAGGCTCACCTGTCTGCTATTCGTTTCTTTGCGAGACTACAGAATCAGGAGTCCCATTTGAACACCTTTGTCATTAAGAGGGCAGTTGCTGGTTGGGATCGAATAGAGGGCGTGAAAAAGGACACTAGGCGCCCCATAACTGCTCCCTTATTAGGGAGGCTCTTGTACAGCATCCCCAATGTGCGTTCCACGCCTTTTGAGGCGGCGTTATGCGCCTCAGTATTTACTACAGCTTTCTATGGTGCTTTTCGCGTTCGCAAATCAGTGGGATCTTCCAAGGGTGACCACTCAGGAGGCCTTCAGTGGGCCGAGGTACGAATCATACCGGGGTTGGTGACAATTCAATTGCAAAAGTCCAAGACAGATTAATTGAGAAAGGGCTCACACATTGAACTTAGAGCGGCGCCAGGGTCTCCGTTATGCCCGGTGGGTCGCTTGGGCTCGTACTTGTTGGCCCGCCCATCCTCTGGGTCATCTGCCGTTTTTCTACATGCAAACAAGGAATGCTTATCGCAGTAACAATTTTTGGCAGTATTGAAGGTGACTCTTGGGGCCGCAGGAGTGGACCCTCAGGGGTACTCCTCACATTCTTTCAGGATTGGGGCGGCTACCTTAGCGGCTGGTGCAGGGATGTCAGTAGCAGACAAAGTCCATCGGGAGATGGTCATCCAATTGTTGTAAGCGCTACATTAGACCTGAATTGCAATGATGGGTGTTCCCTCACTCATGGTTTGTGAAATGTGTGTTGGTTACTCATACAATTTTCTTTCGATACAGTTCAATGCTGTCCCACGTGGTTTGGGTCTTAGGACATTCTTTTGTCCGGTGGGCAGCCTATAGGTTGCAACTGCTTCGTATGCCTAAGCCGGCAGCGATTCAGGATGTTGCTTTTCGCTGGTGTGGGGTTGGTGGACTAGGAATCACGCAGCTCCAGCAACTCGTGGAAATGGCAAGAAGGTGCGAGGGATCTGTAGTTCCCGGATCTCATTATTATACATATTGGTGGCAATGACTTGGTCCGAATGGGACGCAAAGCACTCAGGGAAACTATTTTTGCAGAAATCACCAAGTTGCCCAAAGAGTTCCCGAACGAGGCCATTGCATGGTCGCATATGGTGCTTCACCGCAACTAGGG
Organism: Pleurodeles waltl; assembly: GCF_031143425.1. Lineage (NCBI taxonomy): Eukaryota > Metazoa > Chordata > Amphibia > Caudata > Salamandridae > Pleurodeles > Pleurodeles waltl. The sequence continues at coordinate 701,966,394 of NC_090437.1, forward strand.
TTCACACATCAAATCAAGGACAATCAATGCGTCTGTTCGTAGGCTCAACGCTGAAATGGCAAGACTTTGCAAGGGGCCTTGCCACTTATGGAACATTCCGCATAAACTTCTAAAAGTTCCAGATATGTTCCACAGAGATATGGTACATTTATCTGACGCGGGAACGGATCAATTTATTGCGTACATTTGGTTCTTCTCTCGCAGCTTGTTTGGGGGTGAGGAGGGCGAAGGACCTTTGGGACCCTGGTCGCCCTCGTGGTGGGAGAGGAAGTACTAAAGTCACCATAACCAACAGAGGGGTCCCCGAGGCTGGGGCCCCAGGCTAACACCAGAGGTAGGATCCCAAAGTCCTGAACCAACCCTCGGATGTACCCACCAGCTTCGGGGGTAGGGAGCCCAGATCGCTGGGGTGGCCATGGGGCTCCCGCTCCTGGCCGCCCCGTTACACCCCCTTGGCAGATTGGTGTTTGGGCAGAACACTGAGCATGAGGACAAGGAACGGTGAAGTTGGGGGAGCCGCTCCCTCTAGGGATACAGGTGAGGTACGGTTCACCTGTGTGGTCCAAAGAAGGTTCAGGACAGGAAGGGATCCTGTCACATTGATTTATGGTTGATGAATACATCTTATTGAAATGGTTTTTATAAATGTTTTTATAAATATATCTTTTGAAGATTGTTTTTTGCAGGTGAATTATTACTGTTTGTGTTCTATGAATTAATTGGTATAAGATATAAATAAAAATCCTTCCAACAAATACGTTTTAGTCGGTCTGCGTTTGGCAGGTGTTGGGGTGAGGGCGCTCTGGTGGTCTCCGGGTTCTAAGAAGTTGTAGTGTTCCTCGGACAGTTAATCCAACAACACGTCTTGGGAACATTTCTGCAACATTGCAAATCTACAATGACTGAACGCTTTTTAAAACAGAATACGGTAATGGTGATGAGAGAAACTGCAGAAACTAATGCGAGTTTAAAATGACTGGCTGAAGGATGTTATGAATACAGTGCCTCAATTCTTGCAATGCTTCAAGATGCACAAAAAAGCATTTCTTCTGCAAGATTTTTTTAAATTGTGAAATGAAGTTCAATGCCTACTTAGAAAGAGCCTACAAGACTTGCCCTCATGGAAAATCACTTCCAGGAACTCATGTTTCAGTTGCCAATGTAATGAAATTCAAAAGGGCTTCGACACTGTGAAGTGTCTACTTCTGAGCTATATATAACTAGTGCCTGCTGCACTGAGCCTCATCTGCGGGGGCAAAACTTGCTTTGTTTTTTACATCCACAGTTGTCTTAGTCTTTTTACACCCCACACTATTAGGCCAAGAAGCGTGAAAAACAGCTATTCATACAAGAACTATCTAGAAGAATCAAATAAAGACACCTTCCGGTCACTCGCCGAAACCGTCCATCTCGGAACATGCCTGCAGCTTTCTGGGCTTCTAGGCTACTGAAAAGCGCCTGCTATTGAAGATTCCACATCTTCAAATATTCTGAGAGAGACAGTCTGACTGAGGGCCTGGAAACATTCCAACCATCGATGCTGGGCGCTTACTTACTGATGTGAACATATGGAATAGTTAACTATCACTCTCTTGTCCCTGCAGGGGACAAAAAAGAACGAACCTACCGGTTTGTTAACAAGAAACATTTTCATGGTGTTGGTTTTATGTACAGGTCTTGTCTGGATTTGCATCTAAGAGTTAGTTGTGGATTCGAACTGAAATGGTTGTTTGCTCATGGACACCCAGAATGCTCCAAAGATCTCACTGTGTTAATCTGGAGATTAATGAAGTTCCTTCTGCTCTGGCTATGCGGGCACCAGGAATTATCACTCCCCCTGGCCTTTCGTAGTCTCACTGGGCCCTTGAGGCCTCCGGTTGATAAACAGGTCCACAGCTGCTGTATCTTGAGCATTATGAATGACATTAATAAGTACGAAGAAACCTCAGTCCTTGGAGAGCTATTAACCCTCTCATTCTGCACAGCCTGCGGCCACTGCTTCCCAGAGGCCGATTTCCATCCCTCTTAGCTTCCAGCTAATGAGTAGTTCAGCACTACTCCGATGGAACTAATGAGGAGTCAAGCGCTGCCCGGTGGAGAGAAGATGTTGATGGGGGATTAAAGGTGGTTACACTTCAAGCAGGGAACAGCCATATAGTGCATAAGCTACATGATGCACACACACATCCTATTATCCCATACTGAAAAGGCAGAAGGTTTGCTGCTGTCTATAAAAGGACAACCAAAGATTTCACACATGCTGTAAGTGATCAATCTGGATTATGGGGGTCTCACACAGATATGTATGGTGTAACATCCAGTTATCATCCGATAACGAACCCTGTACCAGCTTGCAGAAAAAGAAAGGATTGGGTGAATATATGCTTTGTTGGCAGAATAAAGTGGGTATAAGGTATAGGATGTCATCTGAGATGAGCAGTGTGCTCTGCACATTTATCAGCCCCATTCAACTCTCCCATCAGTGACTGGTGCTCAAATCTAAAAGGTAAATCCTGCACTTACCAGTAGCACATCATAAGTTTAGGTCCTGGGATAACATTGTATGAGAGAGGCCGGGGCTCTCTACAGTGATGTTTTATTTGTGATGCAGGAAGGAATGACATACACAGGGAGTGCAGAATTATTAGGCAAATGAGTATTTTGACCACATCATCCTCTTTATGCATGTTGTCTTACTCCAAGCTGTATAGGCTCGAAAGCCTACCACCAATTAAGCATATTAGGTGATGTGCATCTCTGTAATGAGAAGGGGTGTGGTCTAATGACATCACCACCCTATATCAGATGTGCATAATTATTAGGCAACTTCCTTTCCTTTGGCAAAATGGGTCAAAAGAAGGACTTGACAGGCTCATAAAAGTAAAAAATAGTGAGATATCTTGCAGAGGGATGCAGCACTCTTAAAATTGCAAAGCTTCTGAAGCGTGATCATCGAACAATCAAGCGTTTCATTCAAAATAGTCAACAGGGTCGCAAGAAGCGTGTGGAAAAACCAAGGCGCAAAATAACTGCCCATGAACTGAGAAAAGTCAAGCGTGCAGCTGCCACGATGCCACTTGCCACCAGTTTGGCCATATTTCAGAGCTGCAACATCACTGGAGTGCCCAAAAGCACAAGGTGTGCAATACTCAGAGACATGGCCAAGGTAAGAAAGGCTGAAAGACGACCACCACTGAACAAGACACACAAGCTGAAACGTCAAGACTGGGCCAAGAAATATCTCAAGACTGATTTTCTAAGGTTTTATGGACTGATGAAATGAGAGTGAGTCTTGATGGGCCAGATGGATGGGCCCGTGGCTGGATTGGTAAAGGGCAGAGAGCTCCAGTCCGACTCAGACGCCAGTAAGGTGGAGGTGGTGTACTGGTTTGGGCTGGTATCATCAAAGATGAGCTTGTGGGGCCTTTTCGGGTTGAGGATGGAGTCAAGCTCAACTCCCAGTCCTACTGCCAGTTCCTGGTAGACACCTTCTTCAAGCAGTGGTACAGGAAGAAGTCTGCATCCTTCAAGAAAAACATGATTTTCATGCAGGACAATGCTCCATCACACGCGTCCAAGTACTCCACAGCGTGGCTGGCAAGAAAGGGTATAAAAGAAGGAAATCTAATGACATGGCCTCCTTGTTCACCTGATCTGAACCCCATTGAGAACCTGTGGTCCATCATCAAATGTGAGATTTACAAGGAGGGAAAACAGTACACCTCTCTGAACAGTGTCTGGGAGGCTGTGGTTGCTGCTGCACGCAATGTTGATGGTGAACAGATCAAAACACTGACAGAATCCATGGATGGCAGGCTTTTGAGTGTCCTTGCAAAGAAAGGTGGCTATATTGGTCACTGATTTGTTTTTGTTTTGTTTTTGAATGTCAGACATGTATATTTGTGAATGTTGAGATGTTATATTGGTTTCACTGGTAATAATAAATAATTGAAATGGGTATATATTTGTTTTTTGTTAAGTTGCCTAATAATTATGCACAGTAATAGTCACCTGCACACACAGATATCCCCCTAACATAGCTAAAACTAAAAACAAACTAAAAACTACTTCCAAAAATATTCAGCTTTGATATTAATGAGTTTTTTGGGTTCATTGAGAACATGGTTGTTGTTCAATAATAAAATTAATCCTCAAAAATACAACTTGCCTAATAATTCTGCACTCCCTGCATATGGTCCATATATTTAGTCAACTCATCTCTATAGTATTCGTCATTTGATCATATCAGAAAACTCACTATTTAGAGCTCATAAAGTAGCGCATTTGAACCAGATGCCTTCAACCTATAGAAACAGAACCTTAAATGTCACTGCAATATTTGCTAGGCTAGCCCGTGAATACTTAACAGAAAAAAACGGTAATGTCACGGAGGGAGACTTGCTGTTACTCATTACCGGCTCAGTCTTCCATGGCAGGTGCTAGTTTTTTTTTTACCCTCAGTTGTGCTGCTACAGCTGCAATGAGCTGAGACAACACTTTACAGTAACACTGCGCCTGTTGATAATATTTGTGGCACTAGCCTTCCTCTGAACATTACACGGCCGAGTTAGAATAATAAATTAGGTTTCCCATGCAATGGCAGCCACTGCTGCCATGAGGGTGCAACAGAAAGCAAAGTACTCCATGCAGCACTCCGCCATCATCAGGGCTCTCATTCAGCACCATGCTTTGAGTACGCTACTACTACCAGCATGATCTAAGAGCCTTTGGAAAAAGTATTAGACACAAAAAGGAATACTGTGTACTTCGCAGTTCAAGCACTCACTCTGTGGAGCAGGGAGGGCACTGCCACACATCAGCTCCACTCAGAATGGAAGCAGGAAATGCAGGCGCTAGGGTCGCTGCCTTTCCATGACCATAATTGATCATGTAGTGGCCCCTTGTTGAGGGATATACATTTGACACAGTTACTTTCAATGGACCCAAGGTAATTTTCGTAGCATTTTGCTAATAATCCAAAGCAGAGTGCAGATGGGAGCGTAAGAAAACAATTCAGTGAACAATGAAGTTCCTTAATACCCTTTCATTTACTGGGCTTCAGCCATGAACATAAAATCAAAACACACACTTACTGCAAGTATGGCGGGACGACCACAGTTCCCTCAGGAAAAGAATGCCCTAGGCACGTGCCGCCTTGCTCTGCCATATAAGTAATAAGTGCGAACAAGGGTCTGATCGTGATAAATAACTACTGACAGCTGGCTCACTATCCCATTTTCCATATGGGTAGCTGGAGGTCTAAGCAATGAAGGATTCAAAAGTATCCCCGAGAGCTCATGACAATCTAAACGTAATGGCAGACAAAAACATGGATACCTACAAAGAACCGGACCACCTTGTTGAGGTGAGTAAGTGTAGAGTTGACAAACTAAGTCCACTGGGTCCAATCACCTGAAGGGGTGTTCAGTGATTAAAGATCAAAAACTGCTGTCTGTGGGTACCTTGTTTATTCCCATCAATGTCGGGTTTTTATACATTTAACTCTGCAGAGCAATCAGCCGCAGCTGGTGCTCCGCGTGTATTTACTGGCTCAAGAAATATCCTGTCATTTTCTTATACATATGTAATGTTCTAAAAAAACGTAGACACACTGGAGTACAGAGAATATTTGACTTGTAACTTAAGGTGACTCACATAGTAGTAAAGTCCACAAATCAATCAAACATTTGGCAAGTTAGGAGCAACTGGCTGTCACAAAATTCAAATCTTGGAAAGACGGGGTACTCGGTTGTGAACAATCTACTCTCTCACAACTCTGCCACTACGAGTCAGTCAACCAAAGTGCAGAATATTCCTTTCAAGAGACTATGGAGTCATAATGGCCCTCTATGGCATGCTAATGAAACGAAGCTATCCATACAACCACCACCCCTTCCCATCCACATCTCTTAACTATTGAATAAAATAACACGCAGGGCTTGCCTGATAGCTGGTGATCTGACTCCATTACATTCACTGTGTCCGCCAAAGTACTAATGGCTGAACTCTTATAGGTGGAATTGCTATTCTTTACAATTGTGAAGATCTCCAGAGGTACCTTTCCGATAGTTCCTGCAAATCAGAAATACCATATAGAAAGATAAGTGACCTTCAAGGTTACTATTATACACTGCTACACTTCACAATAAAAAAAGTCTGTCAGGTAATAGCAACTTTGATTAGATAAGATAGATGGAGCTAGCCTTCTCTCTAAAAAAAAAAAAAAAAAAAAAAAAAAGTTAAACACCACTCTTCCCAAAATATAACATTCCCTTTTTGCAGCTCCATCTTTTAACAGAAGTGAGATCCTCACACATGTGCAACTGAAACCCATTCAAACTGGCACACAGAAGACCATGGCGGACAGCCATACTAAAGGGAATCTTCACAGAATATTTCTATATAGGGACTTCAGCACAGCCTCAGAAAAAAGGTTTTTCTCAAAGCCTTCAGTTTTGTATACATTGAAAAATAAAAATGGCTAAATGGGCATAAATAAAAGGTATTAATTAGGTTTTAATTATGTACAAGGAAGATAGTGGGAATCAATAAATTATGAATCACAATCACTAACATGGTTTTGAACTTGGAGTCTCTTACAGTCTCATCTGCAGAGGGAGCTTCACCCTTTGCAGAGTTTATACTCCATCTCAATCAACTATTATGAACAAACACTTTCTAATTCCGTTGAAGGCCTCCAACAGAAGCCCACCATGATCCAAAAACTTTGGAAGCAATGTGCTCCAGATGATGGAGCATGCTACTTCCAGAGTGTTACGGTTTTTCAACCTTTAAAAGAAAAAAAAGCACAGCTACCAGTGTCCTAAATTAGGACTTTTCAGACAGACAGGTTTGGCTTGGACCTAAATGAGGCCGAACCTGGTTAACTACTTGTACTATTCATGTGAATAGAAGTGCACAGTAAAAGATGCAAAGCTCCAGAAAGTCAATGCTGCACAACAACGTCACTATCCTCAAGGCTATGCAAAGTCAGTGCACTAACAGAAGACAAAGCCAAACTCCACATGGTCAGCAAAAGAAGGTAATACCAATCTCCACAAAGCGAGCAGAACAGATGGTATTGCCAATTTTCACACGGTCAGTACAGTAACTGAAGATAGTTCCATTGTCAACATGGCTTGCAACAGAAGGCAATGCCAATGTCAACAAAATTACCTGAGTAACAGATGACAATACCAATGTCCACTTGGCCAGCACAGTAACAGAAGGTGGTGTCAATGGCCCCATGTCCCCATAAGCAGAAACAGAAGATGACCACTAAGGACAATTCTAGTGTTACTGTCCTCTCATAACCTTTTACAGTGGATTTCCACACTAACTGCTGAACCCTAAACAGCCAATAACATAACGCCAACGTGCCCATTAAGCGGTCACCAATTCATCAGTCTAATTTCCAAACAGTAACTAAGAGGAAAAAGTACATTAAGTATCAACTTGGCTACGAAGTTACAGGATATAAAAAACACTTTATATGTTGTGTTGTGGATCCATTCAAGGAAATGTTTAGGAAGGGAGTACAAATGAAAGAATATTAAGTGAGAAACATTTTTAAACAATCCATCAAGCTTAAAAAGTGGCACAATATTTTCCAAAGCTATACTGGCCGGGTGAATCATCTGGCCCGGGATATAAAGATGTAAGCACAGAATTGCTGCTGTAGCTCTGTATCAAGGTGAAAACTTTATCACAGTGCTTTACTAGCTATTATTTGCCCAGACTGATTTCTGTAAAGATTATTAGTTACATCAGGATAACCTGAACCACAATTTTAAAGCAAGTCTCTGACGCTCACATTAAATGCATCTGTTCCCAAATGCAGACCATTTTAATAAAATATTGCACCATTTATGCCAGAACGATAGGCAACTATTTAGCATAAAAACTGCAAATTTACTTAAACAAAGGGCAGCTGGGGCTTTTGCTGTTAGTGTGCGTAGCCTTTGCGCTGCAATCCTGAAAGCAAGAGAGTAGAAGCAACCATGCCCCATTCACATAGTAGAACTCAGTGGAAGGTTACCCAGCACAATTGGTAAAACAAAATCCTTAAGTAACGAGAATAAAAAGTAGAAGACTGCTGTTACCCTCTATTGAGCAAAAAAGGCATGATGGAAGAGAAGAGGCAGACCGTGGAGCACCTCACCTGAAAACTAAGCTCCGGTAGACAAATGGCAAGTGTTATGACTCTTTTATGCTCGACTCGGGTAGACGCAATGGGCGCCAGTGTATGAACATTATTTTTAATGTAATGTTTGCTCACTGTACTTGTCGTTTAACATGCGCGAGTTCTGGGCCATCGCCCCACCTTACGATGCAGCCATCACTTTACTCTGCACGCTGGAAACTTACAATCATGTATCTATGTAGTTTACGTCTCGCATAGATGTATATCCTAAACCCCCCAAAAAACTTTTCCCTCTTCTTGTTTTAAGGAATATTGTACGTAAATGTATGCTATAGGACTGTAATACTCCTGTAGGTGTCTGGGCTACAGATAGTTTGGTCAGTCTCTGCTCCTCGGAGTATAGTTTACAACAGAATCATCCAGAAGCAGCCACTGTTCGCCTTTCATATTCCCCAGACCAAAAGCCATATTCTCGATCCACAACGCACACATCAGTGCTTTTATTAGTTAAAAAAACACACACAACAAAAGGGGTTGGAGACAAATACCAATCTCTGGACAACCTGAAAAATAAATAACAAAGTAATAGCTAAACCACAGCACATTCTAGGGAATAATTGGGCATGTCCAGCAAACGCAGACGTGACTCGAAACCGAAAGCACAAATAATACACACTAGTCTGGGACTCTTCGCCCGCGTGACAGAAATAACAGGGAGGATGCTTTACACAACGTTATAAGTCCAAGCAACAAATGCGGCCTCCCACTTTTGTTTTAGTATGACAAATGCAGAGTGGAAAAGTAATTGGGTTCACTACAGGGAGACTTATGATGGCAGAAATCGAGACAAGACATTAACAATTTGGCTGGCGCTTGCTTTTAATTTTCTAAAACCATTTTCTTACATTTTCACATAAAAAAACAACGTATCTCTTCGCTGGTCCTCGGTCAACACAAGCGTAAACCACTGCATCTCATTTAGGACGATTGCAGGGCAAGTATTGGGTTTTAAATAAAGCATGTGTTCTTTGTAAATCAATTGACACGAACATGTAACTCCTGTTTACTAGAGAGCAGCGCCTCGCCGGCCACACCCCCCCTCTCGCCAGACACTTCATTATCTGCAGCAGCACCTCAGGTGGATGTTCTATAAATACAGAACAGGCCGCTTGGGGATGCGGTTGGAGGAAAAACACGTTTTATTTCCACAGCCTGGGAGGACGGCACGGAAGCCCAGGTGTGAAGTGGTAATGCTCCCCGAGGGGGCCCGGGGAGCGCAGCGCCGTCTCGCGCGTCAGAAAACGTGCTCGGCCCAGTCATTCGGAAGGACCCCGCACAGCGCAACTACGGTCTTCCCACTGGCAAACCACCCCCAGGATTTGGAGAAAAAACATTAAGACAATTAACAATTACAGCCATCCGCGCCCCCTCCTCGCTCTCTGCGTTTAACGTGCATTATTAAAGTGACTAGAGGATAGCTGTGGGCGGAACATCTCCTGTTCCTCTCGGACAGAGAAGCGCGCGCTCTCAGTATTACATGTCCCCAAAGTGACAGAGTATTCACAACTGCGCCTTTTTAGTTCGTATGCCGCCTCCACGTGACTAAACAATCCGCTGCGAGGCTGTCGTCATTTAAAAACACGAATTAAGGTTCAAGCAAGGCAGAGTTTAAAGAAAGAATGGACAACATACACATCAAGTTAAGCATAGCAGATTCTACTGTAACAATTCGTCTTCTTCCTGTGCAACCTCTTACACATGGTATTATGTCACTTAAAATAAGTGTATGTATATGCATGATTTCTTGACTGGAGGGGCACCTGTTGATAGTGTAGGGGCAGAGCGTTAGCTAGCTCCTCTCTGCCCACAAGAGCGGGCACATCTCCCTCCTCCTGGACGTTGGTCTTTATGTGCAGCTCCCCAATCAACCAGCCGCCTTAAAAACACCACCTACCACCAGTTTGCAGTGAGAGATAGTGTCACGTTTTCATTTCTCTTTACAGCATGCAAGATGCAGGCTCATAGAAGCAAGCAAATTCCTCGAGCTAGTTGATCCAAGGGTCTAGCTTAGCTCTGGGAGCCACAGCACAAGCCAAGATTTCAAAAGATTTAGCATTTACAATTCCTATTAAACATATTGTAAATATATAATAAAGACGTGTTCAAATTATAAGTACATTATTTCGCACATTAAATGATTCCACTGCATTAAGTGACATATATATGTATATTAAAGCTAAAAAAGTTGAAACGGAAAAGCAGCAGCTTTTGGTCTTTAAAACATGAATAGGGAAAGTTAGGTGCAGTGCCTGGCAAACTTAACTTAGGTACTTTTTAGCGGAATGACTCTGTTAGACCAAGACCTACACATTCGATCTGAACGAGGTTTGAACCATGCCTCGCTCACCGACCTCGACCTGGTGATCAATGGTGATCCGCTGACCAAAGGGAATCAGTTTACTAATCACATGGCGGCATTTTCCTGCCCTCACATGAACAGCATGCGATCTGAAGATCTATAGATGCTATATTAAAGGTTCCTTTTCAAATTCAACATGTAAAATCTGTAACTGAAAAGTGGCAACACAACTAAAACTCAATTGAAGTGCAAAAGAGTCTCAATTGTAGGGCAGGTGAAGGCTACGTCTTCAGATTTGGACAAAAATTGAAATCAAACTTCTGTATGTGATATTGTTGATAACATTAAACTGAGATTTTCAAAATCATGACCAGTTAAAGACCATGATTCAACGAGACACCCATGGACTTTCTGTATCTACCAGGGAAGCCAATGCTCAATGCAGCTGCTAGATGCACAATGTATTGTATATGTAGCCATAATGCGTGACGTAGCAGTATTTCAAGTCTTGTGGCAGAATGCCTTCAGCATAATGCACAAAGAAAGAAACATAAGACATCCAATTCTGATAATAAAATAAGGTTTCATTGGTGTGCCAAAAAAAACAACAACATGGTAAAGGGTGATACACGAACACTAAATCATGTTAGGAACTGTGGTTAGGTAAACGTAGAGTTGATATTGTATGGTGACCCTTCAATCCTAAGGACTGGGTGGGTAGTCTCTGAACTGAAATATGTCAATCCTGTCCTCTAAACTAAGGAAAAACAAAGCATACATGCATTTTAATCAAAAGTGGCAGATCTGGCCACTGCTAAGAGACAACAGGCTCTTCATATTAAGTCATTTGAAGATATCTTTTAGTGCTATAACCAGCTCTCCACAAGCAAGAAGCCTGCAGCAAAGTCATCTAAACAATTGACAGAGGAAGTGTTACTTTTTCGCAGCCAAATATTTGAAGTCCACATTCTTTAACTTATAGTGATTCACTATTAAAGGTCAACATAAACAGCTGGAAAAATTACTTTGTTTGTGACATTCTTATGGAACAGCGTTCAGCCCGTGGAAGAAAGGATCATAAACACCAATTTCTTTATCACCAGTCATGCGAGGCTTTTGAATATAATGTACAGTTTTTGAATTGCAGGTGTGTTTCTTAAATGTAACCTTACACGATCCAAATTTCATTTTCTCTTATTTGTAGATGTTAATTTCAAGCTCAAGGTCTATACAATGAAATCTACGCTTGCTTATGGGTTCATAATGTGACAGGCTTCACAAAGTATATGTCCTGCTCTCAAGTAGGGGTGGGTGAAAATTTTTGCTCCACCAACGGAGTTTTGCCCACACAGAGTTCTGGCAAAACTCTGCCAACCACCGTGTGGAGGAGTTTCTTCCCACGCACAGCTCACCAATGTTAAGCTGGTGAGCGTGAACTTGCATCCTTTACTGTGATTTTCAGACACTAGAAGTCTCCGGGCAAGATTTCTCAACACAGACGATCACTGCAGGTCACAACCACTCCTGTTGAGAAAGCTGCTACTCGAGTAGAAAATATACTCAAGCAGCAGAAAGAAGCAGAGCCCTCTCGCCTGCCGCATGGTGACATTCATGCTGCTTTTACAGCGCTGAACAAGCTCCAGGTGCTAAAAATCAGCACAAGCAGCATGACATGCCGAATTCCGCCAGCGGAACTCAGCAGAATCTCAGAGTTTTTATGTAGCTCTGTGGAATTCTGCAGAGCGAGTACTGTGCAAAGTACAGAGTGAAGTGAGAGGGCACCGGCAGATCTCCTACCCCAGTAAACGCCCAACAAACTGTAGCACTTGTTGCGTCACAAGATTTTTTTCTAAACCATTCACCAGCATATACATATTTTTTTTTCCAGCTGGCTGAGATGAATGAACCTCAATCTACGTTGCAATCAATCTGGTATGTTGCACAATAGGAGCTCACTGATCATAAAGTAGGAAGACTGCGGTGAATGTCTTGAGGTGCTAGGGTTTTCAAGTAAATCTATTAAGCTATTTTTTTTAATTTGCCTTCAAAGGAAGACTCCTTGGAGTTTCTTATATGCTGCAATTTAAATGATTTGTTGCTGCTGTGACAGAAGCAGAACAAGATTTGGAAGAAAGTGCCTGATTTGCAGTATTCATATCTCCTTTCAAGAATTTTCAAAGATTGAAAACACATAGTATTTTCCTAGACTTGTCCTCATCCAGTAAGGTGCTTCTGAGGGCAGAGAAGAGTTCAACATCAGCGAAGCGTGGAATGAGAAAGCAATATAGGGGTCTCTCCATGCCACACTGGAGAATTTGAGCTTTATGAACAAGCCCAAGGGCGAAATGCGGTTATGAGGGGGGAAAAGGACACAGACCTAACAAGGGCAAACAGGATGGTGGCATGATGTTTCAATAGAGGCCTGCCCACTGATGAAATCAAACAGAAGATTATCTGGCGAATGAACAATGTTTGGCAGCTAAGCACACAAATTGTGCAGTGGCAGGCTAAATAAGAAGGCTTGGCACAAATAATATAGCAGATTCAGCAATACTGCCACCAGACATTGCAAATTTGCTGAAGTTCCTCACATGTGCTTCCATTTTCAGTAGACTAATAAAATCAAGATGCCTTCCACGTCCTTATGTTACAAGTCTTCTTCGCGAATCTTGCAGATATGTTGTTCATTTTTACAAGACCAGGCATACACATTTTCAGTATCCTGAATAGGAACAGTTGTCGGTTTCATTTTGTAAGCCTTATTTTTTGGGGTTCCTCAAAATGCTAGATGGGCAGATTAAAATGGCAGGAGTGGGCCTGCATTTCTGCTTCCCAGGCATTATCACTGGTGACTATAGCAACAAATGACAGGACTCTCCTACAGCCATGAACTGGTTACATTGGTCCATTTTTAAAACATTTTTTTAGATGAATTTGTGGCTGCAGTGAATCCAGTAGTTAGGCTAATAATATGGGCATGTTTAAAGCTTCGTGTCTCTATGCAGAAGTCTATTCTGCCGTTAACACCTAGAGGCATGGTCATTTTTTCCCCAAAGACTCATGCATTAAACGTATTTACTCATTCTTCGCAAGTGTCTTAAGCGTTACAATACAGTTGTGGCACGTTTTGTTATGTTTACTCCCCGATTGAGCATACTTATTTCGATCAGCTCAGGACAAGGGATTGTAGTCCACATTGTATTTACTGAACAATGCCTGCTTATTAGTGCGAACAGCTCTGGGCTGCTGAGGAGAGGCAATGTAAGAAACTTATGCCATTCTAAGGACTTAGTAGACTATATATTTGTTGCTTGTAGTGTGCAGTTAAGACAATCCACCTCTAAGGTTTTATAATTTTCTAAACACAACTCGAACAATTGTTGTTGAGACCTATAACTTTCCGTGCTTGAAAATAATCTAAACTAATAATTTTATCACATAATTTAAATAGGAAACATTTTTCTTCCGCTCATTAAGTTGCTGTTGTCTTATTTGATTGGGGTAATGCACAGTCAAAATGCCAGGTGCATGTACACAAAAACTATGTCACAAACTAGTGCCACAGGAATTAATAATTTAATGTAGGTGAAAAAGCCTTACCTGAAACATTTTGAGCCATTCCTGGAGGCCTGCAGGTGGCTGGACAGATGTTATTCGGCGCCGCTGCTGACCTTGCCCATTCGCTGCTCTGAGGTCCCCAAAGGTAGTTGGTGTGGCTGAGCATGGCACCAACCCCGCCGTACTACGAGTCAAAGAAACAAGATGATGAGGGACGAGAAAAGCAGCTTGTATTTTTTACAGCACAACACAAATATCATATTTTCAAAGTCTCCATTCAATTGTCTATTGTATGACCCACAGCTGCTTTTCATTTATTTGCAAATTTTTCGGGGGAGAGCTCCTCACTCTTCCACCACATTCTACTCTGCTAAAGCCTCTGTCAAACTATAAACAGTATGGAAGCAAAAATGAGTCTTCGAAACTCATGTACTGATCAAATACCAAGACATCTTATGAGGGCAGCCATTTTATGTATGGTATTGATCAATTTAGCCAGATTACATGGCTCACTTACAGTACATAATTGGGGTTTTGAGTCAGCTGCCTAGGTCCTATCATCCTTCAGAGAAAGACCAGAAATACCTCACTGGTCGAAAATTAACTTAACTGAAAAGAATGTCACACAGGATTTGCCTGTGACACCAATTCATCGAATATCAAAATAGCCTAGAGAAACAATGTATCATAAGAACATTTTTTTTCCCACGAGTCATCTCTTGATACAATTCAATTTCCTAACATAAATAAGATAGTTAATGTACCAAACAAAGCTTAGACAAAAATAGGAAAGCATATCAACATAGTGATGCAGCTGCTCATTTCAACATGTGCAAATAGGACTGCTTATCTTGACACTGGATGCCCATACTGAACTGGCTTGTCTTCAATTAGGAAACCTAAAGGCAGCGCTATGTGTTCATACATACAGATGTCGTTATCATGTTGTTCATAAGTTTTCCGATTTTTGTCTAAGCATTGTTTGGTACTTTGCTAACTGTACCAAACAATCTGGGAAGGGTAGGTATGTGTCCTGGAAGGCAGAATACCGAGGGTGCAGTAAGCTACTGGCTTCTGCCTAAACAACTCACAGTAGAGTCAATGTTGAGATGGCTGCTATGAATACTGCAAAATTGTATAAGGAGGGATTAAAAAGTGAAAAACAATTGGAAGTGCTGAACTGGCAGAAGTGTAATGATGCAGGGTGATGGAAGGCACTTTGTAAAAGGTCTATTTGGGGAACAGTGAGTTCCCAACATTTGCTGGTTGTTTGCAGAAAGACCTTTGATTCAAGATGGGGTGCCCTGGTTCCCCCTGTCTACTCTATTGGGGGAGGGGGCTAACACAATGAGAGGCCACTATGTTCTTCACTGGAGCTGTACTCTTTGTGTTTACTGTTTAACTGTGTTGGGGTTGCGGAAAGCCCATGGTTGCTCTACCCTTAAACTATTATAAGGGCTCTGGGTTGGGTGGGAGGGAGCAGATTGTCCTCTTCAGAGGACTGGGTAATAATGCCACTGAAGTGAGAATGGGTTGTTTTTGCCAGGTGCTGTGCTTGGAATGGGTGTTAGAACATGATGATAGGACTTCTTGTTATCCTTGAGTACAAAGCAGGAGTGTTTAATGTTTTCATATTGAGGACACTGGACACAACATGCCTTCAGGAACCAGATTACTGACTTGACAGTACAGGAGATTTAAAGGCTATATTTAGAGATAGAGAGCAGGACCCTGTCAAAAGAGGCAGTAAGTGAATGTTGCGTTTCCTCAGGACCTGAACTTTGCACCTTACAATTGCAGAGGTGGACAAATAAAAAAGAAATGGCGAGGTCAGTATCACCATTCTTCGTATTCCTCTTACTCCAGGGACTTGAGTGGCTCCAGGGACACCTTTGCTGATTATATACATACACTGATTTAGAGGGCGCAGTACTGCTGAGAGGGTAAGGAGCAATGATGGAGGACAGATATGAGGGTACTGAGGGAGGCATCTGTCTCTTGAATCCGTCTAGGTCTCACTAGAGAAGAAAAAGTGGAGTTCCTTCCAAAAACCATTACGCTCGCAATAAGCTATACAATTTACTGACTATGCAGAACGTTGATAAAATGCTTGGGAAGGCCCCAGCTAACAGTGTCACAAGGGTAACAGGGGACCAATACACATGGACCTATGCGAGTTACGAATAATCATGAAAGGCAGCGAATCTGTGACATTTTTCAATGGACGAAGTGACAGAAGGGAGATGGGGAGTTTGCTTTGGTGATGTTGGATGTTGAAAAGCATTGCATACTCATTAGAGGAGATAAGTCTGACTCAGAAGTTCTCTGTTTCACAAAGAAGGGACTTGGACAAGGGTGCAATGTAATGTCTATTCCCCCCCCATTCCCATTTGCCCTGGTGATTGAACCACTTGATTACAAACTGAAGACAGTGTTTAGAAGCCACTGAAGTATGCTAGGCTGGAAAAACATGTTATGTTACTATTTGCAGATGGCAATACTGTTTATTTGAAAACCAACGTATGTAGGTTGTGTGAAGTAGGAACATTTGGTTCATATTTTTCAAGCTGCAGCTCTGACTGAACATTAAAGTTTTTCGATGTCAAACATGTCATACTGCATACGAGTTCAACCTTCTACCATCTCCTGGAATAAACCTTGCAGTTCTTCATTACCCTTGAAGAATCAAGTGCACAGGTCGTTACCAGGTTATACAATCATAGTTGGCATCGAAGCACCAAGGGCACCAGCAGTAATTAACAATGCCCCTTATGAACACTGCCAGTAATCACTTGCTGTACCAGGACCTCGAGAAGAGGCTCCACAGATATCGAATGTTAATATTAAGCTACTTAGCTGCATTGTTTATTGATCTCAGAAAGAAAAAAGGACGAGTAAATCTACAGGTTAGGCAACCAAAGATCTTTTAATGATCCAACACTGGACTACAGCAGATCCACACATCCACGAAGCCATGTTATTAGTAAAAGGTTTACGGAAAGCTATCCTGCTGTCCACAAGCTATTGTGTATTTATTATGTGAAGCCAGCAACAACTGTTTTGGAGATATGTTGCATTGTTTAGGCTCCCCAAAAACGCAATGGTGAATGCAAAAAGGAAGACCTCTGTGGACTCTGCAACAGACCAGGATAACAGAAGAGTAGAAGACCAGCCCCATACCTTCAAAATGGCACATCACAGAAACAGGAGTTTACTATACTACGGAGATCAGTCTCTCCCTGGACTGGAGTCTTGAATTGCTTCAGGCCAATAAGGAGGTTTGTAAATTATCAATTTTCCTTTTGGGTCAACAAGTGAACAGGGACCTCACATAAATGAATTAGGAAAACGCATGATAATAATTATTCTAATTGTGAATTACTGTTTTACACTCAAAGTAAATTAAATATGTCCTTACGAATATGTGCTATTACTACCAAGCACTTTGATGCTCGTTTTATCTCCTTCTAAAGGATGAACGTCTGCGATTACTCTACTGGAACTGGAGCCTGGCACCTACAAGTCTTTTGGGAGGGCAGACATGTTGCCCACTTGGCTTTCCTCTGCGTCTTCCTTCAGTTTGCCATGGTAGAGCAGGGCTAAAACTGCAGCAGTTCTGAAAAGGGGTGACCTTCACGAATCTCAATGAATGTACGTTTTGTGCACTTATGATAATGGGTGTTGTTTCAATATACAGCCAAACACACTTGCTCTGGGAGCAGCTTTGTATTACTACATACACAGTGCAGTTCACATTCATCGGCTTATTCAAGTGATGTTAATATGCAAACACAAACGCCAATGCCCTTTCACCTGAGCAAACAGAACAGGTTGAGCAGAAGTTTCAGGTGAAACAAACAGTATGCTGTAGGTACAGCAACGGGGCACACCTCCGGCCTCCTTCAGAAAGCTGCGGGCCCAGCGGGTGGCAGGCCCCTTATAACAAAGTCAACCCAATGGTGTGAATGTACATTAGCCTGATATTCCCCAGGATATAATCGACAGATCTCGCCCTAACTGAGCAGGTATCACACATTGCCAAACCATACAAATTCCCACACGATGTTGAAAAGAAAAATTCGAGACCTACATAGACAAAAAAACGCAGTATATCAAATGAAAAACTGCTGCGCAAATTGGGGGAAATCTGCAAAGCCAAGCCGTAGTTATTTACGTACTGTCTCGACAGTATGTCCTGGTACTTACACCAAGCCAGAATTCGGCCCTTCGCAGAAGGGTAGACATGGGCAAGGAAGAGAGGCCCTCTTTAAACTGGTTACCACTTTGGTCGTTCCCCATTCATTGACTGCTGTGGTAGCAGAGTTGGCCTTTGCCAGGATAGTGCCGTACGTGGCAAAATATTTGGCACTCTTCTTGCTGCTGGTGAATAACATGAGGCAACAGGGAGCTCCTTGTGTGTTCAGGCCACTCTCTAGCTGATTCCCTCAGAGTTGTGACTGGCCCCTGAACCATCTCTGCACCTCTCCCACACCTGAATCACAGGATGGGATTTTCTCCACAGGTTGGGGCCAAGCTGTTTTTGTGAGGGGGTAAACAGCGTGTGGCTGGAGGGGGTGATAGGGAAACGGGAGAGCAACACAGCAGGCTGTCTGGTGTTAAAAACAGCTACTGCAGCATGTTTAAAACAAGCATTTGTAATGCAACAGGTTTCACGTTTGCTCGAGGTATAGCTATTCCCGTTTTAAACTCCTATCCGGACTTTTCTTGCCACATAAACTAATAAAAAGTAAAACAGTTTCACATAAGCGAGCCCACGGCCCCAATGAAGCGTGACGGAGACACACAAAAGGAAACAGAAGTTCGCTCGCAGTGAAGCGTATCGGCAAAAGTACAATTATCCAAGTAACCGGCAAAGTGCAATAAGCCATGTAACTGGCAAAAGTGCAATTAGCTATGTAACAGGGTCGATGTCATGCAAAGCGCACAACTACTGCCCAGCAAAGTCGCACTGCCTGTAAAATAAACAGAACCAGCAAGATTGCGCTGTCTGTGAAATAAAGAGAAAAAGTAGTCCAGAAACCACACGGAAAACATGGAGACTTGTATGTTTTCAGTAGTTGATCAGTGCGCTCGAGGAGGGTTAAACACCGGAAAAGGCATGACTTGTGCATGCCTTTCACTAATGAAATTAAGTGAATTGTAAAAGGCAAGTCCACGAACCAACCAAACTGATGGGCTTGGTTAAAAGCCCCCAGGGAGATTGCACCAGGGTCAGAGCAATTTGCGCTTGACCCTAAAAATGTGTGAAAGCCCTTTAATCTGGATCACTGGAGACAGATGAGAGGACTCTGGTGTGTGCATGACCTTAATGCAGACAGCTCCTTACTACCCTCTGGACATAGGGGCCTGGGCTTGGCCCAGCAGGAGCATGTCAAAAGCCGACCCTATGAGGCAGTTTAGGAAGCAGCACCCATGTGTACGATGCAGCTTTTACATAGGTTCAAGAGCAGAAATGCTACAAAGCAAGTCCTTTCTCTGCTGCCCCGGTGGGGGGTATAGGGATCTAGAATATCCCTCAGGTATGTATGGAATCCGATCAAGGACAACATTTAGGTATTCTTCTGTACTGTGTAAAACTCGGCTTGCCCTGGGTGGTGAGGTGTCTCGAGTGTGCAGAGAACATCGCTGGGACCCTCCAGCCCCCTGCTGGCAAAACCTTCAGCTCCAGAGCCACACCTTCAACCAGGCCGGTGCCCAGTGATTTTAGCACCCAGGTCCTTGTGTCTCGTTTATGCCTTACTTGGCCCAGTGCTACAAGAACTATGTAAGAGTAAAGATAAGATGGACTTCTGAGACACCCTCCCAATTTATTCTGTCTGCACTCAGGCAAGTTTCACCCATGGGGCCTCAGTTGTAAAGACTCTTAAACTTCTTTCAAATTAGCATAATTTATTAAAAGTTCCACTGACACAAACCAGGGGTTTGGTGAACCCCAGGGCAGACCCCTTCTTCACTCAAGGGCCACTGTATGCCCTTGGGTGTATTTGTCACCCATAACCAGGTCTCGGCTGTGAAGACCCTCTGCTAGACTTCCGTGAAGCTGATGTGAAACAAATTGGTGCATGGGTGGACCCCAAAGGGCCTTCTTTTCTTCACTCCAGGTCCACTTTTAGAACTCTTGGAATATCATCCACCTATATCCAGGACTTGGCTGTAAATGCCCTGTGTTACATTATCAAAGAATAAGAACTAATGTGAAGCTCATGTGAAATACAGGGTGACAGCCCCCCACCTCTGTTCAGTCCCTCTTCCCCTGAGCTCCCTTTTCTTCACTCACGGGCCACTATCAGCACTCAGTACATGTGTCACCGATACCCAGGTCTCGCTGTGAAGACCCTCGGCTAAACTACTGCAACATAAACACAGCTTACATGAAGTTCGCAAGAAGCAAACCATAAAAAAAAAACTGAAACATCGGAAGCATAGTCTATGTTCACCGTGGGAGTGTTGTGGTGGATCACAGGAAGTCCATAAGTGAACAGAAGAGGATTTCTGGACATGGAATGCGTCATATCCACAATACGTGCTAATTTGCTATTACTGGCAAACTGAGAAAAACATATTTTATAAAGGAAAAAATTTAAAGGTTACAAACTAATTAGTGTTTAATGAGAAGCCAATCTAAATACACTCTCAACATTCGTTTTTGCTACAGTATCCTGTAATGACCTTTAAAAAGAGGTCAAGATACACACTCTGACCAGGCAGGAATTACTGGGCTGAGCACACCCAGAGAACACTTAAACAAAGATTGCATACAATTCCAAAATGGCCAACACAAAGCGATCTGCCGCGACTAATTGCATCTGGCAAGCGGAACCCTTCAGTAGCGGTAAACTCCTCGCAGCAGGGGAAGTTCTGAACCCTTGCAAATGCTGGACTGATGTGATTGAATATGACAGCAGCGAACAATTGGAGCTCGTTGTTATGGCAGTAGGGAGCAAGGACATCAACATTTATAGATGCAGAACTCTTAGCATATGCAAAAAATAAAGGTGCCAAGTGTCCTTAATGACGACGGCTGACAACAACTGTGCTGACATTAAGAGAGCTCACTGGCAGACTACAACCAACTCCCCAACTGGAGTTCACTTCTGAACTCATTTCACTTGGTCACCTTAGCCAAGTGTTTGATCCGTGTGAACTCTCTTCTCAAGATGTGTCTTGGGTGATTGGCAGTCAAAACTGCACGAGTTCAAGCCCAGTTCTCTGGCATGGCTTCCCTTCTTGTAGTGAATACGCTCAACTCCAGAGCTAAACAAGGCGTCCCGTTAAAGGTATCCTCAAAATTGCAGGGAAATAAAAAGCATAACAATAAATGGGCTACAGTACAGCAAGGATCCGTCGATATGGAGGGCCTTTTGATGGCACCAGCTAGAGAGAGACCTAGATAAGTTTGTGATGTTTGGTGTCAGACACTTATACCCAGAACAGGTCTGAAGGCATGGAGTGCCATACACCTGTGTCCTTCAACAGTTTAAACTCAGAAGGGCCCCACACAGGTCTGCAGCTAAGGACTGCCTGCATGTATGCCCTATTATAGCTTCTACTAAACACAGCGACACAGATTTCAAACCAGGGTTTACCATGCACCTATGCCCTAAGATAGTTTCTGCTAGTGGGTGTCCCACTGAGTTCTGTAGCTAAGGTATCCCATGCTTTTCTGACCTATGACAGTTTCCACCAATGAGAGAGCAACCCAGGTCTGCAGCTATGGACTGCCATACACCGTTACATTCTACCATCTTGTACTCCGGGCCCATACAAATGTGCTCTGGCTTTGCAGTTACATACTGCCATGCACATGTGCCCTATGACAGTCTGCACAAAGGATGGAGCCACACAGGTCTGCAGCTAGGGGGTGCCAGCCAACCGTGCCTCATGTCATTTTATACTGCGAGCCCTAAAAATGTGCCCGGGGTTTGCAGCTATGGAGTGACATGCACCTATGCCCTGTGATCATTTGCACAAAAGAGGCCCCACGCCTGTGCTCTGGGAAGGTCGGCAACTAAGGAGCACCTATGACATGTTTGTGTTAAGGAGGTCCCTACAATTGAGTTATCATCCTGTTCCCTAAGAGGGCCCTACAACTGCACCCTGGGCAGGTATGCTGCTACGTCTCAGGCATAAGACAAGTATGTGGTCCCCACACCTGTGTTCTGAGGCAGGGAGGATAACCGAGCTGTCCTCACACTAAACACTTATACTGGCCACTGGCAAAACAGGGTGTGCACAAGAACTACAAGATATGGATGCATCAGTAAATGTTATTACCTGGTGTACTCCGAACCTTTGCAGGGCTTCTTTCCTATAGAGAAAGAACGGACCTCTGAGCCATGGTCCAACTTTCTCTTCATCTGAAAGGGAAGAAAAACGGAGGAATGAATTACTGAGTGTGCCAGATGCAGTGCAATCCATTGTACAAGGCTACAGTTTCTTCCATTTGAGCATCTCACCAGTACTGTCTGGCCTTCCAGATATTAGTCTGAGCAACCAGGTATTCACGATGCAAATTTTCCTCTGTAGATTTAACTGGATGATTCCACTCCAATTGTTATGAGAACACAATTTAAATGCAGTTGGACCAATATTTTCGGATTGCGTGCTGATGCAAACAGGCCCCATATCAAGAAGGCCCCTAGATTTTGAACCATCAACCCTTTTAACTATGGGATCTGCAGTTTTACGATTGCAATTATATGTATTTGCCTACTGGTTTGAGTGTGCATAATATATTCAGTCATTAAAAAGCAGGGCTGGCTGTGTGTCCCACGTGACATGGGCCCCGTTGACATATGGATACGCATAGATTTCTCATTAGAGTCTGGGTCCTGGCTGAGAAGACTCGTGTTGCTGTGCTTTACATATTTCAAATGAAAGGACACAAAATGATCTGCCACGCATCAGAACGAAAGGAATATGGAGGCATTAATTGCTAGATAAATTATTCTTTAAAAAAAAAAAAAAAAACTTCGTTTCAACTTTTTCCTCATTGCGTTATGGAACCATATAGTACTAAATGGCGTTACGCAGCTCAGATAAAACCATACTTAATATTACATACACTTTTGAAAACACAAACAGCATTTGGAAGACACCGCTTGCGTATTACAGCTGAATATAGTTAGAATTACGTTTTTAAAACAGTTCTGCGGAAACATTGGGCATGCCTGGGGAGGAGCGTCATTAAGACCGAGACATTGCTGGGGTGAAGGTGAACCTGCTCCTTAAAGCGACAAACTATTGCAAGTTATCAGGAAATCAATAGGAGGCTGAAGAATCGCCGGGAGAAAGGCTGCTCTGCCTTACCAGCCCAGATAAGGGGGGTAATGAATCAAAAGGTGCACGGATTCTGACGCGCCTCTCTCAGATTTATGTGGCATTCAATGTGCGATCAGGGGTTTGTACACACACACATCCCGAGACTCATACAAGCAGCGAGCAGCACAGCACACCGACCGTCCCACATGTTTCTAAAGAGCGTACGCTCGTAAGCAGGCAGGAGATCTGCCGCACATGCGGTGCAACTGTTGTGGAATATGTACTCCACTCTATGTACTCAAAGAAGAGTATGATTACACTTGTGGTATATATGTCCTGACACCACGAGTCACATGAAAAGGCAGCCTTCCTATGAAACTGGGAAACCCCTTCTCTGGAGAGCCACCAGATGTAAGACTGGGTTTCCTCGTGGAGTAAGGTAGCCAGCTCTGGTCGCACGCTCTCTGCTTTCATTAGCAGTGCGTGCACGGGCACAGGCTATCTCACAAGCCGCGCCAAGGCTCCACGGCCACACCAACATCCCCGGGCAGAGGACAAAACACCACTTGTGGGCAACCGGACAGAGGTCGCGCTGCTGCGGGGTTCCCTCAGCCCGTTTCAAACGTCTTGTGAAAGAAGCACAACAATCCGATCCCGTGCCCAGTGCTCAGGGGAGACCACCCCGAGCAGGAGGCTTAGAAAAGCAGGCACACTGAGGATTCCTCGGTCTCTCGGACAACAGAAAGGATGGTTTTATACCACTCCCGGTATCTGCACCCCGACCCAGCTCCGCAGAGACAGTGCAACATTCTATGATGGGCATCGCCGCTTTTATCGAAAGCATCAGCGGGTCTTATTTACCCAACAGCTCCCTGCAAATGCCCGTGCGGTGGCACCGATCATCCCGACGAGGTTGCTGCCATGCAGTAGGGCTTGGCAACACCCTGGCGCAGCAAGAGCCAGGTGACACCAGATAAATGAACAGTCGCACTGTGCCCAAAGACCCCCAAAATACCCTGGGAACCAGGGGAATGTGGCACAGGTAGCCGAAAACATAAGGACACGAGCATGCACACTCAAAGCGCCCATCACTCGGCCTCGGCTGGGGCAACATTTTGCAACATATCCTCACAGTGCGTGTGTGTGTTTACATATCATGAATCCTCGCAATGGAACACAGGTGCAAACGCCAGGCACCGGAAGGCTTTTGGCCACGACAATAGCAGCAAAACAGTAATCCTCACACCAGTGGGCGATTAGAGAAAGAATACACATTAATAAAAGCAACACAACATTATACGCTCGCGTGAAATGTCGGCAAGTGAAGCCACGGCATGGGCACCGAGCTGTCCGCACGCATTGGCACGGATTTTTAACATGTAGGCTCGGGTCCAGGGCGTCCATCCCGGGGCATGAGGGGCTAACGGGGCGGAGGGGGGCGACTTACTTTATAGAAGATCATTTTGAGGGTGCCGTAGAAGCCCATGGTGGTGGCGGGGGGCTCTCAGAGGATGCAGGCGCCCCGGTGTGTCGGTGCACGGCCGCGTGCGCCCTGCCCAGGTAGGTCTGTCCCGGAGTCTGCTATGGACATGCTCGGGCACGTCAGGGGCGGTGAGAGCGGGGCCGCCGCTCGCTGCACAGGACGGTGTGCGGAGCCCGGGAGGAGGCGGCGCCTGTCACTGGCTCTCAGAGAATACACGGCTCGGATTACAGCCCCCTCCCCCGCAGCTGCAGTGGTGCAGGCCGGCTCCTGCCGTGCACGCCGCACAGGGGACGCTGGAGCAGACGGGGGCAGATGGGTCCGTCTGAGGGCAAGCGTGGCACAGGGCGGGGTGGAGGGGGTGTTAGGGAAACGCAAAGAATAGAGCGGTGAAGGGTGAACGAGTGACGCGCCAAAGGGACAACACGGAGTCTTTCTGTGTGGGGAAGAGGGGCGGCTGACACCACGCGGGGGACAGATGTCCCATGGCATAACAACGGGGGTGCGAGGGCAAAAGGGACTGAAGGAGGAACACAGGTGGCGAGCGTAAAGCGCAGATGATTGGGCTGAATGCAGGCCATAGTGGGTGTTGGGCATGCTGGTAGGGCACAATGAGGGGAGGGGGCTGACATGTGGCAGAGAGGACCCACTTTATCAAGATCACAGAGGTGGGTGTCGGAAATTACAACCTGGAGTGGGGTCATGGGCGGCTGGGCGCAGAGCCCCGGAGGGGGCAAGGCTGCGCACAGGAGACCGGGGGGTGAGGGGGCCAAACACAGCACGGAGAGGGGCCGAGGGGTATGTTGGTGGCTGGGCACGGGGAAAGGCCGAGGGCAGAGTGCCCTGCTGGATGGCTAAGGGCAGAACTAAAAGGGGGGCGGGTTTAAGTACAGAAATTCCTGTGGCATATGCCGGCAGCTGAAGACACAGGTCAGTGAGAACTGTGAGCTAATACAATAGAGTCGAGGTCAGAGGAAAAGGGGACACAGAAAAGGTAGGTAACGACAAAACTGTGGACAAAGCTCAAGCGAAGCTGAGGGTAGATAAAAACGAGGTAAGCGGAAAAGGAATGAAAGAGCGGACACTTAACTAGAGCAACGTGCTTATGTGTACAGCACGCAGAGGTAAGGGTGACCCAGGGTACAGCACCGAATGACTTAATTTAAGCTTTTCCGAAAGTAGGAAATGCTTACTAACTACTTTTAGGTAGCGAGAGCAAGACCGTTCCATTTTTACCTGGCATACTTTAAAGTGGACAGTATTAGAATGAGTAACCCTTTTAGTTTCGGTTGCAAGTGTACCTATTTAAGAGGATTACTTTTGTCTCCACTCGCCCTAAGGCGCCCACATTAAAGGATCACATTGGGGCCTTCTTGTTATGCGGCTCGCGCGTACACACAAAGACACTCTTACACCAACACCCCCTCCCCACCTTTTGTGCCAACAAAACTAGTGGTATAGTATATCGCTACACTTCCTTAGGTCACGGAAAGGGACTGCCCTTTTTATTGTAATCCGCTCCCTCTCTGTAGCCGATAAACTACATAAATGGAAACGTGTGATCTTAATTTTATAACCTAGTTCAACTAAAACAGCAGAGATGAGCAACTTTTTGGTGGCGCGTCACTGATGATGTCACTTTCGGGAGACTTCCACCCTTAACCTGCCGTGGCACGATTAATTGCTCACTTCTATGGGGTTCTGAACAACAGCAAAGCCTGAGTACAGAAACGGCTAAAACAAATACCCCGAGACCCGCAGCGCAGAGGCGGGGGGCTCCCTGCACTTACTCTGCCGACTGAGGGCAGAGCACAGGTAGGGCTCACAGGGGATGCGAGCAACACCAGCCTCGTTCCCACCGTGTCCCCGTGGGAGCCTATCTCGGAAAACGCGGCTGTTTCCTTTTTGTCACTTGAGCTAGCAGGTGGAATGTTCCCAGGGACACTTTTATTTTTTTGCATAAAGTGCTGCATACTTCAGGACTGGTCGACTGGATCAAACGAGCCCATTTTCACTAATTAGAGTCATGCTCGGCTGTAAGCCGTCCAGGCTTGAACGGCAGGTTTATGTAACTCAAACATTACATGTTCGTCTCCAACCGAAAGACAGAAGACTGTGCATTACAATTGGGCATGTTAAGGTGCTACGGCAGAGGTTGGTGCAGCGGACGTCTTTGCCTGGATTTAGGTAATGCCTCGCGCCTCAGCCCTCACCACGATTACGTTTCAGGGGTGTGCTGCTAGAGGCTCTCTTGCTCTCACTATACTGTACTCCAGCGCCCCACAGGGGAGCTGCGCACAGCTGCCTAACTTACTGGGCGTGGCCACGCGCACTTTCTAAGGCGGAGCACGATTACTATTTGAATGTTCGTCTGTCATGCAAATATGCAAAAAAATCACACCACAAGCGGGCGCCATCAATGCGTGCAGCGTTCTACAAATGCCTACGTATTTCTATTATAACGCAATGTTGGTTTGCTGGCCGTTCTCATACGAAAAGAATCGAACACCGGGTTTTAGTTTAAATTTGCTCTGTTGAGATTAACACATTTTTTATTTTCTGAACCGCCTGCCACACAACGCTAATGTTGCAGACACGATTGAGAGTAGGCCTGGACACAATTTTAAGTACGACATAGTAACTGGAGTAATTCCGCGTTACCACTGTGAGGTGAAATTACCTGAAATTAGGCAAATACACGTTTGCTTAATTTTGACTGATTTCAGGCTAACACTCTTATGCAAGAGCACTGGAACAGAACAGAAGTGGTTGCTAGATGCTGCTGTTTTGTTGCATTTAGCGTTATTTTCTTAGTGCAAATGTATCCTTGTGTCCATTTTGCATGCAAGAGTACATTTTGTGCTAAGAAAATAGAGCTAAATGCAGGGCTACTCTCTTCGTGTATTGTTGAGTAATTACACTACAGCAAATTGAAGGAGTTATCCCACCCCTAATTGAGAGTTACTGTTTAATTATCCACAAACACTAGCACCCCCCAGAAGCAATGCCCATCACAGATTCAAACTCTTAAGTATGAGCCCCATTTTGCTAGACCCAGGAATTTTTTTTGCAGTTTTATATAGCACAAACATAACTCGTTTTACCTGAGCTCCAGTTATATTACACACTGACAAATTCATCTTTTAGGCACAAGAAGATTAAGTGATGTGCCCAGAATCACATCGTGTTGAGCCAATGCCCATACTTGTACCTGGTTCCCCAGTACCAAAGTCAGCAGCTCTGGCCCTTATGCCACATCCCCTCCTACAAACTGTGTCCAGCATGGCCTTGCCCATCCACAGACTATCACCTTATGTCTAACATTCCTGCAGACCCAGTAAATGCCAGCCATGCAAAGCGCCCACAAGAAACAAAGTATCCTATTGGTCAGTTAGTAATCTAATTTCCTTCTTCGTCATACTGACTGATGCTGGATCAGAGGAGGGCAACTGGCTGAGCTATCTAAAACAAGTGATAATCAAATGTTTTGTTGTAAAATTTACTGAAGACATAACTGAAGTGGTAATAAGGATAAGAACTCAAGACTGATGCAAACAGTTACATTTCGGAGATATCTAAAGGTGTGCTCTAGGGCTCAACAGTTTACAATATTAATGCAAACTCACAAGAGAGTGGAATTTAATAAAATATCTACTTGTTCATGGGACACAATGCTTTGTAAAGCTATCTGTCCTGTAAAAAAAATCTACTTGTCCCTTTGGTGCCATGTAGTGCAGCGAGAAATTATGGCAGCAATCTCCAAATGTAAGAACTCCGATAATAGCCTCTCTGATTATGCCGGGGCTATAACTATAGTAGGGTTTGAATACTTGCAATTTCAATCCATACTATAGCAATTACCTTATTTTGCCACCTTTCTGCAGATCTAAATATTGGGGCTGGAGGAAGCAGTAAGCAATAGTTCCAGGGCTAGAATGCCTTTGAGTCTGCAGACCTACTAACTTGCATGTTTTAAGGATGTTCACCAGCTTTCCTCTAATATTTTCTCATAATGAGAAAGGTTGGAAATTACTCCTGATAATGGCAAAAGTATAAGTTCTTCCAGGGTTGGGAAAAAAAGTGGTTGGAGGGAAAGTGAACTTGTAAACGCTCAACAGATTTTCACATGAGCAAATCTACACATGCATATTTTCACAAATATTTTCTAGGAATTCAATTTCCTGGTCTACTTCTGTAAGTTCTTGCAAATTCATGAAAGCCACTAATTCAAAGAAAAATACCAGGGTGCACTTCTGTGACTCTCTCTAAGAATTGGGTCCCCAAGTAGATCTGGCGTTAAAGATTTTTTTTTTTTTAATTTAACTTTTATTTCTCTCTATCGACTGTTTTTTCTGTGAGTGATCACATTCTGCTCTTCCACAAGTAGCATATTGGCACACAAAGTAGTTTTGTTCAGTGCCAGGAACATTTGTAGCAATCAGTGGCATAACGAAACTGGAGGGGGTTCCCCTGCAAAGAACATAGATGGTCCCCCCTCCAGACTCACTCAGGGCAGGTGCTGTGCTGAGGGGGGACCCAAAGGGGGTCTGGAGGGCCTTTGTTACGCCACTGGTGGCAGTGTGTGATTTTTGAGACCAAAAACTTTTTTTTTCTCTTTGCCAGTGTTTGTTACTATGGTGAGAGTCTGGCAGCTCCAACAACAATAAAGTGCTACATAAGCCATGTCAAAACAAGACACGCATTGACGAAACCAAAAGACTCAGAAAAATGTTGTATCGTTGGCTTTGCCAGTGCTTGTTTATTTTCATGGTTCCCATAATCTTGTTGAAAATGGATACACTGATTTTCCACTAGAAATATTTTTTGTAAATACTAGCATGCATCAACACATTTTACTAAATGATGCTTCAAAGAAATGGCACCTAAAATTTCACAGTAGCAAAACGTTTTTTTTTTCTACTTACATTTTTTTCTGAACATTTTATTTTGAAAACAAATAATCTTCACTTTTGCTTACAAACTTCTGCAAACATTTGCATCTAATCAGAGAACATTCTGGGAGGATTATACTTAGCCTCCTATTGTTAAACTTTTCAAACGTGTGTACGCTTTTTTTTTTTACTGGAACCACTGTCAGTAGTGCAGTGTGAACTTAAAACATTTATTTACAGCGCTCACCCTAATGCTGAAGGCTTTTCATTAATGAACCATAAATACAAGTTCGAACAGCATTAACATAGGGACACATATTACCTGAACTGCAGATAGCTCCTTTCTCTGTAAACTGGCATCCAAAGGGTTTGTGCTGCAGAGGGTTGGGCATACTTGTCCCAAGGACAAAATAAACATGAAAACTTGTTGCCCTTGACCTCAAACAATATGGGGGGCATCTCAGAGCACTCTGAGTGCTAAGAAGGAAGGATTGTGGGCACCAGAGGGAATTTTGAGGAAAGCAGGTCTTCAACTGTGCTGGAAGAGGCTGGTGATACTCCAGATAAGCAGAGCGGGTACAATGGAAAATTGTTCATTAGGAATGAAAGAAGACTTGTCACTCTATCGATAAACACACACAAGCGTGAGAGGTGCATTTCAGAAGAGCAACTTCGTTTTTTTGATACAGACTGTGGCCTGCTGTAAACTGAGGGAGCAGCAGCATTGCAAGACAGTCCTGTCCTGAAACTAATCCTGGAGGCAGACCAGGTTCTGGACTTTCTTATAAACTATAGCCCCTAAGACATTCCTATCTAAAAGGCAAATAAACCCCATACCTGCAACTTCATACAAGGATCTTAGAACAAGGCAACATGATAATTTGCTTTTGGGGCACTCCTTTTCCTGTCTCAACAAGGACACTTTAAGGTTATCTGTACACAATTTGTGCAGTTATGATAGTTTCCTACAAAGACATTAATTGTAAGGCAACCCCTTGATGCCACAAGGGCATCGATAGCTGATGAGAGGCCCCACCAAGCATCTAAATGCGAAGCATGGTGGCAAAGCATCCATCATGAGAAGAGCTCCCGGGTGCATTGCTAGGAACTAATGGGATGAAAAAGATAAGCAGATCAATAGCCTAGGAGGAGCCCTTTCATTAGCTTGGAGAACAAAGGTGGGAATAGGTTGATGGAATTAGTGGGGTGATCAAAGACTAATCTAAGGTTTGGAAGGAAAACATAAAAGGTGGCTCTGTATTGATGCAAGGTAAGGTGGCACCAATGTTCAAGGCAGACATACATTTTAAGAGGAGGTGGCCTGTTTCCCCTGGGTGGGCTTCTCCAGAAGCTCTGCATGCTTACCTCATTCCAGTCTTCTATCTGGCTAACAATGGAGTGACCAATGACCCACAAGAATTGGGTCTAGAAATCTCAAAGGGATGTCCATGAGGCAACATCACCTGGATTGTAGACTCGTGAGATGTCTGATCCGACCACCCTCTCGAAGGCCTTCACAAAAGCGAGCAGTGGGTGCTACTACCATATCTTCTTTGAAGTTGAGTGAGTGAATCATTCGCCAATCAGATACATACATTCTATTTCAGAATATCTTACATGGCACTGTCATCCTTGACAGATTTGGGTGCATTCTGGATCAGACTATCATTGCTGATTATGTGGAGAGTGGCATTAGCCAAAATAAAAGAACAAATGTTCTTTCCTGATTCTGTGTTTTTGTTCAGAACATTATAATAACCCTAGGAAATACTTTTTTCAGACACCTTCGGCTCAGCCAGTGAAACCTTTCCATACCACTTGCTAATGTTAAAAAAAAAAAAAAGAAAAACCAGAAACTATGGAAAAATAGCAACCTTACGAGAAAGGACGCCTAGGCCTCCCACATTTCGAACTTTAACTTTGGGCTGCACAACTGTAAAACACATGGCTTAAGTGCAGTGGGCTGGTATTTATTAGAAAAAAAAGTTGCTTATATCACTATGGCCAGCTTGTGAGCAACGCACATCAAGCAAAGTGCTTGCTTACCGAAGACTGCCAGGTTTGTCAGAAACACCTGGCCTAAGGGATTTTCAAAACTAGATATATGTTCTACATACACCCCTAAAACACATAGTGGACAAACAGTACCCCCTTTGTAAAAGGTACAATAGGAATGAAAGCTGTATTACGTAAAATCTGGAGATGCACAGGGCCTAAAACCTAAACATGAATAAGGAATGTAACTCTTTCAGAAACATTAGGGAATACTTTCTAATACTGCACGGTTCCAGCACAATGGAGAACTAGTGCGATCAGTTCGAGACAGCTAAAATACACACTGTTTGAAGTCAAGGGATCACATATTACATGGGTGATACCAGTCCGGGGGGATCCATTAATAATTAACATGCCAATACCATACTAAATGGACTCTGGAGTCACAAGCTCCACAATCATTAAAAAAATGCTCCACAAGCACGAAAAAATCCACACAGAAGAAAACAAATGTTTGATGCACTATTCTGTTCTACAATATAAATTCTTTTTTCCATATGGAAATACAACTTAACTCCTGTGACATGCCTTTGGCCAGGGGTGCTTAAATGTGGATTTATTAAATTCTCCCATTTGGTATCTTTACTTTTACTGTACACACCTGTGAAGGTTTAGGGCCTTCTGCAATAATGGGAGATAATAAAACCCACCTGTATTATACATAGCCCCCCACCTCACCCGAATCTTGATGTAAAGCCTTTCTCATCCTCATCAAGATTAACACAAGCACTTTTGTTGTGTTAGTGAGCAGAGAAAACACACAGTACTACACGCTGTGTTTTAGGAGTTGTGAACTTTTACATTCAGCAAGAGTGAGCTGCTGAAAAGTCACAATGCATATTTATTTTCTGCAGATCAATTACTTAGATTATTTACAAGATCCCTATATTATACAAGTGTAAACATTGTGGTTTGTTGCACTATCCCACAGAGATGGCGCACAATGATTGTAAATCCCCAGATGTTAGTACATCTGTCATGTGGTGTATGAGGTTCATAAACGTGTTTACTAGACACGCTCGAGCACTTTGGAGATAGAACACCTTTGAATTGAACAATGTCATTGATAGTTGTATTATGCATGGTGTGGTCTACTTAAACTACAGCACACAATTTGTCTTTTTTAACGTCTGATCAGCTAAATCACCTTAGCAGAAGGATCTTGGCGGCTTCCACAACAGTGCTGATAGATGCTGGTGTGATGATGTTTGCACTAGGATCATGAACTATGTCTACATTGATCTGAACCATCTCCTAACATCTAATATTAATTTCTAAAGCAGCGTGGTTCACCTGAGCCCATGCAAATTTACAAACCAAGAATTAAGAATCTGACATAGACTTGCTTCTTGAAGCATCACCATTAGCAAAGGAGATAGTTCATGTTGACATTAATTCTTGCAATCAGTCAATGAAATTAGCTCACTCTTAGAACGTTCCACAATGTACTGATATGTGAAGTTGTGCAACGAAACAAGGTAATAATGCTGGATAAAACAATGAAGATGTGCTTCATTCCAATCTCAGTGACCTGATTCTGATCCACTGTAGTGCTCTGATGCCCACTCCGATTAGCTCTTATACCTCTCAAGAGCACCTAAGGCAAGTAAGGTATGCAGTATGCACTTCAGGTGCAAATTATGTAAACATATATTATGTACCATACTCAAAATGCATCAACGGTACAAGCAGGGATCATACATTTGAGACTCAGAGGTCCATCTGCTCCTTCGAGCACGGATATAACTTGACAACAGGGCTTTAGGTACGCAGGGTCCTTCCGGTCTGAGACCCCAAAGTAATTACAAACGGTCACTGAAACGGGTCCCTGTCGGCCTCTGTATTCCTGTCCACTTTAGTAGCAAAAACACTGATCTGTTTCTGAAAAACGAATGTAAAAAATGTTACAGTAATCCACATCAGCAGTTTAGTTCCTCTTTATAAGTCACATGATGTACTTAATTTTGCATTCTGTAAGAGTGTTAGCTACCTCCAGGATATTACATTTCACACGAGTATTTTTTTGGGGTTAAGCCACGCTCCCAACTACAGAGGCCACGCCCCTTTTAGAGGCCCTCCACTTTTTTCATCCCACTTAAAGCTCTGCGTGTCAAATACTATACTGCTTGCCCTTCAAAAAACATTCCATAGACTTATTCACCAGGTAACACATGCAGGATGAAGCGTCACAGTAGGTACAACTAATCAGTTCGGTGTATTTTTAAGTAAAATGAAAATTAAAGGTTTTACATAAAAACTCGTCAGAACAAAGCAGTTTACCAAAGGAACGTGAATTAAAAATTGTAAAAGATTTAACCACGCTCCTACTAGACCTCCACATGTTTGCTGGAGACGACCATGTTTAATACTTGTCTCAACCCTTTTACTGTACTTCCATTACTCATCTGCCAGCGCCACAGGTCTCCTAACCAATTGAACGTCCCAAATCCTTTGTCACAAACACTGTCAACAAATAATTATTAAACAGTGCCAGGAAGTAATTTCCTTCTGCCTACTAAAACATCTGCTGCTGTCCACGTGAGCACATATGGGGGGCCTCCTGCTTCAAATTCATTAGGTTTCGAAAGGTCAACAAAGCATTCCTGCTAACCCAAAGAGTCCACGCCACGAATTATTTTAATGGATGCAAAGATGCAAGGTCCACTAAGTCCATTCTTCCGGATGACACTTTGTTCTGGCACCTCCAGCAGTCTGTTGTGCGCATACTGTAATTAACACTTGCCTACTGCCTCCAAATGAACCACCAGATCAAATTACACTAATCATCCATTGAGCGAAAATACCCAGAGGGGGCAGGAGGAAAAAGCGGCTTCCCACACGTAAATAGACCCCACTTTTCTCCCAGATATGCTGTCACAATCAGCTCTATAATGCCGATAACATCTGCAGTTTAAATTTGTGTACATCTGTGTTTTCCAGAGTCTTGGGAGTTCCCAGGGTTCGCCTTTATTTTTGTTAAAAGACCTGTGCATTGTCCATTTACAATTTTGTCTGTATCTCCCAAACTATATTCAGATATTACAGGCTCACTCTGTATCACACACGTAGACAGACTGCATGTAAATACCCGAACTAACATGCTTTAACTGTGTTCTTTTTTGGATGAAGGAGATCTTTCCCTGTATGAACGGTAAAAAAAAAAAACTAAAAAAAACCTGAAATCCTACTCATGGAGCTGCAGAGCCTGTCTCTCTATCTATCGTTCTTAACAGGCTGTGGGGCCTTAACACCCCGCCCCCCAACCTACTTACCTGTAGTCATAACACAGTGGTGGTGGTCACCCTGTGCTATGACAGTTTCCACAGGAAATGTTTTTTTCTTTAATAATGTTGGGGACATTTGACGAATCTGCACAGAGATTTGAAAAGCCACTTTGGCTCCTTCACGGAAAGTTTTGCACTGTTCCATCAATTTGGGGCCAACATTAACAAAGGGGCCATAAAAGTGAGATTTTGCATGTTAATTCCTATAGGAAAGTCTGTCAGTTACAGTAAAAAGTCAGAACGAAATTATAGCAATCTGGGCAAAAAGTTACCAATCAAGTGATAATAGATATAACTTTTGGCCACATACTAGGCACATAGCATATTTGTCAAGCCACTCACATCTGGTCGTGTATTCGGGATAGAAAGGACACAGATTTCTCAAACCCCATATGCAGGGGTGGCATAAGCTCACCTATACATCTTTAAGAGGATATGATTTAGCCATTCTAGAAATAACCGTGTATACAGTGGGAAAAGGCAGGTGCTGCTCCTCCATTAGGACGGATGAGCGTAGCCCCCCTGCCAGCAAGAGACAAAACCTTTACAAGGAAACGATAATAAACATTGTTTATTATCGTTTCCTTGTAAAGGGACGGGGCCACAGGGGTGATGAGTGTGAGGGGGAGTGCTCAGCACTTATTCTCAGAGCATATGTGTGTTTGGCCGGCCGTCTTGGGCTGGCCAAACACACATGCACACAGTTGCTGGGCTGAAGAGAGCCTGCCCTGGCTCCCAGTCTGCTTGGGAGTGCCCCGGCTGGGCGCTGCCAGACAATCCTGATGCTGCTCTGACCAGCGTCAGGATGGCCGCAGGCCAGGCTGGGAGCCTGTGCCTGCAGCATGCTGAGGAGACGGAGGAGCGGCGTTCAGGTAGGTTTATTTATTTTTGATTTTTTTAAATTAATATTCACCCCCGCTAACCTCCTGCTCCCCCCCACACGTGCGCCACCCTGCCCCCCTTAACACCCGCGAGCCACGACTGGTAAAAGGGCATGGGCAAAGACCGTATACTGTGTGAAAAACATATGGGGCTTGACTAGAGGTCATGCCCTGTATTAGCTGTGGCCCTGTATGTAGCGGGCACAGGGTACGTATGGTTAAAGGCCATGTCATAGATGCTATACTTTCAGCCAACGGCACAAGCCATTTCCCCAAGGGAAGCACTAAGTTCACTAGTTCACTAGTGGTTTACTTTGTAACGCTGTGTAACTGTACCCAATGACCAGCGCAATGGGGATTGTTATGCGGGCGCACTTTACCATTCTGGCACACTATAATGCTGCTTCAACGTTTCAGGCTCCACACAAGATACCATGCACTCACTATTCTTGACTGGTCAGAGACAGACATTAGTTCACACTGCTCAAATCCACGAATTTTTCACATAGTTCCTTTGCTCGCTCACAAGAACAGCAACGTGGCATGGTAAAGTCGACTGCCACACAGCCATTTTAATACAAGACTGGTACAAATGGTTATATGTGGTTAACAGCGGCACAGGGAATAGTGTATCGGGGCTCGTTGACTTCCACGACATCGGCCTAACTATGACATCCGTCCACTTCTTGATCAAACATATAAGGATTCGGGAGAGGCTGAAATGAGGCGCCTCCAGGTGGCCGTGCCCACAAGAACCCAATCTGAAGCGAACCATAGTCAGGAACGCAGCTCGGGGGCGGGGGGGGATGTGGAGGGGTTTACGCCCCCTAATAAATTGATTTTCTGCTAAATAGTAGGGTATAGGTGGCTTTTCGTCGGGTATGCTGAGGTGTCTATCGGATTTCACCATTAAGTTTTACAAACACTCCCTTTCTCTGTGTCGGTTAGTTTACAAAATACTTTTCCCCTCACTTAATACCCCTACCAACTGCATCCTCCCCCTTTCTACCGCCCCTTAAGACGTTCTCATGAGCCCTGCTCCCGTATAATGTAGTTTTATATTATACTCCAGCGTGTTTGCGGGAAAATCTGAAACTCGCACCCCCCTATCTTACTGACCAACCTACGCCCCCGACCACAGTCCGCCTCAATGGCAGAGACCTCCGCCTCGAGCACTGCGAGTCATCCCTCATCTGCCACATGAACTCTTCTTTCTGGCTTTTTACACTTGGTATGCAGGAAGCGAGCCGCAGATACGGCGAATCTCTTCCCTGTGTCAGCGATCCTGCCTTTATTGTCATGACAACGCAATTTCCATCAGTCTGACGGTGAGAAAAGGGGCGGCCACCTCCCAGGGAGGCGCACGGCTCGACCATGGCATGCTCTCTGGCCCCGGGGAGGGCAGCACGCAGGAATGCCAGGCACGCCGGGGTCAGGCCCCAGCCTTTGAAGCCTCACTCAGCCACCGTCAGCAACCTTCTGCCTGGCAATTTCACATTAACAGAGGCCGCGGGCGGAGCTTGGGAACCTGCCCGACCCAAACGGGAGCCTCCGGCAACAGGTGCCTGCAGCTCCGGGTGTATTCACACACTTCTCCCCTTTAACCATGCACGTGCTTCTCTCAAAGGGCCTCCATCGCAAAACACACAGGGTCGAGTGCCGTGTATTAACTGCGCCCACAACCCCGAAGATAGTGAGCTCTCTCGAGAGCACAGTTGCAGTGTGTTGTTTAGAGCTACTTTTGTACTAGAATAACATTTACACAAAGGTAGACGAGCAAACAAATTAACAGGAGGAGCCAGAGCCAAGCCAAGGTCCTGGCTTGGCTCTTAGAGCCAGTTCACAAGCCCCCCTGAAGGCGTGTGCTATGTAAATCATACCAGAAACATCACATAAAATATGAAAGTCTCTTCAGAACTCAAAAGTGTATTTCATTTGACATCAATATGTCACATTATAGCACCACTCTGAGAAGTACGTATTAAAATTGATAGTTTTTAAATATGAACTTTAAACCATTCATGCCCTTCTACGCACACTGGCAACAGTGCTATTAGTGAACTAAAATCCAAGACAGCTGCCATGTGAAGCCTGTATTTGACGGAGATCGCTATCAAACAATATTCTAGTCTATTAAACCGAACACAATAGATTTTTGTATAGCTGGTATTCTGGACTTGCATGTTTGAAAGTGATTATGAAGAAAAAAATAGTTTTGGTGAAATAAAATATTTGGTTCAGATCAAACAATTCAAGAAGGGAAGCCATAATTTATCCAGGCATTCTGTCTTCATTTTGTAAAAGTCAGCCATAACATAAGTTTCTATTTGTTTCACCTTTTCATGTCAATGCTTTGCTTTTACCTCTTTATGCACTGTACTGTTTTTTATACAGCACAACTTTGAACCAAAGATATTGAAGCTTCTTCACATAAGTACCAGTTTCATACATAATTTGCCCAGAACCACAGGACGTTGAGCCAATGTTGAGAGTCAAACCTGTACCAGTTCCAAAAACGACAGCTCTGGCCGTGATACCACATCCTGGGTAGAACATGTGTTTCATGCCAAAACCACATAAAAGCTTGGCTCGTCAGGGGCTCGAAGTTCCAACAGACACTGCAACTAAGCCAGAGCCAGGCTTCAGACTCTAGCCTAGCTTTAGCTTTCAGCAGCTGGCCAACCTCTACATTTACACATCACAACGCACCAATATGTCACTCTCGACAGTGGGTCACTAGAGCAGACAACACAAGCCAAAAATGCCAACACTATATAAGCAAATAACACAAGCCAAAGTGTCAACACAGTCTTCTGTGTCAAAGAATGGGAAGAGCAGCACTCACACCCATGTGGTTGCTTAGTTCTAAATATGACACATACATTTTTATAATTGGGACCACGTCTATTTTAACCTAAGCAAATTACTACCATTTAAAGAAGCTCCATAGGAAGAGATTAGAAGCTTTCACACTCCCTATGCATACATCTCCTCCCAGCTCCTAAAAAGACTCCAGACCATATAGAATTCGGCAGCCAAACTCATCCTGGACCTCCCCAAACAGACACACCTCAGATAATACGCTGAGGCTAGATCAACAGTGGAAAATCATTTCATCCCCTTGATCATGGTTAGAAGCTATTTAATCATGGGCATTGGACATTTATCAATCAAATGCTTTTAATTAAATAACTCTAATTTGCGCACACCCTAATACTGCCCTCTTGGCCACAACCATGGGGAAAGCCATTCTGTTGATTACACCCCCTAAATGATGCCATCTTTTTGCAATATGTTCAACTGCATTCTCCTTCATCCTTAACGCTTACTGGAATATTCCTAGGGCTGTGAGCAACAAGTGTTGCACCATCTTTAATTGCATTTTTGTGTGGGAACTTTACTAATTTTCTGACTTTTCCTGAAAATACCAGAGGAAAATCCTTACAAATATTTTTCCCAAAGTTTCCATCAAGTCCTATGAGTAGACTTGAGCACGACTAATTGGATCAAAGGTAATGTCCTGTAATATCTGATCAAGCTATACAAGAATAATTGGTGACACTTTCTCCGCTATATAGAGATTTCCATGGTCGTTCCTTCTCTTGAACTCAAAGGAATGGTCTTATACACAAGTAATGGAATTGGTTCTTCTTTCAAACTTTCGGTATCACGTGACTTGCATGTAGTCTCCATTTTAGATTCAACTCCTTTAATTGACATCTCCTATCAGTGGTAAACCTTTGCACACTTTAACATGTGAATGTGCTGTATGTGCATTTCTGATAGGCTCTGACACCCTGTAGTCTGTACAGCCAATTGGAGGGTCATACATTTTAGAACATGTTGTCATTGTTTTGATTTCTTGCTGTGCACTCTAGGGACACTCCATTTTAGCTACACAAAATCAATCATCTGCTCTGTGTCTCTCTCACAGTGTGATGAGAACGCCACTTTATTATATAAACAGCTTTCGTGCTATGGCTCAGTGAGAGGAGCACTTCTATGCTGGGATTATCACAGAACCTCTGCTAGCTGTGAATGAGAAGCAGCCTTGCTGAATCCAACTTCCTGCCTGCCAAGAAGGATAACCTGCACTGGCTTCCTAACACCAACATATGGGTTTAGACTATGCCAAATGATCTGGCAGAGGGTACCCCCCTGTGCTCTCTTTAGTTTAGTATTAGATATAGATAGGAGTAAGCAAATGTTAGCAACAATTACCATGCTTGCATTGTTTGCATTGTTTACCATTCCGATATGTTGACTTCATTATTATGTCTCATCTTTCTAATAATCACAGCACATGCTTATATACAAGAATACGAACATACGTTTCTATCTTTCCTTGTGTTTACCTTGGACATACAAGCATGACTCACAAAAGGGCTAGATCTATTTACACGGATTCCTTAGGAATCAAAGAAGTGTATCTGAGGTTGCCAACAACATCTTTCACTGGTCTGTTTAGGGGTTGGATGTGGTACTGTGAGCTGAAGCTGTATGTTGACTAGGTCTCTATATTTTGAAGTTCATGTCGGTTTAATACACAGTCCTGTTATATCTGTAGGAAGCATATAACATTGGGAAACATATCTGAGGCTTCTAACTCCTACATTTCTCCTCCCACATAGTTCTGTCAACTACAGTAAAATGGAAGCCAGAGTCCACCATAATACCCAGCGGTACCCCAGCAATTCTCATCTCACAAATCAGCTTATGCCTTGAGTTCAGATTCATACTCCTACATTGTCACTCAAAGTCAGAAACCATTCCCCACTATGAACATATTTACTACCAGAACAGTCACAATCTAATTTCCCTACAACATGACATAAGCCTCTTTTGCACACACTAGCAAAATGACCCACAATCCCACAACTGGAGATTTCTTAAGGGTCAAATGTTCTTTACTGCCAAACATGAAATATGCTTTCATATCTATAAGCATACTGAAAATGTATAATTATTATTCTCGGGTAAAGTTTATCACCAAATCTGTTATGTTTAAACCTCGCCAAGGAGTCAATGAGTATGGTCCAGAAGATGTATTCTTCAGATGCTGAGAACTGCACCTGCACTCCAAGGACTCCTGATCACAATAGACTATGGCAAGGACATTGAAAATGCAACTGTGCTCTCGAAGTATGACACTGTCTAACCTATACATAAACTGAGTATGCCATATATGCACAGTGTGTGCATGTTTCAACATTACACAAACCAGGAACACTCAGCTGTTCCCCGGGCTGCAGACAGGCTGCAGCAAACGCAGAGCTCCTGGGCTGGAGCAAGACAGCCCCCTGTGACGAAGGCTGAAGGGCAACAGGTCTGAGTGACAGAGAACCTCAAAAAAGCATGAAGTAGGGGTTGGGTATACATGCAGGAGGGCTGTGATATGGGTGCTGTACATGCTTTAAGGTAAGCGTGCGCTCTGATAATTACAATGTAGCAGCCCAAATGCCTAGAATGGGACAATGCTCAATGATGAGGTACTACGGACCAGTAAAGAAGGTGGCCACATGCAGTCTGCTAAACTAAAAAGATTGTCCCCTACACCAAAGTCTATGAATTGGGCGCACGTAGTTCGCAGGGAAGGGTGTGTCACCCTGTCCGAAAGACTGTACATATGTTTTGCATTTCACTGAATTTTGACCTGGACAAGACAGGGATCAGGGAGTAATTATAAGCATGGATCCCCTGATCTGTCTACAAGAGGTTCCACCCGCAAGACGTGCAGTGGCTGGAGGCGAAGGGGACCTGGAGTCTAAGGGTGAAAAAGCACTGCTAATAGACCCCTTGGAGAAACTGGGACTTGGCACCCCAAGAAATATTAGGTAGCCACAATATGGTAACTCAAATACCCCAATGGGGCGCTCACAGAATCCCCCGCCTCTGGGTGGTCAATTGGCAGAAGACTAAACTATGACTATGGTGGTGTCACACACAGACTACTGAAAAGGAGCTGTGTCTACACCACCTGGGGTCCGAGGCGATGGTGTGAACAGAACAGATTGGAATGGGTCTAGGACCTTTAGAGCAGTAAGCACATACTCAGTACCAGTGGAGGGCTGGTGGATCGTGATGGCGACAAAAGGTTAAGGAGGAGACAATAGTCAAATACATGATCACCAGATCATCAGCTCCTAGAAAGGAGACCAAAAGCAGACATCGCTCATGGTGAAGACTCCCTCAAAATGTATCCCACAAGCACACAAGTCAATTCCTCAAAGGTCAAATAAGATTTAATGGAAAGATTGTTCAGGGTCTTTGGAAAAAAATTCACCACACTAATGGTTGAACTAGGTAAAGATCTCCAGAAGTTAAAGAAAGACACCCAGGATCCAGGGTGAGAGAGTTTTCTATCCAGCAAAACCCACAGATGACAAGCCCATGTAACAGAAATTCTAGTGGCAAGAGACTCTACATGAACAAACCATAATTCTCCCGGAAAAGCTTGGGAACCTGCCAAACTGCTTCACGTGATGCAATGTATGTATTCAAGGGGTTCAGTCAGGGAGGAGTGTGTGAAATCTAGAAACATATGGTCAGCGCATGTCCTGAAAACTGCTGGGGCTGAAAGATTTGGACTTCATCAAGTTGGACAGGGCTAACAGGGTAGTCGGCCCATGATGACATGGGACTCAAGCACCTAACATACAGACTGAAGTTCAGCACTTCCAACAACTTAAAAATCATGAACACAGCTAGGAAAGAAGAGGACCATGAATGTTAAGGGTCAACAGTCATGCTCTCAATTCTGACACTTCAAAGATGTAGGTCATTCTGACCAATCACCAACTTCCTGAGAGCTAAGGATACTACCTAGAGATGGGACCACCCATTTCAACTAATATTTGAATGAAACAAGCAATTACACTAGGTCAAAGTGCAGCGGGGGAGGAGAGCCAGAAATTATGGAGATGCTGTAATTCATTTGATTGAGCAGAGAGTTGGGAAACATACATTATGCTTACAATTAATAGAGTAGAGAGATAGTATGGGCGGGGGTATCGCAGCAGAGGTGACTTACTCGAATGGAGGGGATGGTGGCTGCCATGATCAAGGCTGAAGAGGAGACAGGGTAGGTTTCACAGGCAGAGAGGAAGAGAGCATGAATAAAGGGCACACAATTGCTAAGAAACTAGGAATGATCTTGTACAATGTACAATAATTAGACTACCTGACCAAGTAGATAATGACCCTGCAAACGCTGACGCAGTTGAGAAGTGACAACTACCTACTGTAACAGACTCTACGACTGCACAAAGACACTTGAAGGCTGCATTCTAGATCTTTCTACATCCAATACATCACATCAGGAAGGGCCAAAACAGAGGTTTGTAGACATAATGTTGACACCACAAACAGGATTCTTACTATCAGACTAATCTGCAGATAAAAAAGGTAGGTGGCTCCTTTTAAATGGTCATTTGAGAGAGACAGAGGAGGGAGTTCTAGAACGTCTTGGTCAATGCGCCAAATGCCAAATTAGAAATCATTTCTTAGAACTACGATCTGGAAACTACTTTCCCAAGTGTTTGGATCACTGGCACGGGGGTGAGGGGTAAGGTGGGGAGAGACAGGAACCTGATTATAAACAACAGTAAAGGGGAAAAGATGCAGCAAAATAAGGAGGGATGAAGAGTGTTTTCAAAAGCAGAGGTGAACTTTTCTACTGTAGACACATGGA
The DNA here is from genome assembly GCF_031143425.1 of Pleurodeles waltl. NCBI lineage: Eukaryota > Metazoa > Chordata > Amphibia > Caudata > Salamandridae > Pleurodeles > Pleurodeles waltl. Next base: position 702,010,018 of record NC_090437.1, read on the forward strand.
GGTCACACAACCCAAAATAAACAGAATACTCATGCTTATCATCATCCCATAAATCCGAAGCACAGCTCAGTATGATCTTTCTGGACCATGCATTGGGCAGTAAAGCATGGAATTATCTTCCTTTCGGACCATTCCTCAGTAATATGCTGTCTGTAATCGGAGCGTCGAGCCACCTCACTACTAAAGAGGGGGGGTTTGGGAATTCCAGAATTTACCACATACTACAAGGCTACTCAGTTGAGAGGCACGAGGGAATGGTCAAGGGAGCAAACAGATCATCAGTGGTGCTATCTCAACAATATGCCGGAAGGACAGGCACTGTGGAAGATTCCACAGTCAAGTCAACAAGCTAGAGGACAGATGTTCTCACAGGCTGCAGTCCTGTTTACAACGCGTAAAGTTTTGGAAATAAACATTAAAAAAAGTCTGCCAAACTATCCGGCACCTTTTAACCCGCTCATCAGGAACTTAGACTTCTAACAAAGGATGGATAGAAAACAGTGGGAAATAAAACAGGTGTGTGAAAATGGGAGTCTACTCATCAAGGGAGCTATCAAAGCACTCTAAAAGGTAAAGAGGGAATTTAGCTTGTGGGAAAATAAGAGGTCCTGGTACACACTAGGCTCCACCATAACCCCCCCTCCTTCTACCACCTCTATCAACTAATTAAGGAGAATCTATGGAGTCGAGACCATTTAATAAAATATAACAAATGGGAGACAGGGTCAGACACATGGTCTCATGACGCAGGTCTGCTAAGGAGGTACCAAAATGTAACTTCAATAGCGCCTGGGAAAATGCATTAGGCCTCGTGCTGACCAACGAATACTGGGCCGACACTTTCCATGGCACTACTGGGGAAATATAAGCATAGAATGATTTAATCTAGTTTGAGATTATTGCAATGATGGCACATCACCATGGAGTGATTGCATATGATAGATTCACAGAAGCCTAACACATGGTGGAGAGACTGTGGAGGAAGGGGCACAATACCCTATATTCTGAGAAACTACAGAAAAATAATATGGTTCTGGGATGATATAATGAAGGATATATACGGAATTATTATGGGATTTTAGTTTCTTTCGTCTCCTAGCATACTGTTGAGAAGAATGGGACAAAACAGGGCTTGAGGAAAGAGACTAAGAAAATGGCCTGACACTGCTACTACTAGTGAAACACTGTTTTGGGGACATGGGATAAGATAGAGTCCCAAAGGGAACAGACTGGTATTACAGAGTGTACACATTGTGTGTAATGGGAAAATATAAAGTTTCACATGCAGTAAGAGGTTCAGAAGTATACTTTGGAGAGCAATGAGGTGTCCCTGCTGGAGATTTTAATAGAAAACATCACTTTACTCACCTGCCCAAGGATGAGATAATCTCCAGGGGCATCATAGTCATTATTATATTTGTAGAAGTTTAATTACTACACTTAACAAATGAGAAGTTCACAGTTATCACCAGAAAAAAGGATTACAGCAGCAAATGAACAATAGATTATCAGCCTGCCTTCATAGATCTAGTGTTCTATTTAAGCAAAATGTACGAAAAGTTATCAAGATAAAGACAAAAATACCAACAAGCCCCCTGGTGATTGTACGTAAATCATACAATAGTAGTAAAAGAATGCCTGGTCCTGGAAAGAAAAATAGATTAGAAATGCATAATTCTCAGCTTAGTCATAGCTAAGTATGCAGGGACCTTAGTGTGTTAGTTGTGATGCAGACATTTCAACCTTAATAATTACCTTCTGAGGTAATCATCAGAACAAAAAAATTAAAGGACACACATATTGATAAGAGAGACGGGACCCTGTGGATTACTAAAAAGTACAGTGTGTCACATCGAACATTTGAATGACGGAGAAATAGGGCACCAATAGGATCTGGAGATCCCAGTCTTGATCACATCCCCTCAAATCCAAGCAGATCCATGACAAGTCCACCAGACTGGTTATGGGTAATGGGTCAGCGTTAATTACAGTGCAGGTAAAATACAACATAACACAAAGTGTCAAGTGAAATACAAATCAAAAATACAACACAGTTAAGAGAATGAGTGCATGAATCTAAGAACTAGGGTGAGCATTCAGTTATTTACAATAGGGCGGGGCCTCAGTCGATATCTACAGTGCTAAAATCTAAAATACAACACAGTTACAAGAATGAGTACATGAATCTAAGAACTAGGGTGAACATACAATTATTTACAATGAGGCTCCAACTGACAACACTTCAACAGTAAAGTCTTGGCATCAGTTCATCTCAGATGGACCACAATGATGAAACCATCTGTATCTGTGGGAGGCGGTACCCACTCACTGTGCCCTTGTCCAGGTCCAATGGTCTCAACCCTCCAATACCGACTGTCACATGAGCTACAAGAAGTGAAAGCCCTAGGCCCTACACTGGTGAACCGTGAGCCCAAGCTGGTGTGAATGTCCTTTATCCGAATCCGTATTGCTGTCCTCAGTGCTGCTCTAAGAAGTATGAGATGGAGGGTCCGCTCTGCTGTTGAAAAGCAATCTTGGGAATATATTTTCCACCCCTTCTGCTGTTAAAAGCCAACATAAGTGGTAGATACCATACACAAAGAAAAAGGGAGGGCTTATAATGCACTGTCCCCAGCACACCAAGAAGCTGCTCCCACTGTTGCAATGGCCACAGAAGAAAATGGGGTGGCCAGGGCCAAGCCGGCCTAAATAACTCCCAGCCATCACGGGTGGGAGTGGGAAGGATGTGATGCACAATTCACGCTGGCCACATTCACTAGCTGTCGCCCCTCCTGTGACTCCTGAGACAGGAAGCCCAAACCGCAAACCCAGAAGCAAGCAAGCAACCCTCCAGCCCCTCTCCCCCATGGCCACGGCCAAAGGGTTGTGTGAGCAGGTGGGGGTGTGCTCCACACTGTTCCCGTGCCCTAACGCAGCACCCCTCTGAGGCGTGGCTGTCTCAGCATGAATGCCAGCAGGTCTCTCGCAGGTGAGAAAACAATAGGGATAGTAGGCATCATCTCACTGGACCAGATAACGGACCTCATGGACTTCCGGCCTATCTCCCTGCTCCCATTCCCTTCAAAAGTCATCGAGAGAGCCGTCAACAGACAACTAACCTGCTTCCTAGAGGAGAACCGCACCCTGGACCCTTCCCAATCCGGATTCTGCAGCAACCGAAACTGCCCTCATCGCCGCCACCGACATCATCAGAACCATACTGGACAGCGGCGGCGAAACCGGGGCCCTCATCCTCCTGTACCTCTCGGACGCGTTCAACACCGTCTGCCACCACACCCTAAGCTCATGGCTCAGCAATGCTGGAATCCGCGACAGAGCCCTGGACTGGGTCACCTCCTTTCTCACCGGCAGAACCCAGAGAGTCCGCCTCTCCCCATTTTGCTCAGAGGCCACCGAAATCATCTGCGGCGTACCCCGAGGCTTGTCCCTCAGCCCAACCCTCTTCAACATCTACATGGCCACGCTCGCTATCATCGCCCGATCCCACAACTTCAACATCATCTCATACGCTGACGACATCCAGCTGATCCTCTCCCTCACCAAGGACTCCACCAAGACCTACCTACACGAAGGAATGAAGGCCATCGCCGAACGGATGAAGAGCAGCAGCCTTAAACTCAATCCGGACAAAATGGAAGTCCTTATCTTCAGCTCCACCCCCTCCGCATGGGATGACTCCTAATGGCCTTGCCACTCTCGGAACCCCTCTGACTCCTACCGACCACGCGCGCAACTCTAGGATTCATCTTGGACCCTTCACTATCCATGGCCAAGCAAGTCAACACCATCTCCTCCTCCTGCTGCTTCAACACCCTCCGCATGCTCCGAAAGATCTACAAATGGATAGCAAATCTGGAGTTTTCAGATCTTGCTTCTTATTTAGTAACACAAGTCTTTTTGCACAGGAGAGAAATAGCAAGTTAGAGAGCCTCAAATTTGTTTGTAACAGATCATGTTGATTTTGCGTGCTTTTGAAGCTTATGATCCACTGACCCACACAAATGCCAGTAAGCATGCCTATCTCATGACTAGGAGTGAGTGAAATCTGCGTTACTCATTTGGACAATTTCGTAAAAATCTGGAAAAAATATGTGAAATGCAAATTAAGTCATTTAATGCTATATTTTAGTGTGAAACTTGTCTTTGCATCCATTTGAGATGCGAGCACGCAATTCATGCTAAAAATAGTGCAAAATCAAGTGCTGCAAATAACAGCCACTCACATTTTGTTGGCTCACAAGGTTTCTGTGGCTCACAGTAGTATTCGGCCTAGGTGACACAGTGTAATTTCACATAACAAGCATAATTCAAAATGCCGGAAATTTTATTAGATTATACCAGAGTAATGACACTTTCGCCCAAGCTTCGCATAACCCACTGAAAAGATAACACATTTTATTATCAAAAAAGCGATTGTGCTTCATGTTATTTTTTGCTCTTAAGTGACAAGTTTTAGAATTTACAACAAAATTAATTGAATATTACTGGAATGCCAGGGTTTTACTTGCTTCTGCTTGGATCTGACCCAATAATCTGACAGAGTGCAACCGCATACAGGGGTGTGGAATTTGATAAAATATCTACTTGTACATGGGACAGGTTGCTTCACAAATCTACTTGTCCTGAAAAAAAAATCAACTTGTCTCTTTAGTGCCACATAGTGCACCGATAAATTATGGCACCAATCTCATTATGTACGAGCTCTGATAATAACCTTTCTGATTAAGCCAGGGCTCATACTAAAAAGTAGGGCTTGAATTCTAGCAATTCTCACATTTTGTTGCCTTTCCACATATCTACACATTGGGGCTGGAGGTAGCATTTAGCAACAGTTACATGGTGGGAATGCGCTTTGGAGTGTGTGCAAATGTACTAACTTGCATGTTTTAAGGGTTTTCACCAGCTTTTCTGTAATGTATTCCCATACCGAGAAAGGTTAGAAATTTACTCCTGGCAAGGACAGAAATAAAACATCTCCCACGGTTGAGAAAAAAAGTGGTTGGAAGGAAAGTGAACTTGTAAACACTCAACTGATTTTCACATGAGCAAATTTATACATGAAAATTTGCTTGAGCTAAAAAGCAGTTCACAAATATTTTCTAAGAGTACGATTTCCAGGCCTACTTCTGTAAATTATTGTGAATACATGAAAGCCGCAAACCTGCACTAATGCAAGGGCATATATTTTCAGTGCACTTTTGTGACTTTATTTAAGGACCGAGCCCCTAATTAGGTCTTGAGTTAACCAAGACCTTGTAGTTTTTATTAAAGACTGGCTTCACTGTGAGTGACAGCATTCTGCTGTTTCACAAGGAGCATATCAGCACACAAAGTAGTTTTGTTGAATGCCAGAGACTATTATGGCAATGTTTGCTTTTTGAGACCAAAAATAATACTGCTTTTTGGCAATGCTTGCTATAAAGGTGAGGGCCTGGCAGCTCCCATAACAATAACGTTTCGCAAAAAACATGTCAAAACAAGCCACACACTGACAAAACCAAAAGGCTGACTACCAAAGTCATACTTATTGGCTTTGCCAATGACTGTTAATTTTCATGTTTGTGTGTCATGTTGAAACTTGTTGCACTGATTTTCCCATTATGAATACTTTTTGGTAATATCAGCATGTATCAACACATTTTAGTAGATGCTTCGAAGAAACTGTACCTACAATTTCACAGTAATTTAGCAAAATGTTTTTTCCTAGTTGCAATTTTTGTGAACATTTATTTTGAAGCAAAGACTCATCAATCCTGCTTTCAAGTTTCTGCAATCATTTGCATCTGATCACAGAGCATTCTGGGAGCATATGTAACCTCATATTGCTAAACTTTGCAAACGTTTGTGCACATTTTTATACCATGACCACCGTCAGCAGTGCAGTCCAAGCTCAACATTTCCTTGGAGTGCTCACCCTTATAATAAAGGCTTTGCATTAATGAACCATAAATACAAGTTCAAACAGCAATAACACACCGACACAAAGATTACCATAACTGCAGACAATGCTCTTTCCTGATCCATAATTCAGTACTTTAAACTGGCAGCCAAAGGGTTTGTGCTGCAGGGGGTTAGGCCTACTTGTCCCAAGGACAAAATAAGCACGACAACTTGTTGCCCTTGACCCCAAACAATATATCCTGCGAGTCGGGCTATAGGAATGCCACACCCCTGCATGTTACCAATATTTTTCCAAGAATAGTTGTTAGGCATGGCGGGTCAGTTGTTGTTTCCCAGGTGCTCTGTATCCATTTGACCCCACTGCTCCACACTTCACTTTTTCTTTAGTCTCTTTGTTTATATGTCAGAATATCAAGTTTATCACATCGACAAATCCAGAATGTTGAATACCACTGTTTGGGAGTGGGGTGGTGGTTGTGATGGGGGTTGGGGCATTGGGGGTATGTTCTCAACTCCACATCTGCGTACCTTGCCAATGTGTAAGTTGTCAAGGTATGATGGTATTGTCAGAAATGGGGTCTCTAGTTGGCAGAGGTATACACCCTCTTCCAAGTAGGAACCACAATCCTAGTCAGGGTAAGTCACACACAATCCTAATTATCCTGTGCCCACCCTCTGGCAGCTTGGCACTGAGCAGTCAGGTTTAACTTAGAAGGCAATGTGCAAAGTATTTCTACAATAAATCATGCAATAACAGTGAAAACACCACAAAAATACACCACACAGGTTTAGAAAAATATAAGATATTTATCTGAGTGATTTAAGGTAAAAACGTTCAAGTCCAAGTTGAAATATCAATTTTGTAATGATAAGAAGAGTCTTCAAAAAGCAACAAGTGTCTCTTGCAAGAACAAAGTACCTGGTATGTGTCAAAACTACACACATGGACACCACAGAGGAGGGTATGTGAGGAAAACGAAGGGTGTGTGTCAGATTTACGGGCGCACAGAGACGATGCGTCAATTATTTTCTATGCAGTAAGGACTTTGTGTCGATTTCCGGAACGCAGGCTTGAATACTCTGTGTGATGCGGGTCTTTTGACACACAGGGACGATGCGTGGAAATCCTGGGCATGCAGGACGAAGTCACAGGTGCTGCATCGATCCGTGGGCGATGCATCTGAGTTTCTGTCGCACAGCAGGTGCTGCGTTGGTTCCTCCCGCAGAAAGTCAGGCTGCATAGTTCCGGCTCGGCGATGCGTCAATCCAGTGGGTTGTGCACCGAAGTTCCGGTCGCAACGCTGGTGCTGCGTCGATCTCCACTTGGGGAGCCGGGCTGCGTCGTTCCTGTTCCCTGATGCAGTGATTCTTTCACCGCTAGGCAGCCTGTGCATCGATTCTGGTAGGTTGTGCATCGATTTTCACTGCACAAGGAGTTCCTTTGCAGAGATGACGTTTTTTTGGCCCTGAGACTTCAGGAAACAGGAGGCAAGCTCACCCAAAGCCCTTGGAGAGGATTTCTCAGCACAGTCAGAGGCCAGCAAGGCAGCAGTCCTTCACAGCAGAGCAGTCCAGGAGAGTCCTTTGGGCAGTTAGGCAGCTCCTCTTGGAGGGTCTGGTTCAGAGTATCTGTCCCAGGAAGTGTCTACCTTGGTAGGGCCAGGGACCCACTTTACATACCCAAAAGTGCCTTTGAAGTGGGGGAGACTTCAGAGAGTGGTTTTGAAGTGTACATGGTCCCCTTTCAGAGCAACCCTGACTGCCAGGGTCCCAGTACGGGTTTGGCAGTCCATTTTGTGAGGGTAGGCCACTGCCCTTTGAAATCTAAGTATCAGGCCCTCCACCCTTCAAGCCCAGGAAGACCCATTTAGTATGCAGATGTGTGCAGGTGTGACTGAGCATCCTGTGTTTGTGGTTGTCTGGGTGAAATGCACAAGGGAGCTGTCAACCAGCCCAGATGTAAATTGGAAACAGGCTGCAAGTGCAGAGAAATGCTCACTTTCTAAAAGTGGCATTTCTAAAATAGGAATATAAAATCCAACCTCACCAGTCAGCAGGATTTTGTATTACCATTCTGGCCATACTAAATATGACTTGTCTATCCCTTTCTGATCAGAACCTAACACTCAAAACAGAATGTGAGGGTAGCCCTAATGTTAGCCTATGAAAAGAGCAGGCCTCACAGCAGTGGAAAACAAAATTAGGGGTTTTCCACTACCAGGACATATAAAAAACACAGGTATATGTCCTGCTTTTTACCTACATAGCACCCTGTCCTGTGGGTTATCTAAGGCCTACCTTAGTTGAGGGGTGACACATGCAAAAAAGGGGGAGTTTCAGGCTTGGCAAGTACCTTTAATACCAAGTCGAAGTGGCAATGAAAATGCACACACAGGCCTTACAACGGCAGGCCTTAGACATGGTTAAGGGGCTACTTATGTGGCTGACACCATCAATGCTGCAGGCCCACTAGTAACATTTAATTCACAGGCCCGGTGCACATGCAGTGCCCTAAGTAAATTAAATATGCCAATTGGGTATGTGCCAATGTCACCATGTTTTATGGGAGAGAGAGCATATGCACGTTAGTACTGGTTAACAATGGTAAAGTGCACAGAGTCCTAAACCCAGCAGAAACAGTGTCAATAAGTGGAGGGAGGCAGGCATAAAGTTGGGGGTGACCACCCTAAGGCTGTCAGGTCTAACAGGTATGTATATTGCCAGGATACTTGGTTGTTTTATGTAGGGATTTACAGAATGTGTAAACGCCCAGCAGTCCTTGCACTAACTTGGTAAACAAAAAAAAAGAGAATTTTAAAGCTTAAAAAGCTAGGTATTTAATTGAGTGCAGAGTTGCATGAAGCTAGAAACAGAGTGAATCCTAAAAGGAAGATACTTCCAGAGATACACAACTTTGAATGGGAAAGCTGTCTCAACTTGTCATAGCTTACTGATTTTGAGTATACAGAGTAAAGAAGCCTTAAATGATCTGCGAAGGCAAGTGAGAACACAGTGTTTGAACAAACCGTGAAGCAACGGAGGGACAACTGGGTGTAGGTCACTAAATCTTTAATTTGGATGTAGACATGAAAGTGGCGAATCTGTATTTGCCTATTTACACTTGCCTTGACGATGTAGTGGTGGTTGATGTTCTGGATAAGATGTTTTGGTGGGTTGATGTGAAAAACTCTATAATGCAATATAACACTGGCTTCTTTCCTCCAAATTGCCATGTTGCTACTTCCTTTCCTATGCACCTAATCTTTCCTAACCTCCTCCCAGGGAGTCCAACCCTTATGTCCTGCTAGAAAGGCATGGATAAGGTTGTCTTCTGTTGCATCTCTTTGGGCCTGTTAAACCCCTGGGTCACAGCCCTTGCTTTTCCCCTCACTCCATTAACCCCTGAGTGTCTCCAATGGGATGGCATTCTGTCTCTCATGGGTGGATTTAACATACCGGACATTCCTGTCCTCACAGTGCCTCCAATGAGCTGTACCTGTGTTGCTCCTGGGTGGACTCAAGATAGCAATATTTGGCGACTTACAAAAAGAACGCCAATTAACTGCTCCTCTGTAGCTCCCGCACGGGTTCAATAATGTGCTTCCTGGTGACTTAACAGCACCTCCAAATGAGCTGGTTCTCTGTTGATCCTCGGTGGACAACATACAGCACTCCTTTGGTGATTTAACAGTGGCGCTAATGAGCGGTCTTCTGTTGATTACAGGTGGGCTCACTGAGTAGTTACTCTGACGCTCCTTTGTGGAGTCCATATACTACTGTCTCGCCCCCAACGGGTTGGATCTTTTAATTCTGGCTTACAGACTCAGCTAGTCCCTAGTGGGCCCAACCGATGTATGTCAGCTGCTGTTTCTACGTGTGATAGTGTCCACCCAAACATCAGTAGTTATTTGCAGGTACTACTGTCTACCCTCACATACTCCATTACATCCCATGATAATTCACAGCAGTATAAAACACAAGGTGTTTCCACTATGTCACTCAAACGTTATACACTCCACGCAACAATTGCAATGTATGCCAAATTACAAACAACAATCTTCCAACAAAGAACTTAGAAGGATACCAAGGAGCACAATACAAATCCATTCACAACTTTGCCGGGGATATATAGTTATAATAAAATAACAGAATCTGACCATTCAGAAAGTGCATTAGGCCTTGCAAGTGGTATGGAAAACATTGTGTAAATACAAATAAAATTCAATTTTAGATTTCTATTGTATCAGCAGGTGAAAACTGGGAGCCTAGTAATGACTGAATACACTTACTTTTACTAACAAAGGGCCACATGTATGAAAAAATGTTTGCAATATCCTAGTTGCAAATTTTTGCAATTCGCAAACAGCAATGTACTTATATGTCTCAGACATACTTAGCAATTCACAGTTGGTCATAAATGGACCTATCTCATTGATATTTATGAGGTAGGTCACAATTTGAGACGCACTGGAAATGACCAAATATCAAAGGGATGTGTTCTGCTGGGGTCAGCAGACCACCATGTCTGTGATCGTTATTTCAATAGATCACTTTCTTTTTTTTTTAATGTAGCTAATGTTCCTTAAAGAAAAAATGGGATAAGTTACAAAAAGAAACCTGAAAAGTGTTCTTTTAATTCTTAGGTTCCACCTGCACAAGCGCACTTGTGCACTGTGCTTGTGAAACCTTTTGTTGGTAAAAAAAAAAAAAAAAAAAACTTAAAGGGGCAAAGAAACCACCCCTTACTTACCATTGGCTTGGTCCAACGTTGCTCTAATTTACATGTTTCTGAATGGCCAGCATGTCGTCTGCACATCCTTTTCTTCACTTCCTGCTGTCTTCTTTGCTGTTCATGCCATCGGGAGGCCTCTGGACCAAGTATTCCCTCCGGTCACTTGCCATTGGAATACTGGCCAGTATCCTTCCTCTGACTAGGACATTAAAGGTACATCTTTTTCCTTTCTGCATGCGTTCTTCTTTCTTTGCTGCCATCTTCTGTCTTCTTGTTTCTCTGCACTCTTCTTTCTTTTCTGCCGTCTTCTCTGTCTTCTATCCTCGTTGCCATCTTCTTTCTTCGCTGCCATCTTCCCAGTCTTCTTCGCCGCAAGCAGGGACAAATGTAGCACCCGCTCAGCATAATGTTCTCCCGTCTGTGCAACGTTTGTAAAGTGCTTATTCTTTGTGTAATTACTGCTATTTATGTAGATGCCGTCAGGGTAGAATCAACAGTTGTGTGAAGGAGGCAGCCTTGGCTGTGACAAGCAGCAGCCGTTGTTGAAGATGCAGTGTGTGAATGATGCAATGTGTGAAGCGCATATGGGCAGGGTGTGAAGGTGCCCCACCGCTGGACGGGTTACGCTGGGTAAGGTTTTCTGTCATAACGACAGAGGCGCAGCCAATAATGCCCCGGAAACAGACACAGACAGATGACAATGCCTGGATGGGAAGAGACAACAATACCCCAAATTTATTCGCTCATTAATGATCTCAGAATATCCAATACTGTCAGTTGGGCAGCTTTTCTGCCACCAATGGAGGGGGGGTGTATATGGGAGGTTCCCACCAATTTCAAATTGGTGCTAACCTACTGCATTTCAGTTGCAAAACATTCTTCAATCCCACGACAAGTCACTTTTAGGAAGGGATGCCCTTAACACGCCCCTTCCTAATACTGAATCGCAGACTCCATTTGTGATCCAGTGATAGGTTACAAGTAAAATGTCCCCAAAAGATGGCGTTTTGTACTGATTTATTTTCTTACAATTTTGTTGACCAGTCTGCGCATATTTATGTACCAGCGTACAATGTGGTATCAGAAAATGCTCTTAAATCTACCCTCCGCTTTAACAGTGCGTGAGGTGCACATGCCACAGCAAACAATACAACCATGTGACATTCTTTGCCCACTCACACTGCACTGCGCCTGTGCGCTCTCCAAAAATAAAGGGGGCATCCCTGTTGCGAAGCCCTCTCTGGGCAACTGATGTCCTAGCAACATAACCCCCAGAGATGCAAGTCTGGCAGTAAAATATAAAATGCCATGGAAAATCAGTACCAGACAATTTTGGAACACGTTTTTATTAGCAGTTCACAAACCCTACAATGGAATCCAGACAGCAGGGCTATTGACAAGTAATGACTGCTAATTTTAAAAACAAGGACCAAGGGGCTGCCCGTAAAATAACCTAATCATGGGGGTCTCATTCTTCTGCCCCAGAACTTCTCTTCCGCTGCAAATCAATTGTGTTTTCCTCTTGTTGCAGGACAATTATTCTTCAGTTACCAATTGAATAAACAATTAAAAGCAAAATTCACAAACTGTTAAGTACCCAACTGTTAGGAGACCAAGTTTTCAGAATTCACAGTTACACCGCCATCATCCCAATTAATTGTAATGGTGCATTGTAAGAACGGGCTAAAAAGGACTGTCTCCCGCAACACTCCCTTCCTACTGCTCCTAAAGCTCGGACGAGTCGGAAGCCTCTGTGTATGGAAAGCCTCATCACCACCAAATGAGTGACAATACTAAGTAACTGGTATGTTATCATCATGCTTCGAGGACAGCAAGGGGGATTCCTATTGTAAGGGTACTATATGCACTGTAAGCAGGCCCTGAAATGCTTTGTCCTATAAATCATGTTAAACAAACCCCAGTTTCACACTAATACGAAAACATGACATTTCCCCTGCCTAAGCTATAATCAGCTTTGCGGCTAAGGCACTATTGGTAAGTACGATCAAGGCAGGATTTCTGTGTCAGAGCTGGGAAGCTGTAGCGCGTCACGCACGAGCACCTCTTTGCTTTCTGGATAAAGAAATGTTGCATTATAAATGGATATACCAAGTTACAAAGGAAACACATAACTAAATGAACGATTCATTTCTGAATTTAAAAACTTGAGAACTCTTCAATTGTAAGTGAGACTAAATTGTGATTACAGAATTGTAGGTGCTGCCGTGATCCCAGAAACCAGCACACGAGCAATGATGCGTTTCGAAATGTATTTAAAAGTACACCTAAATGCACTAGCTTTGGAAATGATACAGTAAGTCTCCAATACACAACCACAGCAATATGTACGGTGGTCTCTATACCCTGCTGTCCTATCTTGAAATCCACGATTATGCCACAGAATTTACACAAACATTATTGGGTAACTCCAACCACAAATTATAACATGTTCTTTTGGTTCTACCACGTTTCTTGTCGAGGCTACTGACTGAATTAACTGACAAATGCAACACCAGCCACAATAAGTAGACTTGCATTTCCTATGATACCCAGGTAGATACAAGCCATCGATTATACAAGACAATTTATACTTACAAAATAATTAGCAAATAGGTTTCAATGCATGCTAACTCAAATGTGTTTACCAAACTAAAAATAAGAAATATTCCTGTAATTAAAACAATGCTAGCATATTCTGTGATGGTGCAATACACTAATGTCCCTATAACCATTTCAGAAGGCATATGCACTGTAGAATGTATGTTGACTTGGTTTTAAGGTTGTCGTGGCACGTTAAGGTGCAGCACTACTAAACCTGTTCAATTAAATGGTGGTAGGATTAGAGTTGCGTTCCATTCATATGGGCTAGATGAAGCAAAATTGGCACGACTATAAATTTCAATTATTTCTTAAGAAGCGAAATTGTCTCTTTCTAGGTCTGGCTGGACAGTGCAGCTGTCGCCAGACAGGGTGTATTGAAAAACAGAGCTTCCAGGAGTCCTACGGAGAGGGGCTGTGACACTGCCCAGAGGTTGGTTTATCTGAGTACAGATTTTGATTCGGCCAAAGATGAGGGCTTCCACAGAAAGAATGCTCAACTTCCAAGCAGTTGTGTGCACCAGACCTCTTTATTAAGTCAAGCTATTTGTATTACAGCAGGAGCTTTATGTAAAGCCCTTAAAGTCTCACACGCCACTACAGTTTTTCTCTAGCAGTGCTACTCATGGGAGGAAGGCAGTTATGAGGAATGTGTTGCTGTATTCCAGTCCCAGATCCCTCCCCACTTTGGAGATACTTTAACATGCCGCCCTGGGAGAGAATGGTGCCTTTTTATTTATAATTCATAGTTGAAAGGTTTATGGGCTTGAGACTCTTGCATGTTGAGCCTATTATGCTACTTGGCTCCGCTTTGCTTCTTCCTCTCTCTACCTTCCTGCTCACGGTCCCATCAGTTGTTACGTCGTCAACCTTTTTCATCACGTTAAGTACGTCAGGAGTAGCATTACATGGCAGTTTATACATCTGTGGTGCCTCTACTTTGCACATAAATGTATAAGTATTAGTTTTAGCTTTCTACATTTCAGTTCCAAAAAGTTAGTTTATGAATTTTATGTTAGTATTAGATTTTCAAAAACGACAATACTATATTTCATTTACTTTAAATGCACTTCTTTAGATGTTTAAATGTAAGTCAAATTGTTTGTTCTACAACCTGAATTTTAATTTACTAATTTAATTTACTTAGCATTTGATATTTGTGTATACTAAATTAACGCATTAAATATACTGTAACTTTACATTACTTTTTCTTGACCCTAATAACTTCTTTAAACTGCTTAATGCTACCCTAACCTAAACACTTACTAACCCTCAATGCTACCCATCCCTAAGCCCCAGAGACCCTCCCTACCCCTTTAAAGCTACACTTCCCTGGACTCTAAAAACCTCTTTCTAGCAGTTAATGCCGCTCTTCCCTGAACCCTAATAACTCCTTACTAACCCATAATGCTTCCCATCAATGACCTTTAAAAACCCTTCCCTAAGCTACCCGTTCCTGAACCCTAAAAAACCCTTTATGCCTCCCTTCCCTGAACCCACAAAAGTATTACCCCTATATGCTACCCATCACTGATCCCTGAAATCCCTGTACTATCCCTTTATGCTACCCTTGTCTGCACTCTGAAAACCCTTACTACCACTTAACACTAACCTTCCATGAACCCTAAAAAACCCTAACTACCTGTAAATTCTGTCCATCCATGAACCCGAAAATCAAATCATTTACTACACCCTTCAAGCTGTCAACCATGAACTCTAAAACCCTTACTATCCTTTACAGCTACGCATCCCAAGCCCTAAATAGCCCTTAATATCCTCTAATGCTACCCTTCGATGAAGACTATGTACTCCGCCCTAACCCTTAACGCTACCCTTGAATGAACTCTAAAAACCCCTTTCTACTCCTTGGCACCAGCCCTAACTGAACCCTAAAAGTCCTTATACACCTTACAGCTACCCAACTCTGAACCCCAAATCCCATTAATACCTCTTAAAGCTACCCTTCCCTGAAAATCTTACCTACTCCTTAACACAACCCATCCCTGAACTCTAAAAATCCTTACTACTCAACACTACCCTTCCCTGAACCCTAAAAGCCGCTTTATATGTCAACGCTACCCTTTCCTAAACCATAAAACCCCTTTACTAACTGATAAAGCTATCCTTCCCTAAACCCTAAAAGCGCTTACCCATTCCCTGAACACAAAAATACCTTTACTACTCCTTAACACAACCCTTGCCTGCACCCTACAAACTCCGTATTACCCCATAACATCCCAAAGGCCCATTACTGCTCTTTAATGTTACAGTTCCCCCAACCCCACAACACCTCTACTTCCACCCAACACTCCCCGTCCTTGAAACCCAAAAAACGCTTACTAACTTTTAACTCTACCCTTCCTTGAACACTATGGTACCCTTATTACCCCTAAATGAGACCCTTTTTCTGAAAATTATCAATGCCCTGATACTGGTAAGTATGGGGAGACGTTATCAGGTGATATCAGGGACGTTGTTATAAGGCCCTAAGCGGTGTTGAGAAACATGAAAATGTTTTTAGGTTATTACTGAAAGAACTTCCATGACTCCGATGAAATACGTTCTGCTGTTTATGTGCTGGGGGGGCTGTACTGTGTTGCAATGGTTTTCGCCACAATAATGGAGTCTTACAAACTCTCACATTTTTTGTTGTTTTGCCAATATTCTGTGATAGAATTACCACAACCAGTAATTGTCAGACATTATCAGAAATGTAGAGATAACTGAAAAACGAGAAAAAAAAAACATTATTGGCGTGCAACGGTTTATCGAAGCCTCGAATACTTCAATAGGGCTCCAATATCAAGGAAAAGAATCGGCGGAACAGAATAAGCAGAGAGTGAGCAAAAAACATAGTTCTGCAGACGGCTAGGGCCATAATTGGCCCTCCCGTCAAGAGATTGTTTAGATGAAAAAAGCCAATGCGGGGCGGAAGCTTTTGATAGCGGAGGTGCCCGCCTGACACTAAACAAAGAAGGCACAGTTCAAGGGCTGCTGCATACCAAACACCCCCCTTCATCTTCTACTCTAACAACATCGCCCCAAAACGTGCTCTCTACGGAAATGCCGGTGTGTGGAAAGCCTCCGAGTCGTTCCTGGCGTGCCGCGGCTCGTGCGCAGTAACACATCAATGGAGCGCAGGCCTTCAAAGCTGGAAGGATGCTTCAATATTTTATGGGGGCACTTTATTCCGCATAATTCAAACTTTACAAACGGGCGGACCTTTCCGAATGTCACTACTTGGCAAATACTTAAATCTCGGGTGTCACAGAGTTGTACACTCTATATACATGTGCAATATATAAATCTGAACGCTGTTCAAATTGCTCTTTGGGTGCCTCGCCGCAGGAAGGTCAGAGGTCTCCAAGTAAATGCATAATCACGAGAAGAAATGGCGTCGTCACTTTGGCCTAACCGGGTTAATTAATATTCTATCAAGTCCTCGCGCTGCTGAATACCTCTCCACTTCTGAATTCATGGGGCTGACCTTAGACGTCGGCAGAATGATTTTTAATGCAGTGGGCTATCAGCGGGGCCCGCTGGAACACATGCCCCATCTGGCAGGACCCCATTTGCAGACAGTGGCGCTTCTGCCGGCTCCGCGCCCCTTTTCTGCGGGCCAGCTGTATGGTAATGAGCGCCAGCAGCTGAAACATACTGCACGGCAACAAAGCTGGTATGAAACGGGCAAACGAGACTTCCACCGAACAAAAGCCGATGCCGCATGAACTTTGGAGATTAGCTCCCGAAGCGAGGGAAGGCGCGGGAAGGAGGGGTGATGAGGGGCGGGGAAAATGAAAATCTGTGCATTGTGTCAAAGGGAAGCAGAATGGCTAATTGTCAGGGCATGCGGCAGCACCTAAGGAAGGGCTCCATTCCTGCTCAGACTCACGCCGTCTGAAAGGCCCATTCGCTGCCCTCCAATAATATGCCTACCTCCAGTCTGCCCACCTCAAGGCCGGCTAGTGTTCAAGGAGGGCAAGCGCTTACCCAACGCTTCCCACTCATTACCTGCATTCCGCCTGAACCACTGGGGAAGGCGCCATTAACAGTCTGGAGAATACATTACTGATCGCAGTTCCAAGTGCTAATTTGAGTAAGGACTTTGTTTTAAGTACCCTAGCCATAACCTGAACCATAACCCGTCTTAACTCCGGGGTACAGTTTACCAATCGGGAGACTCTTGTCATGCACATCATTGATGCTGGCTAGACACCCCAAGTAAAAACTGTTAAAAAAAAAGGTAGAAAAGAAATAAAAAAGGAGCAATCAATTTTACCCATGTGGCCTTGCTGAATGCACTTGCATCATCTGCTTCATTAGAAGAAACACACTACGTTTATCCTTACATACCAGTTTTTTCCTACTGCACTTGGTATCTTCATTCGATTCCACCTATTGACTTCATCATACTGAACCTACAAGCTTCATTCAATGGAACACACTAGTTTCACCCATTTAAATTTAGTTAGTTTAATATTTTGATTTGCATTAAATTTTGGATACACTTGGTTATTTACTACTGAACGGCGGCCTCTCCTCTGCTATGGTGGAAGAGCGGGGACGAGAGGAGTGCACTGTGCACTCCCCTCAGTGCGCATGTGTGTTTGGCCAGCCGGCCAAACACACATGCGCACTGTGCTCTCTCCAGCCTGGCCCTGTGTTGCCGGGCTGGAGAAAGCAGGCCCAGGCTCCCAGTCTGCCTGGGAGCGGCCTGGCTGGGGGGCTCCCAGACAATCCTAACGCTGCTCTGAGAAGCGTTAGGATTGGATGCAGGGCAGGCTGTGAGCCTGTGCTGCATGCTGAGGAGACGGAGGAGCGGCAGCTCGGCAAGCAGGTCCGTTTTTTTCCCTTTATATATTTATATAGTATTAATATTTCCCCCAAGTGCCACCACGCCCCTTATAATCCCTGCAAGCCGCGACTACTACTGAACCTGCTAAAAGTATTTTAACGCCACAAGTTTATTCCAGTGAACACACTAGATTCATCTTATTACAAGTTCCAACAGCACTCTAATATATGTACTACATGCCTCCAGATAACATTGGCATTGTTTATGCTGATTATACTGTTTTATCATGCTGAACGGATGTACCAAGTGTACTAGTTTCATCCTATTATACAGATTAGCTTTACTGTATGAAATATACTGCTTATCTAACGATATACTAACTAACCACTCCTCCAGAGAGCAAACCTAACTCTATGCCAAAGGGCAACTTTTCAACAAATTTGGAAAACTTAATAACACGCAACAAGGAACCAGAAAGTTTTCTGCAAACCTAATATGAAGCAGGGGGAAGACAATTAAGCAGTCAGGAACTGGGTCCAGAAAAAATGGTTCTAAGAGCAAGGAGGAAAATTACCAGATTGGATGCCAGAATTATTTCCAGCAGAATTAGTTTTCAAGTACATGGTGCAAAGCAAAGAGCTTTTATCTTTTTAGGGCATGGAATTCCCATAATGCTTTATCCAAAAGTATACTCATATTTGCATTTTATTAAACAAACTAGCTTGCTCTTATTTAATACCGAAAACCTCTGTACTATTGTTTATTCCACATATCAGACCACTAAACAAAAAATAAAAAGGAAGATTGTTCGGGCCACACTATATGCAAATGTACGCAATGCATTTACTATTTTGACATTTCATTTGTATTTCGCCTAATGTTGCAAGGCTTTGTAGCCGCAGTATTATTTTGAGAGACTGTTTTTTGCAGGTTTTGATCCTCACTTTTCAGTTCTCTTTTTCTTACTTATCCTTCATGTTGACCCACTAGCAAATGAAATACCCCCCTACCTTGGTATCAGTTTGACAAACAGATGGGATCCACTTTTGCACCTACACGCTCATGTTGATAATCACTCGTTCATGCTACATCCCTTTGAGAAAGATGTTTTACGAGCACTCAACATTTATTTAATAGCTTAATGACTCAGACTTTAAGGATTATTTAGCCCTAACACAAAAAAACGTGTTCACTAACAAAATCACACATTTATTCATGTAATATGGTATCACCTCAACTTCTAGATACTGTGACGTAATACTACAAACTGTATTTTAATTACACTGTTTATAATTAACGTCTCATTACATATAGCAGAACGTTTTTTTTAATTAATATAACTGCAAGACTTTTATAATAAATAAAAAAAAAAAAATCAAACAGGAGCACTAAAAGAAAGCTGCAGCAGAAAGAAATGTGAGAATCTGCAAACAAAACGTGGGAAAGAGAAAGTGCCATTAAGCAAAGGAAAAGTAGGGCTCAACTGCAAATATGCTTGTATGATTTTTGGTTGCATTTCATTCTCAGATAAGTGATATACTACAAGAAGTTCCTTTACACGATCACCTACATGCAAGAGAGATTTGCAAAGGGATGCACTAAGGAAGGTCTGAATATGTTAAAGATAGCGATACCAGGTCTACTGCAACAAACGCACCATGTCAGAAAAATGCGACACACTGGGCCTACTGATGCATCACAACAGAATCCATGATACAGCGTCCAGTGAAAAAAGCTCATAGTGCTATAATCATGTATGCTACCTTGTAGAAGGCCTGTAGAACAGCGATACTGGCACTGTAGTGTAGGCATCAGGCCCAGCGCTAGAATATTTTAACCTGGGAGGGCAACGAAAATGCATGGGGAAAGCAAACAAAATGAACAAAGGTTTACTAGATACATGGAAGGTGGGGCGGTGATTGCTATCCTCACTATATAAAACAGCCTTGCCCACAGACCCATCAAACTACTGACTGATGGGACTTCTTGACGTTGAAGTTATTACATAAACTAGAAACTTGGGTTACGCATCAAAATCGTTTGACATTCTTTAAACATGCTGTGAGAAAGTAGCCTCTTTCTAGCCTTGTTACCCCCACTTTTGGCCTGTTTGTGAGTGTATGTCAGGGTGTTTTCACTGTCTCACTGGTATCCTGCTAGCCAGGACCCAGTGCTCATAGTGAAAACCCTATGTTTTCAGTATGTTTGTTATGTGTCACTGGGACCCTGCTAGCCAGGACCCCAGTGCTCATAAGTCTGTGACCTATATGTATGTGTTCCCTGTGTGATGCCTAACTGTCTCACTGAGGCTCTGCTAACCAGAACCTCAGTGGTTATGCTCTCTCTTTACAAATTGTCACTAACAGGCTAGTGACCAATTTCACCAATTTACATTGGCATACTGGAACACCCTTATAATTCCCTAGTATATGGTACTGAGGTACCCAGGGTATTGGGGTTCCAGGAGACCCCTATGGGCTGCAGCATTTCTTGTGCCACCCATAGGGAGATCTGACAATTCTTACACAGGCCTGCCAGTGCAGCCTGAGTGAAATAACGTCCACGTTATTTCACAGCCATTTACCAGTGCACTTAAGTAACTTATAAGTCACCTATATGTCGAACCTTTACCTGGTAAAGTTTGGGTGCTAAATTACTTAGTGTGTGGGCACCCTGGCACTAGCCAAGGTGCCCCCACATTGTTCAGGGCAAATTCCCCGGACTTTGTGAGTGCGGGGACACCATTACACGCGTGCACTACACATAGGTCACTACCTATGTGTAGCTTCACAATGGTAACTCCGAACATGACCATGTAACATGTCTAAGATCATGGAATTGCCCCCCCAATGCCATCCTGGTATTGGGGAGACAATCCCATGATTCTCCGGGTCTCTAGCACAGACCCGGGTACTGCCAAACTGCCTTTTCAGGGGTTTCACTGCAGCTGCTGCTGCTGCCAACCCCTCAGACAGGTTTCTGCCCTCCTGGGGTCCAGCCAGGCTTGGCCCAGGAAGGCAGAACAAAGGACTTCCTCAGAGAGAGGGTGTTACACCAATATTACAGTAAGCATCTGGCACAAATATATATTGAATGGAATTACTGTTCTACAGCATCAATTAAGAGCCCTTCATACGTACCGTGAAAACAACAAGATAACAGTGAAAACAACAAACAAGTGCTTGATAGAAAGGTGAAGAAACCAGGGAGGAGGTGTATGAATAGTCAAGCATTTGCCAAATTACCAGCCTACAGATATACTTTGGTTTAAGAAAAAAGGCAGTCATCCTGATTACTCAGCATCGCTAAACCCGAAATCTGCTTCTTAAATATAGGTGTTGCACACATTATTTACAAGTCAACCCTAGATGCAGCAAGTGCCATATTTCTGTGCACTTTGGACTGTGCTGCAGAGGCATCTCCACGCAAACTCTCAAAGTGTTTGAACACTGAACCATGTAGCCTGCTTAAAGTACTCAGGATATCTACTCTACCTCATAAGAGCAAATTAGACTGGAGTTTAGTTTACCCAGGACAGCATGGCACTAAAGCTTGCCTTGTCTTGATTTGGCATCCAAGCAGAAATTCAGAGACAGGCCCATTAAATATCAGCTTCTGTTAGAGTTGTTTGACTTAAGGGTTTCCCCCATATTCCCATGGTTTACATTCATACTTAGATACTAAGACCCTTGAAGATGCAGGAGGTAATGGTAAATGGGATGGGCACCTGGTGTATTTAAAAGGATACGGACAAAACAACGAAATGACAGATCATACTGCCCAAAATTAACTAATTTGCTGTGCTAGGACTATTTACTTAATCCTGCAATAAGCTGTAGATGTATCTGCTGGACTTGCTTCCTATCTCTTGTTTTTAGGACTAAGGTTTGAGCTTTCTCTTTGGAGGAACAATGCCAAGTGTGCATAAACGAAAACCTTGCAAACTGCTGTAGAAGATTCTACAATAACATCAACAAGTTTGCTACGCCTCTAATTTATTGTTTCCCCAAGCTGAAAAACGAATGAAGAAGGTATTTGAAATTTCCTATCAGGACACTGGCATCCAAAATGTTACTTTTGCAGTAATGCCTTGGTAAGTGGGCATGACCCACAGCTAACGTAAAATGTACTGATGCCATATTGAGCTCCAGCATGGAAATGGAAACCTATTGAGTTAAAGAATAATGGTTTGAAATATGTACTGGAGATTACCCGTGACTAACAATTAATTTTAGCTTCTTTAGTGAGGCCTGGTGCTGCCTAAAGTTTAAACTGTAAATGTGAATATTTATTGCTCAGAAATATTTATATATTTAGTGCACACAATCATACATAATTGTATTGCATGTGTCTGAACCAGTTAATCGGCAAGATTAATTTATAATCCTACATATTTTACTGTGTACCTTTCCAGTCTTATTAATGGGCATAACAGTGCTACCTCTGTGCCTAGTTGAGCAAATTCCTTCCTCTCAGACTTGTAGGTCCTACCTTTCTTCTTGTGTCTCTCTGCTGAAACTAGTAAAGACAAGTTTTTAATGGTGGCAAAACATCCATCAATAGAGCCAGTTTCAAGAATTGTTGTACCTTTCTTCTTGGGTGGTGAGTTGGGGGTGGGTGGTGGTTGGGGACGGGGGGTAGGTTATGGGATTCACCAAGACCCATGTATATATGAATGCATGTACTGATACTTATATAACACAAAAGTAGCAAGGAAGCAACAAAGTGCAATACATGCCGTGAGGGGTCAGGGAATGATCTATAGGACTTCTTTTGTATGATGTCCCCTGGATTTTTGCCCTGTCTACTTTGCCTGCTTTAGACTTGCTTTAGATCTCTCTGCACACTACCCCTGCTAACCAGTAATGAAGTATCTGTACTTCTCCTGTAAATATGGTTAAATTGGTTTATTCCTATGGTGTAGAAAGTGCACCTAGGGCCTGGAAGTTAACCACCACTTCCAGACTTCAGGACCTACTGTGCGTCCATTATGGTGGCAGTGCAATCATGGCTTCAGGCATACCCAGTGTAGCCTGATTGTTGCAATGTAAAACCTAACATACAACCTGTCAAAATAACCCTTTTGGCAGGAGAAAACCTTCCTTGTAAATCTTAGTTAGTCTCCCCCACGTAGGCCTTATAGCCCACAAGGCAAGGTACACAATATTTCAAAGTAGGACATGTAGAAATGCAAAGTTCTTAGAGAGTCTAGCATCCAAAAGCTATTTTCAGTGTAAGAAGGCTGGCTAGCCCATATAGAAACGCTGGGAAGCAAAACTACATAATAATTTTGCTATCTGCAGTTAGTGACCAGCTAGAAAAACGATAAGCACCTATTTTTAGTATTTATTAAAACTAAATTAAATGGTAAATTCTAATTTTCAATTATTATTAAGGTACAGTAACTTTTAGAAAGTTACATTTTCACTGCCTGAGGTTCCTGGAGGCTCTCCAGCAGTAACACAGTGAGGGATTAGCCCTGATGAGTTGTGTAAACTGCTACCAAAGCAGAGACAAAGGCTTGGTTGTGGGGAGGTATTTTTGTTCCTCTGGAAGGAAGACTAGTTGTTGTGAGCACAGGAACTTTATTTGCATCAAAGGGGCCTGTCCTGTCACAGTAAATGTTAGGTCACACTTGAAAAGGCCCCAGTTTAGCCTTTCTAGTTAGGCAGGCACCAAACCCAGTGGGGTGGGAGCTGCATCTACAACTGGTCAATAGTGACTGGAAAGGAGAGGGATGCTCATCACCCTGGTCACAACTCTTGGTGGGCACAATGGATCTGCACAAGGACAGAAAAGTGTTCCCATCCTGGATTATGAGAAGATGCACTCTTTGGGATTGTTTGCAGTAGGGCAAACAGAATCTGCTGTAAAAGTGGGTGGGGTTACCTGTGGGAATGTCTAATCCATTGGTTAGGGAGGGAATAGGAGTTATACTCACCAACTAGCTTGTTTCAGGCACAAATATAACAACCCCAGGCACCCACTTCAGAATGCTTTCTGGACCTAAGGAAGAAAAGAAGAGGGCTGACCTGCTGTCTGTGACCTGTGAGTAGCCATGAAAGACTGGACCTCTCTTTTGTACTCAGGACAAACAAGTGGACTCCAAGGGTCAGTTAGCTGGCCTCCTGTGGGGCGGCTGAGACAACAAGTTGAAAGAGGCCTTCTCACAGGACCTGGTAGGCATTTTGTATTTTAGGATGCACCGTAGATTAGAAAAGTAGCAGTAATTTTGGTATTTTGTCAGTAGATCAACTAAAAGCTGTTTTAATCACGTTCTTCAAAAATTAAAATATTTCACTTCAAAAAAAGCAAGAGGAATAGGTGTGCATGGCCAGTCCAAGCAAAATGTGTGCAAAACTAAAATATCAGTCCAAGTCCTGCAGCAAAGCACTAAAACGTCAAGTAACTGGTAAGCAGGCACCATAGTCAAACTGCAGAACACAACAATTACGCAGGCATATGCAGAATCAAAATAGTCTACCTACTTATGAAAGTGTTTCCAGATGTAGGGTAATGTCTCTTTTTGTATGATAACCTCCAAATGTTTGGACTGATGCTGCTGGTTTTTCCACTCTGAAGTTCAATGGGCCCTGTTGACCTGATTCCAGGGATGTGCTATTACCCCTCAAATGTATGTTCAATTGGCCAATACCTTATTGGCTTATTTAAATTACAGTTATGCACCAAGTAAGGTACTTAGCATACACAGGACGGGTAAGTTAAATGTCACTAGTGGACTGCAGCACTGGTTGTGCCACCACCAGAGTGCCAAAGGGATCCTGTACAAAACTAGTTTTCCAAGAGGAGTTGCTCATTATACTGGACAAACTTCAGGGGTGTGCCACAGCGCTGACAAAGGGAAGAGAGGCTCCAACATCTTGCACTAGGGAGAGAGATACAGCATGGAATTTTTAGTGCCAATCTCACAAGAAACAATGCAAGAGTAGGCAGGGTTTCTTGCAGGAATTTTACCCTCCTTGGCTACAAAGAGCTCCTGACCTACAAAATCGAAATAAAAGTGGGGCCCTTTGCTACCAGCCTCAAAACACTTCTGGACTCAGAAAGAAAAAAAAAGAACAACTGTATCTCTGGAACTTCTGAACCTCAAAAAGAAAGGCTGTAGCAAGATCTGCATCTGCTGAACCAAAGACAAGACTTCCGAAAGAGAGGACTGCTCCTGCTGCTAGTCGTGGAGAAAAACCTCAAGGGCTGGGCCTGCTTCCATTTGTGCCAAGGATGAGTGAGTGGACTCCAAATGCTATTTGGCTAGCCTTCTATCAAACTCCAGGAACACAAAATCTAAAGAAGCCATGCATCTGCAAGTGCCCAGCTGACCATTTACATCTGGATTAGTCCTGGATCCTCCTGGTGCAGCCTGGGAGATCGAGTCCTGGCCTCTTGGCTAGTGCTAGAGCATACCATTCCCTATGAAAAGAACTGCAACTTGTGAGCCTAGAGCTCAAAGAATGCTTTTTGTAAAAGAACCAAAGGCTTTCACACTACCGCTTCTCACCTCCCTGTCGTCGAAATATCCCTTGTGCTGCCAAATTCAAGTTCCACCCACTGAAATATGTTTCAGACTTGTGGACAGCATTGGACTTCATCCGATCGATGCTCCATCTCAGTCGGCCTTAAACTTTGGCCTGGCGTCACTATAGAAGCTACTGATGGTGGGTTGTAGGACCGGAGGACTGAGAAAGGTCTTTTCAGTTAAGCCAAGATTTAAGCAAGTTGTATGTTATGGATTGGGCCATAAAAGCACCACAACAAATATGTATGGTTATTGTAATGCTTGGAAACTGACCCTCATTGCTGTATACGATACTTGACGCTTGTTTCATTTCTATGCTTTAATTGTATGATGAGCAGTGGTTAAAAAAAAAAAGACATAAAAAAAAAGAAACTTTGGCTTCGGCCTAGATCACCACAATCGAGGCTCATAGACAAGTGAAAAAGAGTGAATTATTCAACATTTTGAACGAATTGCAGTGATTTATGAAAACATTTGAAAAATCATAACCCCAGTTGCGATCATCAGATTTTGCCATTAAAGTCTCGAATTAAAGGTAAAAATATATATTATGTTTTATAAATAGGAGCGTGGGTTTCATATTGTTGTGTTTCTTATTCATTCTTTTTGTACTGGTAAATGCTTCCCACTTGTATTCCTTTAAGTTAAGCCTGGCTACTTCGTGTCACAACTACTTAGGACAGAACTAAAGTTTAAATTAACCTAACTGGACCTGATACAGAATGATGACACTATCACTTGGTGAGACCTCCCTGCCATCCCAACTAACAATCCACTTGCTCACACCAGAGATGAACATTCACGGGGCTAACCATACCGGACAACTTTAGGGATGTGGGAGCCTGGTTCCAACTTCCAAAAAACTGCTGCGTCAGAGCTGCATGAGAATTGGTGGCCGCGATCTACGAGTCCTTAGCAGGGAAAGGCTCACCGGGATTCTTGTATAGTCCAGTACCATAGCCCCACCCAGTAGGATGCTGGCACACCTCCTAGCGCATATGAACATTGTTCTAACTGATGAAGAATGGTCACCTTTAATGTTACTACAGAGCAAGAGCACGCTGTAGTGTAGCGTACAGCAGAGTGAGTCTCAGAAGGCCATGCTTCTCCGAGTTACTTGGAGTGGATAACAAAACCGTACAGCCTCAAAGGCGACACCTGTTGCTAGAATTGACTCAATATTGCCAGGAGCCCGGTCTTCATCACTGGGATGGACAGTACTCCAGTTCTCTTGCAGCAAAGAATGGTACAGAACTAACTGACCTTATATTGAAGGATCGGTATTCCAACCTGTGACCTGCAGTCACAGCAGATGCAAACAGCCACTATTTATTATAATAATGAGCCATCTAGGCAGCATATTATTTTAAGTACTGGGCATGTTGTTAGTACTGAATACCAATAATAGCGCTTGGTGTTCTTAATGAGTTGCTTTAATTCGTTTATCTGAAGGGCTGAGGTACAATGGGCTGCAGTATAAACACAGTGACAGATTTTCTTTTAAAATACACTTTACAATGTATTTCATATCCATACAAATTACAACTATATTGTAAACAAAAAGAATCAAGAGCACATGAAGAGATTTAGCAGCTTTTTATTATAGTGACATAAATGCAATGGTGATATGGTGAATGAAGCAGTGCACAGACAGTACTCCGTGTATGATCATGTGGTACATCGATAGTGGCAGAAAGAATACAAATTGGTCATTTGACCCAATGTACGTAAGTACACAAGTGGCTAGGGCATTCAGGGTCTAGTCCAATACAATTATTTTCCAGCGGGTTCCAATTTGGGAACAACTTGCATGGAGTAGATATTTTGACCCCCGGGCAAAAGTCATACAATCATCATCAGGATCGAAAAATGTTTTGCTTTTGCATCTGAGAAAGGCATCTAAAAAAAGAAATAAAAAAACAATCATTGAGTTGAAGCACTGAAATGTAGTGCAGTGCTCTGTGCTCCAATTTAACAGCAGGGAAGAAATGTAGGACATTCAAAGTGAAGGTCTGGCTTCCATGTGTGAATGCTTTGGTATTCCTCATTCTCCATATTTGAAATAGTCAACTATTGAAGATAGACTCTACTGAGAAGTGGTAGTGTTGAGTGCATTCGGAGGTCCATGAACTCTAAACAAATGGTTTCTCATATTCTAGCCAAATGATCTCTCTTAATTAAGAACATCGAAGGTTGGTAGGTAATGTTACCAGCTGACAACACATGCCAATTCTTCTTAATAACTTTGGCAATCTGGGTACTGATCAGACCTCACGTAGAAACACATTCCAATCTATTATTTGTTTTTTTTCTTCTTTTGGGCTTTGTAAGGCCTCTCGAGGTGTACGGCTTTTGAGAGTACTAGGTAGTGTGTAGATTACATAGTTATGCAGGTCTTTTGTCGTGATAATTGCTAATTTGTTGGCAAATAAATAACCCTTCATTTTAACTTTTTCAGTGATGTTTCGAATATCGTTGTGTTACTCCTTCAGAGGACTACCTTCAAGTTGTTTATAGTTCTGATCATTAGAGTTAGTAAATGACTTCGTTGATATAGTCAGTGGCGTTTTCACTCACACAACTGCCACCTTAGAAGCTGGGTCTATAGTAAGGAAGCACTGTTGGACTCAAGAGCACATGGACTTAACAAAATGGAGGAATGGAACAGTATCCCTTTCCTATAGCACAATATCTCCTATTTTAGTGTTTACCATTATGGAAATTATTACCCATATTGTGTGTTTTACCAACAATGTAATTATCTGAATGCCAGATTTAACTGTATAATTGAAACTTTTCAAATAATGTTTAATATTTTTCGATAAACCTTTTTATTTTTCCACACATTTTTGATTTTCCTACGGGGACTGAAGTGACTGACTTTCTTTTACTACGACTGAAACCAGGCCCCTCTCTTTTCCAAAAACTATTTAACATCAATTCCACACAAAGTATTTTTATAATAAATATTTTTCCACGTTTTTGCACTAATTACACTTTGTTAAGCATCCTGTGAAGTACCTCTTTGTCATGTTTTCTTGTCGTGTGACCACATGCAATGGCACTCATTTGAAATGAACTGCCTTTGGCATGCATTTCCACTGTGAATCCCATTGCAGATACTGTTTGTCATGTGCTTTGTTTTCTTTCGACTCCCTTCTCCCATCTTTGCTATGGGCCGGTAAGTGTTTAACTTCTGACCAGCTAGATATAGTTTCGTCTGGTTTAACCAATCTCCCTAATTCTACGCCTACTATAACGTATCAACCGGCGGCTTGACTTCTCCACAGCCATGTTCATTTATTACATTATTTAGACTGTGGATATGGATGGCTACAGTTTTCTTCACCGCCCATGTCTTTATTGTTAATAAGAACTCTATTTTAACATATGCTGTAAAGAGGATTTTTGACTTTTAAGTTATTAAATGTATATTCCACAGGAATGTCAGACTTTTTCCAAGCGAACCTCTTTTTGTTAATACTTAAACTATTTGCACTAAATGCAGGTGGTATTTACTCCCAGATCACTGAATCATCTATTAAAGCTTATTTTCAATTTGTATTTTTCGGTATTTATTTTTGTAGATACTTCTCTCAGATGCAAAAATGATTTCTTTAGTCCTGATGATAACTCCAGACGTTTGCTCGAAGGTTGAAAAGTCGACTACATTCAAGGTGCACACCCAAAAAATATTTTTGGACTAGATGCTGAATCCTCTAGCTACTTGTATACTTACTTATAAGAACCTAATGAGTAACTAATGCCTTTCTCTGTTATAGTCGTACCACATGGTTTTGCCCTGAGCAATCTGTGTTCACTGGTCCACCTCACTCACAACACTACTGCTTTTATGTCACTATAGTACAAGATCTGTTAATCACTGAATGGGCTTTTGGACTTCTTTATAGCTCTTGCCTACCAGACTGCTTCAGCGCTCCGGTTGCTAAAGACCTCTTGCGGAAAACCCCGATAAGTTACAGTGGGCTTGGTTGGCTTTACTGCTACTCTCGGGTCTCTTTTCCAAGTACATATTTATATCCATGGATTCTGTTGAATGAAAATTAAGTAACAAAATACTCCCCTTCCTACGCTGTGACAAGCTGCTCCATGGGCAGGATACTGATGGTCTCAGCCTGTGGCGTTGGCACATACAAGCATACGTAATCATGCATACTAAAGGTTTGCAGCAAGTTTTTTCTTTTTTTTGCAGGTGCTGCATCTTTAAAAAAAAGCATTTTTCTTTTCACTAATGTTGTACAGCATCGCAAAAGGCATTAGCAAGGGCAAAGGGATCAAAGCCAAGACCTGTTGGCTTTGCCAATGCTTGTTTTTGTTCACAATTCAGCTGTAATTTGTTTGTATATAAAGTGCACTGTGAAGCCTCTTTTTAAAACAACAACGCTGCACCACTGTTGCTAATATATGATTCAATGTGACCCGTTATAGCTGTTAAAATGCACTTGGCAATATTTTAAGGATACCAAAAACCTGTCTCTTTTTTGCTTACTGGTAAAACAGAGGCAGCACAACTTTAAATTCTGATCACTTCTTCAAATCAATACTGCATTTAAATAAGGGAGACGCGTGGCTTTTGCCTATTTGCTGGCATATGCTGCCCACACTAAGGAGATTACATTTTTGTGTCGACTATTCCATTTGGAGCAGGCTTGTTCAGACAGCAAAAGGATTATTATAGCTGGCAGAGCAGCTCTAAAAATCAAGATTAACAATGTGCACTTTTTAAGGGGCACAACTAAAAGTATCTGATGTTTTTCGTCCTGAGAGCACCTCACAGCAGCATATGTGCTCCAGAAACAAGGCGGGTGCCAGGCCCATTGCTGTGCTTTACAGGGACTAATGTTCACGTTGTTTTGCTAAGATGGCACAAAACTGAAGTTACCCTTTAAAAACCACGGCGAACTGCAGGCGTTTTCATGCACTGACATTTGCTGCATGCAGGCCTAGTCCTGGTGTTCTCGTGTCTTTACGTTTCTCAGTGGATGTACTTAGCAGAATAGTCCTGTTGCTTTATTTCTGACCTTTGTATTATGTCTCAGATCTAGACTGCGCCCATGTGCTGTCTCGAACACAAGACATGCTCATGCTTACGGGAAAACCTAAAAACGTAAAGGCAATGTAAATGGGGCAGAAATATATATATATATATATATATTTTTTATTAATATGAAAAAGTGCTTTGTTCCATTATTCCCACTTCGTGATTTCTTAGAAAACACAGCTCTCAAAACATTATTTCGGGCTTTGAAAATTGCCCTGGTTCACTGGCAATGGCGAGACCACTTTTCCCAGATAATAACTTCTTGTGCACTACTGGTCCTTTGTAGGGAGTGCCAGTCTTCTGACCGCACAGCTGTCCTATTCTGAAAGAAGCACTGGCAAAGTCAATAGGTCTCGGCAATCTGAGAACTATAGGCATTGTCAATGTTAATGCATTTGTGTATATCAATAAGAACAGCCCCAGAGCCGTACACAAATACATTTACATTGTCAACTTCTATAGCTCTCGGATTGCCAAGACCTATTTGCTTTGCCAGTGCTTGTTACTATTTAAGCTATGCCCATCTACATTGCATACTGTTAGGTGCCATTGTATATAATTTCAATGGGAAACACAAAAAAAAGTAGAATGCGAGAAAGTGGCTGCAACACGGTGTGCTTGGAGGGCAGAAGTTGGCCAAATACCTGCTTGAAAAGAAAAAAACTTCAAGCACTGTCATGATTTCTAAGTGATTACTTTGTAGTTAACACAGACGTGGTACTCTCCCTACTGATGTCAGGGAGTAACTGCCAGAGAAGAAAGGCCAAAGTGTGAAAATTTGGCTCCATGTATTTTGGTAGAGAGACAGTGTATTTATTTATATTGTTTGGGAAGTCATTCTGATAGAAGTGCTACACATGACAGCAAAGCAAAATCTAAGATCAGACTCAAGAGGTTGTTGGCAGCAACATAAGTAACTATTCTTACTGGAAATCTTCCTCTGGGGGAGGTGGGCAGGTCAAACAGAAGTTTTCTTTCCTCTCCCTAAGGTATTTGCACCTCGCCACAAATCTCTCTCACACCGGCTAGCACACCAGCTTGGAAAAGAAAGTCACAGGCTTGCTTTTGGGCTGCTTGAGGAGAAATTTACTGCAATTAACATTAACTTGGATTTGGATGCAAAAGATTAGGCAGGAGAAAATGTGTCTGCTAACAGGAAATAGAAAGTGCTGGTAATCAAGCAACCACAAAGGGGGCAATGGTAAACTGCTTCTGGAAGCTGAAAGGTTGGCCCAAGCTACATTGCAGTCTTTCTATACTTATCCACCTTTTCAGAAAGTAATGATTTATTACACCCCCTCTAGATAGGTTTTAGGCCAGGAGACAGTACTGAGACAGTGATGGTGGCTGTCTTGGATGATCTGCAGGGACACGCAGATAATAACATACCTGTTGCCCCAGTGCTTCTAGACCTCATTGCATGTCTTCAATACCGAGAACCATCAGATCTTACTGGACTACTAAAGGACCATTGGTATCAAAGGTTTGGCATAGAAATGGCTTCATTATTTTTATGTCAGAGAAGTCCTTTGTGGTATACATTAGATATTTTTCATCCTTAACTCAATAAGACGTGGAGTTCGGGGGGGGGAGTGGGGTTGCGCTTATCCCCTCTGTTATTGAGTCTTCATTCGGCTCCACTGTCTGAGTTGATTCACTTGCATGGCATGGATCTGTACATATACGCAGATAATGCCTAAATTGCACAAAAAAATTCGACTTATCCTGAAGTCATGACCCCTGAATTCTCAAAATGCTTGACCCAGGTAAATAAACAAATTCAGAAACATCACTTGAAACTTAATGGAAATAAAACAAATCATATGTCCCTTAAAAAGTACCCCATTCTGGAATCGGCTGTTTTGGCCCAGCTCTCTTGCTGCTGAGCCAGCCCCAGTCTGGGTGTGAAAAGTCTAGGAATCAAGTAGAAGTCAAACTTGCAGTGACGGAACAGATCAGGTTGGTGGTAACTTCTCGTCTATTCAAACCACAAACTTTGAAAAGGATGCTAAATCTGTTTGCTTTTCCACACAAGAGCAGATGCCTAATACATACATTTCCGCCATGTCAGACTATTGTAATGCAACTTATCTTCTTGATCTACTGAACTACTTAGCAGAATTTTCTAAACTGTGTTGCAAGGTTGGCCTACGGTTTAAAAACAAGAGTTTATGTTTCACAAGCTTTGATTTCTCTGCACTGGCTCACAGCAAGAGAGTGCACTGTTATTAAATCCTTAGTTCTAATACATAAATCGTTGTACCTTACAACACAAAGGTGGCAGCCAACACGCTAAGATCCAGAAATAAAGCATTTTTTGGTAGTCCCTCTGTTCAATGCATATTTTTGGACGGCTGAGCTTTCTCGGTTGATGATACAAAACGATGGAACTGCTACTCGGAACATGTTAGGAAGAAACCTAATCTACTTGACTCTTCTCAAAAAATAGATACACGTCTGCATGCTTGGCCTGGCCTGCTTATCTGTTTAAGTCTTAGACGGTTTCAGGGCCAGGCTACCCCCTGGGATGATGACAGCTGCACTGTATAAAACCATAAACATTAATACAGCGGCTGGATCTATGGAGCCGTAATTTCTGTTGATCTTATGGGAATATGAGGAATCTAAAAGAGGTAGTTGGTAGGGGTGAGGAGAGAGAGGTTCTCAGAACTGAAGAAACAAGAAGCAACAACCATCACAGTGGTCTTTTGTGCAGCTTGCAGCTAGGACCCAAGAATCGGCCAGCAAAATGTTTTATCAAGCAAACAACGATAACTAAGCAGCTCAAGAGGCAGGTGCAATGCCCTTCATCCTTGCATGGTATTTTTTAGCACTTCATGGCATGCAACCCCAATGGAAATTCAGTGAGACTGGTATTTAGAGTCTGAATGCCAGCTCCATCAAATAAAGGTGAAGGAAACTAAAGACCTTGGTATACAAACTACATTGGTGCAATTCCACAAAATGTCCATAATAATAAACTTTACACAACGTTTTTGCAGCTCTACCCCATAAAAGGGTTGCATGGAATTATCGTACATGAAGTATTTACCTCTTGCTGCTTGGACGTAAGCCATGCACACACGCAGTGTAACAAACTTTAAAATGTACCTTACCACTCACTAGTTGTTGACATTGTGATTTCACAAAAACTTTAAAGAAAACGAACTAATTAATCATATTTATGACAGTGATTTTAAAAACCATTATACCACTTGAAGGTAGTAAGAGGGCACCATCTTTGCACTCAGGCAAAATCTAATAGATGATATTCTGTTATGATCGTTGCCCTGCCATAGTCAGAGAGCTTGGTAGGCCCCATTTTAATTACTAATGTAATGTTGATAAACGTTTCCTTACCACTTCTAAACTGGGACTCATCTGGTAGTAATAATATATGTGGAATCTAAAAGATGAGTAGTCCTGCTTTCACTGTTATTTCTTTATAGTGCGGGCCTATGCAGGAGGACGTTGGGGAAGGAAGGCACATGCAGAGCTGGTCCCAGCAGCGCCTGAGAGGATACACAGTTTGATTAAGATTCATATAAAAGGTTAAGAACATTGGTGAGCTTGAAAGGAAACAAGCATTTGCAGTGCCGTGGGTCTCACGTGTGCTCGAGTTAGAGCTACTAGCTTTGTAAATCCTAACTGGACGTTTCTTGCCACAGCCGCTGAGAGCGTGAGCACGAAGGAGAGACACAAAAGGTAAAAGAAGTTTGCTTACAGTCATAAGTATCAGCAAACATGCAATTATGCAGGTAACAGGATCGATGGCCAAGGCGGTAACAAAACTGCCCCAAGGATGGACAAACGTAAAGCATTTACCAATGATAACAAAGGATTTTTGAAAGGCAAGCCCAGGAACGAGTGATAGCGATGGGCGTGCAGTCTGCATGGTTAAACGCTCACAGATAGATTACACCAGGCTAGAGCACTTGCGCGCTCAAACTAATAGAAAGGGTGAGGGTATCTTAGAGACCACAGACTACTTAATCAGCAAGAATCGCTCCTTCTGAAAGCTGTGTAAAGCTGCAAGCCATGTCGACATTTCTGTAGGGAGACATTTATGTAATGTCAAGCTTTTCAGTACATCAAATTAAAATGGTACTGTAAACAAAAACGTTGACATGGCTTAGTATAGGGAGAGGTGCGCATCACCCAAGATATTCCGACAAAAAACTATTTTCACTGTTACCTTCTATTTTCTCGCTTGACCTTTTAACACTCTAAACCAGAAGGTCTTTAACTGGGGAGAAGGTCCCCCTGGGGGGCCTCAAGTGATTGCGGCGGGTGGGGGGGTAGAGGGTATTGGGGTAGAGTGGGAGAGAGACAGGCTTTGGCCAAAAGAAAAATTGTGTTGATTACAGGGCTTTGTTTTAAGCTGAAAATATGAGCAGCAGTAAACTGCTCTGCAATGAGCCATCACTAGCACGTTTTGTCATTTATATCCAAGCTGGGAGTATGTGTCAAAGGAAAAGGGGCCAAAATAGTCTACAAAATTCCCACCCACCGCACTTCTAATATTCAAACTGTGGACACTTTTTCACATTAGTAAGACCTGCATGACCAGAATAGTCTGTTTGACATCATGTATATGATTGCATTTTTAAACAGTAACAGAATGTAACTTCAATGTTTAAATAAGTGTAGACATATTTAAACTTTGCTAATTCTATAGAATAATTGTCAAAAATTCGGAGAGGAGCCTCAATGATTTTTGTTTGTACTTGGGGGTAGGAGCACATTGAAAAGTTTGAAAACCACTGTTCTAAATACTGAAATGGTGCAGTTGTCGTTTTTAATTTTAACGCGTATTTCGCCACAAGGGTGTCATCAACACCCCGCTTTCACTGCTACAGCACCCTCTTCTGCCTGCAGCTTGGCAGACAAAGGTTCATATTGTGAAAGGATGGGAGGGGTAAGTGAAAGGATGGTGGATGGATAGATGCATGATAAGTGAAAGGGTGGCTATAAGGCTGGATGAGTGAAAGGGAGGGAGGGATGGATGTATGGATGGGTGAGTAAAAGGGTGGATGGAGTGAGTCAAATAGTGGATGGATGAGTGGAGGGGTAAATGAACCAAGAGTATATAACTGGATGGAATGAAAGGATGGATGGGTGAGTGAAGGGAGAGTAGATGATGGCTGGATGAAAGGGTGGATGGATGACTGAAAGGGTAAATGGATGGATGAGTGGGTGGATGAATTAGTCGAACTGTGGATTGATGAGTTAAAGGATGGATGGATGGAGGACTGAAAGGGAGTTTGGATGAATGGAGTGAAAGGGTGGATGGATGGAGTGAAAGGTTTAGATGGCTAAGTGAAAGGATGGATGGTTGAAATGATGGATAGCTGGGCATGGATAAGTAAATGAACGGATGAATAAGTGAAAAGGTGGATAGATTTGTAGATGGATAGG
Organism: Pleurodeles waltl; assembly: GCF_031143425.1. Classification (NCBI taxonomy): domain Eukaryota; kingdom Metazoa; phylum Chordata; class Amphibia; order Caudata; family Salamandridae; genus Pleurodeles; species Pleurodeles waltl. The sequence goes on from NC_090437.1 coordinate 702,046,079, forward strand.
TGTGGATATGGACAGGCAGATGGATAAAGTGCTGACAGAATGATGGATGAAAGGTTGAATGAACGACAGAATGTAAAGGTGAAATGGTAGATATCAGTGGGTGGAAGAAAGGATGAATTGATAGATGCTTGGATGGGAGAGACAAGCAAGCTGTTCTGGGGAAGGTCGCAATGACTCGCTTCGTTTGCTTGGTGCCATAAGAGCTTTGGTTCAAAGTGGGGGGTATTTTAATTTTCTGGCTACTCCCTTGTTTTGCCAAGCACCTCGGCAAAAAGCTATTTGCTTTCAGGCACATCTGGGGTGTGGCTGAAGGCGATTCACTCATTGGCTGCACCTTGGTCACTGAATACATTTTTGCCCTTCTTGTGCTGCACACTCAACAGTTTGAAGATTTCTATCTCAAAGATATCTTTTCTGGGGTGATAACACACATACAGCTTAAAATGCGATGTGGGAGAAGGGGGCTGGGGGGGAATAAATCATTTAAAATAAGCTGCAGCACTGCATTCCTCTGCCATTTCTACTAAAATATTGCCACAAATTGCAATTTTAAAACTCCTTTGTGAAATGTTTATTGAGAACACTGCTATGCTTACGAAACACATGAAAATGTCACTCACAGTCTGTTTGGTCAGATTAACTAATAACTGTGTATTTACAAATTGTGCTAGGAACAAAGTACATAAATAGATGCGGTAACAAAGTAGTCGGAATGCTTCTCCACACAAAGATGCAGGAAAAAAAGCTGCTGCAACTTAAAATAATTTGTGCGTTTTTAAATGCACGTTCACCCACTTGAGGTTTTATGATGCTAAATAACACTTTTATTTAGTCTTAGAAAGTTTAGAAAGTCTGGATAAGGGAAAGTAGAGAGGAACAAGTCCACAAGGGGGATGCAATGGGATTATTCATCGACTCAGCAAATTTACGCAAACTTTGAGGGGCCTCCGCCAAGCTCCTTTTCATGTCCTCCCAGGCCTTCAGATTCTCCATCCCTTGACTTAATTTACCAGACAATGATGTCACAGCACAAGCAGACCCAAAATGACAGCAGGAAGGCTAGGATTGCCAATAAGAAGCCTCAAGCGTCAGTGAGAAGAAATGCTAAGGTCTGCTCAGAGATTGGAGAACGTATAACTGCAATTGAGACCCACGCCACAGTGCTAGAGTCCGTTGTTATTGCTGTTGTGCAGCAATCTGCCAGGTATGAATCACAGATTTCAGATATCCAGTGGAAGATGGAGAATTCTGAAAATTGGCAGCACCGTAATAAGCTGCGGATATTAGAGATTAAAGAAGGGTGGAAGGCCAAGATATGCGGGCTTTCATAATTACGTTATTTAGGAGCACCTTTCCTGAGCTCAAGAACTGGAACTGGGAGCTTGAGATACAGAGGGCCCATCAGTTTCCGCTTCTTTTGAAAAAACAAAGAGATGAGTCTACTGAAAATCAGATGCAACCCAGGGCTATTACTGTATATTTTGGCAACTATTTATAATGGAAAGCTGTGTTTCAGAAGGCATGTCCCGATTCAAAGAGAAATTTTGAGGGGATCTCTTTCTTTTCTCATCCAGATTATTGCCATGCTACTGTGGAGAGACGGTGGTGACTGAGGCAACAGATTTACCCCTTTCAGGAGAAAGGGGCGAAAGCATATCTATTGAACCCTGCCTGTTTAAAAATTGTGTATAAAGGCACTGTGCGCATGTTTTCATCAGAGATCAAGGCTAAAGACTATATGGAAAAGCTGTCTTAAACTGTTGACAACAGATAATGGATAAGCACTTATAGGGAAATGGGCTGCATTTCGAGGAAATGGCCCACTCTTCAGTGTCTACACAGGAAGGTGAACGGAAACAAAGGTTAAGGGGTTGGATTTAGGTGTACTTGGGGGGGGGGGGGGGGGGGGGAGGGGGGGGGGCTGTCTATGGCGGTGCAAGCAATCCATCTTACAGACCTCCCGGTCTAGTTTTCTCATATGTCTGGAGTGGGGGTGGGCTGGGGAGAGTGGGTGTGGCAGGGGAGATGAGGTTGGTGGGGGTGGGGTGGGAGAGTGATGGGGCGCACAAAAAGTAAAAGGTCCAAACCTGGTAAACCCATACTGATGGGTGACGTGGAGCAGATGTATTTTTCTGTTTGGGTGACAGCATATACATTAATATGGCACGAGCAAGTAGTTTGCGTATCGCTACTTTAAATATTTGCGGGTTGAATGATGGTAAAAAAGGCGCTTTGTGGCCAAAGGGCTGAAAACACTCAGGGCAGATATTATTTGTATGCAGCAGACATATAGTACAAGCTCCAACAAAAATTTGCTGGAATTTCCCTGCTATCTACTACTGGCATACACTACACAGGGAATAACAACTAAAGGAGTAGCGGTAGTGGCAAGCAATAGAGTAGTAGAATTGACAAGGAAATCCACTGACAAATTAGGTCAGTGGGCAATTCCAGAATGTTCAACTGGTAGGATTAATTTTACACTAATCTCAATTTATGGATCTAATCTGGACGATCCAGAAATAATTGATGTATTCCATTTGTGCGATATAAAAATAAAAAAAATAAAAAAAGGACACAGAGCAAGTCATAAATCATGCGATGCAAGACAATAATTGTTTTCTTGGGCTCATTATCAGAAAGGTCTGTGCATTTCATACAAGTGCTTAAGTTCCAAATGGTGCTCTATGCAAGCCAGCACAGGCCTCTCTGGGCCAGCAACTTTGCATCTCTACATCTCAGACCCAATACACTCTTGGATAGGGGTTCTGACCCAACCAGTTTCATTCTCCAACAGTTCAACAGGGGATTACAAATACAGAATCATGCAATAAGTCAACTGAGTCAACAATACTTTGAGAAGTATAAAAGTGCGTCAAGACCTTGCAGCTGTGTGAAGGAGGGGAACAATATAGAAAACCTCAAAACCATTTTCACTAACTGCAATGTTAACAGGACAAGACGTTGAGATGGAACCCAATGGAAGCGTCACGGAAGGAGCACTGACTTGAAGTGACTATACTTTACTCCTCTTACTTAAAGCTATGCCAAAGCATATCAGAAACTATAAATCAGACTTTTTTCTTGTGCTAATGGTGTTAATATTATTTACCAGTGCAACAGTCCCTGTCCGCCCACACTGTCAGATGCTTTCAGGTCTGGACAATAACAGAGCAAGGGGGAATGGCACTGTAAGGACAGAAACAGTAGATACTGGAAAAAGAAGACATGGTAGATTGTATTTTCATGTTAAGAGACACGTTATCAGAAACAACAGCTACAGCTAAAAGAAAAAATCCAAACATGTAGGAGAGCACTAACTCAATAAATGCAGCGCACATCCTCCTGGAACAATTATGAAGTACATAGCAGAGTGGTAGCAACCATCTACGCCACGATTAAGTAGATATTACCTGACATCGAAAATAAATAAAACATAGGAGAGCTTCATGCAATGCCCACTTTCATTCTGTCTCAATGCCATTATACCTCTTGGCACCAACTACTTCAGCAGAGTCATCGTAAGGATTTTGAGACCATGGGACAAGAAATATTTTAGGGGTCATTGTTTGGAACAACTCTGAATTTTATTAACCATTTTTTTTTGCTAGTTTAACCCCTATAATGCATAAAAATGTTGAATTATACATTAGAGTTAAGATACAAAAAAGCACAGAAGTGAGATAAAGAGAAAGTTCACTTTCCCGGGGGTGCCTTGAAAGATGAGGGTAGGGGGCCTTGGTAATTGCCCACTTTGCCCATACCTTAAAACGTCTCTGTCTTTAGTTTTCCGGTGTTTAGGATCACAGGCTTTCTTGTTTAAGGTCTACAACACAACTTCATCAAAATTGAGGATGTCAGGGAAGTTGTGTATGTCATCACAGTAAATAAGATCCAACTATCCAAAGCAGATCAGGCCCAGGTATAAACAACAGGTTGTGAACAGTCTGAAAAGGGCGCCTCTGGCGATGCCGTAGTAAACCCGAATATGTTCAGGCATTTATTAATGACCTTCAAATAACCGTGGAACAATATTATCATGTGTAAAACCAAGACAAGGCAGCAATGGGTGTAGCACATTGTGACAGGTGTAGCTTGAGTAACCACAAATTACAGTCGGCTTCTCTGACACGCAGGGAGATGTTAAAACCCCACTAATCGTCTCAGGAGAATAATAATTAGTCATTAGGCTTCGGATAATCACGCTGCTGCCGGACACGGCTCAGGTGTCCTGTGAGACATGACGACAAAGGAAAGAAAAACTCATCAGCAAAGAGTACAAATGGCCTTAGGGGGGCTGCGATTCGAAAGAGCGCTGTTTCCATGCATCCTTCGCGGTGGGATGGAATACTGCCCTTCCCTCGGCATTAGAGCAAGAATCGCGTCACTTCTGCTAGCATGACGTAAAAGAAGCAAGCTCCGAGTCGTACCTGGTGGAAACAAAATAGCTCTTCATGTTCCAGCGAGTGTTATCCACAAAGGGTGCCTGGTATTTTAGTGGCACACAGACACCAACTATGTTGTCCAAGAAAAGGATCATACTCATGAGAAAAATATTCCTCTGGCCCGGCAATCGAAAAAATATCTCCGGGCCCAAAATGGCCTCAGAATCATCAGTAGAGAAATACATTGTAATCTGTCTGGTAATTTATGAGCCATTTCCAATTGATAGACACTTTGCTTTTTGCCTAAGTGCAAACTCGTATCTCTGAGAGCCAACTGTATATACTCTGCTCTAAAATACTTCATAGTGCCAGGTTGTCTTTGCTGCTCTTACTCTTCGCTTATACTACATTTCCAGACATATATCCACCTATTATACTATGTGGTAGATGTCTACCTGGCAAAATGTAGGTCTGTGCAAAATGAGACTTGCTGCTCTAAATAAATAAACATAACAAAATTCTGACAGAGCTCCCTTAATTTCCTGTTTAAGTCTCTTCCACTTCTGCTGTACACATTCACTGCCTTCCCAGAAGTAACATATATTCCAAGTTGCTCACAAGCTCAGTACCTCACACAGTGGCGTCTAGTGCTCTGGTTATAGCAGCAGTTTTTAGGTGAAAGGTGTTTGCCTCTTGTAATTATTCCCTGTAGGAATGGATGGAAGGATAGAAAAAAGTGTTATTTGTTTTTTATTCATGGGCCTTGTCTCATAGGAAACGAGGCCTTCTGAGCTTAAGGATGTTCTATCACCAACTTTAAGGTGGTCGCCAAGTGTCTAGCCTTAAACGTTTACTTAAAAAAATCACTGTGCAGGGTGTGTAATACATGAAAACAACGACTACACGTCCCAGAATATGGCAAGTAGCTACACGAAAGCTCAGGATCACAAACACGGTGTCCTCCTGATGGAGCGATGTGTCAGTCCTACCATAGAAAACCATAGGTTTCGTTCTTTAAAAACGCGTTAGAAAGGCCATGTCAATCCCATCTCCAGCATACTCCATTTAAATGCATTCCTACGGCTCTAAGGCTGTGGTGGTGGGGGTGGTGGAGTTTGAGGACTGGTACCTTTCACTGTAACATAAATCATGGCTAGAGCTTGTGTTGTCATCTACTTTTGACCAGGATATGTTTACGTCTGAAACAGGCGTGCCTAGGAAGGTTATCCTCATTCTTGACTACCTTAAAAAAACACATAAGGCTGAATATGGCCCCCCAGGTACTGAGAATGGCTGTCACTGTTTTCTTTCCAAAATAATATTTGCACTCTTAAATGGAATGACAAGAAAAGGACAAACTGCCTTGAATTGAAGAGTCTTCCCTCCGAATGCCCCTAAAAAAATGTCCTCTCAGTTCCTGTCAGGCAGGCTTGATGTACATGTTCGGTGGGCTACTTTCATGCCATCTCCTCGTGGGCATGTCCAGGTCCTGTACTTCACGAACACATGTCTCGAGAGCTGCCCTGGCAGCTCCTGTCTCCAGCCGATGATCGGCAATTTGAGCCTTCGCCACTCGCCGGCTGCATGCGGACAGGTGTCAGTGCGGATGATGCGAGGCACTTCCGCTGTGTCTGTAAAGGTTTGTTTTGTCCAGTGTGCTGACACCGCCTCCCATTCAGGCGCCCATCAAGATGCCGCGCAGGCCCTGCCGCAGCTTGCAGGGAAGGCCAGGCCAAGATGCGTTTAGTTTCCTGTCTCCAGCAACAACCTTGCCTGGCTTCTCGGGGCGCTTCTCTGTGCTGTTCCGTCCGGTTCACGTGCCGACAGTGGGAGCACTGCAGTTTTTGCCTTACATCGAAATCAGTGTTAGAAAATTGAATTGCAGTTGTACTTTAAGGATTAGAGGCCTTTGTCGCTGGTTGGCATGTGTGAAGAGAAACCGTAGTGACCCCGTAGACACTGTTTAACTTACTTTTAGAAAGGGACAAACAGACAGACCTATGCGCGCACACAATATTACAGCGCCACCGCCCAGAGACAGCACTCCAAAGACAAACAGTTCAAAGGATTGTATGCTATGTCATGACTGCCTATAATATTTGTTCTGTAGTTAGGCCGCCTTTCAACTGTGATGAAAAGAATCTGACAAAGTCAGCGAAGGCCTTGCTTTAAGGTGTGGCACATGCAAGGTGGTTGGGATAACACACGGCACACAGAATCAATCCCTGAGGCCAGCTATTCCAACGGAGAAGTTCTTTCCACCAACAATAGCTTTTTCGTAAATACATTTTAGGGGCACAGAGGAGATAACTGGAGGGCGTGAAAGAGTTGCATTACAAAATCGTCTGAATGGTTTGCTTGCGCGCTACAATTAAAGCTTGCAACATAAATAATATAAACTACAAAAGTGTCAGTGCTCTTCCGGAATCAGGAGGGTTGTGGAAAAAGGCAACCTGCAAACAAAAGAAAGCATTTCTACTGCTGTTGAGACCCTTGTTTAGTATTGGGTACTGAAGCAGAGGCGTTCCCCAGCAAGGTGTCAGGTGTAACTAGCACTAGAATTAAAGATTCAGCCAATGGTTAAAACCGATAAGCTGATTGGTCCTTCTGAAGTCATTCTTCTCAAATTGGTAAGCCATTCTGAGTTACTTTGTGGCATACCAACCACTTGCCCACATATTAATCAGCATAGGGTGGCTTCAAACGAACCCAAGTACACCTTAAGTGTTGTATATTTGTGACAAATCAGAAAAGTAACTATTATACCCCTGCCAAGGCACAATATATGATAATATCCAATGCTTTTCTATTGCGAAACTAACAGATCACTGCACATGTAAAATGGATACCTATCAGACCTGCTAAACTATAAGCTTTCTGTGGGAGGGTGCAGACAACGCATAAAGCACTCAAGCACTACTTTGGCACAGAAATGCTAAGTGGTAAAAGAATCCCATACTGCCCTACCCCATTTCTAAACACAACCATGCCTCCTATTGTATCCAGGCACTGATCTGAAGCACATGACCCTAACCGTTATGGTCAGTGTGGAACCTGGGTACCTGAATAGCTGGCAGCTAAATCATAAATGTGAAAAGAATATGTACAAAGACATCGTGCCATAGAGGAACGTACCTGTAGTTCATTCAGCCGACAAAACAAAAGCCACATTTCAGCCAGAGTCCAAATCTAGGGCACCACCCCACTAGCTCGAATCCGACCCGACTGTTCTGCTTTGTTCCTACTGATAGTTTTTGTTACCACTGCTTTAATCCTATTTTAAAAGTGTAAGTATGGATAGGAAGTGATGCGTAGTTAGTTTTGGGGAGGGTAGACATTCAGAGAGTTTTAAGAGTCATCATAATCGTATGCGAAGTGACTGAGCAGCCATAGCACCACTGCACTAAACTATCATTAGCTAACACTTCAGAAACTTGCTTAGTACTGTTAAACATGTCTTTCTCTTCTAGTCGATGAGTTTCTTAATTTCCAGGTGCTCTTTACAAATGAAGTACACAGGATGGTGGAGCAAACTGAACAACAACACGCTGCATGTTTAAATTTAATCAGGGGCCTTGAAAGTGAGGCTCTGACGTTACTTGTGATGAGCAGCTTAACTACATGGTCTATATATCACACTTTATGTAGATAAAACAAATTATGTCTATCTTCTAATGTCACGTAAACCATCAGTAACAACCACTTCATTAACATACCACAGTAAACAATAGTATATATTCCTCATGCCCAATAACGGCTCACAAGAAGCCACATGGTAAGTGCCTTAACTACTGAAAATAACCTTTCACCTATAATACTTTATTTCGAACTGATCTATGTGGATTTCTGTACAGCCTATACTGTGATTCTGATGTTGAAGACTGTGCAGAAGCTAGACAGTCTTAATATGGAAAGATTGAATGCTGTAAATTCTGTTACACAGAACCGTAGGGGTAGGAAACATCGACTGTTGGCACAAGATGTCCACTCAGTAAAAGAAGCAGTCAGTTATGGTTTTCTGTTCTGTTAATTTTATTTTACTTATTTTTTTATTTTATTTATAGAGTTTTATATAGCGCAAACAAGACCCTTTCAGGTGCCAGAACACAATAAACAAACAGATATAGACATGGCATTGGTCATGGAAATAATAATTAGAGTGGCAAAAACATGAAAATAACAAAGAATATTAAGACAGGAACACATAGGCCCTCATTTCAACATTGACAGTCGGCCGAGGCCGACCGCCAATACTGGACAGACAGTCGGCCGCCTATGCGGCCAGGAACCCGCCAGCCGCATTTGGACATCCCCGCTGGGCCATAAAATTGCAGCCGGCTCCTAATGGAGCCGACGGCAATGTGGTGGTGCGGCGGGTGCAGCAGCACCCGTCGCGCTTTCCACTGTCTGCCAAGCAGACAGTGGAAATCGCGATGGGGCTGTGCCTGGGAGCCCCTGCACTGCCCATGCCAAGTGCATGGGCAGTCCTGGGGCCGCAGGGCCCCCGAGTCCCTTTACCGCCAGCCTTTCCATGGTGGTGTTTACAGCCACGGACAGTCTGGCGGTAAGGGAAGTCGAAATCCCCAGGGCAGCAGCTGCTAGCAGCGCTGCCCTGGCGGATTGTGACCGCCGGAGCCACCATGGCGGTATACCACCGGTTCCAGCGGTATGACAGTGGCGCTTCCGCCACGGTCATGATGTGGCTGGAAGTACCGCCAACCTGTTGGAGCTACTTCCGCCACTTTAATCCTGGTGGTCTAAGACCGCTAGGGTTAAAATGAGGGCCATAGTCTCTTGGAGATAATAAAGTGAAGAAGAACCCTACGTCGCATCTGGGTGTTCTACAACAGTATACTTATAGGTGGTTGTGAAATGAAAGATTAGCAAAGATCCTAGTTGGCTAGAATGTCAAACATGGAAAGTAACAATGTAAACATAAACAGGAGCAAATATATTCTCTGCGGTAAGGCGGAGAGAAGTATTGCATCAATGGGGAAGGAATCTGTTCAACATTAAAAATGTTGCTTCTTTTTTTAAGATGGTTTCTGAACGGTTGGAGCTGGTCTCAGGAGAAAGAAAGTTTCAGATTATTGTGGCAATTCAGGAGCAGACTCACCTGTAAGTTTTCTTTTTGTTGAATTTGTTGGGTTTCAGTAGAAGGGAGCTTGTGCTTCCAGAAGATCTATTGCTGCCAGACAGGGTCAGTTTCTGGAGCAGGTAGGACGGAGTAATGTAGTTAAGAGCTTTACAGGTCATGCAAGCAATTTTGAGAAGGATCCTAGCCTCATAAGTTAGCCAGTGGAGGTCATGGGTGATATGATCACCTTTTTCAGAGCCTGTGTTGGGTCAAGCCGCTGTGCTCGAGGTAGCCTTCAAAAGCGCTAGTTTTATTTTCGGTATGGCCACGAGGGTAGCACTACCATAGTCTAGTCTGGAGATCACAAGTGGTTGAACCACAGTCTTGAGATCTCCAGTGGGAAGGAAAGGTTTTAGTGTGACTAATGCGTGCAGTTGATATTTGGCCCTCTGGTGGACGGGCTGATGTTGTTCGGCATGGAGAGGTTATTGTCCAATAATTTTCCTAAGGATTTTGCTGAGTCGATGATGTGTGGGGGTACAGTTCAGGGCTGTAAGATATGAGAGCCATTCTTTGATGTAAGGAGTGATACTGGGTGGTGAGACTATTAGGAACTCGGTTTTGAGTGTGTGATGTTTTAGGTGGCTACGAGTAAGCCCATTGAGGATGCTGATGTCCTTGGGTGAGGCAATTTTCCATGTAGAGTTGAGTATCATCAGCATACATATGGTAGGAGATGTTAGAGAGTTTGAGGATTTCAGTCCGGGGCTCCATGTACAAGTTAAACAGGATGGGGAGAGAGTTGAGTATTGGGGGACGCCAAGCGGTTGATCAAAACATGTTGAGATCTGTTGTATAGGGATGTTGTATAGGGATGAAGAGAACCATTTTAACACAGTATCACAGAGACCCATTCTGCATCCTAAGAAGTTCATAAGATCCTCATGCTTAGCTGTGTGAAACATAGCTGAGAGGTCAAGTAGGATTAGTAAACAAGATTCATTCTGATCCAGTAATCATAGAGTGTTGTCAACAATATAGACTAGAGCAGTTTCAGTACTGTGACCCGGCCTGAAACTAGATTGCCATTGGTTGAGGAGTTGGAATTGCTTGATGTGATTGCAAAGCTGTTGATGCACATATTTGTATAAGAATTTGGCCAAAGTTGGGATGTTGGAGATTGGGGGGGGGGGGGGGAGGGGGATGAGGGACAGGGGGGGCAGTTGTTAGGAACCGACTGGTCAGAGTTGATTTTTTTTTTTTTTTTTTTTTTTTTTAAGATAGGGGTACCCTGGTCACTTTTAAGGCAGTCTGGTACAGAGCCCTGGGTAAGTGAGGCATTGATGATCCTGGTCCATAAATGGAGCAGGAAGTGTTTGGTCTCACTGATGAGTTTGGATGCTTGGGGGTCGTTGAAGAGGTTAGGGTAACTCAGAGATGCCAATAGTTTTAAGATATAGCTTTCATCAAAGGTCTTAAATATGGACAAAGAGGCATTGTTTTTTGGTTTAAAGAGAGGGCTTCCAGAGCATTTTTCCTGAACTAAAGGGGGAGGGAGTGGAGGGTCTTCAATCGGTAAGATAGTGTTCTGGAGATCAGTGTTGATTAGCGTGGTTTTCTCAGCAAAGAAGGAGTCAAATGTTTTCTGTGCAATTTGGTAGAGTTTTAATGTCTGTGGAAGAGGAATTGTGTTTCCAATTTGTTTATTTTTTTGACAGTTTCTAACAGTTTGTTGGATCAATTTATGTCCGTGTCTAGCTGTTGTTGGAAAAATGTAATATATGTAATAATTACATGTAATAATGTTTATTCTACAAAATATCAACTCTAAACGTTCATGAAGGCAAGAGAGGTGGAAAAGAGACCAGCAAAAAATAAATAAAGGGGTACAATTGTGGGATTGAGAAAGGGACGAAACTCCTTGCCCAAAATGCTAGTGTCACGCTGGAAACAGCATTGGTGTGTTATGAGTAGCTGTGCCATAACAGCTATCATGATAGATCACACAGTACTCCTTTTGCCCTCACTATGTTGGGTAGTAGTGTGTGCTGCCATTTAGTCTGCTGTTGCATTGTCTTTACATTGTTATAAGGCCCTTGCCTGTGTTCTGGTTTGATTGCATTCTGTGGAACGTTTCCTCCTCAGAATGTAGAGTGTGATCAGTTATCTTTGGCTGCATTACTTGAAGGCTGGTCTTGCTGTGCTGCCGTATTTCCAGAATAATTCTTCAAAACTCAACATGAATGTGCATTACTTTCTACAATGGCGACAAGAGGAGAGGCAGCAAAGGAACTAATTTTATCTGCATGGATTGTCATTATATGAAGGACTGTATTTTACTTACATCTTGGATCAGCTGAAGCTGTCAAATCTGTGAAGCTTGACATTTACACTCTGGATTTCAAGAAATGTGGGACCAAAATTCAAGGATTTGGACCTCTGTTCATATTTGAGAGGACTATCGCTTATGCCATTCTGAAGATGTCATCCCAAGTATCGAAGCAACAAGTCTTGCCACACGCTGGATGGCCGTATCCTTTACTGCTCGTGCCAGTCCATGTGCACCGCTCAGAGCATTAGGACTGTGAGCGCTCTCCCATGGTTGCGGCCTTGATCTCTGCCCCCACGTTGCATCCTTGCAGGGGGAGCAGTCACAGCATGTGGTGAAGGAGGAGAACGACGGCCTCAGCGAGTGCTTAAGGGAAGGGCCAACATCTATCTAAACTGCTGTACTTCGTCGAATGGATCTCAGGAATGGGACCATGCAGACACGGTTTGGAGAACTGTATCATGTGAAGAGGTCACGTGGTACATTACATCATCACGTTGACGTGACGGCCATCTTTAATTGGGAAGAATTACATTTGATTGCAGAAAACATACGTTTTATCTCTATTTGACATAATTTTCATTTGTTTTTTGGATTTGTGGTGCTATGTTCACAACCTTTCGCCTACCATAGTTTTGGACTCTTATGCACGGTCAGTGCAATATAGTTTAAAATATATATATATATTTTTTTAAAGAACTTACTTTTCTGAAATTATATTTTGTAGTTGAGTAATCTGAAATTTGGGAACACTAAAAAAAATTTGTTTTGGTCACCATGAAGTTTGACCCTCCAGCACTTTTTCTTTTTTTTTTTTTTTTTTTTTTTTTTTTTTTTTTTTTTTTTTTTTTTTACAGAACATGGGTGAACCTCCTAAACCCTAGATGAGGTGGAAGGAGGAGTTTATTACTTACGTGAAAGCCACTGATAGTGAAAGAATGGGGGCTGAACAAAACATATTGTTACACTCTCTTCGATCTGAGGTTCAAGTGGTTTTCATATCTTTGCCTCAAGTAATGCCTTCTGGCGGTCAAGAAGATATTGATGTGCATCAAGAAGCGCTTATGAGGATAGAAGTTAGATTTAAGCACACTACCAACATTCCTTTGAACATATTCAAATTTTATACAACGGAACAAAGGGATGGAGAATCATTTGACAAATTTCTCACAACTCTAAGAGCTTTATCTATGACTTGTAACTTTGGTCCCAAGATGGATGAAATGATTAGGGACCAAATTTATGTCCATGTGAAAAACAAAAAAACTTGAGAACGATTATGGTCATGGGTGATTCTAAACTGGACTGGATGGTGGACAGGACTGTGAGGGAGTATGAAGTGTGTGCCAGCAGTGAGAACATTTTGAGAGCTATTACTGCCCCACTGAAGTCAGTGGAGTGGCCTGAGTTTCCCTGGCAAAAAGTTGCATTTGATGATTCTGGTCAGTTTAGTTTTCTTCCCATGGACACAAGGTTTGTTCTGGTCCTGACTGATTACCATTCCAGGTGGCCAGAGATGAAATTGGTGTCACAAATTAAGACCAATACTGTGACTGAATTTTTTAATGAGGTGTTTTCCAGAGAAGGTTGTCCATCTGTTTCGGTGACTGACAATGGTATGCAATTGAGGTCTTCTGGGATGGAATCTTTCTTGAAACACTGTAATATCAAGCATGTGACTACAGCGCTGTATGAACCTCATAAGAACGGTCAAGTTGAGAGATTCAAGAGTGTGTTGAAAGGTTATGTGTTAGAGGCACATAAAGATGGAAGAGATTTGGAGCAATTCTTTTAGAGAGAAGTTGTGGATGTACCGCATAACACCACACATCATTACTAAAGTTAGTCCTTTCAAACTGTTTAAGGGCAGAGATCCTCTTTCAAGTTTATGCCCATGGTGGTTTCAAAATGAAGTGTGGAAGAGTGGAAGGAAGGTGGGATGTGAATTAAGCTGCTGAAAGAGTAAAGAGGATAAAACCAAAGAGTGGTATGATGCATAGTGAAATCTGAAAATACAAGGGATCAAAGTAGGAGATTAGGTTAGAATTCTTAAACCAGGATTGGTACAAGAAGGTCTTTCCAAATTTGGTAAGGCTATGAGAGTAGTCAAGGTATCCACTCATTCTGTTGTTACTCAAGATGGGAAGGCGTGGTATGTGAGGATGGTGGCCAAATATACAGGGCCATTGCCTGTGAGCAATGAAGTGAAAGGTGATGATGCCAACGATGAGGACAGAGTACTTTTGGTAAAATATAGACGTTCACCAGAGCAACCAGAATGCAGTGAACACAGAGTTCTGTGTTGCAAGTTAACATGAGAGGTCAAGTAAGTGGAGAAAATTCCAATGGGTCAAACTTGTTGAGTGAAATGGCAGAAGAATCTGTAGCCTCAAGAGTCAAAGGTATGAGTAGGATCAGACAGCAACCTGCCACCTGTGCTGAATTTCTTAAATAGTGGTTTTTATTCCTGTTAAAATGTGTATTTTGCACGAGTCTTCTTTATGTGTTTTGTTGTAGCTATCTACTTTTTTTTTTAATCTGTTGTTTTTGTTTACTTAGTTTTCTCTTAAGCTATGTTGTTGTGTTATTCAATTTAAGGGGGAAGATGTGTTGCTTTATCTTTACATTGCCATAAGGCCTGTGTTATGATCTGGTTGTCTTCTGTGGAATGTCCCCTCCTCGGAATACAAAGTGCGATCAGGTATATTTGACTGTCCTTTACCTGAAGGGTAGTTTTGCTGTGCTGGTATTTCCAGAATTAATCATAAAAACGCAACATAAATGTGCACTACTTGCTATAAATACACTTGGGGGGGGGGGGGGGGGGGGGGGGAGTTCCTGGGAAATGGAAGTATTAAGCTAAAATAGCTGCTCGGTAAGTGTAGCAAGTGTCTGTTCTTTGCCTTAAAGCGCACTTTCTCTTCTGTGGAAGGAATGCACAGCAGAGCCGTCCTGAACGGGCATGAATGGAGGACAGCAATTCTCCTCAGCTTACTGGCGCATTCCTTCGAAGTATGCGCCGTCAATATTTCCACGACGGAAAGAATGCCAACTGCAAAACCGCTACTCTCAACGCCGGCTTTGTTTGGGAACCTTCTTGAAGAAAAGTGGCAGCTTCCAGATTGCAGGGAACTCAACCGAGTCACTTCAAGTGGGAGCCACAGGACGCTAGACTAATCAGGAAAAATACCTTCACAGTAAGGTAGCAGGACAAAAAGAGCACCACAAAAAGTGTAAGAGTCGTACCTTTATCGTATTCACTGAGCATTCGAATTCTCGACGAATGAAAGCTAAAGTAAACAAGCAAAAACGCACTATCATAAAAGCAGGACACCTTAAAAAGGCCTCAACACATTTCCTGTAGATAGTTTTAGATAACCCCCCATGCTCTGGCAGTTATTATATCTAAGCATCTATATAGATTATATTTTTTTGAAAACAGGCTTTTAAACACAATCTCCTGCTCTATTAAAAGCACAACGTTTGTTAACAGACTCCACTATAATTAAGCAAAACACTTTCTCTGTAATTATCTGTAAACATATATTCTCAAACCCTGCATAGCTCTTTTCTGATTATGTACTCTAAACCAGTGGTTCCCTACCTTTTGACTTCTGTGCCCCCCTCCCCCCCACACACACTTTATCATTACTGGACCCTGGGACCCCACCCAGAATCATTATTGGAATCCAGGGACAAAAACGAGTCATTACTGGAAGCCGGAGACCCCAGCCTAAACATTGTTGATGGTTTGAAATGTAAAGCAATACAGAAAAAATATAGAAACAAGCATTCATCAAACACCCACACACAAATGCAAACTGAGTATTTAATTTTTAGCCCCCCAATTTCAAATTCCTTGACATTTACAGTATGTTTTAAAATGTTCAATTGGACATTTAAGTACTTTACTTATATACACTTTATTAATCCGTTAATCATTTTTAATTTTCTAAGCAGTCGCAGACCCCCGTGAGGAGGCTTTGCGGCCCCCCCAACGGTCCTCATACCACGGGTTGGAGAGCACTGCTCTAAACGACTGAGTCTCACTGAAAGACACCTGTGAGCTTGTGGGATGGACAGAATGGGGCCTTTTGCCTTTTTAACAATATGTGTCATTGAAATAGAGAAAATAATTTAAAAAGGTTTAGTGCATATTAAGATAAGCAAGAACACTTGATATAAAAGAGTGTTAATGTGCTATTCTTTTGTCACTTGGCCCATAGCAGGAATTCTTGGCCCGTTCTCAAGTAGTTACAAAGCTCTCCTCAAAGAATACTGTGAAAGAAGTTGATGTGGTAGCAAGAATATAAAAACAACGGGTTAGGCAAGGAGCAACAGGCTACTTGGTTGGACCAGTTGCTGGCCCATAAGGTGCTGCTGTTAAGTGAGTACATCTACTGGGTCATGAACTGCCTTCGGGAAGGCCTTAAAAACCTGATTGTTCAGGAATTAGGGCCACCCTTCCTCTGGTGATGTGTGGTGTCTGTTCTAGTGCTGGGAGGCCTTCGGGTAGCAATGCGCTACAGAAGAACTACAGACTAGAATAGAGTGGAGAGAGTGACACAGAGATGTACGCCTGAGGAGTGGCTAGGGTGACCAGAGCCTGGTATGTACGAGTCAGGTTAAGCGCCCACGGCTCCTCCTCTTCGGTGTCTTAGGCTGAGCTCAGCTTTTGGGCCGTGCACGACAGAAGATGGCTTTTGATGTCAGACCACAACCAGTTAGGTACAGTTCACCCATCCTTAAATACCAAACATGAAAAACCTAAACAAACTAATAATCATATGAATTGTGTTGATGAATGTGCCCGTGCACTACTTATATGTAAGATATGTCTGCAAGAACTAACAATATCTTAAGCCTCTCATTTTTTGTGAAGGTTCTGTGTTAATGTAAAAAGCATACCACCTGCGCCTCCGCAGTGACCCAGGGAATCCTCTTGAGTCTACTGACATTTCAAACCTGGTTTCCTTCTTCACTCCAAGTTGCACTCGGAGGTTATGCCCACTATAAAGTCTAGGTCAGTATTTTGATCTTCCTGTGTTTAGCTGAATTCCGAAGAATCTTATTAACAAGCTTTTGAACTTGGACACGTTTCGTGATAATGTTTCTGGCCGACAGGATGCTGTAACCCTGACCTCAACTACTGTCTAGGGACCACATTCATTAGGCATTCTAAATTTTCATCTTGTAGTAATACTTGCTCACCTACATGAATGACAGATTCCTATGCTCAGGTAGTAAGCCAATGATTTCCTCTGTTGAGTTTGTTTGACTTTGGTGCCTGCTTGTGCATTATCACTCATAGTTATACTCGATACAAATCTATGTTTTTTCTTTGTTTGAATCATTTCTTCTGGTATGCATTATTCTTTCAGCTTACAAGAACTCCAAGCTACTGCGCTATTTGATTCTTTCATTGTCACACCCAACAATACTCCTACACTAAGCTGCTCTTGTATATTTCAAGCATTACCTCTTATTATTTCAAGAAATTTCACCCTACGCAGTCGTTATTCCTCTTTTCTCCCTCTTGTTTATTCACAGGCTTTGTGAGGGAAACTGCTGTTCTGGTTAGCATACGGTTTGTCCCTTTGCACGGGCAAGTAAGGAGCCCAGACACTCCCCTCAAAGTGTGTTGCATGTTTCCTTCCCTTATTGTCTGCCTTACATTGTTGCTACGAAGGTGTACTGAGGATACTGTCCTCTTTCAACAGTTTAGTGATGTTATGTGGTTAAGAGAGAAAGCAAGATGGAGAGGCTTGAGGAAGAGCACTGTGGAGTAGAGACCATGCAGAAAGATTATTCCCATTACTGAATATTGTCTCAAGTGCACAATATCCCTTTATTCTGCACCTATTGGCTGCACCCTGCCCCAGGGTGCCTGCAGGTATGAGAGGCTTAGAACCATGCACTATGGTGAAAGAAATTCAGCGTACATTTGCCCAAGCCTCTTCAAAGTCCATATTCACCACATGGTGGAAAGCAATAGCATTGTCTTAGCAGTAGCGCTGAAAGGGGTGACAGTTAAGCTAGGACTACATATGTACTTGTTAATTTAAGACACTCAGACTGGAAGGCAAACCCCACAGGATACTTATTAGAACATGTTTTTCCCAGAAAAAAAACATTATCCAGATTCTGATTATACTCTACAGTTTGCAGGCAGATAGAGGTAAAGTGTTTTGTATCACCCATTTGGCTCAACTTTTACTAACAAGTAATTCCAAACATCACTATTTAAAAATAATTTAGTGAAAAATTAGGTTTGAGTAATTCCAGGATTTGAGAGCAATCCTTTGCCAGACACGTTTCTTCCTTTTGGAACCACATCCCTCTTTTTCATGAAGGGAACTAAGCACTCCCTGTATTACACAGGCTTCTAAAGACTCTGATCCACACTATGCAAGCAGCCCATACCAGCTGGTGGAAAGTCTGTCAAACCGCCTGGCCACACAAGGCAACTCTTGTGCACAGCGGGTGGTGCTGAATAGAAAAGTTAATGCAGGAACCTCCTGTGGAAGGTGCTGGTCATCTTTAACTGTGCACTGTTTTGACAAGACATCTACATGTGACAACTCCCGCCCCTATCCTTTGCAAGCCTGAATACTCAATCAGTGTTAACAATATGCAAGAAGAAGGATTTATTCTGCCCAGAAAAAGACCAGAATTTTCCTGGACACTTTGCACAGGGGTTACAATTGGGACATCATAGCGGGCGATTCTAGTGGGTATGTGCATGTACACACACACACACACACACACATATAGAATTCACTGAGACTCTGCTCAGCAAACAAAATTCTGCATCGTAATACAATAGAAGTTTGACTGCAAACGGCCAGGCGAGGAGGAAACGAGTGAGTTTGGGGCATTCTCCTGGCTTACCCAAGCAGAGAGCTTTCATTCTCTGCCTCAGTGATCTAAATGTTATTGCCCCTCTAAGGATGTCGGATGCGTTGATCAAGTGTCATGTCTTCAGCACTGATAAGCTACTGCAGTGATACACCAATGCTTTACTGGTTGAATTACAAATTAAGTGTGGTGTGTCACCCATATACTGCGTTATTGTGTCAGTGCAAAGAAAAGCGACCAGAGAAGGCAGGGGCTCAGTTCCACCCTTCTTTTTGATTCATTTAGCTACCAAAAGTGGCCAGAACACGGACATTTCATACTTAGTTGGAAGGGATCGACTGCACTGATTCAAACATAGCAACATATGCGACTGATATGATGGATTAGGACAAAAAAGATGAAAATCAAATTAAGAACAGAAGGGACAGTATTCTCTGGTACGGAAATGAAAATAACACGCTGGACTGAACGTTTTGGAAATGGTAAATTGGGGAACGTTAAAGATATCATGTTTGATTTTTGATCAGTGTCAAAATGACCTCAATGAGGATATTGTGAATATTAATAGCAAATTAAGTTTTTACAGACCGGTTCAGAGTAGCAAATCATCAGAAATTACAGCAGGAGAGTAGGGTGAATAAGAAAAGCAAAAGCTACAGAGGGAAATTATTTTTAAAAAAGCAGGCCGAAGCAAGTGACAATAGCTGGTTGGGATCGAACTACTTGCATACAGTTCACATGCTGGCTCTTGTTTGGCATCATTTATTGTAATGTCCTTGATTTCAGATTCACGGTTTTCCATTAGTAGCATGTATGCTGTGCAAATGTCTCAAGGCAACGCCTCTATCTTGGCTTTGGTGTAGAGATGTCTCTGCCCTAGTACGCTAGGGGTTCTAACACGGAAGGCCGGTCGGTCCCCTAGGGCTGGGGCTGAATTCAGAAGCAGTGCATAGCACCGGCGTTACCTTAGTAACGACTTCAAAGATGCATTTACAGCACCATTTAGTGTGGCTTCGAAAGAGCATGTTTGGTAGATTTCTTTTCACTCCTCTTTCCAACAGTTACTCGCAATCCATCGGCGAGAAAGGGGTTCTCGCAAGTAGCGGCCTGGTTCTGCCAGACAGTAACACACAGGCGATAGCTTAGGGCTGGCTATGCAGGTGAGACTGAATCCTGCTCTGCCGACGAGAAAGGGAACACCAGGCTTCATGCCAGGAGCGTGCTGATGTCAAGTGAAGCTCACCAGCCGGTTATTAATTCGGAGTCACTCAAACACACCATCTGCTAATACACCCTCCAGTCGTTTGCTGTGCCTCCCCTCCCAGTGCCACTTCCAAAGCAATAAACCCACAGTGAGTAAAAACACTGGTGAAAAAACAAGGGCGGTCGAAAGATGAGTGAAGAGACAGTCAAAAGACGGGGACTTTCAGATCTTTAGAGGCTGGGGTGCCCTGTGAGTCAGAGGGTAACAGGAAAAGATACTGAGAACCAAAGGAGGGTTTGGGGGGGGGGCGGAGGGGGGCACCCAAGGCATAAGTACTGGAACCGAAAGCAACTGTACAGGAAGGAGATCAAAAGATTAATAGAAGACAGACATCTTGGAGCTGGGGTGTGGACAGAATAGGGAGCGTGATGCTCCAAAGGGGAGAGGTAAGTAAAGGGTGAGGAAGAAAACTGAAAGCGGAGGCAAGTGAAGGGGACAGAGTTGAGGGTAGGAGTGGATCTCACTGCCGACTGCTAGACTGGGAAGAACTGGAGTAGGAGATAAAGGAGAGTCTGAGAAACAAAGGCAAGAAAGCACCTAAAGTTGGAACTGAAAGTATGTTAAGAGGCTCCAAACTATAGAAGCCAGTGTCCAGATAGTGTGATGGAGAGCCAAAGGACTAACATGTACGTAAGGTTGCCAGAAGAATACATTTACAAAACAAAGCAGACTGCAATAGAAGTCAGAGATGGAAGAAAAGATTAGGTGACAATTGTGAGCGCAGAGCAAAATGCACTCCCTGGCAAAGTAGAACCTGTGGATTTCTTGCCCAACACAGTGAACTGCCTGTGCATGGGCTGGCCCCGACCACAGACTGCTGTTCTTTTGCAAGATGACTGGCTATCCGTTCACCTATTCAGCAGATTAATCAGAAGAGATCCATGTGTTAAGCCCACTCTGGTTGGTCATTTAGCACAGCCCTAGATAGAACTTTGTAAACTGCCAGCGACTCAGATGTGCGCGGAGGTTATTTCACTTTAGTCATTAACCATAGCAAAATTACTGCCTGCACCTTGCCCCCTCTTTCAGCCCACTGACCACATAAGAAGACTCTCTGAAAAAGGAAAGCTTACACAAGGGTAGGGTTTCTCCTATCTTGGACTACAAACAATCTGGCCATCCCAATAGCATGCACTGCACTTTTAGCACCTAGAGATAAAACAGAAAACACAGGTTTACCAACAACTAAAAAAAAAAACATAAGCATTCGGAAAAATGGAGAGAAGTTCACGAGCTACACTCAGGCAGCATCTGAATGCGGGAGTCACGGTGTAAGTCTTATTTTCTCCAGAGGAATGGTGCACCGACAACTGGCCAAACCTGAAGTGGTGTCAACAATTACAGGCTGGATCTATAGGCTGCCAAATGGAAATCCCAATTTGGTCTAAACGAAGGACCAGAACCACGTTTTATGAAAGACATACATAAATACATCCGTACATAAATACACACAATTGTTTTTTAACAAAAAAAAAAAATTAAATTGTGTTTTGGTGTATGCAAAAGCTTATTTGAATTTAAATGAATCCAGTTCTAATTAATGCATGTATGTGATCTGAATCAAAAGTAGATTATGATTTTTGGTCTGTCTTATTTTTTTTTGCAATACACGTCGTGTATTAAGTCTTTGAGAATCACTATTGCCTTCTTCAAATTTAAAATGGTTCGTTGGAAGAATGAAATGATTCACAAAACTGCGCCCTAGCAAGTGGTTGAAGGACGTCAAGGCAGCTTAGAAAATCAAACTAAAATGCACGGATGATATTTAAATAGCACAGAAAGCATGATCAGAATTAGTTTCGAGCTGATAATCAGGAAAAATATTAGCACAATGTGTTAATCACATAATCTGTGTAAAAGTATAAGACTTCTTTTGGTAACAGAAATGCACAGACTCTGAAAGAGCAAGGCTTCACATAAAGTGAGGGCGGACACTGCAACACAGAAGCATAGACCGATTGCAAATGGGGAACAAACGCAGACAAAGATATGAAGGAAAAAACATACTCGCAGTAAGAAGGGAGATCAAGGACTGGTATAAACACACCAAATTAAGAACAAGAAACATACTAAGGGCCAGATGTAGGAAGAAAGCAAATTGCGACTTGCAATTTGCGAGTCCGAGCGACTCTGCAGAAAGGTGTCTCAGACACCTTCTGCGACTCGCAATGGGGTCGCAGTTTGCGACCCCATTGCGAGTCTGGGCACTCACGGGGATGGTGGCCTGCTGGAGACAGCAGACCTCCATGTCCGTGACTGCTTTTGCAATAAAGCAGTTTTTTTTTTCTATCTACAGCCTGTTTTCCTTTAAGTAAAACGAGCTGCACTTAGAAAAAAAAAAAAACCTTTTGTTTTGGTTTTTTCAGAGCAGGCAGTGGTCCATAGGACTGCTCTGAAAAAATATGTTTTTGATCATTCACAAAGGAGAAGGGGTCCCATTGGAACCCCTTCCCGTTTGCGAATGGGTTACCACCCACTTCAAGTGGATGGTAACTGCGAGTTCATTTCACTTGCATCGCGTTGCGAGTCGCAAATAGGAAGGGAACACCCCTTCCTATTTGCGAGTCGGAAACGCATTTTGCGAGTCGGTTCCGACTCGCAAAATGCGTTTCTGCATCGCGTAGAGGCTTTTGCGCCTCGCAAACTGAGTTTTTCGCCGTTTGCGAGGCGCAAAAGCCTTGCTACATCTGGCCATAAATAACATGAGACCCAGGGCAAATTACAAACTTAGATGAAAGATCTCTGGTTTTGATTCTAATCAACTTGACTTCAACTGCCTGACCGTCAGAAAGGTCTGATAAATGTTTATAAAATAAAGTGTTGTACTTTAAGAACTCTAAAAAGTCCACAGCTTGGACGTCCCCTCCTCATAAGCAGGCAAGCTCCCAGAAATCTGTGTAAGCAGACCAGCTCCATACCTGTGCATCAGCAATAATCCCCAGGACAGTTCACGTCCTTCTTCCCAAACGGAGCGAAACTTGATTTCACAGCTGATACATGCTTGAATTTGGAGAGCACAAAGTCCAAGCCGGCTTCACGCAAAAGATTGTGAAAAACAACAAAATCTGGATCTTCAAAAGAAGATGGATCTAGCGAATGATGTTTACATAATGTCAAGTAGCAACCCAAGCTGCAACCCTGCAAATGTCTGTGTTCAGAATGAGGCGCTATAAAGCTCTTCCATGATCGCATATTCGTTAAGTCTTTAAAGAAGATGAACTCATATGTTTACATTTTATGAAATTAGACTACCCAACAAGCAACAGTGGATTTTGCTACTTTAGTGCCTGGAGTGGTCAACATACATGATTTACACATGGTCCGAAAAAGAAAGAATATTCACTTTCAGGTAAAATATCATGACTGTAGAACAGCTGTAATACTTTCCTGCTTCAAGTGGAACTCTGCTAAAACGTTCAACTGGAAACATTGTATGGCTCTTCTTAAAAAAAGATCCAGAAAGCTTTCAAAACCTTCTAGGAGAGTTGACGGCAATTAGAAAGACTGTCTTCCAAATCAGCAAGTCACTGTTACATGAAACAGTATGTTTGAAAGGCATATACATAAGAGATGCCAAGGCAGGTTCAAAATTCCCATTTTGTGGCTGGAACTCTGAAAAACAAGTTACTTACCTTCATTAATGCATTATCTGGTAGAGACTCTATCTAGCTGCAGATTCCTACCCCATCCTGCTTGTTGCAGTACCACACTGCGGTGGTGTTGGCCGTGAACACCTGCACGATCTTCCCTTTTACAACAGGAAGAAATGCTTTCAATACCAGTTGGATTGCCCGGAGCTCCAGTAAGTTGATATGGAATCTGGATTCTGCTGGAGACCAGAGGCCTCTGATCCTCACCTCTCCCAGATTGCCGCCCCATCCCAGAAGTGACGCATCTATCACTACTGTGAGATCTGGCTAGGGAAGGGACAGGAGTTTGCCTCTGACCCAATTACAGTTCACTAACCACCACTGCAGGTCTTTTGCAGTTCCCTCTGAGATCTGAACCGTGTCGGTAAGATTCCCCTGATGCTGCACTCACTGAACTTCAGGTCCCACTGCAGAGCCGTCATATGCCATCTGGCTTGCTTGACTAACAGGATGCAGGAGGCCAAGAGTCTCAACAGCCCCAGAATCTGTCTCACCCAAATCCAGGATGAAGGCCAAAACATTGGTATCATAACCTCAATATCCTGGACTCGCTGCTCGGGTGGATAAGCCCGAACTGCACTGTGTCCAGAACAGCTCCAATGAAAGGGCGTTTGTGAGAGAGAGCCAGGTGTGACTTTGGCACGTGTATAGTGGACCCCAGTGAATGCAGGAGGTTTGCCATTTTCTGAAGGAGGTTGACGAGAGCCTGGGGTGTAGGAGCCTTCAACAACCAGTCGTCAAGGTAGGGAAAGGCTCAAGTCACTAAACTGCACAGATGAGCTACTACCACCGCCATCACTTTGGTGAACATCCAAGGGGCACTGGTGAGACCGAAAGGAAGCAGGGTATACTGAAAGTGCTTGTGGCCCACCTTGAACCGCAAGTAGCGTTTGTGGGCAGGCAGGATGGGAATGTGAAAATATGCATCCTGCAAGTCCAACGTTACCATCAAGTCTCCTTGGTCTAGGGCAGACAAGACCTAAGCAAGAGTGAGCATCTTGACTTTCTCCTTTTTGAGGAAGAGATTGACGTCACTCAAAGGGCGAACACCCTTGTTCTTTTTTGGAATCAGAAAGTAGAGGGAATAGCAACCAGTACCTACTTCTGACATCGGGACCCTTTCTGTGGCTCTCTTGGCCAAGAGAGCCGTAACTTCCTCAAAGAGCAAGATTAAGTGATCCTTCATCAGCCGTTCTGTTAATGGAGGCATAGAGGGAGGGAAAGACTTGAAGGGGGGGGGGAGGAAATAGCCCTTCTGTATGATGTACAAGACCCATTTGTCCAATGTTATGGACCACCAGTGAGGGAGATGAAATTGAACCCTCCCTCCAAATGGTTGAGTATGGTCTTGCAGAATCATACTAGGTGGACTTGGACACTGTGGAAGAGGGGGGCTGGGTGGTGGCCGACCTCTGATAAGACCCTCTGAGTCTGAAGGTACCACATCCTCGCAGTTGATGCTGAGTTGACGGAGGCTGAATTGTGGGTGGCATGGTACCACACCCCTTCCAAAACCTCGAAAGGGGCAAAAGGCAGACTGCTGGCGAGCAGGGGCCAAGAAGCCCAAGGATCTCGCTGTAGCTCGAGAGTCCTTGAACTGCTCAAGCGCTGATTCTGCCTTTCCTCCAAATAGGTGCCAGCCATCGAAAGCC
This sequence comes from Pleurodeles waltl, assembly GCF_031143425.1. Taxonomy (NCBI): domain Eukaryota; kingdom Metazoa; phylum Chordata; class Amphibia; order Caudata; family Salamandridae; genus Pleurodeles; species Pleurodeles waltl. The sequence goes on from NC_090437.1 coordinate 702,071,294, forward strand.
ATGTCCATAAGGTTTGCCTGGACATCCCCTGAAAAGCCAGACGTACGGAGCCAGGCGTGGTGGCAAAGGGCCACCATTGATGAAATCGCTGTACCCAGCGTGTCGGTCGTGTCCAAACCACACTGTATCGAAAATTTGCCTGCATCTCTCCCATCTTTTACAGCTTGTGTGAGAGTGTCCCACAAGCCCTTCGGGACCTGGGGCAGCACATGTGCCAACGTATCCCACAAAGTATGGGGCAAAACGTCCCAATAGGCATGAGGTGTTTATGGACCTCAATGCCAGGCTGCAGGAGGAAAACATGTTCTTTCCAAGCGGATCGGAAGGGGAGCGGAAGGGAATGCACCATGGGAAGTGGAGGCCTGGACCACTTACCTCTCCGGGGTGGGGTGTTGGGTGAGGAAACTAGGAGATTGTTTGCAGCTGGTCTATGGCAGCGGCCGATAGTCCTATTAACAGGAGCCCCTGTGCTTGGTTTGGACCATGTCCCCAGAAGGACATCAGTGAGGGTTTCATTGAAGGGTAACATTGGCTCCAATGTGGACACCCCTGGCTGATGCACCTCAGTCAGGAGGTTAGTCCTGACTGGCACTGTAGGTAAATCTAGGTCCAAGAACTTAGCTCCCCTAAGAACCACCATAGGATATGAAGCTCCCTCTTCCGTAGCCACATTAGGAGGGGAGAGCATGCCAGAATCTGAAGAAATATCCAGTCCACTGGCTTCCCCTAGTTCCTCAAACCAGTCCATATGCTCCAATCCATACTCTAAAGGGTCACAGGACCCCTCTCATTCCTCCCCTGTAACTGGCTTTTCAGAATAAGCCTCGGGTACTGATCAGGCCCCTATCAGCGCCATCGAAGTCAGGAATCAACATCATACAACGTCATTCAGGCTCATCTGGGATAAGGATGGGGCTCCACCGGTGGGCGCCGGCGGAGCGTCGACATCGGGAGCGACACCGGAGGAGGCCGAATGTGTGAACTAGGCATTGCCCCTGATCCCGTATCAGATGCTGGAATCCCCAATGGCGCCTCTCAAACTCTGGTGGAAGATATTGGGCCCCAGGCCATAAATCTATGTGGGAGAATTTGGCCTTGGCAGCCTGAATGACCACAAAGTGTTCAAATTCTTTTGACATTGAAAACAAAGTGAAATACTTTAGTAGTACCTGCACCACAATGCCATGAAAAGGCACTCTCAAGTAATTATGCTTGGAGTCAGAAAAGCCAGAATGGACGATCGAAGGGCTCGAATTAGGTATACATGCTGTAAACCAATACTGAAAGGCTTTGCCACAGCAAGCCCTGAAGTCCTATTACTGAGATGTGACAACGAATCTGGTGATAAAGTCAAGGTTCTCTTATTGCTCTCTCCTTCAGCATCTACAGGATCTATAACCTCAACAATGTTGGGCGATATTCAGTAGAAAAGGGGCAAGAAGCAAACAGGCAGATGTCCACAGAAGGGACACACAGTCTCTGCAAGGATAAGCTATTGAGAGTTACCAGCTACACTTGAGGCTTTGTTTGAAATTTGGCCTAAATGACATGTTAGGAGAAGAGAGGAATATGTAGTTTTATTTTAGCCAGAAGGAGTAGGAATAGGAGGCAAAATGGCCAGTCCAGAAGGGAGACACAGCTACAAAGAAGTCCAATATCCAAAAAGTGAAGCTTCTAGGGAAGTGAACCAAGTGTGTTGCCTTTGGATATAACAAATAGTAAATACAACTGATGGCTCGTGACATGGGTGGAAAGCAGCCTGCTCTTGACAAGGAGCACTCAAATTAAAGGACTTCCTTCCATAGTTCTGAAAGCAACAAAACTCTTTTTAAGAAGATTTTTCAAACCCCACCTCCTCCTCCCAACCCCGGGGCAGTAGTCATGTACAACAAAGTCAACCCAACCCCTTTAACCTTTCAGGACCCAGGGCAATATTGAATAAAAAATAAATAATGCTTCACTCTAGCTTCTCTTCAATAATATGTGGAAACTTTTTCCTCATTTTGGACCTTCATTTTATCCACATACAGTAATCGTCAATACGTGTATGTAATAGTAATAGCCAGTAGCAGCATAGTTCCCAAAGCAAAATCATGTCAAATTTCCTACAAGAAAAGGCACGGAAATAAAGTGTTTGGTGGCAATTACGCTATGCAAAATTGAAAGAAGTGTGAGTCTATATATAAACAGTAAGCACAATGGGCAAGATATTCAATTGGGGCACATTTCTTGGTGTATTTACCAATACAAGTCAATATTCTTCCAGTCCGTATATACAGGTCTAAATGCTACTTTGGCCTATATGTTAGTATAAGGCAATTACCCAATGAGTGTCTAATTACAGCACACGGGGAATAGGAAATAGGAATTTAGCAATTACTGTAAACTAATTGTTCAATCCTGTCATGGAGGGCAGGGGGAGAAGCACAAAAAGAAGGAATTATGACAGAGCATGGGAGGGCTTGGCGAGAGGAAGAAGCACACTAGACAGAGCTTGCAGCATGCAAGGTATTTGGGAAGGCAGAAGCAAAAGAGGGTTAAAGTTGGAAAACACCGGAATTCTAATTCAGTGAGAAGTAAAAAAAAAAAAAAAAAATAGTGGCCTAGAAGTGAGCAATGAAAGAAAATAAGCCAGACAATCAGAAAGATGTTAAAGAGTCTATGTTTCAGGGGACGGGCAAGCAGGGACAAGGAAAGCCATAAAATAAGCAAGCAAGCAAATTAATTTGACAATTAAGTAAACCAATGGTAAGCAATGAGCAGGCTTTAAGCCCCTGTAAGCTCCTGACAAGTCCACAATAGGTCTCTTGCATCCAGACAGCTGTGCTGTCTGGTAGGTTCGATTTAATGAGTGTGGATGGATCAGGCAAATAGTGCTGGCCACCTGTCAGTTTCACTATTGCATATCTGGTAATCAAGAAAACATATTGTCACAACTAGATCATTTTAAACTATGCCATCAAATTTCTTGCAATGTCTATAGAAGACGGGGTTTGAAATTGAACAAACTGCATCAGTGGAATGCTATAGTTGTGGAGATTCATAGTTTTACATCTGAGACACAGTAACACTTGGCAGTGCGAGCAGAAAATATTTTACCTTTGGAGAAACACCATATTTAGTGGTTAGTATCCAAGGGTTGGGGCACAAGAGATACTGCCAAGTCAGGCTACAAGGTATATCTAAAGCTCTGCGGCCATCGTGGGGTTTGTTGCACAACACTCTCCTCCCAGCTCTCAAACACATTAGTTGACCGTTTCGGTACAAATTATTCTGCTGCTTTCTCAGAATGTCAAATAACCTACTTTGAGCAGGAAAAGCACGTGGCTTGGTTCAGCTGGAACAATCATCTCTGAAAAAGAAGTGGCACAATTAATTAAAAGGCTGGAAACATACATTAGGGAGTCATGCAAGCATGAGGAGTGCTCTTGGCTTCTGAGGGCTGCCATGTGGGTCTCCTAAAGGCCAGGTCTTTGGGCAATGCAGTGATATGATCAACAGCTCACGGTGAACACTTTCAGCCGAAGCTATCACTTTATGTTCAAAGCATTCAACAGAGGAAACAAATCAGGAATACCTGCATTATGGGGCTATAATGCCATTAATGGATATTATGGTACACAAGACAGAGTACCGGTTATTCAATGTCACCTGGAACCCTCAATGGCATTCCTGGGACATTAGCACATGACTCGTGTGTTATACTGCATCTAAAATCATATATGTATAAAATATTTTAAATGGCTAGAAAACTCATAATTCTTGAAATAAAATGATTTCTGAGAATTTACAGTATTGAAAACAAGGTCCGACAAGGACTAACAAAGTGTTAACATATAAACATACTTTGTAGTTGATGTCAAAAGGGACACTATACCTTGGTCCTCTATCAGTGAAGGGTTGTAATAACATTAGACTAAGGAACAGTCCGTTCTCTAATGTCACATGAATCCTTCTCGTTTGCCCAGACAGGCAACATAAGGAAACTAGCCTATAACCGCTATGTTGCATAACATCAGATATTGTACGGTACAATATTTCATCGAGTTTAAGAATTTGTGGTAGACATGAAATGACCCAATTACAGTGGACACATTATATTCTAGCCACTAATAGGATGAAGCAGCATGGGCTACCAACACACACTATATCAATTTATACCATGAATGTGGAAAAAATGTGGCCCAACACCACGTTATTCAGAGCAACTGTGCAAATGAATGCACATTCACACATTTATTACTCCAGTGCAATGGTCAAATTGCATATTATTACTACGGCGCAGTGAAATCAATGCAAGTAAATCAGTCTGGTGTCTCATATATTACTTGTAACAACTACTTTACATGTGAAAGAACTCGGCTCACAGTCAGGCCTCAACAATGTTACTGAACCTTGCTGCACACAATTAACCCCTTGCACACTGGTTTTGGTTCCATACTTAAAAAAATACACAGGTGTAAACCATAAACGCAGCTGTGCAGAACGGAATGTTCTATTTATTATCAATGTTAAGGGAGTGGCAAGGCATGTCTTGCTCAAGGTTTTGCCTTTCAGTTGAATTATGGCCGCTTTGCACATTCTGCAATGAAAATAAATAGCATATTAAACAATGCACATCTGTACACGTACTCTGTATGTCAATGTTTCACATTTCGTAGAATAAGAGCTTGTCCATTTATGTAGGACAGGGCAAAATTATGTTAAAATATTATCACAGGTCATCCACAGAAAGCTATGCTTCACTAATAGTGAGTAACAACCTATATATATATATATATACCCACATACACATATATATAGAGCTACTGCAAAAGCCTTGTGAGGCCCGCCTTGTTAGAAGATGGGCACTGTATTATTCACATCAAATAAATAAGCACAAAAATAATACTGGTGGACAACGGCATGAGGTTAAGACACGCATCGGAAAAACTGGCTGGCCACGTTGGGTGAGGGGGAGCTCAAATAAATAGTAGAAGCTAAAGTGATCAATGCCACGGGCTCATTAACGCTTTCACTTATTGTCACTAGGCCTGGCCAAAATTTTTGTTATACAAATGAAAGTCATCTAATTTCCAGAGTTTCATTTCCCGCGAAATTTCCTGAAATCCTATGTTATGCAGCTTTGTGTGACTTTTTTAACCGGAGTGTTCATCTCACGTTATAAAGTCTCGCAATGAGACACCTCACTCGAAAAATGTCTCGCAGACAGACATTTTATATTCAAACGACTTGTATTTATTAATACTGTGTTGTGCTGGGTAAAAAAAATGATGCAATGTACTTGCAAATCACATCTGAGTACAAAAGCGTAATCTCACGTGGAAAAACTAAGCAATTTCGCGTGGTTCTAAAATCACCAGCTGTGAGCCTGAGAATGGAGACATGTTTTGTAGCCTAATCATGGATCAATGTGTGCCACAGGGCGGTCAAATCAAGCTCTTAACCCACTGCTAGTCGTACCCGCTGATCTGTTAAACGCATCCTAGGCACCATAATCAAGAAGCCCATTCACACCCTCTCTGGGGGCCAGCGGTGCCCCGCACTGCATTCACCGACCACTGCCGGCATTTCTCGTGTTCTCCGCCTGGTTCTGCGTACGAATTAGAACACTTACACTAGTTCATTAGGGGGTGAGATAGAGACTCTTGGACCTTAATCTGAGGAAGAAAAGCAAATTAGTTGCAGTGCAGGAAGGTCGACAACATGGCACACTGCATTGCTGCTCTGAAAGACAGCTGAAAATAGCTGTCACTGTGCAGTATTTGCCTAATAATCTCTCCAGCAGCTCCCCAGTGGGAACCTGCGGGGGCCGACGCAGAGAGTAACACGATTATCGTCATCGGGGCCAGGCAAGAAATGCTTCAGGCTGGGAGACCAGGAAGCATTTCGATGCACTTGGCTGCCTGTGTGACCTGAAAAAGAGATGGCCTGGGAGTCCCCGCCTAGAACACACAAACACAGTAATAAAAAAACCGAATCAGTGCTCGTGAAACACAACTCAGGACTGAGGTCAAGCGCAAAGATCTTGTTGTGAGTGACATATAACTTCCCCAAATCAAGCACGTAGCTCGTGGGGATCATGGGCCAACCTTCATTATATATGACAAGTGATGCGTTTCACACAGCGCTAAACGTCGCCGTGCGGCACTCCAAGGCGCCGTATGTACCGTCCCACCTTGCCTACCCCCTCGGGCACCTGCTACAAATGCCCTTTGGAGAGCATTCTGTGGCGCTCACTGGTTCACCAGCACCTGGCACGCCAGAGGAGAAAAACGATTCAAAGAAACGAAAGAATGGTAAATTAGATAGATGACAAAGGCAAACGCGATGACAAGTGAAAAGAGGCCAAACGATTTAAATAAAATGTATAATGGTAGTGAATGCAGAACCAAGAGAGAAGAGATATACATCAGTAAATCGGTTAAAAGAGGGGGAGGAGGGCAGAGTTCGAAAAGAGGGCAGAGAAAAATACATGAAAAGGAAAAGAACTTAATCAAACACGAATAACGCGATTCGTATGTTCCGGGTTAAAATGTCTGAGATAACTACGTTGGATTGCTGTACTCATGTCATAGCTGTATGTTGAGTCAGAAGGCCTCTAGTTCCAGTCCTTCACGACAGTCCTGTGAGTTAGTACGCCTGCAGAGAATCGTACGCAGCCGGCTGTAAGTAAGGGAACTGTGCTGCAGGAGGCAAAGCAGTAGGCTCCAGGGTTGTGAAGACAATGGGGTGCTATGGCTAGAAATAACCTGAATATTCATCGACAAAACGAAACCTAGAGCATCAAAATGGGCAACTACAAGTCCCAGAATGCAAGGCATTAATACAAAAAAAAAATCCAGACCTGGATTAAGGTGTCACATATAACATGAACATTCCCACAACTTAAGTTGACTTTGCAAGTGAAACAATCGAACGTTTTTTTTAAATGGTGAGGCCTCATTCTTGGAGGAAATACTTCGGTGGGTAGCAGAGGTGCAGATGTGTGTATCAAAATGCTAATGTTAAAACATTTTCCCTCAACTGGAAGAATGGGACTTGCTGGTAAGCCTGACTGCACAACAGGGGAGGCTCCACAGGCTTGGGTTACAGGTTATAAAACCCCTGTAGAACCATCCTTCCATGTCGCTGACTCCCGCAGAAGCAGATGGTCTCTAAAACAGATATGATCCTCTTTTTCAGTGTCCCTTTTACCAGCTGAGAAAGGGCATTGCAGGGACTGCACAAGTTTTGTTGTACACCACGTTTCAGCGACAGGCAGACAGGAATCATCTAGGCATTTATGCAGGCACATCCGCCTTCAATGTGTGACCAGAAGGCTGCCACCCATAGGGACCTCCTGGAACCCCAATACCCTGGGTACCTCAGTACCATATACAAGGGAATTATATGGGTGTAGCAGCGTGCCAATGAGAATTGGTAAATTTAGTCACTAGCCTGCAGTGACAAATTTAGAAAGCAGAGAGAGCATAAACACTGAGATTCTGGTTAGCAGAGACTTAGTGATACAGTTAGGCACCACACAGGGAACACATACAGGGCACATACTATGAGCACTGGGGTCCTGCCTGGCAGGATCCCAGTGACACAAGGGCTAAAACAACATACATACAGTGAAAAATGGGGGTAACATGCCAGGTAAGATGGTACTTTCCTACACAAGTGCCTCCCTGATCTGCCCGCTTTAATTTTGAACCCCCCCCAAAGTAAGGGATTCTCTCCAAGAAGAGACTGTGATTAGGTGAGAGCCCTATGCACCATTGTTCTGCTTGGTATGAATGAGTAGCTAGGCAGGGATGCTGACAGGCCTGACAAAGGCCTCAGACTCAAAAGGGTTTTGAAAGAAGATAGAAACACGTTGGCACTTTCATGAAGGTGGATGGGCCATTATCACTCATTTAATACCCTGGATGTTTCTCACTTTTTAACTGTGTCTAGGGTACTCAATAAATAAAAAGGAAAGTTACTTCGGTATACCCAAAGACATTTTTAGTTTTCTGGACCCCTGCTACAAATCCAGTTGTGATTTATCTAAGAACTCCCATATATAGTTGAGTCTTTCACAGTGGTATCCATCATACTGTGGTGAGGATAAACACCTATGATGAAGCTTGCTACGATAAATTGTGGGTGAGGCATCTACTCTAAAATTCTTTTGATTTTATTCATGTGCACCTCCACATTACAAACTGGACCTGGTTGTCTTTGTGTGTTTTCATCTACACGTTTTACCTGCTCGAGTCTGCTGCCTTTCAGAACAGCCTGCAATTTGTTATGTCTTTTTCCTCCAAACCTTTGCAACAGAAATTAAAATAGTGAAAGTATTGGAACAGTAAAAAGTTTGCCATTTAATCCTTTTAACTATCGAACTGTTTGTGCACCTCTGTGCTCAGGCTTTTTTTCCCCCTCAAAATGGACATTAGATTTTGCATGCACAAGTACCACTTTGGTCCCTTTGTGATATGTTTATTTTTTGGCACATTAAGGGCTATGTATAAGAGCAACCCATTATCACCATCTCACTGCAGCCTGAAGATATGATGAAAAACGTGGCAATATTTTCATTTTTTAAAACAAGTATTCTCAGTACTTCGCTCCATTTCTTAAAGAGACAAACATGAATTTTAGAACACTAACTGAGGAAATGTTGTCCTGAAAGTCTGGAATCCGCCAATATCAAATATGTGGAGGTTTTCCTAGGGAATGTAATTTGCACGTTCAAATATGCAATACTGGCATGATACATTTTCTAGATTTTTCTAGAGACAGAAAGATTGGTTTTCTAAACACCCTGACACGAAGGACTCAATGTGACAACTTGAATTAGATAACACGTTGTTCTGCAACCATCCCACAACCCACTAAACAATATTTGAGCAAGATGTATTTCAGGTAATGATTCACCTCATGAGATATTCCAGAAATAGCAAAATCCACAACACCGGTTTCATTAAGGATTAAGACATGTAAGAACACTAGGGATACACGCAAGTATCGAGCACACAATATGATTTCTAACAACAATCAAGACAAATAAAATGGCAGATGCAACACTTACTCCAAGCATGAGTAACAGGAACCACTCCAACAAGATTGCTGTCATAAATGTATAGATATACTACTCCCATTCGGATATTTATAAGTCCAAATCTAATTCTAGTACAACACAAAATAAAATCCATTTCGAGTTTCTGAGAGGGTACACGCTTGCATACCTGTTTGAACAATACCTACCTGAACAGTCACACCCCTCCTCCCACCAACCATTCAAACATCTCCGCTCTGCAGGGCTCTTACTTGCAACCATCCCATTCATACACAGAATCAAAATAGGAGGGCAAGCGTTCTCTTACATTACTTTTAAAGTGTGGCCTGGCCTCTCTCTTCACATCACAGCAATCTAATTTTCATGAATTCCACAAGAAGCTGAAGACCTGGCATTTCAATTAACCAACCTATCATAAGTAGGCATACACACCTACTCAGCGCCAGGATACCCTTGCCGTTAGAGTGCTTTTTACAAATACACATACCATAGTACAAAATAAAGCATATGGTTCAATGACATTGGAAGGCTCATGATTCTCATTTCATGAAGCCAGCAGCATTGATAAGTAAGCCAGAACAGGTTAAGTAACTCCCATCCCGGTAATGTTCAATTGGAACTGGAGATTCTGCACTGCCTGGCCCAGTGTCGCCTGCTGTGAGGATTCCCCCTCTACACTTCTTTTATAACACCATTTCACTGTTGTTAGAAGCTCTTAACATAAACAACTAACAGAAAGTGGCCTGATGCTCTCTCAATTACTGTCACTCTGCAAGGCTGCTTTCTTTTGACTAACAATGAACGAGACACGTAGTTGTCAACCTTTTAGAAACTCCTAGAAATCAAAAGCAACCTAATGTAAAATAAAGCACAAGGATTGACTACACAGAACAGAAAAGATAATATTCATAACAGGTGCAGAACACCAAATATGGCAGAATCTACATTTATGGTGTTTAATCCATTTAATGGGCAATTTCAAACTCAGGTCAAAACAATAAAAAAGAAAATCCTAAGATGAAAGCAGTGATTCATCTACCAGCCCTAGCAACAAAGTGGACTGCGTGTATAGATATGTACATGCTCAAGAGCAAAATGCCGTCTCTCACAGTGAAGAGGGCCAGTGACTGATGTGGACTGATCCTTTGACCCAAGCTGTATGAAGGCTATAATGGGCAGATGCTGACCAAAAGCCCTTTTAAGTATTTTTGTACAATTTTTATTGTGATTTCTTATGTATACATTTTTAATATGAATTTTTGGAAAATATGAGCCTGCCAAGAGTTCTGAAGCTGTTTGTAGGTGAGACCTATGGAAATGTCGATCCCAGTAGTTTGAACCCTTCAACTTCTGGTAGCCGTCAAGTTCAAGGATCTAATCCCAATCAGAAACACCAGTCAGTGAATATTGATGAGACAGTGAGAGTGTTTGTTTGTGTCATTGGGGTGAGTGGGTGAATGAAATACAGTGATCAAGTGTACGGATCAGGAGCAATTCAGTACAGGGAATGCAATGTTGGACTTTCAAAAGCTGAGCACTGATTACTAGACATGGCATCCAGAATGCAGAAATAGTAATGTTAGAGTGTGAAACAAAGGGAAAGGTGTGCCCGGGGTACAGTCAGCAAACAATGAGACACAGAGAGGGCTATGGCTAGTACGGTATATAGGGAAGATGACAGGTACATTTCCAGTGTGTTAACACGTTAAAGCAGAAGCTACTGGCTTCGTCAATTTATTTTAAACATAACTGCCTATCTGCAAAGCAGCTGCATAACCCAGTTTCAAGATTGATATTTGTCATTGCTGTTTGTTTTATCACTCTTTTTAGGATGAGAAATGTCTGATGAAAACACTAGAAGTAAAAACCCATTATAAACATGGTTGAATGAGCAAATATCTAAGACTTGTGGCTTTTACTGCTTCGACAGAGCTCTTACCAGTGTGCCCCCAAAAAACTCAAAATGTACCAACACATCTCGCTGCTTCCCTAACCTGCCAAAATACTTGAGAAGGCCATCAATCAACAGCTCACCTGCTACCAGGAAGAAAACAACTTACTCAACATCTCCCACTCAGGTTTTTGCTCCAACCACAGCACCGAGACAGCACTCATCGCCGCCATGGACGACATCAGAGCACTCCCCGACCATGGGTAAACCACTGCCCTGATCCTCCTCGACCTATTAGCTGCTTTCGACACTGTCTCCCATCACACCCTTATCTGTAGACTCAAAAGCATCAGCATACAAGATGATGCCCTCTAATCCATTGCCTCCTTCCTGGAGTATTGACTACCTTCCTTCATCACCGCACCCAAGAATATCATTTTCAGCGTATCCCAAGGCTCATCCCTCAGCCCCACATTATTCAACACCTACCTGACCCTTCCTGACTGACATCCTCAGATCCCCTGGCTCAACATCATCTCCTAAGCAGATGATACTCAACTCATCGTCTCACTCCCTGAGACCCCTCCACCTCCAGCATAAACGTCCGCAATGCCATGACCAACATAGCCAACTGGATTAAAACAAACTGCCTCAAACCCAACTCCAAGACAAAGTCCTCATCTTCAGGAAAAACATTTTGTTGTGGGACCATAGCTGGTGGTCAGCTGAACTCTGACCACTCCAGGCCCATAGACCCCGCATGCATGCTTGGCATCACCCTCGATAGCACATTGACCATGAAGAGGCAGGTCAACGCAGTCGCCTCCTCCTGCTTCCACACTCTTCATATGCTCCGCTAAATCTTCCTCTGGCCAACAGCAGGCAAACTGACACCCAGGCCCTAGTTACCAGCTGCCTCGACTACAGCAACATTCTCAACACTGGAATCTCCTCCCAGCTCCTAAAGAAACTTCAGACAATACAGAATACCACAGCCAGACGCATCCAGGACCAACCCAAACGTACCCACATCCCCTCCACCTCAGAGACCTCCACTGGCTTACCATCCAGAAGAGATGACACTTCAAGCTCCTCATGCACGCATACAAAGCCCTGAATGACCAAAGACCAGATTACATCAATCACCAACTACAATTCCACCAGCCGCCAGCCACCCCGCTCCTCCTCTCTGACCCTCGTACACAATCCCACGATCCATCTTGGCCGCAGTTGCGGCCGCTCTTTCTCTTACATCACCACCAAAGCCTGGAACGATCCTTCCCTCCGAACTGCACCCTCGCTAGCAGACTTCAGGAAGAAACTCAAGACCTGGCTCTTTGACAGAGACATTGCAACCCAGCATCCAGATACCCTCAGGGGCAGTGCTTTAAATGGACCAGTACTGGCTGGTACTGAGTACTGGCACTTTTTTTATTTTGAGAAGGAAAGTACCTGCACTTCTTTTGAAAAAAGGAATACTTTTAATTGGAGAATACCAGCACTTCTCAGAAACAAGCAGGCACTCTTCTACAGAGTACTTGCACTTATATTTTTCCATTTCAAGCACTGCCCAGAGGTGACCGTGTCACCCTCTATAAGTGTCTGATTACCGCACTACAGCCTCACAAGCATTATCTGTATTCCACATCAAATATGCTTAAATTTAGAACATCAAAATATTAATTTAACAGTATGGTGTGAAGGATTATCAGAACAATTTGATGGGAAATAAATATAATGGTTTGATCATTATTGTCTGTAACCAAGGAAACACAGTTTCGCTCCTTAAAGAAGTCGCTGTCCCGCCTGCAATTATGATCATGGCCTCAAAATGGCTGAGAAAATTAAGCAATGCCTCGCATTCCTTCAATTGTGCTTCCCTCGTAAGAAATGAGCAGCTTGTGGCGCACTGCAGAACGGCTGACTGACATATTTCTCACATGTCTTTTTTACGTGAATCTTAGCATCTGTGTTCAAAAGAGGTGGAATAGAGAAATCTGTGGTAGCCAAAATGTTACCTGTGCTACCAAAATGTATAACGTTTTGCGAAATTTCGAATTGTGCCTCACTTTATGCAAAATATCTCTCAGGCTGCAAGTTAGGGATTTGTTTGCACGGTAAATGTCTCAGTCGGTGAAATATTTTATGCTTCAACGAGTCACTGTAGGTTTCCAACACGAATTTGTTGTTAAAGCTAGGTGCCTACTCGCTTAAAAAACATGGCATGCAAAAAAAACAAAATTTCACCCCTCTAGCAGTAAGAGGCTCACAGGCAAAGCTTTGTCAGAACTAGATGCCAGGACGTTCCGCAGGTTTACTGGACACTTTTTACTGGAAAGGAAAATGCACCATGACACATAGCTTGTTACACTGTGCACAACCGGCACCAGGTTCTTGGATTGAGTGTGAGGCACATGATGTAGGGTGCATCAGTTGTAACAATTCACTGGCACACTGCTGTCCTTGGTTCAAGAGCAGCAGCACGACAGCATAGAGCACCAGCGAAAGGAGGTTTGGAGGAATACCTATTACTATCACAGACTGTGGTGGAGAATAAAGGATTTTAGTGGCACGTGTTTTTTATACGACCCGCAGCTGGACTGCAAGCAAGGATGGCTAGCCTATCTTTGCATCCAGGCTCTACCATCTCAGTGCCACTAGGTACACTTAGGTGGAAGGTGTGCCTTGCATTAGCCAGGGGATACTCCCCCTATTGGCTTTGCAGATATAGACTCTGGCGATATTTAGTACTATACAGAAGGCGACATTCCTTCAAAGCCAATGTCCATAATTGTAAAGTGGTAGTTATATACATATCAATGCTACCACACCAATTAATGCACGTTTGTGTTTGGTTTTTAAGGCAGACCAAACCCTCCACCAACTAACTGACTTCAAAAAGTCACAGTAGAATACAGACTGGATTTAGAGGCTGTTGAATCACAGATCTACGGCTATTATACAGACTCAGCCACCCCACTAAATCCTATGATCCAATACAAATGATTTTACCTCCCTGCCACTAAGTCACTGGTCTGGAAAGCGGCTGTCATCTAAATAAAAAGGCATTTTCATTTCCTATTTCTTGCAATACAATGAGGAAACAAATTTTACAAATGGGTGTAGGTTGGAAATCATATGGTTTGGCGCTGTGCCTCGGAGTGTGCGAAAGTGTTACTACATTTTGCCATAAATGTAATTAAGTGACGCTACTAAGCGATTGCAGAAATTTTGCATAAGAAGTGTAAAGCAAAACTCCCGAAAGTATGCTAGCATAATTGGCATTTCGCCTGTGTCTAATTATGTCCCATACATTGATTCTGGCAGCACTAGATACTGCCTAGCTACAGTCTTCATGCTCCATCTAGTGGTAACTACTGCAGTACTTGGTCTGCAGCATTTCCAGTTACAAACCATGCAAAGGTGCCTGTAACCCCGCTAGTTAATTAACATGTACAAGAGTCTGCCAACAGCAGCCCCCGATGCCAAGCCAACAGTAACCTGCCTGCCACATGTTTTAATGTCTAAAACAAAGCAGGCATCCCTATAGAAATGATGTCAAAAGGTGAGCAGGCATGGGATACCGCATACAGATAACTGTACAGCCTACCTGGTAATCATTTACATAGGCAGTGGTTATCCTCAATCTCTCAAAACATCAAGAGGCAAAACGTGACACCCCTATCTACAGCATCTCCAGGTACCCAAAACTACATAGTCTGTGTACAGGATTTCTAGGCACCCAGCACTCCATAATCTGCCAACAGAATCTGTATGTAAATTATACACCAGTCTGCCTACATCGCATGAGATCCCTAACCCTTCACAATCTGCCTACCACATGTCTACCTACAGCATCGTCAGATGCCAAACCCTCCAAAGTCTGGGTACAGCACATCATGCATACTGTATCACTTTAAAGCTGCCAGATGAGGATGGACATTTCAAGTTCCCTGACTGGCACAGAGAATGCTCAAGTAGAAGGGAAACAAAACAGTGAATATGTCAGGGACGGTTCCTTCGCAATGGCAGAGGAGCATCACCCCCCTGGCCAAGAGCCAGGAGATGAAAAATGAAACAAAAGTTCACTATTGTTTGTTTTTTCATTTCCTGGCTCAGCCAGCATGGGAAGAGAGGGGCAAGGCTGGGCCACAGGAGGAGGGAGGGAGGAGGAGAGAGTGCATCTAAATGTGCATGTCAGTCTGGCCGGCCGTCTTAGGCTTGCCAAACACACATGCGCACTTAGTTTTCTCCAGCCCGGCCGTGTTGAACAGCCGGGATGGAGAAACTGCACAGGACCCAGGGTTGTATCTGAGGGGCAGTCCAAGCCAGTCAGACCAATTCTGGTGATGCTTTCATGCTAGGTTTAGCATGAAAGCAGTGCCAGGATTGGTGGGGTCCCTGTGCTAGTGTCCCATTGAATGTTGGGACACCACATCAATGGGAAGAAGAGCAAGGCGGCAGGAAATGGCGGGAGACCGCAGCATCGAGGTAAGTTTATTTTATTTGTTATTGTATTTTTTTCACCTCTGTTTCCGCCCCTCCTTGAGATTTGCGGCGGCTGCCACTGGAATATGTAGAGGCATAAAACAGACATCCTGTGTGAAGTTCAATGCTCCATTGGCAGACTCATAATAACGGGAATGCACAGTCTACAGAAATCTCTAAATAAGTTGAGCTATCTGCGGGCAGGAAACTGAGTCCTGCACTAAGGCTTATTTTGACATGGTCTAGCAATAATTGTGGCAAAATACATGTTTGCGTTATAGAAATGTTCTAATCCAATGGCCTTATTTACAAAGAACAGTAATGGGGAACTCTTAAACTGACAGATTGCAAATTCACCACTCACTCTGTATTCCACAACAGTCTCAGGTAGCTCCACCATTGGAAATCCTTGAAGGCAAAATTGTCAGAGTTGCACAGAATGCAAGATTGAAACTAATTAACTACAAATGTGCACATAGGGCTTATGTAACCCCACAATAATTGTAGACATTGAACCCCGAGCTCTCCGATACTTACCCCAAATATAAAATAGTCGTGGGCGCTTACATATGTGGCAGAAGTGTGAGGAATAACCACGTTCTGCAAGGAGATGGTCAAAAGACTGTGTGGCCTGACTCTGCAACCAAACATTTGATTTTGCTTATTGGTTAGTCCCCTAAGAACAAAGTAACTAAACAAATGCCTAAAGTCGAAGGACTGGGGCTTGCTGTGGGCAAATAATTTTATAAACTTTAGGTTGATTAAGAAAATAGCCCCAACAATGCAACAGGGGGATAAGAAAATGGTCAAGTGGGATAAGGTGGAACGAGGAGTACATAGGAAACTGCAGTAACGACCTGGAAGCCAAGTAGTCACGTTACAATGGGATTTAGTGAAAACTGACCCGGAATTAAGAATGTTAGAAAGGAAGGAACACAGAGAGCGCTATATGATGACATGGACACTGCTGATTAGAAGTTTTTGTGTCTTAGCTGAGATACTGTGACACTAGAAAGTGTCAATGTGTTTACAAATGTCGAGATGTGCAATTCATTTATTTACATGATTGATGAATTGAGTTCCACAAAGAAGGGGAGAGAGGAAGGTGGGGGAACTTTGTGATTTATCCATGTGCTAAAACTAACAGTTAAAAAAATACACATTTTAATTTATGATAACGTCCAACTGCGAAAGAAAAATCGATATGTACGGATAACTGTGGGTTAAAATTAGAAAAACATTTTCAAATAACCATATTGCCAATGGGCGCGAGTTTTGCATTTTTAATCCATAAGAAATAGCTTTATTTACACCCTCAAAGAGAATGGAGCAAAATGCTCTAATTTCAAAACATTCTCAAGACTTTATGAACAGAGAATATAAGGGATGGAGAAAGATTTATTTATGCATTAGCATTCTTGTACAGTAGATACAATATTCCAAGCAATATTAGAGCGCTTTTGATCTGACATATGAGGAAGGAATATGCCTTTTTACAACAGGAAAAACACAGATTATAAAAGGTGTATAAATGTCTAAATAGCACAACTGGAACATCAAATCAGATTGCTTCTCATGAAGAGCTGCTGGGTTGTGGCAAAAAAAAAACCCTGTAATTTAACCTCACGATTTGTTGAACGATAATCTAGAATTTTAAAGTATTTTCAACTTTTTTATGCTCAGCACATAAGTAAAATACAGAGGTTATGCATGATCTGTAGAACTACCTGCTATGTCTTCCTATGCATCCAGAAACACTAATGACAATTATTCAAGTCGTACATATCAGAAACTGATTTTGGCACCTAAATACGTGATTATCAATATCTTTTGAACCCATTTTATCAACTATAAAATAAAGAAAAATTGAATTGAAACCTACTAGGTTTCAAGGGTGTGCACTGCACTCTACATACCACAGTATGAAATATGCATGTAACCATGTGAGCAATTTTATCTTGATTAGAATGTGTGATTCGCAGGTAACCCATTAATATCTGTACATTAACAAAAACATAAACTAACTGATCTATCATACAGAAAATGCAGATCTATGACCTATATGTTCACACTATGCTCTGCAACAGCCACATTATCCCTCTATGCTATTTTAACAAAGTTAACCCCTGACCAGAGAATGAACTGGTATCTCTTTAGAACGTGTGTTACCTCCACAATTATATCAACAGTGTTATACCCTGAACCCTTGCAACACATCTCTCTGCAGAACGGGCCTTAACCTCAAACCTAATTTAAAAGGCATGTGGTTAGTGTCCAGTTAAAGAAAGCCAGAACAGCTTTACTGACATATTTTTCTTGCTGCCAGTGTCTTTGAGGGCAGTGCACAGGCTCTTATTTACTCAGCTCTTGAGGGCCTTTCCCTCCAGACTCAAGCCCTCAAGTCTGAGGTACCTCCTGTTACGACCTCCAATTCACGGGTCTCCTGAGAAAATATTTTCAAATTCCGGCACTGAAAATGGTTAAAAAGGCTGCACAGATGGCAAAAGGAGATAACACGAAACCCTTCTTAATTTCAGCACAACGCTTTTACTGACTGGGTTACAAAAGTGTGTTTTGCTAACGTTACCCTTTCTAATTCAGGAGTACTTCTGCGCACAACAGCAATTCTTGTCCTCGGTATTACAGTTCTGCGAGGGTGGAGCAGGACTTGAAGTCCGCGGTGGACTTTCACCATAAGGGCAGAGATGGATGCCCAGCAAGCCAAACACTCTGCGATAACAGCACCTGGGCCTGTCATCTCCCAACAATAACAACTCATGCTGTAAACTATTTACTCAAGTAGTATTCTACCAGCATTTAGAAGATATGTCGCTTTTTAGCACCTTACCGAGCTCCCCGGCATCCATGCATCAGCATTTAAAAAGCAGACGGCACCTGAGCAAAAAACATACTTCCAACTTGTAAGGCAACCTACCTTCCTAACATGCTAGCGGCTACTCGGCGCTTAACAGGTGTGTTACAGGCGCTGCCTTGATGTTTTTATGACACCATTTAGAGAGGGACGGTAAACACTTCTGGCTTGGAGACAGCTGTAAAAAATAAGTTTCCTTTTTATTTTATTTCATGACGGCTTGGGCAAAGGGGCTAAGGGATACTAGCCTAATAAATCTCAAAGACAGTTCGGACACCCCGTTTGAGTTTTTTTTACTGTCATTATTTGTGGTCCTCGAGAATGTGGTTATAATTTCACGGTGACCTCTTGCAAATCTCAAACTGTCATGAAATACAAATTTAAATAAAATATAGGCGATCATAAAACTATGCAAAATAATGTGCCCTTAACGTTCGAAACCAGTGTACGTCTCCGTTTCCTAAAGTCTTATCTTTCTTTACATTTGAATTAAAATATGTGCGGTAGATAAAGGGTTAAAAAGACGCCTAAGAGGAGGCTAAAGAGGTGGAAAGGGGTTACTAGGAATAAATGAAATTCCAAAAAGGAACCAAGCACACGTACTTCGTCACGTGGTCCGTTTTCAAAACGCACCAGCGAAGCATTGCTGCCACCTGGTGGCCACAGCTTTACAAACGTATAGATCGCATTGTTTTGCTTAAGTGGAACAGACCCCCTCTGTTTTCAGAAATGTGACCGATTATGAACCAAATTGACCGGCACCTTCAAAGCCGTTTCCTAGCTCATTTAGTACCCTAAGTGTAATACTCAGTGTAGAGTCCAGCTGGACTCATTCTAGTGTTTCTGCCAGCCACTCTGCTGAGGGCTGGCCTTGCTTGTGTAGCCTACACCCACCCAACACAGGCGTCACCAGTCAGGTGACCCTGCCAATAAAAGGGGCCGGGCGCACGTGCCTGAGGCCAGTTCAGTACCACCCTACCACCGTGTCTGCGTCACCTCATTTACAAGCATGAGGGCCTAGGGCCCCACATTACACTCAGAATGAGCAAACAATACATGCAAGCTGTGAAACACGTTCAAGTTGGAAATGGTAGCCATTTTCTAAAAGTAACGCAAAATAAAAGGACTCCCTGCAAAATATGATGAGGGGCCCCAGATTCTCCCATTTCTCACTGATATTCACTGGGGTCCCTAGGAGGGTCGTAGTCCCCCAGAACTAAGCATCCTCTGCATCGCAGGGACAGCAGGAGTCTTTGTTACGCTCCTGCTAATTGTCCTCATTTATTTTTCAGAAAACGTTTAACACTCCGTCTTCCAACTAGACGATTATTCTGAAAGGTGGCACAAAACCCTCTTCGATAAAAAAAAAAAAAAGTATTATTCTACTATTAAAGCTTTACTAAACCGTTAAAATGTAAGGATAACAGTAAATTGACTCAACCACGGCTGGGTTTTCAGAGCGAGTGAACAGAAATTGGATTAAAATCTGTCCCGGATTAAATGCATCGACAAAATTGCTCAAGTGGCTAATGATAAATAGTTCATGGAAGAAAGCAAAGACAGAGATCGATGCAAGCGGTTTATTTCTTAATCACCATGTAAGGTCCTTTACTGGTTGAAAACGATTGCTCATTAGCAGAGCAGCAATACTCACCTGCAGCGCCCACCAGCACGGTGCCTCACAAAGCTAAAATCTGATTAACAAGGGGAAGAGAGCTCACTCTCAGGCAGCATGACACAATGTTTAGGTCGAGCGCAAGCAATTTTACCTGTTGTAAGTATAGTATGCTTTTAACCACGCCCATCTCAAGCTCATCACTTTCATTTAGGGTGACCACCTGTCATTGAGGCAAATTCTGGACAGGACTGTAAAAAATTCAGGACAAAGGGTCAAAATTCAGGACAAAAATTCAAGAACGAACGTCAGTTTTACAGACACATGCAAGAGAGGCCATGCCTCACTACATAGCACTATTTATTCAATGTGGTCTTTTTGTGATTGCCTCCTGGTATGCTACATTCAGGTGTCACATTACCTCCTTGTTCAGTAGTAAATTAATGACTTTCAGTACTGCGGCAAGGCCATCACCCCTATCCAAATCTACCCAATCTTTCTTGAAGAGAAAGTAACAGCAACATTTTGCCTATGTTTCTGAACATTTTAAAACCCCTGGCAAACAGTCTGGGAAACATTAAGGTAATTTACCTTATGCTAGCTTAAGAAAATTGAACAAAAACACCTGGCTTACCCCAACCACCCATAGACTTTCACCCTAAAACAAAAATTAAAGAGGCAGGGCAGATGGTGTGGGCGACAGTCTCACACCTAATGTCAGGATGTGAGGTACCCACAATTTGTCTGTAGTCTCAAAGCACTCAAGTGTGTGGCTGGGACTCTACATTTATCTAAAAAATGGAAGTCTGGACTACCAATCAAAGATCATAAAAGATAATGAATTTCCACACATCATCATCTGTGCACAGTATAGTTTGATTTGAAAAACTGTATATCTGTGCAAATGTAATGGTCATTTCAATCAAAAATGTGTTGTCTATATTGGCAGTGTGTTACCACACCATGCATACTCCACTCCACTTTGCTCTGCACCACTCCACACCACTGCACCCTACTCTGTATCACTCCACTTTACGCCACTCCATGCAACTGCACTGCACTCTTCTCCATTCTGAACCACTCCACATTATTCCTCTGCACTCTATGCTACTTCTCGCTATGCCTCTCTGTAGGAGGCTGGCCTGGCTTATAGTGGGTACCTGATGGTACTTACTTCTTGTGCCAGATCCAGTTATCCCTTATTAGTAGATTAGTAGTGTTCTAGCAGCTTAGGCTGATAGAGGTAGCTAAAGCAGAGCAGCTTAGGCTGAACTAGGAGACATGCTAAGCTCCTACTATACCACTTATATCATATAGCACTATATCATAAGATACACAATACTCCGAGTTACTAAAAATAAGGTACTTTATTTTAGTGACAGTTTGCCAAAAATATCTCAGAGGATATACTCCCTTAGGAGGCAAGTAAAATACACAAAAAAGATACACACAAACCAAAATCAGGTAAGTAAAACAGTTAAAACAGTTAGAAAATAGTGCGAACACAATAGGATGCAACAGGCCTAGGGGCAACATAAACCATATACTAAGAAAGTGGAATGCGAACCACGACTGGACCCCTAGGCTAGTGTAGTGTGTAGAGAGTTGCCGAGAGTGTAAGAAAACACTAAGGGTGTCGAAGATACCCCACCCCAAGACCTTGAAAAGTAGGAGTACAGTGCTACTACTTCCCCAGAAACACACTACACTCGTGATAGAGGATTCTGCAAAGACCACAGCAGACTGCAAAGCATTGAAGACGGATTCCTGGACCTGTGGACCTCGAAAGGAAGGGGACCAAGTCCAAGAGTCGTGAAAGTGTCCAGGGGGGGCAGGAGCCCACTAAACCCCGGATGAAGGTGCAAAATGGCCGCCTCTGGATGGAAGAAGCTGAAGATTCTGCAACAACAAAAGGTGCTAGGAACTCCTTTGTGCAGAAGATGTCCCACAGAGTGCTGGAGGATGCAGAGCTGTTTCTTTGGAGAAAGACCGCAAACAAGCCTTGCTAGCTGCAAAGGTTGCAGTTGAAGAAAAAGGGTGCTGCCCGGGCCCAGGAAGGACCACAATGTCGCCACTTGGGAGAGGAAACGGGGGGGGCCCTCAGCAACACAGAGAGCCCACGCACAAGAAGGCAGCACCCGCAGAAGTCCTTGAACATGGGTTCAAGAAGACTGAGCACAGCAGCCATCTCAACACTACAAAAGAGAGTCCCACGAAGCCGGAGGTCAACTTAGCGAGTTGAGCAATGCAGGACTGTATACCACTGCCCTTTACTCTGCACCACTGTCCTCTATGCCACTGTTTTCTGTAACACTCTACACCACTGCACTGACACTCTACTCTACAACACTGCATGCTACACCACCCTACTCTGTACTACTGCATTCTATATCACTGCACTTTATGCCACTGCACTCTCCACCACTGCACTCTAGGCACTATATTCTACTCTGCACTGCACCACTCTACAATACTCCACTCTACACCACTGCAGTCTATGCCACATGAGTCTACTCTGCACTCTGACACTGCACCACTCTGCATTACTGCACTCTCTGCCACTCTATTGTATGCCACTCTACTCCACTCTATGCTACTCTATCCCATGCCACTCTATGCCACTGCACTCTGCGCCAATGGACTCTAAACAACTGCACTGTATGCCACTGCCCTCTACTCTGCACCACTGTACTCTACGCCACTGCTCTGTGCCACTCTACTCTACTCCGCTCTACATCACTGCACTGATGCTCTACTCTGCAACATTGCACTCTCCGCCACTGTACTGTACACCAATCTACTCTGTACTTCTGCATTCTACGCCACTGCACTCTATGCCACTTTACTCTGTATCACTCCACGCGACTGCACTCTACAGCACTATATTATACTCTGCACTGCACCATTCTACACTATGCCACTGCACTCTCTGCCACTAGAGTCTACTCTGCACTCTGTCACTGCACCACTCTACACTACTGCACTTTCTGCCGCTCTATTGTATGCCGCTCTACTCCACTGCACTCTATGCCACGCTACTCTGCCCCACGCCACTGCACTCTAAACCACTGCACTCAATCCCAATGCACTCTAAACAACTGCACTGTACCCCACTGCACTGTACTCTGCACCACTGGGCTCTACGCCACTGCTCCTAGGCCACTCTTCTCCACCTCACACCACTATGCCACTAACTTTTAGCCATGCTGAACAGCAGCCACTCTGGTGTATAACATGGCTAAAACACATTGGCAAAGCCAATAACTCTTGCGTAGATGAGACCTATTGGCTTTGCCAATGTTTGGTAGTACTATGAGGTACCGAGATCCCTGAAAGAATTGTGAATGTGTAAGTCCTTATTTTAAACATGCATCTGACGCCTCATCAGGGGTAGTAAGCGCTATATAAATACAATTACATCATGATATAGGCTGCTACAAAATGCGCAAATACATTTCGGTTAAATAAAAAAAGTGCTTCTCAAACACAGATTTGAATAACATACAGTTTATACCTAGTACTAACATTTTTTCTAACACTCCCTTAAAACCTCACACTTCACAGCTCAACTTGGAACACCATTACAGTACCTCTCTAAAAGAAAATATCTTTGCCATCAGAAAGCTCAAGTGACTTCTTTAGTTAAGGTCAATGCAGGTTTTCAAGCTCCTTTGTATTTGCAGATGTACCAGTTGGGCACATTTGCATTTCTTTAGGGAAGGAGACACCCTGGCAAGAAGGCCTTTTCTTATCTGTCTGCCCCTCCTTCCCTCTCCCTCCCAGCACAGGAGACTCCCTGCCCTTCAATCCAGTTTGGGAAACAGATCTGCCCGTAATTTCGTTGTCCTTTTGGGGAAAGGCTAAAATTACGGACAAATGCCGTCCGTTAAGCCTTTCATCACGGACAACGGACGGAAGGGCGAAATTACGGGCAGTCCATGAAATTTACGGACAGGTGGTCACCCTACTTTCATTTGTTCCTGGGTTTGTCCTTCAAAAATCACTTGATGTCATTGATAAATGCCTTACGCTTGCCCTGCTTGGGGGGAGGAGGCGTTTGGTTACCACCTTGGACACGACCCTGTTACATGGATAACTGCAAGATTGCTTATTTATTTCAGCATGTGCGAACTACTTTGTATATTTTATCTGTGCTTCGATCACACATCCATGCACCTACTCATTCACACGACTGCTCACTTTCTCATCCTTTTACTCATTCCCTCATCCATACACTCACTCGCACACATCTTCTCATTCATTACTTACTGACTCATCCATACACTGATTCACTCACATATTGATATGCTGAATCAATCACACATTCATACACTGACACACATCTAGACACTCATCCACTTACTGACTCATCAATTCATTGATTCACTAATTCATGCACAGGTCCACACATACACATAATTAAACCCCAGCACTCAATCAGTGTCTCAAACATTCACTCACTGGTGCACTCACTCATTAAACTATCCATAGAATGATGCACTGATCGACTCAGAAGTCCACACAATTGTTCACTCTTTATGCCATGCACTCACTGTCTCAAGCATCCATTCTTTTACTTATTCATTCACTCATCCTTAGACTAATGGACTGATTGTCTCAGTTCCCTCACTTACTCATTCACACAGTCCCAATTTTAGATAAGATGGGTATCGGAGTCCTCAGTGCCAGTTTGTCTGGGGAAAATGTGGTGTAGGGCAGATCTATAAACAGTGTCTGTAACGCAAAGAGGTGAAGAAATGGTGATGATGAAGATAGTGTATAAAGTCAAGAGATGCAGCGATTAGCTATGCATTGCCTCAAAGGGCATACACATGAGAAATGTCAAGACCAAATTAAGATCCCACTGTGGCATCACTACTATGAGGAAAAGCATATTGAAGTTTTTCTAAACCTCATCAGATTATACATCAAATGTAGAAAGGCCAAATGGGTTGACAAATAACCATTAATAGTGTCCACTGCAAGTCCTTCCTGGGCCGAAGACCAAACTAACAAAATAACAAAATAAAATCCGAAACCTTGGCTTGTACAGGGTCAATCTTTTAGATACTACACCAAGCCACATATTTTTCCCCAATGCCTTGCATAAACAGATTTTGTGGACTGGTGCCTTGTGCAAATATGACATCCACCATTTCAGGTGGCAGAACCAATGTATTCTACTGCCATTACTTAATCTCGATGCATGGAGATGTACGTTGTGCAAATTTGGGTGAAGGATCCTGCCTGGCTGCTCTGGCAGAATATCTTCCGGAAGTAGGAGCCTGATGATCAAACCCAGAAGATCTCGGTACAATACCTTCCAGGCCCAATCCAGAGTTACTAGAATTACTTTAGTCCTGTCAATTACTGATCTTTTTCAGAGCTCTGGGAAGAAGCAGAAGAGACGGGAAGGTGTATAGGAGTCTCACTCCAGCTGAAATGGACCTGATTGCGTGTGTTCTTGCAAAAACTCCAATGTGCAAAACCTCTGATACTGGACACTCTTGACAGTGGCAAAAAAATCTAATCAAGGAGCTTCCCACTACCGGAAGATGCCCTGCAACATCTCAGGATGTCGACCCTATTTGTTATCTGCCAGACACAGCTTGTTAGCTTGCCAACTCTGGCATTCAAGGATCCTATCACGTGGTTAGGGATCAGGTAAATGCCCTGCAGCACCAACCAGCTCATGAGGTGCAAAGCGTCCTGGGGCAGGACCCCACTCCGCCCTGCTCATTGCAATATCACATGGCAGTGGGTTTGTCCGTGAAAAGCTGCACAAGCCCCTATCCCCCATGTACGACAGGTAGGCTTTCAGGGCATACCTGAATAGCTCAAAACAACAAAATATTTAAGAGGTTAAAGCCTTCTTATCGCCATCTCTCCCAAATAATCTCCTCAACTCAGCAGTGATCAGTCTGGCACCAGGTCAGCTCTAAGTGGAGAAGGGAGAGCAGCCTGCCACTGAACAAAATGTCTATGAGCAGCCACCACTGCAAATCCTCCGAAATCAAGACAGCATTCAATACATTTTCTTGATTATGGGCCCACTGGAACTTCCGATTGCATTGTAGAGCCCTCAGGTGCCACCCGGTGTAATCAATAAGGACGATGCCAGAGGCTAATAGGCCATGAAGCCTCAGAGCTGTTCTCACTGACTTCCAGAACTGAGGCCTAAACACCAGGATCACAGGACTGGACCCAGTGGAGGGAAGGCCCTAAACTGCACTGTCTCCAGGATCGCTTCAATGAATGGAAGCATCTGTGAAGGAGTAAGGCAAGACTTCAACTTCCCCCCACAGTGAAATCAGGTGGTACGCTGTCATCTACAGGTGGCCTATCACTAATTGTGGGAAGCCTGTCCTCAACAGCCACTCAATGAGGTAGAGGAAAACTGGTCTCTCCGACCTCTGCCATCACTGGCATGAATACCCTAGGGGTTTTGGTGAGGCCGAAAGGGAGCATGGCAAACTGAAAGTGTTTCTGGCCTACCTTAAGCTGGAGGATGGGTATTTGAAATACGTGCCCTGCAAGGCTTAGGACACCATCTAGTCCCCCAAGTCCAGAGTAGACAAGATTTGGGTCAGCTTGACCATTTTCAATTTGTCCTTCCACAGGAAAGCATTCAGCAGTCAAAGATCAAAATGAGGCAAAAGGCCCAAATCCTTTCACAGCACATGGAAATACCGAGTCAGGCACCCTCTTGATAACACCTTTTGAGAGGAACACTTGCACATCTCTCTAATATGGGATTTGGGGAGGGGGCAGGAAGGGAGGGCGGCAGGATTTAGCAGGGCAAATAGAAAGGTAGGCCATGCTGAATGAAAGATTTGTAGGTCCCATCTCCCAGATGTGATGGATCACCATCCTGGGAGGAAGGCTAGTAGCAACTTTATCAGACCCTCCAGCAATTTTAAGCACAGCTGCTCTATGCATCAGTACTGTATGGTATGCCTACCTGCGTGCAGCACTGGTCTCTTCTGGGCTCTATTCCTCTGGACACAGGGCAGTAAACAGGAAAACCGAAGAACAGTGGTCCTGTGATTTTGTCCACATGCTGTCAGGAGTTTGAACCTATTCACTACAGCAGCAATGCACCAGTGGAGAATGCCAATTCTCCTAACAATTGTGAATAGAGAATTATGTTATGAAAGGCATGCTAAACCTCAGGAGGGGGACTACATATCCCAGTCTGCTCTTTGGCTCCAGGAGGCAGCCATTTTCAGGCTCAGCTGCTCTCACTTGCCACATCAATGAGCGCTATAAAGAGCTAAGGACTCCACCGCAGAGCGGAACACATGTAGGCCCACCCGTCGGAGCCCGAAGGAGGGTGGGCTGAGCCATCCCCCTAACACCAACTATCAAGTAGGTCTTGTTGGTGTCTTTGTATTGTTGTAGCCTCTTGTGGGTTGCTCCATTGAGCTAATTGACTACTAAGGGCTCATCCATTGGTTAAAGTACTTTTGATGGGTAAAAGGAAAGCAACTTGGGGAAGGGGGGTGAGGGGGAAGCAGGGGTGGTGCTCAAGAAAAAACGAAAAAGGCAGAAGCATGCATCAAACAATTGTGTAATGGATAGAGCTGATAATCTCTTGGTGAATGTGAGGAAATTTTAACCTCTTCCCCAGATAGCGTCTCTAAAGACACCCGGAGGGAACGCTCCCCAGTTAGGAAGGGGGTGTGCCATAAGAAAATCCCAGACGTGTTTAAAAAATGTGGGACACAGGTTTTAGCTACTACAGGGCAAGGGGAGGGGAGAAATGTTATTACCCACGTTCCCTTAATATCATTAAAAAAGCCACCACTCGCTGATAGTGATGCTCTTCAATGTAGTAACTGCTTCAGACTCCTAAACAATATTTCAGCCCCATATGACGATCCTGAACTAAGTAATATGGTGGGTGGGACAGTAGATACAAATGTGAACTCAGATCTGTCCAGTGCTCAGTACAGCTCATGTGTACAAGATCTAAAGAGCAATGAGTCTGAGCTCAAATCCATGGAAAACTCTTTAATTTCAATAGTTAAACAGTTATTTCCTTTAGATGCCACGACCATCATGGATCGTATTCGTAGTCCCACATTTAATCCCTCCGGCCCACCAGTGATACTGCCCAAATTGCTCTTGACTAATTGGAATAGGAGTCATATTTGTGTTTCCTGTCCTGCTGCTGTCGGGTTAGCACCTTGTGCTGGCCAACTTCCAGTAGGCAACAGGACTGGGAACTCTTGTCAGGCTTCCATACAGAACAATTTAGTCGTGGGCAAGCAACCAAGACTCTGCTGTCAAATTTCTAAACCTATCATTGATAATGTCCCAAATTGTGCTTCACAGCCTGTTGCTGACCGGTATCATTTTAATAACACTGTTTTAATGGTTAACATGCCCAAATTACATCCTTTGGCTCAAAGAGAAGGGGGAGATTCTGTCAGAAACGAGTTGATCCATTGGATTCGCCATGTGAGAGGTTGCTATTCTGTAATACGTGAGGATATAATCGAGGCAGTTAGAAGGCCTGATCCGGGTACACGCTATGATATGATTGAGTTGACACTTAGGGACTGGAGTATGGTGGATAATTTGTTGGCCATAGACGCAAGGACCAGTGTCCCTGGGTACTCTTGTATTCAGTTTAAATATCCTAGGTTCTCCTTGTATCATGGGGCCTGGTTTACCCACCATTCATTAGGTAATCAATCTGCTCTAAATGACAATGATTGACTTGGAGTACCATCTGAAACCCTTGTGGATTTACCATTTGACTCACGTGAAATAACTATTCCTGGTTTGGTTTGCTGACTCCGCAAGTATTTACTCTACTCCTTCTGATAGACTCCATCAGTTTACTCAGGACCAATTGGTCAATTGTGACAATTCAGCACTCTCTTCCCCCATCAACCTTATCTGATAATTCAGGATCAGGCAGCTAACTGTGAGAATATTAGATCTATGGTCAGGTCAGCTCCCTTGGATAGACTCCACCAGTCAACTCAGGACCACCTGGCCAATTGTGGTAATATAACTCTCCCCCCCCCCCCCACCAATCTCATCTGACAACTCGAAATCAGGTAGCCAATTGTGCGAATATCACAACTATGGCTAGGCAGCTCCCCAAAGTGTTGGGGTGCGATATGTTTCCTGGAACGTGGCAGGTTTAAGATCTGTCCTCCCCCTTCCAACTTTTACTTCTTTTATTGAGGAACATGACCTATGTCTCCTCCAGGAGACATGGTCGATTGATTCACTCTTCCGGTCTGGCTATTTAAATTTTTATATACCAGCTCTTTCTAGTACCAGAGGTAGACCTTCTGGTGGTTTAACTATTTGGGCCAGAACATCATTAAATTGTCATGTATCTCAGCTATCCATTGATTTCCCCGATTTATAGGGCATCCGGTTATCATTTGGGGTAAATGCAGTCGTGATCATCTTTAACATCTATGCTAGAGGGGTCAGCTGGGGTTGGCTTCTAAAACCCTATGTGTTCTGGAGACATTACTGCGGAAATGTCCCTGGCATTATAAAATCATTGTGGCAGGTGATTTCAACATCACGTTTGAACCTCTTGATTGAGATGATCTTGGGTTTACTAATGAGGAGGATCGGGTATGGTCTGTTCCCGCCTTGGACATTCCGCCTATTAAAAGATGGTTGCAAGCTGCTGTCCAGGCAAAGTCTTTGACTATTGAATTTGGGCTCAGAGCACTCATTGGCAGGACAAAATCTGATACAAAGGGTTACCGTACTTATAACAAGGTCAACTACACTAGCAGAATTGATTATTGTTTAGTTGATATAAGATTGTGGCCTTTAGTTATTGACATGATGGTTATTGAGAGAACTAAGAGCGATCATAACCCACTCCCAGACCATATATCCGTTCTGTGTAAACAAATCAATAGCCCAGCTATATGACCTGTGGGAATCGGTTTAGCCAACGATAAACGCCACCTACAGTGGAATAAAGTACTGGTCCGGCAGATATTATTAGTGCAGCCAATGGTGTTCTGAAAACCTCATTGATGTGTTTAGAGGCAGGTTCTGCAAATTCCTAATGAGCAAATAAGTTAGGCTCATACCTAATGCTTCGGTCATCGAACAAGCGCTTAATCCAAGCTATTAAATCCAAGGATGTAGATGCTATTCGTTCAGCTAGGAAGTCTTATCAACTAGCTGTCTGTAAAGCTAAGCGTGGGCAAGATGACAAGTGGTGGGCTGCACTTGATGCTTCACGCAAGAGGAATTGAAACAAATTTTGGTCCCAGGTGGCGCGCGACCCTGATAATAGCGCATTGAATATCACAACGAATATTGCTCGAGTGGAGTGGGTAGACCATTTTAGCCAAATGTACTCCCCGGATCATTTTAGTATGGTATCTGAACATAAAGACTCCTGTCCCATTATTAACCCAATCCTTAACCCTCGATCGACGCAATTGTTTTCTCTCGCGGACGTAGTGCTCTCATTATGTACTCTAAAGCGCGGAGGGCGTCTGGTCCTGATGGTGTCCCAGCGGACCCATTTCTAACTGATATTGATGTATGGTCAAGATATATTACGATCATATCAAATGCAATAGCGACAGGGGCACCAATCCCTGAGTCATGGAAGGGTGCTATTGTAGTCCCGATTTTTTAAGAAGGGTGATAGAGCCCTACCTTGTAGTTATAGGCCAATTAGCCTATTAGACTGTCTGCAGAAAGTTTTTTTGCCACTGTCTTCTGGACAAGATCTAATCTTGGATGACTGAGTGTGATATACTTAGTCCAGTACAGGCTGGCTTTCGTAAGCAAACTTCCACTATTGAACAAGCCTTCAGGTTCTTGCTTTTATATCGGAAGACAGTTTTTATTGGCAAAGGGGATTTGTATGTTGCCTTTGTTGATTTGAAATCCACATTTGACCTAGTGCCTCACAACAAGCTGTGGGACGTTCTTTCTGGGATGGCATCCCCGCGCACATTCTTGCACTGTTAATACGGCTTCATGAGTGCAACTATGCATGTGTTAGGTGGGGTAACAAGGGGCAGCTCACTGACAGAATTCAGGTGTCAAGGTGAGTATGTCAAGGGTGTGTCCTTGCTCCCACTTTGTTTTCTTTATATATTAATAATGATATTGTTTCCTCTTTACTCAGGGTGGAGGCCGACGCACCATCATTAGACACACACAACATTACGGTCTTGCTATTAGCGTCCGATACACTTTTGATATCTAAATCCCCAAGCGGCTGCGGAAACTCCTTACATGTTTTAAGGAATTCTGTTCCGCAGGGGTCTGGAAATCAACACTTCCAAAACCAAATTAATGATGTTCAACCCTCATAGATCCTTCAAAGGAAAGTTTATATTTGAAGGCACTCCACTTGAAAAGGTGAACAAATTTAGGTACCTGGGTTTAATGTTAACAGAGAAAATGTCTTGGAAGTCACATATTGCAAAACAGGCGTTGAAACTAAAGCAAACTACAGGGGTTTTAATTAAGGATTTTAATCTTTCAGACACCAAGCCAACACGCCCTGCACTTCAGATCTACGAAGCTAAGGCTATGAGTTTGGCTTTCTACGGGGCCGAATTATGGGGCTATGCCAAAGCTCAAGAAGTATCAACTCTTGAAAATATATTTTTAAGAAATCTTGTTTCTCTTCCGCCAAGCACTCCACTGTTTCCTCTCTTTAAGGGCTTAGGCATGAAGAGCATAGGCTATAAGGCTCGCCCACGTCCTTCTCTTTTATTGGCGGGGTCTTTGGACTACACCAGAGCTGGCCTCCTTTACTGCAGCCCTGCAGGTCATTTTAGAAATTGACCACTCTCTTAGCATTCTCTGGCTCAGATATATCAAAGAGTAATTCTATACATTTGGGCTTAATGAGCTATGGAACTCTCCAACTACTGCTTCCTTTCAGTCGAAACTCAACTTCATAAAACAGTATTGGAGGGTGGTAGACTCTGAGAAACTGGGGGTAGCACTTCACTCTACACTGTCACATGATTTTGCTGATCTAAAAGATATATGCAAATACAAGGCTTTCTGGGATACAATCTCGGTGCCTAGAGAGAGGAAATTGTACTTCCAGTTTTGTGTAGGAACCTTGCCATTAAGATCATTTACAAGCTGTTTGTTTTCTGAGGGGAAAATCACTTGTCCAGCTTGTAAAGCCCCTATTGAAAATCTTCCTCATGTCTTGTTTGTCCTGCCTATGCTGCCCCTCGCAGGAAATGTCTTGTTTCTGCCTGCAGATTGCTGGGAGTCTGCAGGTCCCTTGCTGCTCTTCGAATGCTCAGATCAGACACCTGCTTGAATTTGGTCTGGCTGTTGCCAAGTTCCTTGGGGAAAGTTGGGTTCTTAGAGCAAAATTTGTATCTGTATGATGGGTTTTTAGCAACTATGTATCGAAATTGCACAGGAAGAGCACTTAGGTTTTATCCTTTTAATATGTACTGTATGTATTTTGTATATTTATTGATGTATTTATTGTGTCATTGTTATTTGCTTTTATGGCCCTTGTGGCCAAAATAAAGTTCTAAAGACATGGAGCTTTTTAAAACAAAACTTGAAACATGCTCAACCGGTTTAAATTAAAATGTCCTGAGTACTTCTGCGTTCGTCCAATTTGCTAATTTCATTATCTCTTCCAATCAAGCTCCTGCACAAAACAAACTCGTGAAGCCACATCTCCCGTCTAAGAATGAGATTTAAATTTGTCAACTCCTACTTCCCTCATAACACTCTTCATTCATCTTCAATAGTTGCCACAGACACAGCTCTGTATGGCTTTGCATAAGACATTAACAACTGTTACACCATCAGCTCTTAACTCCTTCATTCTCATCAATTTTGTGATGCAACTTACCACACAAACTTTTTGTCGTTCCTCAAAATTTGGGTAAAGCACAGACTCTGACAGTCTTAGTTCTACGACAAGTTTTAAAAAGCAATCCATCTGGCTGATAGAACATACTCTCTCCAGCTAAGGTGTGAACAACTAAAACTCTTCTAAATTAAATCAAACAAAGAAGAGCTGCCAATTTCCAAGATAACTCCCTCTGTGCTAGAAACGTATTCCCTGACCAATAACCGAACAATTTCAAAAACAAATTTACAACCCAAAGTCTGTCATATCTAGATTTGGGTTTCAATCGAATACCCTACATTACAAATTAATGGACGTTTACCTATAGATAATCTTTTTAGAAGAGAATGCCCTTCTGCAATCGATGATCTCTGTCAATACACTGTCCTATATAAAAAAAAACCTTGTTAAACAACTCTGCCAAACAATTGGCTACGTCAATCTGATCTGCTTCCACTGGATCATAATCCCTTTTCATGCACCAACAAAACCAAACATTCCATGCTCTCCGATATCTCTGCTTTGTATCTGGAGCCCAGGACTCATTGAGAAGCTCTGAAGCCTTCTTTGAAAGTCCCCTGAATCTCTCTGAACCCCTATTTTCCATAATGGAAGGTATAGCATAACTGCTTCTACTAATGGATGTTCCTTTCCTTCTACACCTATCAACATTCCCTTGCATTATTTCACTAGCAAAGGAATTTCAATTGTCATTTCCATGACTGATGGGAATCATAGCTGTGTGTTCCAAAAGGGTGTCTCAAAACCCAACTGAAATCTCGGTCTTTTAACTTGCATCAATACCCTAAGAATCATGGTGAAAGGAGGAAAAGTTAACCTTTCAAATCTTCCCGATTTTGCATGAATGCATCCATGTCCATTGCACCTGGATTCGGACGCCAACTGAAATAATTCTCATTTTGGGAAGCTGGCTGAGAGGCGAAAAAATCTACTTCTATCGACCCATAATCTTCTCTATTTCCCAAAATACTTCGTTTTTCAACACCACTCACTGTAATCCCTGATGTGTTGAGAATTCCAGTCTGCTACCACAGGTTACTTCCCTGGTAAACACTGTGCCGTCAAATCTACCTCCTGTTCCTAACAAAATTCCCATAACTTTTTTGCAACTTTCATCAACTTCTTGGACCTAGTTCCCTCTAGTTTGTTTATATAGGTAACCAGTGATATCTTGTCCATCCTTAGAACGACTAAACAACCCTTTAAACATTCTTCGAAACTGAGTAAAGCAAGTAACGCAGTTGTAATTTCCAAATAAGTTGTGTGTTTCTTTTTTTCCCTCATATTCCATCTTCCTCCTGTTTCTTAACATATACACATTGCTCCCCAGCCTACTGTGCTGGCATCCAAATCAAATAAGAAATCCAAAACTGCTCCAAACACAGCTTGATCATTCCATGCTTCCAAATTCTCCATCCACCAAGCCAACTCTTCTCCCACTTCTTCTGTTAGCTTTACTTGTTCCCATATCAAAGACCTTTGGCCAGAACTGAGGTCTCAGTTGCTGAAGTACCCTGTAGTGTGAAGGTAATGGAAAAACAGCTGGAATCGAGGACAATAAGAGACCTACCACTCAAGCTATTTCCCAGAGTCATTTCTGTATCCGTTCTGGAAGATGAAGCTGGTACTCCTCTGTTTCTATGATGAAACCCAGAAACTCCATCTGTTCTTCTGGTTGTAATATTGCCTTTTCCATGTTCACAATTTCCAACCACTATAGACAAATGCTTCCCCAAAACATCTTTCTCCTGGTGCATGATCAAAACACATCTAACTAAACAACCATCCTCAAACACTGTTCTCTCAAGAACACCAACACTGGTTTCAGAACCTTTGTAAAACACCATGGGGCATGACAGACCAAAAGGGGAAAACTGAAATTGATTAAGTTGTCCGTCCCATCTGAACCGTAGAAACTGTTGACTGTCTCCCACTCTATATGTATCATGAAATATGTATCTTTTATTTTCACCATCCAATCCTTTTCCTGCAAAATATCTCAACATAGTCCCTTCCATTTTGAAATGACAATAAGTCACATAAACATTCAAAGTTCACAGATTTATCACATGTCTCCATTCTTTGTCTTTTTTGTTACCAGAAAAAAGTACTTAGAAATTGTTTCTTTCTCGTTCTCCTTCTCTATAACACCCCTTTGTAACATCTGCTGTATTTCCCCACAAAATATCTGTCTTTAAACGTCCAGCTCTCTTGGTTCTTTCTTCTGAATAGGATTTTGATCAAACTCTGTCCTGTAACCACTTATAGCCGCTATAACCCAAGGACCCTGGGTTACACTCACCCACTGTTTCTGGAAAAATCTCAACCTTCCTCCCACATTTATTTAGACAGAACCAGATATAGTCTTTAAACTCACCTATTGAAGATCCCCTCCTCTTGAAGACCTGCCTCAAACGCCTCTTCCCCTTTTGGTATAGAATCCTGCTGAACCTTGACCTCCTCTATAGACACATCTTCCTTGTCCCATTTAGGATTTATAATAACCACAACCTGAAGGCTGACCTCTCCTTTTGGCCCTACAAACAAATCAACTCCTCCAAAGACCTTACGCACCGAGGTCTCACCCTTATCTAATGCTACAAATGTTGATGCATATTATTTAATGACTTATCATATCTTCATCAAAAAGATGGCTTTTGGTTTCTTCTGCAGGTTCCTTCCTTGCCAAATCATCTTACTTATGGCTTACTTGAAACAACACTGCCTTTTCATTTCCACTATTATGCTAGCATTCGCATTCCTTAAAAAGCATATAGCCCTGTGGCTCCATTCTCTCATTAATCCAATATCAATATCTCCACCGTTAAGGTATCTATGCATCTTCTGCCACGTCAAAAATTCTGGCCAATGAGCCCAAGTCATCTAGTAACTTAACCTCACACTGTCTTAAATAATGTTCTAGATCCCTTCCAGGGTCCTTACGCAATTTGAACAAACAAGTTATCAATTTGGGATCTAAATTGGGCCTCATTGTGCCCTTCTCGCTCACTATAGAGATAGAACATTCCGCCCTCAAGACATTCTGTTCCTCCTTTTCTAGAGGTTTTCTTATTCTTTGTCTTATGTATTCTGTGGCATGACCCAAAGGCCACCAATCTGAACTTCTGGGGAGTCTTATTTCGTTAGGATCAAATTATTTCTGACCCAGTGGATTCTTTTCCCAGTGTCAACTGTGCTGTTCCCACTTTCACCAAACTCAGTACCAGGATATTCCCCATAATCATCATAATCAATATAAAAATTATATTCATCTAGGTCCTTATCATCATCTGCTCTTATTTTCTTTTACATTTTCTTCATTTGCAGGGTTGATCTGCACAGAACTTGTGCCACTTCAGGCACCTCTTCCCTGTAAGCCACTCTGGACTCCCATCCTTGACATAAGAGATACCTCTTCTACAGACATATGCTTCTTCCTTCTTCAGCATTTACCTCCCGGGCCATTATTGGACACACCCTGATCCTCAGATTGAGAACAGTATTCTTATTCATTACCAACAACTCCTCTTCTTTTCCTATTATTTCTTAGCATGAATCTTACTGTCTCCTGGACGCTCTGTTAACATTTGTTTCTCATTATACCCCTCACTTGTTCCTCCTGAATGTCCTTCCTAATTTCAGAAGCCTCCTCAACCATATTTCCTACCAAATCTAGTGAAGAAAGAATATTCTAAAAATATCCTCTTTGAAATGTTTTATCTTTCTTTACTCCAAATAAACCTTTTTCCTTAAATGTTAGGGCTAAAATAATTTCTGTTGGAAAAACTCTGCCCTCTCCAATCAGTTCTCTTGCAACCAAAAAAGGATCTAAACAACTAACAATGAAAGGTCCGCAACGAGAGTAATGTAACCAATTTACTTTAGAAATGTGCTTCAATGTTTATAATATAATGTGTGTTTTCTAATCTGAACGCCTCAAGCATTACACTCGCTTTCATCAGTTTGAAAATGGCTAAGTGTTTCTATTTTCTTCTCCTCGTGTGCTTGTCTTGAACTGCAGCGAGACAGCATTTCTCCTTCACGCACTCTCCGGTCTCCAGCTGCAGCGTGTTCCTACCTCACATGCTCTGATATCAGCTGTGCAATTCTCCTGAGGAGAATCTTCACACTCTATTTTGAAAGGTCAACATGTTGAGTAAACCACTAACAATAACACAATTCGAGCGCTTTTAATGCCATTGTTTTAAAAAAATAACTTCTGAAACATCCAGTAAACCTACATTAATATAAAACTTAAAATGTAAAGATTATACGTCTATTTAAAACATCTGTTTTCAACTAAACTCACCTTTATGAATGTATTATTAAATATGCTTATCTACAATCTACATACCAATAAACTGGGTTCTCTCCTCTAATAAAATCCCATTATTTACAAAACAAACTTAACAATTTTACCATATATAACCTTAATAAAAAAAAGATGTCTTTATCTAGTCAGAAGCAGCAAACACAAGAGGAGGACAATGGAGTGTTGGGGGGGTTTTATGGATTGGAAGTTCTATTTTGTTTATGTAGTCATACTGGATTCTAGTATTGAACTTTAAAGTGTTGATGCTTAGAAGTAGTGAATAAATGTGTATGCGTGCATAATGCTAGCCTCCTGTCTTGCTATAAAATCACTTAGGTTAACTGTAAAAATGTTTTGGCACATTCTAATGTCAAAACACCTCTATAGCCAGAAAAAGAAGCCACACCTCACAAGCGCCTCTGCAACCTCATTCATAAAGGGAGAAAGCCCAGCCACATCTTTGAAGCACTCCCCACAACCTGTACCAGCTGCATGTCAATACAGTCTCCCATTTTCTGTCTCTTTGTGTCTGCCGTGCTGAAAAATGGGGCACTACATGAGCAGGCCAGCTCATGGGAGATGGTCAATATGAATGATTCCATTAGATTTTAGAGGATAGGGCCATTTTTCTGGTGTTCCTAAAGCCCTCACTCCACCATGGGACACTACCTGCTGTATAAATCAGCACAAGCCCAGGCAGGTCTCCAAACACAAATAAAGAAATGTCTGAGGCAGTATGCTGGTTCACCACGTGGAAAGCTCCCCCCACGATACATGGGGTGAACCAAAGGTAATGAATTAACATCCAGTTGAAGACTCAGCCTTCCAACCTGGTCTGTAAATTAATTACATGCAGGAACAGTAAATCTATTATGCATAGCAGTAAAATGCTTTTTAGACTACAGACACAGCTCTCCTATTGCCACATGCATGTTTGTTCATTATACATTCAGGATATTTAGCCCAGATTCTACAACAGAGGGAGCTAACAGCCCCAGAATATAAAGGAAAAAAATACCGGATAGGCTAAACTCAGTTTACTGAGAAAAATGGATACTCACTTGGTGTGGCTAGAGCTATAAAAACCAAATGATTATATGAAATAAAGTACCTCCTAACTGTACAAGAAAAAGGGATATTTCGAGACACTGGGAGGTTCAGTGACCTCATAGCCACTCTTGACCAGCAACCTCGTACCTGTATAAATCCAAGGAACCTCTTGGTGACTTGCAAAGTCCTACTGTACAGCTTGAGATACATTACTCTGTATACAATGCCACTGTTCTGATTCTCCTGGCACTATAAACCTCAATGTCTGAGATGTTGTGCTGGTATATGTCACCAGATCGTCTACGCATCACTATAGGTCTAGAAAGCTGAACTGACACTGTAGGACTGCATGACAACTGATCATTAATGTAATTTTTATCTTCAGAGTATAGGCGAGATATACAATACATCGGTTAAAAATCCATAAAAGACAAGAGTCCGATTACAGTAACGAGTTACAGGTTTAAAGATTTCTAAAACAGAAGCCAAACATTTCACTTTAATTCAACTCAGTTTAACACTGCACTTAATTCTCCCATGTCCAGTGAACAAATGAATTACCGAAGTTAAGCAGATGCAGAGCACTAACTGTTGTTTTGGCGTTCCCTTATTTTTCTGGCAAGAGTCCAGGGAAACACTGCTCCAATGGGAAGCAAAGATAAATGCTTAGCAAAATGAGATGTAAGCATGGGGAAATTACATAAATTGTGATTAACAATGCATATCAATCTCCATAATTATTTTAATCCATTCTCGTTAACTGAAAAGTATGAGCAGATAATTATACCACTATAATTTGTCAGTCAAGTCAGACAGTGTACCATCAATACTTCACCAAGAAACGACTTCTGAGATTTTAGCTTGACTTGAATGACAAATTATATTTAAATATTTATCCCAGTTTTGGATAGGACTTTTCAAATCGTCTCAATATTCCAACCAAGCAGCATATTATGTTTTTGCAAGCCGCTAATCTTAAGGAGAACTTAAAAAACATTTTGATTGAGAGATTCCACCACTCAGAAACCAGCGAGCAAATCAACTTGATTAAGAATCCTGTAACAGTATAACAAACTATATTGGCCTGATTCACAAAGGGCCTCCATAGTTGCAGGGCTGGGGTCTCACACTCGTGGTGCGACCTCAGCACTGGAGTTTCCCACTGCGGAGGTCCAACCACGACTGAGGGACTCCTGCCCCAACTGCGGGGCCCTCGCCACGATTGCAGAGGCCCTTTGTGAATCAAGGCCCTATAATTTACTCTGTTGTATCCAAGAATGCTGGGCTTAAATGTATACAATATAATGTCCTAAACAGGCCCTACTTACCATTGGCAAAATCAATTAATACTTTCCAAATGAGAACGCTCACTGCCCAGAATGCAATACAGATGGAGCAAACATGATGCGTATGCTATTGTCCTGTCCTTCTCGGTCACATTACTGGTTTACACTCACGTCCCAACTTACACGACTCATTAATACCACCCTGCAAACATGGGAGGCATACGCACTGGGTAATTTTCAACGTCATAAAAGAAACAAAAATTAGTGGCAAAATTTCTTGATTTTGCATTTCTCCTTGAGAAACCTGCCATCACATGTTGCTGGAAAGCTATCAGCCCTCCTAGTGTACATGAATGGAGACGAGCGATGATAGCATGGGGTGAAGCAGAGAGTAGGGTGCTCAGAAGGGAAGAGATCTGTGGGTTTCGCAAAAGTATTTTGTCACAGGAATAGGGCGCACTTTTGATAAAAATCCAAACCAACATTAGTGACGTTGCCCTCCCATCTTGAAGACCATAACTGCTGTATATTATAAAATGTTTGGAAGTCCCTTCCGTTGTGCATGTGGCTCAAAACAGAGTCTCTCCAGGGCCCACTGCGAGCAGTGGTAGTCACTACTCTCCTTTTGTTGTACTTTTCACTATTGCTCACTGGGCGTTCTGTGCGTATGTTGTGATGGTCGTTGTGTGTGTGAGATTATAAAGATTTCGCAAAAAAGAGAACAAAATGAATTTCACATACGTTCTTTGCAATAAAATTCACAAATCACATTCATTTCCCTAACATGTTCATACAGTGTACTGTTCAAAGGCACAACAAACAAGGTACTCTGGGTTTGTTTATACATTTTTGGGGAGGTCGGTATGATGAAAAGTGTTTATTGGATTTGGCTGTGCTTCAATGTAGCATACAAAGCAGCGTAGATTTACATTACATTTCACGGCAATATATATTTATCATATGAAAGTGACTTTCCCCAAAATGGTTCAAGCAAGCAAATTTGTCTTGCAGAAAAGTGTCCATAGATCACTACTTGGCATAACGTCCAGTTTGCTGCAAATAAACAGGAGCATTGTTTATGTAATGGTCACCCTCAATGTTCTCGCTATCCTTTTTGCATGTATTTTCATAGATCTGGGTTCATCTTCCTTCACTGCCCCAGGCCCATACTCCTTCGGTTTCCTAGACCCGTCCATCCTCAATACCATGGATCAATCATCTACAGTACCCAGTCTCAATCTTTATTCACTACCATGCATCCATCACCCTTCATTACCCTGGATCTATCCCTACAACTACCTACGACCACCATCCTTCAGTACCTTTTACCCACCTGAATTACCTAGCCTGGGCCCACAGCCGGCCTTTGCTCAGATAGCACTCTATGCAGAAGCACATTTCGCACCCAGGCGAAGCAGGCAAAAACAAGAAGCAATGGGGTTTCCATTTTCTATTCCAAGACCAGTTGCTGCCTCACACAGTGACTGACTGTGAAAGCAAACATTTCTGCACTTCCCTCAACCCACCTTAATTAACCACATCTTACCTCCTTCACAATGGCGACAATGTGGTGGTGTGGAAGTGGGGTGGGGAATGGAATGTGAACATGTAAGATGGCAGGAAGTGAGAAGGAGATGGGAGGGGAACTGCGGGAGTAAAGAGGTGCTGAAAACAGCACCTGCAGAGTATTAAATGAAAAAAGATTAAAAGCAGTATACAAAATATAACCATAGTCTGGTCAGAGGTAGACTGACGTATGCGGAACCTTCATTCAGACAGGTCAGTGGGCCCCTCTAAAGGTCGGCACACACTTGGCAAAACAATCCCATGCCAAAAGCCGGAGGTGCCTGGACCCATCTCTATTGACTACAATCGAGCTACCACACTATTTGGGTCCCACGATCTTAGACTACCCTGGATCAATCTCTGATCACTACCCTGAACCCAGTATGCCTCAATACATTTGATCCATGACCCTTCAATACCCTGGATCCATCTATTTTCACTACCCTAAAGCGATCATCCTTCGCTTTCCTGGATACAACTCTATTCACTAACCAGGACCTAAAACTGTACATTACTGTGGGATCTTCACAAATCTTTGCCCTGGATTCATCATTCTTCTCTACTTTGAACCCACCAATATACCACCATTCTGGATCCATTGCTTTTCAACACCGTAGACCCTCATCCTTCACTGACCTGGACCCATCTTCCTTACCTACATTCAAACACAGCCAAACATTGATTCCAACAAACTACCTTATGCTAAACCCCATGAAGAGTGAATCCCTTCTGTTTGCCAACAACACCAAACACTGTCTGATTCAATCATAGATCTCCAACTTAAACCTAATGGGTTTCACACCCTAACTGACAGAATAGGTCAAACCCCTCCGGTTCACCTGCAACTCAGTCCTCTCATTGGCAGAAGGATCAAAACTACGGAATAACAGTTCATGCCCTGGACCTGTCCCACCTAGATGGAGGCAAGAAATTGCTCCACGGCATTCTGTATACCACCCTTGCTCCCCTGCAAGGCATTCTTCAAGAAGCAGCACAGCTTATTAAAGGCAGTGCCTACAGGGGCAATGGATGGTGCAAACTGCAGTGGGCTTCTGAGGAGAGCCCTGGCACATATTTATTTGACAAATTAAGCACTGCTGTGTACCATAAACTTTACCAAAAACACGAACACAGAGAAAACTCTGTTGTACTCCTTTTTAAGTAAAGAATGATTAACACTCACATCTGCAAAGAAAACACAGCTGAAATTACACTAAATAAAAACTGAAAACCAGAAAGACCGGTGCAGCAGTGACCAGGAGCAATAAATATGGCGTCAGTGTTCCAGTCACCAGGAAGATCGCAAAGTTTGTGAATTTGCCACTGTTTGCCACTACACGCGGAAATCTGGCTATGAATTGTGCACATCAGTGTTACAGTGAATAAACCAGCAAAGATACCATTCCCCATAATAAAGCCATGAGAATTACTGCGTCTTGAAAATTGCCTTTTAGTAACTGTGACGAGCACAAACGGAAATCAGGGCTGATGTTCACAAGCCAGAGACAATATCAAAGATACACCATGAGAACTCTAACTCCGATATATGCCAATCTGAATTACAGCACTGAAGAGGTCATCAGAGTTCAAATGGGTAGGCATATATCACCAGTTAATGCTCAAGTTGATGTCATCAGTCGCAGCCATAGGAAACAGGCATCTCGCCCTCACACCCGCCTGTAGGGCTCTGCCTGACGAGTACTATCTGACATCCGATGTATTAAGAGTAGAGGTACCTCACAGGAGTTCCTGCCTGTCCGTACAGCGTGTGTCGGGGGCAGGAGTGCCTCCGCTCTTGTGGAGAAGAGAGGGTGGAGAGGCCTCTACTCGGCTTCTCTGCACAGAAGTGGAAGGGTCTGAAGGGAAAGCCATGGGTTCTCTGTCACAGCCTCAGCGCAGTCCTTCCACTAACAGTATCAGTCTCCCTCGCCCTGCTAGTCTATTTTTAAAGACTGCAGTGGAAGGCCAATAACTTATTTCCAGTGAAGGGGAGTGTAAAATTGTTTAACGTTTTCTTGAAAAATGTCACAAAATTGTACGACAATTCTGCAAAATTACCTTTATTTAGTGAAATGTATCTTGCCATTACTTCACAGCACTTTTTTTTTTAACCA
Source organism: Pleurodeles waltl (assembly GCF_031143425.1). Classification (NCBI taxonomy): domain Eukaryota; kingdom Metazoa; phylum Chordata; class Amphibia; order Caudata; family Salamandridae; genus Pleurodeles; species Pleurodeles waltl. The sequence continues at coordinate 702,114,414 of NC_090437.1, forward strand.
GAGCAATCACTTTGGGTAAAAACTTCTCAGGAGTTATGGGCAAGATACAAATTCATGCACAAAATGTCTCTCAGCGAGACTTTCAGTTTGTAAACCAGTCTCTTGCAAGACTTTACGCAAGGTAAGTGCTCAGGGAAAAACAACTCAGGAACCCCCTTTTCAAGCCACAATATTTCTTTAAAATATTCATATGGCTGAAGGGGGGTCACGGGTGATGTGTAGCGTTGGCAGTCCCAGCTTTAGAGCCGTTCACACAGCTTTCTGGAATTGCTTTTCCAATGCTATCCTTATCATGAACCACACACTCCATGAGGCAGACTGCTGAGAAAGACTCAAGATCAGCATTTGCAGAACATCATCTGCACTGTGTCTGTGCTTCCCACTTTCAGGTGTCACGGGGGAGGGGGAATTATACTTTTTAGGAACTAACAAGACACCCCAGAAAGGTAATGACGTCAAGAACTCGAGTCTGCCTTGAGGTATGGAGATTAAATCAGACGTAAAGTAGGTACCAACTAACATGATAACATGTCTATAAACGGGCAGCAAGAATTTATGAGAAGAGGGAGTGGTCTTTCATATTCGCTTGTGTCATTCTGAGTTAGCTGCAAAACATTCAAATTCTTATTGATAAGATTGGAAAGAGGGAACAAACCTTTCTTTTTGTGCTACCTGTATGTGAACATTCCCGGAATAATCTCATTTTATTCCCATTTTAGATGTTTCGGGGCCATTTCATCAAGGCATATAAAACTACATGAAGGAGTACAGCAGGATCATTGGTTTAATCATTCAAAATTGCCTTTGTAAATAGCTTTCCATGTTATTTAGCTGCAATAATTCGAGGAACCCTGTTATACTCTTGGCTTGCATCGCCGACCCTCAGTTTGTGCACCATGTACCAGTCTTCTGAGTTCACCATCCTTGTGTTGACTTTCCGTCTCTCACAGCAGAATCCGGCCCTCCACATCTGGTGGCACGTGCTGGCGGCTATTCTGTGAATCCGAAGCATCCGTCAGAACTGCAGGAAATGTCATCTCATTCCAACAACCTTTGTGAAGCAACTAATCACGGCCGCAGACCACACAACAAGCGGCTAGAGTTTTATTTGAAGATTAAACAAACGCTGGCGATAAACAGCCGGGCCGCTCTTCGCATTCCTTGGAGGGTTACATCTGAGAGACCGTGACCTGCTACTAAATCCGTTTGGAGGGGAGTTGGGTACTGGCTGGAGGCTTGAAGATGTAGCACTTTTTTTTTTTAGATCATGAGTATACGTAGCTTCAAAGTAGAATCTGAAATCTAAGTTTCTAGTAAGTGCAGAAGGCAAGTAACGTTCCTTGTGCCCTCAACCTCCGGCTGAGATGTACTTTACAGGCAACAAAGACCACTATGACTGCAGCAATCTCCCTTACACCAAGTAAACTGCTCGCTGTTAGAAAGTACTGTGGTGACCCCGGCAGCCCCTGCTGAGGGCGCCAGGCAGCCGGCACATGGGAGAAGATTGGCCGCCCATTCCTGATACACCATAAAGGCCCCGACTGGCCAAAAGGCAACTTAACCCAGTTAATCGCCCTTCATCTACTGATGAGCAGAGGCTGGGGGGCACCATCTTTCAGGACAAGAAAGCATAGGGAGGAAGCCAGACTCAACCCGGGCGAGGGGATTATAAGCACCAGCAGAGATGGATGAGCACTATAGGTTAACCTACAGCTCAAGGCTCATCAGGCATCCTAGCCTACCAGTGGTAAGAAAGGAGCATAGTACACTCTGGGATACGGCAGAGAGGGCAGGGGAAGATCTACGCCTCGGAACACCAAACATTCCCCGGAAACTGAACAGTGAGAAAACAGAATTTGCGTGATGTTCCTTAGCCTGGGGTTCAAGCCAGAGACCCTCACCGATTATGCATCACCCTCGCCTCAACTTGCCACATGCTAATACTGACAATGTCAGCACTACCTGTGACCATTGTCACAGTGTTCCCTGCCACCAGAGATCAACCACAACAAAGGTTCTGCCCTACTTGCTGATCCATTAAAAGGCAACACGGCCTCACCTTGTCCGCTCTTGATGGTGCATGAAAATCAACAGAGCAGGGAGACCTCTGTACCTACGTTAACCCCTTTGGGACAAATTGCAACTCTTGACTAACAGGTCAACAACACTAAGATGCTGTCCTCCCTATGTCACCCTGCAAACGACATGGCCACCTGCACTGTATCATTTGCAAAACATTTAAAAATTACACAGCAGGTAACACAGCAAATTTAGCGACTACTGAGTGTGCAAATAAATCTGCGGGGCTTTCCAGAGGTCCAGAGAGACATGAAACCAAAGTGACCATCTTCTCTGCTTAGATAGTGTTGTAAGGTTCACAACACTACACTCTCCAGACACTCACTATACCGCCGGTAGCAGACCGGAACCGATGTCACTGCTGCCATCTCACAGAACCATCTAAGAGGTGGTCCCCAAATGAGGAGCAGGCACTAATATAAAACAAGCACATGTACCTCGAGTGATACTTTGCAAACATGTCTTGACTACTTTTGAAAAATTCTCCTACAAAGCTTCTGAAGCCATATAGCAGTTGAGTGTACTAAGAGACGGGCGGTATAGAGGTAATATTCATTATTCAGATTTATTAGTGCATAACCATTCACTAATACGTTTGTGAATCCAGTTCGAACAGACGGCAAAATTAAGAAATGCCAATCCATTTTACCAATTTCTGTGTGTACCAAATTTGGTGGGAAATATTTTAGCAGTGTTTGTATCTATCAAAAACAGACATTGTTCCCAACATGGCTGTGGTGTGATTTATCACCCCACAACTTCGGCAAAATGTTGCATAACTGCTGCGTTCCACTGGTTAAAGCACACGATGAGCTCTTCACTGGCGCAAAACAATAACAGAAAAACATTTGATGAGTAGCATTGTTAGGCTGGCATATGTGATAAAGACCCCCTCATTGAAAGCAACAGGCGTGCAAGCTCTTGTGGTGATTCTCTTAAATATGGAGCATTATGGAAGTCTAGGCAAAAATGAAATATTTAGCCTCTAGTTTAGAATAAATCACAAAATAAAAACTTATGAAGCAGTAACTAGCTTTACAAACATGATCACAGTATGTAACGTTACTACTTTTAATGTGTGTAATGGGCGTTACTGTCTCTCTTTACCATCTTGAAACCAGCTGCGCCTGATCAGTCAACAGCAGGCCTTTCCAGAAAGAAAGTTACCAAATGTCTCACAAACACCCGATGTGTGATTACGTTATGCCTGTCTTTGCTTCGGTAATCATTTAGAAATAGATCACACCGTTATGTAATACTCTGAATTGATACCTTTTTGAATTTTCTGACCTAAGTTTAAGATTTTGAAGGGTGGGCTCGAAGAACGAGCTCTTCCCTTGAAAATGCCACCCATGTCAGTAACACTAGCCAGGCGAGAAGGTTTCTCAGACGATTTCTACAGAATGTCCTCTCGTAGACTATTTTCTCTCCTATTCTTCACCTGCATCCCAATAAAAATCCTTTCTCAGCAGCTCCTACATTGACGTTCTGGTCATAATGGTGCAGATAATGTTCCAAAAGGTAAGCTATGACAAATACCTAGCTAGTTTTAACAGCAGTCATACTTAAAAGCATGATGGCTCTAACTGATGCTACACTTGGGCTGTTATCCAGATCCCTGTGCCACCAGGCATGTCCCGATATAGGATGTCCTTTCGTTCTTGGCACATAAGGCAGACTATAAAAGCACATCATGACCAAACAGTTGGTCTTTGAATTCTTTCAGCGTGCATGCATACAGACATAGTCTGGAAGTAACTCAGGCGCAGTGGCGGCTGCCAAGCATTTAGAGAGGTGGGGCAGGTAAAATACGGATAGGTTAATATAATAATTTTTTAAAAAGGCACTTACGTTACTGACTTGCCACGAGGACCTCTTCACTCTGGTGTCTTCTCTCCTCAAAGCTCCGGACCCAGGAAACTGCACTTCCCAATTCTGGCACTGCTCTCATACTGTTAAACAGCATGAGAGACGTGTGAGGATTGGAGAGAGCGGCCTCTCTCAGTGCTCTTAATTCGAGGTTGGGCAGTGAACTCCGCTCCTATGGTGGGATTCACAGAGTTCTGGCACTTCGAGCTCCAAGCAGAGTGCGGAGTTTTGCCAAAAAACAATAAAAACATTTTTTTTAAAAAGCTCCACCAGCTGGCCGCAGAGTGGAGTTCACCAGCGCACCGCTCACCCACTCCTAGCTTTCCATATCAGGTAATATAGTTTGCGGCAGGGCTAGGTATAAAGCGAGCATTTAATTCATTTGATCCACTGAAGTTAAAGCATTTTTGGGGGGTGGGAACTTGGAAGTAGGCACAATATATTGAACGTTCTTCTGGCCCCCAATGTAGATGTTTGCACTCTAGTTCTTTTTGTAACTCTATAGTCAGCGTTTGGCTAGACAGACCCTTGCGTACAGCGTCTTCCCGCCCGTCTACCGCAAACTAGAGCAAGTGCGTTCGAGGCACCGAAGCCAGGTAACACTTCTCCGAATGTGTACATTTAACGCAAGAATAACGAAGGGGAGCTCATTCCACTGTGTGTTATTGTTCCTTTTCCCTCAAGAAGACAGTCAGCTCTCATGCTTTTCAGCATTTGCCTCTCATGGGGAATTACAAATGGCTCGTAGAGAGGGAGAAAAAAAGTGTCCATACTTGGTACAGAAACGTCAAGCAGGAGTCTCCAGACCCCCATTGTTTTTCAGAAATCTACAGACCGGAGTTCGAGGCTTTCTTTGGGTTTCTGGAGCCATTTATATTAAATGACCCCAACAGGCAGACTTACGCATGAAAACAAAGCCGTGGGGGTAGGGGAGCACACAGTGCACTCTGGACATCTCTGGACACTTTGCAGGTGCCGAGACACCAGAAGTGTTTCCTTGAGAAGCTCAGAATAGGAGGACTGGGCAGCATTCCACTGCACAGGGAACTCCACAGGAATTTCACTGACATTTTAGAAAACTCTGTGGAATTCCGCAGAGTAGAACTCTGTGAGCTCTCCCTAACCCTACTCTTAAGAGCACTGAAAGCCTGTGAATTCTCTAACCCAGGAGAAATTTAAAGTGAGCATGTCAGGCTGGCTGTAGCAAGACACATAGTGCACAGATCCCTGCTGCAACTCAGCATCAATTGCCCCCACCCTGCCATGACACTCGGTTCAGGACTGTTGGCTGAAAAATAAAATGGTGATAAATAAACGTTATTACCATTTTATTTTTCAGCTGCTCTGGGGCACTTTTCCAGCGGGTGACACTGCTCCACTCTCATGGAGGAGCTGCTTCTGCTTAGACGCTTGGTGCTTCAGAGATCCTCCGATCTGTCTGGTAGAGCTCGGATGCATAAACCAAACATAGGTAACTAATGTCACCAAAAACTAAAGTTCAAATGAACTTATATTTAAAATGTTTAATAGGCCCAAGTGACATTTTCATTATGGTGTCGTAATCATGCATATTTTCCAGCATTTCACCTTACACTTGCTATTCAAAACTTCCAAATGATGCCATTAGTCCTGGTTGCGTAGTTAAAAAACGCAAGGTAAAATCTTATTGGGAGCACGGGATCAAGTTGAATGACCAAAACACGATCAGCTGTTGTTCACAATGTTTGTGTTTTTTAAACTTTTTTCTTTATAGCAAGGAATGCACCCTCAGATCCAAAATAGATGAGGACACATTTCACACTAAATTATAGGGTTTTATGTTGAATTTCATATTTATTCCAGAATTTCACAATTTTGCACAAGGAAATTACACAAATTTCACACACCATAGTTATAAACACCTTAACGCATGTTTAAAAAAAACCTCTGAAATTCACTGAAAAATTCACAGAAAAAGTAAAGTTACGACGCAAAATAAGACAAGCATTTGTAATGCAATGGGTCTTGCATTAGTTTGAGTTACAGCTATTAGCATTGTAAACTCCTAACTGGACTTTTCTTGCCACATAAACTGAAAACGAAAAGTGAAGCAGTTTCACATAAGCGAGCCGACAGCAGCCATGAGCATTAGATAGACACACAAAAGGAAACAGAAATTTGCTCGCAGTCAAACATATCGGCAAACGTGCAATTATCCATGTAACAGGATCAATGTCATGCAAAGCGCAGGACTACTGCCCAGCAAGATCGCGCTGCAAAGGCAATAAAAAGAAAAAGTAGACCTGAAGCCATGCTGAAAACACAGAGCCTGGTATGTTTTCAGTAGTTTACCGATGCTCTCGAGGAGGGCTAAGCACCGGAAAAGGCATGACGTATGCACACCTTTCACTAATTAAATCAAGCAAATTTTAAAAGGCAAGCCCACAAACCAACCAAACTGATGAGCGTGGTTAAAAGTCCAGAGAAAGATTACAACAGGGGCCAGAGCTCTTGCTGCTCAACCCTAAAAATAACATTGAAATTTGCCAGTAATTATTGGTTTCTCAATCTGTAAATTATGCAATAGCCATGTAAAACGTAACTCCAACATCAAATGAAATGCTTATGACAACACACACTTTATTCTAGAAATAAAAAAGCTAAAAGCACATTATACTAAAACAAGTGAATAATGCTACATTCATAGTAGTTTAATTAAAAGTGCTAATGGTAAGTGTTACGTAATCTCATCTCTAAGAATAAAGGTGACGTTTTAAATTGTGATTGTCACATCAAAGTTAAGTTCTAGACCACTGCCATTGTGGTTGCAAACCACTGAAAAAGGGTACTGACTCCTTAAAGGAGATTGTAGCCTACTCTCAAAGAGGAAGCTGTCTCTGTTGGACATCTTCCACTTTGGGAATTGTGTCAGGGGGCCTCGAGGAGGCACCAGTGTTTACCCAAAAGGGAAACTTTTTTTAAAGCAGCACTGAATCCTATCAAGTAAACTGCTGCCTTAAAAAAAATACAAATACAAAATACAAATGCAGGGATGATGCCCTGCTGATCTTTGAAGCCCACCATCCTTGTATATATCGCCAACCACAGAGCTGTGAATAGCACTCAGATTAATTAGGATTCAAAAGGCAGGTCGCAGTAGGACCCCACTACAACTGGAAATGTTGCACGTGGCCCATTAGTACACGGGTCGTATTGCAAAATTACAGACCAGTCGCAAACATTTGGTGTGCAATTTATGAACACTACTTGCCGTCTGTTTTACATCATGCCCTCAGTCACCAGGGTTGCAAAACACAGCAAATAAAATATGTTAATATTTAGCAGCAAAATAGTAATTATATTGTCTGCTTCTGAAAGATGATAAGCGAGAGGGTCAAGATTCAAACCTGCAGGTTATATACTGAGACTTCTCTGTAGAATGAATAAATTGCATATAATCGTGTTGGCTCAGCTTTACAAAATTCCCAATAAAAGCATTCCATTTAGGTTTTTACCTCCTTAATGATTCTGAACAATGTCAATCCTATTAGAGGAGGATGAGCACACAAGTATAAAATCCAGGTATCAGAAGGATAAAATTAAGTTATCAGAAGTAAAAAATCCAGGTCTCTTTTACAAGAGACTACTTGTTCTTTGAAAAACAGGAAAAGCATACACATTCCGAAGTTTATGATTGAAATAATCAATTTAAAGACCTTCTATCCTAACATTACACTCGGCCTTTATGTTCAAATGCCCCGATTTGGACATCAGTCGCTGTAGCCAACGCCAAGTCTTTAATGGTAATACGTGGCAACAAAATCCCTTCAAAGCTGGTTATTTATATTCCTCAACACGACATGAGTACTGAAATCTCTGGTCTGAAATTCCGATAGGGTGTGGTTCATAGCGGTGGGAACATACCGTATTTTCCAGGAATACACCAAAGGCCACAACGTTTTCCATTTGTTGTAGCTACTTGGTAAGCACAGGCACCTTCAATCTTGTCACAGCCAATCAACAGCCCAAATTGATCCTCTCTAGTGGAAGAGAAGGGTAAACCCCAAGGTACAACAACTTACTGCACAGGAATAAGCCCTGGATACATAGTTTGAAGAAAAATGGGCCAAGTATAATTGTGGTTTCCAGATATCTTCCATCTCGGTCATTCTCCTTGAAACTCACCATCAGTGGGCTGTACTATGCTACATGGTGCCATAATAATAGTACTCTAGGGGCCAGATGTATCTAACGATTTTACCCATTCTGTGTCTATGGGAAAATGCTTTAGTACTGTGATACTCAAAGTACGGCCTGGGGGCCGCATGCGGCCCTCTCGACCTTGACATGTGGCCCCCTGGTGCACAGCAGCACTCTGGAGCTGTTTACACTAATAGATGCTAACAATAAAAGAAGATGTTAAATAAACAGGTAAGCATTTATTTAAAGCATTATTAGTGTTAAAAAAAAAGAAGTAACTGTTAAATTCTGCACCATTTAACTTTAGGAGCACCTTCATTTTAAAGTAATCTTGCAGCGAAGTGCAAACAAATGATAAAGTCTCAAAATTCAAACAGTGTATTTAATTAACATGCAGAACCTTTTCACTTCAGTACATCAGATTATATCAGGGGATTGAGAAGTATTATTTTAAAAGTGATAGTTTTCAAACATGAAGTTAGAAACATCAATTATTCCTCCTACCCTGACAATGCCAACAGTGAAATGTGCCAAGTAGGTTATGTGCACCCTTTGGGTGACCTGGGTTCCTATTATACAAGTAAAACATTATCGTTTTTTTTTTTAAATCAAACATAGGAGAAGTTTTTGTACAGCGGACATCATGAAGTCATGTATTTTTTAGGTCCTGTTTATGTGATAAAGAAGGGAAGAGAAATAAAACTATTGCCTAGGATCAAATGTATATTTTGTTTCATCTACACCCACCTTACAGCCAATGCCTCCCCAATACCCCCAACCCAACCACTCCCCGCTGACATCAATGCGGCCCTCGGACACATAACAGACCACATCTTTTGGCCCCTGGGAAAATGTTTGTGAGTACCCATGCTTTAGTACATATGGCCCTAGATGTAGGTTTGCACAGTGAACAATACGCCAAGCGCTTTGTTAAGAATAGAAGACATTACAGCCAGCTGATGAGGGCTATGGTTGGCATACTTCATGTCTGAAGCTGCTCAAACCTGCAAATTAACAATTATAAGCACCCCAATTCTGATCAGACTCTCTTAAGTGCACGCTGGCTTGAGCACACCTCACATTCTAGTGATCTCCAACAACTAATGGTGACGGTCAGTTCTCGGTACAAATGTCTAACAGACATGATGCCAGCAGAGTGTTTGCTTCCTGATACTAGGAGAATGCCCATCCAGAACCTTAGAGGAGTCAACAAGGTGTCTTTCACCCAAGCAAGAGTTTGTGCTATACAATACAAATACCGCATACATGCACAGGCACATACAAGGTTGTCAGTGAAAGCAACAGCCACATGAATGTGCATTCTATAGAGTTCCATCCTTAAACTGCTCCACCTGGTGCGGTATCAAATTCAACTCTGTAGGAAAGTGAGACCAGTATTCGTCTTTTCTTTTGGCCTATAAAGTTTCTTGAATGATTTTTCAATTCTAGTTTGGATATATAGTTACTGTACCATCATTTATACGTGTATTTATTACCCTAGGTTACACCCTAATGCGGGATACCTCAAAGAATTAGGTACTCACTGCTGGGATTGAGCAATATGCAGCATTACACTGCTTTGAATACCGAAAGGAACTAATCAGGCATTCATCCTTACAAAGTCAATATAACAAGTATTGTGTAATTAGGTAGTAGTACCTGTTATGAATGACATTGCAAATCAGCAAGTGTAGGAGCAATTACTGATTATAAACACAAGAGTTTAGGTGTGGTTGACAATGCAGCTATCTGCAAGACTGTTACCAATTCTTTACAATATCCAGGGACCAGGCTGTGACTCCATCTAGAAGAGTATGCTTCTCTCAAATCATGCTATTGGCTGTTTGGTTTATCATTACCATTACATTTTGTAGGACGTGGTACCACTGGAATGCGCAGGGAGTACTTAATATCTGAAAACTACATTCACATTATTTATCACATTCAATTCTTTGCTTTCTGCATGGGTTCTGGCTCTGGCACCCTAAAGTACATTTTTCACTAAGTTACTTTTCTGCTTAAGTAATCAAAAATCTGACTTCCCCATAAAGTTAGATTTTAAAAACTAAGAAGGAAATAACTTTGAAGTATTTTTGTATTCCTTTCCTAAACGGATGTAGAAAATAAAATAAAGATCTTAATCCCACGTAGGCCTAAAAATGTCTAGCCTGGCCTACACAGTGAAACAGATTTCAGGTTTTATTACATTGTGAGGGCAAACTTATCTCAATTTATAGTGTGCACTGTTTTGTATATTAGCACCCTGACCTGAGGGCATACAAGGCACCCTCTAGAAGTACCTTATGAACACATAAAAATTGACTTTTCCTACATGGCATAACATTTTTACATGCCATGTGTGCCTGCAGTGCATTTAAACGGCATCTTGCCACAGAACAGTGGGGCTCATTGTAGAGACATGTATGTCATACATTTGGGTGGTGTAAATCAGTGCTTTAAATGGGAGTGCACTCACCGATACGGAGTACCGGCACTTCTTGATGTTCTCATTTTGAGTACCTGCACTTCTCCTTGCGCTAGGAGAGTACCGGTACTCCTAGTGGGAGCTGAGCTCATGCTCTGAGCCCAGCTGTAGCGCAAGTGCTGCAAAAAACGAGGCATTCAGATGGAGCATGTGTCTAGTCAGTGTATTTGGGGGTGGGACTGCTGCTGCCACCTTACATTCTAATTGGCAGTGCACCAGGAACGTGGAGGTGTGTGTCTAACGCCGAGAACTCCTGACACTGAAACTGTGGCGCTGTCAGAGTGTAAGGCTGCAGCTGCAGACCAGCGCTGGGATACAATACCATTGACTGTCAGAGGGTCTAACACCCTTCAGGCAAGTTTGACTCGTAAGTGCAGTGCGTAATTGGTACTTTTTGGCAGTTTTATATAGAGCAAACTTAACCTGAGGGCATTAAAGCTCTTAACATGAAAAGCACAAGTTCTACGTGAAAGGGTACTTTTTTGTTTTTATGGCATAGGGAGGTCAAATCCCCAGCGTCCTCGACATACTGCGATTCTGGGCAAATCACCTAATCTTCCCATCCCCTAAAACCAAAAAAGTATGCTTTCATGTAAAACTTCTACTTCTTGTGTAAAGCGCTTTAATGTCCTGGAACAGGTTAGTGCTATATAAAGCTGGGAAAAAAAAACATACTAACTACACCCTGCACATATGAGCCGAACTTTGCCGAGGGGCACTAGGGCGCTTTACATGGAAGAAGAAATTGCTGATATTGTTAAATGCCTTCCTCACAGCCACGCCCCTACCAGGCCCTTAAGGCCCACCCCAGTCAGCTTGGTGAATACTGGCATTTCTCTTTTTCCAAATACACACTGCAGCCCACATATGACATTTTACTTTCCATGCTATATTTGTAGTTAAGGTACGAATTATTAGGGAGTTATAGGGCAATTAGATAGGCTTAAAAGGAAGTTTTAATGTACAGCCCATTGGGGGACTTTACTACTTTGAGAAGTGGTAAACTGCACAGAGTTTTGGAGCCAGCAAATCCAGATATGGATATGAATAAAGTCATTTCCCACAGTAGATGAGAAATATATTTTTTTCTAGCAAAACATTCTACCTTACCATTTACGACGGGAGCTGGCAAAGTTTGGGTGATTAAAGAGAGTTAAAGAAAAAGGAAAATGTATTATTTACCTATTCAGTGTTTTTGTAATACAGTACTAAACACCATATGGCAATCCGAGAGCACTTTACGAGGGTAAATATAAACGCAAATAATCAGGAGTATCACACCAAGGGGAAAGGAAGGTCTGCCAGCAAAGGCCACAGAAGTGTGAGTCTCTTAGTACTTTAAAGTTCAAATAGAGCGAGGTTCCACTTGTGAATGTGCATGCTCTCTATATCCCAGGTGAACACCCCATCTCTCGTAATCTGCTCACCCTTCCTCTAGAATAGGTAAGCAGGTCACATGTAACACTTTAATTTGCCCTGACTACGCCTCCATGCACCCACATGCTGCTATGCAGGCCTGTCAAGTGGTATGAAGAGCTTTAAGTTATCACTAATAGGAGAACGGCTCTCCTTGATGATCCACCGAGGATGCCTGCTGAATGATCGCTTTGGCTTTGCCTCCAGTTAGGCGCCGTATATGCCTTTCTATCTGCTAACTTACGCCTAAATAAGACAACCTGATGTGAGGGGGGCAAAACAATTAAGTGGAAATTAGAAGCTGGTGTGCCCAGCCAAGTCAGAGATGGAAAGAGTATGGGTTAAGAGAATCACTGGGGTCTTCATAGCCCTGTCCCATTTCGGAACATTGTGCTGCTGTTGAAGATGAGCAAATTGTGTTAAATCCGTGTCAATATGAACTGATTCTTCGGATCTGTGGAAAATAGTAACTTGAGAGCTGGGTATTCTCATTTACTGAACTCACTGGTGGCACTGTGAATGGAATTGCAAGGCATGACCTGCACATCTTGTTAGCATTCAAAAGGAGTAATTTGAAGCGAAAGGCAAGAACAAAACATAGCCAGTGAAAACACTGAAGGCTAAAATTATGCTGCTCGTTTAGCTTCAGAGTTTGAATGTAATTGCAAAGTCAAAAATAACTTATCTTTGGCAGTTCTATGAAAGCAACAGAAATGTAAACTGAAGTGTGTATGGGCTTAAATCTGTTTTGCAATCTCCAGCTTTTCCAAATGCCCTCCCACTTACCTTACAGTACAATTTCAGCACATCCATCAAATTATTCGATGTTTTCCCACAGAGGTCACAGGGCACCTGCTTAAATTTTCCCTGAAAAGCTGCAATTCTCTTCCAAATCCACCCTCTAAGCAAGGTGATTTTTGAGGCAGCCTCCCTCGGCGGATCCGCAGGTTGAGGAGTGGGCCGCACCGATTTACAAAACATCCATGTTCACCAGACTTCTAAGTGGGCCACGGAACTTTCGTTTCACACACCCATTACCCAATTATCTACAAACTCGCACCCTTGAAATTGCTTGAGCCTGGAGTTTGGGGAAACCACAAATAATAACAAAAAGATATTGCGTCAAACTTTCTATCAAAGAAATGGGCAGGGGTAGCCAGGGCACCCAGGGAAGATGACTATCGAGAGTTCATTTGTGACAAAGGCCAACAGCTCGGAGAGGTCTGCAGCGGGATACGGAGGGCTAGACGGCCACATCTAGTAATATTATGAAAATGGTCCCTACCCAGGAAGTCCGCTGCGGGTGGACATCACGTTACTTATGCGCAGAACCGCCGGACAGCCGTTCTGGTCTACAAGGGCAGATTTTATTTGAAGCAGTGCCTACGATGAACCTGCTTTCACGGCAGAGAATGCAGCCGGGAGGGAGCCGGGGCAGCTCAACAAGAAGCAGCGCGGCAGGCATTCCTCGGGCCGCGCCCTTATCTTGAGAATTCATTTTACAGCCCGTTTTATTATTAGAAACGACACCAGGAGAAGGCTGTCGTCCACCGGCAGCGTATCGGCCCGCCATGGGTCAGTGGCGTAATGAAACTTGAGGGCACCCCCTGCAAAGTGCATGGAGGGGCCCTCTCCGGACTTACTCGAGAGCTCTCAGACCCAGGTACTGTGCTGATGGGGTCCCCTTGACCGCGGGGGCCTTTGTTACGCCACTGCCATTGGTTAAGCTGAACTTCCTAACAAACTTTTATCTACAACTGCTAACATGGCTGCGAAACACAGAGCTGCGGCGTAGAACTAACGCGATTCATGGCACTGGGAGCCCTCTCATCTGTGGCGACGGCGCATTAAATGTGCCCCCGGGTGCACTGCAAGCAAAAGGGATAACGTTATGAGGACATTCGCACAGAAACATATCTAAGGCCTAGAAAGACACACGTTTACTGTATATTTTAAAGTCTTCACGAAGCTGCTACAAGCGCACAGAGCCTTCCTCTGGCTTGAGGTTTCTATATTTGCCCTCTACGGAGGGTGCGGCAGCTGTTGAACCAAAGGGCACGCATTTCCCATGACTTGGGTTACTGGACAGGTACAGGCTTGGGAAAGAAGAGGACCGATATGTGGGCACGGAGTGCTTCTTAGCATTTAATGCCATCATTATCCCACAGGATGCCGGGAGAGGTAAGGGAGGCTTCCAAATATGGACAGTATTCCGCAGTGCAACAACAAATACCAGCAAGGCAATACAGAAAATTACCACTGGAATTAAAAAGATAATTGGAGTTACAGAAAACGCAAAGGAACTTGCTTCTCGTCATGGGGAGGCAAATTAATTTAAAGTGCTAGCCATTAAATGAAATCAAAAACGAAATGTCAAAGAAGAAAGCTTTCTCCTCAAGTGCAATTAAATTAATATCAAAGTATCAAGCGCCCTTTTTTCCACTGACTGTTATCAATGCTTAAGCAATAAAATTGACAAGAATATGATTTTGCCTAAAGAGCTCCATTAACTTTATAGCAAGGCTGTTTAATCGTGTCATTATTATAAGTGCAGCAGCTTACAAGCAAGAATACAAATGAAGCAACTAGCCTTTCCCTCCTGATGAGAAAACACAAGTTCTGTTACAAAAAGAACATGATTACAGAATAAGTTAAGACAAGTTGACAGTTATTTTATGAGCGTATTTACTCTCAGTTTTAAGCTCCCTGCATCCCCAAACCGAGGAGACAGCACCACCACGTGGTAGGTGCTGCAAGTGTGCCAATGCCATGAGTAGGGAGGCCAAAGTTGCATGCATGAGCCTCACTGTAGAAATTGCCTGGAAACGAGCTCACCTCTCAGCTCCTTAACACGCGACACCCAGTAGCACGATATCATCATTTCCATTTAGGGATGGAGTGTGTCTTTATGAATAGAAGCAGCTAAGACAAATATATCACAATACAATCTTGACTTTTGTTCTATGGGCCAATCATTGGAAAAATACCGGGAAGTAAACCAGGAGGACAGCTTCACTTACTACTCACAAAAGAAGAAATTCTTCCAAGGAGAGCCTGGGCAAACTGAGCTCCCAAATTGGAATTGTGCGTCCAGATGCGCATGGAGTTAAGGCACGTGTGGGGTAGAGGCCATGTGACAGTCATGGAAGCACATGTCCGGAAATGAATGGCACGCAATAAGCTCAAACTAGGCTTCGGAAGCAAAGTCCCCAAGAATTCCCTAGCAACTGGGAATGCACTATGCACTCAAACAATGAAGAATGCAAATGGAACAATCTGAATCACGGCTACTGGGCTTGTGATTATGGAAACCTCTCAGAAGAAAATCAAGCGATGGTGCAAGGACATTTTGTGAAGTCCGGGAATGAGCTATCTCCTAACAAGCCTTAATCTCTACGCTGAGCAAACTGGTAATTTTCTGAACGGTCAAGAGCTTCCCCTGGAGGATTCTCTGCGTGTTAAACTGTCGAGAGTTTGCATAGGGCTCCTCTTCCTTGACATGCAGTCTCGTTGTAAAGCTTCACCACACACTACACCCCTTTGTTGCTTGCAGGAAAGCATTATCTGGCTGAAGAATCATATGCATACAGACCTCTGCTTACGAGTGCTGTATAGACTATGTAGGCTCCAATAAGCACTTCATTTATGGTATATACTTTCGCAAGGTTAGGTGCTTGAAGTTAATTTACAAGCTTATGGGGCACACGTTACTTTATCTATAGACACGCCATCAAAGGCCAAGCACCATTTACTGTATGTTCAAGAGAGCGTGGGTTATGAATATTACATGCTATACAATAGAGTTGTCCTAACTTACACCGTATTCTAAAGCAGTAAATATTAGGCCTGCAACGTGCCACTTTTTTCAATAGTACCTCTAAACGGAAATCACAGGGCGGGACTTCCTCGGACGCAGTATCCTCCAGTGCGCCCATCACTGCAGATTCAGTAACAGATCACTCCAGCTAGAAGAGCACATCTCACAAATACAGGCACGGGTGTGTCACACCTACAAACCTGGCCTCAATACTACACCATGACACAAGCTTCGTTAGAGGAATCCCGTATAAAGAGCATGACATCACGTAAACGATTATTTAATCTTCAGAACAGCAACTATTAGAAAATTCTACAAACCCCAAAAAATGCACGTCAATCACGCATAATTCATCCGCCTGTATGCAGACATGCCACCTGTTCACATTTCAACAATCCAGTTCCAAGTCTCCACAGTTTAAGAATGCATTGAAGAGATGTGGTTCGGTGCCACCCGTAAAACCTATAAATGATTCTGTCAACTGATAAGGCATTGATCAGTGCCACCCGTAAAACCTATAAATTCTTCTGTCAACTGATCAGCCATCGATCATGCTACCTTATCTAGCCAGATTGTTTGATCTTTGGACATCACTTTTCCAACTCCTAGATAAATCAACTGCAGTGGAGTCTGATTATATTAAAGAAGTCGTTCATCCCCAAGTGCTCCACTCCACAACTTTTTGCTTAAAATTGGGCAGACCTAGCAGCTGTTCTAATCGCTATATAATATGTTGACATTAATATCAACATTAATACTAAGCATTAATACTAAACATCAGGGGCTGGTTGAAGTACGGAAGATGTTTGTTTATAACCAAATTAATCGCATTTTTAATAGAAGATTTAAAACCTACAAAGAAAACGCCAAATAAAAACATAACTTCTCAAAATGGGGAGACAATTTGGCAGAAAAATGGTTTTGTGACCAGAAACAAATGTGACAAGAACCTGTCTCGGAAACCATGCGCACTAAAAGTAACATAACACGAGCACCAGCGACACTCCTGGTTTTCAGTGTCTCTCCAAATAAATCTTGAAAAGGAGCCTTTGAATACTACCCACAGCAGAGAGTCGATGACAGATTGCGCGCAAAGCCTTTATTGCCTGTCCTTCCCATTCCATATTTTATAACAACGTGCATTAATGAAACGTTTATGAAACGAGATGCTCTCAATTACAGGCAGGGCCTGCTGGAGGGCCCATGTTCCAGGACGCGGCATTCATCTCTCTAATGGCCGCCATCAGCCGCATCAACTCGCACTTAGGGTCGGCGCTGCACATTACGGGCCGTGAAAGCGGTGCCCTGGCATACGGGGGTTTCATATACTGCATCGGGGACTTTCTAAATGTACAGACGGCCGGACATGTGCCCCGTGCCCATTTATAGGCAATTGCTAGAGAGGGTCGCCGAATATAACCAGCGCCAGAGGCGCGCAAAGGCCGTACCGACGGCACCCCGACCTGTACTCGTTTAACCATCCCGCCCGGCATTTCCCATCAGACCACACTTCCAGTCAAACAGATCTAGAGAAGAACAAGATAAGAAACTCACGGAAACAATACCGCAACAGGGTGCGGACACGCGCTCTTAATCTGTGCGCGCATTCGCAGGGTAATTCAACGAATTTATAAACACAATTAAAAAGCCAGAGCCTTCTGAATGTCCTTTCTAGGCACGTCTAGTGCTCCGGTTCATCAAAGGCAGCAAGCGCGCACGTGCCATCCGCGTGGTTGTTCCCACATGAAGAGATCGCCGTATTAAAAACTGCAAATGGCTTTTGGGCACAAATTAAAACACTCACGAATCCTATCATCACGGGCCCGTGAAAGCCAGCAGATCCGGGTTTGTTTCATCAAGTTAGCTTCGGTGTGGGCTAGATTCACTAAAGTCGGAACAAAATCACCTTGCGTGGTCGGTTTACTGTGCGACAGTGTACAAATCCTAGACCCCTCCCTCCCACAAGCACAGCTCAGAGGCACAGAGAGGGGCCATATGCATCCCGCATTCCGCTCAGATCAGGTCTGTAGCGCACACTTCCTTATCTAGTCAGAGAGGAGCTGGAGAGCGAGCTGCTCGGCTCCATAACGGGGTGTTTCTGATGCCGAGGACACGTCCGCCTGTGACTGGTGCACGTCTTCAGCGCCGACCAACTACAACATTGGCACCCTTGGCAAATTCAATTGAATATAAAGTATAATATATACTTTGAATCATACTTGAATAAGCAGCGGTTGTCACGGTGTAACTTCAAACTTCCGAAAGGACATCAGAAAGATGTCGGATTATGGTCAGAGAGGGAGCACAGGCGGATATGGAATAATACACCCCGCAGAAAATGTAAAACTTAGATATACTGAAAGTGTCGGCGCACTAAGAGGACTTGTAGTTACTAGCAGCACATAATTCCTCAGGACATGCTGAAACCATAGGTGCTCATCTCAATCACCCAAATGTGGACATGAACACGCTCAACATCCTGGAGCAGCATCAAATGAACACGACGTCCAGGATCCTGCACACAGCAGAGGTCGCTACCAGAGCCGAACTTGTGCAACTGCTCCGGACTCTTCGGCTCTCTTTGCCACGTTGAGCTATGGTTAAGCACAGGGAATTGCAGAGTAGTCTAGTTTCAATGTACACGCGTTCAGTTGTGCTCACCCTTGATAAAATCAATAGAACAGATTTGCAAAACTGGTTTACATCCAAAAAGGTGTAAAGCAAAGTGAAGCTCTAGAGCAGTGGTTCCAACCTATGGTCCGGGGACCCCCGAGGGACCATGAATCTTCCTCAGGGGATCTGCGACTGATTAGAAAATTAAATAATATTAACAGGTTATTAAGATGTATATGAATAAAGTGGCTAAATGTACAATTAAACATTTTAAAACGTACTGTAAATGTAAAGCAATTTGAAACTGAAGACTAAAAATTAAATTAACATCCTCAGATTGATTAACGGCAGCAATGCAGGCGCATCAAGCAGGATCTAGTATGTTCCAACGTGTGGCTTCAATTACATTTAGAAAAACTCCAACCTTTCTATTATTTTTTATTTTTATTTCTTATTTATATTTGTTTGCAAATTCAATAAAATGTGTTATGTGTGTGCATGTGTTTGGTGAATGCTTGATTCTCTATTTATTGTATATTGTTATTGTATATTGTTTTGCAGTTCAAAATCATCAACAATGCTTAGGCCGGAGCCCCAAGCTTCCAGTAATGACTCAGCGAGGGGTCAACGGATTCCAATAATGATTGAGTGTGTGTGTGTGTGTGGGGGGGGGGGGTTACTGTTAAAGTGGGGGTCCACAGAAGTCAAAAGGTTGGGAACCACTGCTCTACAGCCTTTTAGAAATAACTCCCATTTATTTATGACATGTTCATGGTTTCACACAAAGGCCTCCAGTGTACTTAGAAAAAAGGTAAAGAAATAACTCTGCGCCTGTCCAGATAAACAGTATAAAACTGTCTGCCAAGATACAAACTTAACAGAATCACCACCGTGGCCCGCATGGTGCTTGACTTGCTGGGCACCAGGCATTGCAATCACGGATTATCTATATATAAACTATCAGTCACATGGTAACACACTATATTTATTTACCTAATTGAAAAAAATAAGATCTACAGGATATGGTTCAATTACATCGTTTCCGATGAATACATGCAGTAATTATATTTCAACAGTAAAACGAGTGCTACTGAAAGAGAATTTGAAAGTTTTAAAAGTTTATGGCAACTTGAACTGAACTCCCAACATCTTTGACTAAGTGAAAAACGAGGGGAGAAAGAGTGAGCAGTGTCACTCATCCGAAATAGGGTCAGGGGCACGAGACGGTTAACTCTTCTTTCCAAGACCCACCTACAGCAAGTGCTTTTAAGTGAATAAAGCCAGTGCTTTAAACGGGCAGGTCCTGCCCGCCTCGGAGTGCCTGCTTTCTTAAATTTGAAATGGAGAGTACCTGCACTTCTTAGTACTCCTACCATACATTTAACAGGAGAGTACGAGCACTTCTCAGGAGCAAACAGGTACTCTAAGGCGAGAGTACCTGTACTTCTATATTGCACTTTAAAGCACTGAATAAAGGCACGAGCAATATGGAATATAAACATGACAATTACGAAAAGCCATACTTAAAAAGGCTACAAGCAAACATTTCTCGAGATCGGACAGTGATTGGGCGACGGCATGCCCGATTAAATACAGACGGTCTTGATGCAACCCCAAGTATCCCTCCCAGCCCGGAAGGAATGTGACCAGCATAAGGTTTCAACCGAGTGCGCAGCAAGGGAGCCCTGGCCCCTAATGCGACAAGCTACTTGGGCCCCCATGACCCGTTTTAAAAGCAAAAACAAACACTGATTGGGGTAAAGTGTGCCCTCATTCCCGGCCCCGGCGCAACTGCACCTGCTGCTTCACTGGTTCAAGTGTTTCGCGCTCAGAGTGTTCAGAGAGGGCGACACTCACCCGCCGGCGGCAGAACGGGAGGCCGTACGCCACGATGCTGATACAGAAAGTCTTCATCGTCTGGTGCGACAGAGGCTCTTTCGCACTCTTGGGGTCGACGGCGACCAAGCCATGGCCCAGAGCCTGCTCCTCTGGCGTGGTCATTTGTCTTTAGACCGGCGATGCCGGGGCACTGCTAAAAACCCGGCTGATAGAAGGACATTTTCAAGTTAGTCAGCGTCGAACTTGGGACCCCGGAACCCAAGGCCTGCTGCTTTTCCGTCCAACCTTCTCTGGCCAACTGCCCCGTTCGGTCTGCGCTCAGTGGTGCTCGGGCTGTCCTAGTTTAGCCGGGGATTAGACGCCCTCAGACTGCTCCTGCCACTCAGGCGAGAGGGTGCGAGCGTGCGCGCACACAAACGCAACCATGTCACCCTTATCTGTAATGCCTTCCTGCCCACCCACAAGGAGCCAAAGGACAGATGCACTGCCTTGTTCTGGGCCCGACCCACAAATGTGCCAGAAAAAACCGACACTAGACACCTAGTCCCGCGGGATGACTCCTCTATGTTCGGGTAACATTTCTGACTATGGGTTGTAGACATTTCTGTACACTCAAATGTAAGAAGTGTATATCTCTCTGTGTGTACGTGTCACGCTTAGCTCCGACAGCACTTGAGAACTTTACCATTTTTCCCCCTAGGGCTATATATATTTCCCCACAGAGAAATCCGTCAACTGCGACTCCACCAATTATAGGAGTGTTCCTTTCCAAATCATGTTTCAAAATAAATTCACTCCTGCCCTGGGCAGGGATGAGTAACCACATGGAAACTGTGGATAAAAGCCCACCCACAAATGCTAGTTTGTGTGCTGACCAATTGTTTGCTGGTTAACCACTCGATAATACTCCAACTTTCATGATTCTTCCACCTTCTGATTCTGTGGCACTCTCAAATGGCATTCCATGCACAGTCAAGTTGCAGTTTATTCATTTTCACAGTTGTTTTTTGAGTAAAAACTGTGTTTATAGAGGTTTCAAAGACCACAAGACAGAAATGATTTAAGGGGTGAAAACCAAATTCTATTTTTGGCTCTTTTTACCATTCACATTTGTATTTAAGCTTTTTTTCCTGTAACTGTAAAATGATGACTGAGTACCACTCAAGCTGCCAATGTACAGATTGTGTGTTTTGCCTGATACTGATTTAATTGATGACTAAGAGTATTTGTAATTATCTTTTCTATTATTTAAAATTTCTGCATACCTTGCTGATAGGATCAATAATGGGGGGTACTTGAGAGAGGGATAAAAAATATGCCCCAAAATGATTTCTTTGGTGCAGATTTAACACACCAAGTGATTTGGCCCCAGATTTCGATTGATGCCCCAGATAGCGATTGATGCCCCAGATAGCGATTGGTACCTTTGGAAAAGTGTGCTCTTACAGCCTTTAGAGAATAAATGTTGGTGAGGAGATCATACTCATCATAGTGATGGAAATAGGATCTCTCGGCTTCTTACTTAACACAGTTTTCCATGATCTTCACAACAAAAAAAGCATGTCGAACATCCACTCCATGTAAAAAACCAAAGAGCTGCAAGTAATGTCTGCTCATTGACACCAGCACTAATTCCACCAAGACCTGACTGCTGCACATGTCTGATCAAGTCATCTTGGGCGCAAACTTCAATGATCATATCACCAAGGTGCTGGAGTGCTTGAACTGCACTAAAACACATATGACTCATTCCCCAGCCAATTTAATACCTCTTACACACAACTGTATGACATGCTCAGGACAAAACATACCATATCATGAGGCTTGCACACACTAAGAGGTACAATCAAGCATCCAATGCCTAGTAAGACTAGAATGGAGGTAAACAAAAAAAATACACAAGACTTATAATTTCTACAAAAATCAAAGGGGGTCTGACTGAGACAAGTGCTAAGGTGATTAAAAGCCTTATGCATAAAAGAGGCTTACAGTTTCTGTGTCCATGGGAAACACATTGACACATTAGGGCTTAGTTCTACTCAAAGCCAAAGAAAAATACATGCCCACCCCAACATCTTGAAGTCATCTTAATACCTAAATGCTGACCTGTCTAAATAGCCATGGAAAATGCAAATCACTGATACCTTGTCTTACACCTTTGACTGCAAAAGCAGATTACATTCAGGATGGCTCAAATTAGTACCATGTGCAAAAATTTAAGTAACGTTTGAAGTACATCCCTTGTAATGATGAAACAGGCTGGCACATGCAGGAAAAAAATGAAATAAGTAGTTGGAAATGGGTAGAACCAAAAAAAACTGAAGTAGATGCAGCTGGATCCGGCACTGGTAGGACTAAAGCAGTGTGAATTTTAAATTGCGCCAGAGTTCTTCGAAGTTCACAGTTTTGTTGGTTGGGGCCTTTTATGGCTAGAGATGTTTTATGATTTGCTTACTGCAGAGTGGAAAGTTTACTATGTGACTGGTATATTCAATGCACACCTTTTTTAATTAACCATTTTAGTCGAAAACTATTTGCTGAAAGAAAACTTTACACACAAAATTCTACATAAAATAAGTTACCCCCAGACATCCTCTCACGTTTAATGTTGTCACCATACGTTCCTAAAATCACAAAATCCAACCTGAGTAAGTCTTGAAAAACGTTACAGGGAAGTCTCAATATTCTATACATTCACAGAAGTATCATGTCAACATGGTTCAGACGCATACATTCAGCTCTCAAGGACTGCACTATAACCTTCTTGCGTACTCTATTCCCAAATGATCAAATCATAAGTATTTAAGAATATGACTGGGTTATCTGAATGTGGGAGTCAAGCTCCATCTTTTGTTCCTATTTAGCGCAGACCAATACATTAAGCATGATCCAGAATATGACTGGGTTATCTGAATGTGGGAGTCAAGCTCCATCTTTTGTTCCTATTTAGCGCAGACCAATACATTAAGCATGATCCCGCGTAGGTATTCTTAATTCTGGAACACAAATGCAGATGTACAAAAAACAGAACAAATCTCATCTTTAAGCCCCAAAGTGTAATGGTAAAGACAGTGTGCATCCCCATTTTTATTATTAATTTAAGGTATTAGGCACAGTCTGTGGCTTAATAATGACTGTCCTGCAGGTGTAGGCCTTATTCTTGAAGTGGACACAGTGTCAGTGTATCTTGACTAAAAGGTAACACCGTGGGTTCCTTTTCTGTACTGAGATTTCTTGGCAAGATAGAAAAAAGAGTGGCTTTTTAATGTTTAAAGTGGGCCAATTACCGTTTCACCATTGATCAATAAGGAATGTATGTAAAAATCTTTCACTTCTATACTAGAGGCATGCCCTCAATTAACAGAAAAAATAGACATTTAGGGCCTGATTACGACCTTGGAGGTTGGGAAACTGTCACAAACGTGACGAATATCCCGCCTGCTGTATTACAAGCTCCAGTATATTTTATGGAACTTTTAAAACGGCGGGCGGGTTATCCATCACGTTTGTGATGGAGTATCCCATCCGCCAAGGTCGTAATCAGGCCCTTAATGTCCAGAAAAAGGCAAAATGGGTAAGTCATATCACCAAAGAGATTACAGCATTGTAGTACCATTACTGAAAGAACCATAGCATACTGACCTTTCCTAGCTTTTCAGAATAGCTTTTCAGGATTCTGATCAGTCAAATAAAGTTTTATTTTTACATGAACAGCGAAACACTGCCTTTCGAAAGCCAGTGTAGAAAGGTACATGCATAAATTGCACTACCAATTATTTGAAATTCTCTGATTACAAGAGGTGGATTACAATCTGATCTTATATTTTCAAACAATGGGGCTGTGGAATGGTTTGGTATTCTGCGTCAGCCACAAGACCAGGGAATCTGTAAAAGTGAGTATTATACGCTGCAGCAAGGGCAGCTAACTCAGTTAACTGCAGTTTCTCAGTCAGCTGCATGCCTGCAGGAGAGAATACCCAACCGCATTGACTGAAAATTGCACGGGAGTGGCAGGCCAATTGATCTCCTTGGCTCTGGATAAATGAGTGTAAAAGAACAAGTACAAAAACTGCTTAAGTCTTAGGCATCATCACTTACTGGAAGTTTTCCTCTCAGCTGTGGCCCCACAAAAAGCTACTTCCCTTATTTACTGAAGGGAGATGTCCTCCCATCAACCAAAAGATAAATTATAGGCTGAAGGCCATTGGTAAAGAAGGCAGAAGCTGATCTACATAGAGGTATATTTGCTAAAGCATACCTTTACAGCAACTCAAACACTGCGGTTAAAGTTGCTTGGCCATCTGAGATAAATTTGCATCATATGAAAGCCCAAGCCCATTACATTAAAACATCTTTTTGCTGAGCAAAGCCACTGTCGGGCCACAGAGCCTCCTCTTTTCAGCAAAACCTTTGTAACAAATATTTGGCGAGGCAAACCACCTTTATTTGGCAGATGTCACTGTCATTACAGGGAGATTGGCTTTCCCCTAAGTGGAAGATCTAAGAGCAGCAGCCAGCACATACTTTGGGTGGGAAAGTGGAAGAAACCATAAGCAAGTGCTGAATGGTACAGGCTTACATGAAAATAGTGCATTATGGTTTAAACAATTTAGGCCAGTGGTTCCCAACCTGTGGTCCGGGTTCCCCCTGGACATGAAGCCTCCTCATGGGGTCCTCGACTGGTTAGAAAATTAAATAATATTAATAGATTAAACAAAATTAAATAAATAAAGTGGCTAAATGTACAAATGAAACATTCAAAATGTTCTGTAAATGTCAAGGAATTTGAAACTGGAGGCTAAAAATTAAATTAGTATCCTCAGATTAATTTGTGGGAGCAGTACAGGTGCATCAAAAAGTATATAGTATGAATTATGTTCAGCTTCAACTGAATTTAGAAACGCTCCAACATTCCTATTAATTTATTTTATTCATATTTGTTTGCAAATAAAATAAAATGTGTTATAATTTGTGGATTTGTTTGATGAATGCTTGTTTTTGTATTTTTTGTATTTTATTTGCGGTTCAAATCATCAACAATGTTTAGGCCTGGGTACCCCGCTTCCAGTAATGACTCAGTGGGGGGTCCCTTGTTTCTAATAATGATTCAGTGAGGGTCCCCGGGTTCCAGTAATAACAAAGTGGGGGTCCACAGAAATCAAAAGGTTGGGAACCACTGTTCTGGGCCTTTGGGAGGAATGTCAATAGCACAAGGCGTAGGGAAAACTTCAGTAAAATAGGTATCCTTTGTGTGGTTGGGAGTTGTTAGAGGAAAAGAGTAGTCACCAAATAGATGCCACTAATCAGCACTGGGAATGGAGCCATGCTTTAGAACAACTACAATGAGAGCCCTCTTTCAGATGTTGCAAGCACTTCAGAGCTGAAACTGACTGATAGAATTTGTAGAGAGTGCTGTGAGCGATGTTTTGGCACTGGCAACCTAAATTATTGTTGTTATGAAACAAGAACAGCCTTACCTGGCATTTAAACACCACGAGGGTAGAAATGAAGCAAAGACATTATTGTTAAATTTTAAAATAAAAAAGATATAAAGAGCATGTCTGAGCTTGCAAGATATTGGTCACAAAGAACAGAGATTTCAGCTTGTTGTGACTCGAGATGTGCCTTGGAATTAAAGTAACAGACATTGATGTATCAGACAAGAACTATGCAGGGAAGGAGACAATCTAAGTGGTCCCTAGAGATTAACGTTCTTTAATGCTAGATTCTGCTATCGGCTTTAGCACACTAAAGCCGACTGTACCAAACCGTGAGGTTAAGGATAGACGGATGTTTGAAATCTTTAACAAAGGGGATGTTGCTTTGTAAGGACATTATATTAAGTTTAAAAAAAAGCCTGCAACAATGATAACTGATCAAAAAAGTTGAACTGTTATAGTATGTACAAATGGGAAAGGTGTCTGCTCACTGGTAACTAAGACATGGTAGCAAATTAAGTAAGTAGTTAGGTCACATTAGCATCCACCATAGCTTTGACTTAGAACACAATACAGGCCTTCACTTTATGACAATGTCTCCTTATAATTATTTTTTTTAACCCTTCACGTTGTTTTAAGTTGCATGGGCTTTGAAATTTTACAGTTTGCTTTATTATTTCTAGTGCCGCTGTCTAACAACTGGTCTGATGGCGGCAACGGCTTCGGTGCAATACCCATTCTGGCAGCAGAAGTCGAGCTGTTGCAGAAAAGACCCGTGCTAAGAATATGGCAAGTGAGATGAAGTTTCAGTTATAGATTTATCTTTTTCCGCAATAAGAAATTTGGTTTAATATGACTGAACACGCTGGGATTTAATAGGGTGAAATCTCTGCATCTTGATGAAGAGATTACGTTTTTTCGAAGTCTACTAATAAATACACTATGTCTCCTCTCTGCCAGCCAAGTCAGTGTGACCTACCAGATGGCTTAGGACAGACTTTTCTCCGGGAGCCCCGGTAAACTGCTTCAGCCACAGGGCCCGAGAATCTGTAAAAGTGAGTATTATACGCTGCAGGAAGGGCAGCTAACTCAGTTAACCGTAGTTTCTCAGTCAGCTGCACGCCTGCAGGAGCGAATACCCAATCGCATTGACTGAAAATTGCACGGGAGTGGCAGGCCAATTGATCTCTGGGTCACATGGGTGCAAAAAGAAAAAAGAAAAAATAATCATGGCAGGGTAAAACTAAGCGACCACATGAAATATGAGCTTTTTAAGGGGATATTTAATCAATGCTTTGCTTCTGGGAGAATGTTTTTTCTCGAGCCCAATTCCAAGGGCACATTAGCAGAACGTCAAAGTGTTAAGAAACAAATGTGACAAAGTGCATTGTTCACTGCTAGTAACATAATCACTTTTTTATACAAACTTAAACAGGGTTAAATCGCTGCAGAAGTATTTTCACTTAACATTCGGGGGGAGAAAACGTAAGTCAATTAAACAGGAATGAACATCCTCAGATTAAAAAAATTCAGGAGAAGAAAAAAACGAAAACAGATCTTTTCTTTCTTCTCAAACAGTTCCAACAACATGACAAATTTAGCACTTAAAGGGGGATCCATGAACCTCTGAAGAGTCGGCATGAAGAGAAAACGCGTTCAAAGGAAAAGTTCGAAGTCGTAAAACGTATTTCTTTGGTATGCCAGTGAAAAAGTCAAGGGCAAAGGCAAGGTGTCATGCTTTCCCACAGAAGTGAGTAACTGGGATAACGTTTTTTTATTTACATTTACACTCGGCGGTGAAGCAAAAATGATAATAAGTACATCAATTATGCACACTACCAAACAGTATCTCAACATGCACCAAATATTACAAGCCACCTTTTTAGCACAACACCGGCTCAAACACCAATACTCTGAATCTAAGCACCCTTTGAAAGTTCCATCCACAATGCCTAGATATTTTCAGTAATCTATTGTTAATTCATCCTCCTCCTTACTCAACAATGTATGATGACATGTATGCAAATGTCTGCCTGTGTGCATGGGCAGGATATCACACTGTGTCTGGGATTGGTTGCATAGTACAAATTTTGATAGTGAGGAATGACTCAACTCGGGATGATTCAATAAATAGCAAGCTGGTACCTGGAAGGGCTCAGGCTCACCAAATGCCGCTGCAAGCAACTGGAACACAGATGAGGCAAAGTCAGAATGACACCGACAAGAGCACCAACAAATCTGCTCTCAAACACTACCATCATCAAATAAAACCCACCAAACGCTTGCATTCACTGACTGCATCGAAATCAGCACCAACAGCTCTAGGAAAATCTTTGCCATAGTGAAAGACTTCACCTCTCTGGCAGTAAGCTCCACCAGCATAAACCGTTCCCAGGTCCTTTGCACCCTACTGTCCTTATTACATAGCAACAAGATCAGCAGCACCTACAGAAACTTTGAGAGCCAACCAGATCCTTGTACCCTTCTCTACCAACACACAGATTACCACTCTGACCACCTGGCCCACCGTCAACATTCAAGAAACTACAATGACCTTGCAGTCAATACACTCTGGAGCACCCTCGGACACATGCCATCACTGCATCCTCAAAGGACTAGACCCCATCAGCACAGACTTCACCAGGCTCTCAACAACTCAATCATGACAGCCACCAACCCAGATGCCTGCAAACATGCCACACTACTACCCATCCACAAGAAACCATCTGCAAACCTGAGCACGCTTAGTCAACTACCTGCTTCAGTGGAAGGATACCCTCCTGGGAGGGGAGGTAGTGTGCTATCCAAATACACATAACATTAAAAAAAAAAAAACGAACTTTGGAACTACTGGCCTAAGTACATGAAATGGAGACATATTTTGAATTCGGAATGCATCATATCATATCGTTTAGTTTATGTTTTATTGCTTTGTGTGCAAATTTAGCACAAATTCCAAGTAAGGCTCTTCAGAATATGAATAAACATTCACCTTTCACATCACTCCACAGACTCGGGAGGGATACCAAGACTGTAAAAAACAAGGTGAGTCAATACATAGATAAGCAAACTCCTATAATTAAGTGTCGATGGCAGCAAAGATATGTGGAGTCATCACCTTTCCTTGTCAAAGAGGCTGCTAGAGGAATATCCAGTTACTGACAGTCTGGCGGACACCTCAAACATTAAACCTTAGCATTTTCTTTAACCTTAAATAAATGTAGAGGCAGCAACGACCATGTCTTCCCAAAAACTACAAAAACCTCACAATAATATGTTTGGGATTTAAAACAGTCAAACCAAGGTCGCTATATACTGAGCTGCAAAGAATGCTCACCAGTGGTGAGACTAAGCACCCTTGATCTGCCATCACGAGCAAGAGAGGACTGACAGAAACCCCTTAACCACCAAGCATGGAGACGAGTACCAACGTACTAACCGAGGCAGGTCTAGAAGACCCATGAAAGACAAACATTAGTGCTCAAACCAACCGAGCCCTAGGCATACTTAAAAAAAATAGTACTTAAAAGCCATTAAAACCTGGGTCTTTTCTATTTAAGGAAGTGACAGCCTGCTCCTTACAAATACACAGAATAGGTGTTCAGCGCCATGCAAGAGAATAAATATAAAATTCTGAAAGATGCGAGATGTTCTAACTTCTATGACTCGGGAACACCTTGGACACTAACACTCTACATTATTAAGCGATTTGTTAAGAAAATATGCCTTTACTCGAGTCCTGGTTCTTTAATATATTTGAAGCGAAATAAGGCTGGTACTTTAGTGCTGATCTTAATATGCCATAAGGTCAACTCAAAACATCTCCCGTAGTTCTGCAATACACTGGAAATAAAGAGGGTTGAACGAGCAAATTGCACCAATACATAATTAGCTGAGGTCTCTGATCTGGAAACTGCTGGTGCACGGCTGTTGGCCACAATCACGATAAATGGCAGGTAGCTGAGAGCCATGCTGACAGCTACAATGAAGCAGACACTGCTGAGCAGCTCGGGTGAGCTTTCCCGAAGCATGCAGTACAATCCTGGCAGTTCGCGGTGAGCAAGCAGTCAGGGAAAAAGGTGCCTACTGGGCCATAAGATTTATATTTATCTAATTTTCAGGCAATTGCAACAGAGAATAACGTGCACAGAATAGCAAGGGTGATTCATATTGTGCAAACTACAAACAGAACTGTCTATATGTGTTTGAAAAACAATTGTAACATAAAATGTTATGGTACTCATGCTATCGACCTTCAAAGAATACAATGTTTAATCAGCCCCTTGTATCTTGGTTTCGATCCTGCCTTAAAAGGGTCTCTTGCCATGTCCAGCATAGCCCGAGCGACATTAGCCATTCTCACAGTAGAAAATGTGTAAATATTCTGAATTTATCCAAACTCACCACAGCACCTTTTGAAAAGTTTTCAGCATTCCTTCTTCCTACACTCTTCCTACCTCTGCCGTCGCATGTGCTGCACTTGAATGTTTAATTGATTCCACTGACACTGAAAGCACAGGTAGGATGACTATTAGCCGGGCACAGCCAAAGTCAGTGACACGAGAAGGTAGAAACCGAAAGGCACGCCATGCACAGAAGTCTTCTCTAAAGATACACCACACGCATTGTTAATGGTTCATCTGTTTGTTGTCAGTCAATAACTTGTCGGTGCAGAGTTTATGGGAGTGCAAAACAAAGTAGTTCCCATGGCCGGTCCTTGGAAGAATGATCGCCTTTGAAGGAAGGCCTTGATGGAAAGAATCCCAAGCTCTAGAGCAGGAGGCCTGAAGCAGAGCACTTCACTCACCTCTCGCTCCCTGCTGGGCCGTGCATTCAGACCCTTCTGCGTTTAGCCCTCAATCACAGAACATAGCGGCTTACAGCACACAAACATTCTGTGGACGGGGATCCAATACCCAAGACAAATTAAAACAAACCAGCATAAAACTAGAGCCAGTCTTGGCCGTAAAGCAAAGTGCACTGCTATTGTGACTTTTATTACACTAGATTATGTAATGGTAATCTAGCGTGTGCACAGAAGCCTAGGCCCGCCCTGGCCACTGTAAGGTCGAGGACCTGTCATTTGACCTAGAGGGGTGCACCAAGCAGGCCCCATAGCAGACCGTTGCAGCATACTGTATTTTTTTTTAACCTCTGGTGTAACCCAGAACCGTTTCCTGCATCAGCGCGAGTGCAGTCCACTGACCCCACTCATGTAAAGTTCAGCTGTGATGTACAACCCAGAACCTTGCCATGAAGCCAGGTGTGCAGGAGGAGGTAGGGAGAGAGAGAAAGAGAAGGAGAGAGAGAGAGAATGAGAATGCACTCAGTGCAATATTAACACATTAATGGTAGTATTACTAAATGCTTTTAAAAAAAGAAATGCTTTGAACTTCATACATGCCTGATGCCTTTTTAACTCAATGGAATAAAAGATCACGTGTTCTCTATTTGATCCAGGATCTCACTGAGTTTTTCTGATCAGCACTTAATAGTGAACGATATACTTAATAACAATGTTTTCCCCATTGCTGTATAAGGATCCTTGTTTCCAGCCGTCAAACGATGACAACATTTACACCATGTAATTCCAAATAATATATGGAAAGGAGGGAAGCTGCTGCTGGGAGTCCTTATAATTCGTTTATTGGTAGAACTCAAAAGGCACACAAGACGCATGCTCGACTATATGAACAATTGATATGCAAAAATATACTATGTTCACTGCTCAGTAGACCACAAACCCCTAACCATCGGCAGAAAGGAATATGTGCAGTGTCACAGGGAGAGAACTTGCTTCAATGAAAGCAATTTAGGATTGAGTTGAGTGAAATTCTATGATCAGCTACCTGATTTTGTAAAAGAGGTAAATAATCGAGAGTGCTGAATTAAGCAATTTTGAAGGGCACTGAAGATTCCCAAAACACATTTAGTAGAACAAATATGTAATGTAAAAGTATATAATGGATGGCTCAGCTCAATCCGAATCAAATCATAAGGAGGAAATATATGTATATATTCATTTATGAATCCTCTTTTAAAAAGTGAATATATTTGAAGAAAAGACCTGATTTCGGAAGTATGTCCCTCTTTAAATGAAACAACAGTTCCATATATCATGCCAGCTACCCTACAACATTCCAAACCCTACAACTCATATGGTGTCAAGGCTCTTCACATAGGCACCTGCTGAATAAGTGTTATCACACTGTTAACACTAAGGTGAGCGGAATACCATTACACCGTAGGCTTCCAGCTTCTTTGGAGGTTCTGCACAGTTTGAGTTCATTACGGATTCTGCAAGTGCATTTGTCTTTTTGGCTCCTGAAGCAGTGCTGGAGTTGCCAAGGCTCATCCCTCCCCAGAGCACTGTAACCTCCATGGAACCACTTCCCACTGTCCCATAGGAAAAAAATCACTTCAAGGTAGTAGGTCTGAGACAAGCACGCTGCACTTTCTTCGCATGGCAGGTGCTTGAACAGTGCTGTAGACCAGAGGTCTTCAAATTGTGGAGCAGGACAGTGGCCCCGTGGCGTAGGCTGGGATAGATCTATATGTGCAGTTCATGCCTTCTGCCAATTTAGCCTAGATTTTAAATAGTGGCAACCGTGACCTAGGGCGACTCGGTGCTGGAACAGAGAGAAAACGAAAGAAACATTCTGAAAGCTAGGATCCGGCCAGTTGTGTAGGGCGGCGTGAGTGAGGTCTGGCCTTCTTGAATCACAGTTCATAGGCTTGGTATTTAGGATACCTCAATGGAAGCCCAGCAGCTTAACGCGGGTGCATTTATTTTCCTATTCTCAATCAATGTCTGTCATAGCCTCTTATTCACGATTTCTTTGACACTCAGTCCTACTTCCAAACAGCACTCTTAAATCCAACACGCTGTCCGTGATACAGCAGTAAACACTCAGTGGCAGTCTGCACTGTACCATCACTTACAATGTTAACACTGTTTTCCTAATAACTGGTTGACTGCTGCCATCCTGAGGGCGAAAACAGAACATCACAATCTTTTTTGCTAATGCAAACCTGCCTGCTTCTCATCCTTCTCTCAGTCTCAGGTAGTATTCAATATGACAGGCCACAGCCAGTCGCCAGTTTATCCATGGACTTTCAAAAGGGCTTTTAAACAGGGATCTGTGAATGAGCCTAGGTTATCCAAGTCGAATAACGACGAGATAATTAAACGTAACCAACAACTCATTTTGACAAGTGTTACTTTCAAGAGTTGTTTGTCTCCAACAGGAGCTCAGGGGAAAAGGACAATCGGCACTGAAGTAGAGTGACTCTTGCACAGCGGTCTGCAGCCGTCCCCACTACAAACCTCCACCCCTCAGGTTTCTCATGGCTGGAAAGGTAATGGGATCAAGGCCCAACCACTTCAGACAGGTTCCTTTAAAATTCCAATGGTTGTTTTTGGGAAGTTGAGAGGTCTCTAATTTATTACATGAGATAACTGTCCGAGGGGAAGAAATAAGTACAAGGGTATGTGAGGCATCACGCTCTACTCCAACAGATAAGGAACATATTAAGGACCTGCAAGAAGACACTCAGCAATGGATAGTGTGTGTTAGTTTAAGCGTACATTTTGGGCACCTCTTTGGCCTCTGCACCTGACCGGCCCTGAGCTGCTGGTGTGGTAACTTTGGGGTTGCCTTGAACCGCCAACGGTGGGCTGCCTATTCCCCAGGACTAAGACTTGTAAGTGTTTTACTTACCTCCTAATCTAACCTTTACTTACCTCCCCCAGGAACTGTCCACTTTGAAAATAGCTTATTGCCATTTTTACAAAGACTGTAGATGATATTGCTTTTATTCAAAGTTCCTGAAGTATCTAAGTTGCATTTAAAGTGTTTACTGCAAATCTTGAACCTGTGGTTCTTAAAAGAAAATATATTTTTCTAGATAAAAAAAAATATTGGGTGGGCGTAAGTTTTTTGAGTGTGTGTTCCTCATTTATTGCCTGTGTGTGTACAACAAATGCTTAACACTACCCTCTGATAGGCCTACTGCTCGACCACACTACCACAAAATAGAGCATTAGAATTATCTAATTTTGCCACTATCTTACCTCTAAGGGGAACCCTTGGACTCTGTGTACACTATTTCTTACTTTGAAATAGTATATACAGAGCCAACTTCCTACACTTTCTTTTCATTTTCAGCAACTATGTGTTCCATTCCCAAGGATCAATCTATCATTTCCATCACCTACTGTACTACTTCCAAACATGTATAACCTCTTCCTTAGACGCCCATTTAACATCAGGTCATATCTGAATTACCACTATTATGGCAGCAGGTGCACTGTACCAAGGATAGCACTGGGGAGTATTATCCCATGGACGTCTCAAATACCTTATGCCATGGCTCACATTTTTCTTAGGCAGTGCACCATTGTATCATTAATGCCCTCAAAAGTCCAATTATTACTACCAACAAGCCAAGGGTTGCCTCAAAAAGCTAACATTACAACTAATAAGCCATGGCTGCATTTTGCCCCCAGAAGGCACCCTCCTATAATGGACTGTTGTAAAATGCAAGGATTTAAAAGGAAATATGCCAAAGGGAGGAGCCAATCAGCAAAAATAAAAAATACACACTCACCTTCATGCAAACACTCAGACGTGCACACAGGCTCACACCCCAACCACGTACACAAACACAGCATTTCGGAGTTACTTCAGGCCCCTATTGACATTCCTTTCCATTACTTACCATTTCAGCACTCCAAGGTTTCAGGGTCTTCAGGCTCCAGAGTCATGAATAGCAGGTGGTGGGAAGAGGTAGCA
Source organism: Pleurodeles waltl (assembly GCF_031143425.1). Classification (NCBI taxonomy): domain Eukaryota; kingdom Metazoa; phylum Chordata; class Amphibia; order Caudata; family Salamandridae; genus Pleurodeles; species Pleurodeles waltl. The sequence goes on from NC_090437.1 coordinate 702,148,944, forward strand.
GGAAAGGTAAACAATCATGGGCCAGAGAAGGGTGGCGTTGGAGACTACAACTTAAACTTGTCCTCTGAGCACCTAGCCACAGGCTGGGTACGGTCCGCAAACGTGCGACAAGGTGTTCAAAAGCGGAGTAGGAGGAGAGGCAGTGGCAATGGCCACTCCTTCAGTGTCAAGCTAGGCTTTATAGCCCCATGTTCCAAGCAGCATTAAATGTTTGGCCATTGGTTTGAAGTGCCATTTTGTGCTTCTGTGGGAATCTTATGGGCTGTCCAAGCCGCACTGCCATATTTGTGCAAGGAGCCTCTACTCAAAGACCAAGACAAAGGGGAATGACTGGCAAGTGTGCCAGAGAACTCAATTGTGTTAAGTAAACAGGACAGTTTTCTAAACCTCGTTGAGCTGTGAAAAAAGGGACAAATGGTAACCAGAACATCCATACATACCAGCTGTCGCTTGGAAAAGGGAATAAAGAAAAAAGAGGCAAGATGCAAATCACTACAAAGTAAGACACTAAAAGTGAGACAATAGTTAGGAAAAATTAACATTTTTTTCTGAAAGCAGGAGGTATTTCCTGTGTAACAGAAGGAAATTCTGAGGACACACTCCATTAGCTGCACTGCGTATGCTCAATTTATCCAATAGCAGAAAGAAAAGAAAAAAATAAGCGTTCTTGCGGAAACAGCTCCTATGATGTATGTTGCTCTGTTCAAAGTGGTGCATGAACAACATAGCCTATGTGCATCCAATGTGGAGATAGTTTTTAAATTAGGGGCATTCGACTCGTAACCAGCATGGACCCTTTCCCCCAGCTACACCAGACTCTCCCCCTTGCTTTCTCAGGCCCCACTGGGATGCTTTGGACGATGCAAGTTCTGTTTTGTTCCTGGTACTGAGTTCTTCATAGAAAGCCTGTTGTCCTCAGCCACTTGACCTAAAATATTTGTACATCCTTGGTGAGTCTGGTTTTCACTATGCTCCCTCCTTGCACAGGACCTAGCTCCTTTCTGGGAACTTGGCATCTCTCCTCAGCCCAGATTCTTCCTCGGCCGCATTTCAATACATAGTGTCCACTGTGCTTGCATGCTTCCCACAGCCTCCTGGTGAGCCACTTGCAGAGCACATGAGGCTGTGGAAGTCAGGGTCTGCCTCTTTCTGGATATCAAACTCCTGCAGCACCATTCCCCCCAAAAAAGCAGGCGTGCCTGCCAGTAATACCCCCTCGGCAGGTCCATCTCTCTATTGTCCTATAAGGGTGTAGGGGAGCCAGCACCACTGGTCGTGGAGAAACAAATCCTAGTCCTCGGGTGCCAAATGAAGTCAATCCATCCTTATAGCAGGAGTCCAGTGTCCTCTCTCTTTCAGCTATGCATTCCTCTGTCACTTCTCACAGGTCCTGGCTGTTCTCAAAATTCTCTCCTTTGCACAGGAGTTTTCAATTGGGGTGGAAAGGCTCAGAAGGTAGGCACATGTGTCTAATCGTGGGATTACACATCAGATACATTATCAGTATGAACGCCCATTCACATTATAAAGACCTAGGTCAGCACCAATCACTGAAGGGTCTCTTCTGCGACAGGCAACCTGTGCACAGTTACCTTGTTAAGGTAGACTGCTGTCTCATACACTCAACCTGCACACACGTGTTCATGTCTAACCTGCCTAGAGGCTTTTATCTTGGGTGCGCAGCAGCAGATCTTGTTTTAAAAGGCTGACGCTGGCAGATAGCAGGATCAGTCCAGTCTCTCAGAATTTAAAGTGAATGAGACTCGAGTAGTGGAAGAGGTTTTTAAATGACGTAGACAAAAGCAAAAAAAGATCATGGGGGTTTAAATTAGCAGAATCCAGTTCTCATAATCACCAAAAGAAAAATGGAAAAATCTTAGGAGTCTCTATATTAAGAGTAAATAGCATCAGATAATACAACAGATGGAATCAAAATAAAATATACTTTCTTCCTTAATCTGCAATACTTTAGGCAACTACTCCCACTGTCCCTATTCACGCGTTGCAACATGCACAAGTTAAAAACAATCATTAAATAACTAAGTGAACATAACATTGCTTCATGTTACCTGCCCAGTTGTTAGGATGTCTGTACAGGCCGGGGTCAAATGATTCCTCCATGTTTACAACTTAAGTAGTTGTCTGTACATATCATAAGAGTGTATGAAAATACCCTTTACGTCTCTCCCTCACAAATACACACACAGACAGCCCTCTCCCTCACACACACTTTCCTGCCCAATCCCAGCCCCTGTTGCCATATGCCCCTGCAAGTCAGACATTACATTCTTCTCAACCATTCACTCAAAACCAGCTGTGTGGCCAATGTGTCATAATTCAATTGATTTGAGCCTTGTGACACATTACGATTCACGTATGTCCTTCAAGCGTCAACTTCTTAGAACATTAAGGCTTTCTGCCGTCTTTCTGTGTACACATCCCAAATCCTTTCGTCTCATCAGCCTGTGGCTCTTTCCCTTCTTCAGAAGGTGATGTGGCTCCCATCAGGCCCACATTTTATACAAAAAATGAAAACAAAATCCGAGGTGTGGGGAAAAAAATCATGCAAAACAACCCCAAACGAAGGAGTAAACCGAATGATACATTTTTCTCCACCCATGGTAAATTGAAGGCAGAAGGAATAACAGAATATCCAAAGACACAAAGATAAATCCCTTTTGGCACACTCCATTTGGCATTCAATTGAGCCAATGCACACTGTTTGAAAAATTGTGACAGTGTCTGGGGAAAGCCAAATAGGAATAGGGACTTTGTTGGGTTTTTTTTTTCAAAGGAGGCTGGGCACTGTTAAAATAAGGTGAATCGCTTAGTTTTCTTCCAGTTAACTATTGCCCAATGCAATACAAATGGCATATTTGGTCCTCCGTCAATACCAATATCCAGAATACCTTTGACAATTGGAAATATCTCTCTTAGAAGTGAATATCTGCATCTAGTTGCCCCATTCCATCTACTTCAGGTTCTAGCCTCTCGTACCCAGTCAAACCACTGAAGACGGTAAAGCAAACAACCGGAAGGTGGGTCTTCACCTTCCAGGCCTGCTGTGAATGTGCTACGCAGACAGTTAGAAAGAGGGTTTGTGTTTGGTTAAAGGTCCCAGGGCATTAAACACAGACACCAACTACTGATTGCAAAGGTCACTCTGAGGTTTTAAAACATTTGTGCGCTTGTGTGCCCACATGCGGGTCTCGTGTTCACTTAAGTAAATGGCAATTAAAGTGTGACTGTGTGTGGTTGGGAGAAGGCATAGCCTGGAGTATAGAGTAAACTAGTCTTACAGTGGCCAGACTATTAATGCAACGTATAAGAACTGCATCGTTCACAAAACATGCAAACATTTTGTCCTTAGTGTGGAAGTGTTGTCTGCTGCCCCAACACTGGCCCAAAAGTGATCGCAAAGCGCCCCTTCTGCCCTTTAGTGCCACCAGTTTCACAGCATTTGTCTTGATCATTTCATTAGACACGTAAGGAGGCATCTCAGATATGCCCTGGCAAACCGACAGCTTCACTGTGAGCATTGTCAGCATTCCCGAAATGTGTGTCCACTGCCGGCTGATGAGTCCCACGATTAGTTCACGCTTTTAGAAGCGAGCGAGTGGTCGTGCCAGTTGCTGCCCCTCCAAAAAAAACCTTCTCCAGCTGTTACCACAAATATTCCAAAACTTGTCAAGATATTTTATCTGCGGATGCACCCTTAAAAAGAACTACAGTGCACAGCAGGTAAGACAGATATGCTTGGCATTGCATTTTAAGATCATATGGGGGTGCCTCGAAAAATGCCAACTATTTTGCGAGGGAACTGAGCCAAGGAACTTGAAGACTCGGAGGGATCTTGCTATGCACACAGAGGCCAGGGCGAGAATGATCGTTAAAATCCAGCGGGTGCGAGGAGACGGAGAGCAGCAGTACTTTTCAATCAGAGCTCAGTGGTGACCGGCTCTGCAAAGCATTGCAAAGACAGCTCGTACCGTACCGGTGCTTGCTACACCTGTGACCTGGGAGCCAATGAAACGCGGGCAAGATTGTGAATAGAACTAACAAACCTTCGATCAATAAATGAAGAGCTTGCGAGTCCTGCATGAAAAAAATGTAAAGGCCTTCGGCCCGCCTTGGATACACTGCCTGGGTGGTACTAGTTCATTCGTACGTTAGCGCAAATTAGCACATTAGGAACCTGTAAGGTTGTGTTATTCAGCTCTATTGTTTAGCAGCAATCAGTGGTGTCTTAGCAAATGTTCATTTTTATAGTTCATGTAGTGCGCAAAAAAAGCCAACTTCCATTTTCATGGCTAGAATACAGCACTGTCCATCATAGGAAGACCAGGGAAATATATATTCACGGGCCCCAGCTCCACTCGACCCATAAGGGCAGGATGCTGCTGTGAAGATCAAGGGAATGCACGTGTACAGGAACGCGACTTGCTAGCTTTACCTTTATGCAACACCAGCATGTCCGAAGTGATGTTTACTTCTACGTACAAGAAACAGAAAGTTTGACTGAGAGTAGAAAATGCCTGCCTAATATCCACGCCTCAATTTTGATTTGGTTTGCCCTAAAAATCGGGCAGCTTCTTGGATGGGGCTCGGTGAAGATGACTGACGCTGAAGCCCAACGGCAACACTTAATCATTAGAGTTCTTCTAAAACACAGTTCTTCAAATAGATGTGTTTTTTAACGTTTTCGCTTCCTTTGTACAATTTCGGATACATATTAGCTCCCCTGCCTTTAAAAGTGTCCGTTTCTCGCTTGAAGATCCTAGCATACTTTAGTGAGTTACTGATAAAGTTGCTTTACAAGTCTGGTGCAAAACACTTCTCCATCCTTGCAGGAATACTGGAGTGAAGGTTTCAAAAGACTTGCGTGGAATGCTTGTTCTGCAAGAAACTACAACATAAAGGCACCCGATCTCCAACCCCATTATAGTGTCAAGGAACGAGGTACGGGAAAACAGAACTGGAAGAAGAAGCTGTTTTATCACATACACAAAACACACCAAAGACCTGCTAGGTGTACGAGGGGACAAGTTATGAATGGATACTATTCACACTAACCAAAAATCCAGAGAATTTGGGAAAAGGTCAATTAGAAGAGATGTTGTATTTGTGCTAAGATTAATCATCAGCGACTCCGGCTGCCCTTTTGCAACAGACCCCAGTCCTCTCCATTATATGACACATGCCAGTTATGAAAGTTAACAGAAGAAATTGAAAACTGGTAACCTACAAATAGTTTAAAGCTTGGCTTCGCTCCTCGGAGTACACCTGTCTCAGGAATTGTTAAGCGAAAGAGAGGGAGCAGGTGTTTTTCTGTTACATCACGCTATAATTATCACAATATAGGCAGGAACGTGCAGATGTCGCAGAAAAAACAAATGCTGAAAATTGACACAGGTATGCTGGTGATTTGAGCACTGCAATGCAGATCCTAGGAAAAGATATGCAAGTGCTTTAAGGCATTCAATATTCATATCCTGTAAGCATTTAGTCTAATTATAGAAACAGTCAGATGCATCAATTGCAAATAAATTAATACTGCTTCTCAAATCAGAAGGAATGCCAAGAAATTGACAAATGACAAATGATGACTAGTTCAATGCCCAGTGCACTAGTACAAACAAGGCCATACGCCAGATAAATAATCCAAAATCTGGAGTTTAGCCATTACAGTAAAGACCTAAATTACCAGAATTAAAACGATGGCTCAGCGCCCCATCTCTGTACAACTGCGAGAAAGTCACCCAGAGCATCTATTGGGGAATAATGCAAGGTTGCAGGGTTACAAACACTAAGGATTTATGCTATAGCAGTTTAGAAACTTATTTTAAAACTATTTTGCATGAAGTTAAATACTGCAAATGTTTCTACATCTAAAAATGTGGTGCTCCACCATCATAACCAGTATTGTGTTGCAATAAGAGTACATTTCATTTCAAATAGATACATGTGTATTCTAGCTTTCAAAGTTGGTCAGCAAGTTATGAGCTAGATGTAGGCGTTTGGTTTAGCCTGCAGGTTACAAGTGAAAATACGGGTTTCATTCTTACGAGGATGATACATTAAGCACAATTAAACTAGGTAATACCAGAACCTGTTGCTTATACAGGTTAAACACAGCAGTATTACACCTTATAAAAAAGCTAATTATTATTTATTTTAAAACAACTTGTTCAGAAGCTGCACATTTTGCTGCCACGAGTACAAATAATTTCAAACGGACAGATATCCGAGTATAAATACTGAGTGCATCGTAAAGCGTTACTGGAGTACGCGATACAGGAAAATATCTGTACAGCATCTAACTCCAGCTAGGATGTACTTCCAGATTCTCCCACGTGGAGGCATTACAGCCTCAAATAAGATGAAGAGATTCATCAAAGCACACAGAAAAACGGAATCTATATACATTGTCACCCGCACTTGTGATCATCAGAGAAAAGCAGCTGCAAAAAGGGTCGACAAGTACTGCTTCCAGTAAAGGTGAATAAAAGTTGGATTTTATTATAACATTGGAATGTTGAGAGTCCATTGAAGACAATGGAGGCACTTTGGGCTTATAATGGCTATTAGAGAACATTCCAATACATGTCTTCATGTTTTCCCCCTTTTTAATTTAGAACATTCTACCCTTAGTGGGTTAAATATTCTATTAGCATTACAGCGCTTCTGCTCCCCTCGCCTGCAGCTCAGGCCTATGACTTGGGTTCAGGGCCTTTAACAACCGGTATAGCCTTCGGCAGCAAGCTGTGAGGCTATATTGATGCATTATTCATTGTTGACGAGTGCACAGTGCAAAACGGAACAACATTAAAATGGGTTCTGAAGGGTGCATATCCGAGTAACCAGAACACATCAGTCTACAAGTCCTTACCTGAGATGTGCAAACTCAAGTGTTGAACTGACTCAAGCTTGGCGTACCCTGCCGCCCCTCCCCCTCCTCCAGCATTAGAATTCGGAGGAGCCTTCCACAAGAGTGCTCCTTTTCACTAGGTATGTAATTAGTTCATATGTATGGCTACTTAGTAAAGGATACATTCAAAAGCCCTTTCAGTACTTAAATATGTGATTTTAGCTCCTCACCTCCACCCCTGCCATTCTTCATCTCGGACTCCCCAACCATGATCCCTTCCCATTCATCAGCCTTCCCTCCTCAAATCTCATTACCTCTCAAGTAATGACTGAGATAGATGAATGATGAGGTCCCAAAATGTAAATTATCCCCGTTCGTTTTCAGAGCATGCTCATCCCTCACTCCTCATCCCTAACCGCTCCGTATTCTCAGTCCTTCTCTTTCCTCATCCATCCTTTAGTTTGGAGACAGATGCTATTAGTTCAGGGGAATTTAAAGAAAGCATTCAGAGCTGCACACAGCTTGCATAAAAACAAAAGTGACAGACTTGCTTTAAAATGCAACAGCGAGGCTCTTCTAAGGCTTTGGCGCAAATGCAATCAGGACCTGTGCACAGGATATTTGCTTACCCACAATCCTTTTCACAATAATTCACTTCTGTTTTAAATACTCATATGAATAAACATATACTTACTGCTTTGGTATTATGCATCACACATATATATGTAGCATTATGTAGGTCTCCTAATCTCCAGGAAACGCGTCCAGCTTCAATTTGTTAGGTCAATGTGCAGGGTTTACTGATCTCAATTAAATTTGAAAGGGAAATATTAATGCTTTGAAAACAAAGTGCAGAAATGGGAACGGGTAGAGCTGTTGACTCGTTTCTAATCAACATTTGCTGATTTGCTTTCGATCTGTTTGTTTTTCAGTATTTGAAAAGTTGTTTGTGTATACTAGCCGAATGCATGACTTGGCACCATTGAATCCTAACGAGTAAGAGTATGTTGGCTACATTTAGCACTTTTACTCATCACCCGAGGATGGAAATGAGGCACAGGGCGGGGTGAAGGCTAGGGAGCTATGAATGACAAGTGAGCGCCCCCGAGTAAGGAATAAGGATTGAGGCGTGAGGAGTAATGGAAAATGACAGAGTAATGGATCAGGGATGGAATGATTACTAACAAGTGAAGGGTGAAAAGTAGTAGTAAGGAATGGTGGATAAGAAGAGAGAGTGCAAGACGAGGAATAAGATGGTAGAGATCACAGCAAAGGAGAAGAGAGGCAGAACAATGAAGGATAACCAGCGAGGGATGAGGTGAAAGGAAAGAGTGAGGGAAAATTAGAGGAAGTTTGAGGGGAATGAGGTGTGGAGGCATGACAAGGGAGGAGAATGAGAAGGCACGACATCAACATAGAAAGGAATTATCAATATATTTAACTGAAACATGTATTTCAAATTCAACAATTAGTTCAGATGTCATTGTCTGACAGAAGAGGGGGAGTTACAAACGTGGGAAGGAACGCAGAGTGAGGCGCTTCAATGAAGGAGGAACAGTGAGAGAAGGGACGGGTGATGGATGAAGGGTGAAGAATGATGCTTGAGGGATGAAGAGCAGGGAATAAATGTGAGATTATGAAGAAAGACAGATGAAAAGTGAGAACCGATGAATGAGAAGGGATGGTGGGTAAGGCCTTTGAGAGGGATAAGCAGGGAGAAAGGGAGCGACAGAAAAAAGGGAAACAAAAAGGGAAATATGAACAGGGAATGATGAGGAATAAAGGAAATGGAATGAGGAATTCAGAGTGATGGATGGGTGTGGCGGTGCTAATATCCTAAAATTGATTTTTTTTTTAAGCTGAAATCTGACTTTCATAGTTACTGAAGAGTTCAGATGTGCCCATCTTCCACCAGTACATCCCTTTAATTCAAACTGGAGGGCACATACAAGACAACAGAGCCAACAATGCAATTGCAGTCTTAATAGCACAAAGCCAACAGTAAATCGACATGGGCACAGTGTGCTAGCCAGCTGCCCTTTAACATGGGCTAAAAAAGATACCATCATCTCATGCACAAGTCATTGTCATTCTCGGAAGGGTGGGTACAGTCGAGGTTCCACACATTGCTGGCATATGGCCAGTGCTGAAAAGAAACGTTTTGCACCGTGCAGAGCCAATGCTGATAAAGGTACTTAGGAAAACTCGAGCATATACTACTGGGTTCAAGTAACATCATCTTGAAGTCACAATTTTTGAATTGTTTAGAGCCGAGGAACAAACAAAAAAATTAAATTACTAAGAGGAACACTGAGCAGCACGCCTGTTGGTAATCTTGGGGCTATGTTTTATCGGAACATCTGTTGTACTGGATTGTACACTTTTCTCATATGAAAACTGGGCTAAGCCTGCCTACCGCCATTCAATGTCCACCGATCCGCACAGACTAATGTAGACATACTGACTGTGATGACTACTGGCACTGATTGTCTGGTAAATGTGAACCAAGTGCTAAACTTTCATACATTCGCCCACATTTATCTAGAGTTGATATCTAATCTTAAGTGACATGGTTGCTCCAGTGACCCCACAAAATAAATGTAGGGTTATACAAGTAAAAGCCTGCTGAATGATCATTCTGAAAGAACATATTTACATCATAATAATGGTATTGCCTGTGATATTAAAGAGCTTACCAGTGCTGAGGATTAACAACGTGACTTGACTGCCTCCCTGCAGGTAACTGCTACCGCCAGCCTTCGTTGCCACTATTTATTTAGAGGCAGAACGTTTACACTTAAAGGCTATTAAGTTTAGATTTTCTACTTGTGAAAATAACATAACAATTTAAACTAGCTACAATGAGCTATCATCAGAGCATGTTGCTATGTCAGCAGGTACTAACTGTGCCCTGAAAATCTGACTTAACCTAGCCAACCATCATCACTGAGCAACTGTCAATTTAAATGCTGTGGTGAACAACACAGGGCTTATAAATTACAGGCAGGGCAATGGTTTTTTTTTGCTTTCGCATCTTAAGATTTGGTGAGCACACTCTTTACTCTGACATCTGGACTCGACACAGACAGATGAGCGAAATTAGTATACAGACTGGGTGTGCTCTACCAACACTGAAAATATGTAGGTTATGATATGGACATGTGTATTGCGCTTACATGCATTACTACTGTATCAAACAAATCTCTTGCTCTCTTTCTGGACGCTCTTCCACGTATATCTGGGAGTGAAATAAACTGAATGTCTTTAGTTTGCATGTTCCTCAATAAGTTTTCTTATTTGCGCTCTTGTCATTTCTAAGAGTGCACCTTACTCCGTTTGCCTAAATTCTCGAAACACTTTGATGTTGCTTACCTCACTGTGGAATGCAATTCTGTCACCGGGATTCGATTCCACAGAGGAGCCAATGGACTGGAACTGGATGGCAGCTCTCACTGAGCCACTCAGTTGAATAAATACATTTTTACTTGAACATTTATTTCTGAAGCTCACTACACGTGGCGACGAGTTATCACAACTGAGGAAGAACCCAGCATGCAGTTTACCATTATAGGAGGTGTTCATTTAATAATACCTATTTACATTATCTCTTAGCTCCTCCCTGCTGTGAACGACATTCTGAGAGACATCAGGAACATATGCCAAGGTGTTAGCATAGTGGACGGTGAGATTACTCAGGGAGGCAAGCTGTGATTGGCAATGGTTATGAAGTGTCAACTGTTAGTGATTACTGTTACTGCCCCGCGCTGCTTACCCTTGAACTGGAGATTTTGCCAGCACTAAATCTCCTCCAGCACTACTGATGCCCTCTGCTTCAGCTCTGTTGTGTACTGTGGATGTCATCACATGAGGTCACGCAGTTCACCCTGTGCCTCGGCCATTTTGGATTGGGCTTACAAGTATCATACTTACGTCCATTTTTGATTGGGATTTCTATGTACATCACGCAATTTCTATAATTGTGTTTATTCCGTTTTTTTTCTTCTTTTCTGGCATTCAACGGCATCAGTAGCTCTTGTCTCCATTTCCCAACACATATTAGTGTACCACCCATAATTTAATGCTTCTCTCTCCCTAAGCAGTGATCCTTTGTGGAAAACAAAGTAAGTCTTTATTGTTAATCTTTAACTTACAGATAATGGAGATTTTTTCCAGCTGCTTATGTATTACCTTGTGTGGTGAAGCAAAGATAGTGAACTAGTCCCACCTTTAAGAGGTTTGGACACTTGACAATTCCACCAAATCTCAGCATGAGTACAAAGAGTTTCAGCATAAGCCTTTTGCAGCTATTCTGGCCCTCTGGTTCCGAGCCTGCTTTGAAATGGGAACAAAAGTACCTTTTAACTACATTGCTGCTGTGGATAATTCTGGTGATAAGTCTTATGTGCAGAAAAAAGGATTATTTTACATTTGTTAGGGCCCAAAGGTTTAAATGAATACAACCACATTTCCAAACCTCCTGTTTCTGGTGATGCTAATATTTTTGATGCTGCAGTGTTGGAATTAGACAAATATTTCACTCCAAACGTGTGCACTGGCATCACGAGATTCACATTTTTTCCCAGAGAAAACAGGACAAACATGAATCTGTGGATGAGTATGTTACTGGACTGAAGAAGCTGGCTATGGATTGTAAATTTGGTATTCCGCAAGATGACTTAATTAGAGATCAAGTTCTTGCAAACTTGTAAACTAGCTAGTCTGGAGTGTCTTTAAGTAAACAGTGACGCCACTTTAGATGAAATTCTTGCTCTGGTTCACAAGGCAGAAATCTCTGGTGAAACTTGGCTCAGATAAAAAGATGAGTCCTAAATTTTACAAAGACAAATTAAAATTGAAAGACCAAGCTAAATGTTACCGCTGCAATTGAAGAGATCATCTAGCTTATAGTAAAAATTGTCCTGCGAAAAAACTGTAATGCAGCAATTGTAGATTCATAGCTCATCTTGCAAAGGTTTGCAGGGAACAGCATATACGTTTTAAGTGTTTGAGTAAGGAGTGTGATGACAAAAAGGATGGTGATTTTGATTCTTAATGTGATTCTGCAATGGGTGATTTGCTGATGATGGTCCAGACTAATGTTGTATTTAATACTTGTGACAGCTTATTTAAAAACAAACCAGAATGCCGAATGACTATAGGAGGGGTAAAGGTTATAATTTATGCTGACTCTGGTTTGCCTCACACTATCATTAATGAAGATATGAGGACATCTTTATTTGTCAAGAAGGTTAGTGACCTGCTAATTAAGGAAAATGTCACTTACCCAGTGTACATCTGTTCGTGGCATTAGTCGCTGCAGATTCACATGTTGTGCATAGTCCGCCGTCTGGTGTTGGGTCGGAGTGTTACAAGTTGTTTTTCTTCGAAGAAGTCTTTTCGAGTCCCGAGACCGAGGGACTCCTCCTCCTTTGTTCCATTGCGCATGGGCATCGACTCCATGTTAGATTGTTTTCCCCGCAGAGGGTGAGGTAGGAGTTGTGTATGTTAGTAATAGTGCCCATGCAATGGAATGAATAAGTATGTACCAACTAAAGTTTAAGTAATATATTTACAAATGTACAAATGTTGAAGATAACTTCCAAACGGCTGCAGGCTCCCGGGGAGGCGGGTGGGCACATGTGAATCTGCAGCGACTAATGCCACAAACAGATGTACACTGGGTAAGTGACATTTTCCGTTCGGTGGCATGTGTAGCTGCAGATACACATGTTGTGCATAGACTAGTAAGCAGTTATCTCCCCAAAAGCGGTGGCTCAGCCTGTAGGAGTGGAAGTAGTCTGAAATAAAGTTCTTAGTACAGCTTGACCTACTGTGGCTTGTTGTGCGGATAGCACGTCTACACAGTAGTGCTTAGTAAATGTGTGAGGCGTAGACCATGTGGCTGCCTTACATATCTCGTTCATTGGAATGTTTCCTAGGAAGGCCATGGTAGCGCCTTTCTTTCTGGTTGAATGTGCCCTTGGTGTAATGGGCAGTTCTCTCTTTGCTTTAAGGTAGCAGGTTTGGATGCACTTAACTATCCATCTGGCTATACCCTGTTTTGATATTGGGTTTCCTGTATGAGGTTTTTGAAATGCAATAAACAGTTGTTTTGTTTTCCTAATTTCTTTTGTTCTGTCAATGTAGTACATTAGTGCTCTTCTGATGTCTAATGTATGTAGTGCCCTTTCAGCTACTGAGTCTGGCTGTGGGAAGAACACTGGTAGTTCTACCGTTTGATTTAAGTGGAACTTTGAAATAACTTTTGGTAAAAATTTTGGATTGGTTCTTAGGACTACCTTATTTTTGTGTATTTGAATAAAAGGTTCTTGTATAGTAATCTTAGAGATGTGATGGCAATGAGAAATGCAACCTTCCACGTTAAGAATTGCATTTCGCAAGAGTGCATGGGTTCAAAAGGTGGGCCCATGAGTCTTGTTAAGACGATGTTGAGGTTCCATGAAGGAACAGGTGGTGTTCTTGGTGGTATAATTCTTTTCAGTCCTTCCATAAATGCTTTAATGACAGGTATCCTAAATAGTGAAGTTGAATGGGTAATTTGCAGGTATGCAGATATTGCTGCGAGGTGTATCTTTATGGAAGAGAAGGCTAGATTTGATTTTTGTAAATGTAGCAAGTATCCCACTACATCCTTTGGAGATGCATGTAATGGTTTAACCTGATTATTATGGCAGTAGCAAACAAATCTTTTCCATTTGCTTGCATAGCAGTGTCTAGTGGATGGTCTTCTAGCTTGTTTTATGACTTCCATACATTCTTGGCTGAGGTTTAAATGTCCGAATTCTAGGATCTCAGGAGCCAGATTGCTAGATTCAGCGATGCTGGGTTTAGATGCCTGATCTGTTGTTTGTGTTGTGTTAACAGATCTGGTCTGTTGGGCAACCTGACATGGGGTACTACTGACAGGTCTAGTAGTGTTGTGTACCAAGGTTGTCTTGCCCATGTTGGTGCTATTAATATGAGTTTGAGTTTGTTTTGACTCAATTTGTTTACTAGATATGGAAGGAGAGGGAGAGGGGGAAAAGCGTACGCAAATATCCCTGACCAGTTCATCCATAGAGCATTGCCTTGAGACTGCCTGTGTGGGTACCTGGATGCGAAGTTTTGGCATTTTGCGTTCTCCTTTGTTGCAAACAGGTCTATTTGAGGTGTCCCCCAAATTTTTAAGTAAGTGTTTAGAATTTGGGGGTGAATCTCCCATTCGTGGACCTGTTGGTGATCTCGAGAGAGATTGTCTGCTAGTTGATTTTGGATCCCTGGAATAAATTGTGCTATTAGGCGAATGTGGTTGTGAATTGCCCATTGCCATATCTTTTGTGCCAGGAGGCACAGCTGTGTCGAGTGTGTTCCCCCCTGTTTGTTTAGATAATACATTGTTGTCATGTTGTCTGTTTTGACAAGAATGTATTTGTGGGTTATGATGGGTTGAAATGCTTTCAACGCTAGGAATACTGCTAACAATTCGAGGTGATTTATATGCAGCTTTGTTTGATGTACGTCCCATTGTCCTTGGATGCTGTGTTGATTGAGGTGTGCTCCCCACCCCATCATGGAAGCATCTGTTGTTATCACGTATTGTGGCACTGGGTCTTGGAAAGGCCGCCCTTTGTTTAAATTTATACTGTTCCACCATAGAAGCGAGATGTATGTTTGGCGGTCTATCAACACCAGATCTAGAAGGTGACCCCTGTGATGCTAGGCACTGTTGTAAGGGCCTCATGTGCAGTCTTGCATTTGGGACAATGGCTATGCATGAGGACATCATGCCTAGGAGTTTTAATACCGTCTTTGCCTGTATCTTTTGTGTTGGATACATGGCTTGTATAACCTTGTGAAAATTTTGAACCCTTTGTGGACTTGGAGTGGCTATTCCCTTTGTTGTGTTGATTGTCGCTCCTAAGTATTGCTGTGTTTTGCACGGCAGAATGTGAGATTTTGTATAGTTGATGGAGAAACCGAGTTTGTAGAGGGTTTGTATGACATAATCTGTGTGGTGTGAACACTTTGTGAGGGAGTTGGTCTTGATTAACCAATCGTCTAGGTACGGGAATACGTGTATATGCTGCCTTCTGATGTGTGCAGCTACTACTGCTAGGCATTTTGTAAATACTCTTGGTGCGGTTGTGATACCGAACGGCAACACTTTGAATTGGTAATGTATTCCCTTGAATACGAACCTTAGGTATTTCCTGTGCGAGGGATGTATCGGTATATGGAAATATGCGTCCTTTAGATCTAAGGTTGTCATGTAGTCTTGTTGCTTTAGCAGTGGTAACACGTCTTGTAGCGTGACCATGTGAAAGTGTTCTGATTTGATGTAGGTGTTTAGTGTTCTGAGATCTAGGATTGGTCTCAGTGTTTTGTCCTTTTTTGGTATTAGGAAGTACAGTGAGTAAACTCCTGTGTTTATTTGTGTACATGGTACCAACTCTATTGCATCCTTTAGCAGTAATGCTTGAACTTCTAGTTCCAGAAGGTCTAAATGCTGTTTTGACATATTCTGTGATTTTGGTGGGACATTTGGAGGGAGTTGGAGAAATTCTATGCAATAACCATGTCGGATAATTGCTAAGACCCAAGTGTCTGTTGTTATCTCCTCCCAAGATTTGTAAAACTGACTTAGTCTTCCCCCCACTGGTGTTGTGTGAAGGGGTTGAGTGACTTGTGAGTCACTGTTTGGTTGCAGGGGTTTTTGTACTTTGAAATTTTCCCCGGTGTCTAGGGAATTGTCCTCCTCTATACTGGCCCCGAAAGCCTCCCCTTTGGTACTGTCCCTGGTAGGTAGACGGTGTAGATTGTGAGGTGCTTGCTTGTGTGGCTTGACCCCGAAACCCCCCTCTGAAGGTTGTTTTGCGGAAGGTGCCGAAAGTGCCTCTGCCCTGCGGGGAATAGAGTGCGCCCATGGCCTTGGCTGTGTCTGTGTCCTTTTTCAATTTCTCAATTGCCGTGTCCACTTCGGGTCCAAACAATTGTTGTTCATTGAACGGCATATTGAGCACCGCTTGCTGTATTTCCGGTTTAAAGCCAGATGTGCGCAACCATGTGTGCCTTCTTATGGTTACTGCGGTATTTATTGTTCTTGCCGCTGTGTCCGCTGCGTCCATAGAGGAGCGTATTTGGTTATTGGAGATGTTTTGTCCCTCCTCAACCACTTGTTTTGCCCGTTTTTGAAATTCTTTGGGTAGATGCTCGATGAGATGCTGCATCTCGTCCCAATGGGCTCTATCATATCGCGCTAGGAGCGCCTGAGAGTTCGCGATGCGCCACTGGTTTGCAGCTTGTACTGCGACCCTTTTCCCAGCTGCGTCGAACTTGCGGCTCTCTTTATCTGGAGGTGGTGCATCGCCTGATGAGTGCGAGTTGGCTCTCTTGCGAGCTGCCCCTACCACGACTGAATCTGGTGGCAGTTGTGAGGTGATAAAAGCAGGGTCCGTGGGCGGTGCTTTATATTTTTTCTCCACCCTTGGAGTAATCGCTCTACTTTTGACAGGTTCTTTGAAGATCTGCTTTGCGTGCCTCAGCATTCCTGGAAGCATAGGTAGGCTTTGGTAGGAGCTATGGGTGGAGGAGAGGGTGTTGAAAAGGAAGTCATCCTCGACAGGTTCTGCGTGTAACGACACGTTATGGAATTCTGCTTCCCTAGCTACCACCTGTGCATACGATGTGCCGTCCTTAGGTGGTGAGGGCTTGGTAGGGTACGACTCAGGACTATTGTCTGATACTGGGGCGTCGTATAGCTCCCAAGCGTCCTGGTCGTCTTGGCTCATGGTGGTATGAGCCGGTGAATGTGACGGAGTCTGTGCCGGTGATGTGTGAGTTACAGGTGGAGGAGAGGGTGGCGGAGTTACCTTCTTCACCATTTTTTGTGGTGTTTGTTCTTGCGTTTGGAACTCGAGTCTCCTTTTTCTCCTGATTGGGGGAAGAGTGCCGATCTTCCCTGTCCCACTTTGTATGAAGATCCGCTTTTGTGTGTGGTCTACATCAGTGGTCTGTAACTCTTCTTCAAATCTGTGTTTGCGCATTTGAGAGGACAGTGATTGTTCCTCTGTATATGAGCTGGCAGTTGGTTCGGTTGCTGGTCGTTTTGGCACCGAAACTTTGTCTCTGCTTGTTTTCGGCTCCGTGGAGAATTTTTTCTTTTTCGGCATCTAGCTTTCTCGGCGTCGATCTTCCTCGGTGTCGCTGTCTCTGCGTCGAGCAGCTTCGGTTCCGCTGTCTCGGCGTCGATCTTTTTCGGCAGCACTTTCTCGGTCCCGAGATTGCTGCGTGCCTGTGTCTCGACCCGAGTCGGACGATCTCGGCACCAGTTCGGCCTTTTTCGGTGCCGATGGACGGTCACCTACTTTATGGGTTGAGCCATGGCCTGTCGGCAGTGGCGTCCCCTGGGCCTTGTCTTTTTTCTTGTGTGGTGCTTGCTTCGACGTCTTACTCACGGTTTCTTCGACGTCGAATTCCTCCGAGTCCGATTCATGGATGGAGAAGGCTTCCTCTTCTTCTCCTTGTTCCTCAAACTCTCGGTGTCCTGTCGGCGTGGACGCCATCTGCAATCTTCTGGCTCGCCGGTCACGGAGCGTTTTTCGGGACCGAAACGCACGACAGGCCTCACACGTTTCTTCCTTGTGCTCGGGCGACAGGCACAAGTTACAGACCAAATGTTGGTCTGTATATGGATATTTATTGTGGCATTTAGGACAGAATCGGAACGGGGTCCGTTCCATCAGTGTCAAAGTTACACGCGGTCGGGCTGACCAGGCCCCGACGGGGGATCGAAATTACCCCGAAGGGCTACCGGAGCTGTTCACGATTCGGTGTCGATTCTATTCTTACCCGATACCGAGCGAAACAATACCGACTTAGTTTTCCGAAGTTAAGACTATCTTTCCGTCCCGGAGCGAAAAGGAACACGTCCGAACCCGATGGCGGAAAAAAAACAATCCAACATGGAGTCGACGCCCATGCACAATGGAACAAAGGAGGAGGAGTCCCTCGGTCTCGGGACTCGAAAAGACTTCTTCGAAGAAAAACAACTTGTAACACTCCGACCCAACACCAGACGGCGGACTATGCACAACATGTGTATCTGCAGCTACACATGCCACCGAACATATGGATTTACACCCACAAAGGTATAGTGGAGAGAGAATAGATATGGTGGAATACAGATGGTTCAAATGTTCTTTAAAAATAGGCACACCAGAGCAAAACTGTATGATGCAAAGAAGGGACCACCAGCGTTAGGATGGTTTGATCAGAAGAAGCTTCACAATTTGCTAGATCCTAACAATATTGAGCAAGTGTTAGTGGTTGACAAAGGAACTGCTTTGAGTAACAAAACGTTTAAGGAACTTCCAAATGTATTCATCGGCACCTTGGGTAATCTCAAGAGTTTCAAACATAAGATCTTTCTCGCAGATTATACATTATCTAAAATTCATAGGGTCAGGAACATTCCCATTGTGATTACGGAAGAAAGACCTAATGAACTGGGCAGAATGGTTTCTGCACAAATTATTGAGCCTACTGAAGCTTCAAAGTGAATTTTACCTTTGGTGGTACTACATGACAACAATGGTAAAACCAGGTTACATGGATTTAAGGCAAGTCACAAACAATATCATTATAAATGACAGGTTCCAGTTACCTAAAGTAAATGAGATGGCCATATGTCTTAAGAAAGCTAAATGGTTTTCAACCTCCAATTTATCTGCTGCTTACCATCAGATCTCTTTGCCTACTGATTCAATGAAATTCAAGTCATTTATCAGTCCTTTTGGCTGCTTCCAGTTCAAGCACATGCTGTTTGGTCTGGCATCAGAAGCAGCTGTTTTTCAACGCCTGACATTACTTTGATTTATTTCATAAACAAAAGGGAGGTACATTCTTTCAGGATGACATTTTGATTTTCGGAGTAGATAAAACTGAACACGACCACAGACTGATGAAGGATTTAAGTATCTTAGAGGAGAAGGGTTTGACAGTCGAATTTTCGAAATGTAGATTTGCAGAGAATAGTGTGACCTAGAAAGCATAATATCTTTGCTGATTTCCTCTCTAGAATGTCAGGTTATTTGGAAGAATGCAAGGACGGAAAATGGAATGGTTTTCAAGTTGCATTGGTACATGACAATGTTCTTGCTGCCACTAAAAAGAATGAATGGGTTTTGGAATACAAGAATGATATGTTGTTTATTTAAAGTGGATGGACAAAAAAAGTTTGAATGAATCTTTTAAACCTTTTTGGGAGCAGAGTTTGGAATTATCCATGGAGGGTGGAATTCAATTTAGAGGTGACAGAATTATACCATCAGACAAGTTACGCTGCATAATCATGGAATTATGTCATGAAGGACATTTCGGAATAACTAGAATGAAAACTGCAGCAAAGAAATTCTTTTGGTAGCCTGGAAGTCATCTAGCTATTGGAAGGTTTGTGAGGCGCTGTAAAAATTGTTCTATGGTGGACAAATCAACACATACATTAAGACCTCCTATATGTGCAGCTGTGATTGCAAAATACCTTTGGAAATCTGTGGACATTGATAACATGAGTCCAATAGGTATTCAACAGAACTATATAACTACGCTGTTGGATTTGTTTACTAAATGGTCTGTAGATAAAGTAGTAGATGTTGCCAATACAGATTCTGTTTTGGAATTTTTAGATAAGAACTTTATGTCCAAAAGTTTTGCAGCACCCTTAATCAGTGACAATGGTCCCCGCAAGGCAGACGTTTATTTAGATAAGTTTAGTATATAGCACAGAACCACATCATTATACAAATCCATTGGCAACGGCATAGTGGGAAGGTTCAATCATGTTATTGAAGGCATTATTCAATCTGCTAAGAATTGTAAAAGGGATTGGATCGTTCAGCTTGCTAAGGCTATTTGGGCATACTGGTCTGGCACCATTTGCTAGGATGAAAAGAAAGGAACCACAATCTAAATACAATCTCAATTGGTTATTTAATTATAGTGTTGAACAATGGTCCGTGGAAGATGTCAGTGACAAACTGTTGGATAAACATGACATGGTTATGACTCATTATAACATTTAACTTTGTGTTAAACCTGTTGAAATCAGAGTAGGGGAATGGGTACATGTTAAGAAACCTATCAAGGTAAGGAAAGGAGAGCATCCATTTTATAATCCTGAGGCGGTTGTAGAAATATTGCAAAATGCAACAAGACTAAGAAATGCTAAAGTGCGGAGTCTCAACAATGTGGCTTTGGGGTCAGAAGGAATGTGATTGAAGGATGTGGTACATGATGTTGTGGATTAAGGATGGTTATGGGAGGAATTAAGCATTCCAAATTCAAATGCTAGTCCGGAAAGGGTTGAAACAGAATCTATTCGCAAGGATAGTTGTGATACTCATGACATCACAATTAATGGAAATTAATTTTCAAATTTTTGAGGGGGTGGGCTAACGACGGAATGTATTGAATCTAAAATGTGAGGAGACCTTCTTGGTGGTTACATGATTTTATTGTTCCTAATAAGCAATATACCATTCCTGTTGTGGACCTTTACATAATTACACACAAGTTCATTAGGTTACTGATTTATTTGTTAGTTAATTTCAATATGTATTTGTTTGAGTTTTTATTTTTTTATTTTGAGATGACTGTTTCCTAGTACAATTTGTTGTACGCACGATTAATGTTAAATGTTGTGTATTCTTTGGTTTTGCTATTTAATTTGTTACAACGAGGGAGGTGCTGTGGCTTACCTCACTGTGGAATGGAATCCTGTTACCGGGATTTGATTCCAGAGGAGCCGATGGACAGGAACTGGATGGCAGCTTTGCACTGAGTTCCTCAGCTGAATAATACTTTAACGTGTGTCTAAAGCTCACTACACAATGCTTATAGCATTAAATTCATTTGAGTGATTTTGCATAGTTTGCAAATCTGATGTAATGAAAACAGCAAAATACTGTAGTTCTTCATACATAAGTACGCACAAAGTAATATTCTCTGATGTAAAATCGGAGTCCGTAGATATTGCATCTTCACTTTACCGAATTGTATATTCCTAGGCAAATCACTGTATGTCACCATCCCAGCCTACTATGAGGGCACCTAGATGTAATTTACTTCCGTGTTTATGCTATACAAAAACCTAACCCTCATTTATACGATTCAAATAACTATATCTACCATAAATAATGTTGATCATGTGTAAGGAAATGCCTCCTTGGCATGGTTACCCCCTGACTTTTTGCCTTTTCTGATGCTATGTTTTGATTTGAAAGTGTGCTGAGGCCTGCTAACCAGGCCCCAACACCAGTGTTCTTTCCCTAACCTGTACTTTTGTTTTCACAATTGGCACACCCTGGCATCCAGGTAAGTCCCTTGTAACTGGTACCCCTGGTACCATGGGCCCTGATGCCAGGGAAGGTCTCTAAGGGCTGCAGCATATCTTATGCCACCCTGGGGACCCCTCACTCAGCACAAACACCCTGCTTGTCAGCTTGTGTGTGCTGGTGAGGACAAAACGAGTAAGTCGACATGGCACTCCCCTCAGGGTGCCATGCCAACCTCCCACTGCCTATGCAGTATAGATAAGTCACCCCTCTAGCAGGCCTTACAGCCCTAAGGCAGGGTGCACTATACCATAGGTGAGGGCACCAGTGCATGAGCACTGTGCCCCTACAGTGTCTAAGCCAAACCTTAGACATTGTAAGTGCAGGATAGCCATAAGAGTATATGGTCTGGGAGTCTGTCAAACACAAACTCCACAGCACCATAATGGCTACACTGAAAACTGGGAAGTTTGGTATCAAACTTCTCAGCACAATAAATGCACACTGATGCCAGTGTACAATTTATTGTAACATACACCCCAGAGGGCACCTTAGAGGTGCCCCCTGAAACCTTAACCAACTACCCGTGTAGGCTGACTGGTTTTAGCAGCCTGCCACACTCGAGACATGTTGCTGGCCACATGGGGAGAGTGCCTTTGTCACTCTGTGGCTAGTAACAAAGCCTGTACTGGGTGGAGGTGCTTCACACCTCCCCCTGCAGGAACTGTAACACCTGGCGGTGAGCCTCAAAGGCTCACCCCCTTTGTTACAGCACCACAGGGCACTCCAGCTAGTGGAGTTGCCCGCCCCCTCCGGCCACGGCCCCACTTTTGGCGGCAAGGCCGGAGGAAATAATGAGAATAACAAGGAGGAGTCACTGGCCAGTCAGGACAGCCCCTAAGGTGTCCTGAGCTGAGGTGACTCTAACTTTTAGAAATCCTCCATCTTGCAGATGAAGGATTCCCCCAATAGGGATAGGAATGTGACCCCCTCCCCTTGGGAGGAGGCACAAAGAGGGTGTACCCACACTCAGGGCTAGTAGCCATTGGCTATTAACCCCCCAGATCTAAACACACCCTTAAATTTGGTATTTAAGGGCTCCCCTGAACCTAGGAACTCAGATTCCTGCAACCTAAGAAGAAGAGGACTGCTGAGCTGAAAAACCCTGCAGAGAAGACGGAGACACCAACTGCTTTGGCCCCAGCTCTACCGGCCTGTCTCCCCCCTTCGGAAGAAAACTGCTCCAGCGACGCTTTCCCCAGGACCAGCGACCTCTGAATCCTCAGAGGACTGCCCTGCTCTAGAAGGACCAAGAAACTCCCGAGAACAGCGGCCCTGTTCACCCAAGACTGCAACTTTGTTTCCAAAGGAGCAACTTTAAAACGACTGCGTTTCCCACCAGAAGCGTGAGACTTGCAACTCTGCACCCGATGCCCCCGGCTCGACTTGTGGAGAAACAACACTTCAGGGAGGACTCCCCGGCGACTCCGAGACTGTGAGTAACCAAAGTTGTCCCCCCTGAGCCCCCACAGTGACGCCTGCAGAGGGAATCCCGAGGCTCCCCCTGACCGCGACTGCCTGACTCTCAGATCCCGACGCCTGGAAAAGACCCTGCACCCGCAGCCCCGAGGACCTGAAGGATCGGAACTCCAGTGCAGGAGTGACTCCCAGGAGGCTCTCTCCCTTGCCCAGGTGGTGGTACCCCGAGGAGCCCCCCCCCTGCCTGCATCGCTGAAGAGACCCCTTCGTCTCCCATTGATTCCAATTGAAAACCCGACGTGTGTTTGCACACTGCACCCGGCCGCCGCTGTGCTGCTGAGGGTGTACTTTCTGTGCTAACTTGTGTGTCCCCCGGTGCCCTACAAAACCCCCCTGGTCTGCCCTCCGAAGACGCGGGTACTTACCTGCTGGCAGACCGGAACCAGGGCACCCCCTTCTCCATTGAAGCCTATGTGTTTTGGGCACCACTTTGAACTCTGCACCTGACCGGCCCTGAGCTGCTGGTGTGGTAACTTTGGGGTTGCTCTGAACCCCCAACGGTGGGCTACCTTGGACCCAAACTTGAACCCCATAGGTGGTTTACTTACCTGCAAGAACTAACAATTACTTACCTCCCCTAGGAACTGTGAAAATTGCACTGTCTAGTTTTAAAATAGTTATATGTGTTTTACTTGAAAAGTATATATGCTATTGTGATTATTCAAAGTTCCTAAAGTACTTACCTGCAATACCTTTCATGCAAAGTATTACATGTAGAATTTGAACCTGTGGTTCTTAAAATAAACTAAGAAAATATATTTTCCTATACAAAAACCTATTGGCCTGGAATTGTCTCTGATTATGTGTTCCTCATTTATTGCCTGTGTGTATGTACAACAAGTGCTTAACACTACTCCTTTGATACGCCTACTGCTCGACCACACTACCACAAAATAGAGCATTACTATTATCTCTTTTTGCCACTATCTTACCTCTAAGAGGAACCCTTGGACTCTGTGCATACTATTCCTTACTTTGAAATAGTGCATACAGAGCCAACTTCCTACAAAATGGGACAAATTAGACTGGTTCACATGAGGCAATGCCACAAGTGCAATAACAATCTAAAGTGAGGTCAGTCGATTAAATAATATTGTTCATTGTTTGGCTGACCTGATGAATTTACTAGCTTGCCCACATGTGCATAATGATTCAAAAAGTACCTAACCGTAGTCTCCTACTTCCTACTGCTAGCATGTTCCGGAGGACATTTAAACAAGTTACAGAAGTTATAAGTCTGTGTGGAAAAGGTGATTCCTTGGCTTTCTCTTTAATGTTTACATCCTTTAAGGGTCATTTATGCACTTGAAAACACTTCAAAAACGTGGTTGCTAAATTGTGAAATTAAATACAAAGTGATTTCTGTAATTTGTAAGATGTAACAAACATGTGATGTCCCTTCCCTGACATGTGGTTTATGTCATGCTCTCTGCTGAATATTATTGACTAATGACTCTACCGTCAATGTAAGTGTCTGCCAAGGACCTTTGATGACTCCAGCAGCTTGATAACAGAAAGATCCCTCCCATCTCTGTAGAAAAAATATTGCATTTGACATTTCTAACTTACTGCTTAAAAATGACTTAGGCAACAAAAAAGAAAGGCCGGGCACCAGATCTTGTAAGGGTTCACTTGTATGTATTTCTTGCTGTTGAACTGTGAGGGATGTTCTGCCCTTCCTTTAGAGACACACATTCCCTTTGAAGTGCAAAGAGAAGACCTCCATGGACAACACGTTTAAGGTGCTCACTAAACAAGTCAAGCTCAAGTCCTGAAAGTCTTCTATGAAGTAGCATAGGAGATCTAAAGAACAGACACATATAACATGTACATTCGGTACCTACTTGCATTTGTTTCTTAATATGAAGTCTGTTTTTTCTAATTATTCAACAAATTAAAAAAAGCCCTCTGTCTACCCAAATAATGTTATTGGTACGTAGAGTACTCTCTGACAGCAAGCATGGATTCTCGAGGATATGAAGACAAGATCTTTGTGTGTAGAGATATCCTCTCAACAAGAACTCCTCTAGAAGACAATACGTTATGTGTAATATAAATCCTTAAGTAACCAATTTGCTAACAAAGAACTGCACCCAGCAAAAAGCAAAGCACAAAAGACCATAGCGACTTCACAATGATCAGATTCCTTTGGGCAGGAGAGTGGGAGAGGTGCAAGCAAGAGAGAAAAGATGTACCAGTTCTGCTACTAAACATAGCACAAATCCTCGTGTTTCAACATCAGACCAGATACTAATTAATTTAAAGACAATTAATATTTATTTTTTTGCTTTTTTTCCAGGCAGCAAAAAAATGCATCTTTAAAATAATTAAATCACTTGCTCGATGTCAGCTGATGAAACGAGGCAGTGGCAAAGATCATCTTTTAGTGAATTATTTACAGGAACTGGGCCTTAGTTAAGTGCGTGCTAATTTCTCCTAAATAACCATAAAACAGGAAACAGGCATCCAGACTGCAAGCTGCTGCCCCAACTGTTGAGATATGTCTTGCTTTGGGATCTTTTAGGTTGAAGTTCACTTTATATGTAATTTTACCTATGATTGTTCATGAATTGAATGTAGTGACTCAGCATTTTCTAGCACTGCATACATAAGACAGATGGTTCTGGTGAAACTACAAAAGAGATGAAGGTGCCTGATGCCAGGTGTAAATAACTAATCTACCCTGTATTTTGAATTGAAAAAACAGATTAACACACAGCGTAGTGTACACAAAAAATAGGACTTATACAATCACACACACACACACACTGGAAGAATATGAACTCTGTGTTGCGTAGCAGTCAATGGACAACTGGAACTAAAACGTTCTTTGGAAAAAAATCCATACAGTGTCATTGGAAACATCACTTTGAAAACAGAATGCTACTCCAACTGCCTACTGCCGTATGTATCACGAGGGTAGCTATCACTCTGCCCTGGTGCTCAGCTAACAGCATTAACCAGAGATTTGGATTTTCATCCTTCCCATTATACCCATGAATCTAGAGAGCATGCAGAGGGCAGTTGACTGAAAACCTAGGCCTCGCTGGAACTCAGCCTCATGACTCGGGGCAAGTTACAGCAAGACAACACAGTGATTGTAAAACATTATACGTTCAGAATAAAACCACATAGTTAACATCTGTTTTTAAAGACCTATACAAATGAAATCAGTAAAATTGGGTCTTTATTCCAATGAAGGAAAGGGAGGAAGGAAACGTTTAGCGTTTTAAAGTGCAAAACCTCAGTCTACCGATCTAAGGTGGCCGTAGTGTTGCAGACACCCTGAGAAAGCAAAGCCTGAGCTTATCAATATTTCCAGACAACAAAAATACCAAAGCACAAGTGTGTATGCACATCATAGAAGATATTTTTTCTATAAAAAAGGGTGCAATGACAAATTAAAAAGTAAGCCTTATAAGTTACCCAAACACGTTTAAATGTACAATGCTAGAGGTACTATATACGAGAAACAAACGGATCGAGAAATGTAAATATTAGATGCAAATTGTGCTTTTCATTTTTATTAAAAACTGTGTTTTCAAGTCAAACAACCTAGCTAATTCTGAAGCACACTGCCTGTAAAGAAATGAGATAGTAGTCTAAAATTCACTGATCAACTTAAGGCTTTTCCACGATAAAAAAACAACGCCTACATGACTAAACACAGCTGCAATTACATATGGTGCTTTAGTGTTCACCAGGGCATTATCAATAACTACTACCAGCACACACGTTACATCAGATGACCATCTAACTGCTCAGGGAGGTGCCCGAGAAACATTCAGTCGCACTTATGCACGCCACCACCGACACCTAACCACACTTTGAAACGGCACCACTGACGCAACTGCGTACGTACACGCCGCCATTGGCAAATAACTGCATGTGTTGGTCAGCAGACACCTCCACTACACATGCAAGGGGCATCCGACTCCACATATGCGTTCTTGGATGTTACCACCTATGCTAAACTGCACAGTAACATCACTTGGTGCCGGCACTGGACACATGCAGGCCGCCCCTGCCACGTAACATACGCCTACCATCAGTTAGTTTGTCACAGGAGGCTGCAGTTGTGCTCGTCTGATGCAGCAATTAGACCCACCAGTAAAAGACAACTCCCCGAGTCTCAGGACAGGCACACACTCTTAACACAAACATAGCGCACGGGTTTATGACGGGAACTCACCAGTAACAAATGAATCTTCTTGACACTTCGGTTGCCCATTGCCACTGCGTTTCATCAGCATCAAGAGAGCAAGTAGGAGCGGCTAACAGGCCTGTGTCCCTCGCCCTGCAGTGGCAGCCACTGGCGAGCGCTCTGTAGTCAGAGCAGCAATGCGAGCTAATGAGCTGCCGCGGCACCTGCCTCCGCGCAGACACATGGCATGCTCAGGAGGGGCAGGGCTCCGAAATACCTAGCAGCAGCCCCGACATAACTGTGCCATGCTGCCAGAGATCCGAAAGCACGTGGGCGCTCCCGGCAATGACTCAGGCAACACAGAAAATGCATGCAGAAAGGGAGTCCAAATGTTGCTCTAATTACACTGCTTTAAACGGGTTTAAAGTTGGTAAAAACACAAACCCGTGAACTTTCTCCACGCAAAACAGGCAAAGTTTATTTGAAATACGAGACCTTATTATGGCCCAAATTGATCCAAATATCAGAGAATCGCACTTGATATATAACATTTTATTTACGGCAGTCACTGGACTCTGAGAACCAAACTCTTCCAAATGGTAGTGTTTTTTAAAACTTACAAAACGTAGTGTTTTGGGTTTTTTTAACGCATGAAATGTGTTAAACGATGAGTGGCCTATTTAGCCTAGCTAAAAAAAAAATCACCAAACGTTTTACAGACACGAAGGGTAAAGAGCAAGAGAGTGTATTTTGGGAAACTGAGCTGAGTTGGCTTCGAGGCGCATTGACGTAGTGAGGCCGCTACTCGGACTGGCTAGCACCTCATGAACTCCACTGAATTAATGCTCATCTGAGCATCAGTGCCCATTTAGAGTAAGCAGGCTGGCTTCAGGCAGAATGAATGAATGATTCCCTAAGCTTTGCATCAGAGTGCAAGCTATGATGAGCGCTCCGTGTTGAGCAATGGGTAATTCCCAGCCACTGAACAGCAGACAGTTGCCCAGTCTTAGCAGCAGGAATGTGTCGCGTCAGCAAATTCCCACCACAACATTAAACGCCGAGACCAAAAACATCTCTGGAATGCTTCAGGGAAGAAGAAACATATGCACTTGTTTCGGAGGGTGAATTCCACGTCACAATTACACGATAAAGCAGCAACAGCATGAGAGTGGAAGAATTGTCTATTTGCACAGCATTAACTTTAAATGGCAGCTACTTAGTTTGCCTTCACGTGTGTGCCCAGTTAGACGGTGATGTATTCTTCAACTCATTTTTAAAGTTGCTGAAATAAAATATATACTTTACACCGGAACATTGCAGCTACCTGCTATTTGAGAGCTTAGCTTCGGTGCGATTTATTCTCGTTTCTTTGGCAAAAAATAATACAATGCATTGCAAAACTGAAAGGATTGTTATTTGAAAAAACACCACTTGTAAAGTGCCCACCTCAGTGAATGTTCTTAACGTTTTTTTATTACAAACATATGGCAGCTACGTTTAGGTGGCTGCTTATTTTTTATTTTTATTTTGTGGCATATGCTTTTTTTTTTTTTTTTTTTTTAAATAATAGCCATCATGCCCTGGCATTGAATCACCTTGATTTTTAGATGCACGCGCACATGTGATCAGGCATCCAGAATGGGGTAGTGGGCATCTAGGCCAGGTCTGAAAAAAATGCACACTGCCAAGGTGCCAAATGGTCCCCGGGGATTTTGGTAACCTGCCCTACACTGTCAACATTAGCACAGATGATGCTGGGGCCTCTAGGCCAAAGCTTGTAATGTGCAGAGTGAAATAATATGTCTCAGTAGACCAATGTGGATAAAAAAAACAGGACTAGATGAGAGATGAGCTATACAGGTACCAGATGACTTCGTGTCAACAGGACACCATCTTTCTTTTGCAAATCACTATTTTTTGGTGTGGTAGTCCAATTGGCTCCTTTAAAATGAACCACAATTGTAACTTCTAAACCACAGTGGATTGTTAAAGAAACACCAAGAACTGGAACATGGTCTCCCAATAACACAGTCTTCTGATAACCTTAATGAAAGCCACCATCATTACAAAGGGCCAGCTGACATCTATGACCTTCAATCAGTGACAGAACTAAAGTGTTTTAATCTGCAACCATAGAGGGTGTTTGTAGATTTAAATGGAAGAATCTGGTGTAGGTTAATCAATGCAGGATGCTCATAGAAGTGAGACGCTCTCTGAAATTAGATGCCAACACAACACTTGTGGGCAGAAAATTAAATCGAGGTGTTTCTTCCTGCCCCCAGTCAGAAAACAACCATAAGGAAAAGAAGTACTGAAGTATTTTGTTTATATTGCACATGATCTGAGTTTATCTTTCTTGCTGCATGATGAAATGTATAAATCATATTCTTATGAAGCCAAGTATGAATTGTTTTTATATAGATTTCGTCAAGGAGGATTAATTTTATTATGAAAAATTTTTGTAAGGGTTTTTATGCTGACACAAAAATCAAATTGAATTGAAGTAAATTGAATTTAATTATGGTGCACACATCGATTAACTATTCATTAAGGATAACTATAACTACAGCTAAACAAAAGATAATGGTGAAGAAGAAACATAACCGCTTGCCTATTTAAGGTAGAATGTAACATTTCAAAGGATGTAACTGAAGAATCAAGACACAAGTAGAACCGGTTGGTGAGGTTAACATTTTTTTTTAGCTCCACACATTTTAGTAAAAGGATAAAATCATGTCAGTGTATCTGCAAGGCCACTTAACTGCAACATTGGAAGCAAAAGGCACACATTCTTCATAACTGTTCAAAAAGTGAAGATGTTCATCACAAAGTATGACATACTATGAGATGAATGAAGCAACAGGAAAACAAATATCACACAACTGTAGGTCTTCGACAGTAAATCAATGAAGCAACATCACCGGCTGTAAAGTGCAACAGAAAAAGTCCCCTCAACAGTCTAAACTCACACAGTCATCACTTGATGCTCTTTACAAAGGGACTGCGCCTCAGGGCAAAGCCACCGCAGAAGCTGTGGGTATGCAACCTTCACCAGGAAATGTCCACTTATAGTTTTAAAAATTCCAAACTCAAGAATCCCAAAATCTACACACACATTACCTTAAATCTGATTTTGTCAACCTAAAAAAAATAAAAATTACACATCAAACTCAAAAGTGATAGGTGTCTAGATCGCCTTTTGTGTTTTAACCAAACTCCACTCCTTTTTTCCGAACTCATCGTATGAACCCAAAGCCTTTCCACTAACCATACATGTCCTTCTCATGTCAAGACTCAGCTAATTCTATTTTTTGTGAGGTGAGGGAAAGATATGCAGCTTTAATACAAGTACGGTGGAGAGGGTCGCTCGATCCAACCATCAAAACAGAACGTTTTGGGTGAGTCCCCACCAAGCTGCTCTCCTTTTTTCTCTTAAAGGCAAACACTCAACCAGAATATGGTGTTTTCAAAAAGCTGGTACCTAGGTCAAAAGGCATCCACTTTAAGGAGTCACTCTAGAGTCAAAATTCCATCAAATAACTCAGCCTTAGCGGTAGTCCTTGTACTAAATAAATGCAACTGTATAGGTATTTACAGGCGCTCGCCTCACATCAATCAGCTTTAAAGATAGTCACTTAGCCTTCCTTCAAGGTCTAGCTTCCTTGTACAAGAGAAGCCCCGTTTCTGCTGGCGAGGATTAGTAAATGAGCTGTGTAAGCTTACTCGTATGCAGTGTTTTACAATGTAGGCCCCAGACACCCTAAGAACAAAGTGTACAAACATGGGATTCGAACCCGTGATTTGCCAGTTACCCCTTTTGTGGATTTTTTTCTCTTGCACAGCTTCTCTAGTTTCATGCCTCATTTGAGCCGTACCATTGATGCAAGCGATTTGAGGGCAGAACCATCATTGCATGCACTGCCTTATACATGTCTCATCACAATTATTTCTACTTGCTTCACAACCTGGCAGAATAGCAATTCTGGTACTAAACGCTACAATGTTTAAAGCCATAAGCCAACAACAGTCTACAAATAAGACCTTTAAAAGCATCTCTTCAGATCGACCTCTTTTACGCTTCTGTTCAAAACGTCCTCCAACTTCACAGAAGTGGTATGCAGCATGTGATCAAAGCTAAGATAGCATTACACATATTTAAAAAAGTTCTCCAACAATAATGTTTAGGCCAGTACCCACAAGAGGCGTGCTTAGTCCTAAATCTGCTCAGAAAATGGCCTCCTAAAGAGGCATTTTCTGACCGTGAGTTTAACTCTGTCAATACACATGCTCCACATAGAGTTTTTTCAAAGTATATCCATGTTTTATGCTGCATATTAATTGGTGCAGTTCTTCCACAGGGAAGGATAATCACTTTAAAATAAAAACATAGTGACTGAAATTAGCCCATATTATCTGTCACACCTGTTTTGATATTAGGCAGCACCTTGGGTAACCATTATATACCGAAATAGATAATTACAATGTTTCTGTTTTTCACAGTAAATTACATAATAAATAATGTGATGAAACAACATGCCAGCCTATGAATGTTTGGTAGTCATCGCTGTTCCATCGCTCTATATTTACAAGTTAGCTTTTGTTTTACAATTCTAAGTAGGATTCTACATTAATAATCCCACTCATTTTTATAGAATTGGTTGTTAACTGTTTTTTTCGGTGTTTATAAGAGGGAAACATCACCTTGAGTCTATCATCAACTGCTGAGGGCACAGGTGCTGCCTCTTCTTCCCTACTCTACAAGCCCTGTTTCCTCTCTTTTACACTGTGTACTTATTTTTAATTTCCCTTTAGTACCCCCCTTTCAGCTTCTCTCAATGGAAGTCCTGTTCCGTCTACAGCAAGCACCTCCCCTCTATTTCCTTGTTCACCAGTCATACCCACCTACACTTTGTTCTTTTAGTTGAAAGCACCCTCATGGTTATTTAATAGCTTTTAAAGGTTGTGCTGCTAATATGCACTCTACACAGAACAATTTTTTTCTGCCCCCTTTTCTCTCTTTTGTTAATTTTCGCTTGCTCAAGGTCATTACACAGGCCATCCATTCTGCTCACTCTGAAAGGCTTCTCATTTGGAGTCAATTGAAGCCTCTGACAACACCTCAACCCTCAACCCCCACCACACCACAGGAGATAGGTGGGTGTCATTTACATAGGAGTCGTCTGTGCTCGATATTTGTGCTATGAATTTCTACTAAAGCCTTTCTGCAATGATGAAAGTAGTTTCCCTGCAGCTAAGCATGGCTCCTGGCAATAGTCTCTGGCATGCATGAACATAGGTAGCCAGATATCCATAACATAGATTCCATGGTATTAGTGCATTCTCGTGACTGAACTTTTTTCCCGTTAACAAATGCACATTAATGAAGAGATACACATTGTTATACTTGCTATAAGACATTAACTTTACCTTATTAACTCCTAAAAGGAGCAATGGACTCCGTATACAGGGTCTAATGACTACCTACCTACCAAGGGCTAAATAAAATCCAATATAATTGCATAATGTGGTCTCACCCGCGTAATGTAGCATGCTTCCACACTGGCCATCTCATCCCATTATGATAAGATGGTTTTACCAGGGCAGACTCAACCGCACCTATGCAGAAGTTCTAAAATTTAATGAAATCCTCGATATTGCAAGGATCCAGATTAAAGATTTAAAATACCTTAGGGTAAATGACAAGGAATTTCCTTTAATTAGTGTACCTTCAATATGACTTAAAGCTAGTGACTGCGGATGATCTATAGGTATAATAGTTCAATCAGCCTTAAAAGTCCTGACATGTTTCTGCCCACTCCTTTGCCAAAAACCGGATCTATTCACATAAACCGAGACCATAACATCATAAAATTAAGAATGTAGGGACTGCCTAGATATCATATAATGAGTGCATGATTTTATACCTATATATATTTTTTTAATAAAAAAAGTCTGTGACTACTGGAATCGCCACCCCGGCGACTGAGCAGCACTTTACAACCCCATTCTGGGTAAGCTTACCAATAGGCAGGGAACTGCATGAAGGTGTCTCGAATAGTGTCATGTCGTTCCAAAATTTTCTGTCAAGGGTGCATGTTGGAACTTTAAGGATGATTTCGGTCATTATACCAATAGACAATCCACAACTACCAGCTTTTAATCATAGTGAAGGGACCATTCACTAAATGAAGCTCTGGGTGGTTTATCCTAAGATATTTTTAACTCTTTGGTATGAATCCCTGCAATATCGAGGATTCAATTATATCTAAGAACTCCCTTTTAGGTGAGATTGAGTCCGCCCTGATAGCACCATCTTATGACAGTAGAGTGAGGTGGCCAATGAGGAAGCATGCCACATTACCTGGGTAAGACTATCACATCCAATAATATTGGAATTTTGAGCCCCTGGTAGGTAGTTGTTACGCCCTGTACACAAAGTCCACCGTAACTTTTGTTAGCTAATACTGGAGGAGGAAGTACGGTGGGATACTGTTCATCGTTCTCTCCTCATGTGGTTATACAGATATTAACGTTACTTTAGGCATTTTTTGTCCTGTAGCACTGAAAGGTACAAGGCTGCACTTTATTACTTATTTTGCATAAAAATAAGCAGAGTTTGATTGAATAATGTTTCTCATGCAATATGAGGGGCCATTCTGTCAAGGTTTACATTTGGAAACCAGCTCACTTGTCCATGTAGGTGTTCAAGTGCTGCTGGGGGATCCCAACGCAGGTCCTACCCACACCCAATGGATTTCCAGCCCACCATTCCACACCCAACTGACCTCAATTGCGCTTCCTGAGCAAAGAAAACACGAGTAGAATAAACGATCAGTGGATTGATTTTGATTAAAATAATGAAAAACAACTCTTTCTACAGCAGTTTCCACAGTGGTTTAACATAGATGACAGAGAATGGCGCTAATATGAAGCACTGTAGGACTCCGAAGTGTGATGTGTTAGGGGTGGAGTCACAGTTTGCAATCCACACCTGTTGGAAGAGATCTGAACGGTAAGAGTGGACGCAGTCTGGTACAGTGACTTTCAACCCCATGCTGTTTTCAAGTGGCTACAGGAGGTTGTCATGGTCAATGGTATCAAAAGAACAGGAAAATCAAGAAAGTAAAGCTTGTGGGAAGGATTCGTCATTGTCAAGAGTCATCCACAATCTTAAGAAGGCTTATTTCAGTCATATCACTGGACTCTGAAAGGTTCCAAAGAGACTATTCTTGTTGATGTAATTGTCATTTTCAACGGTAAACATTTTTCGAGCTTTTTGAGAGAAACAGAAGCCCAGTGATAGGTCTAAAAGTTTCTATAATTAAAGGGTCTGGATCTGTTTTTTTTTTAAAGTGGTCGAACATGGCCACTTTTAAGTTTGGGTAGTTTTGCTGCTTGGAGCAAATCAATAAAGCATTACTGCATTGCACCCAGAGGATAACTAATAAGTTTATGTCTGGATGATGGAAGGGGATTCTCCACAAAACAGAATGGTTTGGTATCAGAAACTACTTTAAGTTCCTGAATAGTGATACAACAAAGGAATTTCATTCACACCAGTGTTTTCTGCAAGCAAAGGTGGGAGAGCATTCATGTGCCAGGGAGGTTGTTTATCTAGTCTATTAGAAAAACTCCCTAACATATGGATGAATGTAGCACTATCTTGTCTCAGTGCAACAATCTTGCTGACGAGGAAGTTAGCAAACTCCTCACATCTGAACTCATCTTCTTGGTGGGCTGACGTTGTGGATACATTTTTTAAATCGGAAATTCCTTGGGACAATTCCTGCTGGACTGAATTCTGTTTTTAAGGAGATTTCTCTTTGCTTTGTAAAGCATCTACTGTTGGAAAGTCCTGAGGCTTTTAGAAAAACAATTGTGGTTACTGATGGGTATTTTCTCCATTCATGCTCTGCAGCTCTTAGCACGTTTTTAGGGTGCTAGCAATGACCAGGCCTATATTTCACAGGTTAAAACCAATCTTTTGATGATCTTATAACGGAATTAGTATGCTAGCAGCTCAAGATGGGTTACCAAGCACTTGATGCATGTTGTGGTGTCCCACGGACCATATCCATTCTTAACAAAGGATTGGGGCATACTGTCCAGTTAAATGATTTGTTGATGGGAGCGAAGTCGTATATAACTCCAGCCTCCTCTTCCCTCCTCCCTCAAAATAAAATCCCAACACAAAAGTTTTTTTTGGAGGAGGGGTGGTCAGATGGAGGAAAAAGTGTCTAGCCTGCCTCTTTACCTTGTGGTTAGGAGTTTTAGAAGTAACATCTCTGTCCTGGGAAATTATTGCCTGGTGAGCACATCTACCACCCTTTTCGGAAGGCAGTTAGTGTCTTTAACAAGGGCCTACTTGTGTATAATGGTGCCAGTGGTTTCACTTGGAAAACAATCTGCACCTTCTAGGCATTCTTGGGGCTCAGAACACTGACCCAAAAAGGGTATCTTCAAATCGGCTTACATTTTGCCACATAGAGGGGGAGATGCCCTGATTTCAACCTGCACTTAAAAGGAGTGTTACTTTAGTTCTATTTTCGGGTTCTGCTTTCAACACTTCAAACACTCGTGAAACAAAGTGACATCCATGTCTATTTTTTATGGTGTACAGAAAGCAACGAGTACCTTGTGTGGCTTTTCGGTGTATGCACAAACGTTTTCGTGGTGATGCTCTTGAAAAATTCGTTGTAGCTAACTTTTGTAGAGCACGGATCATTGGCAAGTGTCCTAATAACTAAAACCCTTCGTTCAAGGTCGCTTTCTGTACATCTGTACGTTGTGATTGCCCTTAAAGGAGGATAGCACCTGGTTGGGACATGTTTTATATATTTACACAATTAGCATTTCTACCACAAAGTGAGGTATATGACAGTATTCTATCAGAAAAGAGGATAAGGAGGGTCACATTTTACAAATTCCTTATGAATAAAACATTTTGAAAGTCTGAATTTACAAGGTGAGTTAGGAATGTCATTGTACCGATCGGTGTGTTAAATAAATACTTATGATGCAATCATCATGTGAATAAACGGTTGGATTAATGGCAAATGCAGAAAACAACAGCCTGCGTTTCTTTCCCTTGGAAAGTAATATCATATTGAAATTAAAATATATACCCTTGCACAGGCGAGTCAGAGAAAGGACTCGGGTAATAAACAGTGAGTATGTAACGGAGTACTGAGGTTTTGTTGGCTTCTCCTACTTTTTGGTTCCGCCGGCAGTTCTGGCCGTAGCCACGGCGAAGGCGTGAGCGGTGGACACTCCCGGGCACATGTTAGGAATACAGATGACTGGAGGTGCTGGTCAGCAATTACTGGCAGCTCACAGCACTGCTAAGTGATGGCACAGCCACGTTCTGCTGAACAGGCCTAAGGCCACTCGATGTGAAGCCGCAATGCAGCAGACCATTACAACAAATAAAGAATGGGAGATGGACACCTAGGACAACCTCAGAGAGCCCTTTATATAGTTTACAAACTATCCGTTTTGGGCTGGCAGGAATGCCAGTATCTCATTCTTGCCACCATCAATCTTTAGTCTGTTGGATTACTACAACAGCTTTTTATTTTTTATTTTGGCCACATCCACATGAAACTAGCCCATTCATGCGCTGGAAGCAAAGGCAGTGGGAGGGGAGGCACTGTCCATCTGCACTAGAATGGGGAGGAGGAAAGAAATAAGTACACCCAGGGCTCTAGGACAGTGTAGGGTACAGATGTGCAGTGTAGACATAATGATACCCTGGTGTACGAGCTTCTCTACACTTTTCTACCTCCTACTCTGGCAGTCCTGTTTCCTTGCCGTGCACGACCCTGCACCTTTCTGACCTTACATATCACAGACATGGAATGCACAAGAACAAGATCCAGCAGTTAGAAGGATCCAAGTGTGAGACAAATAGTACATTTTCCATGGAAAAATAGGAATACACATGCACAAACTGCTGCAACCTACGTCCAAGTGACTGTAAAGACACCTCTTAACTGCTAGTCACCTACAGATTTGCCAACATGCCTAAGAAGTTTAGCAGACAATTAGTTAAAATAAAAAAGTCCTGGAATCCTAAGAAACCAAGTACGGAGACTCAATAGTAACTGCACAAGTATGACAACTGGTTTCCCCATAACACAAATCTAAGACCTGCTCAACCTTATTCACATATCTTCTTGAAAACTCTTAAAATCATCAAAAGATATAGGACCTCTATCATCTGCCCGGAAAATAAAGTAGGTTGTACCACATAAACACAGCCCATTTTCCACCTGAGATTACGCCATTCCCTTTATGACCAATGGGAGTTTGTCAAAATTACTGATGAAATCTTCAATCCCACCCCAATGCAGGACTGAGCGCTGAAAATTGTTTACTCATCCTGATCCCTGCCAGAGAGAGTCGATGTTGGGAGTGAAAAAGGGAAAGCAATTCCTAAAGCATTATAACATCCGTGGCAGGAAGGCTTTCCACCTATACCAAAGAGTCCCGGCATATAAGGCAGAAAAAAAGCTGAAAGATTCGGGCCACTGTGATATTGCCAAACTGAGGGTATGTTGTTCTATTTCACCTTCCCTTTTGCCCTTCCATTCCTAGCTGCACTGGAAAGATAGCTTAACTTTCTTTATATCCTTATGCGCAAACCACTTTATATCACTCTCTGGTTAGCTCAACGTGCTGGGGGAGGAGGGTCGAGAAAGATGGAAAAGGCAGGAGGGAGGCAAGGGAGAAGCATGAGGTACCAGTTCACTCTCTTGCCTAATGAACAGATTTTTCCATAAATTCTGCTCTTACTGGATGAATCAATGACACCAGTTGTAGGCATATGATCAGCAAACAAAGAAGCAGGAGTGGTAATGGGATGCTACAGAGGGAAGAAAGCTTTCTTTAAAAAAATCTCTTCTTCCACTCGCCCTTTAAGCTAATGGATACCTCGCCTACTGTAATGGTTATTTTTCTGCCTGTCTCTAGCAGAGGCATGTGTTCTGCTATATCCACGATTATTGTAGTGACATTATTTTATTGAAACATATTTTTAAGAAAACAAACAATACAGAATTCAATAAAAACAACAGCAATTTGATCCTCACACCAATCAAAAGACATGTTATTAGAACGTAAGGCTCAGGCAGTTGATAAAAATAAGTTATGGAACAATCGCCATGTCATTAATATCAAAGAATGCTGACAAAAAGCTAATACCAAAAACAAACAATTTGGTTTAAGTGCACAGATTGAGCATACTATTTTATCATTCATCTAGAGTAGGTACATTGGAAGGAAAGTTGTGAGTGGCCTCCATATTTCTTGGAGGCAGAATAAGAATGTATCCAATTTAGCTAAATTATTTACCATCCTATACAAGGAGCAAAAACCATTCCACCACTGCATAATTTGGGGGAATCCAGATCTTTCCAATGTGCGGTTCTCAGTTGGATCGTAACTGCTGTGAGAAAGACTAATAATCTAATCTTGTGGTCATAAATGGGTTGTTTGGGTGCAGGGATAACAACAGCTGTTTGAGAAATACATTGCTATCTGAGATGACCACTGGTTTCCTGCCAAAAACGGTCTTTAAAAGAAGAAGC
Source organism: Pleurodeles waltl (assembly GCF_031143425.1). Lineage (NCBI taxonomy): Eukaryota > Metazoa > Chordata > Amphibia > Caudata > Salamandridae > Pleurodeles > Pleurodeles waltl. Next base: position 702,187,413 of record NC_090437.1, read on the forward strand.
CAAGCAAAATGACTTCATTTCTCATCAGTACAGGAAGTGACATCATTAATGTCCAATCATTCATCAGCATAGAAAGTGAAATAATTGGTTTCCCACCCAGAGCACCCTGCACCTCTCCCCTTCTAAGACCTACTTAATGGCAGATGCAAGGAAGATGCACCACTAGTGCGCGTAAGGCAAGCCTGTCCACACCTCTACCACTCCAGGAACCTTGATTCCCACCCCTACCATCCGCTACACTTCTGCACACCTCTGTGCTTTCAATCCCAGTCCCTCCTCACAGTACAGCTGAAACACCGCACTACACAACATGGAAGAAGGGCTTCACATGAGCCTCTTCCAAGTTCTCATGGCTCTCCCATACTCCAGACCCACCACTCCTCTGCCAACAGCACCCCGTTCGTTCATACTCACACAAACCAACCATCCATCCATCCATTCTTACTCACACAGACCAAACACCAGCAACACAACATGTTACACACTCATTCATGCTCCTCAACGCCCGCTCCCTCATTAATTACGTCACAGAGGCAAGGGACCTACTGCATGACCAGGATCTAGACCTGCTTCTCTTAAAGGAAACATGGGTACACTCAACTCAACCTCTGAACTGAACATCATTACAGCCATCCCCACCACCTAGACGATTGCCCAGGCAAGGCTGTCAGCACAAGCCTGGAGGTGCAGTCGCAATCATATTCAAAGATACCATCAGCTGCATCACTTACACAGACTCTTCCACCAATGGCATGGAACACCTCATGGTCAAGAAATGCATCACACCTAACTTCTCCTTGGGCACAACCCTCATATACAGATCATCTCGACCTTCCTGTCCCCATATGAAACCCGCACCAATTTTGGCAGCAACATCAAGCACTTCGTCACACCCCTCATCATCAATGCCAGCACCTTCATCCTCCTCGGGCACCTTCACCTAGAAGACTGTATGAAGCTAAACTCTATGTCCCTTTCAGAAGATCTTGCAATCTCCGCATCAACCCAGCAATTTACCAAACCCATCCACACCATTGGGCACCTGCTGGACCCAATTTTCTTCTCAATCAGCAAAATTATAGTCGTCAAGCCAGCAACTGTGACCTGGACAGACCACGCCCTCATTAGTTTCAGCATGCCCATCCCACACAACCACAGACTTAGAACCACTGAAACTGCTCACCACAGTTGAAAAAGCATCACAGAAGAGGACTGGGCTTCCACCCTCTCAACTCACCCACACCAGCAACTCGATGAAAGCCATCAGGAAACTCAATAGCTGGACTGTTGCATGTGGTGTCACCTGTGCTCCCCTCAAGTGCAAACCAACGTCAAGAGCCAATTCACATGCCAGAAGGTACACAAAGGAACTCAGTCTGATGAAGTGCCACTGCAAGCAACTCGAGAGTAAGCCAAGATGTCGCCATATTATGACATCTTCAAAGGAGACATAAGAAGCTTCCATCAGCAAATACGGAGGACCACATGCACAACTCTTGCTAATCGCTTTGAGATGGCACTAAGAGCAGCAAGGATATCTTCGCCATCAACAAAGATTTCACTACATCACTGTGCCTCCTGCAACCTTCAGCAACATCACCCCATCCCCCACAAGACCTTTGCAACAAGCTTTCAGAAGTCTTATGCAATAAAATCACCTCCTTATCCACCTTCTATGACCCTCAACAGGGCCCCATCACTGTCACAACAACTTCCCATCGCGGCTGAAAAACCAATCCTGACCTCATGGCCCCCTTGTCACTAGTGATGAAACTGCTGCTACCATGAAGACCATCCACTTGCGGCCCCATTAGACCCTTTCCCCAGCACATCTTTACCAAAGGACTCCACGCACTAACACCCATCCTCAGCACCGCCATCAACTCAGCCAAAGTCCCCGACACATGGAAATATGTCATCGTCATGCTCCCGATAAAAAAGAATCCGCTGACCCAGCCACACTTTCCAACTGCAGACCCGTCTCCTTCTGACCATTCCTGGCAACGGTCTTAGAGAAACTAATCTACTGATGCCTCACGGGCCACCTCAGCAACCACCAGCAACTTGATGCCAATGAGTCCGGATTCAGGCCCAACCACAGTACAGAAGCAACCCTCATCGCCCCCACAGACGACATCTCCATAATCTTTGACAGAGGTGACATGGCAGCTCTCACTCTCCTGGACCTCTCAGCAGCACCTGACAAAATTTCACATTCCATCCTCAGCAGGAGCCTGCACGACATTGGCTTAAAAGGACCCACTCACTCTCTACTGGATTTGATCCTTCTTAACAGATAGAACACTAGCATCGTACTCATCAGAAGCCCACAAACTCATCTTCGAACTGCTTCAAGGTTCATCGCTCATCCCCACCCTCTTCAAAGCATATATGATCCCTCTGGTCAACATAATCGGCGCACACAACATCAACATCCTCTCCTACGCCAACAACACACAATTCATACTCTACCTCTCAGATATGACCCTTAACACAAGAAGCAATGTCACTGGCTCATGAATGAAGCAGAAAAACTGGATGAAAGCTAACTGTCTCAAGCTCAACATCGACAAGACTGAAGTAGTGAGATTTGGCAAGAACAACTCACCTCATTGGACTCAAACTGGTGGCCTGCCGAACTCTGACCCACATCTTCACCCAGCACCAATGCCAGGAACCTTGAAATAATCATACAGCAAACTGGAATTGACTGCACAAGTCAACACTGTCACGGCATCCAGATTCCACACCCTAAAGCTGCTGAGGAAGATCTTCAAATGTCTCCCAAGCAACACTAGAAAAGCGGACACACACACACACCTGCTCAGCACCAGGATACCCTCGTGGGTGACAGTGCTTTTTACAATTACATAATAATATACCATGATGGAAGTAATTTTCTTGGCGATCTTAGTCCAAAAGATAATTCTCCTTGGACACTAGAAGATTATAAGCTCAATGCTGGCATTGGGGAAGTTGCATTTCCAACACTGGTCATTGCTTTGTCAGCCCATTTTTAAGTTTGCTGGGTAACGAGAATGTTCTGTGAAGGACAGATACATATTTGTACAGCTGATCTGGTTCAAAGACCTGCTCTTCTCAAGCTTCTTTAATGATGTGGGTATCTGTAGTTACAGCATAGGCTCAGGCTCATGAGTCCAGATGTTTGGCTGTGTTTATATGCAAGGAGAAGTCTCTGATTTTTCCTTGATTTTGTTTTTTACTGGTAGAGAGTAGGTGGGTTTAGTGGGAGTTGGTTGTAAGTTAATTTATTTGTATTGTTCCTTAGGGGTAACATTCTATTAATCAGGGTATGATCTTCTGGTATGTTTTTTTCCTTCTGAGACTGGTGAGTCACAGAAGTCTTGTAAAATTGGTAAAAGTTTTGGAGCACCATGACTAAGGAGTTGGCCTATGGACTGTATACCTTGAACTATCCATGTATTCCAGAAAGGCTGACGGTTGGTAGTGTGTTGTTGGTAGTTAAATCATATGGGCCATTTAGAACGGCTTGTTTTGGATAGAACACCTTTCTTTCTTATGCTAATGAGAATATTTTTTTGTTGCCAAGGGGATTGTTAGAGATGCATTCTTTTTCTTATTAATTTTAGTTTTGAATATCGATAAAGGGGTGAGATGAGTAATTCTGGCTTCAAGCCTAATCCAGGGTGGAATGTCTATTGATAGGACAAAAAGTTGAGTGTTGTGCCTTGGCTCATCTGGTAGCTTCATGATAATCTTTGAAGCCTATCAAACTCCAAAACCCCTAAATTTATGGTGTTAATCACCTGATTAACACCTCCTACATTTTGGAGTAGCAGGGGATTTTTTGGTCTCTTTATCCACTAGTTTGATGAAATTGTTATGGACGAGAATAGTAGAGTATAAGCATAGTTTTGAGAGTTGCAGCAGTAAAGTGATTGTTTTTCAAAAAGAAAAATGTATGTCCACCAACACTATAGGAGAGTAAATACAGTGATGACATTTTCTACTTGCATTTGCCTACCATTAGTATCTGCATGAACTCAACTGCGTGTGCCTACAGAAACATTTCGAAAATTGAAGGGATCTGTTGAAATTTAAATTGTCGCGGACATATGTGAATTCACTGTAAAAGTATTCAGTAGTGGTTTGGTGGTGATACACACAATAAGAACTTCTGTCACAAGAAATAGCTGCTAGGCAGAGAAAGAGATTCAAAGTAGAGGAAAACACATGATCTTTCTGTACGAGGTTACATTTACCCTGCTGATTCCATAATCGGTTGTAATGATACTCAGCCTACAGATTGAGGGGGAGGTGATTTTCCCCTTTGTGGACTGCAAAACTGTAGAGTCAATCAGTGCACCCGGATGGCAGGTGCCTGTGACTTTCTCTCCCGACTCGTTTTATGGATCATGTACTAACACTAATTTAGATCACCCTTCTGACTCGACAGTCGGTAGCTAAAAGCCAAGAGAATGTCAGATTTAACAGCACAGCGGGTCTGTCTGTTTTGCCCTTCACACTACATATTTTTTAATTTACATTAAAAAAAAACCTCTAGATGAATTTAGGGATATGTTTGCAGCTTCATCATGTCCAAAACGTTTTACACTTAATTTCGCTCTCAGAGAGGCACTGCTACCACTTGAAAACCAAAGAGAGAAATAGAGGGTTGCCAAGTATCAATTACAATTTTCACCTTAAGAGCAAGTAACAGATTACAGCTGGTTAAGGCAGTCAGGGAAAGTTTGGTTTTAGTTTGAAAACAAGTTAACTGGTACTGTTGGTTCAGAGTAGTTGGGAGGCAGCATGTTTGCACCCCACTCACCCAACCTCTGCTAACGGCATTAGTGAGCTGTATGTATCCAACTGGCATCAGTTAGGGTACAGGAGAGTGTGGCCTACAAACAATGGGTCAAGGAGACTGCACTCAAGGGTTTCACTACAAGGGACATAGCTCCTTACCAGGACATCAAACTAAAACACAGCTGCTATAGCTGGGTGTGCTCGGTAGGAGGCAGAATCATGGTAGGGTAAGTTCCCATAAACAGTCCACATCAGAGGTGCCAGCTCACTCTGCCTGCCCCCACAATGTAGCTGTAATATGCCCTTTCCTCTAAGAATTCTGGGGTGTACTGGTGACTAGAGCAGTAATGATCTGCTGTCCATTTTACAAGGGGCAGCTGTACAGTATTGTTTCAAAGTTATAGTGTGACCATACTTGGATGGCAAATACTCAATGGTAAAATGTGTACTCGCCTCAAATAACATAATCAGTCTAAGAGAAATCACAATAGCATACACAATGCTATCAAGGACGACACCTAAGTGCGCCAGAGGACTTTTGAATGCAATCCGCACGTTAACTTATTATGGGCCTTCCAGTGCAAGAGTGTCCGCAGGCAAAACAGCCTTAGCTGCACATTCCATGCAGCAACTTGGAAACATCCCCGGCGCATGGAGTGCTGCGGTCAGTGGTATATAGCCAAGCATGAGGTTTATTATTAGCATTGAACAGCTTATACCACCATTCCAGGCCACGTAAAGAAGAATTAAGCTTCAACTTCAATATTATCTGCTGACATAACAAAAATAATTCCCTCAAGAGTCGTGGGACTATGATTAGTACATGGCTGCTATGTCGCAAAGAAAATGCTGCATGTGCCTAGGTAAATGCGAAAGGAGAAAATCCATCCTAACAGTAGATGGGGGTAGACTCGGAAACGAACATTTATTTTACAGCTAAGACTTTGGTTCAATTTCTCGCCTGCCTCTTTAGTGAAACCTGCAAGGGTCGCCATGTGCAGTGCTAAATATAGCAGCACAGAGAGCACGAACGCATGGAGAAGGGTACTGTTACACATGCGAACAGAGAATGGAAGATGTGTGGCCTTCCCCGACCTTGCTGTTTGTTCTGGCTGCGTAAGCCTGCCGAGTTCACCACGACCCAGGAGAAGGAGCATGCACCCACTTTATGTTAGAAGTCTGCTAAGCAGGTAAGGTTTTGAAGGGCATGTGTTTGTACAGGTTACTTTCGAAAGCAGAGCGTGAAATATATATGAAACATTATATGCATACATCACATGGGTTTTTGTAATGTGATGCATACCATCTTCTAGTGGTGATAACCCAAGCAAAGACCTACGTTGAACTTGATGGTATTTTTCATGGGACATCAGCGGATGTTCTGTGGTGCTGGTGTCACCTGCTCTAGTCAAGTAGACAATGCAGCTCAATATTTAAACCTGGAAACAAGCCAACTGATTCAACTCACAGATACTGATCATGGGCCTTGTCTCAGAAGTAGCCTTGCTCTTTCACCACCGATACTGTCCGAGAGTCTAGTAGTCAAACTCTACAATCTAGGAGTGACATTGGACCATCGAGTTTGCTCCAGGGAGCTTAACAATGCTTGTTAGCAAAAAAAAAAAGCCCTACGCTTTGCAACACTTAAAATAGGAGAGGCATTGCATCATGATTAGACCGTAATTCTGCAGTCACTATACCTTGCACATTCTTAGCTGAGTGAGACAAAATGGAGTACAAAACACTGCACCTGCCTGTTTTTTCTTTGTTTGTTTTTGTTTTTTAAAGCAGAACATTAAAATAATACATATTTGAGAATCCTCTGCTGATTCGCGGTTCATAACTCAGCTGGATACGAAAAATACTTCCTTGTGCAGCTAACATACTGGGTAATAGGCCTCATGTTCATCAGGGGAAGGCCTAGCACTACAGTTTTACCTGGAGCCTAGGCTATAAACAGGGTTGATGTGAGAGCATCTTCACACTGCAGTGTGTTCAATAAAGGAACAACCTACCACCCTTCCATGGCAACAACAACTGACAGACCTTGAAAAAACTCATGGCTATGTAAATCATCGAGGTTTTCACTAAATAATTAACTCCTTACTTAGCACCGCCAAATCGTCCTTGGTCATAGCAGACAGTGGCTAGAGGCAGACATACATTTACAATCAGCACTACACATGCGTTTGTCACCATAGACGAACAAGGTGCAAACAGCAGCAAGAACACGAGCAACTAAATGATGAATTCACTCCAGACAAGTGCTAACCCAATTTAGGGAATAAAGCAAGCCATTACTCTCTTCCGAGAAGATTTAGGGAACAACCATTTTCTTTTAAGGACAACAGCATGGCAGAGATTGTTATATGAGATCATCATTTTTCCCGTACAATTAAATTCATTAATTGTGATGACCCTATGAGCTGGGTGTACATCTTCCCTGCTTGCAGGCAGGCATGAAGGACCTGTTTGGGCCGGCCTCATTTAAAAATAAAACCAAACTACAGCACTGCCAGTTATGTGAGGATCGCCAGCCCTGTCCCTCTCCAATTTGCTTCTCATTTGCGTGAGCTTCATGGCATTTGGATGTAGGACATGCCACAGTCAGCGCAGGACACAGATAGACTGGTCAGGATCAGTTTCATCTTCTGGACCTCGTGCACACGCACGTCTTTGGTCATGAACTATTTATGAAGATATTCCTAAGTGAAAATCCCTAGATTTCAAGGAGGATAGTAAACGCTTTTCATTATGAAAAAGCTATATGCATACGTGATTAAGAAAACAATTTAAGCTCTGCCTTGACACAAGGAATATATATTCTGCAAAATAGTGCTCTTTCGTTTATAAGCAGGCTTTGTGGCTAAACTGACATGCAAAAACTGTACCTGCAGGATAACGAATAGAAATAATCTTTTAGTATTGCTCCATTGCAAAACTGGATGTTCACAGATTAAAGGCAAAAGTACAGAAAATCTTCTGGTGCAACAATGTGTGCACATTTTCTTCTGCACAAATCAAAACTGGTACTGTGCTTCATACTGCAACAGAGCCTTTCTGCTCTAGGAATGTGTTTACCAGAAAATTCAGGTGTATGATTATGGTAATACAGTAGCACAGATCCTTTCTCGACACAAGGCCAACATTAATTTCACTCTAAAAGTAGTAAATCTTCATAAAAAAAACATTGAAAGGTCTTTCCATTGTCAACCGTATTCACACAAAAAGTGAACAGCAAAAATGAATGAAAAGAAAAATGTAGCTCCCAAACTGCACGGGGTGGGGGTAAAACAAAGTGCAAGAGAACTAAAAGAAAGATAATGCTGTGCACTCAAGGACTCCCCTGAAGGACACATCGAGGTGGAAAACTTCCTGTACAACTACTGCCAATCAGACTCGAGCCTACTCAGAGGCATCTTTATGTACCTTGAAGATATCTGCCAGGTCTTTCTCCTCAGGTGGTAGGAAAACCAGAATCATCATTCTTTTTGATTACTCGATATCTCAGTAACAGACAACATTGTGGACCATAACATTTTCTTTGAATGAGAAAACAGGGCCATGTCTCAGGCAAAAAACGTGTGCAGGCGCAAACTTGTCCTATCGCATAAAATACAATAGATCAGAATTGGCAGATTAACTCAGAATAAATACGTAAACTCTACATGTAATGAGAAAGCACAAACAGCAGTTTCAAGTGTTTGCCGGCAACACTGAATACTACACACCAGAAATATGCTCTAAGATCATAAATGGCCAGGAACATATAAGCCTCGGATGTAGAAGACGTAAATGCAACCAAGGATAAAAAACAACTGATATATTGGTTATGTCAGAGCTTACATTAAAAAACCCACAAATCATCAGAAGAATCCTCCTGCAGTTCAACATCTTAGTCAAGTTCACTCGAGCCATGGTACTTTAAAACTGGACAATTTCATCACAATGTACGCCAGGCTGAAATAAATCTATTCAAAAGCACAATAACAAAAACTTGCTAGGCCCAAGCTTATAGAATTTAGAGCACACACACTTGGGGCGTGGAAGATCTCCAACTCCCTGTGGAGCAAAGAGGCGGATTCAAAATATCCTCATGCAGCATCTTGGAAAAAAAGCCCAGAATACTTGCAGAAACCAATTTTTCTCTCCATCCTTGACTGAAAACGTAAATCAGATCACGCAAAGCTGAACAAGCAAAGTTGACTGAAACATAAAACAAAGTGGGCCTATGCCTTCAGAGTACTTAGCCCATGTTTTTGAAAAAGCATGAGAATACAACTGGTGACCCATTTCGGCATCTCATCATTCAAGAGAGGCCCAAATATGATATTGCCATGGCAGTGAAAATAAATGTGGCCAAATAACACACATTATTTAGAGCAACTGAATACATACAAATTCAAACAATTATTATTGCAACACAAAGATCAAATTCAAGTTAATTATCACAGTACAGCAAAATTGAAATGAGAAAAACATTTTTACTGCATCACAGATTACAAAATAATTATTGGTTTATATAAGCAAACAATCTCTCTCAATGTTCTCAAGGTCTCTTCATTGTGATAGTACCACACTGCACAAATGTAATCTTGCATCCTTGTACCTGTTAAATACCTTTTTGTTAAAACCCATGGAAAACCCATGGAACAAACTATATATGCAGATGAGAAGAATGTAATATGATATTTAGCACTATTGTTGGGGTGGGAGCATCATGATTCCCTCGAGGCTGCGCTTATCATGAGTCATGGCCACTCTCCACACTTAACAACGGTAATAAATTGCACATGCACTCTGCACATATACTATATATTCACTGAAAAAAATAGTTAAAAGGTGACCTATACCATGCCTTGAAAGATCATAAAAATGTTACAAGACCTGCAGGTCGAGTAACTTGAAGAATCTACTAGACCTAACTGAAATGTACTTGACCTATAAACTGGTCTCTAATTGTTTAATCCTAGGCAAATATTTTAATAACAGAGCCATCTTTTTCTTCATTCTCACAAGTGCACCCTCAAATATGTGAGTTTAGCATTTCTGCTTTACACATTTTTCTTTCTTTGATTAAATGCACTAAACTTTTTCTCCATGTACAATAGGAATCTAGCCCACATATAACACATGGTTCCTAACTTGCTTCTTAGTTTACTGACACTGGCATCAGGGCAGGGGTAGAAATGTATCTCAGTTAATGTTTAAACACTCACTTTTAATAAATACGTTACTAAAGCATGATGTGGTAGCACACAGACATTTACAGACAGTAAATTTCCCATTAAAATGGCCAAAACCTTTCTCACAACCTTGCAGCTTTACTGATAAAAACTACAGTGTATTAAAAATAATCTGTGAAAATATTATGAAAACATTTATCATTTGCACATTAACAAGTAAAGTGTTCTGATTTGTTTTTATCCTATTAAAATGTTTTTTCAAGTACAAAAATGGGCTTTCACAACTACTAAAATATATTTTGAAATGTTTGTGCAGTTGACTTAGTTATTTAAATGTTGTGTTAGGAACAATCTGACACCCTGCAGCCTCTCATTTCACACTCTTTGTACAGCAGGTCAGACAGTTCACTTTATAAAATCCTTGAACTCTGCAGTTAGAGAAGTCAACTGACTTCTGACCTCTTTCTCTGACCATAAAACAAATGTGAGGAGCTAAAAAGAAGATTTAAAGGCATTTTAATGGTTCTTTACTTTCAGTGAGTGCAGAAAACAGAACACCTGTTCTTTCTCAACTGCAAGAAGAGGCCAGTAGGTCGTAAATTTAGCTTGCCCTGATAAAATCTGACTCACAATAGCCATTGGGCAGGTAGATTTTTAGAGGCCTGTATATTCCAGGTTCAAATGCACAACACTACTGAAACTGGCAAAACATGTTTTAAAATGCAGACAACTCATAACATAACTTTTTCCAGTGTATTTCATTGTTCTTTTATGATTTACTTCATTTTCTACCCAGCTGTGCACGGTCTTCAGTGTTAACCTGCCATAACTTGCCTCAACTGGCTTTCTTTTCTCTTTTTTGCAGGGCCGTTGGCTGCTGGGCCTGACCTTCGGCCAGGCCTTGCATATAATCTGCTGTGAATGGCCCAACCCTGCAGCTTCGATTCTTCAGCCATGCTCGGCTGGGAGCTAGGTCTGGCCTATAGCCAGGTCCACCACCCAAACCACTAAAGCCAGTCAACCCTTGTAGGGAACAGCCTTTCGCTATGCACATCAGGAGTTTGGAAGATGGCCTTCCACTCAACCTGCTGTTTTCAACCAAAAACCATGGCCAATGGCCTTAGCCCATGGGCATTGAGAGCTGGGTGGAGGGTCTGTTTCTAGACCTATGCATTGAGGGTTAGGCACAGATCCTTTCTTGCAGCCTGTCCCTGAACCCTAGACATTCCCATCAGCTTACCCCAATGGTGCATGGCTTGATATTTGCTAGTTAAAATGTTTGCCTTTTTTTTTTTTATCATCAGAATGAAATTCTTGAGTTAGAAGTGATTCGAAAGTCAACCACAAAATGGTGGTCTACTCCGGCACCTAAAATGGCACCTAGAATTTGATCACTCGAGTCTTATGTCGATTTTGGTGTTTTTTCCTGGTGTGGTACTTGACGTTTCGATGCCTCTGCCTACCACTTCGACTTTAAGAAAAGAAAGAAAAATACAGATATCTGTCACTAAAGGAGGAAACCTATAATAGCCATACTGCCAACCACGACTCACTAGACAAAATGCTTCTTTCACGCACTACTGCAAAAGAAAAGGGGTCTGGCTCAAACGGCAGCAAGGCTGGGCCAATATAAATGAAACAAGAAAAAAGCCAACGCTGACTCATCCATCTGCTCTTTTCAAGTCGGGAAGCATAACTGAATTAACGCTCCCACAGTTAAATTTAACAATGTCAATGGCATCATATCACATATATTAAACAATGATGCCTAAAACAAAAAGACCAACAATGAACAAGCATTAAAAAAAAAAAAAAAAACTCAAGAACATAATTTGCACTTGAACAGTAATAAACATTAAAATCACATACAGATCACATATATACAATAACAAACATTGATAAAAACAGTATCCAGGTTCTGAACAATTTATTGAAAAACAGAACAGAGCCTTAATGGTTCAAACTTAGCTCCTAGTTATAGAGCCTAGTCCAAAGGCACAACATTCTAAGTCATACACATGGTAAAATACAGAGGTAATGTGTGTTCCAGAGCATCAAGTCTATTATTTTCCCTGTTTGCCCAACAAACTTCACTTGTGCTCTCTGGGTGTTCTTTCTTGTTGACGTGTTTCGAACCCACAAATCTTAGGGGTTCTCTTCAGGACTCAGAACTCACGGATGCACTAAAAAGAAACAAACACAAAATGTACAAACTACTAAAACTACTGCAGTGCCTTTTACCTGCTGTCTGCGGTCTTAAACCATCTACAATTTACTTCATTATCAGGAAAAACTGGAAAAAAGCCAGTCCTGTGCAACTTCCTATCCCAGTAGGAGGAGAGCCTTTCTTCTGTTTAATGTATTCTGCAGTGTGTCACCCGCCACTATTCTGAATTGAGAACCACAAGTGAAATGTCTCACGCACGCCGGCTTGTTTCAACTAAACTGAGGCCCCAGCTACCAATCACATCTCTGACTGTAAAACAAGGTGCTGACACCCAAAAGCTGTAAAAGTACAGATTGCTACATCTTGATCTGTTAGATCATAAGAAGATACAATGTTACATAAACCGAGACCAAAAGGCTACAGAGGCCGGGTCAGTATAATATTATGGCAGGCAGCTACAACTTAAACTGTTGGATCATAGAACAATACAATGTTTAATGTAACCAAAATGCTTCGGAGGCCGTGTCAGTAAAATGATAAAACATCAATGAAACCCACATTGCCACTAAAGGTAGAACTGGACCAACCGAGCGGGCCCTCGCTAAACCTGTTGTCAAACACACAGGTGTCTTATTGTGCACATCAAAACCAATACACTCCGGCCCCAAATGAGGAGGAATTTTAAATCCTATTACTTCGGAATATACAGTTACTAAAGACCTCACTGTCGGACCACCGTGAACTCTGGGGTGGACGCATTCAAAATCTCTCCTGTGAGATAAAACCTGTCTTAATTCCATCATATTCTCAAACAAAATGGAGCAATTTTGAGACGCCATGAACCAATATATTACTCACCATCTTCCCACACGCAATTACACAGTTGTAGCAACTCAATTCCAATGTTACCTCTAAGGTGCGCTTCTGGGCGGCCACGCACACTGCAATTGATCTCTGCGCAGGAGGCACACAGGAGCGTGCATTTCAAAAGACAGACCTTTAAGGTTTAAGTGAAGAAATGTGTCAGAAGATAGATAAAACAAAGGAGGCTAAATAAACCTGAAAAGCAACCATTCACATCTGTGGATGGTGTGATCTCCATCGTATTTGGCGGCATTTAACTTTTATTGGAGTTCAGATCACAAAGACAAACGCTGCCAAATACAACAGAGATCATCCCATTCACATAGGTAAATGATTGCTTTTAAATATTTTTCAGGGCTCTTGCAGGGGTGCTTCCCGTTTAATTTATTTGCCTGCCCATCAGTACAAAACTTTGGTTTTAACTATATACCTTGTGGAAAGGTGGAACTCCTTCTCACTGTAGTGTAAAGCTGTTTTTTCTAAAAATGTCATTCTTTATGTTCTAATCTGTTAGCAATAAAAGTTAAAGAATGACGTTTTGGAAACCATGGCTGCAAGATTCCTCACTGTGGGCACAGAGAGGCCTGTCAAAATTTGCTGATTCCCTTTAACTTCACTACACACTACAGTGAGATTTCCATTTCCACCGTTTTATTTTTCTAAAATGGGATGTTTCATTAAATCCTAAACTTTTGTACAAGTGGGTGAGCCATCAAATTAAAGGGGAGAGCCTGTGCAAGAGTCCAGCCATGAAAATATTTAACAGGAAAAGTCTACACCGTGTCACATAAATATGATAAAACCTCTACAAAACTCAAAGGTGTATTTCTTTAACAAGTGGAAGCTTTGACATTAATACTCAGATTATAGCACTGTATCGAGAAGTACTTTATTTAAACATGAACCATGAGTAAACTAGGAAGCAAAGCAATTTTCCTGTGAACCCTGTATGTGGCCCAGGTAATTATTGAGCAATATTATAGCCTACTAAATCAAACATAGGTTTCTTTACAACTGATGTTCTCAACTCACATACTAGAAAGAGCTTTTTTTATGCAATATTGAGGGAAAAAAGAGTTTTGCTAAAATATTTGCCTAAGATCACACAATTTAAATGGGGAAGCCATAATTTATGCAGGGTTCCTGGTGTCACTTTGTACAAATCAGGCAGTAAATGGGTATCTATTTGACTTTTCTTATGTTAAACCTTTCTCTTTACCTCTTTGTGCACTCTTCTGCAGTTTTATATAGCACGAACAAGACCCAAAGGTATTGGAGCAATTTACATGTGCACCAGTTACATTACACAAGGTCACCATTCACTGATTAAAGACATGAGGTGATTAAGTGATTTGCCCAGATTTAGAAAAGGTTAAGGGGCAAATTTATACTCCATTTGTGCCGAATTTGTGTCTTTTTTTTTTTTTTTTTTTTTTTAACGCAAATTCGGAGCAAAACTAACTCCATATATATATGTTGACGCTGGACACGTCTAACGTCCAAATATTGTAGTTTGCACCATTTTTTAGATGCGTGAACCTACTTTGCGTCAATGACATGCAAGGCAGGCGTTCCCATCTAAAAAAAATTGCTAGCCCCATATTCATCCCCCGTGCAAAAATGATGCACGGGTGGGAGAAGGGGCTAAATAATGGTGAAAAGCTTGCTTTGCACTTTGACGCCTAGGTCAGACCAGACACTAGGGGACCTGTGGACCCATTTCCATGGTTGAACACCATGGGAAAGGGTCCACAGGGGCCCACCTCAAGCCCCAGGAAACCCCCACCCACACCAGAGAGACAGCGGAGGATGGGGGACCCCATCCCAGGTAAGTAGGGTAAGTATAGGTAAGTATTTTATTTTTTAAATTAACGTGCCATCGGGGCCCAACTTGGGGTCCCTTGCATGGCACAGGGTGCAATGGCCATGCCCAGGTGACACTGGTCCTCCTGTGCAGGCCATAGTGGTGGTGGGCATGACTCCTGTCTTTTCAAAGACAGGAGTCATGTGGTATGGATGGTTTTGCGTCAGAAAATGACCTAGGATGGTTAGAGGCATTTTTTTTGCCTCTAACCAGCCTAATGTCATTTTTGGTCTAAAACCCTCTTCTCCCATTCCACCACCCACGACCGGCTAGTGTCATTTTTTTTTTTTACGCTAGCCCACCATTGCGTTGGCTTGTGGTATACCATAAATATGGAAACCGGTTGGCACTCTGGAATGACGCAAGCCGGCAGTATACTCTTTGACGCAAAACTGCGTTCGTGCAGTTTTGCGTCAAAAAGTATAAATATAGGCCTAAGTTTATTCTGAGACTTGAATCTGATTCCCCTGCTCCAAAGTCAACAACTCTGGTTATAACGTAACATCCGGGGTACAGGGAGGGGAGGCAGGCAGAAGCCACATGAACGCTTGCTTCGGTATGGGCACGAGGTTCCAAAAGAACCTTAACCTAAGCCAGAACCCGGCTTCAGGCCTAAGTTTTCAGTGGCTCGCCCACCTGTAATGTTTCGTAAACATTTAATTACACTAGAAGCTACTATTCTTAGTTTATCCACCCAATAAACACATCCTGTATTCAGATTTAAATATTGCTATTTATCTATATCTTACCTCATTTTTCTAAGTATTGTATATTTCTATTTGATTTTTGACAGCCTCTTTGTAAACCACTCAGATGCCTGTTGCCTCTTGTGTATGCTACAGAAAGCTACAAAAATAAAAACATGCATTTTTTAGGACCGAACAAAAAAAATCATTCACATTTCTTATACTAGCGGAGCACTGAATTCTACATTTGTACATCACCTGAAAGCATTACTTAGCTGGTCTGATAGAAAGGTTCAGAATTTATCACTGTGTTTTCAGTGCTCTAATAGCATATTTCTACATATTTAACAGTACCCCAATTCTCTTCATTGTCATGGTTTTTTTTTTTTTTTTAAACAGAGAGGGAGAGAATGTATAGGTATTTGTATGACATTGGAGCACAGTTTGGTATTTCATATGACACTCCGAACATTTCCAGTGTGGATCAGAGTCTGATTCAGTTTTGGAGAGTTATGCTGTCAGCAGTATGCGGGTGTAAGTTCTTATTCACTGTGACATTTGGCGACCGGGTGACACTGGAGTGAAATGCCACATGCCCCATAGTATGTATGTATGTATGTATATATATATATATTCATAGATGACATCTTCATCATTTGGTATGGTGAAGAACATGAGTTGGTAAGACTTATAAAATCATAGGAGAGGAATCCATACAAATTGAAATTTACATTTGACATCAATGTCAGTAGATTAACATATCTGGACCTAACGATATATATACAAGAAGATAAAGTATGCAGCAAATTATATAGGAAACCAACAAGTTGTAACAATTTATTGCATGCTAATAGTGGTCATCCACTAGCCCTCAAATGGAGTACACCATATGGAGAACTAACTAGGGCTCGAAGGAACTGTACGGAGGACGAAGTATTTCATAACAAAGCGAAGGAAATTTGTTTAAGATTATGGAACGTAGGTACTCACGGAGTGTTGTAGAAAATGCTATAAAAAGAGCACATAAAATAGATGAGCTTCTTATTCCAATTTTTTTTTAAAGTAACGTGGAAGAAAAAGATCAAATATTTCAGTACATTATGGAGTTCAATGCCTCAAGTGAATCAATTAAACAAGCACTACAACAACACTGGAGAATTTTCACATTGGAAACCAATATAACGGATAAATTGAGAGACTATCCTATGATACCATACCAAAAAACTAAATAATTGGGACAATATTTGACCAGTAGTCATATGAGAGATACTAGTAACAGAGAAACAGCCAATTTTCTGCAAACCCAACAAAAACCCTTCTGGCGATGTCATAAATGTAAAGCATGTCAGTTTTCACAAAACATGAATGAATTCAGATCATCAAGTGGGAAAAGGTTTCAAATCCATCAATGGATTACATGTGAAATATCATATGTAGTTTATGTATTAGAGTGCTGATGTGGAAAACAATATGTAGGGAGCACTATTAATAAGTTGAAACCACAAATTATACAACACTTAACAGCGATACTGTTAGACTTGGCATCATTGACGTGGTCTCCCCTAACTTTTTGCCTCTGTTTCCCAGGTTGTTGATGTGTGCTGGCCCCTGTTTTTTGCTGTTTTTGTTACTCTGGGCACTTTACCACTGCTATCCAGTGCTTAGGTGCAAATGCTCCTGTATAAAATGTGTAGGTAATTGGCTTTCTATTATTGTCATATTTGATTTACTGGTAAGTCCCTAGTACAGTGCACTAGAGGTGCCCAGGGCCTGTAAATCAAATACTGCTAGTGGGCCTGCAGCACTGGTTGTGCCACCCACAATAGTAGCTCTGTAATCATGTCTCAGACCTGCCACTGCAGTGTCTGTGTGTGCAGTTTTAAACTGCCAATTCGACTTGGCAAGTATACCCACTTGCCAGGCCTAAACCTTCCCTTTTCTTACATGTAAGACACCCCTAAGGTAGGCCCTAGGTAGCCCCATGGGCAGGGTGCAGTGTATGTTTAAGGTAGGACATATACTAATGTGTTTTACATGTCCTGACAGTGAAATACTGCCAAATTCGGTTTTCACTGTTGCAAGGCCTATCCCTCTCATAGGTTAACATGAGGGTCTCCTATATTATGGTATCCAACACATCAGTGGAAAACCCACAGGTGGAAATCGTGAACGCTTCTTAAGACAATCAGAATCTAGGTGGATTATCGTACTAAACACTGAGCATCCCTGGGGTTTGAACCAAGACGCAGAACTTCATGTATTTCTATAATTATGAACACCTTAAAGACAGTCCAAATAAGAACTATGATGAACTTCAGAATCGTTTTTTCAAAGTGCAATATGGACACAAACAAACTATTTAAAGAAAATCCCTTTCTTGATTGTTGTCAGACAGTGTAGAGGGTTATTTGGGGAAGAGCGTGAGAAGTTGAGTCTGTGCCTGGGGGTGTCGCAGAAAGAAGACTGGGTAGGACACAAGCTGCAGTGAATTAGGAAAGGACCATGTTAAATTTAACAAAACTCCTCTCAGCATCTTCTATTGGACTTCAAAGATTGGATTATTGCATGAGCTGCATGACGCCCTCTCTGAAATTTTTCGTTAGACAATACAGTTTGAATAATAACACTTAAAATATAAGTTACCATTTGGTTCATTTGTGTAAAAAATTAAACTGTTCTTTTACCTGATCACCCAAGAGATAGCAGGCTTGCTTGCATAATAACTAATGGCAAGTTCCATCTGCGCACACATCTCTGAATAATGTGCACAAAGCCACTGCACTGCTGCTCACCAAACAAAATAATTAGAGGGAACATTGCTCAACTCCTTGCCTCACGGTTCAGGAAGGAAAGGGGTCGCACTCAAACTCTTAAGTGAGGCTTCGGTCACTTTAGGTGACGTGTTATTACCCCGACACACAAAACCTCAGAGGAAAATAGCCGAAAATACACTCTTCTGTCATTTTGTACTGCAACGAGCACAAGCAGAGGGATAAGCCAATACTACCACCAAGTGAATGCGTGCATATCTATCACAGTCACCAAACTGTACCCAGAGTTGTTCAAAGTGGATTCTGGGACATGTAGTAAGACCCACCGGGATCTATCTAATCAAATCCGAAATCAAACAGAACCCACAAGTGTCAGAAACACAATCATGATCATTTTACTGAGGTGGGTGATCACATCAGGGCATACACTTCACCCCGTAATACCAAATGTGTAATTAATTTTCAATGGACAGCCGATGCTCGCCC
Organism: Pleurodeles waltl; assembly: GCF_031143425.1. Classification (NCBI taxonomy): domain Eukaryota; kingdom Metazoa; phylum Chordata; class Amphibia; order Caudata; family Salamandridae; genus Pleurodeles; species Pleurodeles waltl. The sequence continues at coordinate 702,206,228 of NC_090437.1, forward strand.
ACTGGTGACTGCCACTGCTTATCACTACTGTGTAATGTACACCAACGCATAAATTTATTTTAGAAGTGGGGTATCCAGGACTGAGCCGGGGCTAGAAGGATCAACTGCAGCGCATAATGGATGCTAAATACCTCTTTCTCACAAAAACACAAAAATCCATAACGTCTCAATACTTTCACAAATAAAAAAACAGAATGGTGGATTCTTCAGCCTTCCTTTTTGATTTCTCCTTAGTCCATATCTATTTCAGTTTCCTTTTCCTTATTTATCAAAGAAGAAGTACACACTACCGCTCTGTATAATTACGCTCCTGCGAAGGCAAATTACAGCACTCTGATAAATATCACACTCAAGGGGTGACAAGTGCAGAGACGCAGACCAAGTGCTTTTCAGGTAACAGGCATGGCCCCTGTTGCCCGGTGATCAGCGTGCAGTAAAATCGAGTAAGGAAACAAATGAATTAAAGTTTTCTATCAAAGCTAACACAATAAGAAAGCTGCCACTAGCACCGCAGTCATATGGCAAAGGGCGTAGGAGACACTGGTGCAAATGTGTCCTCTAGTGGTCAGTAGAGTGCATTACGCACATTTTTCAAGCGCCTTACTGGATTCTACTCTCCATTCGAAGCCTTGAAAGCCGATGGCTTCATGTTCTTGTTGCTGGTCTCTTGCAGCTCCCGAAGCCGTGGACATCATGTCTATATATAAATTAACGTTCCAATCGGGAATATACGTTGCCCTTACAATAAGTTAGGTGTCTATATCACTTAAATGTTTGCCCGCTTAAATCAATTAAATAACTTGAGTTGATCCTACCAAAATTAAAATCAACCTCCTCTTTAGAGAAAAAAAAAACAAGTAGAGATTTAATGATAACGATATTAAAAACTGCTAGCTCCGACTGCTTTTGACATTTTCAAAGCACTGCAAAAATGAGACCTTGATTTATAGTGAAGGCTCCCAGTTTTCCATTTCTACGGATGTTTACAATAGTTACAGACAGCCATCATATATTTCTGTGGTTTTAATTGTAACTATGCCAAAATATTGAAAATTTGTCTTCATCCTAGTGATCCTTGATGCAGTCATCAACGACTGCTGGGCCAATAGCTGGGCAGTCTCAAATGCAAGGGGGTTCAAAAGTGGCAAGCGTAGGTTTTAGGCAGTTTCCATTTGCATGTGTAGTAAAATGCACACATGTGCATGTCCTGAGACTGTTCTGCCTGTGAGTGGTGCATTTTATGTGACGTCTTATAGTGCAAGAGACAACGGGACATCCATCTGCAAGCGTACCTTGAATAATTAAACAAAGCGTGAAAATGTACTATTTTCAAATCAAGTACGGGAAATATAGATAAAAGAGCAAACAAACAGAAAGATCTAAAACATAAATGCCACAAATCGTGAGCTCGGATTATAATCAAAAGTAATGGTCTGGAACTCTCAGTGGTTACTGCCAGTGACCTGCAAGTCACACATAGCACTCAGTAGCGGACACTTCCTACACTGGAACACCTTACGCAGTATTTCATTACTGTTATTACAAACTAAGGTAGAACAGTTCTTAAACCAATGCCTAGTTAAGCGTTACGGATACTGTGAGAAGTCAATAAAACCAACGAGCAGTAAGACTGCATAGTATATATTACTGTAAAATTGAAATATGCTGTACCCCTTTTAGTGAACCCAAATATAGTAATCTCACAGATGTGCATTGTTTCTATACGTGAGCAGTGATTTGAAATAATGTTAACAGACTTTCTTCGGGATCTCGTAATCAGACAATGTGCACTAAATTTTACAAGATGTCTCTCGTAAGAACAATGTGTTTATCTGTTGGCCCTACCAATGCCAAGGATCAACTCACACCGATACACTATTCTTGATGCCGTTTACGCATTTTCTTCACAGACCCGGGATGAAGTCCTTACTTTTAAAGTCAAGTACACATTGTCACTTTTCCAGCAACAACACACATTTCAATAAAGCGGGTTTACTTATTTTTTGGCATCTATTTCTTTAAAAAGCTTTCTATTCACACTGAATATTTAACCCTCTAGCAATTGTCTTGTGAACACTGTGACTCGCTCAGCTTCACTGTAGACACCATCCTAAACACTGTTAAATATACAGTCAAATTAACTGAGGCAACCGACTATCAGGTTTTTCTTTGTACCAAATGTAAAACATTCTTACAATCATTGTAAAGTTTCCAGCCCTCTCCAGGATGACCTAAAAAAGTGCCCTCATCACCGGCCTAGCAAAATCAACCATTGCTTCCTCATCACGTGCTCAATGCTGTGGTCAGGCCAGTTGTCGGCCTAAATATCTCCTCTACCAAACCTAAACTTCAAGAACTCCACTGACTCCCGCCCCAGCTGAAAGTCAGTGGCGCTGAAACCTGTGTGTGTGTGGGGGGGGGGAGGCGAGGGGAGTGTGCTGCAGTACCTCCTTAAAACTTGAAATCACTTAATGGAGAATGAAAAATAAAAGCACCTTTCTAATGTGTTTCTTTTGGCAGCATTGCTTGTGTTTTCAAAAAAAGATGGTCACATATCAACATGCCTTTAGTGAGATTACTGGCTAGCACCCGGCTCAAAAAGTGTTTCAGCACCACTGAAGGAAGAGTTCTCTTTACCTTAATTATCCTACAAACAAGCAAGCAAATAGCCAAAATACAATTCATTGAAGACAACTCGAAATAGTAAAGACCTCGAACTCAGGAACCGTTCACAGTAAAAAATATAGAGGCGCAGATAAAACACTTTTCAGCAAGCCGCAACTAAAGCTTAGCCTACCAGAGTGCTATTATCACTTCTACGCCATGTACTTGTGAATTCTCACACTTGTTATGTCTGACTTGATATCTGTAGTGCTTTACCACAATAGAGTCATAATGTGGAATGCAATCACTTTGTGTAGTCTGTGCTAAATTTAATTAAATTCTTAGGATATGGAGCAACCACATAATTATTTGTGGGGATTTCAGGAATAACACAAGAAAAAACTCCCTGAAAGAGGGTAGTGACATGGAAAAAAGTTTAGCAAAATGTATTCAGATATTCTCTCTTCTAGAAGCATGCTGTTGCGATGAAACCCTCCTGTAGCAAGGTAAGCAGTCCCATCGTGTTAACCACCCTTTTCTGACCAGCCATGAGATGATTAATTGATTGAATGATTTTTTAATTTATACAGCGTGCTCGTACCCTAAGGGTGTCCTGGCGCTATGGACGGAAAAGAGGTGCACTGTTCTCAAGCAAAAACATAAAAGTGCCTTTAACTGCTCTATGGAAAATGAAGAGATTGGGTTCTGCACAAATGACAGGCGAGAAATTGTTCCAGGCCTGGGCAGTCAATGCAGAGAAAGCTCACCCACCTCTGCGCATCTTGGTGAAGTTAGCCATATTTATAACGTGGAACGAGATCACATAGGAAGAGATGAGAGGTTTTACAACTTCTGGACACAGAGCCACGCATGGCTATATGACAAAAATAGAGGGCCTTGAAAAGACATTGTCCGCACACAGTAACCAACGAATAGCTGCAGGATAGACAGAAATGCAGCTGCATATGTTAAGACCTGAAATAAAAGATCAGCTACATTTTTAACAGTTGCAGCTTAGAGAAATGATGATTGGAAAGTCCAAAGAAGCGTTACAGCAGTGCAAACTACTGGTGAAGGGACTGGACTAATACTTACTTGAATGGATTAGGAAGCAGATAAATACTCTTCCACAAAACTTTCATCATAAAAACAGGTAGCCATACGTTTATGGGTTCGAGCTTTGAATGAAAGTTTGGTATGAAAACGGATTCCTAACTTACGCACACTGAAAGATTGAGTGGGACAGACACCTGAAGATTTGGGCCACTAACTCCAAATCTAGATCTAAGATTTGCCAAACATCAAAATCAGTCTTGTCAGTGTTGATCATGAGAGAGTTTACATTCATCCAGCTGGCCACTGAGCAAAGGCAGCTTCTGAACTGGTAGTGAACAAGTTCAGGCTCTTGATCCAAACCCAGGAAAATTTGAGTATCTTCCGCATAAAAACAGAACTGGGAATCTCAAAACGCTAAACAGTCAGTTAGACGAGCCACACAGATTTTAAATAGCTTGAGGCTCAACAAAGAACACTGGGGGACCTTGCAGTGACTGTTTTGAACTTGGAACAATAGTGGACCATGGAGACTGCCCAAGTACATTCTTTCAGGAAGAAAGTGAACCAACGGAGTATGTTGTCCTTTAGACTAAGTGCAGAAAGGATGCTCAGGAGATGATAGCGAGAAACTATGTCGAAAGCCTTCAAAAGGTCAAGAAGAATCAAAGCAGCAGAGCCCTAGCATCCACAACCATCAAGATGTCACTGCTGGCAGCCAGCAACATGTTGTTCAGAACAGAGGTTGGATCAGAAACCTGATGATTGGTAAGTATTAAGAAATATTATCTTGTACATATTTTGATAATTGTGTCTTAACGCAGCCTTCTGTAATCTTAGCTACCAGACGTAGTAAAGATATTGGGTGATAAATGGATAGTATTGCAGGATCCAGCGAGGGTTATCAAAATAACCAATGTTTTCCATAGATCAGACACCTTGTCTGAAGAAAGTATAACTGTAAATTGATTTTATAATAGGGGCGACACACAGGAAGCATAACCTTGTTTATATTATTGAGCGTGCATGATTATCTGAGAGCCCTCCGAGGTGATCCAGGTTTTCTTTCTTTCCATTTTACTAGCGCAGCTGGGACTAAGGTTATTCCCAAAGTGTACCCCAAAATACACTAATAGGTGCCTTATAACCCTCACAATGAGTTGGGGAGACTGACAGTTGATGGCAGCTGAAATTCCAGTGGAGGGCGAAGCGTCCTTTTTCCTAAAGCACTGAGAAAGGAGTCGAACTACCATCAGTGCATGCATGTGGGCGTTGTGGGAAGCATGCAGGACAAGCAATCCCTGTGTGCACGGGGAACGTTGCCCAACACCTACATACAAGTTTGGGGAAAGACCACGTGGTTGCTCCTTGTAGTGAGCATTAGCTAATCAGTGAGAGTCTGAGGAATTCATTTTAAGCTCCAGTCACATGGCAACTGCTCTGCAGAAAAAAAAGTTTGAACAACACTATTTTTCTGCTTTTTCTCCTCTTTCTTTTTCTTTTTTTTTTTTTAAGCGCTGACTGCACACCTGGCCAGGAACACTTCACCCCCCAGCTTGAAGTGTCTGGCCCTTCTAAGCAGAAATTAACACCCTGTGGCCTTCTCTTTAGCGCTGTGTTGGATGTGGTCTCGAAATCATAAAGACCAACTCAAGAGGTCAGCAATGCTCCACATGGACTATACATCCCTATGATGAGTGGGTGCCTACTTTCAGCCATTCCTTGTCGAAAAAGCCCAAGACCACATGCCCAATTCTGGTCGCCAGGGTTATGGACTTTGAATATGGCAGGTTATTTGATTGTTTATGGTGTCCAGTGCATCAACCAGATAAGAACTGGTGAAGTTTCAAGACCAGTTAGATAAATTAGTCTGGGCATCTGGTGAAGCTCTGCCGCACCACCACCAAGGAAACAGGACCACGAAGAGCACCCTTAAACTGGTTCTTTCGCCACAGCACGCATGTGAAAAGAAGCCAAGGACTCTGGCAGAAGCCAGTATGCCGACACCAATCATGGAAAAAAAGAAAGCTGTACTGCCCAAGGTCTGGACATTAACTGGCACTTGTGCATGAGGGCAAAAGCACAGCTTAGCAACCTCAAGCCTGACTGGAAGTCATTTTGTGGAATGGAGCCACACAGGAGTGACAACGATGTTTCAGTCTAACTGGCCAGAAAGAAACCTGCTTTTCAAAAAGGTCAAGCATCTGCAAGAAACATTTGAGGACTGTGGCTGTGTGAGAGCATGCATAATCCTGACAATTTATACTGCCTTGCTGTGGGAGCCTGTATTACTCACTTTCAGACAGACAGTGACATGGGTGATTCATAAGTCAGAACTTTGGAAAGTGGTTGTAACTAGTCAGGCTTCTTCTTGCCCCCAACAACCCAAAAAGTCGACCATGACCATCTCTGCATGAGGTATGGGACCCTAAACTCTGATGCTCCAGCGTACCATCCTTGTGTACTAGCACGATTCTAGAACCTTTAGTCGCTCTGCTGTAACAAAAGACCCATTGGAGAGGTAACTTTTCCCCTAAATTATGTCCTGTTTCCATGTCACCAAACAATCTTTGATGGCCTTGTTAACTGGTCTCTGGAAATTTGACTTGAAACCCAGTCACCTGGCACACTATAAGTGTACTATGAGTTAGAATACCAATATCCTTCTGGTTCTACTGAGTGACCTTGCTTGTACCCAGGGCTGCGGAGAAACTAGGCAGAAGCTAGGACATCTCACAACATACTTAATATATTGTAAAGCTTTGTCTTAACATTTTGGTTCCTAATCGCAAAAATATATTAATAACTGCGATCCAATGTTTCTAAGGATAGCCGAGTACTCGCGAACATGCACGTGTAGGATAAGACTGTCACTAGACACCAATGTTATTTGAATTGTGACCACTGATGGCGTAAGACCAACAACACTATTTAGGTTTGTGTCTCTGACCCAGAAGGAGCTAAAACCTACTGGATTGATTTGTTGTTACCCTTTTGCTTGCTCTGCATGTCCTACATAAAAAAGAAAATTTAGTTTTAAAGTCATAGCTCTACCGGGACACTGATTGTTTTGGGTTGTACTTACTATGCCATACTGTATCTAGACTCTATAATATATTACCAAAGTCTCAGTCTCACATTTCAAATTCTAATTACTAGTTTGCACAGGTTTCAGGTGTCACTTAAAAACGTTCTCGGTAAAAAGCCAAATATAGTTACAAAAGTTGTACCGCTTCCCATCAGGTAGTCATATACAAATAAACAATATAAGGGCTTTATTAAGAAAGTATTGTAATTATTTAGAAAAAATAAGACTGCATTTCTATAAAATTGAATCTGTACAGGCTCCAAAGCCTATGGCAAGCCTCAAGAACCGTAACCATCCAACCAACTGTTCCATTTAAACGTTAAAATTGACGTCTACTCTGTACAAGAATGCTTAAACAAAATTCATTCATGTTGACTACATAGCTGGTCATTATGAATGCAGCAGTCTGCATGCTGCAACATCAATGGCCTCTAAAGATAGTGCCACCCTGTCACATCAGATGGGCAGCAGCGGTGCGCTTTAGACATACTTTAATTGGTAAAAATTGCCTTTAAGATTACTAACAAGTGAAGTCAATTTAACTCATCGTGTAATTGCTAAGAAACGAATATCGGACAAAAGCTTGTCTTAGAAATTCATTAAACTTCCCGGATAACATTTTTATTATAGAAATTGCAATACACCGCTTGAGGGCGCCAGAACCCACCAAAAAGTACGCAACTCTTTAATCAAACCGAGAAAACTTAAAAAGATGTAGCAACTAGACGTGTTAAAAACTACCCAGCTGTTACGCACAATGAAAACTGAAAAAAAAACCATGGGTAGTTGCTAAACCACTGCAGTAAGAGGAGAGATGCAATGGGCACCAACGCAAGAGGGCGGCTAATGACTGCATAAGGCGGATTTAAATGTGGTCTCCCATCGGTCCGGATTCAATAAACACGAAAGGCGGTGCAACCCTATTGCTAGGCTCATGTAACAATACAACATTAAAACAGGGCGCTCAGAGGGGCCACGAGTTGGACTCTGCTCACTAAAGTCCAGCGCTTGCGAATGGAAGAAAAGGCGCCTTAAGTCAAATGACTGCGTACACGAATTGACACTTATCAACACGCCGCTTCGCTCAGGAGCATCACAAGTAATTCACGTGGACAGGAAAGTGGATTTACCAGTGTTCTACTATTAGAAAGTTGACCCACCTTAGTCTTTGTGTGGAAGGGGGGAGGTTGCTGGTGTACAGATAAGCCCATGATGGTTTTAGGATGTAAGAGGCAGTCGCCATTTGTGTGTGCATCCTCCCTGCCACTGTCCTCCGAGTGATCAAAGTCATCACTGTCTTGGTCCATCTCCTCCTCTTCCTCCTCCTCCTCACCAGCATGTCCCCCCTCGTCGCCCTGGTCTTCTCGAGTCCCCGTGGATTCGTCGTCCGGCGAGATGAAGCGGTTGTTATTTTCCTCCTGCCGCTCGTGGCCAGGTGTCCCAGGACCACCCCCATTCCGTACAATGTGCCCCACCTCCTGCTGCCGCTGCGCCTGCTCCTCCACCACTCGGTTCATCTGCTCCTCATCTGCCTGGCTCGAGGACGCGTTACCCCGGACGGAGCCTCCAGTTCGCCGCCTCTTGCTGCCCACAGAGAGCAGATCGTGATTCATTTCCAAAAGCCAGCTTGCCACTTCTTGAACCTTGGCTAGGCTGTCTGAAGAAGTGAAGGTTTTCACATTCTGGGGACACAAAAAATGCAAAATTAATGCCAACTCTTACCGCGCTTCACAAACCGTACCCAAGTTAAGAAGTCTTATTCAAAATTAACACAGGCCTAAGGCAAAGCCAGAATGTTTGTGTCCCACGTGACTATATACACTTTGACAGAGGAAAGCAAACTACAATGTGAAGAAAAAAAGACGCAAATCTGCTGGATCTGCATACTATAAACTCCCAAAGATTAGCAGGAAAAGGGTCATTTAAGACAGCCACTTCAACCAAAGAAGTTGTCAACACTCCTTCACTGGGCCTTATTGCTTAATGACCTTCCCTGTGGACCTACATACATTGCATTTCAAAATGGCTACTCAGGATTATTTGCACATGCAGCCATTTCTGTACTTAGGAGTGTTAGGTTTTTCACAGATAGCCCCTTCACATCACAATAATTTATGGTTAATAGGCTAATACAGCAAAATTGCCATCACTGACTTAATCACATTACAAACAGATTACAATGGCTTCTCAGGAGACTTCTCAAAGGGCCAAAGGGTCCTATGCACCATGATGGGGCACACAGGAAACCAGCTAGACTTTGACCATTTTCTGCCTTTATCTCTCTTGCTCTAGAACGTAGTCCGACAATGAAAAATGTCCAGGTCCCAAAAACAAATGATTGCTGGTGCCACCCACCTGCCATCAGATGCTGGTACCTGAAATAACATAACTGGAGGTACCCTGAGTAAAACAATCTATTCAATTCTTATAATTAGTACAACGTACGACCCTTCAATATACAGTTTGCAATCTTAATATACGTTTCAAACATCAAGTAGGTGAATAACATACATTTATCATATAATAATAATCACAAAGAGCAGACAACACACTTACTAAGCAACAATCCTTTCAAATCATGACCAGGGGACCTAATGTCGATGTTTCGACCATTAGACTATTTGCAGGCTCATCAGGACTAGACCTCTGGAACATGTCTCGGCCCATTAGAATTCATAGTAGAACCTCAGCAAATTAATCCAGGTCCAACCAAAAGGAAATCCAGAGCTGCGGTCGCGTATGGATCTAAAAGGGTTCAGCTGTCACGGACAGAAATGGTGGTTAACAGAACTGTGATTTTACACAGTATTCTACTTGTTTATGTAGAGTAGACCAGAGATTATTACCCAATGCTGCCTGTTAACGGTATTTAATCATGTGTGCACTTCACTTTCACGGCGCTGTCTATACTTTGTAGCATTATATGATAAATGTTTTTCACATACTTGATGTTTGAAATGTATGTAAAATTGCAAACTGTATATTGAAGACCTATACATTGTATTCATTACAAGCACTGGCTAGATCGTTTTAATCAGTGTACTTCCAATTGAGTTAGTGCAGGTGCCAGCATCTGAAAGAATCCCACAGGACCATTGTGAACATTATCATCATAGATATATACAGGTCCCTGTGGGCTCATTGGGCTGGTCTTTGTGACTGCATTAACCACCTGCAATCAGCAGCACAGATTATGCCACAGCGCCATGTCAGAAGGCATGTATGCCTACACCTTTGTTTCAACGATAGGACAGGTCAAGATCAAATACGGAAGGTACTTTCCGTGAGGGCAAGCTTTTTACTGTCACTGCCCAAGTAACCGATTCCGATCTCCGATAGTAAAGCTTCCTTGGAATACACTCACCGAAGAGAAGGGGGAAGCAATTTTCATAAGAAATGACACGCTTTACAGACAGTCTACTTACCAGACCAAGACAGGCTTTGTGGCCTACAGCACTGAAACAGCACTATTTACAGAGATGAAGGAGAGACGGCAGAGCTGACACAACCACAGTAGAACTTAAAAATGCCCCAAAGAAATACACGTGCTCTAGTCATGTGCAACTCTTACAGATATGTGTATAGGTTTGCATCTTTAAACAGAATAAGTGGCTCACGCCACGAATGTCCACAGTCGCCTTGTTGGCCGGGTTTACTGGAGGCCTTACTGCTGAGCCGACTACTGTATGTGTAGTGATGACTTTATTTACTATAAATCAGCTTAAGAAGACAGCCTCATCTTAACAACGTTCATGCCTTCCGAGTTGTAGCTTTCCTGCCGATTCATAAAATTCACCTGTTCACCTGACTATCGAGCTGTAGCAGCAATAGTGGGTTCATAGATGCATTTTGACCATTTTAAGAAACAATTAACCTCCGAGCTCTGGAAATTTGGCCTTGATGCCACCCGTTTGGAAGCACGCCAAAGACGCATATAATGAAAATGAAGCATCCATAAAGTAAGACACCTGGCTTCTAAATTTCTCTCTTCAGCCTGAAGTTGTTGTGGCGTGTGCTGAAGGTGGATAACTTGATTAAAGCACTGTGCCTATAGCAACAAAATTCGCCTTTTTAAAAAAGTTTCCAAGATCTTGTCAAGTCTTACTCCCAGATGGGTAAATTTTTTATACTCTCCTATATTGGAGGCACTGGCAATGGGTAATTGCAGATTTTTCTTATTTGACTGAAAGGCTTAAGAGCACAGTCGGTCTGCTGCCACCCCTTGCAACGTAGTCAGAATTAAAAAAATAAAATAAATGGACAGTCTGAACTAAAAGATTAACCACAATACGGCATCATAGCTCTTAGGGCACTCCTGGAGCCCAATGACGAGCAAGTAGCAAAAAATATACATATACTAATATTCTCAGATCTCAGAGCAGACATGAAGAGGAACTACACGATGACTGCTGCTGTCTGCTAGCTAGTCCCACGACTTCAAGATCTGTCAGGCCGTGGTAGGAGCTCCACTTTCAAGCTTGTACCCAAATTCTTACTCAGAATCAACAATGAAAGATGTCCTGGAATTTAAAATAAAGCATATTTTTCTTATGTAGTTACTTAACTATCCACAATTTCTGCAAAACCACTCCTGGAAGGGGTTACTGAAATAGTGTAAAATGAAAGAAATAAAAGCAATTAGTTCAGTAGTGTGGTGATTCGACCATTCTTTTGATGCAGGTAGTTAAAAACGCATTTGGCACCCTCTTGATCCGGTTGTATGATATATGATGTAACTTAACATACTCAATTTGATGTTGTATCAGCTTCCCAACAAGGTCGGTCAGCTTGAGAAAATGATGAACATAAAATGAGAAAATACACAAGCGTTCATCTGGAGCACATGAAACCTAAGCTGACTGACTTGATGCGACCTGGGACCTAAAGAGAGCAGCGTAAACATTTAGCACCAGCTACAGGGTTTAGCTGTACTGACACTGCAAGCTGCCGGGTACTAGTGGCCTCTTCCAACTGAGACGTGTGGAAAAATCTTCAATCAAATGCTCCTGGTGAAGCTAGCTAAATGACGGGCAAACGTGAGCACCGTCCCAGATTTTGACATTCTTGGCCTATCTGCAATGACATTTCTGAATACTTGATAGCTTTAAGGTTTATGTACTGCAGAGTATCATCTTGTGATATGTATAGCACTTGCAACAGCAAGCTACACCACGCAGGAAGTGTGAGTGGAAGGATGTTGCCTTTGTGAAGTCATCCCACATCACCACCAAGGTTCTTCTTCAGAGCCAATGAAAACTCTACATTTACATTGTTGTGTTGCAAGCAGTTTCTATAATATTTCCAGTATTTTACAGACATTGTGTTAATACTGGAAGTGAAGATTATCAACACACAAACGTAACATCTTGTTTGATATACAGCGCTTCATAGGACACTTGACAGCATAGCTTGTGTTGTCTTTAAGGAATGCAAGTAACAGATTCTTCTATCTCCCACTTTATTTTCTTCACACACCTTGCAATGATGAAAGGCTGAGTTGGCCATGCATAGATTTATCACCTGCGAGTCCTAGCTCGTTGAGGAATTTTGACACGTATGTCTGTTTGAGATCTGTGTTGTCAAGAAGGGATCACACACCGACTGCCCTCATGATCAATAACTTCGGGGATCCTAAAACTGAAAAGTCAGGTGAGCAGGGGTCTGAAACACCTGCTGCTGGATCCCCAAGACATACGGCTTGGGTCAAGGGTAGCACGTTTTCATGTTTATTTTGTCTTCTGAACATGTAGGACCAACTTCCCACGGTACCACATTATATTTATGGGAAAGAGAATTGAATTGTCTGCGACTAAGGCAAGGTGGTGTATGGGTTGTTCAATCTTGTATACAGGAGCCAGTGATTAAAATACTTAACTATTAGGGTGAGCACTCTAAGGCTGTGAGCTCAGCTTGCATTACTTGACAGTGGTTCCAGTATCAAAACAAGTACACGACCTCACATTGTAACCATTTGAGTTTATTTATAATGCTCCGAGGCTGCTCTCTATTTATATACAAATACAGGCATAAGCACGAAAGCAAGATAGGTGACTGCTTTCAAAATAAAGGGGCATAAAAATTGCACATGGAAAAAAACTAATTTTGCAAAACTATTGTACAATGATTAATATTTCTCTGAGGCATTATCTAGAAAAACATGTTTGATGCGTGCCTATATTGGAAAGATGATTAATAATGAAAAGTGAATGGAAAATCATTAGGAGCAGCAAAATAAACATGGGGCTTGGTTCGTAAAGAAAGTCACGAAAGTGCACCACAACTGTAGATCCCTGCGCTGGTGCAGATGTACACCTTTCAGCGATTTACAAGAGTTAACAGAGGCAGGCCTGGAAACCCTGCTCCTAACAAACGTTTGTGAATGGCATTTTCGCATGAGCCAATATACATGAGTGTATTTGCTCATGCAAAAATGGATGAGCAATTACAAGTTCACTTTCCCGAAATGTTCGTCACCTCGGATAATGTTTTACTCCTGACATTGTCACAAGTAAATTAACAACATTTTCCAATATTGGAAGAGATTGCATGCACTTAAATATGTTCGCTTGTGGGTGCCCAGGGTCATGACATATTCAATCCTAGAACTACCACTTCCTGTGAAATTTATGCCCTTCTTCGGGAAGCTGACCAAGTCGGAGCATTTTGAGAGAATACAAACCCTAGCATAATCAGAGGAGCTATTATAGATGTGATATAATGAGAATGTTGCCATAGTTGGACCCATCACTGCATGGCACCTAAAGCGAGAAGCAGATTTTTACAAAGCAAGAAGATTTCTAATGCATCCAATTCTTGGAACAGTAGATATTTTTATAAAATTCCACACCCAGCTGAAGCTAAGAGGGACAACACTTTAGAGATACCGAAGAAGAGATCACCATCAACCAGCCCTGGGAGAGATGAGTTAGTCACACAAAGTATACTGCATGATCCTACCTGCAATGAACCTTGAGATGAAGGTAAAAGCCTGATCAGGTTAAAGACACCAAAGAAAAAGAGGCACAATGAGGTCCTTCTACCACACAGTACTGGGACAATATTATACTTGAGGAATTAATGACTACTAATGAAGCTACAACTGACCCATCCAACATGCAATTTCACTCAAACAGGACAACTGGTGCTAATCTGAATGGTGAACTCAGAAACCTGCAAACAAACTGACTTATCAGAAAAAGACAGACTCGACCAAGGGGCCAAACTCCATAATAGTCTTTCATGAGCTGGAACCACATAAAACAAAGCAAAATATTTTTTTTATTCTCTCCTGTGGAAGAAAGTCCATCAGGAGAGATTAGTTTATCCAACTCAAATGAACTGATCAACTAGGCAGCATACCCCCAAATGATCTGGCCGTCGGAAAGGAACCCCATCTCTAACAGGAGTTCAGCAACAAATAGGACCCAGTGACAGCTAAGACAGCCTTGCAAAATTTCAATTATCCTTTTCAAGGGACGTCTGTCAATAAGGAATGCAGCTGGAATTCAAAGCAGCGTGCCTTTTAAATGAAACTTGATTATACACGAATACAGCGCCGGCCAGCTCAATAACTGAAAGAAGCAGATTGTATGTGTAAGGCCTTCTCTTTCAGAACTGGACTTGCAGGAAAACTGACGAACACATTATGTTGGAAAATCACATAGGACAAAAATACATCAGTTTAACCAGGCATTTCAGCAAATCAGTGAAGTGGCATCCAGTTTACCAATGCAATGGTTTTGCTTTCCTCTTCTCCTTGTAAGGAAGGAAGCTCTCGAAGGTTTAGCTTGAAGAGGTTTCGGTTATGCAGCAGTAAGCATCTGGACCGCTGCCCGGAACTGAATATTTTAACCCTGGGAAATTCTGAGGCAATATTCCATAAACATCCTGTAGTCATTACTGTTAGCATTCACCAAGGGAAATAATCAAAGGGCGACAACCCAATGTAAATTAGAGGCTTTCAGTGGTACTGAATTCCTAATCAGCATTTTTCATAAATATTGCATTCCTAAGTGGTACATTTTTCAAAGTTATCTGTTATATCTTCTACTATTTTTTTTATAAAGAAATGCAAATATGTCTAAATAAACGATCCAATACGCAATGAGTTCAATTTAACTGCATATTATGAGTTTAATATAAATGGAATAGCTAGAGTAAGGTCAAAACAGCTCTCAGTTTATTTCATCATTGTCATTCTCCTGTATAACCAGTAGGTGGACATAAAGCTAGCCGAATCCAACTCCTCCAAAATCGATGCGCGGCCAACGCCATGGACTTAATACATAAGTGCCACACATCCAATGATGGAAGGCCCCACCTCAATTCAATCCTTGGAACAACAGGATCTAAAGTGATTGAAAACTTGTGTACAGGCTCGAAAGTATTTTCATATGATTCCTTTAGAAAACACCATGGAGAAAAGTATTTGTGAGAAAATTGCTAATGATAATCATAATTAATTCAAGAACTGAAGCACAGGTGGGTATTCACATGACAAATGACGAGAACACGTGTCTTCTTTCAAAGCATTTTGCTACTGAACATAATGTATTTAAGCAAAACAGAGGTAAGGAATTAATTCTGAGTTTTTAAGTTTTGGTCTGCGGTTTAGCGTCAAAGCCTGAAGGCCAACAAAGCTGTAAAAACAGAGTATCCTTAATCGGATTCCTAGATTTAGTTTCTACTTGCCTTTGCCAGTTTTTATGTTATTCCTCCCTTTTGCCATATCTATGAATTCAGATTTATTTTAAAGTGTTACTTTTGGACCTGGCCCTTTATACAGGGTCATCCCCAAACATTTTGCCTCCCTCCTCCTAGTTTTCTGAACTCTTTTAGTTGGCTCTAGGACTCTGGGCACTTTATCACTGCTGATCAGTGCTAAAGTGCATGTGCTCTCCCTTCTAAACTTGGTATGACTGGCTTACACCTGATTGGCCCATTTAATTTACCTGTAAGTCCCTTGTACAGAGGCATCCCTTATACCCAGGGCTTGTAAATTAAATGCTACTAGTAGGCCTGCTGCACAGATTGCACCACCCGCAAAAGTAGCCTTTCAAACATGCCTCAGGCCTGCCTCTCCAAGGCCTGCGTGTGCAGTTTACTGCCACATTGACTTTGCAAGTCAGACTACTTGCCAAGGCCTAAACTGCCTTTTTACTACACCTAAATCACCCCTAATGTAGGCCTTACATAGCCCTATGGGCAAGGTGCTGTGTATGTAAAAAGTAGGACATATGTCTTTATGTACTAAATGTCCTAGTGGTGACAAACACCCTGTTTAGTTTCACACTACTGTGAGTTCTGCTCCTCTCATAGGATTGGATCGGAATTGCCCTGACGTATGTCTAATTGGTATCTTCCGGACTATGAGTAATAGCATGGGAATGTTTAGAATGTTTGGAATGGAAGCGAGAAATCCTGCCTTTTGGTGTAGGTGGATTTTTTATTACCATGGTAGAAAACCCACTTTTAGAAAGTGGGCATGTCTCTGTGCTTATAACTCTAGTGCTTTCTCAGCCTGACTCCAAAGCAGAGTGACAGCTCCACTTGGTGCATACTTTCCAGACAGCCATCACACAGGAGGAGCTGGACAAAAGGGGCATCTGCATACTGATAGTCTTCCTAGGCTGGGGAGAGGAATGGATGTTCACACCTTACATGTGAATAGGCTGTGTCCTGCCATCAAACAATGGACTGATTACCCCCTACTGATGTCTGGAGACAGGATGGGTTGAAAGGGTGTTGCGCTTAACTTGAAAGGACACCCCCCCGAACAAATGCATTTTGGAGTATAAGTAGAAAGGGCTTGCCCCCTGATTTTTAGAGCATTTGTGGAACTAGGACTGACCCTCTGTGAGAAGGAAAGCTGGACTACACCAAAGAACTCATCTGGACTGCTCCCCGTGTGTTGCCCTGCTGCCTGGTGTCTGCTGGGTGGCACAAATGATTAATTTGGATTGTTTTGCTGCTTGTTGCCCTGCTGCCAGCTTCTCCTTGACCTGGGTTCCCCTGGGTGCTCCTGGACTGCCAGGAGGAACCACCCCTACCTGCCTTTAGGGTGCTGGCCTCTTTGTCTACTGCTGCTTACCGTGTGCAAGTCCCACTAGTGTTCTCCCACGGGTCAGCAGAGGACTCCCCCCACTACCAACGCTGCCCCGGCCCAGCTGTTACAGTGTTTGGTGAAGTGCTATTATCTTTATACGAGCACTTTATTCCTGATGGCACCGGGAACGTGAAGAGTGCTCCATCTTGGTTCTTTATGGAGGGTGAAGATAGCTCCATTCTTTTTAGCACAATAAGAGCACTTTAGCTTCAATCCTTGCTGGCTTGCGCGAGGAAGCACCTGTGTCACCCTGCGTGTGCCCCCCTCTGACATGGGAGAGGTCACGAGGAGCCAGGTACAGCGCCCTGATGAGCGTGCTCCCTGTGTTGCCCCCAGGGCACAAGCAGGCACTCATTCCTGCTGCTGGAGCCCGAAAGACGCTGTGCTTTGAGCAGTGGTAGTGGCTGGAGTCATATCCTGGGAGATCGATCATCGCCGCGAACCCACCTGCCTGAGGAGGACAGCCATCTAGACGGAGCCGCTATACCACTGGCTTGCGGGCGGCAGCCTTGTGGAGAACAAATGTAGTGGTCTTGTGGAGACCCCTGAGGGCTCCGGGCGTGCTGCGAAGGTAAGAGGAGCTGCAGAGGCTAGCAGCCGCCCCGTGCAGATGCGGGCGGCTGCCTACTGTTTTACCCTACACAGGGGAACCCGCAGAGGTCTTCCTGCCACTGTGGAAGTCATGTGTGTACCCCCTTCTCCTATGAAGCAATCCTCATTAGTGGAATGCAGAAGCTTGTGGGGTAGGAGGGCAGGTCCTTCCCCTGCCCTCTTATCCCTTGCCGGATGGGCAGGAGGTCTCCACTGAGGCCCCACCTGCGGAGAGTCACTTGCCCCAGGCAGCCCCCATGCGATGAGTGGGGTAGCCTCCCTTTGGAATACTGCTTGCAATTACTGTTTGCCCTAAGAAGTGTGCCGGAGTGCCTCGCTCTCAGTCGGAAGAGTGACAGTGGGGGAATAAGCTACATTGCATTCCAGTATTCTGGCCCTCAGTGGGCACGCAACATTTTATTTTTCCTAGTGTAACGTGATGCTGTTTTGCTATACCGTACTTATCATATTGGAAGGACACATTCATGCTTTCACAGTTTACCTGATATGCACTATGCATATGAAATGTTTCTTTTTGTACATGCATGATAGTGTTCCTGCCCCCCTTGTTTATGCTGCATTGTTCCTCATGACCGGATTCATATTACATGTCATGCCTACCATGTTGGGGGGGGGGGGCATGCATATTTTCAGGATGTGCACTGCACAGTGTGTTCATGACTAATGCAGTATGAGAATGTTTTCGCTCCATGCATTGCTGGTAATGATGGCCTGGTAACTGTGTGGTTCACAGAGTACTAGTAATCTATGTGACAATTGGACAACTGCTTGTGTAGCAGGATACTACTGATTCATGTTTTCAGTACGATTATGTTTTATGCAATACAGTTTATTTTTACGTAACTTGTTGTGGAGTCTCTTTTGTGGTGTATTTATTGCGTTGTCGATGTGTGTGTGTAATTTGCAAATGCTTTAAACATGACCTCTGAGGATAAGCCTGACAGCTCTGTGCCAAGCTACTGGGGGGAAGGGAGTGAGTAAAGGTTATCTTTGGTGTTTAACTTACTCCCCCTGACTAGAGTGGTGGGTTCTGCCTGGCTGAGGTGCATATCTTAGCCAACCAGAAACCCCATTTCTAACAGTTACTAATTGAAACTTCCCAAGTTTTTATATCTGTTATTCTGTTTGTTATGGCACACATTACAGAGTAGAGAAATATACTGACTGAAATTGGGTTTTACAAAGCCCCACAAAACATACCGAGCAAAATAAACACATAAAAGTAAAACAGCACACAGAGTAGGAATGAAAATGACCTCTTCTAAAAATTGGTTATTGGGGACTGCTGTAAATTTTAGTTCAGCCATAGATATCCCTGTCCTGTTCTTGACAGGATATTTACATTTGCCCTGTGTACTTGTTAGCAATGTTTTAGCATACAAAGGCAGTGATTTGTTTTATCAATGCAGGGCAGGGTCTCCATAAAGAAATAATCTTCCTGATCCACCTGCATGGGTATCCTATAGTAGAAGGCAACTCTGTATTATGGAGTGATAGGATGATGTTTCCTTCAGTGAAGAGATTGTTTGCAGATGAGTTTATACAGTACTTGTTCAGGGAATCATCCTGTTCTCCATCTGTTGGACCAGGTTCTGCCCAGTCTTGATCTAAATCTGCATGATCTGAATCTTTATGTGTTTGAGTGGTGGAGACTGTGGTTCGGTGTCTTTCTCCACCTGTTGATAATGATACTTGATAATTTTGGCAATTTATTTGGTCTATATGCAGTGTCCGTCTTGAGCACTGAATGCTTTTGCAGGCACCCTGGAAAATCATGGTCTCTGAGATCTAAGTCCTCATCATGAAATTGAGTTTGGCTCCTCTCCTCTCCACTCACATCTATGATGCTAGAGGGCTCAACTTATTTTGATTCACTGCTGACATAAGCATTAATTTATTTTCCCTAAATGCACTTGTTTCACTGTAGCATGCCGTCCCTACCATGTTGAATGGACTTTTGCAAATAATTGTTTTTTAGCACACCAAACAGTTAATACTCCTGGGCCCTACGTAAACACAAACTGCAAACCCCATTGAGGTCCAACCAGGGCAGTTGTGTGTTACTCGTCAGACAACATTTAGAGGGAATGTTTTCCATCCCCACCCCCAGAGAAGTAATTGTATATAAACAATCATGTATATAATTAAATTATCTTTGTTGAAATTGTCTTAAAAGTCATCCCTGTGCGTATGTTTCTTTGTGTCTGCTTTGTTACAGTGTAGCCAGTCTCTGTGTAAAATAATCTTATTTAGCACGTTTTCAACATGGAACATTTGGCAACAGCTCCAAACCCAACTGCAAAATAAAGAAATTGAAGGTGGTCATTGTGAGTCTTTTGCTGTATGCCTGAACCTGAGAGGAAGACTTTGAAGAAAACAAAGTGTCATATTTTAACCCACCATGAGATGCAGGAGATTACAGAGTATGTCACCCAGAACTGCACTTCCTGCAAACATACAATACCAAGTGCATTAAGGTGATCAGAAAGATACAATTTAAACTAGGGTGGTTAGGCACACCCACATTTCAGGCCATGGATAGGGTCAATTTACTTGGTGTATACTCAAGTTAGCACCATTGTGTGGCAGGTCTTATTTTCATATCTCTCCACAGGTGACAGGAACATTTCTAAACTATTGTTTTATTCAGTTCCCATACCTCAGCATTCATACTGTTCCCCCCATTTAAGTATTACTTGTAAAAAGCACAGAAATCCTCAAATGTCAAGGAAAGTCGTTGCACTTGGCATGTGGTTGTCGTTTTCAGCCCTGTCTTATAATGGACCTCAATGGATCTGGTTGTCTGTTTGGCAATCAGTCAGATGAATAGAGGTGCTTACGTTTTGCCAGACTCTGCCTATTATGGCATGTTCCTTAAAAGGACTATAAATACAGACCAGCGTAGCTATCACCACCTGAAAAGAAGCCGAGGAGACAGACAGTTGTTGTCAGCTGATTCTAGGTTCAGGGTCATGGGCTTTTCCACCTGTATTCGTTCTGAGTAAACATATGAAATAGAAGAGGGAAAAGCAGAGAGAGAGCTATAAAGGAAGTGATATTACATGTTGTTTAACTCTAAGCCAGGTGAATGCTATTCTATAGAGGATTTGCTGAATGTTGCTTAAAGTGATACTGGTTCCTGAGTTTATCCTTGTGCGGCTCAGAGAACCCGTTGATGTCAGGGTGGCCCTGTGAATATTTACATCTATTTCAAGCCAGGTCCCAAAACCTCTACGCAACAACCTGAGGTCCCCTTAGACTCTGCTGGGTATCAGCTAGCAACGGGAGATACATGGCCTGAATTTCATGGCTGGCCTCAAGACACCATTTGGTGCCTGCCTTCTTCCTTGCTCAGTAAAACACAAAAAGAATGCTCATTAATAGGTACTCTGCTTGGGATAACTGACATTTCTCAACATGATGGTAGCTAGCACTTTGATCAGTCAGTGGCTTACCACATATGAGCCAGTAACCATGGCATCCAGTGGACTTCATCGAGAACCTTTGTTACATCAGAACTGTTGACGCAGACATGCTAATTAGAAATTATTAATAAATGCTTATATGTTATGATTTATAAAAGTTCATAGAGAAATTAATCGTAGAGAAAAATTAATGTGCATGTTTGAAAATGTGCCCACAGGGTATGTCAGCCACTTATACGAACTTGTACTAAAAGAACTAAAAATGTGTGAAATAATTAAAATGTATAAGAATAATGTAGTAATATGTCATACTAAGATGTATAACCTATGTTTTGCATTAAATTGTAGAATTAACTTAGCCGAAGTTGTGGCCTAGTTTTTCCAGGCCTCATCCAGAAGCTGAATTATTGGAGCTGGCTGGAGAGAAGTTGAGAAGATAAACTGACCTTGAACCACCCAATGTTAAAGTTTGCTTAGCTAGAATTTTCTGCAATGTACCGACGGACAGGAGATGATGAAATCAAATTGAAACAATTATGTGAAGAGTAGAAAATATGTACTTTCCCAGGACTCGAACAATAGAAGCACTGACTGGAGAAGAAGATGCAACATTTTCGATACCTGATGAGCCGGATGATGAGGGCATCGTACAGCGAACCAATCAACTAATTGGGGATGAGGAAATATTAGAACTCATAGATTTGTACAATTAATATTATAGGTTAGAGTCATATCTGCTGATTGACTGACGAATTAGGGATTAAGGGGATGGACTGAAAAACTCTAGTAAAACGTCATGACAAGGGGCTAAAACTTCAGATGCGAGGGGTGAAATGCTGATGCCAAAAGACACGATTCAAGATTGTGTCATTGGGCTCATGCTATTGAGAACCTGATGCGTTGCTGATCGATTGATGACCTGAAGACGAAGACTGACTTTGTTGCTGATCCATTTTGTGGATAGGTAGCTATAACGATGTGACTGATTAACGTTTGGGCCTTTTCTTTCTAGGTACCAGCTGTGCTGTTTTTATAGGTTATCTACTAGCTAGATGTTTTCCAAATTCACGTTTTCTAAATTGTTTTTGCATGAAGTCCCACATGCTAAATGCCAATATGAGCTAGGTAAGGGTCCTTTGGGTGATGCTGACAGTGACAAATGATTGACATACTGATTACTGAACTCTGCTATTAATGCTGTTATATTCATCTTTGTTGGCTTATGCTGAAGCATTCAAGCATATGTTTTCTCAAATTCTGATTAGATTATGTTATTAGTGGTCATGAATTAACTAATTCTGAGTTGATTGAATAAAGTATGATCTAACCTGATGACTTAGTATTGTAACTAATCGGGAAATAAAATTGATAAAACGTATAATTGAGTTGTGGTTATTCATTAAATGTTGATTTATTGTCTCATGCTTAATGATTCTCTTAGTGGTTGTTGATTGATTACATTGACAACTGATGTTCATCGATTACTACATAGCTAGTATAATTCATGAGATCCAAAAGGTTAATCGACCTATACGCGTACCCTTGTAAGTTTACTTACTAAGGACAGGCACGCTAGCAGAACAAAATAAAGTTTGCCAGGAACAGGCTTCTGCATGTTGCTCTTTTATTCAAGGCAGAAAGACCAGGCCTAGAACTCCGAAACAGGCCACACTGTTGTGCCCTGGCATGCACGAAAAGAATGCCTGTGTGCAAGGAACAGATATGCCACCATGAGAACAAGGAGCAAGTTCAACTAGACAAAGCATGTGTGAGGGTGATGAGTCAGCATCATCCCCCACCTTGTAGCATCCATTACAAGAGCCTGTATTGCCCACTTTCTAGCCAGTGATGCATGCAGAGATGTTTTCCTCTTCACCCTAGGTATTATTGTAGTGTCCTGTTGGGCAAGCAAAGTCACATTTACTCCAGAACTGTCTAAAACCACCTCTGTCACCCTAACATTGTGGTGATTCTGCTATGTGTCACAAAGCTACGCAATGATCCGTCTCACTTCCTCATCTCTGTCTGGAAAGATGAAATGTCCAAAGAATCCAGAGAAAAGGTCTTGCACGTCTTGTTAAAATCCCCCACTCGCAATTTAATGCTCTCACACTACACTGACCACATCTAAGTGGCCAGGCCAGTCTACAAACCCAGCATGCTACACCTGCAAGAACAGTATAAAAGGAAGGAGAAAAACTGACCTCAGTCGGTCCCTTCCGTATGCCTTAAATATTGGTTACTACAATGATGTTGCAGCGACTATTTAGGAAAGGCAGCTCAGTGAAGAATGTGCAAGTGAGTGCACCCTCCAAACCTCGCTAGACCACCTGCTAATACACAGCTGGAAGTCTGCAATTATGCACAGTTTACAAGGAACTCAATTTTCACCACATTATATAAGACCACCACTGCAAATAAATGCACCCCCACAAGAAGCTTCACCTGTGCCTGCCGGGCTTGAGTATAGAGGTGCTGGTGAGATTAGTACCCTCAGTTCAGAGTATATACATAGTTGTAGGGGTCTATGTGCGTGCAGAGAGAGCATATCGACCATCAGGTGCACTGAAGTGGTTACCATGGTCCCAGGATTCCCTGCTACGTTTGTCCTCCTTCTCCCCATCAGCTCGAGGAGGGGCAAAGGAACGTCAGCGTTACCCTTTGTGTGCAGGCAACAGACCGGTCTAAAAATCTTGCACAGGGTTTGTTTAGGTGTAGGCGAACAGCATGAATATTTGTTGTGTGCTTTTAGTGAGTGAGTCTCGCACAGATCGGCTGTGAGGGATGTGTCGCAAAAAGGGTAGACGCATGTATTCGTTTAGCCTGTCTTCGAAATGGTTTCGGCAAAATTAATTTCCCTAGTGACTGGCACATTTTACACAATGCCTTCAACAAATGCCTATTTCAAACAACCAACAGCAGTAGAAAGTAAACCATGTAGACACGAGCTTTTTGCTTTGGAAATTCATTTATGTGGCACTATAAAATTACGAAGCATTTTATAATGGAACCCAAGCAAAAATGCACACAGAGTTGTCAGTAGAGTTACTTAATTAATCCATTTAGCGTCCTCCTATACTCCTGTATTCACCGTATCTAAAAAAAGAAATTGCCCAGGGGAATATGCCAACGGGCTCGTAAGGCTGTTCAGGCAGCCGAGGTCGTTCCCGTGTGTGAATTATGCGTCACAGGCAGATTGAGCAGTCGGAGAAACGATAGCAGCATTGATTTGTAAAGTGCTGACTGAGAGGCAGACTCGAGGGAAGCGCGCCACTGCCTTCTCCTTGGAGGGCACCTCAGTTACAGCCCCGCGGCCACGCCCGGCAGGGAACGCGCATGCGCACCGCTAACCGCGAAGGGCAGCAGGCGCGCGACCTTGACTCTCCTCTGGCCACCGGACGATGCCGGTCAGAGCAGTCCTTATAACCAGCCCGCCTCTATCCACCTGCCCGCCTGCGTCTTGGTCCTGCACAAACATTTGCAAAACCGTTTAATTTTGCGTCTCATTCGAAAGCTAACGACAATCGGAAAAGTGACCAAGGAGACATGATGCGCGTTTTCACAGCGACCTCGCATAGTGGCTGTCGCCAGGGACTCATCTGCTGACGTGGCTGGAAACTCCCAAAGAGTCGATGATCAAAAGGACCGTGGGAAAAATGACCAACCTCCCCCGTCCGGGGCGGAGGACAAACGCATTAAAGGCACCGATCAGATTTCTTAAATTCAACTAACATCCTGGTGAAATCTGCATTTATTTGTTTAAATAGAGCAGACGGGCGGTTAATACTGCATAAACGAAACTAACTATAGGATGATTTTATGGTTGGAAAACTACAAACCTAAAAAACGATGATGTTTCGGATAAAACGCTTCGAGTATAATGCTGAATCAAAGCGAATGCCTGCACTGCTTAATGTTACTGTTTAAGATCAGGTATTAAAATGTATTTGAATATGTACACGCATGATCTCTCCCTACACATCCCACTACATCACGTTTTCAGTCACCTAAAATGATGGGGTGGGTATCGGGTGGGGTCGGACAACTCGTCTACCTGTATTTTAATACTGAAAGCACTTATTAGTTATTAACCTGCCAGGGGAGAGGCGGGCATGGGAAAGTTTAAGTCGTAGGCATGACAAGCAGTGCATGAATGACTGTCCACACCACAGCACTCTTCGTGTTGCAATAGGGGATTACGAAAGGGCACAATCAGTGGAAAAGCTCTATGAGTCTATAGACGCTTCCATCACGTAGGTGACAGTATGCACAGGTAACATTCATGCATAATGTGTGAGCATCACTCCACAGGACCGTGACATGTCCTTTGCAGACTCCCACTCAAACATTTTACAAGGCTTTGCATTATGGATGAAAGGGGTACCCCAGTAGCAGCACCCCGCTGCCACTGTCACTACCCTGGTAGACTGAGCAGCAGCCTCCTAATGCTAAAAGCACCATGGTAACACCGTCTGCACACTGGCATATTAAGTAGCGCAGTTATATTACTGGTAGTACCAAAGCTGTGCTTCCACCTGATCTCCTTGGCAACTCGCAAGTTAAGCTATAAAGTTATATCATGACACACTTTAATGTTGGCATCAACTATATTACTGCCAAAGGACGCACACTGACATAGTAACCATCGCTCTGATGGAACTGTCAGCAATCTAGTACACTTAAAAAAAGCATCATCAACACTGCTGCCCATTGGAATACTAAGCAGTCCCGTAATTATCCTTGTAGCAGCCTGGCATAATGAGCAGCAACCCATGTCACTAGCGATGCCATAAAACAGTAGAATGGCATATTAGGTACTACTCAATACTGCGAACACCAACCTAGTACATCAAATACCATGCCAATACTATTCAAAGTAGTGGTTAATATGAAGTAGCTCCTAGATAACATTTTCAGCAGATTGCCACACTGAGAATCACTATATTCCTGGTCTTATTTTACCACATAACAGCACCATGCTACATTTTACAACATGATAAACTGAGCACCAGCGTAGTGCAAAGGGACATTGTGGCTTGCTGTTCAATGCATCGTTTTTCTTACATCATCATTCTGCAGGAGTGAACGGGAAAGAATTAGGATTGACCTTAAAGGGAGAAGCCTACACTGCACGGCACTTTATGCTCGGGTGCTTTGTCAGAAAACTAAGATCTCAAACCCTGCTTCACTGCTGCAGCAGAAAATGGCTTAGAAAAGCTGCCAAGATTAAGCCAACAACAGCCTCGGCAACTGAGGCTTCTAAAGTATAAGGTCCTGGTTGTAAAATCGCTGTCAAGAAATCAGTTTTAGGGGGTTATTACAACTTTGGAGGAGGTGTTAATCCGTCCTAAAAGTGACGGTAAAGTGACGGATATACCACCAGCCGTATTACGAGTTCCATAGGATATAATTGGACTTGTAATACGGCTGGTGGTATATCTGTCACTTTACCGTCACTTTTGGGACGAATTAACACCACCTCCAAAGTTGAAATAACCCCCTTAGTCTCAAAACTTCAGCTGCCCTCCAAACCACTACTTCTAATGCAGCACTTTCATCAAGCTGGGGCCCAACGGATCAATATAGGGTGGACTGGGCAGAGGTGTCAGATTTGAAAGTAAGTGTGTGTGTGTGTGTGTGTGTGTGTCAGATTTGAAAGTGTGTGTGTGTGTCAGATTTGAAAGTGTGTGTGTGTGTATTTTTTTTTGCAAGGTACGGGATTTGGTGGCTCATTCATTTCATGTAGGTGTTATTTTACCAAATTGTCACACCTTTGAATCCTGGCAAGTTCACTGAGCCTGTCACCCTCATGAGGTTGATCAAATGGTGACGACACTTAATTATTCAATGGCATTCAGTGAGCGTGCACTTTAAGGATGCCATGTTAACTGAAGTGTTCCACTGCTCTTTGATTTGGTGAAAGCTTTGTGAAGTTGGTAAGTTTTAAAAACAAACTTCTAGATATACCCCTCCATTACTACAGTCACTCCAACTAACAAACTCACATATCCGCGGCTCAAATTAACTCATAAGAATACTAAAACTGTACTCATATTTCCCTATACTAATCCACCACTAATTCTTTCTGGGTTCCAGAGTAGCATGCTACTTGCCGAAAAGCGCTTCAACGCCTCGTCAGGGGTAGTAGGCGCTATGTAAATACTATTACAATACAATAAGTCAACAGTGCTGTGGTGGCAGATGAATTGTTATAAGGATGCCAATACATGTTTCACAATTATCATCGCTTCATCGGGGAATAAACACCCATTATATTTGGAGGAATCTGCAGAAAATATCTATTGCATGCATTACATCTGTTTTTTAAAAAACATTTTTTATTGACACTTCATTGAAATACACAACAGTTCAAAATATAAAGATTCTGCCCCGTTTGTCCCATCACCAGTAAAATACCACAGATAGCCTCGCATGTTTCCATTTCGGATTTAACATAAACATGTACTTGACATTGTTTCCACCAATGTTGTGGTCCTGGTGTCCCATCTATACTCCCCGACCCTTAATTCCTCTTCTCCCTCCACAGCTGTCATGTATGGAGTCAATTTTTGGTGTTTTTGGGAACAACCACTAGCTTTATTTAATTGCATTTTGCACTGGCAGCACACCTTCAGCTCAGCCTTCCATCTAGCAATTCCTGGTGACGCCCTTCTCTTCCAGTGTTCTGCAATATCTTGCTTTTGTCACGTCTGCTTTTAAGTGGGATATTATACCCACTTCTCTACCATATAGTGGTTCTTTGAATATTCGATTTATCCCCATTGGGGCTACATCACCTTTTTAAGTGCAGTCTGCATATAACGCCAGAAGGTCAATATAGCAGCCTCACCTGCTGGACTGAATGCCTGTGAGGCAAGCATCCCAGGGGTAGGGAACTCTGGACTTATTAGATGGAACTGATCGAAGTTACTGCCCAGAACATGAGCGAGAAGGGCACACCCAAAGCCCCTCCACATAGAATAAGGAGGGGAAAAGATGAGATGCTAGTCATCTGAAAAGAGAACCATGTCGCAGTTTTTTTTATAAGAAAAATGTTACTTTTATGCCTCACACTCACAATGAACAATGGGAAACATAAAATTGGAAGAAAAATTAGTGCTACAAAAGATGCCTGAGCAAAACATCTATTGTTTCTTTTCCATGACGATTTCTATCTTGGGTCTTTCTAGGAGAAGAATAAAGGCTATTATAAGAGTGGACCTGCTGAATGTGGGATACTGGTTACGGAAGAAAGGAATATCATATTCCAGCACAGAAACCCTAGGCATGCCCTTGACTAAACTAGACCTTAATGGAAAAAATGACCTTAGCTTCTTTTAAAAGGGCATAAAGGAAATGGTTCCTACTGCCTTAATAAATTGCCTTGTGTCAACCTCACCCTGCTGCTCAACACACACTTAATGTTAAAAATAATATTGGTTTAAGTTAGGTCTGGTAGCTACATGGCCTAAACATGGAAATACTCTGCTAAGTTGTCGACTTACACTGTAGCCAAGTTGAAAGTGTGGTCTTTTCTGGAAAAGTTCAAAGTTGTCAAAAATGTGTCTTAGTATTGCGGCATTTCAATTCACCCCTGTAAGAAACTAGATTATTACTTGGAGTGGGGCACTATTCAACTCAAGGAAAAATCACAACCCTTGTCAGGGTGAACCTTTAAAGTCACTAAATTAACCCAAACTCAGTCTCTTGGTAGCTACAGAACACATCAGACAGTATTAACTTAGAGAAACGTGTAAAGTATGTATGGAGTCCAAAAACAGTATTTAAGATGAAATGCAACATTATAGAAATCCTAAACTAACTCAGAACAATAGAGTAAAATGTAACTGACAAAATGGCATTAAAATAAAAATATAGTAAGGGGAACTAGACATATTAATTTTTAAAGTTTTAAGAAAAAATAGTGTCAAGAAGCACGAATTGCAATGACAGTCAATGGTCTCAGTAGTCTTGGACCTGGGCACAATTTGACGCTGACTGCGATGGAGCACAGGTCGGATACACCAACCAGGTTTGTGCTGGTCAAAATCTTTCCCTTGCGACTTAGTCCTTTAAGATTTTTTACCACAGGAGTACAATTATAAATCTACCAGGACCTCCAGGAGGCATTTAGAGACCCACAAGGTGGCAGGCAGAGGCCAAACAGCAGGATCAAGTCCCAGTCCACTTGCCACAGTTCAACTGGCCAGTTGCGGGGAAAAGTCTCTTGTAGCTTGTTGTATCCCTGTAGTTTCAACAGGAGGACATTATTATAAAGCTTGGAGTCCACTTCTTTTTCCTGAGCAGAAGAGGGAAAGCAATTTATGTACTTCAAGGCTCTTCTGAGGTCCCAGACATTCTGTTGTCTACTGATCTTTCACAGGTCCAGGGGTTTTCTGACGTCGCTGTCTGGGGGTTCCACATTTATTCCTGACACGAGCTATTGGGTGGGAATGACCTCTGGGCATGGCCTAACTATTTGGTAAAAGTTTTCAGGGCCTACCCTAACAACTTTGCGCAATTTAAATATGGTGAAAGTCTTCAGCAATACTACATTTGGGCTCTGAAGGTGCGTGTGGGGAGTGTACTACAATATTCCTAATGTCCGCCCCATCCAACACAAAAATCCTAAAATCCAGTTTGGAGCAATCCCTGTACTCTCAATAAACCCAGAGACACAAGTCGGATAGAACAAAAGTAGGGTTTTACAGCAACCAGAAAGTGGATACACAAGAATTGCTAAGGCATCCTGTTTCCCTTTCTTTCGAGTGTGCCCAGTGTTAGTTGTAAACCCAGCAAACTTGTCCAGAAGGTTTTGACTTTCACACAGGATTTGACTCTAATATCAACAAGGATGCTCACAGTCAAACTCTGCATATTCTGTCACGATCAGAAGAGTCATCACTGCCTATTCAGGGAAGCCTACTGTTTGTTCCTAGGAGGCCCTTCACATCTTTTTCACATTTATTCAAATGTTAATTACTGGCTGGCAGAAGTGAGAGAGCAAATGCAAATTTAGCCTCCAGAAGTGTTAGGCACAGAAAGGTAATATTCTAAAAGTTACTTTTCATTCATATTTATTAAAAATCTGACTTCATCATGGAATTGGATCTTTAGTGATTGTTAAAAATAGTTGTTTAAACATTTTTCAAGTTAATTCCATTCAGGAGCTACAATATAAAGGATTTTTAATATGTACTCTGGTTCTCAACATAGGACAGCTATGCCTGCCAGACTGAAATAAAGCTTTTGGGTATTAGTCACTGAAAAGGAACCTTGACATTAAATTCCTATCTGTCCTATTTTTAAGTACCTTACACCCGGCCTTGAGGGAAACAAGGCATACAAAGGGGCATGGCTTAATAATTAAAAGGGAGGTTTTCAATTGTCAAAAGAGTTTATTTGTCAGACTGAATTGCAATTTTTACACTGCTACAGTAAGGCTACACTGGTAGGCTTTAGTGGATGCCACAAAAGAAGCTTCAGTCCACAAGTAACGTTTAACTTAAAGGCCCAGAGTCCACTTTGTACCGGATATTAGGGTCAATAGGGTCTTGTAGTTAAGTTAAATATATTAATTCAGAATATGCCAATTCAACCATGTTTAAAGGGTGAACAGACATTTACTACTGGTTAGCAGAGATAAATTGCACAGAGTTCTAAAACCGGCAACAATATAGGGTCCAGAAAAAGGTGAAAAATCCAGGATGATGATGCATAAAATGGCGAGTTTCCTACATTCACACAAAGTACCTCTCCTTAGGACACTTTTTAAAATGACTTTTTCAATATGTGGAGCGATGTAGGAAATAGCTATGGTCTGAGCTAATCCCATGCTCTTTGAATGACAATTAGACAGAAGGTTATTGTCATTAATACTAGCCAGCAAGTATTTTATTTAAAGCAGCCAATGTATCTTTTAAATGTGGGCACTGGCTATGGAATGCCTTTAAGTTTTTGGGTTATGGTTGATTTCAAACTTTACTGACAACTCCATAATAGAGACAAACAGCTCCACCATCAAGGTCCATCTGTGTAGTCTAAAGGATCCACTCACTAAACTCAAGTATTTTACATCTATATGCATTCCAAGAGTACTCTGGTTTGAGAAGTAGGGAGAGTGGGGAGTTTATTTATTTGACAGTTTTATACAGCGCAAACATGACCCTCAGGTATCGGAGTGCTGCACACAGCCTGTGCATACCTCTTCCATGATCCATATCACCAAACAATTGGTAACAGCATAAATACATGTAATATAGACGCCATACAACTTTAGATGAGACCTAAGGACAAATGTGTGCTAACAGCATCACACACCTATAGATTACTCTTTCACTGTCCAATTTCCAGGTGTCTTGTTAAGTGAAAACTCGGGAGTCCTACAGAACTGTGATCATCGTGGGCCAGATTTTTATGTAAGGAGTCTAATTAATAGGATCCTTTTGATCTCTGTTTTGAAGAAACAGATCAATGGATCAGACCTGATCTCAGCCGGGAGAGAGTTCCAGATCCTTGAGGCAGATCTGGTGAATGTTTTTGCATAAGGTTTCCTCTTTCTTTTTTTTGGGTGGTTCAAGCAGGAGGTAGTCAGATAGTCAGAGCTCCTTAGAAAGCAGCTGCCTCCTGTGATTGTATGGTTTTGTGTCAGGTACCCAGGTTCATCTTGGTGAAGAGGTTTGAGCGTTACGCACTCTATTTTCATCTGGAACCTGGTTTTAAAAGGAAGTCGGTTGACGGGCATGAGGGAGGGTGTGATGCAGTCAAGCTGACTTTTTCCTGTTACTAGTCTTGCCGAGGCATTGAGGGTCGCAGTTCGTGATTTAGGTAAGAGTCCATCTGCATATAACTAATGACTGCACTCCGGTCTTGAAGTCTGGCGGCTGGATGAAAGGTTTTACTTACTTAAGGAGGTTGATATGGAAATAAGGACTCCGTGTGACTGCTCTGATGTGTGCTTCAATGTGTAGGTTCATGCCCAAGGTTATCAAAGGGGATTTCACTGAATCAATGATGGCTTGCAATTGAGGGCATTTAAGTGGTTGAACAATTCCTGAATGGGAAGGAAGCTGTGGGTTGGGGAGAACAGCGGGAATTCTGTTTTTGGGAAGTTCAATTTGAGATCGTTTTTTGAGAACCAAGGTTGGACACTGTGGAGTTAGATGATATGGTCTGGAGGGAATCTTTAAGTAGGTTTGGATGTCATTGCATACATGTGGTATTCAGTGTTCGCTTGATTGAGGAATTGGATCATATAAAGGAGGGTGGGGGAGATGATGGATGCTTGAAGGACTCCAAGATTAACTGGTGACCAGTTAGATAGTGAGTCACCCAGTTTAATTCTTTGTAAGCGATCTTTCAGAAAAGAAGTAAACCATTTGAAGACATTACTGGATAGCCTCATTCTGCATTCTAGTAAACCTAAGAGGGTGCTGTGATTGACCGTGTCTAAGTTTGATAACAGATCAAAGCATAAGCAGGAGTTGTTCCGCTCCAGGATTTTGAGTGCATCATCTAAGATGTGTAGGATGGCTGCTTTAGTGTTGCTTATGGCCCAAAGCCTGACTGCCCAGCAATTTCAAGTGGTCAATGTGTTGCCAGAGTTAATTGCGTACAATTTCTTTGTCAGTTTCACTAGGAAATGGATGAAAATTATTTAAATAATTTGGAACAGCACCTGTTTTTTTTCCCAGAAGTAGAGTCCCTTGACCAACCTTCAGACATTCTGGGACACTGCCTTAGGTTAGGTATCAGTTCACAATCTTAGGCCAGAGGGGTAAGACGAGCTGATGGTGCTCTTTGATGAATGATGGGATAGAGTCATTGAAGTGCAAGGCCACGTTCACTGACACAATAGATTCCTGTATATCTTTGATACCTCCTTGAGTTGATGGGGATATTACGAAACTTCTAATCAGAAGGTGATGATGTCCTCCTTCAATGCTTTAAGTGAAAATAATTTCATAAAAATTAATGAAAATTACATTTATTTTACAGGCCTTCTGGGTAATACCTTCAGTCACTATTATCATACTGAGACTTTTAGCAACAGAGTCCTTGGATACAGAGTATGTGTTTTCCAATTACTATTAACCAGTGTGAGCTCTGGGTATGGTAGGGAAAACGGCCTATTGCAAGTCAGGCTGGAATCCTTTCACAGCTGCAGGTCCCAAGCCACCTCGTCCGACACACTGATGGTGACTGAAAGACACCCTCATTGTTGAGCCTTTCAAGATAAAAGTTTCTCTGCAAGCCTCACACGTGTCAGCACGCAAACGTCGCAAGAAAATCAGACAAGTCAGGGAGTTCAGAAAGCCTTAGAACTAGGCCTAGGCAAAAGTTAAGCATCAGAGAAATTTGCTTAATTTTGAGGATTACTCATTACACTTATCACATGAAATTCCCAAAATTACACCATTATTCTCCTTATGCACTATTTGTGGTAAAGATATCAAGTACGTGGCACCATTCACAGTAAGAATTTACTGGAAGCACACATCAATTGAATGTGGGCAGCTGTTTGTGGTGCTTTGTTTAAATGCCCCTTGTGCCAAATAAATGATGCATGGAAGCATTTTGCACTAAAGTACATCACAAATCAACAGATTTGAATTTCATATAACTACTTCTAATCTTGCCAAAATGTGGCATAATTACACAAAAGAAAATTATGTGAATTTCTAACATTCCTGCTTAGAACCATCTTAAATGCAACACAGGACTGAGACCAAATCACTGGATTCATATCCTGAGTGTCCCACACTCTCAGAGGGACGGAAAGAACTTCAACATCACCACGTCTAGAATGGCCCCTTGTCAAGGGAATCCTCTGTACTGGCTTAAAGTGAGTTTTTGCCTAATTGTGCAAGAACCCTAGGGAAGACAGGATCAAGATGGTTGGCTGCAGATGGTCCCCAATTGATTGTAACAAGGGCATTTCAACAGTCGACACTGAGGCACAAGAATATGTGTAACCTGTGAGGGTGTGTCACAAAAACTGCCATCACCACCTTTGAAAACACCCTGATGGCTCAAATGAGGCGGAAGGGCAGGATGGTGAACTAAAAGTATTGTTTGCCTACCTTAAAGTACTGGACCCGGCTGTGGAACTACTGGCTACATACATAAAAGCATATGTCATGTAGGTCCGAGGACACCATCCAATTCCCAGGGCACAGGGTGGAGAGGACCTGGCCCAGAGTCAGCAACTTGTGTTTGTCCTTTCAAAGGAAAGTGTTCAAGAACCATAAATTCAAAATCAGTCTGAGCTCGGCACCTATTTTGACACCAAAAGTATAAAGAGTCACACCAGTTGTCCCTAATTTTTAGGGGAAATTCCCTATTGCCCCTTTGTCCAGCAATGGCTTAACCCTTTGATAAGGATGGAGACATGTTCTGGCAAAGATCTGAATGGATACAGGAGGAACTGTTTGTGGGTGAGAGGGGTGTTGTCAGGGTTTGTTGTATAGAAAAGGAAAAGCATAAGCATGGCTAACAACCTGCATGGCCGATTGTTCCAAGGTGCCAGGTGGGGAGATAAAAAGGTGTATTATCTCCCCACCCCCTACTGGCCGCGGAAGACTCCCAAAAGAGAAATCTGATCCACTTTCGAGCTGCCAGGGAAGTAGATAAAAAGGACTGACCATGTTGATGGTGGCCACATCCTCTGCTGCCACCAAATCCCTGGGGTCGCAAAAGGGCAGCTCAGCCTGCTGTACGAGCTAAGATGGTTGCTTCTGCAAGTAAGCCAGGTCACCAGGATTAACTCTCGAAAATTCGGAATTGTTACTGAAAATGATGGGCCAGAGAGTGCAAGTCCAACAATTGTGCTATGGTGTGTCTTTAAATCTCTTCTAAGCTGAATCCACCCTGCCTGCAAATAGATTGAGGCAAAAACCTCAACCTTCCACTGAGCTGTGTATTAGCAAACCTTATTCAATCTTTAAAGGTGCTCAAGGCAGTGTAGTGTGGTCACCTTCCAGAATTTTGGAAACACAACTGCCACGTCTTACTCCAACAACAAACCTTGGAACACGTCTGTTATTTCCCACTCCGACGGTAACTGGACCTGACTGCCCAGAGCCCTGTTTGGCAGGAGCCCAAACTGGACCGACACCCCTGCTTCTAAATGTTCAACACCACCGCCGTCAGTATTGTAATCCTGGAATATCAGTGGACTTCGGCAAGAACTGCATTGTCCTGACATTCTCACTTTAACCAGCAATGACTTTCTGGCACTGCAGGAAACATGGGCGGTACAAAGCCTACCTATAACTGGCTTTATATAGTTCTGGAAGCCGGAGCTTAGAGACCACAAATTTGGCAGACCAAAGGGAGGCTCATCTATATACATTTCCTGCAACCTGCAAAGCAAATCTGAGCGGATTCCTTTTCAAGAGACTTGGATCTTGGGAAGCAAAATTTCCATCTGGAGATCCTTGTGCCGCTTACTGATACTCAATGCATATATCATCCCAAGTACAATGTCCAAGCGGGCATGTCTTAACCGTTTGATATCAACTTAAGGCGATCTGGTCAGAGATTATCCCCAAGCTGATTGCCTGATCACAGGGGACTTTAACATCAACCTTTTTCAAGGGATTCCTGAGGACCCTGAAGGACCAATTACAGGGCCTCTACCGTGGGTGACGCCCTGATTTTGCATCTTACCAGTGTTGGTTCTATAGTACTGAATGGCAGTTTGAGAGGACCAACCCCCCCCCCCGAACTGGAAAAGAACAAATGGCATATTGCAGTCCTACTTAGACTTCACTATTTGCAATGCCGAAATGGTCTCACAGATAGTAAACTACTGCATTACTCCCCGCACAGAGAGCGACCACTACCCTCAGACTATCACCGTCGCTTTTAACTCTGCCAATCATGCTCCGGCTAGGGCAACGCACAGAGGAGTCTGTTCAGATAACTTAAGGCAGCTAAAGTGGAACCCAACTCTGTCCAGCACCATAATGGAAGAGTGTGAACAACTTTCTGTACAGACCAAGCTAATGTTTGAGTCTGCGATAGACGACTGGTCGAACTTCTGTGCCCAACTGCTTGCCAAATTCCAAAAGCCGACTCGTCAACACACTTATTTAAAACAAGTCCCATGTCAAAGGAGACTCAAGCCTTAAAGAAAGTTTGTAATAAAGCCCTGTGAGAAGTCCGGAAGAATCGTGAACTTGCTAAATTAAATGCTGCATACAAAACAGCACAACAAGCTTACAGATGTGCCTGCCATGCAGAGAAAAAAAAAAAACGACTACAGCATTTCAGGTTCCAGGTTTTGTGCGCAAGGAAGCAGTCTATTTAAAAAAAAAAGTCTGGCCTTTGGTGAACAAACAACTGAATGGTAATCGTGGTTTAGACAGTGCAAACATCTCAGAGCCAGAATGGGACTCATATCTTACAATTAACAGCCATTTTTACACAATTAAGAAAAAGAGCTTCCTTCCTGCCTCAATGCACCAGGCCTACAGGAAACACCTGTGGATGATTTATCTCCACTTTGTGGTTCTATGTCCTCTCTCACCTTCTGTACTCATGCTGTGCCAAATAGGTTGGCCCAGGTCATATTAAAAGCAAAATCTGATAGAGCTCCAGGGCCTAAAGGCCTGCCACAAGCCCTGTTTAAAATGAATCCCCACTTCTGGGCAAACCGGCTAATCAATCTTTTCACCATTGCCTG
Organism: Pleurodeles waltl; assembly: GCF_031143425.1. NCBI lineage: Eukaryota > Metazoa > Chordata > Amphibia > Caudata > Salamandridae > Pleurodeles > Pleurodeles waltl. The sequence goes on from NC_090437.1 coordinate 702,242,803, forward strand.
CAGGGCTCAGTCATTTCTGACTCATGGCACAGAGCCGTAATTTATCCTATATATAAAAGTGGTTCTCGGTCCAGTCCTAGTAATTATAGGCTGGTCGCACTATTGACAACAATGCTAAGTACTTTGCAAGACTCGTTTTGGATGACCTTAGAGTGAGTGGAGCTGAATGGGCTTGTCCATAAAAACCAAACAGGTTTCACTGCGGAATCTAGCATCCTCATCAATCTTCTAGCCTTGTGAATTCTGTCCAACAAGGTAAAGTCCTAATTTCAACTGCTACATTGCTGTTTTGTGGACTTCAAAGCGGCATTTGATAGTGTGCCTAGAAGGATGCTCTGGGCTAAACTGAAAAATGGGGTATTCCTGCCAATCTTTTTGATTCAATATTCCAACTGCATGCCAACACCTGAGTCTGAGTCAAGTTGGAGGATGGCTAGCAGTTATCCGGGAAGATTCCAATATCGGGAGGTGTTAAACAGGGCTGTGTGTTAGCCCCCCTACTTTTCAACAAAGTCACGACAAGGATTTACAAACGTGTCTTGTGGCTCCCGAGATCCATGGCCCAGATCAGACTGGAACTCAGTCTTTTTGACCATCAAGCTGTGTGTGCCAGCGCTTTTATAAATTTGTGTTACAAGCTGTGCAAAGCCAGAGCTGGTTCTCTGGAGGCTCTCCTATGGAATGAAATTCAGACCAGTGGGCCTGCCGGGTCACACTGTTTGTTCTTAAATGATTGCTTGGAATTACTGTCTGCAAAGGGCCTGGAGGACCTAAACCTGAGCAAACTGACATTTAAAAGGAGTATCAAAAAACATATCTGCCTCTGGTCCTTCCCTGCAGACAGAGCAATTCTAGCCAAACACACACACGCTTGGGCAGTTATCAACTCATATCAGCTGGCTTCTCCCCCTGCATACCTAGCCTGCACATATTCCATCCAATAAGCTTTATGTGTGCATACTTCAGCTGATATTCTTGAATGATTGCTAAAAAAGAAATTCTTATAAATGGTGGGTCTGCGAAGCTGTATTGCAGTTCTAGGATAGTTTTTCGTTATGTTCAAAAAAGTAGCAAATATTTTTTTTTCAGACAATTTCTTCATTATTATGAACTGCAACTTTTCCCAAACACTACTCCAAGCAACCCCACAGTCCTGTTGCAAAATCCTACATGTATAAAATAAAAATTGCGGCTTAAAATTCACAGTGCTGCGAAAACACAAGGCTGTGAGAGAAGATACTACAGACTATAGAAGATATTAACACTATCGTAATTTATCACCTGACCTAAAGTTTCATTTGATTTGGAACTCCACTCAAAGGCACCAGTTTGTGGTCACTTGTGTTTCCACTTAAAATGTTTTGAAATACAACACCTGCCCCTACTGTTTGTTTCCTCTGGATGGGTGGGCAAAGCTGCCTTGAGGTTGCTGGAAGAAACTGAGGAAGTGTTACCGTACAGTAAAATGCAACACTTGGTCTCAGCTTTTTCAGAATTCACTTGGGGGTAGTCCCACGCCCAGATTCATAGGATGGAAAGAATCAGGCCTCACTCACTCACTTCAATGTGTAACAGTATGAACATGTTTGCCAGGACTGCTACTGAATCAGAGGGACCATGATTTTACTTTTAAAAAAATCATGTAAAGCATTATATAAAAACAAACTGAGGAGGAAATAGGTTTCTAGAATAGATGCTTCGTACACAACTAAACACAAAACCCTGACACTCTAGTAAAACAGTTTCACAAATTAAGTTGCATTGAGTTGATAGCTTGCTTGGGCGACCGGATTCAAAGTCTCAAGCAAAAGTGGTTCCAATTTAAGCATGCAAGCTTTGTTCATAACATATGTCGCATAAGGAATGCACCCACAAATAAAATGTCTGGCATCTGTGGAGCTGGAATATGTTTCACAAGTACAACACTGACATAAATATGAAAAGGTGTCTTCTAGTACAAGATACGCTTTCACTTTAAATATCGAGCAACTCTAACTGCAATCACAACTTCCATTAGTCTTCGACTATTCCCAGCAAGTGGTTGTCAGCACAGCCAGTAAATCACCCGACCCTATTCCAAAATCAATTACTGCAGTACATCTCCATTGCTACAAACCAGATGCCAAACGAATATTGGATAACTCGCTGCAAGGTCAACAATTTGCTACTGCTTAGGAACTTTTAACGTGGCTCCAAAGGGCACTGCAATGCATCGGTCTGTAGCTGAAAAGAAACAAGTTACCTTCGGCTGGCTTGGGCACTCGATGGACTGACTCTGCAACCGGTCCGATGTGTAGCTGCAGGACAGCACGTCGGAGCAGCAGGTCGCACGGCCCAGCCTCTTCATTAAGGAAGAAATGATGCTGCCGCCACAGCCGCACATTGACTTGACAATCAGAGGTGGTTTTTCGGACGGAAATTGCAACTGGTGCTATGCCAGGTGCAGTTAGACTGCTCCGGCTGCCTCATTCCGCAGCTCGCCCGGCTGGACCGAAGAGTGGAAAAGAAGGGAAAGCAAACAGCAACCCACATCTCACCAGCAAGCACATTCTCAGAACTGAAATAAGGGAGTCGCCTGGACAAAACATTAAAAGACAAGATGCTTTAGGGCTTCCAGTCACCCTCTTGGCATTGACCGCAGAAAAGACAAGAGGAAATGACACTGAAGGAACTAACATCCCCAGAACAGCACTTCCTTTGGGCTCGACTTCTCTCCTCCATCACTTCAGCTCCATTTCCCTACTTCAGTAGCTCAGCACATTCAACCTGCTCCCACCCACTGGCAGTGCCCTCGGTTCCGGCAGCCAACGCGAATGAGCCACACCTCTCTCCTCGCCGTCCCCATGAACCCTGTGCTCAGGAACCGCTCGATACCTGGAAAGGAAGTGCTACTTGCTGCTGCAGCGCTGCTCGGGGCGCGAGAGCGGCTCGCTGTGCGTATTTATTTCACCTGCCAATCAGAGGTGCTGACCTTTCATGACTCGAGAGCTTAGGGGAAGCTGCTAATTAAAAAGGGTACTGCACTAACCTCGCCACCCATTTGTCACAAGCGTTCGAAAAGAACAATGTGCATCAATTACCCTTCTTATAGTGATGCATGCAGACTGAGGTCTGCATATGAATGTACACAAAATGCATGCATCGAATGTTCATTAGTAAGGAGCAAGAGTCCAGCATTTCTACGCAGAATGGCTTAGTCGATGTCAGGCTGCACAATAACTTGCAAGGAGTAAGCAAAAACAAGTGCAATTACTCTTCTATCTCGGAAATGTTTCAAAATGTATAGATGTGACCCCTAAATAAAATTTAAAATTAGAGATGCTGAGCGGACTATATCCTTCGAAGTGCCTCTGCAGTGCCATGTGTGGCTCCTTTGGAAATCAATGCACCAGCGGATTTCAGGATAATTGCAGATGAAATAATTGCCTCGTGCCAGACCGTTCCTTGGGATACCAGCACTCGACTGCCTTGACGGCATACTCAGAGCAAGGTGTAAAAATAGCATGCAACACAATAACAGCTCTGAGCCCGAACAGATTTTTTTTTTCTACAGCTCACCTTGGTTCTGCGCCGATTCCCCTCTTTTGCGCCAAGGTCGCTAACTGCGCCGTGACCGTAGCGCTCCTTTCTTATTGCCATTACCCGGCCCTCAGCTCTCAGGGCGGACTGCACAAGTGCGTGAACCAATACCCAAACAACCCTCGCGGACGCAGGATTCAGCGGCACAGAAGCAGAACGCAGTAACCTTCTACGCGCCTGCTGGAGGGGCCGTCTGCTGCTCAGAATGTTAAACCCGGCTGCAGCTGGAACGGAGCTCGCGGACTCTGCCGTTCCGCGAGCCGCCCCCGGGCCCGAACGTTCTGAGGGAAGGTGAAATACCCCCGTTCTGCGCGGAGCGCGCCAACTTCTTCCAGGAAGCTGCACGGGCCTCCCAGCTCACAAGCACCATTTGGGGGAGCGCCCAGGCGTGTGCCGCGGAGGGGAGGCTGACTGCCTCTGCAGCATCAGGATTATCACCTGCACAACCTACCACACAATGGAAGCTCTCATGCTTTTGAAGAGTCCAACAAGTTGAAAATGACTCTTCACACAGCCCGCCGCTGAAGTGCTGTGTACACGTGTTCAACTCTGCCAGTACATAAAATACTGGACTATGCAGAAGCGTGAGTTTTTTAAATGCCTAAAAAAACTGCAACTCCTGCTTTTCCGGGAACGGGGAAAAGAATACCAGCGCTATTCATTATTTATGGCTTGTTTTCCTAGCATCAGCTGCTACAATGCGCTATCGATTTTGAGACTCTATTCAGAAGTGGCTATTGACAGGGGCAGTTAAAAACAGGGGCGCTCCATATAGTTATGAAATGCAAAAATGTTAACCACACTTTACACATTAACAACGCTTTTTTTTTTTTACAATAAATCCGTGCCGGTATTAAGAAGGCAGAGCGGGAGATCTCAGCGAGGGGGTTTGAATGTAGGTTGTTTTCGATCATCAACGCATCTGCATATCTGTCATTGTAGCTAAGAACACATGACAAACTAAGCATGGCTAGGAGGTATGAGCACACATGTTTACAAACACTTGTGGGACAGCATAAGGTATTAGCAGTGATAACAAGGAGCTCCCCAAGATAAGGACACTGAGCCGGAATTAAGCCTTTTGTAAAAATATATAATTTGTTAATAATTAAAGATGGTAGCTGTCAATGTTTTTATTCTGTCTCCAGGTGCCAAGTAACATCAGATAGACAACACGTGCAAACAAAAGTTCAAGTTGTCTAAAATGTCAGTCTGGCTCCAGAGGTGGAAAGCTCCACCTAATTAACAACTACTGAGAACAAATTTTATGTTAGGTATGCTCCCACTCTAAATTCCTTTCCACTGCCCAGTTGATCCCAAAGACCAGCTGTGGAGGGGTAAAGGGGTCTCAGGGGAGCCCAGTACCACATGGCTTCAAACTCCTTCACCCTACCTGTGTTAAAAAAATAGCATTGCAAAGCCAACAGTTCTGTCCTTCTAGACCTACTGGCTATGTCAATACTTTTTGCTGATGCTGTGCAGCACCAGCAAAAAGAAAACAAGCATTTGCAATGCAATGGGTCTCGCGTTTGCTCGAGTTAGAGCTGTTAGCTTTGTAAATTTCTAACTGGACTTTTCTTGCCACATAAATTGAAAATGAAAAGTAAAACAGGTGACATAAGCAAATCGATTCAAAGCACCAAGGCCGCCTTGAGCGTAAAGGAGAGACACAAAAGGAAAAATAAGTTTGCTTGCAATCAAACGTATCAGCAAACGTGCAATTATCCATGTATCAGGGTCAATGGCCAAGGCGGTAACAAAACTGAACAAAGGAGGGAGAAAGCATTTACCAATGATGATAAAGAATTTTTGAAAGGCAAGCCCATGAATGAGTGATAGTGATGGGCGTTGTTAAAAGCCCACGGACAGATTACAACAGGCCAGAGTGCTTGCACACTCAACCTAAAAAAGGTGTAAGGACATCGCTGCATCATTCTGTAGGTGCACACAACCATTATGACGCATGTGCATGCCTACAAAACTTTCATGGAGTGCTTAACAACAAAGATAAAAAGTAGTTCCCTAAATGTAAATAGTGAAAAGCCACAAGTTGGTCAATCACAGGTTAAGCTCCAGGGGAGCACAAGACAACAAGCCATTGAATAAAAGTAAGTAAATGAGACACCGAGCCAAGCAATGGCAAACAATTGGTGGGCTTACAACCCACTGGAAGTATTTGGCATGGTCCATAACAGGCTTTTGCCTACAGACAGCTAAAAGCTGTCTAAGCAGCCGAGACCTAACAACAAACATGCTATCCTACCAAGATAGTCGTCTGCCCCATGTCCCTCCAGCTCAAATATTTACAAAATAACAACTGGCATACTGTCAATCCCCTTCTCCCTCAACAGTCCATGGCAATACCTTTTCTTCTTTTCTCGCAAAAACACAAAATATTAGCTGACGTCTTGCCACCATGAGCCATCATCGTTTATATAAGCCCAAGTTTAAAAAAAAGAGTATGAAAGATGGGAAATGCCACGCATGCCCTTCACCCCATTCTGAGAGCTCCTCCTAGACCTGTGGCAGACAACTTTTTAAACGTCTGTGACAAAGGTGTGCTACTATGGGCTGTAAGACAAGCAGCTGCGTGGCCTTTGAGTGTGCGCACATCATGATATTCCTGCATTACACACCCATGGTGCAACACCGCCAGGCTTCAATGATGGGAGTTAAACACAAACTCAGAGACCTAGGCCTTAAATACTGTTTCCTTTTTCCAGTTAAATTAAAGATCATGGCAAACCAGCGCACATACTGCTTTTCAGCGCTGGAAGAGAAAGGGGACTGGGCCGAGCAAGGGAGCAGGAGAAAGCACCAGGCCCACATTCAGTTCTCCCTGCCCCCTGCCCCCTGCGAAAGTTATTTGCCCTCAGCGTAGGCCCTCTCAACTAGGTAGGTGCACCAATTTCTGTAACCTTTTTGCCCCAGAAAACATTGTATGCTCACAAGTTGGGCACCTAGTAGTGCTGGGAGTCCTTACACTTCTGATACCTAGGTATCAAACTGTATTACAATGATGGCAACCTGATGAGGGCACTATCCTCAACTCAGGGCCTAGATTTCATTTTCAAGGTCAAGTCAATCATTTTCAAGGTCAAGTCAATCATTTTTTATTCAGTCAATTTGATCATTGAAAGCACAAAAACTCAGATAGAAAATCACAATACAATTAAATCAATCGCAAAGAAGCTACAATTACTTTGCCCCCCCCCAAACATAATATAAGGTATCAAAAAATCACTAACAAAACACAAATCACAATGCGTATTTCCTCCTTAATTTCAGTGTTTGGTGGATAAAATTCAGGACTGAACAACACATCAAAGGAGACTCAAGGCGCGGTAGGAACAATAGGCCCTCCTGATGACTGTTAAAAGATCTTTCACTGAGAATAGGAGCAATCATAATCTAAAGGAGGTATACAAAGTGCAGAACAGCATAAAGTGCTTGTTTGACTTGTGTGACCTCCCATCATATGGTTTACACAGTAATAAAGAAACCAGGTGCTTGTAACAGAGAAGGTCACTAAAAATGTATCGTATTCCCTCTTAACCGTGTGAGGTAAAATCTGAGCTCCAGTGCCTTTATCTGTGTTTAATAAGGCTGCATGCCTTGAGTTGCTAAAAGTGGCATGTATAAATGAACCAATACCGAATCAAGTACTTTCAAGATCCTGAATTCCCTTTTAAAGGCAAAAAACATTTTCTTAACCTGGCCCTTAGAAAGTGGGTGTATCTTGCCGGAATCATCAAAAAGATTACTCAATCCTAAATCTTGAAGGGTATTTTTAATATATTTAAGCCATGGGATGGCTATCATATTATTATGCATAAGGCAATCCCCCCTGCTTTCCAGGTAAAACCTAATTCTGGAGTGGACCAAATTTTGGCCCACAACAGAATGGGTGCCAAGGCTATCACGTCTTCCAAATAACCTACCCCCAGTTCATGTGGGTTCTAAAAGTTGGGGTAAATTTAGGGGTCCCTAACAGCCTATTTAAGAATTTCTTCTCCACCACCTGTAAGGCCTTAACTGTTGTATGCCCCCAAACGCAAGTCCCATACTAGCCAGCTGTGAGACTTTTACTTTTATAAAGCACAATAATTTTTTTTTTTTTAGGGGCGTACATCCTAATTTCTTAGTGAACCTAAAATTGATTCACATGAGGCCTCTATTTTCTGGGACCTCTGGCTTATTAACCTATCCATTCTCGAGATCTCTTCCTCTGACAGTTCAATGCTGAGTAGTCCTCACCAAGATGACAACTTTGCCAAGGTGACTTTAATACTTCTCCAAACTCCTGATCGCATGGTTGCCTTAGCCAAGCTGAAACTTCCCACAGATCGGGGAAGGGAGGTCCTAGATGCTCCAGATTTCAACACTTACTTCAATGCACAACTCCAATGAACCACCCGCTGCCTAGCTGGTTATCGTTTACTCGAAGTGGGAAATCTTGGCAGTCAGGACACTTTAGACACAATTCAGGAAATCTTACCCAAATCTCCTCTGCCATTGCATTCCAATAAATTGTTAAACATAATCCACAATAACTATTATAGAACCATGGACTTTCCTCCAATTGTCCCACTATAGATACTAAGGATCTCTTTAAAAAGTATCCATAGTTTTAGAGGGAGTGTCACAGAGGGAGCCGCTGAGACATTGGAGAATTTCCATATTGCTTGTGTGGGTGAGTTATTCCAGGATGGGGCTTTGATCACATTTGACCCCATGACTGAATAATTTGTCTACAAGTGGGTCAATTCCTCACTCACAGATGCCTTATTGTAGCTTTGGGTCCCTTACTTGCCATAACCTATAAAGAGCCTTCCACTAATCTACTACCCCAAACATTGTTTACTTTTGGACCCAGGCAAAGACTAATCTCCTGGCTTGTGAGAGCCATCCCAGACCAACCAGCAGATCTCTTAGCAAAAGTTCCATATTAAATGAGAAGACGACGTGGGCTGCCCTTTTCCCCAAAAGGAGTGAGAAAAGCTACTTTCCCACAAAGCTTATCATAACACTAGATTCCAATACATCCAACATGATATCTTTTGTGGTGCTTACTTTAACCATGCAAGGGTAGGGAAAATGTATGAGTCCCATAGTTCAACGTGTTCCCATTGCCACATTAAATACATGTTCTGGGAATGCCCCATTGTGAACACATAATGGAACGATATCAGTGCAGATTCGACAGCCACGAGAGGCCGTGAAAAGCTATACAGCTTTGAATGCTGCATATTGGGCTTGCACAAGTCCCGCAAAGAAGTGAATAGATTTCTAGATCTAGCATTCGCCTGATCACACTGAAATTGAAGGCACTTCCCTGTCTGGGCGATCTCTTTGGCATGAGATAGTGGTTCGCTGAGACGAAGTAGTCACTTTTCTTAGGCAGAAAAGAAGAGAGGTGATTACAAAAATGAGCCACTGCTGCTTGATGGGATGATCGATTGCTTACTTTTATAGAAGCAGTGAGAGGCTATACAAGACATCCATGAGAGCCTCCCGTTTGTCCTCGCACACTTGAAATGTACACTTTGCTGCACTGAGTGAGCTGAGCTGTTCCTGGGCACCCTGTCATTCTGCTAGACCTCCCCAGCACTCAGTCATTTGTTCTTTGGGAAGCCCTTCTTATTAGCAACATGGTGCCTTCTGTGTGGTAAGTGGCATGATTCCCGTTGCAACTGTCCATCAGTTCCTTATGTAGCTTACCCAGGACTGCCACTGTTTGGTATTGCTGTACACTGTTTCTTTTATTTACACTGCCATACATCACATATGTTGTCACTATAGCTCTGATGGTGTTCCACTACAACATGCAATGGTACCCGACTGTCAACCTGACCACGTCAGCTACAACTAGAGGATCAAGAATTAGTGCACTTATCCTGAGTTTATATTATGCCTGCGCATTTTTCACTGTGTCGCTTTTGTGTTTTTCAAACAGTGTTAAAAAGATAGAGAATCCCACAGATACCTAAACATTGGCGGCACATAGCACACATTATACAGAAACCTGAAAGGTTATCATCTTATATCTTTGGCACGACAAAATAAAAATAATGGCACTATGGTGAAAACAAATACAGCATTTAAAGAAAAATAGGTCAGGTTGCCCCTTTAAGATTAAATTAATCTATTAAACAGGTAGACAGGAGCTATGTGAGACACACAATTCGGTTGTTAAAATAAGGAGCTGAGGCGGCCTCTAAGATAATATCCACTCACGAAAAGAATAAGTAGGCACCAAGATGCACACAGCTCAAATAGCTTTTTTAGAAATAAAGGCCTTAAGCATCTCAGCAGGCTTGTAGCATGGTACATAATTTAAAAATTACATGCCATATCAGCAAGAGCTTGGGGCAACCTGGACCTAATGTCTTCTAGTCAAATAATTCTAGGGCCATCACCTTTAACCAAACCTTTCGGCTGATCCACAAAAGGCACCGAGCAGGCTGAGCCGCCATCTCTTGATCCATTCCTCACTGGTTTGCTTCATGCAAACAGTTATGCAGAGATTCAGTACAGCCATGCATGATCATGTTATGAAACATCAATGCCAGAACAACAACTCACATTTAAGCCCTTCAATCATGCCCAATAACCAACATGAAACTTTGTACATAACAGATCACACGCATCCAACCCAGCAAGGATGTCCAATTGAAAAGGCTATTATCATGCATTAATGACACTTAAGACTAGCCAAAGAAACTAAACATTCTATAGGGCATGTTAGACTGATCACTAAAAATACTAAAACCCAGCACAGATGTGTTATAAATTTGGTTATAAATTGCTCACAACAGCCCTTTGCACTAAGATACAACACATATGAAAACATCCAACAAAACATATTACAGGATCCCTTACACACGTCCAACACAGAACATTTATATTATGTAATTAAGTATCATTATTCTACTCCAAATGACAACAGAAGATGTTTAACAGACTCGTAACTTCCACTCAGCGCAATCCAATTAATATAGCAGACAATGTCACAACTCCCCAACACCACTACTAACTCCAGTGAAAACTTTTAACATCCTGAGCTAAGGGGCTAGCTAAATAACACAACACTTACATGATTTGGCAGGCCTCTGGCTATGCACATTAAACTTAATACCCAATCAACCTATGAAATATTAATACACAGCTACTCTAAACAACAGAACCAAGCTACACACACGTTAATGATGTCAATGCCCCCAAACCCAGCCAGAATCAAGTCTGGAGCAATGTGTAAGCCAAACAACCTAGAGAGCCCCTATGCGTTTGGCAGGACCTCTGACCAATATCCATTAAACTTCATAACCAATCGACCTAGCAATCATAAAAATCTTAAGAAAAAGCTTACTGTAAACAACAACATAACCAAACTATAAAAATGTTGGTGGCGTTGCTGCTCATAAATCCAACCAGGGTTTAGTCTTTGAGGGCCAGTGGGGACTCAGGCTACACGTTTTTCAGAGCCTCTCTCACACCTAACATTTAAAGATTTTAAAATAACTTTGTCCTATTTATAAATAATGAGTCCGATAACATGGCTAATGTCATTAGAAGGCACAGATGCAGGATCTGCCATGTCTTCTCTCTTCTTTTTTTTGTTTCTTTTCTACATGTCTTCAGGCTAGGAAAGGCCCTGCTACAGTCTGTTGACCTCAGCCCTGCAAAACACGTGACATGACTCGGTCTCTGTCAAAATCCTTTAAATGCGCACTAGAAGGTACAAGACCATAAAGCCAAACTAATGGCTCAATGCTTGTTATAAAAATACATTTAATGTAACGTCTTATAATAATGTATAAAGGACAGCATTGTTGCTAACTTCATTTTTGCAACTTGTCAGCAACAAATAAAAGAAGCATATGCAATGGGTCTTGCGTTTGCTCGAGTAAGAGTTATTTGCGTTGTAAATTCCTAACTGGACTTTTCTTGCCACATAAATCAAAAATAAAAAGTAAAACAGAAGTTTGCTCCCAGTGGAACACATTATCAGCAAAAATGCAATTATCCATGTAACAGGGTCAATGTCATTCAAAGCGCTCGACTACTGCCCAGTGAGATTGTGCGGTGTAGGAAATAAATAGAAAAAAGTAGTCCAGAAACCACACGGAAATCACTGAGACTCGTATGTTTTCAGTCATTGGTCGGTGTGCCCGAGGAGGGCTAAACACCAGAAAAGGCATGACATATGCATGCCTTCCCCTAATGAAATCAAGCGAATTTTAAAAGGCAAGCCCACGAACCAACCAAACTCATGGGCGTGCGGTGGGCGTGGTTAAAAGCCCACAGAGAGATTACACCAGGAGCCAGAGCGCTTGCGTGCGCTCGACCCTAAAAAGGTGACAGTATTATTAGAGCTGTCTGTTCAGTGTTCGTTGTCTCGCAGGGGCCTTCTTTCTATTCCAGTCACCGGATCGGTAACTAAGGCGTGGCCCGTGCATGACAGTGTGTAGTGGCAAAAGTAAATAATGATGGGCATGGAGCAGAAACAGAGGAATATTAATCCTTTGGAGCAGTGGCGAGGTGATTGGTGGTGTATTGCTTTTGGTGTAAACAACTGTACTTTTGAAAGAAATGTGAATTATTTATGGATCATGCATTAGGCTAATGCACTAGGTCGGGCGCAACAGAGGAGAGAATGGAATTTCAATGCTTCACTGTTTTGCCTTTGCCATGTGAACTGAAGACCAATGCGGATAGATGATGGCTTTCTCTCACGTGCTTTTTTTTCTCTCTCCAATGTGGTAATGAAATGACAGTAATTCCCCGCTCGTCTGCCGCTGCCGCGCTCGCAGCACTTTGATTCTGCGTTCCGGTTTCTGAGCTTGTGCGCCAATGATAGGCAACACAAGCTGAAGACAATATAAACTGTGAAAGCAGAGCATGTGGCGAGTTCAAGTGCATGTTCTCGTTCTCTGCTGCCCTGAAGAAGTGAATGAGGTCACCCCGGCTGCTCTCTTAGTAAAAGGTTTTCCCATTTTTAAGGTCAAGCCGCCGTGACATGCGCTTGCGCATGCGTTTCTCTAAGTGAGACGCTTTAGGGATTAAAAAGGGCTCGGAGCCCCGTCCACGTCAGTGTCTTTCATTGGCTCGTGGGCTTGCCTGTTAGAATCTGCTTGATTTCATTAGTGGAAGGCATGCATACGTCATGCCTTTTCCGGTGATAGCCCTCCTCGAGCGCATCGACCAAGTACAGAAAACATGCGAGGCTCACTGTTTTCTGTCCGGCTCGTGGATTACTTTTTCTCAATTTTCCCAGCGCGATCCCGCTTGGCAGAAGTCTAGTGCTTTACATAATATCGACCCTGTTACACAGTTAATTGCACTTTTTCCCATTACGTACATAAATGCACTCTTGCCGATAGGTTTCATTACGAGTGAAAAGTCGGGTTAGGAGTTTACAGCGCTATCAGCTCTAACACGAGCAAACGTGAGACCCGTTGCATTGCAAATGCTTGTTAAATGTTGAGTCTTTGTCAGCAGATCAGTGCAAGCAACACGAAGCCTTTCATGTGCACACACACTCTAAGCCGCCCACATAAAATTCAGAGACAACATTTGAAAACATCATATAGAGGGTAATATTTGTTGGTTAGTGGGCGGATAGCATGAGGAGTAAGCTATTCGTCTGATAAAAATATAATCTCAATTAAAGGGAATGGATGAAGCCATGGAACGATAACAGGAACCTAAAATGTGGCGCTATAGAGTAAGATTGTTTTTTTCAGATGGGAACACATGGCAGAGTGATTGCAATAGAAAAAGCCAGACCATCAAACCCATCTACAGATAAATGGTTTCCTCACTCTCAGGATCAGTCTCAGGGGCTAGGGAGGCCACACCAGCACAAAATACCTCAAGAAGAAATTAGATAGAATATACTAATGTACAAGGTGTGCTGTAACAAGCTCAAATGAAATGTAAATGTCTGAAGAAGCATAGCAGGTTCACCAAGAGCAAAGTCATGTGTTAAACCATAGCAGTGCTTAATTTGTAAATAAAAACATGCTGGTGCCCAAAGCTCTCCTCTGAAACACGTGGCTGCTGCGAATAAATGTGCAAGCACAGAATACTGAAGCAAGGTAATCCTAAAATCATCCAGGGCCTCTTTAATCCATTTACAGCCACCCCCTGCCCTTCAACCCACTCTTGCAACCTTCTGCTTTCTCCCTTTGTGACGCTTTTCCGTTTTTCTCTTCCTCCATCTTTCCCACATGTGTCTTTTGCTCACAGAAAAGTAAGTGCCAGCCCTCAAAAATAAGTGCTGGTTCCCCGCACTGGAAACCACCGGCTCAAAGTAAGCACTGAACCAGAGCATAACCTGCCAGCAGTGTAAAGGCATCCAGCTACAAGGCAAGTCAGCTTAATAACAGATCCAGTGAACTGGAAAAGTCTGCTGTATGTACAGAAGAGATCAAGAGAAAAACAAATGTATATGAAGAGTTAAATGGAACTTACAACATGCTGTTTAACCATTCTGTGGAGAAAGCGGATCGTGCAAGTTAGTGAAGTCTGTGAGAAGCAAGGACTACCTAGAATGAAATGCCTCCATCAGACAAAAAACAAGCAGCTGAATATAATATTCTATTTAGGGTGCCTTCATCAAATGTTTGATTCAATTACTATGCAACGGGCTTGGTTGCTAAATTTATATGTGACGCAATGTACACCCATCTTCACTTGGCATCTGAAAAAGATGCAGGTTGCTTCTGGAATGTTTCCATTTCAATCCAATCGGAATGCCTGTAGTGTCCTCCCCAGCATGGGAATCCGCTAATGAATACTTCACACACGGAGTTATGTATTAAATGTCTTTATTCATCTGCATGTAACTGTGAACTCAACGTTCTAAAACTACATTCACTTTACCACGTTCTAACACTTGCATCATCACTTTGCGGAGTTTTTCAGGAGCCAAAAACAGTGCTGTCATACACACTCACACAACACTACATCTCCACTGCTGTTAAAAAAAAAAATATATATATATATATATATATATATATATATATATATATATATATATATATATATATATATATATATATATATATATATTTACATATATATTGAAAATGTCACTTACCCAGTGTACATCTGTTCGTGGCATCAGTCGCAGTAGATTCGCATGTTCTGCAATAGCTCGCCATCTGGTGTTGGGCCGGAGTGTTACAAGTTGTTTTTCTTCGAAGAAGTCTTTCGAGTCACGGGACCGAGTGACTCCTCCTTTTGTCTCCATTGCGCATGGGCGTCGACTCCATCCTCGATTGTTTTTCCCCGCAGAGGGTGAGGTAGGAGTTGAATTGTAGTAATAGTGCCCATGCAATGGAGTGACTAAGTATGCACTTATTTAAGGTTGAGATGATACATATATAAATAATTGAAGGTAACTTCCAAACTGCTACAGGCTCCCGGGGAGGCGGGTGGGCACATGCGAATCTACTGCGACTGATGCCACGAACAGATGTACACTGGGTAAGTGACATTTTCAGTTCGATGGCATCTGTCGCTGTAGATACGCATGTTCTGCAATAGACTAGTAAGCAGTTATTTCCCCAAAAGCGGTGGATCAGCCTGTAGGAGTGGAAGTAGTCTGAAATAATGTCCTTAATACAGCTTGACCTACTGTGGCTTGTTGTGCGGATAACACGTCTACACAGTAGTGCTTGGTGAATGTGTGAGGCGTAGACCATGTGGCTGCTTTACATATTTCTTGCATTGAGATGTTTCCTAGAAAGGCCATGGTAGCACCTTTCTTTCTGGTTGAGTGTGCCCTTGGTGTAATGGGCAGCTGTCGTTTAGCTTTAAGGTAGCAGATTTGGATGCATTTAACTATCCATCTGGCTATACCTTGTTTTGAAATTGGGTTTCCTGCATGAGGTTTTTGAAATGCAATAAAGAGTTGTTTAGTCTTTCTGATGTTCTTTGTTCTGTCAATGTAATACATTAATGCTCTTTTGACATCTAATGTATGTAGTGCCCTTTCAGCTACGGTATCTGGCTGTGGAAAGAACACCGGAAGTTCCACTGTTTGATTTAGATGGAACGGTGAAATAACCTTTGGCAAAAATTTAGGATTGGTCCTTAGGACGACTTTATTTTTGTGTAGTTGTATAAAAGGTTCCTGTATAGTAAACGCCTGAATCTCGCTTACTCTTCTCAGGGAAGTAATGGCGATGAGAAATGCCACCTTCCAGGTTAGGAACTGTATGTCGCAGGAGTGCATGGGTTCAAAAGGTGGACCCATAAGTCTAGTTAGGACAACATTTAGGTTCCATGAAGGAACAGGTAGTGTTCTTGGTGGTATAATTCTCCTAAGGCCCTCCATGAATGCTTTAATGACTGGTATTTTATATAGGGAAGTTGAATAGGTAGTCTGCAGGTATGCAGATATTGCTGCAAGGTGAATCTTAATGGAAGAGAAAGCTAGGTTAGATTTTTGTAAGTGAAGCAAGTAACCCACTACATGTTCTGGAGTTGTGTGTAATGGTTGTATTTGATTAATATGGCAGTAGCAAACAAACCTCTTCCATTTACTTGCATAGCAGTGCCTGGTGGATGGCCTTCTTGCTTGTTTTATGACTTCCATACATTCTTGGGTAAGTTGTAAGTGCCCGAATTCTAGGATTTCAGGAGCCAGATTGCTAGATTCAGCGATGCTGGATCTGGGTGTCTGATCTTTTGGTTGTGCTGTGTCAACAGATCTGGCCTGTTGGGCAATTTGATGCAGGGTACCACTGATAGGTCTAGCAGCGTTGTGTACCAGGGTTGCCTTGCCCAAGTTGGTGCTATCAATATGAGTTTGAGTTTGCTTTGACTGAGTTTGTTTACCAGGTAAGGAAGGAGAGGGAGAGGAGGAAAAGCGTAAGCAAATATCCCTGACCAGTTCATCCATAGGGCATTGCCTTGGGATTGTTTGTGTGGGTATCTGGATGCGAAGTTTTGGCATTTTGCGTTCTCCCTTGTCGCAAACAAGTCTATCTGAGGTGTTCCCCAGAGTTTGAAATAAGTGTTCAGTATTTGGGGGTGAATTTCCCATTCGTGGACCTGTTGGTGATCTCGAGAGAGATTGTCTGCGAGTTGATTTTGTATCCCTGGTATAAACTGTGCAATTAGGCGAATTTGGTTGTGAATTGCCCAATGCCAAATTTTTTGTGCTAACATGCTTAACTGCGTGGAGTGCGTCCCTCCCTGCTTGTTTAGATAATACATTGTTGTCATGTTGTCTGTTTTGACGAGAATGTATTTGTGAACTATTATTGGTTGGAAAGCTTTTAGTGCTTGAAAAACTGCAAGAAGTTCTAGGTGATTGATATGCAGTTTTGTTTGCTGTACGTTCCATTGTCCTTGTATGCTGTGTTGATCGAGGTGTGCTCCCCACCCTGTCATGGAAGCATCTGTTGTTATTACGTATTGTGGCACTGGGTCTTGGAAAGGCCGCCCCTTGTTTAAATTTATGTTGTTCCACCACAGAAGCGAGAGGTAAGTTTGGCGGTCTATTAACACCAGATCTAGAAGGTGACCCTGTGCTTGAGACCACTGTGATGCTAGGCATTGTTGTAAGGGCCTCATGTGCAGTCTTGCGTTTGGGACAATGGCTATGCATGATGACATCATGCCTAGGAGTTGTAATACCATCTTTGCTTGTATCTTTTGTGTCGGATACATGCGTTGTATGATGGTGTTGAAATTTTGAATTCTTTGTGGATTTGGAGTGGCTACTCCTTTTGATGTGTCTATTATGGCTCCCAGGTATTGTTGTACCTTGCGTGGCCGAATTTTGGATTTTGTGAAATTGACGGTGAACCCTAGTTTGAAGAGGGTTTGTATGATATGATTTGTGTGATTTGAGCACTCTATTAACGAATGGGCCTTGATTAGCCAGTCGTCTAGATATGGGAACACATGTATTTGCTGCCTTCTGATGTGTGCAGCGACTACCGCTAGACATTTGGTAAAGACTCTTGGTGCGGTTGTTAATCCGAAAGGCAGTACCTTGAATTGGTAATGTATTCCTTTGAATACAAACCTTAGGTATTTCCTGTGCGATGGGTGAATTGGTATATGGAAATAAGCATCCTTGAGGTCTAAAGTTGCCATGTAGTCGTGCAGCTTTAGCAATGGCAATACTTCTTGTAGTGTGACCATGTGGAAGTGGTCTGATTTGATGAAAGTGTTGACTACTCTGAGGTCTAGGATTGGTCTCAGTGTTTTGTCCTTCTTTGGTATCAGAAAGTACAGTGAGTAAACTCCTGTGTTTATTTGTGTGTTTGGCACTAATTCGATTGCATTCTTTTGCAATAGTGCCTGCACTTCTATCTCTAGGAGATTGGAATGGTGTGTTGTTAAATTTTGTGCTTTTGGTGGTATGTTTGGAGGGAACTGTAGAAATTCTATGCAGTAACCATGTTGGATAATTGCTAGAACCCAAGTGTCTGTAGTGATTTTCTCCCATGCTCTGTAATAATGACCTATTCGTCCCCCCACTGGTGTTGTGTGGAGGGGGTGAGTGACATGTGAGTCACTGTTTAGTAGTAGGTGTTTTGGGGCTTTGGAATCTTCCTCTATTTCTAGGGAATTGCCCTCCTCTATATTGTCCCCGAAAACCTCCTCTATACTGTCCTTGGTAACTGGACGGTGTGGCTTGTGAGGTGCTGGCTTGTGTGCTTTGACCCCGAAACCCCCCTCGAAAGGGCGTTTTACGGAATGAGCTGTAATTCCCTCTGCTCTGCGGGGAGTAGAGTGCGCCCATGGCTTTGGCAGTGTCCGTATCTTTTTTGAGTTTCTCAATCGCTGTGTCCACTTCTGGACCGAACAGTTCTTTTTCATTAAAAGGCATATTGAGAACTGCTTGTTGAATCTCTGGTTTAAATCCAGACGTTCGGAGCCATGCATGCCTTCTGATAGTTACAGATGTATTAATTGTTCGTGCAGCTGTATCTGCAGCGTCCATGGAGGAGCGGATCTGGTTGTTGGAGATGGCCTGTCCCTCCTCAACCACTTGTTTGGCCCTATTTTGGAAGTCTTTGGGCAGATGTTCAATGAGATGTTGCATCTCGTCCCAGTGGGCTCTGTCATAGCGCGCAAGTAGTGCCTGGGAGTTCGCGATGCGCCACTGGTTTGCAGCTTGTGCTGCGACTCTCTTACCAGCTGCATCAAACTTGCGGCTTTCTTTATCTGGGGGTGGTGCATCTCCAGATGTGTGAGAGTTGGCCCTTTTCCTAGCTGCTCCTACAACAACAGAGTCTGGTGGCAGCTGTGTTGTGATGAAAGCCGGGTCTGTAGGAGGCGGCTTATACTTTTTTTCCACCCTTGGTGTGATTGCCCTACTTTTGACCGGGTCCTTAAATATGTCTTTTGCGTGCCGGAGCATACCAGGGAGCATAGGCAGGCTTTGGTAGGAGCTGTGGGTGGAGGAGAGTGTGTTGAACAAGAAATCATCCTCGACCTGTTCTGAGTGGAGGCTTACGTTGTGAAATTGTGCTGCTCTAGCCACCACCTGAGAGTACGCGGTGCTGTCTTCTGGTGGAGATGGTTTTGTAGGGTATGCCTCTGGGCTGTTATCTGACACTGGGGCGTCGTATAGGTCCCATGCGTCCTGGTCTTGGTCACCCTGGCTCATGGTGGTGTGAGCTGGGGAGTGTGATGGCGTTTGTGCTGGTGAAACGTTAATCACGGGCGGAGGAGAGGGTGGTGGTGTAACTCTTTTCACCACTTTTGGTTGTGGTGCTTGTTCCGTCTGGAACTCCAACCTTCTCTTTCTCCTAATGGGGGGAAGGGTGCTTATTTTTCCTGTCCCCTGCTGAATGAAGATACGCTTTTGCGTATGGTCCGCATCAGTTGCTTGTAGCTCTTCCTCAAACCTATGCTTCTGCATTTGGGAGGTTAGCGAGTGCTCTTCTGTATAAGAGCCTGAAGCTGGGTCGCTTGCAGTTTGTTTCGGCGTCGAAACTTTGTCTGCGTGTTTTTTCGGCTCCGAGGTGACTTTTTTCCTTTTCGGGGCCGAAACCTCTCGGCGTCGATCTGTTTCGGTGCCGCTGTCTCGGCGTCGAGCCGTGTCCACACCGGCATCTCGGTGTCGAGGCTTGTCTCCAGCACTTTCTCGGTCCCGAGAAGGCTGCGTGCCGGTGTCTCGACCGGAGTCGGACGATCTCGGCACTGTTTGGGCCTTTTTCGGTGCCGACGGTCGGTCACCGATTTTATGGGTTGAGCCATGGCCTGGTGGCAGTGGCGTCCCCTGGGCCTTGTAAATGTTTCTTTGTGTGGTTTTCGACGTCTTACTCACGGTTTGTGTATCGTCGAATCCTTCGGAGTCTGAGTCTTGGATCGAGAAGGTACCTTCCTCTTCCTGTTCCTCGAACTCCCGTCGGGCTGTCGGTGCGGACGCCATTTGAAGTCTTCTGGCTCGACGGTCTCGGAGTGTTTTTCGGGACCGGAACGCACGACAGGCCTCGCAGGTGTCTTCGCTGTGCTCAGGTGACAGGCACAGGTTGCAGACCAAGTGTTGGTCTGTGTAGGGGTATTTATTGTGGCATTTGGGGCAGAAACGGAACGGGGTCCGTTCCATCGGCGTTCTTCAGCACGCGGTCGGGCCGACCAGGCCCCGACGGAGGATCGAAAAACTACCCCGAAGGGCACCGGAGCTCTTCGATCTTCGATGCGGTGTTGAATCTAAGTATGCCGATCCCGAACGCAACAATACCGACGAAAATCTTCCGAAATTAACTATTTTTTCTGTTCCGAAACTCGGAGCGACAGGAACACGTCCGAACCCGATGGCGGAAAAAAAACAATCGAGGATGGAGTCGACGCCCATGCGCAATGGAGACAAAAGGAGGAGTCACTCGGTCCCGTGACTCGAAAGACTTCTTCGAAGAAAAACAACTTGTAACACTCCGGCCCAACACCAGATGGCGAGCTATTGCAGAACATGCGTATCTACAGCGACAGATGCCATCGAACATATATTTACATATATATATATATATATATATATTTACAACACATTCACAATTATAGCTTTTCTATGACCCGTGCTGATGGCGCCTACAGAAACTGGGAATCAGCAATAGGAGTATCCATGATCTGCTTTGGTGATGTAAGAGCAACAGCAGTCCCGGGTTTTCCAATTGTCTTTTCTGAACCAGACTCCATGTTGACATCAGTATCAGGCGAGCGATGAGCCACATGTCTGAAATGAGAGGAGTCTTGCATAATTGATTTCGTGGGACGTTGGGCAGTCACCACGTGCCCTTTGCTGGTTATAACATGGAATGGTTCAGCATCAAGTGAGGGGCATCAGATTTACGTCTTTATGACTGACGTACGAGCACTCGCTCGCCTCTTGTGAAAATAATGTCCTTTGCACATCGCCTCTTGTCTGCATAGGCCTTCATTTTCTTTTTATGATCCAAGTCTTTCGTATGGGACTCTTCATCAGTTCTAGATCCTGTGTTTGTCCACTGAGGCAACTTGGTCATCACTGCTCTCCCAAACATCAACGTTGCAGGGCTTTCACCTGTTGTTGAGTGAGCAGTTGAACAGTACGCTCACAAGGTAGAATTTAAGACAGTCCTTGGGTCGAGGTTTTCTAATACAGCATGCTGAACAGCTTTAACATACTCATGAAACGTTCAACAAGGCTATTAGCCTGTGGCCAGGGAGGTGTGCTCTTCTAATGCTTCACATTAAGCAGATTGAGAACGTTTCTGAACTCTCGATATCTGAAAGGAGGGCCATTGTCAGTTTTTAAAATCGTTTGAAAGTCCCATGTCGCAAATATGCTATCTATTCTCTTAATGACTCTTTCCTGAGTGATGGACAAGAGATATTTAATTAATGGGAAGTGAGAGTATCCGTTCACAATCAGGTGTTCTTCATTGTCAAATGGACCGCAAAAGTCAACAGCAAATCTTTCCCATGCATGTTTTGGGAACTCTGACATACTTAAGGGGTGTTGAGTGGTTTTTGATAGGCAGTTGCATAGATGACAGGCCTTCAACTCTCTTTCAAATCTTTCATCTAGATAAGGAAACCAAACTCAATCTCAGAGAGCTCTTTTGGGGGCAACGATTCTTCGATTTCCTTCATGGGCCACTACAATTATCTGTTGTCGCAGACTCTCCAGAATTACAATTCCTGAACCCCTCAGGATAAGTCTTTCTTGTGTCATGGACAGTTCATATTTGATATTTCTATACTTATGGTATTCACTGTGTCACTGGTAAGAGGTCCAGTATGTTGGCTCCATGACTGATGTTTGAAAATGTCTTTCAGTTTTAACATGTCACTATCGTGACTCATGGCAGTGACAACTTTTTCCAACAAAATACCAACTGTTGTGTTTGACTTTACAATGAAGTTTATGTGGGGTACCTTGAAATTGTATAGGGAGAAGTAGTCAGCAGGGTTTTGATCTTTCCCTTAACAATGTACAATTGTGTAGTTGTATTGTTGTATTCGTATACCCCAACATGCGATGCGTGGAAGTATCTTGGTCTTTGGATTGCCAAAGATGGTCAGCAATGCTTGATGATCTCTCACATGTGTGAGAGGTTTTCCATACAGGACGATGTAGAAATGTTTACAAGACCACACCATTGCTAAACTTTCTTTTTCAGGTTGTGAATAAGCATGCTCAGTCAGGGACAAACCTTTGCTTGCATAAGCCACAATATGTCATAGATCAGTTGGGTGTCCGCAGTGCAGTGCAAGGATTGTGTCTAACCCAACTGGGCTAGAGTCAACAACAACTTCCATCTGCAGCTTGGATCGAATTATGCCATTTCAGTAGCATTTCCAGTAGCTTGTTTCTCTTGCAACTTTGCTCGCATTTCTGTGACCAGTGCAATTAAACCTTTTTTTTTTGTCAACTCTATCAATGGAGCACTCACAGTAACAAAGTCTCATATATACCTGGAACAGTAACTGGCCAGGCCAAGGAATGAACGTAACATGGAAACATCTTGTGTGGGACTGGCAGATGACAATGCTTGGGCTTAAGCTGGATCTGGTGTCATGCCCCCATCAGAAAAGATATGGGCAAATAATTTTAGCTTTGTTTTACTGAAGTCACATTTCTCAGCATTTAGCATTAACCCTACATCAACAAGTAAATGACACGCTTGCCTGACACCTTTGTTGTGTTCCTTCTGCATAGCTCCAAAAACTAATATGTCATTGCTATACTAGAAAGCATTTACAACTGACTGTATGATACGTCTAATGACATCTTGAAAAATCTCTGCAGCTGATGACACACCTTAACTTAGTCTTTTGCAACAGACCGATATGTGTAGAAAAGGTTGTAATGTACCTGCAGTTCTCTTCAAGTTCCAGCTGATGATATCCTTTATTTAAATCAAGGCGAGAGAAGATCTTTGCCCCATTCAATTATGTTATCTAGTCAGCAATGAGCGAACATGGATGACGTTCTCTTTCAATTGCCTTGTACGCTTGACGCGTAGTCATGCAGATGCGTACAGCTCCTTAACTGTCCTTTTTGGGCACTAACACTATGGGAGAAACTTATGGTGTAGGACCAGTTGAACGCTCAATAATATCTTGCTTAAGCAATGATTCAAGTTAATTTTCCACAGCTTCTTGTAAATTAAATGCAATTCTGTGTCTTTGAGCAACAGGGCGGAATCACCATTGATATGCAATTGCATTTTTATAGTCTTAAGTTTTCCTAATCATAAAATAATGAAGTGAAATGACCTACTATTTTGTGATGAGCATTCATCTTGTAGTTCACTGAAATCAGTCCCATATCAGCAGCTGTGCTGAAGCTGATTAAAAAAGCACTTTTTTTGTCTCTTATTTCATAGTCGCTACTAATTAACCTTTACTTTTCAAGGGTGTCGATATAGCCTATGTGTATACTTTGAGTTTTGATGGTGGTAGTTGTGGTAAAGGAGATAGTTAATTATATTTTTCCTCAGCCATAACGTAAGAAATGGGGTCTCTAGTTGGCAGTGGTTTGCACCCCTGTCCAAGTAGGGACCTCACTCTAGTCAGGTTAAGGGAGTCACAAAGCTAAGATAACTCCTGCTCACCCCCTTGATAGCTTGGCTCAAGCAGTCAGGCTTATCTTAGAGCTAATGTGTAAAATTTCTTTACACTTACACACGTATACACACACACGTACACTTAAACACACTGAAAACACCACAAAAGTACTCAACGGCAGTTTAGAAAAATAGTTAATATTTATCTGAGTGAAACAAGACCAAAACAACAAAAATCCAACATACACAAGTAAAGATATGAATTTTCAAAGATTAAATCCTGGTATAGCACTGAGAAACACAATAGCTCCAACTGGTACTATCATGGCGTCTTAACGAAGTCGCTTCCAACAGTCCAACTCCACTCGCAAGGGAGTGTGGGCCGGTCATGGAGTCACACTGACCCAGGTACAGTACCTTGGAAAACGATGAGGAAACAAAGACATTGCATGGAATCGGCGAGGTGAGGTGTCGCTTGTGTGGCGTTGATTCCTTACTCCTACTAGGGAGGTGAGGAGTCTGTTCCTTACTGCTAGGCAGGGGAGGTGACGCGTCGGTTCCTTGCGGTTGCGTGGGAGGTGATGCAGTGTCAGTAGCGATGTGTTGGTTCCTTATGACAAGGCAGGTCGATGAATCTAGCAGGTCAAGATGTGAAGCGGCAACTTTGCGGTGTCACGATCACACCACGGGGCCAGAGGTGCTGCGGCAGAGTCAGGTGTCACAGACGTTGGCGACACTGCACTATGGACTCATGCTGTGGTGGGACTTCAGAAGCGCTGCAGGGGCATCGAGCCTTTGTTGCAGGTCGTTGCACTCGGGGAGTCCACGGCTCCGGTGCAGGCGGCGGCATGAAGTCAGTGTGGCACCGGTTCCGAAGTCGCTCTGGAGTCTTGGTGCTTAGTTTCTTCTTGGATGCACCAGAGCTCACTTTCAAGGTCCCAGGAACTGAATTTGGCACCAGTTGGCAAGTCAGGACTCTCAGCAAGAGGGCCCAGGCGCTGGTAGGTGAAGTCTTTGATGGCCTTGAGACTTCTTAAGAGGAGGCAAACTCAGTTCAAGCCCTTTTAGAACCTTGGAAAGCAAGACGTAGAAAGCAAAGTCCAGTCCTTTCACTCCCAGGACAGAAGCTGCAAGCAGCAGGCCAGCACAACAAAGCAGCATGCGGGGTGGCAGTCCCTCCTACACATCCAGCTCTTCTTCCTGGCAGAATGTCCTCAGTCCAGAAGTGTTCTAATTATGTGGGGTTAGAGGTCCAGTACTCATACCCTGTCTGTCACTGAAGTAGGCAAACTTCAACAAGACATCTTTGTAGTGCACAAGACCCTGCCTGACCCTGCCTTTCCCTGCCCTGGCCCCAGATACACTCCAGGGGGTTGGAGACCGCACTGTGCGAGGCCAAGCACATCCCTGTTCAGGTGCAATTGTCAGCTCCTCCCACCACTGTAGCTCAGGAAGACCCTTCAACCTGGTGATGGGCCATCATGATATGCAGGGCAAACCTCAGATCCCTTTATGTGCCTGTCTGGAAGGAATGCACAAACTGCCCAACTGTCATCCTGATGCAGATGTGTTTTCCAGAGACAGGCAGAGGCACAGAGTGGATAAGCAAGAAAATGCCCACTTTCTAAAAGTGGCATTTTCAAACTCATAATTTAAAAACCAACTTCACCAAAAGATGTATTTTTAAATTGTGAGTTCAGAGACCCCAAACTTCAAATCTCTATCTCCTCCCAATGGTAAGGTATTTCAAAGCAATCCCCATATTACCCTATGGGAGAGATAATCCTATCAATAGTGAAAAAAGCAATTTAGCAGTATTTCACTATCAGGACATGGAAAACACATCAGTACATGACCTACCTTTGAAATACACTGCACCCCGTCCATGGGACTGCCTTGGGCCTACTTTAGGGGTGACATACATGTAATAAAAGGGAAGGTTTGGGCCTTGCAAGTGGGTTCACTTGGCAGGTAGACATAGCAGTTTAAAACTGCACATACAGACATTGCAGTGGCAGGTCTGAGACATGTATACGGGGATACTCATGTGGGTGGCACAATCAGTGCAGCAAGGCCCACTAGTAGCATTTGATGTACAGGCCCGGGGCAAACAGTGCAATTTACTAGGGGCTTACTAGTAAATCAAATATGCCAATCAAGGCTAAACCAGTCACCAATACAATTTAGACAGACCGTACTTGTACTTTAGCACTGGTCAGCAGTGGTAAAGTGCCCAGAGTCCTAAAACAACCAAAAATGAAATTCAGCACAGGATCAAAAACAGGGAATCAGAAGCAAAAATACAAGGGAAACCATGCCAAGAGCTGACAGGTCTTACACATAATATTTATTGATGCACCACTGTCAATTATGAAAGGTATGGCACAACCGCTTATTTTCAGTGTAATCTTCAGACAATGTTTGAATGACTGGTGCTTTTTCATGTCGAGTTTTCTTTGTCTGGTATTTTTCTTCACATGCAGTCAGTCCAACATGTGCACATTTTTCTGAGGTAAACATCGACATCGCACAATCATCTTCTTCACTTTCACTTGATATTGATACTGACAAACTTTTTGGCAAAGATTTATATGATGATCAACTTCGTTTGATGTCAATTTGTCTCAAGTCACAAAATGGTTCTCTTTACCACAGCCTCTGCATATCTGTCCAATGACTGGTCATTTACTATAGTGTGGAAACGACAATCCACATCTGAAACATAACTTTTTTCCATGGAGACATCACCTTGTGCCCTTCAGCTTTGTGTTTCTGCTTTTCAAGTTCATGAGTGACTCACTTTGGGTACCTCCAAGAGTGTCCATCAGCATGCTCTTCAGGTTTGGCAGCCAAGAGAACTCACTCCGGACTAAGAGTTTCTCTCAGCATTCGTCGTCTGAATGAATCTGACAGATATCAGTCAATGACTCAGACGTATAGCTTCTTTGTCATTAAATTAATTGAATCTGCAGTATTTTATGAGTGTATCCAGTCTCTCAACTAAGTCATCTATGGTTTCAACAACTATTTGCCATTCTTGACTGAAAATGTATCTTTCGGAATCTACATTTGGCATTGGAATGAACTTGAGATTCAAGGCTTCTTTAATTTGACAGTGCATAACTTCATCAGCTCACAGCACTTCTTTTACACCATCACCAGCAAGATTCTTGAGGTATTTCGTAATCTTTTTGTTAACTGGCTCTTCTAGCAAATCAATGAAATCATCAAATGACCATCAAGACAGTCAATCTATAGCCAATATTTTGCTTTTTGGCAGTATCTAAGGATGGTAATGGTGGTTTTAGGAAGGTCGGCAGCATTATAACTGTTCACTGGATTGGCTGACACTAAAACTAGAGCTCTCTCTGGCTCCACTAGCTGATCTTGGTGAATTGGAGTCTGTGGAACTGTAACCTCTTTCTTGGTCTCCACTGAAACTCTTCACTTTCTGGAGACTGAAGGAGTTGTGCTGAGCCACCACCCAGCAGCTTTGGTGGTGTGCCACTTCAGGTATTGGACAGCTCAGTAAGCACAACCCCTGTGCTTCTTCTTGGGTCTTCTCTCCAGCCACAGAGGTTGTAGCGCTCTTCTGCTCGGGACTTTTGTACATGTGACCATAGTATGCTTGGTTATCAATTGTTCTGTCAGCTAGTGCTGTTTTCTGTATCTGTTTACAGCTGCCTTTACTGTTATCACTCCATGAACTGTACAGCGTTATACTGAATAGTAGCCTGGTACCTTCCTGTATGATCTTGCTAGTAGTTTCTTGACCAATGATGCATAGTCACCTCAGTGACGCTTTCTTTATCTTCAAATGTTTCTCACCCGCTGGAGTTGCACTTTGACTCCACATATGCCAAACGTCGATCTTTGGCACTTCGACGAAGTCACATGTGGCACGCACAAGCAGGCTGCTTGAACCACAAGAAACTCCCTGGGAGAGCACTGTCGATATTCGAGTTACTTATTCCCCATCTCGGCACCAGTTGTAATGCCTGCATGTAAATACAAACTCAACATTCTAAACCTGCGTTCACTTCACGATGTTTCAACACTTGCGTCATCACTCAACTAAGTCTTTCAGGAGCCAAAAGAGTTCCGTCATACTCACTCAAGCGACACTACAATGTCTACATTAGTGTTTGATTCAAGGGCATAAACACCACCAAAGCCTGATGTATTGGCTTTTCTAAAAGAACAAGGTAGAGTTGCTATATAGAAAACAGTAAACACCAAACAAACAAGGAAAGGAGCGCCATATGCAGAAAAATAGATTTGACAGAGAAATATATTCATTCAATGCCACTACACATTTTCCAGTTTTGACAGGTTTGGAGTACACAGTAATCTCACCATAGTTTAAAGAAATATGTAATTTAACACTGATGAAAACCGATTCCATCTTACCAGTGGCACCACTATTTTGGTCCTTATCTCTTCATCTTAGTCCTGCTCATCTTAACACTATCATCTACATCAGAAACACTGCTCAGAGTGACTTTTGGTTTGGTGGCTCATTGTAGGCCAGCTTGGTATGGTTAAAATACCAAGAGGAAAATCAAGAGCCAGACACCATCATGACAATTAGCTAAGCGTGTTTTGAAATCTGCATCCGCGATAATACTGTGAGAACGAAAGAAGTATTACCAATTTCAATAGGTCTGGCTTAAAAATTAAAGTGTGTCCTTAGTGATTGATAGTTTTAGGTACTTTATAAGACATCATACATGCACTCTGTCACTCATCCTTGCATTTATGTTCACCTTCCCTTTGACTACATGTAAGTCACCCCTAAAGTAGGCCCTAGGTAGCCCCATGGGAAGGGTGCAGTGTATTGATGAGGTAGGACATGTACTAGTGTGTTTTACAAGTCCTGATAGTGAAATACTGCCAAATTCGTTTTTCAATATTGCAAGGCTTATCTCTCTCATAGGTTAACACGGGGATTGCCTTTAAATGTCTTAAGTGCAGTTTCCCTTTGGGAGCACATAGAGATGTGGAGTTTGGGGTCTTTGAACTCCCAATTTTAAAATACATCTTTTGGGAAAGTTGGTTTTTGGATTGTCGGTTTGAAAATGCCACTTTTAGAAAGTAGGCATTTTCTTGCTTAACCATTCTGTGCCTCTGCCTCCTTGTGGAATCCACGTCTGGGTCAGACTGACGGTTGGGCTGTTTGTGAATTCCCACTAGACAGTGACACAAAGGGAGCTAGGCAGTATTGTGCATATCCTGATGAGTCTCCTGGGTTAGAGTGGGGAAGGAGGAGCTGACACCTGCACCTGAAAGGGCTGTGCCTGTCCCCACACAATGCAGTCTCCAACCCCCTGCTGTGTGTCTGGGGCCAAGCCTGGGCAAGGCAGGATCTTGTCAACAACAGGGACTTTCCTTTGAAGTTTGTCTACTTCAAAGGCAGAAACGGGTAAAAGTAGTGGACCCAAAACCCCAGACTTTTAGATTACTTCTGGATCAAGAGGAACCTCTGCCAAGGAGAAGAGCTTGATGCTTGAGTAGGCACTGCGACTCTGCCTGTGGCTTTGCAAGTCTGTTTCTGCCTAAGAGGGAAAGGACTGGACTCTGCTTTATGCAATCCTGCTTGTGAAGTGTATCCAAGGGATTGAACTGAGCTTGCCTCCTGTTAAAAAGTCTCAGGGACAGCAAAAACGTCACATACCAGCCTCTGGGTTCGCTTGCAGTGGATCCTAACTCACCAGGCGGTGCCAACTCCAGTCTCTGGCCCCCTGGGAGTAAAAGCTGGTCCAGTGCATCGTCTCCGGACAACGGCTGGAGCGACGCTGCTGCCTGACCCCACAACGCCACCTGCAACTGAAGTCATGGTCCCTGCTGGAGTGCGACGACCCCGTCCGACATCCCAGGCCTGACACCGTTGCAACCCTGCAGATGTCCCATAATTTAGTGAGACCAGAGTGCCATGTCACCGACGTCCATGACACGCAACTCTGCTGCGGCGCCTGCAGCCCCGTAGCGTGATCACAACCTAGTGAGGTCACCCCACCACATCTTAACCTGCCGGACATCGACCCTGCCAGAGCGTAAGGAACCAACGCTTTACACCAACGCCGCATCACCTTCCCTGCTCTGCAGTAAGGAACCGACACCACATCGGATCCAGCGACACCTCTCCTTCCCGATTCCGTGCACCGGCTTCTTCCTTTGTTACCAAAGGTACAGTACCTGGGGGTCCATTTGACTCCATGACCGGCGCCATTGGATTGTTGGGAGCGACTCTGTCACGACGCTGTGATAACAGTAAATTAAAGCATTTGTGTTTCTAAGCGATATATTGACGTTTAACCTTTAAAAATTCATAATTTTGCTTGTGTATGTTGAATTTCTGTTGTTTCGGTCTTGTTTTACTCAGCTAAATATTTACTACTTTTCTAAACTGTTGTTGATTGATTTTGTGGTGTTTTCACTGTATTACTGTGTGTGTTTGTACAAATACTTTACTCATTGCCTCTGAGATAAGCCTGACTGCTTTTGCCAAGCTACCAAGGGAGTGAGCAGGGGATATCCTAGGTGTGTATCTCCATTACCCGGACTAGAGTGAGGATTCCTGCTTGGACAGAGTGCAAACTGACTGCTAACCAGAGACCCCATTTCTAAAACTTGCACTAAGACATAACATTAAACACAGCATTAGGTGGCCATCTTGCAATTCGCATTGTACATAGTATTTTCACATTCTAGCATGGCCAACACGTTTACAACCAATGTGTTGGCTATCTTGTAATGGTAAGACAATGATAAACTAGGATGGTTGATTGGCTTGGATGCAGGCTCGCTGAATGCAGCACAGATTAAATGAGCAGCAAGTAACCAGCTCGTTAGCACCATTTAGGGAGCTGTAGCATGCTCAGAAAATGAAAATAAAGTGAGGAAAAGGGAAAAAAATTAGGTGACCCTATGAAAGGAAAAAACTGAAAATGAAAATACTGGCACACAAGTGATCAGACAAATGATGTCACTCCGAGATTCAAAGAGCCAACGGACAAAATGGCCTCACCCACTGCCCCTTGCTGTATACTATTACGGAAGGGAGCAGAGTGCTTCAGCCAGTGTTATGGTATGCAGATTTGTAGAGCGCACTATCACTCTGGCACCAATGATCCTATTGCTCTGTGAGCGATGACATTTGTCTGATCACTTGTGCACATCTGACTAAAGATTAACCTTTCATAATAAACAGATCAGGCCTACAGCCTTTATCATTGGCTTAAGACTGTAGAAAACACACTCCGGTTGTATGGAGCATAAATCTTTCCAAAAGGCAAAAAGTGCAATACAAACACTATTTATTAGTGGAAGCACAAGACCTCTGCCCAATTAAAGGCTATACTTGAGAAAAACCAAAATGTGGGAGAAGCCTAAGCCCCCTTCTCAGTAGTATATCTGAAAGCTATTTGTCTGTTGAGCATATAAGGTGTTCGACAGCAAGACTTAAAAACGTAAAATTTCATCTAATTTCATCAGTTTCATAGGTGATGTTTATGTTCCTGCTGCAGATAAAGGAAGAGGACTTTGAATTACTTTTTAGCAAATAGCATACGGTCAAGCCACTAAGAGAAGCATCTAGGAAAGCAAAGTTGGCGGCCGTGTGAGGACAGCTGGGTCTGCCTCCCGTATGCTCAGCATAGTGTTTTGATGATTCTTTCCCAACACATCAATAAGGGATGAGACTTGTGCTTGGCGGTACTGGGGATTCTACGTCAGGGCTCCTAAATGACCTCCTGGTGCTTTGTCGGGCCAGGAAACACAGTGGTCTACATTTGGCTGTCTGGAGGGCCATGCGCCTGGGGGCACACATCTCAGCAATAGCGCCACCGAAGCCGGGGAGGGGGTGACGACCCGCTGTGCAACTCAAGCCTCAAGAAAATCAGCAGGGGCGCCAGAGATATGGGAGAAAATATTTTGCAATCCTTGGTGTGCAAGTAGTTTAACAGGCAACTCTAATGATTCTAATGTTGTGAGTCGCCCGGGCTGCTTGGAGGCTGGGGCTGCGGCTGCTGTGAGTATTTTATCTCTGGAAACTAATACTGTTATTCTCAAGGGAAGGCGCTCACGAGGTGAGTGAGGTCGGTTTGGGAGCTGAGAGCCTCCCCCCGCTGAGCAAGAAAACTGCCCAGGCCAGCTCAAGCCACCGTGAAGCGAACACGGGGGCTGATACAGGGCCCTCCCATTAGATTCACGATTAGCATATCATACTTCAGGGCCACTAACTGTTGAATTGGATCCTCCCTTGGAAGGAGCAGTGGCAAGGGAATCCAACCTCCCCACTGAAAGAATCACAGGAGGTGCAGGGGGCATGAGGCCTGGTCATGTAACTGTGAGGAGTCTGGATGTGATAGAGGGAGACAACGCCCTTGTATGGGTATCCAACAAAAAGGTGTGTGTGGGGAGGCGGGAATGTCTCTGTGTGCATATTTAGCACAACGGGACATGTTCTGGTGGGGGACCTATTGGGCACAGCCAACAATATGGTACGCTAACTTCAATACTCAGGTTGCCCTGCCATAGCCCTCTCGAAAGTGTGATCCGATCTTGAATCTGGGGATAAGTTCCTCTCCCTATCTGACTGGTCTTGTGATGAGAGTCAGGATGAGAGCCATGGAAGGGGTAGCCTGTCAAGTGCGGTAAATGATACAAGTAGTTTGGACAAAGGCACCCCTGCTGCAGTACTCCCCTGTGATAGTGTCACCACAGCCAAGTACAGGGGTAAGAAAATGCCCCTACAAGGGAGATCTCTTTTTGGACTATTCACATTCACCATGTCTGGAAAAGGACTCTCTGCGAACAGAGGGGTAGTATTTGAAGATCTAGAATCAGTTTCTCAGGGAGTTATATACCAGAGCATAATGGCTTTCTGCGCAGAGACCCGGGCTGTGTACCAAAAAACTCAATCTGCATGTTGAAAGCTCCAGGGGGTATCCGAAGAGTGGCAAAAACTTGCTCTGAGTTCACGAGTAGATTGGAAAAAGTGGTAGACAGAATTGTAACACTGGAGAGTGGGGCAAGGTGTCAGTAGAACTTAATAGGGACCCTGGCAACCCAAATGGTGGACACCCAATGAAAATTGGAAAGTTTCAAGAACAGGTTAAGATGCAATAACTTGAGATTCCTGGGGATTCCTAAAGGTCAAGAGGGAGATAATCCCCACAAGTTTATCATTGCCCTTTTCAAAAACACATTTCCGGACCTGGTTAGCTGGGTTTGGGAGCAGGAAATACAGCACGCTCATCAATTTCCTTATAGACTGAATGTGCAAACACCCCAGGAAGGGGGTAAGCCTATAGCATTATTAATCTATGTGGGGAATTTTCTTCTTCCATTACACATGGAGAGAGGAGGAGGGAGAAGGAGGGACAAATATGGAGGAACCCACCGTACTTAGCTCCCTATTTCTATAACTCAAAATACACAAGAAAGTACGGGGTTCTCTAAAGAGGGCGTCGCGGGTACCAGCGTAGCCCTAGGTTGTATGTGTTCCTATTTGGAAGGGTAATGTCAGTGAAATGTCAGTAAGTAACTGCAGAGTGCATGCGCGGAGAGAGACACCGGGGGGAGTTCCTTTTACGGACTAGGTGGTCTCGCACACTATATAGTGTCATGCTTCATCATTTGACCACCTAGACCCACCCAGGTAGGACAGTGCCACCTGGGCGGACTCAACCTCACTGTTAAAGGAACAGGAGGGAGTGCGTAAATAAACTTGTTTCTGGAAAGATCGGGATCCAGCTAATCTAGTGAAAAAATTAAAAACACCTAAGCAGACACCTGTGAGGAGTGACAAATTTAATGGTGGTGTCTGACTGGTGTAGTTAAAACAGGGGTTGGGACACCTCTGTGAGGATAAGGACTCACAGGGTCACCTAACTAATAGCCAACATGTTTCTGCCCTCAGAAGTGAGCCAATAGAGGTCTCGGGGCATTCGTCAGGGCCTAGGATCCCTACGTCTCACGTTGGAGGAAATTTACTCTATGTGAGGGTCAAAGAGTGTGAAGTAAAAGGTCTAACTTACCCAAGGAATTACCTTGAGGCGGCCTATGGGGGATAAACAAACAATTAGAACAATAGTGGCACACGACACTGCAAAAACCAACCAACTACACACGTGTCAAGGGGATGCATTCATGCACATAACACATATGTTCATAATAGGCAATATTCATGCGTAGAGTGACCAAGTGGGTACATCTATCTATACAAGTGGACAGTCCTACCACTGCAGGGAATTACAACTCTTACCCTTTCATAGAGGCTGCTAGCCTCTGGTATCCAGGAGGGGGAGTGTCCCCTTATAGTCAAACACTAAGGGGAGACACAGAAAGAGACGGACGCAAAGACAGCGTGAGGAAGGGAAGGGAACAGGTGTAACCAGTATAAATACAGGGGAGAACAAGACTAGCGGAGTGGTTCCCACTAGGAACCCACTGTCATTACTAAATAAAAAGATACTGCATAATGAATAAAGTAGTAACAAGGGATGGCTACAATTAGTAGTCGAAAAACAGATAGAAAGTAAAATTAAAATTAATAGAGGGAAGAGGGGGGGAAAAAGGAAGAAGAGAAGTCTTATCTGTGCTGCCTGTGATCCATTCAGTCACTCACTACATCAAAGGGGGCGCTCGCCGTGCGCCTATACCGTCCTCTCCATGGACCGCTTGCGACAAGTGGCTGAAGGAAGACGGTCTTTTTAAGGCTGCTTGATGTTCCAGGAGCGCCCTATTAGCGCAGTAATTAGAGATTATGTGCAGTGAATCACCGCCGCGGGCCTTTTTGGTGCGTTTCTAGCCTCGATATGGTCGCCGTCATTACGGTCGCCCCAGCTGAGCCGGGGCGCCGGCATGGATGCGTGTGAGTGCTCGGGTGGGGCCCGGGCCGGAAGTCTCCGGCCCGAGCGTGAAACCGAAAGCCTCGCACTCCGTGCGGGGCCGCTGGGAAATGTAGTTCCCAGCGGTCCCGTGGCCCGGTGCGAGGAAGGAAGGGAAGAGATGAAGGAGAAAAGGAGACAGGAACAGAGTTGGTGGGGGGGGGAAACAATACAAAGGGGGGGACAGAAGAGGGAGGGGGGAAGGAAAGGGGAGGGAGGGGGTGACAGCCGGGAAGGGAACAGGGGGGGCATGGGGGAGGGCAAAAGAGAGTGATGGGGGGGGAGGAAAAAGAGAGAAAGGAAAGGAGGAAGGGGAAAAGAAAGAGGAAAATCATGAGAGAGAGAGAAGGTTGGAGAGAGCAAGTAAAAGGAACGTGGGGGGTGGAAAAACAAGGGGGGGTGGGGGAGGTAGAGAAAGTGGAACAAAGGAGGGGTGGTACGAGGGGAGAAGAAGGAAACAGCGGGAAGGAGATAGAGAAATTATTTATTGTAATTAATAAGGAGAGAGCGAAGAGAAAGATGAAAGAGAGAGATCTAGAGAGCAGGATAAGGGTAGGGTGGAGGTATCAGGGGACGAGGAAGGAGATAATGGTAAAGAGGACAGAAGGAAAGAGCAAAGGTAAAGGGAGAGTGGGAAGAGGAGACGAGGTAGAGGGTTAGACAAACGGGGTGAGAGAGAAGAGCAGGGGAACAGGGGAGTCGAAGGATTGGAAACAGATTATCTCCTTCCTCGTCCCCTGATACCTCCACCCTACCCTTATCCTGCTCTCTAGATCTCTCTCTTTCATCTTTCTCTTCGCTCTCTCCTTATTAATTACAATAAATAATTTCTCTATCTCCTTCCCGCTGTTTCCTTCTTCTCCCCTCGTACCACCCCTCCATTGTTCCACTTTCTCTACCTCCCCCACCCCCCCTTGTTTTTCCACCCCCCACGTTCCTTTTACTTGCTCTCTCCAACCTTCTCTCTCTCTCATGATTTTCCTCTTTCTTTTCCCCTTCCTCCTTTCCTTTCTCTCTTTTTCCTCCCCCATCACTCTTTTGCCCTCCCCCATGCCCCCCCTGTTCCCTTCCCGGCTGTCACCCCCTCCCTCCCCTTTCCTTCCCCCCCTCCCTCTTCTGTCCCCCCCTTTGTATTGTTTTCCCCTCCCCCCCCACCCACTCTGTTCCTGTCTCCTTTTCTCCTTCATCTCTTCCCTTCCTTCCTCGCACCGGGCCACGGGACCGCTGGGAACTACATTTCCCAGCGGCCCCGCACGGAGTGTGAGGCTTCCGGTTGTGACGCTCGGGCCGGAGACTTCCGGCCCGGGCCCCACCCGAGCACTCACACGCATCCATGCCGGCGCCCCGCTCAGCTGGGGCGACCGTAATGACGGTGACCATATCGAGGCTAGAAACGCACCAAAAAGGCCCGCGGCGGTGATTCACTGCACATAATCTCTAATTACCACGCTAATAGGGCGCACCTGGAACATCAAGCAGCCTTAAAAAGACCGTCTTCCTTCAGCCACTTGTCGCAAGCGGTCCAAGGAGAGGACGGTATAGGCACACGGCGAGCGCCCCCCTTTGATGTAGTGAGTGACTGAATGGATCACAGGCAGCACAGATAAGCCTTCTCTTCTTCCCTTTTCCCCCCCCTCTTCCCTCTATAATTTTAATTTTACTTTCTATCTGTTTTTCGACTACTAATTGTAGCCATCCCTTGTTACTACTTTATTCATTATGCAGTATCTTTTTATTTAGTAATGACAGTGGGTTCCTAGTGGGAACCACTCCGCTAGTCTTGTTCTCCCCTGTATTTATACTGGTTACACCTGTTCCCTTCCCTTCCTCACTTTGTCTTTGTGTCCGTCTCTTTCTGTGTCTCCCCTTAGTGTTTGACTATAAGGGGACACTCCCCCTCCTGGATACCAGAGGCTAGCAGCCTCTATGAAAGGGTAAGAGTTGTAATTCCCTGCAGTGGTAGGACTGTCCACTTGTATAGATAGATGTACCCACTTGGTCACTCTACGCATGAATATTGCCTATTATGAACATATGTGTTATGTGCATGAATGCATCCCCTTGACACGTGTGTAGTTGGTTGGTTTTTGCAGTGTTGTGTGCCACTATTGTTCTAATTGTTTGTTTATCCCCCATAGGCCGCCTCAAGGTAATTCCTTGGGTAAGGTAGACCTTTTACTTCACACTCTTTGACCCTCACATAGAGTAAATTTCCTCCAACGTGAGACGTAGGGATCCTAGGCCCTGACGAATGCCCCGAGACCTCTATTGGCTCACTTCTGAGGGCAGAAACATGTTGGCTATTAGTTAGGTGACCCTGTGAGTCCTTATCCTCACAGAGGTGTCCCAACCCCTGTTTTAACTACACCAGTCAGACACCACCATTAAATTTGTCACTCCTCACAGGTGTCTGCTTAGGTGTTTTTAATTTTTTCACTAGATTAGCTGTATCCCGATCTTTCCAGAAACAAGTTTATTTACGCACTCCCTCCTGTTCCTTTAACAGTGAGGTTGAGTCCTCCCAGGTGGCACTGTCCTACCTGGGTGGGTCTAGGTGGTCAAATGATGAAGCATGACACTATATAGTGTGTGAGACCACCTAGTCCGTAAAAGGAACTCCACCCGGTGTCTCTCCCCGCGCATGCACTCTGCAGTTACTTACTGACATTTCACTGACATTACCCTTCCAAATAGGAACACATACAACCTAGGGCTACGCTGGTACCCGCGACGCCCTCTTTAGTGAACCCCGTACTTTCTTGTGTATTTTGAATTTTCTTCTTCACCAAGCTATTTAGGATTTGGCTTGTCCAGATCGTAAGCACTCAGGAGAAGGTTGCTCATTCATTGTCAGACCTGATTATTGTCACTATACAGTAGAGCGACAGTGGCATTTACGCCAGATGATTCAGCCTTTGCAGGCGAAGAGGGTGCAGGCTTATTTTATGCAGCCAGTTAAGCTGAAGGCAATCTGGTATGATAAATCTAATTTCTTCACATCAGAGATAAAAGTGCAAGGGTTTCTACATGGCTTAGGGTAATGAGGAGGTGAGGGGGTGGTGTATAGTCTGAGGGGGTTACTGAGTGGCGGGGTGATTGGGGGAGAGTTGGTAGCATTTCTTGATAAATATCGTAACAGGTGGAGGATTACATTAGGGTCAATAAGGGACAAGGAGATTATTGGTAGTAACGTCATAGCAGTCAAAAGGCAATGGTGTTATATGGCCAAAAATGATGATTACGGGTAGAATACAAATCTGTACTATCAAAATCTGTTGCCTTAATGATAGGAATAAGTGGGCTAGAGTTGGCCTTTGGTTATGTTCTATGAAGGCAGACTTAGTCTGTCTACAAGAGGAACATAATCCGTGGGATACATATTTTGGCTAGAAGATTTAGGCTTGTCTTTGATAGCATCTACTCAACAGAGGGTAACACCAAGGGAGATGGCAATACTAGCCAGCAAAGGTTCTGTTCTTGCAAATGGGTGAAGGAGGATAACATGGGTTGTTGGACAAGCTGCCCAGTGTGACATACAGGGGTTGGGGAGGTTCAGCCAGCAATCTGTTCTGTATATGGGTTTAGCATGGATGAGGCAGAGGTGTTTGATTTCTTGAGTACAGAACTGGCTCTTTGGCCCCACCCCCTTGTGTTTTTGTGGAGACTTAACTATCCATTTGGGTATACACGATCACTGGCACGAGGAGAACTTCTTATTCTGGGAGGAAACCCGGGGTGTATAAGGCCCTCCAGCAGTTGCTGGTCGATCACAGTCTGGTCAATGTGTGGTCTAAACAGAAGGCCCCAGACCCCAGCTTTACTTTCTGTTCTATTCTCCACAATAAATTAGTCCGGTTGTATTATTTGTTTTGTCTCCACAGCCCTCGTGGGATGGACATTGATCAAAAAGCTGCCTAGGGTTATGTAAGATCATAATCTCTAAAATCATAATCTCTTAATATTGGAAATTATTGTCGAGTGTGGAGTTAACTGCAAGAAATCATGGTCTTTGGATATAAAACTGCTACTAGACCAAAGATTACAGGGATCATATCTCTAAGTGGATTACTGAATAATTTGCTGACAATAGGGGGGCTACCTTGGTAGGTTTGTTTTGGGATTCTTTTCAAAGCTGGGGTAAAGGGGGGGGGGGGGGACTCCTTAGTTTCTCTGTGAATCAACAACAGGTGAGGCAAGATGAGCTTTGCAGTATGTTTGATAGGATGATGCTGGCAGAGAGCAGAGTGGGCAGGGTCCACTCAGATTGCAGAAGGACAATGTAATAAACTGGGGGAGGCTACGGGGCAACCGCTGCCAAAACGAATTAGACAGAAAGAAGCGGCCAGTCAGATCGTGGCTCTAGAGGATCAGGCTGGCCATTTGCATGAACCCCCTGTGGATATTCTAGGGGTTTTTAGGGAATTCTACATGACTCTGTATACAGGAGTGCCACCGCTTTCATGGATCAGTAGTACGGACTTCTTTCGAGGGCTGTCTACACCTAAGATCACTAAGGAGAAAAAGACTATGCTAGAGGCTCCTATAACAGCAGTGGAAATGTATGAAGTAATTTGTCTGCTAGAGTCTGGGGAGGCCCCAGGCCCAGATAATATCCCAGTTGAAATTAATAAACTTTTATTTCAGGAGATTCAATAGGATATGCTGTTGACTTTTCTGCAGGCCCAACTAGGGATGATCCCAGGATCCTGGGAAGTAAACAATATTGGGGTGTTTAGAAAAAAGGGGAAGCCCGTCGAATTGCCAGGATCATACAGGCCAATTTTTCTAATCAATTGAGACGGTAAAATTTACACAAAGGTACTGACAGGGAGGCTAGGGAAACTGATATCCTCTTTAGTATCTCCGCATCAACACACCTTTATTCCAGGCAGAAGCACAACAGACCGTGCTCTTTGATACTGTATCAGATTCTGGACTGCCCTCTGAGTCTCGTACTTGATGCAGAGAAAGCGTTTGATCGCGTGTCGTGGAAGTTTCTATGGGCAATGTTACAATGGAAAGGCTTCAGTGATAATTTTATTCAATCTATCAGAGCGAAGATTAAGACTCCCAGTGCTAGGCTAAGGATAATGGGGCAAGAGTCAGATAGCTTCATTATTTCAAGGGACACTATACAAGGATACACGTGCTCCCTTTATTTGCTCTACATATCGATATATTTTTTTTTTTTTTTTTACAGAAGCTCCGGGATAGCACCAATATTAAGCCTGTCTTAGCTTATCAGATCAAGTATAAGGCCTTGGCATATGCATACGATATTGCGATTCTCACTGCGGACCCATCTACGACGCTTTCCGAGATTAAAGCCCAGGCTCGTCTGTTTGGATTATACTCTGGTTATAAGGTAAACAAGCTTAAGACACAAATATTGTGTACCAAGGGGGTTGCTCTTAAGGATTCCTGAGTGGTTACTGAGGCTGTGTATCTTTGGGTGAAACTGACGACAGATGCAGACAAGATTGTTGAATTAACTTTGGTTCCATTGGTAGATAATATAAAAACTGGATCTGAAGAGGGTAAATCATCTATCTACACTTAACAATATTCAGGAGCTGCAATGTTTTAAAAATGTGTTTTCTGACGAAAGTGTTATACCTTTTCAGAGCAATCCCTTTGGAATTTAATCAGAGTTGGTTGTCAAGTCTGGAAAGCATCTGCACTAGGTTTCTCCAGGGACATCATCCACCTAGGAGAGCAGGCAAGTGGATGATTCTGCCACATTTTCAGGAGGGATGGTCGGTTCCTAGCTTTAAACTGTATTATTGGGCCTGCATGTTGCAGCACGTAGGCATTCTACTTTCTGATTTATTTAGCAAGGTCAGCTTTGTTGAGTCTCCAACTATTTACAAACTGAGTCTGGTAAATCAAGATAAAGGCTATTTTGGCTTGAATTTGGAACCCAGTTATTACCAAAAAAAACTAGGTTCAAGACCGTTATGGCTGCATTTGGGGTGCGGTATCAGGTTAAATGGCTGTCTGATATTCCGCATCTAAATTTAAACACATCCATGATGGCTGATGCCATACTCCTGCTTTCTTTTCGAAATTATGTAGCTACCAAATAGGTTAGGAAGGGGCTGACATCCCTAGGGGGTTTCTACATTAATGGGTATCTGTGTGGTTTCTCAGAATTACAGGAACAGTTTGATCTCCCCCGAGAAGACTTCTTTAAAAGTTTCTGCAGTTACTGCATTTTTTTTTTTTTTTAAATCAAGCATATGAAGGATTTAAAATCTGTTACTAAGATCACCCTGGTCGAAGCTATAAAACAGAAAGCTAGGAGTGACACAATTTATGATGTATTGTTGCAGGAGCTTTCTGATGATTTGGAGGTACAAAATGCCAATTGGGAGACTCTGCTTGCGAGAGAAGGTCCCTTATTTACAAAAGTCTTTAGAGCTGGGGAACAGGGTTCTTTTACTTGCACCGTATGACAATCTTTAACGTTTATCATACTCCTACAAAGGTGGCAAAAAGTAATAGATGTGGGGCCCAGGAGGCAGATTCTCTGCATATGTTCTTTTCTTGCCCTAAACTGCAGGGCTTTTTGTATGAAATCAGGAGCTTCTTGGGGACAATAATAGAACTGCGTATCCAAATTACACCTGCTTTGGTGATTCTGGGGGTGACTGACTGCCCGGAGGGCAATGATGTGATGAGATGTGAGGCAGGTCTTTTATTTATGGCTATCTCAGTTGCCCAATTATGTATTACTTCTCAATAGCT
The DNA here is from genome assembly GCF_031143425.1 of Pleurodeles waltl. Classification (NCBI taxonomy): domain Eukaryota; kingdom Metazoa; phylum Chordata; class Amphibia; order Caudata; family Salamandridae; genus Pleurodeles; species Pleurodeles waltl. The sequence continues at coordinate 702,284,048 of NC_090437.1, forward strand.
TAGTCCGGACCCCCCTTTGTTTATACACTATAGGGCTAGGTTGTTAGCAATTTATCATATGGAGACATCATTATATGAATGTAAGAGGTTGCGAAAGAAGAGGTGCGGACTGAGGCCCCATTTACTAAATGGATGAAGGGACTATTGAGGTAATTTTCAACCTGATAGGGATTTGTGTGGGTATAATCATGTATTGATCTGAAATACTCTTTTTTCTGTTTGCATACTTTGATGTTTTCTTGGCTGCTGTTATTTACGAAGAATTGCTATGATTTATTATGATCTGAGCTCTTTTTGTATGAATTGTGATCTTTTTTCATATATAATAATATCTGGTGTGATATTTCTTTTTTTTTATTAAAAAAGTACCAGAGAAGCATCTATATGGTTGCTGATAAAGAGTCATTGAAATGGCATAGAGATATTATTGAGTAATGTATATATGGCATAAAGTACCCCCTCTGATATATAAGAATATTGCAGGTCACAGAGGAGACTACTTCCAGCAACCTTATCATGTATGGTAAGAGGTACTTTACTCCTTATAATACATCATCACACCATAACCTTTCTCACAAGCTATTTTAATTCTTGATGAGTACCTCTTTCATATGAAAGCAAGAGAACGTTTGCAAACATGAATAAAAAAAGAATCTTTAGTGCAGAATTAAACATATCAAAAAAGCTGTTAGATATCTGTTGTAAAAAGTCTGAAGTAGTTTAATACAGCTTAGTTTTCTTTTTTTTTTTTTGTTTTAAAGGCGCAGTGGAAATTATTTTTTTTAGCAGGTTTATTACGACAAACCTGACCTTAGGGTACTGGAGCGCTTTACATGACCATTCGTTCTATTACACAAGGAAACATACATTTTATTTTTAAGGCACTGGGAGATTAAGTGGTTAGCTCAGAACCACAGGATATTGAGCTGAACTCGATCATCATAGCTCTGGCAGTTACGCCACATCCTCTCCCAATGTAGCAAGATTCTAACTTTCCTAAAATTATCCAAGGAAAGTAAAAATAAACGTGAGCCATAAATATTGCCTTACTTCTTTGTCAGTTTACAGCTAGAAAAAACAGAAGAGAAATAAAAAACAATGTTTTCATTCTTTAAACAGCTGCTTTAATTATGCTCCATGACCTGCACTGCCTTTGCTGCTGGCAGCAGGTATTGTGACGTCAATACTCAATTGTAACATGTTATTACAGTTGTGTTCCAACATCATTTCTTTATAATCAGCGAATGGGTGCATCAGGAGTCACCAATTATAAAGAAATCAGAGACAGGTTTTTATACTGGGATTGCAGAATGCAGAGAAGTAGTATTAGGGATAAAGTACTCAATGCCGTACACTTTAAGGAAACTGTGAGTCACTGAGGAGTTCCATAAACATATAGGAGGAATGAGGCCAAAGGCATAACTCCGTTATAAAGTTATGGAACTCCGAGGTGACTTGCCATATCCTTATCATGTACGCTAGGGGGTACCTAATCTCATATAATGCATGGTTACACCATCATATTTCCCACAAACCACTTAAAAACCTTGGTATGTAGCTCTTTCATATGAAAGAGCGAGCATGTTTGCAAACATGAAGAATAAAAATAAAACCTCTTTTGCAAAATTAAGCACATCAAACACCTGTTTGATTTTTGTTGCAAACAGGTAGTAGAAAAGGTTCAATAAATGCGAGTTCAAAAAAATAGCAGCAGTAACTGAGAACGTGTAACATACAGAAAGATTTTAGCTGCTCTCTAAGGTGTGCAAAGAAGAAACAAAGTATCTCTGCTTGCCATTGTTAACTATTAACAAAGATTAGAAGAGAGAAAACCAAAGCTCTGTTTGTTGCTTTAAACAGCTGCTTTAATTATGCTCCGGGGCCTGTCCTGCTTTTCACCTCAGCTGCTAGCTCTGATGTCAGAACTCAACTGCAATAACCTTATAATACATGAGTTCTGAAGGCTTTTCTTTATAATCAGCGACTTGCTGTGTTGACGATTATAAAGAAATTAGTAACTGCTGTTTATGCAAACATTACAGTATCCCAGGTATTATGACTTCCTAACAGTGATGTCAGCACTATTCATATCTACAATTGACTTAAACTACTGCCAGCTATGTTTTGTGGGTAAAAGCAAGAACTTAATATAAACTGGAAATCGCATGGATATGCACTGGAGCAAATGCAGAAAGATCCAAGTCTTATAGTCAATGCTAGACTTGTCAATCTAAAACATAGGGGGTTACATCTTTTTCCTCCTCCAACAATGATTTCTTGCAAATCAACTACTTCTTGATCGACAATTTAATCCCAGAGAAAGCTACAGCAGCCTCCTTTTGCTAATGTTGCATTATCTGATCATGCACCAGCAATGCTTGGTGTAAACATACAGAGTAAGGTGTTGTAAAATAAATAATGAATAAAAAATACCTCTATGAAACATAGAAGAACACCTTCTACATTTCTAAGATTAAAACGCCGGAGTGGTTAGTTACACTAATATAAAACTGGAACCTAGAAAAGAACAAACAAAATGTGAATGATGAGAGAGGAAAAAGGAAAGTTATAAAAGACAGATTTAATTTGAATGTATTTTAAAACAAAAGCACAGAAAAAGAACTGGCATCAGCAAGATGTTGTGCAGCGTGGCTAAAAAAAAAAAAAGTATGATTATGCGGCCATCACCCTTCATAGGTGCACCCATGTGTGATGTATGTGCATATGCATCATTCCGTCTATGCACCTAAAAAATGAGGCTGGCACCATATTTTTCAATTTATCAAGCTAGATTGGTAAATACAAAAAAACAAACGAAGTAGTGTTTTTTTTTGGGGGGGGGGGGGGTGGTAGATGGGCAGACAGCGATGGGCTGTCTGGTCCTCCCACAAAATACAAGGAAAAAAATAAAATAGTAAAGCTTAGTTTGTGCAGTAGCAACAATTTTAAAGTAAAGAACACAATACAATAACATTTCCACACAAAACGATATCAAGATCATCGAAGTAGGCAAAAGGGGAACAGAAGACGGGACTTTTAAAGTTTTAAGGCAAACCATCCAGAAAAGTGAAGCCCTGTGGCAAAATAATGGTTTGCAGTGACCCGGGACCAAGGCACAATTTCAGACAGACATGAAGGGGCATCAGTCAGATAACCCGAGAGGGTGGTACCAGTCAAAGGTTTTACCTAAAAACGTAGAGCCAGCTTTACAGTTTGGTAGATGGGTACTAATGCGAGTTATATTCCGTCCACCTTATTACAAGTGCTATAGGATATAAAGCACTTGTAATCAGACTGCTATCAGTCATGTTTGTGACCAAGTGACGTGTCCACCAAGTTCTAAATCAGGCCCTTAGTCTCCAACTGCTGGAAAGATTTTTCTGGTGAGTCCTGCAGCCCCCAGTCCCTTAGGATAGGCTTTTGGGCGTGCGGTCCATCACCGGCCAAGTCTCCTGCAAAAACTAGTCAACTGGGCCCTGCTTTTGTGTCTCTGAAGCAAGTAATAGAAGACCAACCAGTTGATCCTTGAATAGGGTTTCAAGTCACTCCGTGCATCAGAATTCACAAGTCCTTGAGTACTAGTGTGATTTCTCAGGACTCAGAAGTCCGGATTCTTCTTCAAATTGGATCTTCTTCACATGGAGTCTTACAAAGTCCTGGAATGTTCTGAGGAGGTGGTGGTTGAGGTGTCATTTACTGTGTGCACTAGCCAGTAGCTGGAGAAATTCTGCTACCCAATCCTAACTATTTCCTCGCGGTCCCTCACCTCCTTTTTGCAGCACTTCCTCTTTGTGTTACTGTAAAATTATCTAGGTTCCCCTGCTTCAACATGCTACCAGGCAGATTAGTCTGGAGCTTCTTGGCCACTCCCCTGCCTGACATCTTCAAGACTGATTTTCCCACCTATTGTAACTGGAGACTGCATGTCTGGGAAGGTCCTGGGAATAAATAAGAGAAGCTATCCCTCTCACATGCAAGTGAAAAAAGTTGGTGCTGAAACTACCATTTTGTTCTGTCAATTGCTCTTGTCCACTCCCAGGTAACTAATCCCCACAAAGTGGTCAGCAGTTAACACACAATGGTTTTCCTGGGCTTCAGAGTGAGGCCACTGTCTACTAAGCCACAGTTTCTAACTCTTCCTGCCAAGGATGTGAATGCCAGCTCCGGAATATTCCCCAGGCCTCAGACTGGATCTGGAAACTTTGCAAGCAATACACCTGTGCATTGTGCTGCTTTGCACCAGCGTCATTCTGCTCCTGAACTGACATGCGGAACTGCATATAGGCTCCACCCATGTGCACTGGCGCTAGTTACGTTCTACCATGCCTGTGCCCCCCAGACGCAGAGCTCAGCAGCAAATTGGTTTTGACTCCATTTTTTATACTTGGGACCTTTTAAGGAGGAAAAGAGCCCAGTTTACAGAACAGGGAGATGGGAATGTCTGAAAGGAATCTGCTATTAGCTATAGAAACAGCCCCACTGAAGGGAAGTAGAGTGCTATTCTGATAAATACTTCTAACCACAGATCCCTCATCTTTTGAGCAGATGCTAAAGCTGTACCTCCCAGGTAGCGATTCTGTCAACTGGCTCAAGCCAAAAAGTTATCCAGGACAGAGTGGGAAAAACACACACTAACAGAACTGGCTGTGTCCAGACAGTAGTGTTTTGTGAACATATGGAGTGGTGCTCATGTAGCTATCTGGCAAATATCCAGAACAGGTACTCTGCATGCCAATGCAGTGGTAGCGGACTTGGCTCTAGTGGAATGAGCCCACAAACCCGCTGGGAGATGCTTCCTGGCCAAAGCATAGCAGAGAAAAATATTTCCAGGAAAATGTATGGCTCTCCCTAAACCGGGTCATATATTAGAATCCCTAAATGTCTGACGCATACAGAGAATTCAGGGTTTATCTGGCAGGGCAGGAACAATGCCTGATACCTATTAACTATCCCCACCTGTTAGAAATATGGAGAGGACGCCTTAACATGCACAGATAATAAGAAAAAAGTATTTGATAATCTAATCTGTAGTTGACTCGTTTCGAGATGAGCTCTGGTGAATCATTTAGAGATTTATTAACGGCTCAGTTAAAGTCTGCATAAACTGTGTTCAAAACAAGGGCTCCTTCTTCTTCCTAACATTTGTGTTAGCTTCAAGGGCTTTCTGATATTTGCTTTAGCTTCAGGGCCTTTGTGGTCTCCTCTCTTTTATGTTTTTTTATCTCATTTAAAGGAGCACGCACTTATGTTATACTGATCTCCAATTTCCATCCCTCTTTAGTCTGATACCAGCGGTGAAAATAAAGCGACCGATATGGATTTTAGTCAGCACATTTTTATTAGAAGTGCACCTCCTAGTTTCTGGAAGTTCCAGTAATTGATTGATGCTCTTATTCTGCAGATGTTTAAAATGTTCATAGACTGCAAGGGAATAAAATGGACATTTTCAAAATACTCATTCGGATTCTGTGATGTAAAATCATCCGTAATCTACATAGAGGGTTTTTTTTTAAAATCTAATTACCTTAATTAAAAATGCAATAACAAATAACTGTGTAATAATTCTGTATTGTAGCATTACTATGGTGATATCTGTTGATATTGTGTCAGTTGTCTTGTTTCAATATTATTACCAGCAGTGCTTAATTTGTAAATAAAGAGGTGCCGGTGCTCAAAGCCCTTCTCTTAAACATGAGACTGCTTTAATTAAATCTGACAGCACTGAATACTGAGGCAGCCTAATCCTGAAGTAATCTCAGGCCTCTTCAATCCATTTACGGCCACCCCTGCCCCTTCAGCTCATCCTGCAACTTTCTCCCGTTATGACGCTTTTTAGTTCTTCCTTCTTCCGTCTTTCTCATATGTGTCTTTTGCTCGCAGCAATTGCTTGAGGCTGAAGAATAAGCCCCGGCCCTTAAAAATAAGTGCCGGTGCTCGGCACCGGAAACAACAAGCACAAATTAAGCACTGATTACCAGGTACAAATATACCAACAAAAAAAAGACTGTAAGGTTCCAAATGGAGGACGGTTATCTCCACGCTACTTGAACAGCTATTGTGTTACTTCTGCAGAGATCTTTAGGTGCCTTACACTTACTGAATTAAAGTTTCCCAGCACTAAACTGGTAATATGCAGACAATACGGACCAACAAAAAGCAGACCTGAAAATCTTTTATGCAATTGGCAGGGAAAAATATGTGTTGTTATTGCATGAACTGAATAATTCTATTCTGGGCACTAAGACTGGATTCTGTAAGTTCAATAATATTTGTTTTAAACACCAAACTTTGTTTAGGAGCTGTGCTGGCAAGCTAAAGTTTTTACTATTATTTTAAGTTTAAGTATTCTTGTATAGCGCATGTGAATGGAGTGTTACCAGGGCACTTCACATGCAACTCATTGGTTATCATTCATCAAGCCACAAAGAGCAAAACAGGTTCAAGAAGGAAACGGTGAGATCCTAATAGGCAATCATAACATCATAAATAACAGATATGTGCTTATTATATTGGATTGTAGGAACTGACACACAGATGGTTGTTAAGGTGTTTTTTGACGGTAAGAAAGATGGGATTCCTTCTGATATCGAGGTACAAGTAGTAACATAGAAAGGCTAGGGGCTGCTATGTCACTTTCAAAATAATGCACACGGCCACCTTTCTAAAGCACAAATGCCATGCCTACCTCCATGCCATATCATTTCGATTTAGATTGGCTTCACTCTTTCCCATCCCTTTCTTCAAAAAATACTGCACAGGTGAAAACTCTTTTCCGGTTTGTTTGGCTAAGATATGTAGTTCACTCTCCCTAGAATAAAAATATTTAACTACCATGTTGAATTCCGGAGAGCTTTTAAAACCCGGCTCTTCCACGCACACCACTGCACTCCTGTCCAAAAGTGTGGGTAATTTTATTTGGATTAGGTTTATTTTGATACTGTGCCAATTGCAGCCACCCTGCCCCACCATGTTTCAACCACATCTCCAAACCTCACCGAACACCTGCAACCACAACACCTCACCCCACACCTCCAACTACAGTAACTCTTCACTCAACATCTCTCACTACAAGTACTCCTTTAGATTATGCACTCTAAAATGGAGCAGAAGGACCCTATGTAAACAGAAGTGCTTCTCAAACCTGCCATGGCAATGGAGCGCAGGATAAAAGATACAACACAATAAAAAAACAAACATTGGCAAAGTCAATAAGCCTGGTGCTGGCTACTATGTGGTGCAATGCTACTTTTGTTTTCATACGGTTTTTGCACAACTTTGTTGTTGGGGAAGCTCCTGGGCCCTTAACAATTCAGACTAGTACATTGTTAAAAGCAAAAATATTTTTTCCTCGAAATGCACATCACTCACAGTTAAGTTTGCCATTCGCTAAAGTGAGATAACCCACTGCTGTATACTTCATGCTGCCAGGGGTGGACTTAAAATTTGAATGACAATGACTAATTGATTAAATGACTGACGGAAAGTCCCTATTGTTAAATATATTACATATAATTTTAGTAAAATCTAAAGATCCCAGCTCAAGCCAGACCAACCAGTCCATACTACTGCTCAACCTCTGGTTAGCAATGTGAAAATGAAGCACCTTCAGTAGCTTTCAGAGAGGTACTGAGCAGCCGTACATAAGGGCCAATACCGAAAATTGTTAACTCAGTGAGACAAACCATTTAAACAGAAGTTAGGGGAACGGCTAGACCCCGATAGCAGAACAGCATCCTTACCGACTTCCTAGCAGAACCAATGACACCACTTCCAGACCTGAATTGTTTTATTAAAAAATACCAGCCATTCTGGGATACCTACTGCACACAGAGGAAGATTTTGAAATTGTCGGCATTTAACTGGCACTGGAGGGCGTACTATTTAATCTCTAATAAGAGCAGTCAAACGACCCAGCCTTAGCACTGAGAACAGGTGATGAACTCACCTCCTCTTTCAAGTTTTACAACCTCGGACTCATAGCATAGCAACACCTCTCACACTGTTTACGTCTCTACTGGTCTTCTTTCTCAGCGGAACACATTTCAGCGCCTCTCGTGCAGAACACCTAGCTGCTTATCGTCTTAAGACATCCTTTCATTTAACCTCTTGCTGGTTAGTAGTGTTTCCTAACCTGTGGCCCAGGGACCGATAATATGGATGATGTGTAGTTTCAATGGAATTCAGGAAAGCTACAACCTTCCTATTAAAATTGTTTTGTTTTTTATTTGTTTGCAAATTAAACGTGTCATCATATGTGTATGTGTTTTATGGGATGCTTGTTTTGGTATTTTTTGTATATTGTTTTGCGATTCAAATCATCCACAATGTTTAGGCCTGGGTCCCCGGCTTCCAGTAATGACGCAGTTAGAGGTACCCAAATTCCAATAAGGATTCAGAGGGGGTCCCCAGGTTCCAATAATGATAAAGTGGGGGTCCACGGAAGCCAAAAGATTGGGATCCACTGGGTTAGTACATTTTCTCTTGTTTGTTGCCTTACTTGGTCCTCTGTGGAGACTACCTTTGGAGTTAAGAGGATTGTAGACCCCACTTTGGTTGAACAATTAGTGTTATATTCAACCTTTGCACACTATTTTGTTAGAACTCCTGTTAGTACTATTTAGAGCTTACTGGCCCTTTAGCTTCCTAAGTACCACGGTGAGCCACAGGTGTACTGCAATTCTTTGGCCTCTCTACCCAGATTAAATGCAAGGTGACTGCCATGTTTTCTATCACCCACACGCCTTAGCATTGCATCACACTGTGGCCAAACAGTTTATCATCCACGTCCAACCCTAACTCAGGTTTCTCATGTAAAGTATAATTCTCAACTATGCATTGGTACCTTGTGAGTCTCCAAGAAAAAATATCTCAAGTATCTATGACACTAGGTGACCCTATCACCTTCTAACATGTACAGCTCCTTTTCATCCACAAACAGTAAGCTAGCAGTGCTAGTTAAATGTTTGTTTATTTATTTGGCTAACACACCTTTCTCTTTTGTCTACAAATCTTTTTTCAGCTATACCCCATAAGAACCTTTATCAACTTGTGGGACTACTGGAGTCAGCTGCACAGGCAGAAAGTGGGTGCCATGCAATGCACACGGTCTCAGGAGCGATGAGGACATCTATGTTTCGATTAACAGCTTCACATCTTTTTATCACTTATGGGTGATTCCTCACCACCTTTATTCCCTCAGTGCTCCCATTCAATAAGAGTTCCCGCCAGGAACCAGGATGGCCAAGGAGCTCCAACAGAGGCATCACCCACGGCAGCTGCACATGTGAACAATTATCTGCAATCAATTCGCTAGCTCTGCTACATTAAAAAACTGTTAAAAAGACGAGGATTACTACATGGCCTGCATCTCAAACCAACCCACAACAATATGACTAAACTCCAGCTCCATTCCATAAAATCATCAAAAAATCAAGTAAGAACGTGTCTTTATATTTTTAATCGATATTCTCTCAGGTGCATTATAAAGCTCTGCCCCATGTGCTACTACTGATAAAAACATGTATTTTTATGCCTCCTTGCAATGTGAATTTCTGATACTTCAGGGTATCTCTTTCTATAATAATTCCAAGTGATTATGCCATTCATGCTAACAAAATTCTAAATCATTCACTGGACAAGCAGAAATTTAATTTTCATCACCGTACATCACAAAACGAAGACTAAGGTCCTTAAAGTTAAATATTTTGAAGCAGGAAAAAGTTTACATGCAGCCTATCTCATAATTAGCACACACTGACTGCCTCGACCAGATACTATTTTTTAAGGATATTTCGGAGTTATAAAATGATTTTCATACCTAGTGCTAAATATACTATTACCTAATAGAACAAAGGAAGACTTCGGTCTCATTTAGAAGTCATCATTTATATTCAGAGGTTGTTTAAAGTATATCCACAAGGTCTGGTGCTAACTCACAGCGTTACTCTAAGAGATGGGAAAAATCAGAGTCTAAATTAGTCAGATAATCTACATGTTATCTTATATTCTGAGAGCATGCAAATAAAAAAAGCAAAATGCTACTAAAATGGCTGACAAAACATACATCGATTCAGTGGGAATTCTCAGTTTAGCTAATTTGCCAAGTAAGGGGTAATCAATATATATTATTACTGTTACTTAAGGTTTTGGGCAATACCATGAAAAGTGAATAAACCTGTGTATTACAAAAATTTGATACAAAGAGGAAATAAAATCTGAAAAAAAATAATGTTTTCTGGGGAAAACAGAAACAGGGTGAAACAATAACATTTTAAAAATATTAATAATCTACTCGCCATGTGGAGGGCATTCCACAAGACCATCATCCAGTCTAAACAGAAGCAATTATCTTTAAAGATAGCAAACACATACAATTAATATACAGGTTTCATCTTATGTGATATGCATGGAGAATAGCTTATTACCACATAAGATGTCTCTTGGCATTAAGCATAAAATATATCCAATTGTCCAATTTAAACACATTATCTGTGCTGCTAGGGCTTGCTGTGGCAAGGGTCAGTGGTACGTTACTTTCATAAATGGGGTCCTGGTTACAATGCAACCTCAGAGGTTGCAGCTTCAGAGTTGTCAACAAACTCAGTTAAAATGAAAGAAAACTAGAGGAAGTACCACCACGGGTTGAAGCCCTGCTCAGTGGAGTGCTGCATGCCCAGCCAAAGCATCACTGAAGCAGGTAAAGCTAGAGGCTGCCCTTTCACTTTCAAAGCGATGTGCATGGCTCGCTGTGTTAAACACACTCTAGACCACTCTTCCTAAAGCACAAATGCCATGCCTACCCTCAAGCCATATCACCTTGATTTAGGTTGGCTTCACTAAAAAGCCTTCCAATTCAGACCAGTCTGTATGTACTAGTGCATTACCGCAGGACGGAAAATGTCCTTAATCTTGGTGACACTGACCCGTGACACAGGAGACTTGCATTTAAGGTAAGCTCACCAATATGAGTTCAGAACACCCTATTCCACTATTACTGATAATTGCTGCATGTTATGCTCTGCTCTGTTCACCAGTGCTGGAGGGCTTAAGAAGAGGGTACTCAGGAGTAAATGTCAAGTAACAGTCAGAATATCACGTAACACAATGATAAATAAATATACTAACAAAATAGCCTGGGTTTGACTCTTTTTGAATGTGTCGGCAATTCTGTCAGCATCCAAGGCCATTTCAGAGTGTGGACGCAAATACTGAAAACAAGAAGTCAATAATATGCCTATAATACACACTTGTAGAGCATGTTATGGGGTGGTAAATTAATTTATTCAAACACAGGAATTTAAAATAAAGTATGCAGGTCATTATGAACCAGTTCAGGCATAACAAACTGGTGATGTGCTTTCAAGTTGACAATTTCAGTACGTATAATTTAATGCAACAGTTTAACTTATATTGAGCAGGAACTTAGGTAAATATGCATATTTAGCTGCATGTCATTGCCATAATCCTATTGCGAGGAGATAATGTCTTCTGTTATATTTACCCAGTTGCTTGGGGATAAGAAAATCAAGAACATAATGCAAGATACCCTGGTGGAAAAAACTGGAACTTGTAACCGCTTTCACTTGGACCTCTTTCCCAAGTTTCTTTTCAATTAAGAATCTCACATTTTAACCCGGGTGGCCAGTGAGGGCAGAGACTGAAAATGACCAGATGTTAGAGGATCAAAGGATGACAAAGTCACCAACTACCAATACATGGTTAATAATGAAATGTAATTAAAGCCGGGCGTCCACTTTCTGGCTGCACAAAGCCATCATCACCCTGGAAGACTAAGTATTATTAGGATGGTACTGGTATAAAAGGCAACATTGAAAAAGGCACCAAGTGCAGTAAGTGACCGACCAAATGTGTCAAAATGCATTAGGGACAATGTCAGTCCATTTAGGAAAAAAAGAGGAAAGACTGAAATAATAAATTTAGAGTGTTAAAGTGGAAGAATTTGTATCAGCTGGTCAGACGTGGTTTAAGACACTTCAACGCAGCTCCCCCAATGTAAACCTGATATGACGTGTGCTGAGAGATGTTGTGACAAAGTATGAAGCCATGTTGAAACATTTAACAGCATCAGCTCATTGGCATAGATGTGACACATTTTCTTCTTAGGACCATGGGCCTAAGATATGGATTAAATGAAACCACCTTTAAGTGGGTTTAGGAGATAGTTTCCCTCCATGTTCTCCCACAGCTGCTCGGGTTTCGAGAAGCACAGTAATGCTATGACAATAACTATATTGAACGTAGTAGTAACTGCTTTGGCCAGAAATGTCAACCATACGTTTTGCGCTCAACAAAGGCGCAATTATCATTAATTCTCTGATCTGAGTAGGATTTCAGAGTTAACCTTTGAGATGATCAGTGCTTGTAAAGATAAGACAGTGGCTTCAAAGGGTTGTTTTTAAAGTTTTCCAGAGCAGGGGTCTATGGGTAAGCCAGGGCTGCATGTCATATTTACAAAGGGGTGGTCGGTCGGGCAGGTGTTGTGGAAGTGGGAACGAAAAGTAACAACCATTTTGAAGGCCTTTTTTCGTACTCTGTCGTCCAGCTGTCCCTCCTTCCTAATTGGTGAGAACCCGATTCCACATCCAAACCGCACACGGAGGTGGAAACAGCAACTGTCAATTAGGCCTCAATCAGATGCGCTGCGCGGAACTTCAGGGACGAAAGGCCTTTTTCCGGCGATGCTTTTTAAGGCACAAAGTAACAAACATTGGTCCACTCACTCTCCTTCTGAACATGTGGACAGTCATTTCAAGAAATAAGATTGTTTCTTTTGTGGGAATCATTAATTTAAATAATGTATGCTGACGGAAATGTCATATAAAGGCTTAAAAACGGAGGTAAAAAAAACGTGATGCTCAATAAATGTTGCTTGCTAAATAGTCCAGTAAAGGTCTACACAGGACGAATTAGGGCACTACAACAGTATCCAAATGCTGCCAACATTCATGCAATCTCAATGTTTTAAAATGAAGATCATGTGTATATAAACAAGTTATTTATATTGTTAAATATGCTATGTTGAGAACTATGCAGAAATCCAAATGGGAATTATATAAAATGGGGTGCACTTGTGACAGAAATTGTTGCGCAAAGTACTACTTATTGAGTCAGTGTTAACTTTCTGGTACAAATAAATTGATTTTTGTTTTACTTCCAAACAGTATACAGGTGGTTTTAGGGGTTCTCACACTTTTTAGGGCTCACCTTCAATTTTTAACCTTTGTCTATCTCTGGAATCTCAGGGACCTGTGTATTCATTTTGCAATACCCCAGTGACTTCATTTTGTTTTAGGCCAATAACAGTGTCATGATTGATTTGGAAATAGTGTTTTAAATACATTTACGCCCCAAAATCCTAGATCGTTTAAAGCTAAAGGGCAAGTCTGAGATAACGAAAATATTACATGACTCAATTCCAGGTGAGACTGGGGGGGGGGGCGGGGGGGGGGCACACGACCTACGACATAAAGATCCTCATTCCAGACCTTTTTAAGCTAAAATGTGCAATAAGCAGAATAACACCAAGCCCAACATTACCGTCAGCATGCCAGTCTGATTCACTTAAGGAACTCAAGGCTCTCGCTTATTAAATAGCCTCATGTTCAACTTCAAATTTAAACTCTTCATCTGATCCTCAGCCAAAGAAATGCCAAAGCCTTTAGTTCTTACAGTTTCATTAAAAAGCCATATAACAATTCGTGCCGTGTTATTACGTTATCCAACCTTTCAGCGGATTCAAAACTACTTCCAGTGCAGACTGACATCTTCACAGACCTGCCTCTTTTCAGAAGCCTTCACCCTCACAACCTAGAACTGCATGCTCACTGAACTCCGCTAGACACACGTTCCTATCACTGCTAAACGAACAGAGTGTTTAATTAGGCCAACAACAGAAATTACAACAGCTACGATGTATAGCAAGCAGTATTTCATAAGGATAGAGAGAAAGACACAGGGAAGAACACATAAACGGAAAACGCTCAGTTAGGTTAAAAGAAACAATGGACAACAATTCAACAGCAGAATGTGCCGAAAAGTGATTAATAATCCATGAAGGGGATAAACGCGGCAAAGAAAGTGCTGAATACTGCCTGAAAGACTGATCAGATATTGGATTCACCCTCAGATTATACACTCTACCTTAGTGTCTGAGACCAAGGTCATGATGAGACTTGTTCAACACATCCCGCTGGATGAGGGCACTCGCAGAATGGTAGTACATATCACTTTGTTCAAATGTACCTGCTGTGTACGGCTCTCTCAGAGCAATTAGTGTGGAGTATAGTTCTAAAATCCAGCTTTGACAGCAGACCAATCAAGAGCCAAGCTACAAAGACAGAGTCAGAGCGGATGCTCATCAGCGGTTTCCCCTGCGTACGGAAAGACCCAAAGGAGGCGGAAGACGGTCTGCCATATCCTTCACCTTCTCCACCTCACGCAGATCGCTTTAGCCCCATAGGAGGAGGGGCAATGAGACTGGGGCTCCGGCACCTGGAACCACCGCCTCCACTGCCATTTGTGGGCCGGTGGGCCTGTGCTGGAACAGCTCACTCAGATGCTTTGAGCACGACTCACTCTCTGTATTAACAGAGTTCTTACAGAGTCCCCGCCAGCATGGGGTCTGCTCTGTTTTCATAGAATGTGGAGAGCATGGTGTATACACACTGGGTAGGGAAGACTTAGCGGATGGTGAGTCAGAGGCAAAAGGAAAATATTTGGAAAATATTGGATGGTGAGGCTTTAAAGTGGTTAGGGAGTGTCAGAAAGTCATGTTTTTCCCCCACACCACAATTTTTGTTTTTGTAGAGACGGTGGACCAGTGGGTGAGGGTGGCAGCACTCCACATTGTTTTTATTACACTAAGGCAGGGGAGACAGGCTAAGGACGATGAGAGCGCTTGAATGTTGGGAGAGTAAAGTACCTGTCCAGAACATATGAAAGGAAATAGCGAGCTCTTTAGGCAGCGCTCGAGGAAACAATAACCTCACGATCACAACAGCTTGAAAATACACGTGAAAATAATGCAAACACTGAAAAAGAGATTTTGCTAGTGCTGTAGCGGGTGTCTTCCCTTAAAGACTGGCTCACATTACTAATTATCAAAGCAAAGTGGGATATATTTGGATTCCCCTGGCTTACCCCTGGTTGTAAGTTCTTTTAAACCCAGGCACAAGACAGGGGTGAGGGAACCCTCTCCAGACAGAGGCTTGCACTCCTGTGGCTGATAGGTGGAGATGCAGACACTGAAGTGAGATGGGAGAGACAGGGCTGCCCTTAGACATTTCCCTGATAACTGTCACTTGGTGGATGGTAGGGGTGAGGATGGAGCCGTAGTTTCCATTGTTTAAGGTGAGCAAGTTCCTCGGCCGGGCCTGCCTTTGCCTGCAGACTGCTGGTTCAGAAAGGATAATGGTGGGCAGGTGCTGGTATCTCACACTTTATTGTTCACATGTCGAAGATGCTCCAAAGCCAGCCCCAGTGCCACCAGCAGTGGGAAACATCATTTTACACAAAGGCTGTCTCCTCAATAACAGCCTGAGAACACCTAAAATAAAACCACTCTAAACCAGCTCTGGTGGAATCTGCGAAACTTCCGCATTCACTTTCATGGTCGTCATGCCACAGAGTCCCTGTGTGAGACATACAAGAGAAGGGAGGGCAGCGAAGCTGAATGTTTCTGCTGGCTTCACAGCTATATTGCCTGCCGAAATGTAGCTGCACCAGCTGGACTCGCAGTGACGTGCAACAACACCAGTCTTCTGTTGGAGAGAGAATGTGCGCGCGACTCCCCAAAACACAGAAGTTTCTTCTCTTCCGACCCAAACGGCCTGAAGCAAGAACACTGCTGCACAATCCACTGCTCTATGTAGCCTGCACACTAATCTCCTGTTCACCTCCATGCATGCTGATCATTTTGTTGCTATATTGCAAATAAAAGACCTGTTATGTTCTCATCCGTGAGTGCAATAATTAGGGCATATAACATTGGCCTAAATATAAAAGCCGTCAGATAAACATAAACACAATTCCATCGATTCACATAGACTTGAAAAGGGGAAGATACATCTTAAAATGACTGGAGGGCTACAGAGCACAGACACTGGTTTACCTGTAGCTTGATAGCAACAGCAGAAGAAAGTGTGGGGAGTCCCTATACAAAGATTATTCGTTATTTATCACCACCACAAGGCCACAACGAACCTGAAGCGTGTTCTTTCTGTATCTGAAGTGAGGAACTACACTGTAAACATTATAGGGCTTTTCTCATACATTTTGAAACAGAATTTCTCCCTCCTCTCCAAGAGAGTTGCAAAGTTTCATAAACAGGTAGCAAATTGTAAGTTCTTTTAAACCCAGGCGTACAGTAAAAATATTCAAGAAGCCTCTGGAATATAAACGTCTTAAGCAATGTTTCGTGATCCATTTGCGCTTATTCATTTTGTAATTGCCCAAAAATTCCAAGATATGCATTCGTTTGAGGCACATTTTCAAAAAATACAGTTTTTATATATGCCTAAAAACCGGCAGAAATGTTGTGTGAAATATCTAGAGTTTAGAAATGGTGCATTAGCATAGAGCTGATTTTTAACTTTTCAGGTCTGATTTCCACATTGCAAGAACATGAAATCAACATCATGTGGCACATTATTCCCTTCAACTGGTTCTTAGCATGTGAGGGAGTCTCTCATGCTGTTTGAAGATCAGAGAAAAAAGTATTTATATAACCCTAAGTTGGTATTATGACCATAGTCAATGTCCCTTCAGATCAAAGATGCGAATGCACTATCAACACTGTGACAAACCTAGATGAGATGGCCTCTAGGTGTCAATGGTACTTAATTCTAGTCGTACAAGCCTTTCTGAAATTACTGGACTCTGGTGAAAACGTTACTTACATTCAATGATATTTCTGGTGACTATTAGATCTTCCTGCAGATTATTCACCTTGTGACCATCTCAAGACATCCAGCTGGATTGGGAAACCTTTCTAGCAGTAGTTCTCCAGCCCACCTTGATGGCACCGCAGAACACCTCTAAAGGTTCTGGCCTGACAGAAAGTGGCAGCAATGGAACACATATGCACCCCTAACATGCTTGCATCAGCTCCTATATTTTCCATGATCCTCCTAGACGTACAGAGAGGAACCAAAGGAGCTTAACAAAAGAAGACTGCAGCACAACAGAAAGTAACATACAGAGTAACATGGAACCTTAGAATGAAGGGAACTATCTCAAGAAAGGAGTAAGAATCTGAGGAAGATATGATACAATAAACTTTATTAAAAAGGGTAAGGAACATTTTCATCTGACAGATATTGCTCCCTGCAGGGTTTTCACTTTATCAATGAGCCCCCAAACAAGAGGTGGGACCAGGTAGTGTCGACTAGCCAAGGAAGTTCTAGCAAGGTATCCATCACACTGCACATGAGCTGCGGTAAAAGTATACAACAAAAAACAATTAGCTGCTCTGCAAATACCAGCCACCAAAACACCCTGGTTAGGGCAGTAAATGCAGCCATGGCTCGCAGCATAAATGCCAAGCTGAGGTTCCTTCTTGGCCATTGCATAACAGCTTCTAACACACAGAGTGACCCAACGTGAAGCAGTATACTTGGTCACTGCTCTGCCTTTCTTAGCCCCAATGACCAGATGGTCGTCCATTCACTCAGGTCTCACCCAATCGACATAATAGAAGAGAGCATGCTTTGGGGCAGCCTGCAAAACCATTTCTCTTCTTTGAAAGGATGAGGAGGGAAAAAGCACAATGGGAGATTAAACAACTAGGCCACGAGGAATACTGCCATTACCTTTGGCAAAGAGGATGGGGTAGTATGGAAGACCAGTTTAAGCAGGAAAATTGGAGTCAGACTGACAGGGCCTGTGACTCTTCAACCCAGGAACAAATTTAATGGCCTCCTGAAAGATAGTTTGGACGGTAAAAAGAAGGAAAGAACAACTGGGAATCTGTTTGAATAGCAATGCCATGAGGAATTTCAAAACCAAATGTAAGGCCCACTATCCAAGACTAAAAGGTGTAGGTGGGAACTTATACAGCAAACCTTTTACAAACAAGCCACTGGGAGTGATATAAATAAGGAAAGCACATAACGCAAAACATCTGCAAGAAGGGTCGTAAAACGCTTGAAGTCTGTATCGTGGCATGAGGAGGTTAGCATAAATGGAATTTGGTGGCTGGTTTCTGGGCAGTTAGCATGACATCCTTTACTTCTGGCATAAGTCTGAAATCCTCTAACTAGTACTAAATATCCAGGCATGCAGACAGAGTGTTCACTGGGGTGGTGAGTCCGACTATCTCGCTTCAAAAGCAAATCTACTCAATAATAAGAAGGGTATGCTGAACACAGAGTTCCATTACAGCAATATACAGACTGGGACAGTAAGAATCAGTGACGTGCTACTAGTTCAACCCTTTTTCAGAAGCTTTAAGAGCAGTGAGAGGGAACACAAAGTATACCATGTCAACATCTCAAGTGTAAGGTTTCTCCCAGGAACCCCTTGCTGGGAAGTGCAGCATGCAGAACAGACAATAGTTCCTATTTAGATCAATTCCAAAGAAGATGAAGGAGGGAAGCCCCAGCAGGGGAAATAACATGCATGTAACCTCAGAGTAGAGTTTCCATTTGTGATTTGCTAAGGATGAGAGATGTAATGCAGCCACACTCACAATAAGTGCCAATCAGATGATCTACCACTTGGAAAAGTCCCTTTTTTCCAGAGGTAACTACCACAAACATATAACCTCCCAGGACCTAGTCGTGAACCTTACTCCACTCTCTGGATCCACTCTATCTCATTAGACTGTGCACAGCAGTTCTGTTTTCCGAAAGTACCTGCCCAACAGGCCTCAGATGGAGGGGAAGCATGCCTTCAGAGCTGGGCGGACAGCCTACAGCGCCAGCACACTGATATGCATCCGTTGTTTTGACTATGACCAAAGAACTAGCACCTCCCTCAGATAAACACTCCAGCCCATTGAGGTTTCTTCAATAATAGTGATCTTAGACTCCCAAAGGCAGAAAGGATGACAGCATCGTGAATTTGTCCTGCTGGTCCACATCCTTCTTGTGGTACCAGGAGGTAGAGGGAACAAAATCCAGTGTCCCTTTCCTACGTGGGCATTTCTTCTATGGCCCGTATTTGCAACAAAGGTAGGACTTATGTCTCCAAGATCACAGCTTGGGTAAGAAATTGTGAATCTTCTACATTAAACCGTTGACAGCCCTACAATAAATATGCCTATTGATAACCAAACTCTATTGAAAACAGACAACTTTTAAAGGACCTCAGTATACACAAATACCCAGAGGATGCAGATCTGATCGCAGGGTACAAAGAATAGTTGCAATCATACACAAGTGGCACTAGGCAAACTGCAATTTCCCAAGACAAGGGTGGCCTGTAAGCCCCTCACTATGAACTCTCTTACGTAACAACAGAACTTGAAAGGCCCACCAGATGCTTCCTAGGCGACTGTAGTACTGAGACTAAAGACTTAACCAAGCAGTTGCAATGCAACAGGTCTCGCATTTCCTCGAGTTAGAGCTATTAGCGTTGTAAACTCCTAACCAGACTTTTCATGCCACATAAATTGAAAGAAAAAGAACGAGCGCGATCGCGCTATGTAAAAGCCAGCGTGATCGCCCTGCATTGAAAATAAAAAGATAAAGTAGTGCAGAAGCCCGGCTGAAAACATGGAGCCTCATATTTTTTCAGTAGTTGGCCAATGCGCTCGAGGAGGGCTAAACACCGGAAAAAGGCATGACGTATGCATGGCTTTCATAAATGAAATCAAGCGGATTTTAAAAGACAAGCCCACGAACCAATGAAAGTGACAGGCGTGACATGGGCATGGTTAAACGCCCAAAGAGAGATTGTAACAGGGACAGAGCGCTTGTGCGCTCGATCCTAAAAAGACAAACTTCCGACAGTCAAACTCCATTACGCAGGTCGTGGTGGTGTGGCACTGACATTCTTCTGTGCTAACGTGGTCAAAGTAGGCAGATCATGTTCATCAGAATGCATCAAAATTTTTCAACAAACCAAAACCCAATATGCTCTTCCGAATTCCCAGTTGACTGCCTGGTGAGGTTCAAGCACCAGGACAAACAGCTCTTGCCCAGTGCCAGGACCACCACAGTGAGCAGTGGTATAAAAACGGCAACCTCAGCTCTCTTAAGGAGTTGACTGACTCCCATGACAGCAGGTCACTTTACTGACATGTAACACAATGGTACAAGACGCACATCTCATACGAGTAAATGTATCTCATTAGCCTAAAATGCTAACTCGGATGAAGGGAAGGTACAAAGATCTGCTACTTTTTATGGTGCTCTGGATCACCCCCCAAAAATGTCCCTAGTTGGGCTTCTGCCCTTGTTACAATAATCCTGAACCAGCAGAAACTGAAATACACCTTTGGCTTACTCCATGCCAAATTTGGCGTTTAAAAATCTGGCAGAATACATGGGGGGAATTGTGGGAAAGCTCTCAAAATAGGGGCACAACGCACATATTTCCAGAACAGTTCCCCGTTACATTGGCTAAAACCCATAATAGTGCAGTGACACCACATTAGGTTATTCTGTACCCTACAGTATCGGAAACATTCGGAGCACAGTATTACCACAACGGCTTTACCCAATGAGCTCATGCGTGGGGTTTAGACGGACCCTCCTGTCTAACTTGGACTACACTTTTTAACTACACTTCAGACCACTTATGCAACTCGCAGAGACACAGCTAATGGCGGAACCCGTGATGCTGTAAGCGGCCTTGAATAATAGCATTACACGCACAACGGAGGAGAGCGAAGAAAGAATCAAAGATGCAACGTACAGTCATAAAAAAATATCTCAAAACGAGCGAATGTAGCTGCTTTTCGATAACCATAAGCACGGTTCCTCCCAGAACTAAGAGGAAAGCAAACCAAGTACTTTCTAGAACCCTCCCTTTCCAGCCAACGGTGTAATAAAGGCACCTTTTATTCACTTGCATCTTCTAAAAGTGAGCGCCCAAAACCAGACGATAAACCTGAGCGATGTATTTCCTTCGATGAAACCAAGACCATAAGAACACGAAAGAATGAAAACCAGCGCTTCAGTACTTACCTGGCTGGGAGGGTCTGTACTCTCCGCCGGCTGCGGCGTCTGCACCACAAACAACACAAAACGATGAGCAGCAGTGATCGGTGGGTTATCACTAAACTAGGCCATGGGCAGGGAAACCATAATTCCACCTGCAAAGCACACTTTTTCTTATCTGAAGCTGAAGTTACACCCGTCTACTGTAACACGAGCACCGACGAACATGCAGCATCTCCGAGCTACAATGCGAGGGCACAGGGAAAGAAAAATACGAATTACTCCCTAGAACCTTCTAGCCCTGAAGATTTCACGTTCGAGCTTCGGCCTATTTAATACAAATACAAATCAGAGTTTGTTCGTTCTGGCACCTCAACAACCCGCTTTAAATAAATGTAGAACAAGCACTTTCTCAAACAAGAAGCCTGGAGCAGGTACGAACAAAACACATTTGCAGGGGGGAATATTTTCTCATGTCTACATTCCAGGTTGCTCAGCTTTGCCTCTGCCTTTGCCATGGAACCAAATGCTAGAGATATGCCAAAAGATTCATATGCTCAATAAACCAGGGCTGAAACACTTTACCTCTCTGAAATTATGGCATCATTAATTCTATTAATATTTAATTAGAAAAACAGCGTTGAGTAAATATATTAAAAAGGAAATCGAGTTGTACATAGGTTAATTGATGGAATGTTTAAATTATATTACTAAGCGGTATTTTAAGTAATCTAACATTTGTACACCGTGCAATAGCCACTATTTTCGCATCACTGCTTTTAAGCTTTCCAGGGCAATCAGGCCTAGTTGGGAGAGTATGCGGTTGGAGTTGGAATATGTGGTTGGAGTATAAACCAATAACTAAATGTTTGTTCCCAGAGTAGAAAAATAAATAAATCGGCAGTGTTTCGGCCTAATACAGATTTCTCAGGACAAAATGTTAACTCAGAATCCAGCCACAGAGCGGTGCAGTATGGTTTGTTAGGCGCTCCAAGTATCCTGATCCTGCAGCGCTGCAACTCAACATTTTGAGATCTGCCTTAAACGAGACAAGACAACAGTCTGAGACGCTGCCTTCTTCAAAAGAAGAAACTAAATAGGAGGCGTTGAGCCACCGTTTAAAAGCATAATATTGGGGAATAACTTTTAATGAGAGTTTTTTCTCAACAAGAAAACTTCTTGTGGAAGAGCCTGGAAAACAAAAAGCATCTGCTGTTTGCTGGCACTACAATGCCATAAATATCAATATGACGTGTTTGCAAGTGGTCACGTCAACTGTTTCTTATAAATACATTTGAGCATGTGAAGCATACTTCTGTAGATGCTTCTGCAATCAGGGATGTCGCATATCAGAGTATACATTATTAATTGACACACCTTAATGTTAGGGTGAAGCAATTCTCAAAAGAGGGCAAAACATTTTTGTTGAAAGGAGGCATAGGTTATATTCAGTATAATTGTGCTGAAATGCCACACTTGATAAATAAAAGTTCTGCAGACGCAAGCTCAACCACACCAGAAACTGTCTTTCTGCTGGTTCTTTTCATTAAAATTCCGAAGTTTCTGTTATTTCTTTCGGCAAGGCTATGAATGTAGAGGGTACATACAAATCCACATCAGGCTCTTTCTTGACCATACCAACCCGCAAGGAAAAGCAAGCAAAAACAAGACGTATAATCAATATGTCTGTTCCTACTATTATCATTAAGAACCGTCTTCCCAATATTAAGTGAGAGGGCAACATACTACGTACCTAATTAGTGAACAAAGGTGGTTTTGGTCAATCACTGTGCAAGTTCTGCTCACAAACATAATTAAGGCCTTTAGAATCATATCAAGCAAATAAAACGGAATTCCCAGTGGCAATAAAGTTCTCACATTTGGTTCACTGAATAGACTTGTCCGTGGATAGACCAGAAACATTTGGGTATCAAGTACGACTAAACTAAATAACAAGGTAAAATCCTAGGCAGTAATAGCAACTACAGAACATGATCCTCCTATAGCATTTGCCTAATTTACTATCAGTCATTACAAGGAAACAGTAATTAACATGACCAAAGCATATCCACAATCTATATCCACATGAAACAATTTAAGCCAGGTTGCACATGCATATTTTAACACTCAAGCATTAGCGACAGCAAACAAAGAACTGCATCACACCTACCCTGAAGTACCTAACAGTGGCTTACCCTTCAAGTCCATATCATCTTCAAGACCTGCCGAATCACATATAAAATGGGCACTATAATAATTTACAAGTTCCTCGTTTGAGATAACAAGCCATTAATTTTATAATGTTCATAAAAGATGCTGTCCAACTAACACGAGGAAATAGATCGGTTTGTGTTTTTACTTTGATCACATGACTTACAACTCAGGAAGGAAGAGATAGTATTTAGGTGTTTTGCAAAAACAATCTTTTGGTTTTTACAAGTTATAATGGGCTTATTGGTTTAACAACTCTCCTCTGTTACATCCTCAAATTTGAAACAATGCACCTTCTAGAGACGAACTACCAATGTATAAGCAATACCTCTACTAGTCACTTACACTTACCCAAACTTTTGGAGCGTGTGATGATCGTATATGGATGCAATTAAGTCAGCTGGCTGTTACTTGTAATGATATACTCATACTTTTTTAATAATATACTGCAACATCAGGCCATTATTGTATATATCTTTTTTCATATAGACTGTGTGTTCTGATCAGCTAAAATGCATTTCTAGAAAATTGATTTATTCTGGTGACTACTGATAGGTAAGATATGTTCTTGACCTTATCCACCTTTCGGTCTTGTAGCAATATAATAGCATGCAGCAGTGCACGCAGGATATGGGGTGTTATTAACTTGGGCTGTAACCATACTCTGTCAGTACCTGTCCTAGTAACCGTAGGAGTATCTAATCCGGTCTGACTAACCAATAATAACTGAAGAAAATTTGGACACAATCAACTTCCTTGTGACTCTCTTATAACTTTCTCACAAGTTGTGATAGATTTAATCTCTTACTCCCTCCTTTCTCCCTTGTTAACTTTGCACAATAATTGATGGGTATACCTTGGCATCCTCCTCTATCCGCTCACACCACGGAAAGTGCATAGGATCAAACAGTCTTTTTCAATAGTT
Organism: Pleurodeles waltl; assembly: GCF_031143425.1. Taxonomy (NCBI): domain Eukaryota; kingdom Metazoa; phylum Chordata; class Amphibia; order Caudata; family Salamandridae; genus Pleurodeles; species Pleurodeles waltl. The sequence goes on from NC_090437.1 coordinate 702,308,306, forward strand.
TTTCCAAAAACTGACTTCGTTGTTATATCTTTACAGCCTTGAAAAAAGCCCCAGGTAGATAAACCGTAGGGGGCAAAACACATGTCAGCTTTTTGCTCAAGTGTGCACCAATAAACATTCTTTGTATTTATCACACTGATTCAACGTGTCAATTCTACAATTTAAATCGATACATGATACAAGCTTGAAATTCACACATTGGTTACATTGTGGGTTCTTCAATCTTTTGTAACTTCAACATATAAAACCATGACTACAAGTTATCCAACATACCTCGCTGAAGACTAACCATTTTACGCATTTACCACAACACTAGAAACGAAAGCCTCACCAGACAAGCGCTCCAAATAAGCAAAACAAAAAAAAAAAAAGATGCAAATCCCTGTCAGTTTACACTGATTCTATTCAACATCTCCAGGCACTACAGACTTGCATGTCTTTCCTGCAATTTAGAGAAGTTGAAAAATCCCTTCCTCAATAACTATTCCTATTATCACTGCAATCCACTGAGCGAACAAAGATTAAACCTCCCTGATCCCCACCTGCACTTTTCTGTGTTATTAGAATCTGTAAATCATCCCTCCCACCCTTCGCAAAATGCTTCACTGCACCCACTGTTCTGGTACTAAGAAGAAAGCACATGTATAACGTTAAACTGCTACAAAATGAGGGCACTGATGCACAGAAAGGACACAGAATGTTTAGTTGCCTGTAGAAGCAGAAGTGATCATGTTCCACAGCCAACCAACCCTGCAGGCTCAACAAACTGGAAAAACACACGTACATTCATGTTTGGAAACTACAATAAACATGATGCACTGGATGATTTACTTCACGAGGAGTAACTAAATAACTGTGAATACCTAATATACTGAACTATTTGACATTTGCATTTCCATCTTACGGCTGCTTTTAAATTGACAACAGGTCTCTCCACCTTCAAATTGGCAGAAGCATCAGAGCAGGTCCAAAAACCTTAATTGTTTTTTTACTGTTCCTTAGATGTCTTTCAATAATATTATTTTAATGAGCCAGTTTTGTTTTATCTGCCTAAAACAATATGTACTAACATCTTTCAGATACCTGACCTGTGCTCATCGCTAGTCGGATGGTTTAGAGGTCCTCTATTTTAGTGCTCCATTTGTGTTCAACTCAACTAGTGGTGGCAATTATGAATACATAGCTAAGTAAACTGTGCAATCTAAAAGATGGGGAGGGATGAAAGGAGTCCGTGCTCCTACAAGCATTGGCTGGCTCCATTGCCCACTGTCGATGCACATGACCTTGGAAGATTACACATGCTGGGTGAATCTGACATGTTTTGATTGGCCATGATCTAGCCACAGTCTTCTTTTAAACAAGCAAATCGCCATTAGGTTAAAGAGAAAATGAAGAAGGACTTATTACTTAGAGTCATATGGCATCTAGTATAGTAATTAGCAATACATTAGTTATTCGGTTAAAGTCATGACACATTTTAGGTGAGGCGGTCACTATCAGAGAAGAGACCTTTGTTAGTCCACTACACAGTTTCCTTACCTGCTATGTCCTTTAAACTGAAAAAAGATTGTATTATAATAGCTATGTAAACTTTTTTAACAAACATAAGGCATTTAGGCTGGCCATTACTGCACAGTTCTTTCCCATGAAACTGCTAACATCCCACGGCTACAATCAAGAGCAACCACCACTTATAATTAAAGAGCTCTACATGTGTACATACAGAATATTGACTATTAGCATTATCACAATCCCATTAATTGTAGAAAAGATCAACACCTCCGCCTCCAACACCCTAAGTTCTACTGGTCTAAAAATTCCAACTAAATACATCTAAAACTGCATTAATGCCATCCTCCAATGCACATCCCCTACTATTACTAGGATAAAAAACAATTACCCAGCATATTCACCATAACACCATGCTTGTACACAGAAACTTAGTTCAGGAATACATACTTTGGCTGATTTACCAGTAGCTTGGCAAACTCACACTGCCTCTCTCAACAGTCCATTATTTCATCCACATTCAGCCACCAATGACATGACTTAATGTGTCCTTTTGTCATTGACATGTCCCCTCATGGCCTACTAAACAAAAAAGATCCTGCATCTCAACCTCTAAGGTGCCACAGTTTAACACTGCACATAATTAATCCCTCCTCACATGTAAACTCATTCTGAATCTTGATGAATGATTTTAACTCACCACATTCCGTTCTTAAGACTACCCATTGTTCAAATACTTATAGACGCACCATATTAAACAACCGTTTCACAAGCAGCCGTGGCCTCATCAACATATTTACTCACATTAAACAGAGAACCCAACCTCTCTTTCGTTCCCATTTTCATGTACATCACCATGAATAGATCTAAACCTAGATCTAGACCATCAACAGATCTAAATCTAAGATCTGCGTGCACCTCATTTTCCTACTGGACATTCTCTAGAACATATTGCAATCATTGAAATTTTGCAGGAAGCCTCACCAGAAGTACTGTCCTGTTTCTTCCAGCAACTGGTGCACGTAAATTAAATAGAGTACCTTTGGGTTTGAAACCTTCCTTGCTAGAATGTCCAAGACAGCGGACTTCAGAACGTCCAAAACTACATTTGGACAGCTTTATTGTCAATATACCTTCATAAGGCTGCTGAAACTTTAATCAAATTCTCATCATGTTCATTAGATTTTCTTTCAAAGATAAGAATGTCAACTTAGAATACAGGGCATCAGCAATACCATTCAGATTGTCCCTCAGAATATGCAGTAGAATAAAACCGAGACTGCCCTAGCTAATCTAATGGGAATTATGATATAATGCCCCAGTGGAGTTAGAAATAATGTCAGATTTCTACAGTATTCATTTAACACAATAGGGGAGGCATTAACCGCGATCTAATCGTGTGCCTCCTGTTATGAAAGAAATGAATTAATGAATATTCAAAAGAGGGCCTGCATTAATGCAAAATGTATTATTATTAAGCTGCACAATTAAACACACAACGTGAGCTCCCCACATATTTTAAGACACGACAACAGGGAATATCCATGGAAATGATTCATGGGTTCCAGAACATTCTTCTTACCTAAATCTGGACGTAACCACTTAAGATTTTTCTGTAGGAGAAATGCACATTCCTCACTGAGTGTCTGATTGACCTTTGAAGTTCCCTAAGGTTTCTGTGAAAACTTTTGAATTTTTTCTATATATTACTTAAAATCATTCAGAGTCAGAACCCGAGGGGTCATGTATGCTGGGGAATCCAGAGTCTAATTGCATTTATCTCCAATTCTTCTTCTTGAAGTCACACTGATAAAGACTCCACTGTCTCAGAAACCTATCTTCCCTCTTGTGCGCCTCCCTTTAAAAGCTAGGTTACCCCAACAAAGTCAATTTTATGAACTGTGCAACCTCCGGAAGTAATATCAGGCTTGCTTAAGTACTTTCTAGTCCACAGAGTAAGTACTGCAGATTTGCTGAGAATGGTATACCATGCACATGAATCTAGAAGCATTCTAACCTCCTTAGAAACAATAAGTGTTGTGGAAGACGGAGACGGCTTGAGTAAGCACCAAATTAGGGGTTTTATACCTTCAATGTGATTGAAGCATTAGGTTTTCAAACCAAGAATACTTTCTCTTTGGCAGAACTTCTGCTGTACTCTCTTTCAAAATGGCCTCTGCTCCTGCACGTTTTGTCAACTGCTGGTAAGTTTTATATTTCCTAGATGGTTACACTTCCTGTAGACTGTAATGCGAGATTCCCATCACCTTCCGTCTTTTTACCTCCTGGAAAATCAGGTTTCTTATTCACTACATTAATCTCAGACAGAGTATACTATTAAGAACTCCTCTATCGCTTGAACACATTTTTCAGAATGTTCTATAAACCTGGCAATGCAGCTTTCTGAATGAGCTCAGTGCCGGCACAAAGCCACTTTTGAGACTTTCTGCCATTGCCTTTTATTACTATTTGTTCTCTGCGAACCTGGCCATACGCAAGATATGTTAAAACTCCCATGCTACAGTAAGAGACCGAAGTGTGGTAACAAAGTCTTCGATGGTTTCTCTTTCACCCTGTTTTCTCTAACAGAATTTGTATCTTACTAAGGCAGGGCTGGTTTTCCTATAGCATGGGTCCATTTGTTTAACTGCTACCTCTAATACACCAAGATTCTGACTTGGTTCAGTGTCCTAATGGGAGCAGATTCTTGAAACCTTTAATGCAATGCCACCTCAACCCTCCACCCCTCCCCCCTCCCCTGCCACCCTCCCCCCCCAAAAAGACAATGTTTTAAAAAAGAAACCTTTTCTGCAAAACTTCAATATGGGCCAAAAGAAGAGGGTACCATATTTTACGCTCCATAGGAGGCCTGCCCGGAGACTGAAGAAATGGCCATGTGTTGAGTAATATACAGTGATTGATAAGGGGGGAAAGTCCCATATGGAGAAAGGAAAGAAAAATCCTACAACTGGTTATGACAGTCATTACTAATGGCACCACTCTTGAGTTATGCAGATTGACAAGACAAATTTCCATTACATTCTTGTACATTAGCTACTTGGCCTAATGAATTATTATTCTGTATGCATCACTATGGATGAGATTGGCTTAAAGCACAATGTTCAGAAGTGTGTGCTTCACCAACAATAACATGCCCCAGAATGTAATTATCTTGGGAGTGCACATTACTGTCATCAGACACTTCAAGGTGTTCGTATCACCGCAGAAACATGCATAGGGCATATTGTAGTTGTATTTATTTAGCACTTACAACCCTGAAGAGGTATCAAAGTACTTTTCTGCGATTAGCACGCGGCTCCGGAACCTAAAAGGATTAGTGGTGGATTAGTATAGGGAAATATGAGTATAGTTTTAGTATGAGTTAATTTGAGCAGAGGATATGTGAGTTTGTTAGTTGGATTGAATAGAGTAATGGAGGGTGAGAGAAGGGAAGAATCCAGAAGTGTTAATTGGGAGTTTATAGAAATAGGATGAGGCTTGGGATGAGTGAGGGGGAGATGGAGGAAGGAAGAGTGTGAAGAAAGGGGTTAGGGAGATCATAGAAGTAGAAGGGGTGTTGGATGAGTCAACAGTGAGATAAATGATGGAGAATTTAGTAGGGTTGTTTGGGAGATCATAGAAGTAAACTGGGGTTTGGTGTGAGCCAGTAGCAGTAGAGAAGGGAAGAGCTTGGGTACGGTTATTTTGGAGATTATAGTAGTAGAATGAGTTTGGGATGAGTCAGAGTGTGGGGGAAGGAGGATAGATTGATAGAGGTATGAGCTGACAGGGAGACAGAGTAAAGCTTACGAGTCAGTAAAAAATGTGTTTTTTTCTCTTTTACACTATGATTAAAGTAATAAATAGATATGTAACTACATAGTAAGGGGATATATGTGTAAGGAATATAATAATGGATATAATATTTTGAGATTTAAAGTTGTATTCTATAAACACAAACTTTCAAGATTTGCAATATTTGAAGTGTGTACTTTTCTGACATTATTTTATCTTTCCTCAATATTTCAATAGCAAAATGCTTACAGATAAATTGTGATAGATAAAATGAAAACAGAGATTCATAAGTATCTAAATCTAACTACTTATCTAGGAACTATGCAATTACCTATGAACATGTGAAGCATAGACTAATATACACATACATATGTATATACAGGGAGTGCAGAATTATTAGGCAAGTTGTATTTTTGAGGATTAATTTTATTATTGAACAACAACCATGTTCTCAATGAACCCAAAAAACTCATTAATATCAAAGCTGAATATTTTTGGAAGTAGTTTTTAGTTTGTTTTTAGTTTTAGCTATGTTAGGGGGATATCTGTGTGTGCAGGTGACTATTACTGTGCATAATTATTAGGCAACTTAACAAAAAACAAATATATACCCATTTCAATTATTTATTATTACCAGTGAAACCAATATAACATCTCAACATTCACAAATATACATTTCTGACATTCAAAAACAAAACAAAAACAAATCAGTGACCAATATAGCCACCTTTCTTGGCAAGGACACTCAAAAGCCTGCCATCCATGGATTCTGTCAGTGTTTTGATCTGTTCACCATCAACATTGCGTGCAGCAGCAACCACAGCCTCCCAGACACTGTTCAGAGAGGTGTACTGTTTTCCCTCCTTGTAAATCTCACATTTGATGATGGACCATAGGTTCTCAATGGGGTTCAGATCAGGTGAACAAGGAGGCCATGTCATTAGATTTCCTTCTTTTATACCCTTTCTTGCCAGCCACGCTGTGGAGTACTTGGACGCGTGTGATGGAGCATTGTCCTGCATGAAAACCATGTTTTTCTTGAAGGATGCAGACTTCTTCCTGTACCACTGCTTGAAGAAGGTGTCTTCCAGGAACTGGCAGTAGGACTGGGAGTTGAGCTTGACTCCATCCTCAACCCGAAAAGGCCCCACAAGCTCATCTTTGATGATACCAGCCCAAACCAGTACTCCACCTCCACCTTGCTGGCGTCTGAGTCGGACTGGAGCTCTCTGCCCTTTACCAATCCAGCCACGGGCCCATCCATCTGGCCCATCAAGACTCACTCTCATTTCATCAGTCCATAAAACCTTAGAAAAATCAGTCTTGAGATATTTCTTGGCCCAGTCTTGACGTTTCAGTTTGTGTGTCTTGTTCAGTGGTGGTCGTCTTTCAGCCTTTCTTACCTTGGCCATGTCTCTGAGTATTGCACACCTTGTGCTTTTGGGCACTCCAGTGATGTTGCAGCTCTGAAATATGGCCAAACTGGTGGCAAGTGGCATCGTGGCAGCTGCACGCTTGACTTTTCTCAGTTCATGGGCAGTTATTTTGCGCCTTGGTTTTTCCACACGCTTCTTGCGACCCTGTTGACTATTTTGAATGAAACGCTTGATTGTTCGATGATCACGCTTCAGAAGCTTTGCAATTTTAAGAGTGCTGCATCCCTCTGCAAGATATCTCACTATTTTTGACTTTTCTGAGCCTGTCAAGTCCTTCTTTTGACCCATTTTGCCAAAGGAAAGGAAGTTGCCTAATAATTATGCACACCTGATATAGGGTGTTGATGTCATTAGACCACACCCCTTCTCTTTACAGAGATGCACATCACCTAATATGCTTAATTGGTAGTAGGCTTTCGAGCCTATACAGCTTGGAGTAAGACAACATGCATAAAGAGGATGATGTGGTCAAAATACTCATTTGCCTAATAATTCTGCACTCCCTGTACACACACACACACATACATACATTATATACCCATCATGATGCCATAGGTCATTATGCACATAATGTCCAGAAAATCAGTGCACAAGTCTACCACTTCACTCATGGTTTGCTGGACTTGTTATCAGAATGTAAAATTGGAGTCTTGTGCTATTGTCGCTCAAACAGAATAGGGGTCAGCAGGCACTGATCAATATGTTATCTGTAAGTGGCAACAAGATGAATTTAAATTAGACCTGTAACTAGACTGTATTGCTTATGGTCTTCTAAACGGCTTCCTGCAAACCAATGCATTGCAAAAAAGGTCACAAATCCTCCAAGGAAAGAAATCGGCTGCATGGGTCAATACTTCCTGTTGCTTCACACAACTTGTTACCAGTTGTCCCAAAAGCAAACTAAACAGTGGTTTACCTTCAACAGATTTCTTAAATACTGAGTAGCAACAACAGGAGGAGGCACAACCAGTCCTCCTCCACCTCAACACCAAATGACAGGCTGCCCGCCACTCTTATTTCAAACTACCCTTTTCATTCTGAATTTTGTCCCTTGGGCATCCAGAACTCATTGAAAACCACATGTATACACTGCCTAGCCATTTAGACATGTGCACGCTCCATAACACAGCTACCCCATTAGTTTATCTGGTTTACAAATAACAGCAACTGGCATGGGAGTGCTTATGATTTATAGGAAATATTGCACAGCTGCACAATTTTTCACTACTGAAAAATGTCAACACTAAAATCTAAACTGCAGAAGCTGCAGTATCACTTGTACATATTCATCACTAGGCCTTTCAAATTTACATAACGCCCCGAAACTAAGAAGCAACAATGGTTGTGACTTCGAGTGATGGGCCAAGGAGGGTAGAAACCCCCACTCCTACTCATCATCCTTCCACCTAGAAGCCATAGCATATTGACAGAAAGTACAGGAGGCAACTAAATGGGTGCTCACTAATAATGCTTAAAATACAAATGTCCCTGACGGGGAAAAAAACACAGTTGTTGCAACCGCTTAGGGAAAAACACGTCTTATGTATATTGAACTACAAGTGTATCTGGCAGCAAAATCAGCCCCCTTATTAAGGAGGACTATTAATGTCCATCCTCTAGAGAAAAATAATAGGTTCTATCCATATAAAGAAGCAAACATTCTTTATTATATTTTGTTGTGTGAAAGCTGACCCAAAAATCACTAGATGTGTTCTGTTTCTCTTCCCTCAACTCGTGCCCTTTCTTCCTCTTCCATCCAGCCAAATTTCCCAACTCTACTGTCATCCCCATGTTCTTCACTATCGTGCTTTCATTTAGCTATGTGAACCATGTGCCACACTTTACTACCACTCAGGAGAACAGCACTGTATACCACTTCCCTAACTTTCAAAGCTTGTGAAAATCTGCAATCACCTTTCCTCACTCAACCCAGTAACCAGCTTAATTTCACAACCGCCGCACCGTACTTGACATCATATCTTGTCCTGTCTTCCCTCATTTACCCATTCAACAAGGGAACGCCCCAAATGATAAATACTCGCGGTTTGAGATGGTCTTCGACCACCTTCGCTATTTCGGCGTTAACATATACCACGAACCGGTGGATCTCCTGAAGGGTAATGTGAAAAGTGCGATCCGGAAACTGAGAACAGATGCCCAATTCTGGAAGACACTACCCTTGTCAGTGGCAGGCCGCGTGGCCCTTGTGAAGATGGTGGCCCTGCCCAGATTAATGTACTACTTCTCGACTTTGCCCATACTGATCCCCCGCCCAATCTTCCAGGAGATTGACTCTATTCTCACTAGTCTTATTTGGGGACCGGGACAACACAGATTAGCTTTGCATAAACTCCAGAGACCCACGACGGAGGGGGGATGGCGGCACCAGACATTGAGTTGTATTACCTAGCACGCCAACTACAATGGCTGGGAAATGCCATTGCGGTATCACAAAACTGGTGACATGTGGCGTCACTGTGACGGGACATCTCTTCGGGATGGGGGAATTGATGTAATATGAAGCACTGATGGCACAATTCGGAGCCCCACCGGGGATGTTCCTTATGCACACATCACTCACAGCACTTATACAGCGACACTGGAAACAGGGATCAAGGGAACCTCCCACACACGCCAGATGCCAGGCCCTCTGTGTGAGAAGGTAGCCTCTTTCTAGCCTTGTTACCCCCACTTTTGGCCTGTTTGTGAGTGTAGGTCAGGGTGTTTTGTCACTGTTTTCACTGTCTCACTGGGAACCTGATAGCCAGGCCTCAGTGCTCATAGTGAAAACACCATGTTTTCAGTATGGTTGTTATGTGTCACTGGGATCCTGCTAGTCAGGACCCCAGTGCTCATAGGTTTGTGGCCTATATGTATGTGTCACTGGGACCCTGTCACACAGGGCCCCAGTGCTCATAGGTGTGCATGTATATGTTCCCTGTGTGGTGCCTAACTGTCTCACTGAGGCTCTGCTAACCAGAACCTCAGTGGTGATGCTCTCTCATTACTTTCAAATTGTCACTAACAGGCTAGTGACCATTTTTACCAATTTACATTGGCTTACTGGAACACCCTTATAATTCCCTAGTATATGGTACTGAGGTACCCAGGGTATTGGGGTTCCAGGAGATCCCTATGGGCTGCAGCATTTCTTTTGCCACCCATAGGGAGCTCTGACAATTCTTACACAGGCCTGCCACTGCAGCCTGAGTGAAATAACGTCCACGTTATTTCACAGCCATTTTACACTGCACTTAAGTAACTTATAAGTCACCTATATGTCTAACCTTTACCTGGTAAAGGTTAGGTGCAAAGTTACTTAGTGTGAGGGCACCCTGGCACTAGCCAAGGTGCCCCCACGTTGTTCAGAGCCAATTCCCTGAACTTTGTGAGTGCGGGGACACCATTACACGCGTGCACTACATATAGGTCACTACCTATATGTAGCTTCACCATGGTAACTCCGAATATGGCCATGTAACATGTCTATGATCATGGAATTGCCCCCTCTATGCCATCCTGGCATTGTTGGTACAATTCCATGATCCCAGTGGTCTGTAGCACAGACCCTGGTACTGCCAGACTGCCCTTCCTGGGGTTTCTCTGCAGCTGCTGCTGCTGCCAACCCCTCAGACAGGCAGCTGCCCTCCTGGGGTCCAGCCAGGCCTGGCCCAGGATGGCAGAACAAAGAACTTCCTCTGAGAGAGGGTGTGACACCCTCTCCCTTTGGAAAATGGTGTGAAGGCATGGGAGGAGTAGCCTCCCCCAGCCTCTGGAAATGCTTTGTTGGGCACAGATGTGCCCAATTCTGCATAAGCCAGTCTACACCGGTTCAGGGACCCCTTAGCCCCTGCTCTGGCGCGGAACTGGACAAAGGAAAGGGGAGTGACCACTCCCCTGACCTGCACCTCCCCTGGGAGGTGTCCAGAGCTCCTCCAGTGTGCTCCAGACCTCTGCCATCTTGGAAACAGAGGTGCTGCTGGCACACTGGACTGCTCTGAGTGGCCAGTGCCACCAGGTGACGTCAGAGACTCCTGCTGATAGGCTCCTTCAGGTGTTAGTAGCCTTTCCTCTCTCCTAGGTAGCCAAACCCTCTTTTCTGGCTATTTAGGGTCTCTGTCTCTGGGGAAACTTTAGATAACGAATGCATGAGCTCAGCCGAGTTCCTCTGCATCTCCCTCTTCACCTTCTGATAAGGAATCGACCGCTGACCGCGCTGGAAGCCTGCAAACCTGCAACATAGTAGCAAAGACGACTACTGCAACTCTGTAACGCTGATCCTGCCGCCTTCTCGACTGTTTTCCTGCTTGTGCATGCTGTGGGGGTAGTCTGCCTCCTCTCTGCACCAGAAGCTCCGAAGAAATCTCCCGTGGGTCGACGGAATCTTCCCCCTGCAACCGCAGGCACCAAAAAGCTGCATCTCCGGTCCCTTGGGTCTCCTCTCAGCACGACGAGCGAGGTCCCTCGAATCCAGCGACACCGTCCAAGTGACCCCCACAGTCCAGTGACTCTTCAGCCCAAGTTTGGTGGAGGTAAGTCCTTGCCTCACCTCGCTGGGCTGCATTGCTGGGAACCGCGACTTTGCAAGCTTCTCCGGCCCCTGTGCACTTCCGGCGGAAATCCTTCGTGCACAGCCAAGCCTGGGTCCACGGCACTCTAACCTGCATTGCACGACTTTCTAAGTTGGTCTCCGGCGACGTGGGACTCCTTTGTGCAACTTCGGCGAGCACCGTTTCACGCATCCTCGTAGTGCCTGTTTCTGGCACTTCTCCGGGTGCTACCTGCTTCAGTGAGGGCTCCTTGTCTTGCTCGACGTCCCCTCTCTCTGCAGGTCCAATTTGCGACCTCCTGGTCCCTCCTGGGCCCCAGCAGCGTCCAAAAACGCCAAACGCACGATTTGCGTGTAGCAAGGCTTGTTGGCGTCCATCCGGCGGGAAAACACTTCTGCACGACTCTCCAAGGCGTGGGGGATCCATCCTCCAAAGGGGAAGTCTCTAGCCCTTGTCGTTCCTGCAGTATTCACAGTTCTTCAGCCTAGTAAGAGCTTCTTTGCACCAACCGCTGGCATTTCTTGGGCATCTGCCCATCTCCGAGCTGCTTGTGACTTTTGGACTTGGTCCCCTTGTTCCACAGGTACCTTCAGACAGGAATCCATCGTTGTTGCATTGCTGATTTGTGTTTTCCTTGCATTCTCCCTCTAACACGACTATTTTGTCCTTAGGGGAACTTTGGTGCACTTTGCACTCACTTTTCAGGGTCTTGGGGAGGGTTATTTTTCTAACTCTCACTATTTTCTAATAGTCCCAGCGACCCTCTACAAGGTCACATAGGTTTGGGGTCCATTCGTGGTTCACATTCCACTTTTGGAGTATATGGTTTGTGTTGCCCCTATCCCTATGTTTCCCCATTGCATCCTATTGTAATTATACATTGTTTGCACTGTTTTCTAAGACTATACTGCATATTTTTGCTATTGTGTATATATATCTTGTGTATATTTCCTATCCTCTTACTGAGGGTACACTCTAAGATACTTTGGCATATTGTCATAAAAATAAAGTACCTTTATTTTTAGTATAACTGTGTATTGTGTTTTCTTATGATATTGTGCATATGACACTAAGTGGTACTGTAGTAGCTTCACACGTCTCCTAGTTCAGCCTGAGCTGCTTTGCTAAGCTACCATTATCTATCAGCCTAAGCTGCTAGACACCCTATACACTAATAAGGGATAACTGGGCCTGGTGCAAGGTGCAAGGTGCAAGTACCCCTTGGTACTCACTACAAGCCAGTCCAGCCTCCTACACTCTGCACAATAGGGGGAGATAAGAAAGTTGTATCCACACTTTACAAAACATTACAAAGAGACACCCTATCCCATCTTGAAAGATTGAGGACCCTCTGGCAAGAAGACATCGGGGAACCCATAGACAAACCACAGTGGGGAAAAATCACAGCACATGTATACAAGGTATCTAGAAACACCCGTTTAAAGCTGATTAATTTATATGTATATCACAGAGCATACCTCAGCCCTGCCAAAATAGCATCGATGTATAACACTACAAATGGTGCATGCCCCCGGTGCTCAGAACTGGATGCAGGCCTGATACACATGTTATGGAAATGTGGGGCACTGGAGCAATACTGGGACAGGGTCTTAAATAGCATTAAAACAGTGACGAACAGGAGGCGCCGGTCTTCCCCCATGGTGGCACTGTTGGGGGGATTCCCCAGACCCCCCCCCCGAAGAGAACTACAACCAAATACATAGATTTAGCGCTGATCCTGGCTAAAAGGGAGATCACAATACACTGGAAGGATCCCAGAGGCCCACAAATATCAAGATGGCGGGACATACTAGTCAGATGGGCCGAGGCTGAGAGAAGGGCCCTGCACCAAGAGGTAGCAAAAGTGGCTGGGAAAGCAGATAGGGCGCGGCAATGGGACTACCTTCTTGACCACCTTAAGGACCCAAAAACTGAATCCCGGGAGCAAGGCACATCATCTGAGGACTCAGATGTAGCTGAGGAGCGGAATCACTAGAGCATAGTGAGGGATGGGCTGTGTCGCCTACCTGTCAGCTGTAACCCAGAATGACAATACCCAAGCGGGAACTGTGTATATGGAGTGGAGTTGTTATAGGGGTAAGGGACCAGGGAAGGGAATTACCAGGTAAGCTGATTAAATGCCTGTTTGTTGATAAAACACCAATAAATATATTTACACAAAAAACTATCTTGTCCTGTATGCTCACTGTGTACTGACAGTGCACTTCCTCCACAGACCTCTCCAAGTCTTGATTTCGACATCCACCCTGGGTTATTCTTAACAAATGGTGTCCTGATTTCATAATTACAAATGGACTGCGGCCCATTACCTCGAAAGGTGTACAGCTTGAACATTTGCATCACCTCCTTCTCCCAACTTCAGTCTATTGTTTATTATTGACTAGATAATCCCTTTAACCACTCTACTGAAGTATTCCACACTTCCAATGCCTTTAAGGTGATAAATCAAAGTCACTTTGTGATTTATGCCATTCCTATTTAATGAGCGCTGGAAACACTCAGGCGTGATCTGCGAGCCACTATCACTATGTTAAAAAAATAACTTGCCCAAGAACCTGAAATAGTATCACAATTTGCCTTTTGAACTAATTCAATTTTCAAACACCTAGTGAAATGGTCTGACACTACAATAATATTCCCTAACTCACCATGCCCTCCTGGATCGGACCCATGACATGAGTTCACAGTCTTTCCCATGGCATGTTGGCATTGCTAATGGGGCATACGTGTGGTCTAAATGGGAAACTTGGGTTTATTTGAATTGTTACATTCAGAAAAATCCCAGGCCTTCCTCTCAACATCTGCATATAAAGATAAGGTCTTCATCCTATGTTTAGTTTTTATTATTATTAGATTATCTTCATGAAATATCAAGAACTCTTTCCCTCACACACTAAGGTAAAACCACTCGTGCAACCCTGTTTCTTATCTCCTAAAAGACATGCAACTCTTGGCTCACATCCTTCTTCGATGGCCATCTTTTCTTCACAAACTTACCTACTGTGAAAAATGTATTTTCCAAAGCTTACCTCGTTTTCCCTTGCATATTACATGTTCTTCTTTGCTTGATGGTCCTACAACACAACATTCATCCCATTCATCTCTTGACATCACATTCGCCAGTAGTGCATGCAAACTGAAAAACAAATCTGGTAGTTTTCTCTTTAACCTTGGCATTGATTTCACTTAACTGTAATCTAGAAATCGTATAAATATGCAAGTCAATGGGGGTGGGGAGGATCACTTAGTCACCCCTTCATGGAAATAACCTTATTAAAGTGATTTATGGTCACAACGTACTAAAACTGGTGACTTACACACATACTGGCAGAAATGTTCCATGCTCTAAAAGCATGTTGAAATATTCCTCTCGATCACAGAATACTTATTTCCCATTGGTTTTAATGAGTGGGAGGTGTTATCTATCGTTACTTATTGTCCAACAAAATTCAGTGAAGCCCTGACAAACTAATTTTCAATGAAGGGATGTGCTTGATGGCATCTATTAACTTTTTCTATGCCTCTGAACGTGTGTCCTAATTATGTTATGCTTTTTCTTGCAAACTTGTGTTTAAATAATTCGACATAAGACCATTCCTTTACAAGATTTGCCAGGAATCCTTCTTCTTTGCATCATGGTCAGATCTTGTTCTTCCTATTACAATGATACCTTCCTGGAAGAAAATTATGTCCTTCACCCCCTTGAACAGTCTGCATATCAGTCTTTGTAAAAGAGTCGCTGTTGAAGCTAAGCTGGAAGAAACTCCAAAGAATCAATAGCATCCTACAGAAGCAATAAAGGTGGTTATTCTTTCGCTTTCTGGATGCAAAAGAACTGTATGGTAAGCGTTTATTAAGTCAGTAGATGAAAACCAACTTAGATCTGTGGTCATTGATAGCACCTACTTGATCTTTGATAGTGGAAACATATACACAAAATTATTTTTGTAGAGGTCTCTTAAATTGATGCTTCATCTTATTTTTCCGTCAGCACACATTGTGCCACAGTGAAATGTGCTACCTATTCCGATAGATTCATCTGCTGTACCACTCAAGTCTCTTAATTCCTGCACAATGTCTTCTTCAATAGACAAGGATATACCATAAACAATAATACAGGTTCTGGACTGGTAGGGTTCAGTATCATACCTACATCACCTTGGTCCGTAAGGCCTAGGACTGATGGGCTGTTTTCTGCTACATACAGCTTACACTCGGCCTTTCTATCCTTAACCAAAAAAATTAATGTGTCAAACCAGCACATTACAGCCCGTCTGTTGTAGGCCGATTTGTGATAGTCTCACATGTGGTACCAGTGCTGCCCATGAAAGTTGTTACAAGTCCACAAGTGCTACATGTTTTACACTTTTGTTTTTCTTCAGAGGTTAGAATCACCAATAATTAGTCTTAAAAGGCAGTGCACCAAAAGTTCATTGCTGTGTGTTAAACAATAAATATGTTTCTCATATTTTGCAGCGACGTAAATAATAATTATTTTGTATTTTGAATACGCCTTGTGGTGATCCAAAGAGCTTCCCCACTTGTTCTCGAATGCCTTAGCTATTCCACCACAGTATTGTAACAATGCTTGCATTTTGCCACAGTATGGTGCAGAATAAAGTCACGTAAACTTGACCTTACATGATGACGCGGTTGCTGTAATGGTTGAGCACACGTCACAGTGTAAAACAGCGCTCCGAGATGCCGCTTCCCCCCGAAACTTGATAACCACACAGTGCTCTGACGCCCATAATACAACCTTTGCGGTGTCCTCTTCTGTACATCGAAGCTGCATTACCTTTTTGCGCTTTAGGCAGTTCCTTCTAAGGTTTGTTGCGTGGCTGGAGAGCCCAAGGAATATCTGGTACCCCAGTACATAAATTATTCTTTTGGCCTAAAATTCCGCCAGGGTCACGTGGATTTGTCATTCCAATGCTTGTACTCGTTGCCACAGTCTTACATACACCACAATGCAAGCAGACAGGTGTAAAGCGCTTCCTTTGTTGCAGCCTGGCAGGCATCAGGTAAAGGGGTGAGTCCGGCTCTGCACTCCAGCAAGTGCCTTTAAAAGACTAGCACCGCAGCATGGAATACAGCATCTAGAACACGCTATGGTGGGCCCAGCAGGTAAACCAGGAGCATGACACATATGTAAAGGTTTTTAACATGCTACAACACTCATGACTTGACTCTAACATGTACAAAATTCGCGTTAATGGTCTTATCAACTGTTGCTAACAAATCCGTGTTAACAGGCAGAAATGCATATAAGTGGTAGTGAAATTTACAATTAAACACGTGCGGCCCATGTATAAATGCAACCAAGTACAATCGCTAAAGGAGTCATAAACAGTTAAAGCATTTCTGTGTATTTCCCGCACCTTCTTCAATAGGTCTTAAAAGAACAAGTATGTTTTAGGTATGCGTATTTTTACTGGCATGATATACTCGCCTTTTAACTAAAGGTCTACAAGTATGTCAAAGCCTTACGCAAAAAGCACTAGATTGGTATTCGGAAGGTGAAAAGTGGCAAACTCTAATAAAGCGCCGCTGGTGTGCAGTGGACTTTGTAATCGTATTTAATGAGTTACTCTGTTTCTCGAACAGAAATGTAACCACAAACCGAACAGACACTTAGCGCTGGATGGTGACAAGAACAGTATTTACGGCAGATGGTTCTGAGTAAAACAAAGAAAAATACAACTGCCTCGTTGAACGCTCCAGACAGAGATGAGACCCTTTCTGCAGTACACTGAGCATGCGATGCCATCGTGGGGTATGTGGAAGGGAAGGCGGCAAGTTAAAAGGCGGGGTGTTATATTAGTATTCTGGAAGTGGTCAAGGAGGTGGAAGTTCACCGGGCTGAGGAAGAGTGCGCGTTTCTGGCGCTTGAAACCATGAGTTAAACCGACCTCGAGGAGGCGCAGTGGCTGCGAGAAGACGGTGGGAGTGCTGGATACTTAACCGAGAGAAGCCGCTAGTAAAGGGACACAATCTGTGAGGCATCAATGAAGATCAAGGCCATGAATCGAAGTGCACTCTATACATAACCTGGTTTTTACACCTTTAGCATGTGTATCTGCAATTGAGAATATAACCACATAATGTGTGTATCCAAACTCGGAAAATCTCTTTTCACCGTCAGATGGTGCTTGTGGATGTTTCAGAGTGCTGTGCTCAGTAGGTTTACACACAGTTTACACTTTGGATGAGCTCCATGCAGAGTGTGGGGGCACCGTCACAGCTTTGGAAGATCATGGTGAGAAAATTCCCTCTACAAGCTTATTGCATACACATACGAAGCGCTTCACACATAGGCCCTTCCTAACTTAGCAGACACTTATATGTTCCATCCAGACAACTTTACTCGTCACCTCACCTGCTCACTTGAAGGCCTTACTTATGGCATGCTAGAAGAGGAGGGCGCTCCTGCTCCGACCTGGCTCCCAGTCCTTAGAATAAACTTCTCTGATCTATTTGTTTCACTGGATGTCTCTCAGAACTTAAAAAGAAACTGAACCTCCAAGCAATACCTTTCTGTTCTGGACCAGGATTCCCTTATAGGTGAGAGGTATGAGTTACAATTACAAATAGTAACACAAATAAAGTAAGATATATCAGCCCTTGCTTCCTGGTACAGTACATTGTAGAAGTGTTCACAGTGTGGATTATTGTGGACCAACCGTACGACTGGTCTGAAGGCAGAGTTGACACAAGGTTTAGATTTTTTTCTTCAAGCAAAGGTAATAAAGATCAATATACTAAGAAAACGCTATGCTTCGAATTTTGTGCTAATAGCAAGTAGAAACACATATGTGCTACAAATCCAGGCAGAAGATGGCACAAACCCCTCAAATGCAGTTGAGACCACAACACTGGGTAACACGGGATGAAAAGCGCCAAAACAGAAATTGAGAGCAAAGGATTAGCATTTTGAAACTAAACATGTGTTCCTCAGCATGATCAGATTAACTAATGCCATCCATGTAGAACCAGTGCTTAATTTGTGCCGGTGTTTGGCAGTGCCCAGCATCGCCACTTAATTCTTAACACAGGCACTTTTTTTTATGACAGTCCACCACATGGTGACACTGTGTGCCTATTTTCAGTAGCGCACATCAGTTTAGCCCTGCAGCTTGCACTAAAAATAGAAATAGCAGTGTATCCGCAGCCATTGTTAATGGCATTTTGACACAGCTGTAATGGGTGATGAAAGCTACGGTTGCATCCTTGTCAATACATTGGGCACTGGCAGTTATTACCATTATTATTTTTTAGAAATGTAGCACTGTATGGCACTAAACAAAAAAAAACAAAGTGTCTGCCACCCCTCCAGAATACTACTAATGCAAGCCCATCGGCAGCAGGTGAAAACGTGCCAGCAACAAATGGAAAGCTTGCGACTACTTCTCTGTTTATTTAAGAAAACGTTTCCTGAGGAAGTGGATGTGTGACTGCAGGCCCAGACACCTGTCTGGCCACTTGAAGAAGTGCACCCTTGCAGGCTGCTCAGACTGCACATCTCCAGAGTCTCACAATCCCTTCATACTGGCGGTTCTAGAGGAATGGCTGCTGTATCGCTCGTGGGTAGCTATGCAGGCATCGCCTCTGACTCAACCTGACAGGAACAGACCGCCAGTACAGTTAACAACTAGCCTCTGTCGCTAAACTCGCCTACAGCAATGGAAATCTAAATTTACCAGTGATACCAGGATGCTGCGGACTCTGGCTCTCTATTTCTGTTAGGTATGTATGTAGCACGAATCTGGCTATTACACTGATGGGTGCTGTAAAAGAGGTGTAAGGTTAGCACGACGATGTAATGACCGTGTAAAGAATGAGGGCAAGAGGAAGATGTAAATTTGCTCGGACAGATGACCTCCCCCCACAGTTCAGTTGGAGTGGTATGGCGCAGGAGGGGTGCTGCATAAGTAAAGAGGGTGCAGCAGAGACATAGCAGGGCTAAAGGAAGGAGAAATGCTAATAGCTTTTGAAATACTATACATATACGGGCATACCATAGTGTCTCTTGAATAACGTTTGATGTCTCTAACAACTTTAGTTGGTGTGGCTATTACCCAACTTAATGATACTTAATTTATGAAACTTTGAAAATAGAAGATAGGGTTTGCATTACATGTTGCAAGAGGCGTTAAGTGTAAACGTTTAACTCACTAATTCATTTAACAGGCCTTGCCCTTCAGCTTCCTAGTGCCATTTAAAAAGTCTATGTTTTGGTTCCTGTGTTTCGAAGGCCCGAGCCTACCAATGCCTTCTATTAACTCAAGGCAGTAGTCATAACGTGGAAAGAAAAGCCCATAAAAAAGGTTTTTTTTTTTTTTTTTTTTACTTCTGTCCAAAAAATGATTGTATGTGCCATGCATACAAGAGTAAAGACTGAACAGCGCTGTTAGGGCAGCCCCGGCAGGCATCGATCTGTATGCAGCTCCCGCAGCCCTTCTGTGAGTGGATGTGCACTGGAGATCCTTGAAGAGCAGTCAGCAGTGACTGCGCGCCAGAGGACGGACATCCTGTTATGTGACGCGCCCCTAGGACAGTCTCAAGCACCCCGGTGCACTTCAGATGGGATCGTTAACATGATGCAAGACTCATATTTTCCAGTCGACAGGAGAGAAATGAAAACGCCAATTAAGCTCTTTTAATAACAGCAGCCGTTCCTCGCTGCTTCGGCGCAGCAATCCGAGGCGGCCCCGGCGTGACCTCTCTGCGATGTTGCGCGGTGTGTGGATGTCATGCTAAAGTAGCCGAGGAGCACTGCGTACATATTAAACATGCGCGCCTGCCAGCACGCAGCGAGGAGCTGCGAGGAGCTGCAAGGCTGGCACATTCTCTCTTTCACACACCAACAGTTTGTACAACAAAGGTGCCCGCCTGCCCCCGTCTCGCTGTCTCCCGCCCTCGAACCGTGAGGGCCGCACGACGAGGCGCGCCTGGCTCGCATTCTCCACAAGGATCCCTCAGACAGGCACATCTGTAAGCGACTGCTGCTGTGGAATCGAACCTGTTTCCCACAGACGTCAGAGGCCCTCCGGCGGATGCACGCCCACCCGGACACCTTCCACTTCATCCCCGGAGCTGCGGCTTCTCTCCCTTCCGAGCCTCGAGTGCACATGGCTAATTTTCATGTTCGGGATAGCAGAATTGCCAGCATTAAGCGAACACTCTACTCAGTGCTATTTTTTACATATAATTTGCCGCAGAAGCCAAGCGTGTGCCCCAGTCTGAGTAATGCCACTTCGACCCGCTGCATTAAAGGCTTCGAGGGGCACCCGCAGATTGTGTTGGCATACTTTCTTAGTGCCATCTTCACAGGTAGTCAGTACTGCAACTTGTCACACTGACAGGGCCTTAGGCAGAGCTTCTGTTCAGTGTGTGTTCAATGTGCAGAACCGTGAGACTGACATGCAGTCACGAGTGCTCGAGGTAGGCCAGTCCACCCTTCCAACAGCGACTGATCAGGGTGAATCATTTGGACAGGTGTTTGTTTGGTCCTCTAACTAATATTTAGTTCAACAAAGAAAGGGATATTGATGATGGACAACCTTATGGTAATGTCAGGTTGCAGAACGGTTACGATTCTGCCCTTTATTTGTGCAGAAGAGGATGATCAATTATTTTTGGTGTCATTTGTCCAGCTATGGTGCCAAATGCGTGCTAACCTGCAAACAGATCTCTATACCCATACTACAAGCTAACAGGTAATCCCCCTGCCAGGTAAACAAAAGTGGAACCCTACATGCAATCTTTTTAAAATGGACAAGGAAACAATCCTCCCGTCTATCTAACATGAACATCCCCAAATCTATGTGTCAGACTCTCCATTTACCAAGACACCGGACCCCAGCAACCAGGGGTCATATAACTAAATATATGCAGACTCACCCATGTGCTGTCCTAAATCTTACCAAACGTTCTTCATTTCAAGGGTTCTCCCTTAGGAGCAAAATCCGCCTTTGCCCTGGAATCCAAGGCCTAGAATCAACTTCCTGTGCCCCCCCACCCACCACCACCATCATCATCATCATCATCATCATCATGCGATATTTTGTGGAGAAAAAAAAAGAAATCCGATCTCTTTCAGTGGAAAGTTTCTTTCTCTTCAGGCCAAATAGCATGTTCTCTCTCTATTTTCTCATCTGTCATGTGTTCCATTTCTTTTCTTATTAGCATAATCCTCACCAATGTGCCTGGTGTATGGTATGTCTTATTTACAAATACCTTATTCGTTCTTTCATTCCCCTGTATTTCTTTCTGTTTGAGGTCACTTCAAACCCCCCTTACCTCTGTATGCAGGACATATATATGATATATCACCCAGCCCAAAGAATACCTGTTGGCAAATCTCGTAGTCTAGGAAAAAGTCTTAAGACTGTTGACTAGGTTGGCCAACAAAACCATGTTTACTGTTTTTTTATTTTTATTTACTTACAATATTTTATAGAGTGCAAACAAGGTCCGGCGATTCTCAGGTACTGCGCAGCCTGAATGGAACATGAAAAAACACATAGTACAGTGGAGTTACACAGTAAAGACATTGGAGGATGAGACAGCCTGACAAAATATCAAAGTAGATTTCATCCCTCAAGCAAATTCAGAGTGGAAAATATTACAGGTTACGAGACAGGAAAATCAATATTACAACAAAAATAGAGAAAGAGAACTTGGACATCCGAGAACTATGAGACACATTTTGATTGAACAGCCTGTGCTCAAGAAGGAAAGTGTAAGTTAGATGATACCATGGTATCGATGTGTATGTGTGCACAACAAAGAGTTAGGGGACTTAACATATTTGTGTAGGAGCAAGTTTTTAATGACTTTTTGGAAATATGAATAGAAAGGGATATTCTGATTTTCGAAAAGATAGGACATTTTCATAGAAGCAGCTGATAAAAGTGCTGTTTTTTCAGCATTGGTATTTCGCTGGGTGAAGCCATTTGAGCTTCTGAAGCTGCAGGAGCCAACAGAAAGATTGCACTTTTGAGTGAAGTGCTAAGAGTGTTAATGGCTTTATACAGGAGGCATACTACTGTAGGACACGCAAGCATCATAGTTTGACCACCTACGAGATGACAGGCGTCAAATAGTCTTCTTTTTTTAATTTTGAGCAGAGGGTAAGAGTGAAACACAGCTTTTTAAATCAGCCAGAAGAGTATGTAGGGAAAATGTTGGCCAAGCCAGGATGCCATCTTGGGACCAAGTCAGATAAAATATGTTTAAAGTTTTCTGAGCTGTCTTACGAGAAATCTGGACAATTTTGCTCATTTTCAGAAAATAGGTATTTAGATGGAAGAGTTCAGTGTGGGCGAATTCAAGGGGTTTGGCCAAAATCATATACGGTAGTCCTGTCATTTTTGACTTATCAGATTGCCGAATTTAGAAATGTGTAGTAAAACCAAAATATAATAATATATTAGTAAAAATAGTTTGAGTGTTATATTTAATATCTCTGGGTCATCCATTTCTGAATGCCTTCTAAACTTGCTTTTATTGTGTTAACTAATGGAGGGCAGTCAATCTTTAGACACACGTGGATCTCAACGACATGTTGGTAGAATGGCAGCCCAATATACACAAATTAAGTGTACAAACCTCTGTAATTCAAAGTACTGTTTAAGCATCTCGTTCTCATCTCCTAACCCCTTGAAGGCCAGTCATGCAAAGAAGGTTAAGATGGCAAGTGTGTCCAGCCCGTACTTGGGGAAGAATCAGTTTAAGTCCATGTTGCAAGCCAGCACAAGGTCTATCAGTGTGCAATACTTGTACTGTAGAATACACGTCCAGAATATATCGCTGAGGAAACTAGACTCCTTTAAATATACCACAGCATTCTGCTTTACTGTCCTAATAATGAACAAGAAAACTCCTAAGAGGGCCTTGCTGAAGCCGGGGCAACGTTTATAAAGCTAATGGTGTCACACTCAACAATACTGGGGCTGACGAGGCTGGAAGAGGTACTGAACCCGAAACAGACTCCAAACACAGCATGGACTATTGTCCAAATGCAGCTAAAGGTAGTCAAAGTCTTAACAGTTGTTAACAACTCCAAAGCGAAGCTGCATAATATCACTGGTGCAGACATCTTCTGAGAGGCTCCCAAAGGCAGTCAACCAAGTGGAGGTCTGGAGATAACCATTAAGACCACTGAAAGGTCTCATCATGCTGGGCAGACATCACTTAGAACAGACGTTTACATGGAGGATTTCCTGCAGAGTAGGCACAGGCTCAGACAAAAAGGAGTAAGATGACTCCCTTAACCACTTATGGCTTTTATGCCTGGACTAAGGAAGAGAGGTCCTTCCTATCTTTTTCATGATACCTAATGGTGAGGCTCCTGCCAAGAGAATGAGACCTGTTGTGACCTCTAAACTTGGAAGAAGACTTTGTCTCATCTCAACCAGAAGATGCATCACTTCTCTTTCTCATAAGGCTTTGGGATTCATGACACAGATTACATAATGATGTGTCTTCTAATTAACCAAGGCATATAGCTATAGATATAGAATAAGAGAGTAGGTGGCAAACATTTGCTTGCAGCAGTTAGCAAATGGCTTAAACGATACCTAAACCACTAGCACTAGTGGTCAATATGACTGTAAAGGTCCATTTCATAATTTGTTTGACCCTTGGTTGC
Organism: Pleurodeles waltl; assembly: GCF_031143425.1. NCBI lineage: Eukaryota > Metazoa > Chordata > Amphibia > Caudata > Salamandridae > Pleurodeles > Pleurodeles waltl. The sequence continues at coordinate 702,332,272 of NC_090437.1, forward strand.
TCACTCCTGCTCTTTCGACTGCCCGCAGAACTCCCTTCAATACAATCAACTCTTGGGGAGGGCAACCAATATTAAAGAACTAGTTGGTCTACTTCAATTTGAAAATTGAAAATAAAGTCTAAAAATACTTGAAGGACGTGGAGACCCCTTTTCTTTGAAATATGATAAATTGGAAGATACTGAATGATGAGTTCTGATATATGACCACCTAATTATCTGCAACATTTTTGTATGCCCCATGGAGGATTGAAATATCAGATAATATTGGTTGCCCTCCCCAAGAGTTGATAGCAAATGGTTTAAAGTCTGACAATTTAGGGGAAGATCTCTACTGACAAAAATCAAATTCCTCAACAATGATTGAGGAAACAACCACAGAAACAGTCAAAGCTCCTGATCGGCATGCCTGGAGGCATAGGAAAAGGGAACTGACGTCACAGGCACCAGTACACTTAAGTAACTGCAATAACGCGCTAAGATCAACGGAGCTAACATATGATGTTGGTGGTGCCAGCACGAAGTCACAGTAGCTGAAAACATCCCCAAATAAAGCCTGGAACTGTTTACGCCCCTGCAAGGAAGCCATGGGTGCTAGCATCCAACACAAGCTCTTTTTTGTAGTAGGGCACTTAACCCTTCAACCAGCAGGTGGAAATGCTGGACCTGCCACCAGATATGAAAATCTAGGTTGTCCCTAGGTGTATGTTGGAATCCAAGCATGTACTCTGTTAGGCTGGAAGATGATATGAGACGTTTCCTACACTGAGGTGTTTGGCAGCCGGTGTGTAGGTGTCATTGCTTTTATGCTTTGGGGGTGGGTGGGAAACTTCCCAGCACCACAGCTGAAGGATACTGTTGTCCCATGAGAACCTCTTTTTCCCCTGAACATCTGCTGTTCACTGAAAAGATGATAAACGATATATGAAGTCCATGTTACTCTAAAAAGTTCGCATCTACAAAGTGCTTCTTTGTATTTTCCAAACGTGGGTAAATTACAGCATTTATAGAAATCCTATTTGATTTATAATTTTTGTTGGGTTACTGTCTTTTGTAGGAGAATCAATGCTTTTATGTAAAATATGCAATAGTATTCCAGTATAAACGTGACCTTAATACGAAGAATTAGTGATAAGGACATTTTAATATAGACCGATGCACAGTGCTAACAAATAAATCAAAATAAATGAAGACCATAATATCGTATGAACAGGCAGCAAGACTCCGCTTACCCGAATGCCCTCCATGCGCTTCCCTATTCTTAACCCTTGTTTCTTTGCTGAGACATAGTCCTTCTCGAATCTTCCACAAAAATCCCTCGCACTTCTCTGCAACCTTTCCTTCCACAGCGGGCAACCCAGCACGCAGAGCCGAAAAAGAACGAGAACGCAGTTCCTTTGCACATTGTACATTTCTATGACTATGCTTGTTTTACCACAGCTGAGGAGTCAAGCTGTTTCTTGGAGTTTTTTGCGAGTATCTTTGCACTTTTATTGTAAGCAAGGGAAGTAACAATGGATTGGGAAGAATGAAGAGCCAGGTGGATGAACTCAGCGGAGATTACACATTAAAGTACAAGGGCAGGAAAGGGGAGCAATTTTGTTTTATTTTGGAACTTTATAAAGCGCAATCTAGACCAAAGGGCATCAGAGTGCATTACATGAGAACAGTTACTACTGTAGGCAAGCAGTTTACACAACGACAGTTATCACTTTACATTTGTAAATTAATATAAAAACGTGAGATTAGAACAATAAACAAAGATCGGAGAAATAAGAATAAGTACAACCCAAATTAATTCAAGGCAAGGATTATCAATCAGTTTTCCAAACGACTAAGTGTACCTCCAACATGACACCGATGAGGCCTTTGGAAGCAAAGAGCAGGCTAGATGATGCTAATAATCTGTGTAATAAAATAACCTCCTCCTGAGCGAAGGCACGCGGTCTCCTCCCATACACAGTAACAAGCATTTGCAATGCAGTGGGACTCACGTTTGCTCGAGTTAGAGCTATGAGCGTTGTAAATTGCTAACTGGACTTTTCTTGCCACTGAAATTGAAAATTAAAAGTAAAACAGTTGACATAAACGAGCTGATTCAAAGCACCATGGCCGCCATGATCATGAGTGCGAAGGAGAGATGCAAAAAGAAAAAGAAGTTTGTTCCAGTCAAACGTATCGGCAATCGTGCAATTATCCCTGTAACAGGGTCAGTCTGCAAGGCGATAACAAAACCGTCCGATGGACGGACAAACAAAGCATTTACCAATAAAAACAAGGGATTTTTGAAAGGCAAGCCCAGGAACGAGTGAAAGTGATGGGCGTGCGGTGGGTGTGGTTCAAAGACCACAATACTTACAACAGGTCAAAGCGATTGCGCACTTGACCTAAAAATGGAGACAACAAAGCTCTTCCTGGCGAGGTGGAGCAAGAGTCATACTAATGAGTGCAGTGATTACCCTGGAAAAACATGGCAGCATTGGGGCAAAAGAGTGGGAATCCATCCTAAACGAAGCTGAGTAACATATGCAAGGCTCTAGTCTCCAGGTAATGGGCAGAACATCACAGATATTTCACTAAAAACTGTTTAAGATGCTGGGTAGGTGTAGGCATAACTCACATAATTCTATGTAGAGTAATCAGGATAAATTATCTAAGAATTTCGCAAGATTACGCTTGAATTATACGAGAGGAGTAAGTCTGCGTTTAGAGCTACAGGGAGTGCAGAATTATTAGGCAAATGAGTATTTTGACCACATCATCCTCTTTATGCATGTTGTCTGACTCCAAGCTGTATAGGCTCGAAAGCCTACTACCAATTAAGCATATTAGGTGATGTGCATCTCTGTAATGAGAAGGGGTGTGGTCTAATGACATCAACACCCTATATCAGGTGTGCATAATTATTAGGCAACTTCCTTTCCTTTGGCAAAATGGGTCAAAAGAAGGACTTGACAGGCTCAGAAAAGTCAAAAATAGTGAGATATCTTGCAGAGGGATGCAGCACTCTTAAAATTGCAAAGCTTCTGAAGCGTGATCATCGAACAATCAAGCGTTTCATTCAAAATAGTCAACAGGGTCGCAAGAAGCGTGTGGAAAAACCAAGGCGCAAAATAACTGCCCATGAACTGAGAAAAGTCAAGCGTGCAGCTGCCACGATGCCACTTGCCACCAGTTTGGCCATATTTCAGAGCTGCAACATCACTGGAGTGCCCAAAAGCACAAGGTGTGCAATACTCAGAGACATGGCCAAGGTAAGAAAGGCTGAAAGACGACCACCACTGAACAAGACACACAAGCTGAAACGTCAAGACTGGGCCAAGAAATATCTCAAGACTGATTTTTCTAAGGTTTTATGGACTGATGAAATGAGAGTGAGTCTTGATGGGCCAGATGGATGGGCCCGTGGCTGGATTGGTAAAGGGCAGAGAGCTCCAGTCCGACTCAGACGCCAGCAAGGTGGAGGTGGAGTACTGGTTTGGGCTGGTATCATCAAAGATGAGCTTGTGGGGCCTTTTCGGGTTGAGGATGGAGTCAAGCTCAACTCCCAGTCCTACTGCCAGTTCCTGGAAGACACCTTCTTCAAGCAGTGGTACAGGAAGAAGTCTGCATCCTTCAAGAAAAACATGATTTTCATGCAGGACAATGCTCCATCACACGTGTCCAAGTACTCCACAGCGTGGCTGGCAAGAAAGGGTATAAAAGAAGGAAATCTAATGACATGGCCTCCTTGTTCACCTGATCTGAACCCCATTAAGAACCTGTGGTCCATCATCAAATGTGAGATTTACAAGGAGGGAAAACAGTACACCTCTCTGAACAGTGTCTGGGAGGCTGTGGTTGCTCCTGCACGCAATGTTGATGGTGAACAGATCAAAACACTGACAGAATCCATGGATGGCAGGCTTTTGAGTGTCCTTGCAAAGAAAGGTGGCTATATTGGTCACTGATTTGTTTTTGTTTTGTTTTTGAATGTCAGAAATGTATATTTGTGAATGTTGAGATGTTATATTGGTTTCACTGGTAATAATAAATAATTGAAATGGGTATATATTTGTTTTTTGTTAAGTTGCCTAATAATTATGCACAGTAATAGTCACCTGCACACACAGATATCCCCCTAACATAGCTAAAACTAAAAACAAACTAAAAACTACTTCCAAAAATATTCAGCTTTGATATTAATGAGTTTTTTGGGTTCATTGAGAACATGGTTGTTGTTCAATAATAAAATTAATCCTCAAAAATACAACTTGCCTAATAATTCTGCACTCCCTGTATGTCTTAGGCAAAAATGCAACCTTGCGTCTGAAATGGCCGTGAGGATGCATTTTGAAATAGCACTAGGTGCAACAAAACATGACTAGTGAGCGCAGAGGCTCATGCTCACTAAATGTGCTCCTAGTGTAGGATTTTCTCCCAACTTATTACTGATATTTAGTGCTGTTTTCTTAGCTCAAAATGGATCCAAGGATGTATTTTGCACTAAGAAACAGCTCTAAATGCAGCAGAACAGTAATAGCGAGCGGCTGCTTGCAAAATGTGCTCTCGCAGTATGATTCCCAACCACCAATTGCTCTTAACTATGCAAACAGGAGCAATGGCGTAATTATCTGTAATTTGGTGTCAAAGAGTAACACAGAATTACAGAGATTGCTCCGATTATTCCAGCGTAATCGAAATTCTGCCAAGGCCTAATTGAGAGTACATTATTTTTGTTTTGTTTTTAATTTTTGCTGAAGGTACTACATTATTACAGCAAATAGAATAACCACACTATTTGCAAACTGCCACCCCTTATATGAATAAGTCCATTATTTAACCTCTGTTACTTGGTCTTTTAAATTAACTACACCTTGTGCCAGAAATTTGTGGCTTGAGCAGACCAATTTAATTTCCTATTGACTTATTTTCTTCTGTTATCACAATATATATACCAAGCATGCTCTTTTTACTAATGCAGGATGGGGCCAGCCGAACTCCAACACTCACCCCAGTCAGCGGACACTGTTGATCTAGATGAAAGCCTCTTGTATTGGGAGTTTGTGTCTGGTATGTCTCTCTTTGGGGCAAAAGAAGGAGCTAAAAGGTGGGGGAAATGACTCCATTTGTATTCAGTCCTCCTTGGAGTGCCTTGGGGAGGTCAATATTATTACCTCTGTTTTTTTTTAAACATCTATGAGAAGCCACTGGAGGGGTCTGCTACAATAAGGGATGTCTCTGAAACCCAAATACAGTGGCAGCATGTAGTTGTACTTAAAAGAATAATCTTTATTTAACATTTAGTGCTTAACTGTCCCATGCACAGCTAGAAAGCTAATACCTCCTATTTTGGATTTCCTTCTGTGCCTTCATCTAACTTCTCACAGGCTAGTATTTAGAGCCAAGTAGCTTCACATCTACTCTTTATTCAGGGCTCTGAGACTGGGATCACAATTTTAAAAGATTCCAGGAAGTCACTGTAAGGCTTTGGCTCATGAATCACACACTTCTATTTCTCCAGTTATTTTTCATAACGCTGTGCATTAGATCATTTTCCTACATATGGATGGAGACACTTTTGGTTGGTGTGCCACAAACATTTCAGTACATGCAACCAATGACCGAAACTCACAGTGTATTTATAAAATTCTGGTCAGTCACCTGCTCTGCATTAATGTCAGGATAAGGCCTAGTTATCTGAGTACCAGTCTACCTTCACAACACAATCTTATCAGAACAGACCACGAGTTGTCAGTGCTCCCTCTTCTGCAACCAACAACTCAAATTCCAACACTGGTTGCAACTCACCATTCATCCCACTAATGCAGAACTGGTTCCAGGGCACAAGTCGGCAAATAAGTCCAAGCAGTAGCATTTCATAGGAGCTTCAGAGGTTAACAGCAACTAGAGAAGCTGCACAAGTTGTCACAGGTAAACTACTGCTTCAATATGCACCCCGCATCTTCGACTTTGAAACACAGGTGCTATGAGAAGACCAGGCCTTCAGAGTCAGGCAACTGAGGAAAGGAGCTGTCAGAGAGGGAATCAAAGCTTGATGGTGATTTGATTGTTAATTATCTGAAAGTGTTTACAATGGCTCGACAACAAAAGTCAAGGACTTTCAAGATACTGCTCAATTTAAGAGCTCATAATTTGACAATTTACGTAAATGAGGGCCATAGAACCAGCACAAAAATGAGACAAACACTGAACATAAAACATTAATTTCCAAAAACATCTTTCAAACACCACTAATCAATAAATTGTTCTGTACAAAAATATAAGATTGGAACAGTCCTATAAAAAGCAGCATAAAATTGCAGCAATCCAACCATTCACACAAATGCAGTCCATTTTTAGTATCACAGGAAAGAGGTGACTGCACAGGGGATTTAAGAACGATATTTTAAGGTGTGCCTTGCTACCCAACAGAGTTTATGAACAGCTAGGCGGGGATTTGACTAAAACGTGGGCATTTAACAGACAATTAAAGAAACTTTTGCCATTTGACAAATAACCCTACTTTTTGTATTTGCATACATTTTTTGTAATCTAACATCTTTTACTATTGCCAGAAGGAGAAGGCCCTACTCAACACCAATACTCTGCTAAAAAACAAAAAAAAGTCACTCTCACAACAAACATTTTCAACAACTACAGGTGGGTGGCATCCTCAAAAACACAGTGAAATAATTCCTATATATAACTGGTTTTCTCTGACAACAAACACTCACAATCACTTCAAGCAACCCTAATGTAAATTCCATGGTAAAGGAACATGCCCACCAAAAAAGGACTAGTATGAGGCACTAAAAGCTAAGAGGAAGGAGATGCAGAGCTCCAAATACTACTCACGCTTGATGTAGCTAGTGATATGATAGCTCACAAGATGCTGCTTTTTCACTTTTCTGAAGTTGCCGAAGTGGTGACCTCTCACTTCTGGTTGGTATTCTGTGTTGCTCATCACTTTAAGGAGGACTTATCTTTGTGACAGGTGCTTTGTTACATGTAGAGCTTCTCAAATACTGACGTAGTAATTTGCAGGCTTTAACATCAACTTGGGAATCTTATACATCAGCAGCCACATTAACCTCTACCACTCATACATATAGGAGAAACGGTTCTACCCAAGCATCCACAACAGACAAGACTATCACATCTGAAAAATAACTTGTTCTCTAGTGGACCATGGTGAGCCACACATGTTCCTAACATGAATGGATCCAAACAAGAACATATGGTCACCAGTCTCGGAGGTAAAAACAGCCTGCTGTGCCCTCACTTGGCCATCGGTGCTAGTTCCAAATTCAGAGAGCACACACACAGCTTAACTATGTCACTTGACTTGATGTTCTGACCGGAACAGTGTTCAGCACCTATTGTTCTTCGATTTTCGTGACTCCAGACTTCTCAGAAAGGAATCACTAGCACTGGAAAATATCTAATTTCCAATGCAACTACACTAAATACTTCTACAATGATCAGTTAAAGTACTTTATCTCCTAGATCAAGGTAATCTAGAAGCAAGCGATGATAGTGGATTGAAAAGAAACTGGTACTCAGTTATGTTTACCCAGAGGACACTCTACTAGTTTCCAATGAAAGTCCATGTGACCATCACCAAAAGTAAATTCACAGAATGAAAATACCCCCATAAACAAAATAAAATACTACTCCACTGAAAGTTGCCTTTGCTCAGTCGCAAAGCCACTTTCAAAAGGCAAATGTGGTACATCTCCAAAGATGGCCACTGTATGAAACTATGTTCTTCCAAAAATCCACCCAAACGTCCAGGGATTTAAAAAAAAAAAAAAAAAATGAAATTGCACCTCTTCTAGTAGTGACGCTGTGATATACATAAAAAGAAAGTGCCTAGAGCTTATTCAGATCACATGCGCTGTTGTTCAAGTCTCTTCCGTCACTCACTTATAATAAGAGCAAATGTAAGAGGTTAGACATCATTTGAAAACGAGTGTGTCATACTGACTCTCAAAACAGGTTTGTATTCTGGGCAGGCATGCTGAGTCTTATGGCACTCCCCACTTACGCTCACCACAGTAATCAGAAGTTCCTGACATTTCTTTACAAGAGGGATGGGGTGTGCAGCGTAATCAGCAAATCACTGTAGAACTCTGAAGTAACAGTTAAAGAAGGACATAGAGAACAGACTTCAACAGTCAGCAGTTAACTAGGTTGCCCCTAAATTGAGGACTCTCTATTGTCTTCTGTCAGAAAACTGATCTATCCGTAGGAACCAAACAATGGCAATGGCAGAGATATATTACAACGTCAAACTGTATGTTATGGTTATACTAGAGCTCACACACTGTGGAATGAAACATACTTTAACAGAACATACTAGCTGAAAACACCGTATTGTCTAGAAATCTGCATCATCGTGTATGCAATGACAACACAGTAATTTCAACTTGTACAATAAATAAGATAAAGAATTGTATGATTGAATATCTTTACACAGATTACCACATTAATGAAACATCACACACAAGACACTTCAACTTGAAAAAATAGAATATGGACAGCCTGTCTGCAAAGTGAGTTTTTAATCCGAGGAAATCAGGTAACAAAAAAAAAAACAACAGTATGAACAAGCAATCTCTTCATGCAACCTGCAGCTCCGAAATCATTAGTTGAGCACTTTGTGCTCTATGCTCAGCCAAAGGGATACATTCTTGATTTTTTTGCGTCAATGTCAGTCATGCGAATCACCACTATGGTGTGTTTTTGTTTTCTTTTAAACATTGAAACAAAATTAGACTTTAGTCACACAGATTCTCTTTCAAGGATAAACACGACTTCTATTACAATTCTACATTTAGAATACATAAATAATTTCTGCAACATTATTGGAAGGAAAATAAAAAGGCCATCACTGTTGATTGACATCATTTTGACACAGGACGAATGCACAAGTGGAAGCTGTCCAAACTCAGTGCAAGGAGGGGACCTGCAGTAGAAAATTGGAAAAACCATGGCAGTGAAGAAACTGGTTCCAGTGAAAGAACATATTCTCACATCTGTTAAATGTATGCTCCTGGTCGTAATAGTGAAAAAAGTGAGGCCATAAAATATACTTCGTGCTAACAACCCATCTGAGATGACATTTCCCATTTACAGAATAAGTAATGCAGAAAATGCACAAAAAAGCTAAACGATGTTAAATTGAATAATGAATGCACAACGAAGCAAGCTGCAGAGACTGTCTCATCGTCCAAAAGCGCTGGCTTTACTCACCTCAACCACACAAGCTATTATTGTTCACAATATAGATTCTCGAAAGTGTCTTTAGCAAGAAGATATGCGATTTAGTCAAGTGGCACGGAAAGAAGGGCGCACCATCTACAGGGCACCACTAACAATGGCATGCTCATTTATAAAGCAGTAGAGTGAGAACCACAGAAAAGTAACATCTCAAGATCCCAAGAACATACTGTATCTCAGCTGGTAAGGAATCAGTTTATAACAGAGAAGTGGGCGTGGTCGCACATCTGCTCATTGCATCTAATAACAAGTCTGTTCCAAATATCTTATTATATTCGCCATTCTTAAAAGAGATAAACAATAAAACATATTTCTACCCCAATAAAAAGCTATCCCTGTTATACAAAGTAATTTCAAATTATAGGCACCCTACCAAATCATACTTCAACTGGTTGAAAATCAAGACCCTACATAAATCTCAGTATCCTTCAGCGATACCTGAACAGAAGGCAACCAACTAGCATGCCATGACCGAGATTGTAATGTCTTTGTTAACAATTCTTTATTTTTAATTTTTTTACCGGAGAGGCAGAAGACTGGAGGACGGGCAGACAGATTTACTTTAATTTAACCCCGTGAATAATAACACACCTACAGTAAGAAACATTACCAATGGTGGCATCACACTCTAACCATACTATGCCCAATTAAGATGAAATATTTATCTGTACTGAGGAAGACCACACCTTTCAACCAAGAGAAGAAAAATGTTACTTACCCAGTATTCATCTGTTTGTGGCATCTAGTGCTGTAGATTCACATGCTTAGCATAAGTCCACCATTTAGTGTTAGGCTTGGAAGTGTGTAAGTAGTTTTTCTTCAAATAAGTGTTTTGAGTCACGAGGCATGGTGACTCCTCTCGCTTGCAATGCACATGGTCTTTGACTCCATTGTTAGATTGTTTTCCGCTTGGCGGGTGAGGATGGAGTGTAAAGGATGATGTATCCTTGGTCATGAGATGACCATGTGAAAATAATTAAATGTTTTATGTTGATAGTTGCAGCCAAGAGAGGATTTTAGGGAGAGGGGTGGGCACATGTGAATCTACAGCACTACAAGCCACAAACAGATGCTTACTGGGCAAGTAACATTTTTCATTTAATGGCATGTGCGGCTGTAGATACACATACTTAGCATAGACTGTAAAGCAGTTTTCCTCCTAAAGAGGTGGCTAACATGTGCTGGTTGCATTTGCTTAAAAAAAATAAAAAAATCTGAGAACTGCTTGACCCACACTAGCTTGCTGATGGGCCAGAACATCTAGACAGTAATGTTTTGTAAATGTATGCAGTGTGGTCCATTTGCTCCTTTACATATGTCAGCTATGGGTATATTCCCCAAGAATGCCTTGGGAGCTCCCATTTTACAAGAAGAGCAAGCTTTTTGAGGGATAGGTAGAGTTCATCTGGTATTTTACAATCCAACATGAAATACTTGACTTAGAAATGGCTCTTCTTTTATGTGGGTTAGGGAATGCAACAAAAAGTTGTTTTGTTTTCCTAAATGACTGAGTTCTGTCAATATAAAATGTAAGAGCTCTTTTTACATCCAGTGTGTGTAAAGCTCTTTCTGCAACTGTGTCAGGTTGGTGAAAGAATACTGGCAACTCAATAGATTGATTTAAGTGGAACTGGGAGACCGCTTTTGGTAAGAATCTAGGGTTGGTATGTAGTACCACCTTGTCCTTACGTATTTAGAAGAATGGTTCTTCGAAGGTTAATGCCTGAAGCTCACTGACAAATCTGTGTGAAGTGATAGCAATGAGAAATGTGACTTTCCAGGATAGGAATTAAAGAAGACATGTGCAAAGAGGATCAAATGGGGACACATTAACCTTGTTAGCACAATGTTGAGAACTCCAGGAGAAGTCAGAGGGACCATAGGCGGGATAACTCTTGAGGCCCTCCAGAAAAGCTTTGATTACAGGAACTCTGAATATAGAGGTGTGTTCTCTATTTTGCAGATATGCAGCAATTGCTGCTAGGTGTAGCCTTATGGAAGTGAAAGCTAACCCAGGGGTATGTAAATGGAGTAGGTGGCAGACAATGTTTTGAGTATTTGCTGTCAAAGGATCAATATGTTTTGAATGACAATAGAAAACAAAACATTTCCACTTTGCTGTATAAGAAGCTCTAGTAGTGGGTCTTCTTGCTTCCTCAAGGATATCTATACACTTCTGAGGTAGATTTAAATTTCCACATTTTAAGACCTCAGTAGCCAGATCACAAGAGTAAGAGTTCTGGGGTTGGATTAATTAAAACTCCCTGGTTTTGGGTTAGAATGTCCTCCCAACTGGGAAGTACCTGGTATGGGACTACTGAGAGTTCCAGTAGTGTGGGGAACTATGGCTGTCTGGACCATGTGGGAGTCACCAGGATGAGGGTTAGGGATATCTGCTGAAGTTTGCGAATCACAAAAAGAAGCAGTGGAAGAGTTGAAAAAACATAAGCAAATATCCCTGACTAACTCCGCCATAGTGCATCGCCCCTGGACTGAGGGTGTGGGGACCTTGAGGTGAAGTGTGGGCATTTGGTGCCTTCTGCTGTGGCAATTAGGTCTATGTCTTGGTGACCCCATTGTTGAAAGAATGGTTTGAGAACTCTTGAGTTGATCTCCAACTGGTGGACTTGTTGTAGTCTCCTGCTCAGGAGAACCACAAAGTTGTTGCCCACCCCCAGTATGTACACGCTAACAGGGGAATGTTGTTTGAGAGTGTACCTCCAGATGATCTGGGCTAGTCGAGATAACTGATGTGACCTGGTGCCCCCTGGTTTTGCAGTTAATACATGGTAGTCACGTAGTCTGTTTTGATGAGAACCACTTTGCCCTTGAGGTGGGAAAGGAATGCTTTCAGCGCTAGGGCTACAGCTCTAGGTGATTGATATGGAGATGAGTTTGACTGGGTGTCTAATGTCCCTGCACAATCAACTCCAGTGAATGTGCTCCCCAACCCATAAGTGATGAGTCCGTTGTTATGGTTCTCTGCAGACTTGGTCCAGAAAAGGCCATCCCTTTAGAAGATTGTTGGAGTTTCACCATTGCAAAGAGTGGCAAGTTTGACGGCTGATCAGCTCTAGATCTTCTAGCTGACCGGGCCCTTGAGACCATTGATGCTCTATGCATTCTTGCAATGGGAGCATATTGAGTCTGGCATGATGAATTATGGCTGTGCATGAGGCCGTGATTCCTAGGAGACGCATAACAGTTGTAACTGTTATAGGCTGGTAATGCTGAAACTGTGGAATAAGTTTCGGAAGGATTGAATCCTTGGTGTATTTGGGTAAGCTATACCCTTGTGCGAGTTGATGATGGCTCCCAGGTAAGGTTGTATCTGGACTGGGTGCAGGTGAGATTTGACTACAGTGATTGTGAAACCTAGTTGGTGAAGTAGACTTGTTGTAGTTTGAGTGTTTTGAAAACACTACTGATGGGTTGTGCTCTTGATAAGCCAGTCATCTAGATAAGGGAAAATGTATATGTTTTGCCTTCGTAAGTGGGCTGCTACTAGCGATAGGCATTTAGTAAACACCCTTGGGGCTATGATGACCCCAAACGGAAGCACTCCGAACTTAAAAGTGTTGTCTTTATAACACAAATCTGAGGTACTGATGGTGTGCTGGGTGAACTGGAATGTAAAATTAGGTGTCTTTTAGGTCCAAAGCAGCCATGAAGAGGTGCCTTGTTTCAGTAGTGGGATGCCATCCTGAAGAGTGACAATATGGAAGTGCTCTGAGAGAATGCATATGTTTAGGGGTCTGAGGTCCAGAATTGGTGTTAGGGGCCCATCATTTTTGGGGATAAGGAAGTAAACTGAATAGACTCCTATGCCTGTTGGTGTAATGGCACAAGTTCCATCGCTCCTTTTTGTAGAACAGCTTAGACATCCTCTTTGAGCAGCTACTGATGCTGACAGTCTGAAGGTGCGGGCGGAATGTTTGGAGGAGTAAAAGTGAGCACTAAGCAAATACCATGTTAGATAATATCCAACACCCACTGGTCAGTGGTGATATTCTGCCATGCGGGAAAGGACTTATGAAATCTCCCCCCGACAGGTGTAGTGTAATTGGGGGGGGGAATAGTAGGCAAGTCAAGGTTTTGTGGCGGATGTTTTGGAAAATCCACTCCTACTTCTGCCTGTCGAATTGTTGCCTCTGTGGGGCCTTTTTTTAGTATCCCCTAGGCAATGTGGTCTGTGACTGGAGACGCTGATATGAGGTGGAGATGTCTCTAAATATGTGTTTTAATGCTCCATGATATGGTGAGCACGAAAAGTACCTCATTGCGCAAGTGTTTGCAACATCCCTATAGCTTTGGTCGTCTCATTATCTTTTTTAATTTTCTCAAGTAGAACATCTGCTTGAGTGCCATGGAGGTGCTTACCATCAAAGGGAAGTACCATTTGTTGCACTTCTGGCTTAAACCCAGAAACCCTAAGCCAGGTAGGTATTTTGATAAGCACCCTAGTGTTCATGCCTCTTGCAGTTGTATCGGCTGCATCGAGAGCACAGCAAATTGAAGTATTAGCGATTAGCTTGCCCTCTGAAGCAATCTCAAAGGTTCTCGTTTTATATTTTTTTGGGAGGTGTGGGAGGAGGCCTTCCATTTCATCCCAATGTGCCCTATCATAATGGGAGAGGAGACCAAAGGAGTTGGCAGTTCTCCACTGGTTAGCCAATTGGGCAGCCACTCTCTTCCCCGCAGAGTCTAATTTCTTGCTTTCTTTATCTGGCGTGGAGGCCTCACCAGATGTGTTGGGAATTTTCCCTTTTCCTCGCTGATGCAGCTACTAAAGACTCGGGTGGTAATTGGCCCTTTATATATAGATTTGGTCAGCAGGGATGGATTATAATTTTTGCAAACCCTTGGTGTGATAACTGTGGCATTGAGAGGTTCTTTAAAAATATTCAGTGTATGTCGAAGCATGCCTTTGAACATCGGCAGATATTGTGCGAGCATTGTGACGAGGAAAGGGTTCTGAATAAAACATTATCTTCAAGAGGTTCAGTGTATGTTGAACCTTGTGATAAATAACCGCCCTACATATAATCTCATGATATGTAGTGATATCGTCTGGCAGTGAAGCTTTTGCTGGATACAAATATGGATCTGTGGTTGTATGTGGGTCTGTGTCTTATGTGTCCCACAAGTCATCTTGGGGTAGAATGGACTATTGGTTACCAATATCCTGTTGGTCCCAGTCATCCACATGTTCCTCCAAAAAATTAATGAATTCCTGTGGAAAAAAGTGTGTCTCTAGAGGAGATGAGGGTGGTGAGGAGTGTGCTCTTAGTGGTGGGCTGAAGGGTGGTGGCCTGGTGGCTTTAGCCACTCTTTTCTTGTGCTTTGGTGGGGAGCGGATGCAACTAGCGTCAGGCTGTTTTCATCTGGAGTCAAAATGTTTCTGTAACTATTGAAGCACGGGTTCCACAGGTTGGGAGCTGGCCCTTTGTTTGGAGACGGTATTAGACTTCGGTTCTGAAGCTGCTTTTGATGCCGTGGGTGTTTGATCCCAAGTGCTTGGTTTTGGTGCCGAAAACATTTGGGTTTTGGCGCCAAGGTTTTTGACACCGAGCCTCAGCTCAAGGAAAACAACTGTTGGCCATGGATTTTGTGCTGGATTTTGGTGCTGAGCCAGGGCTAGGCCTGTCTAATAAGGTTTTCCCGTGCTTACCATGGCCTTAGGGCAGTGGTGGCCTGTACACAGACTGTGGTCGATCAGAAGTGGATGGTCAACCCTTCTGGATGGTTTGTTGAGCCTGCAGCCGGGATGGAGGAGGCACACTACTCACATATCATCCTGGGGGAAGGTCTTGGATCTCAAGCTCGGACCCAAACTGTCATCCTGCGAAAAGGTGCCTTCGTTCGCTGCAGACACTTGAGCCTGGGCCTCTTGATGTGTTACTCTGGACCCAAATATCTCTGGAGTGTCTTCAATGGTGCGTCAGGGCATCTTGCGCCTTCTTGCGCTTTGATCACGCACCAGATGTTGGTCAGTGTGTGGAAACTTGGTGTGGCAGCATGGGCAAAATCTAAAGGGCGCCACTACCATATTGATATGGTGTGGACGAGACGTCGAAAAAATGAAAATTTGCCCCAAAGGACGAAGGCTTTCCGGGCCTCAGTCGACCAGGAACTTGCCTACGAGCGACCGATGTAGATGTCTGAGTAACTCCGATCGATGATAATATCAACATTTAAGGCCTAACTAGTAGGAAAATGACAATGCCGGATGGAGCAGAGGAGTGCGCATCCAAACCCAACAGCAGAAAACAACAATCTAACAATGGAGTTGAAGACCATGAACACTGCTAGCAAGAGGAGTAGTCACCATACCTTGTGACTCAAAACACTTCTTCAAAGAAAAAAAACTTGCACACTTCCAAGCCCAACACTAGATGGCGGACTTATGCTTAGCATGTGTATCTACTGCCACACATGCCAAACGTGTTTACCAATTCACGTGGATTCACACATCTTTTTGTAAAATGGAGCTTCAAAATTTCTTTCCCACAGAAAACCACAGAAGTGACAAAATTACACCCACCATCGACATTCAATCCTCCAGTATTATCAGTTAGGAATGATATTCTTGTAATATCTCAAGGTTCAAGGCTTGTTCTTCTGCACGAGAGAACAGCTGAGGACTGCAAGGAATTCTGCTGAGTTGTGGATTTTACCCTGGAAAGTCTCTAGTTGGGCCTTTTCTAAATTTGTGTTTGAAACTAATGTGGAAAACATGAGAAGTCTAAAATCAAGAGGTCCAAAAATGGTAAATCTGTCAGGAACACGTATAGCCACATATTTTCATGGGTCTTTGCACCCACAGTGATATTTTTGTTTCCTGACTCCTCTGTTTCAATTAAAACCAATGGGGTCTTGAACATATGTATATCATGCGCATGTTTCATTCAACAGAGTTGCAGGTCTTAAGTGTACCGGGCTCTCTGCAGAGCTGCAACTAAATAAACAAGATTATTTTCCAAGTCAGCTTTCTGTCCTATTTGTGAGCAGTGACATTATTTTTGCTCTATCAAGTGCAAGATGTTCCACAGTCCCTTTCCAGAAAGTCTCTCACTGTTACACCCCATGCTTCTTCCATCTTTATTTTGATATGTCAATTAGCCAGGGGCTGTTACATGAGGGAATGAATTCTGGTGTATGGTGTGGTAAATTTACAGAGCTAAAGTGGGCTGTTTCCATTTTAAGCCTTTGAATTACACAGAGAACCCTGAAGTTAATTCTTGATTTGAATACAGCCTGTGCTTTAGGACTGAAGTATTACGGTCATATTTCTCAGCTTTCAACACAGTTTCACTGCTTGATTCTCTTTCCTCTGGAAATTATGAAATCCATTTCTTAGTGCATCTGTGTAGATCATATTACAGCAGTCTAGTCATGAAAGTACCAGGGCTTTTTTGATTTCACCCTTGATTCAGTTGAGGTGACAGGACTGACCTTCTCAACCACAGGAGTTTGACGTTGGTGTTCTTCACTACGGAGGTTTTTTTTATTAGAGTTGAAACGGCTGATGTGCCATAACATCGACAGAAAAATTACAATAAAGGAATCTTTGTATAACAAACAAACCGTGAAAACAAGCAAAATAATGACAGTGACTGAAAAAAACTGCCTGAAATATACATTTTTGGTATTGTTAAGAGACATTAGGAACGTCCTCATCTGTGTCGTTCTTGAAGACAATGTTCTCTGCTCTTAGAGTTTTCTCTGTCACCCTACCTTATGAATCGTTCACTTGATTCTCCTTTTTTGGATTCATGGATTAACAGTTTTTGTGATACCTGCACATTAATAAAAATCACTTGCTGGCATTCGCAACTGAATCCCTAAGGCTATACTTTTATAGATTTGTATTTATTTCAAAGGGGTATTTTGTATACGAAATTGTTACCAAAATGTTATCTCTAATTAGATTAATCCTCCCAAATGTTTATCAAATGCATTTATTATCCTGGTTTAGTGCAATGATTCAAGAAAGATTTTGTCACACAACTGTAATACGACCTTGTTCGGTAAGGCATCAAAGGCCATCTAATGTGCTTGATGACATAGCATACCTCTCACCCTAACCAACCGTCAGGATAGGAGGGGCTCAAAAATAGTATCTCTGCTGCCCCTTTAACCAAATTAATAATCAGATCAATCACATCAGCAATCTTACAACCAAAGCAAGATCTAAACGCTGTATCTCGGCATATCACCAACACATTAGAACAGCAGAAGAACAGGCAAATGGAATCAACAATCGCAACTCATCTGCCAAACCGGAATCACTCGAACAAACCCTGGAGGAGTCACCTGGCCCTTCACCACAGACTTCAAACTTCAAAATCATAGTTGAGCCTAGCACCACCTCTCAGTAAGAGCAAGCTTCACTATTATCTAACCAACCATGGAATACTATCCCCAGTGCCCAGCCAAACCACTACCTTTTTGGTATACTGATCAGTGCCAGATCACTAAGCAAATATACAATATGCATATACAATCTCCATAATGACCTCAACTTGGTATTTCTCTTCATCCAAAAAACCTGGCTAGGAGATGATGCTACTTCTATACCATGAAGAGGCCCAAGGAGAGTACTTAGTCAAGTGAAGAGACAACCATCTCAAAGAGAGGCCTAGCACAGACTTATTCAAATAATACTTTACCTGCCACCGACATTAAACAGCTCTCAGCCTCAGAATGTGAAGCACTACTTTTCACTGTTCATGGATGTGGAATTCCTATCGCCCGACGCCCAGGACATCTTGTTTGGGGTCAAGGGCAACAAGTTTTTATGTTTACTTTGTCCTTGGGACAAGTAGGCCCAACCCCCTGCAGCACAAACCCTTTGGCTGCCTGTTTACAGAGAGTTGAACTCTCTGCAGTTGAGGTAATGTGTTCCAAAAGATAATGCTGTTCGAACTTGTATTTATGGTTCATTATTTGAAAGCCTTCATTATTAGGGTGCGTGCTGTAAATAAATGTTTTAAGGTCACACTTCACTACTGACGTTGGTTCCAGTACAAAAAAAAAAACATGTACACACGTTTGAAAAGTTTAGGCTAAGAGGCTAAGTATAATGCTCCCAGAATGCTCTCTGATTATATGCAAATGAAGTGTCATTTAGTAAAATGTGTTGATGCATGCTAGTATTTCCCAAAAATATTTCTAATGGAAAATCAGTGTAACCATTTTCAACACGATTATGGGAAGCATGAAAATAAACAAACACTGACAAAGCCAACTGATTTGACATATTTTTATAAGTCTTTTAGTTTCATCAATGCGTGTCTTGTTTTGACATGGCTTTTGTAACACTTTATTGTTGTGGGAGCTACCAGGCCCTCAACATTGTAACAAACATTGGCAAAACCCCCCCAAAAAGTTTTTGAACTCTTAAAGCACACATTGCCACCAGCGGCATAACAAAGGCCCCGCAGCCGCCCTCCAGGGGGCCCCGTCAGCACAGCACCTGCCCTGAGTGAGTCTGGAGAAGGGGCTCCTCCATGTTCTTTGCAAAGGGGCTCCCTCCAGTTTCGTTACGTCACTGATTGCCACTGTAGTTCCTGACACTGAACAAAACTACTTTGTGTGGCAATATGCTCCTTGTGGAAGAGCAGAATGCGATCACTCACAGTAAAGCCAGCCGAAAGAGAGAGAAATAGAAGTTTAATAAAAACAAAATGTCTTTGTTAACACCAGACCTAATTAGGGACCAAGACCCACATGTAGGTAGCTTTTTGCATGTCGCAAACAGCGACTTTCGCTGTTTGCGACGTGCAAAAAGCACATTGCGATGCACAAACCCAGTTTTGCGATTCAGTAACCTGGTTACCGAATTACAAAACGGGTTTGCGACTCGCAATTAGTAAGGGGTGTTCCCTTCCTAATTGCAACTCGTAGTGCAATGTAGGATTGTTTTGTGACCGCGAACGCGGGCGCAAACCAATCGCAGTTTGCACCCATTTCAAATGGGTGCTAACACTTTCGCAAAAGGGAAGGGATCCCCATGGGACCCCTTTCCCATTGTGAATGTCACTGTAAACATTTTTTCAGAGCAGGCAGTGGTCCTGTGGACCACTGCCTGCTCTGAAAAAATGAAACGAAAACGTTTCAATTTTCGTTTTTGTTATGCATCTCGTTTTCCTTTAAGGAAAACGGGCTGCATTACAAAAAAAACTGCTTTATTGAAAAGCAGTCACAGACATGGTGGTCTGCTGTCTCCAGCAGGCCACCATTCGTGAGGGGGTCGCAAATTGCGACCCACCTCATGATTATTCATGATGTGGGCATTTGCGAAGCCCTTGCGAATCACAGATGGTGTCAAGGACACCATCCTACATTTGGATTTGCGACTCGCAATTTGCAGGTCACAAATCTGAACCTACCTACTTGTGGCCCAAAATTCTTAAAGAAAGTCACAAAAGTGCACCCATGGTATACGTCGTACCCCTATAAAATATTTGTGAACTGTATTTTAGCGTGGGTAAATACGATGTGTAGATTTGCTCATGTGAAAATCTATTGAGCATTTGCAAGTTCATTTTCCCTCCAGCCACTTTCTTCCCAACCCTGGAAGAAGTTCTAATTCTGCCATTGTCAGGAGTAAATGTCCAATCTTTCTTATTATGGGAAAATATTAGAGAGAAGCTGGTAAAAATCTTTAAAACATGCAGGTTAGTAGGTTTGCAGACTCAAAGGCATTCCAGCCCTGGAACTATTGCTTACTGCTTCCTCCAGCTCCAGTATGCAGATCTGCAGAAAGGTGGCAAAATAAGGAAATTGCTACAGTAGGGATTGAAACTCCAAGTATTCAAGCCCTACTATGGTAGTAGCCCTGGCATAATCAGAGAGGCTATTAATTGCTGCCATAATTTGTCGCCACACTACATGGCACCAAAGGGACAAGTAGATCTTTTTACAGGACAAGTAGATTTGAGAAGCAACCTGTCCCCTGGACAAGTAGATATTTTAATAAATTCCACACCCCTGCTGTTCATCCTCCTCAACATTTTTGATTTATTTCCTTATAATCTAGAGACCACCCATCACCACGCAGCTTTTGCTAATGCTCGCCTGGGACCAATGTTGGACAATAGTATTAACCATCCAAACATCTTTGTATCTGGAGATATCAAAACATGGTTTGTAAAATCAGCACTACATTAGACCGTATGCCACTTCACTGGCCTGGACGTACAGGTCTTCTATCATAAGTCACATGGCCTACTTACTAGCATACAATATTCTGGATGCTCTCTTTATGTTAAAAATGGCACAGGTTACAATCCCACTAACTGGAGCAATCTCAATGTAATCAACATTCACCCTTTTCTGGTCCTACTATAGAACTACCTACTAGACCTCAGAAGAAACTAGACCTAAACTTCTTCCAAGCTAAACTTACTACTACTCAACCCCTGGAGCCCATAATGTCCTTTAAGCAATTCCACCTATAGCTGACAATGGGTATGGACACAGCGGTTCCAATCAAATCCATACATGTTCAACAAAACCTCCAGAAGGCAGAATTGTTCACCAAGGGAAAAACAATGTAAGCAAAAAGAAAACAAAATCCCCAAACAACAATGGAAGAAAAAATGCAACTAAAATTATAGAATCTGTTTTTAAAGACTGTACAGAACATTGATCAAGAATGACCAGAGATACCACTACTCGCATCTCATTTCAGACGCCATTAAAGCTCTACTAAAGCAAAATACCACCTGAATTCCATAACCCTGATGGCACCTGAACTGAATTAGAAAACAACCAGTGCGTTATAAATTCTATGGCAGATCATTTCTTCAAATAACTGAATATTTTGAACTCATCTTCTCCTAGAAATACAGCTAGTAGCAGTTTGCAACTGCAAACCTTGCAAAATCATGCTACATCCACAACAGACCGTCGTGACTGTTCACATTACAAATGCTCAATTAAACCGCTAAGATGAATTATAAACATAGCAGGATCTCCAGCTACAAGTCAATTGCCATCCGAACAATTATGAAAGCATTCAACAAGAAGTCCGCATGCTTCTATTAGAGGGGGGGGGGGCACCCTACTGATTAAGGACATATTCAGGATGTACGGCAGGACAGAAAAGCGGCTTTCTGACCCTTGACTATGGATGCGAAAGAGGGCCAGGTCTAAGAGGGAACCTGACTTAAACATGCTGAATAAGTTTGTGAGGCGGCTCAATGTAAGGTCGTGGAAGGCCAAGAGGCCATCTTCAGGTCGCTCGAGGTGGGGTTTTCTAGCCAGAGGGTCATCCAGGTTTGGCCTATCAGGGAAGGAAGAGTAAATAGCCATTATGTTCTTTTGAAAGAAGTATGCCAGGTTGTTGCTGTGCTCCACAGATGCTTCTGTTATGGTGCTGGCTGGTTTAGGTTCTGAGATAGCTTTAAGAATCTCAAAAATATCTTTGGGTGAATTTTAAGAGTTTTCAACCATTGCAGAATAATAGGAGGCTTGGGAAGTTTCCATTTCTGTGTGGTAATTTCTAATGGCTTTCTTATTTTCAGATTTGCTTGACTCATCATAGAACTTCCTCCAGCTCCTCCCTAAGAACATTCTGTTTTTTTAAGACCATTCAATGGGAGTTAAATCAGGGTGTTAAACCCAGTGAAAAGTCCGCTTTTCCACAGATCTCCAGCATTAATGAACAAAAGAAACTTTTCTGTGACAATCACACATGATTCATAGCATGGAGGAGTACAAAATCAACATTCATCTCCCTCAGGGATGATGTCAAGAACACCATAGACTTTAATGGCAGTTGCAGCATTACTCCTGTTTGACATATTGTTAGCATACAACACTGCAGATCAACTGAAAATATGGACTACATAGCCTGAGAATTCAGGCTTCAGTTACTGCAGTGTTGTCACACTTTAGTCATGCAAGTAGCCCCACCATCAGATTTTATAAAAAAAAACTAAGTATGCTATGCCACATAAAATACAAAACGAAGCAGGCAGACAAATCTTAAGCATACATGGAAGGGGCACAATAACCTTGCCACCACAACTTTACATAAGTCACTACTAGCAAGAGAAATCTGTTACAGAGCAAATAGGCTATCTGGAGGACAAGATATATTTTACAGTTAACACACAAAATATAAAGCCAGAAGAGGCAGGCCAAAAATATTTTCACTTTTGATCATCCGAGCTTTAAAACAAAAAGATGCACTGGATGGAGCTCCTTCCTTCTTCAAAAATGAATGCTCTAGAACATGGTCACAATGAAGATAAAGATCACTGTCAGCCACCTAGAATGCAGGAAAGAAACAAAGACCTAACTATTCACCCAATCATTATTCAAGTTTGTATACATAGTGTGCAAAACTAACCCTCTGTCAGAAATGAGGTTATTAATATGGTAGAGGGATACCCATCAATAAACCCACCCTGGTTAGGTCAAAACACTGTTCTGAGAACATCATAACTCAGCTCCTGGTAGCTATGGTACAAGGAGAACCCAGTCCCAAGAGGATTATGCGCCAAGTTCAAGCAACACCAACATTTATGAAGTAAGAATAGAATACAATGCCCAAATCAGCCAGAGACAGAAATTTATAAAGCTTTAGGACAAAAAAGTGCCTAGAAAAAAAAATTCTTGGAAGACCAGGGCACAATTTCATGCCCACCATGATGAAACAGAGATCGGCTACACCGAGAAGGTTATTCCAATCAAAGGTTTAACCTTCAAATAGTCACCACCTGCTGGGAAAGCTTCTTCTGCTATGTCCTGCAACCCGTAGCACCTCAGGGAGGTTTCTGGGCATCAGGTCTCTCACCACCTAGATCGCCTCCATGGTCTAATCTCTTTAGTCAGCTGGGCCCTCTTGGAGCCTGTAGACCTGTTGCTTTTTTGTGTCACTGAAATAGGTAAACAGGAGGCCAACCACTTCACTCTTGGAGAGCAGCTTCAGCCTTGGTTGCAAGCAGATTCAGAAATCCCTTTGTCCTCAGTGAGTCCCCTTTTTCTAGCAGCAGTCAGGATTCTTCTTCCAGCATTGCCTTCTTCTGATGGAATCTTCCCCGGTCCAACAATGCCCGGAGGAGGTTGTGGTGGTTTTTGAGGTGCCAGATTGATCCTATGCACCAGACAGTGATTGGAGAAAATACACCACCTAATCCTAACTATTCTATCATACTCCCCATGTCCTTTTGCAGCACATTTTCATTCAATTACTGTAAAATTGCTAATCAATCCAGTTTCAACATGGCAGGACCCAGATGCCACCAAGAAAGCCGGTTTTTAGTTCAGTTCCTTGGCCACTCCCCTATATGACAGGGTCAAAACGGTTTTTTCGTCCTACTGTGGCACAAGCCTGACTGTCTAGTGGGATCTTGGGGTGAATAAGACAATCTATCCCTGGGATCTCCGAGTCAAAAGAGATATTGCTAAAGCTGCACTTTGTTCTTTCAATTGTTCCTGTGCTCTCCCAGACGGCTAATCCCTTTTAAGTGGTAAGCATTTAACACCTATGGGCCTTTCCTGGGTCCAGAGATGAGCTGTTGTCTCCCTGAGCCAGTCATTAATTCATTAATTCTCCCAACTAAGGTGATTTAGTTTCCGGTCTCTCAACACAATATTCACATGCAGTCAAAGCACACTGTACATTTAAGCACATAAAGCAACTTTATTTAGAGGTGAGGAATGCACAAGAAGTAAGAAAGCACACGTTACTATCACAGTTCTGCTGTGTCCACAAATGTTTGCAGCAAAATAGTAACATAACATAATAATCAAGTTAGGTGCTTGACGACTTTTAAAGGGTCGTGAGGGGCACTAAAATACACACACTAATCAGGAAGCAGTCAGAGGGTTCAATGAGAAGAAAACAAATAACAATAAGCAGTCTCATGGGGTCTTCTGGAAGCAGAATCATCAAAAAATAAATAGTGAGCATGAGCCGAAGAGAGAGTTCCAGACAAAGCAGCAGGGCACCCTGCATGTACTGGAGGTATTGTGGCGTACAGGGTCATGGCGTTAGGATCTTAGAGCACCTGCTTCTAATTACAGTACCAAGGATGGGAACAACGCGTTCCAGCAACATGTGCCTGCCACAGTACCAGGCAAAAAGAAATCAGTGCACCGCCTACCTTGTGCTTGACAGCGCCTCTTGCCTTGTTCCACACCTGTAGTAGCCATTCTTCAAAGACTGAAGACACATTTTTAAATCCAGAAACAGCTTGCCTTTAATGCAGAACGTTAGCTACGTTCACAAACATTCTGATGTACCCTGCTTTTGATTTCTGAACGGTTTCTCAGTCTTAAAAAAATAGATAGTAGCTGCCTTCCAGTGATGGGCTCTGAAAACCATACAAGGTACTAAAAAGCTTTGGGAATATATTAAAAACTGCTCAATGAACTTAAAACGTATTCAAAGTATTCCAAGAATATGGGACATGGTCCAGCAATAACAGAGCTCGTTAGTGTGCATGCTTTTTAGAGCAGCTGTCTTTGAGCCAGCTGGATCAGAACTTTAGAATACATCTGTCTTAATCTCTCCCTTGTAGGACAAGAAAACCGGTAGCAACCGAGGAGAAAACCAGATCCACTTTCAGGGGCCTAGCATCACAGTCTGACTAACTATAGCAATTAATTTCCAAATCATGAAGCATGAGCCACAAGAAATGTCAAAAAATACAATACCACCACGGCATGTACTTATGATTTGATTTGTGTAGCACAAAGTCCACTTAAAACGGATTTCAGTGCGCTGTACAGATACGGTAGATGTTCACTATGGCAAATATTAGCAAAAGACGAAAGTAAAATGGCAGGACTAGGCAGGTTACATGGTGTAACAGCAACAAGGCTTACAAGAGTTTTAATAGGGCAAAACTGCAGGGCATCAAAAAATGCACAAAAAAGCTAAAACAAAGTGCATATGTGTATGTCAAGTCAGCAGCATCATGAATTCATATCTGGACAAAGTTAGCACCAAGTGTGGCAGAATAACAAGGTACTAAGTAAGAGTGGTCTGAACTAGTGAA
This sequence comes from Pleurodeles waltl, assembly GCF_031143425.1. Classification (NCBI taxonomy): domain Eukaryota; kingdom Metazoa; phylum Chordata; class Amphibia; order Caudata; family Salamandridae; genus Pleurodeles; species Pleurodeles waltl. Next base: position 702,357,552 of record NC_090437.1, read on the forward strand.
ATTTGATTCCGCTGAATTCCGCAGAGTTACAAAAAAACTCTGCCGCAGAGTTCCACCAACAGGAGGCAATAGGCACATCGTGCTGCTCGCGCTGTGTTTTACCGCTGGGAGCAAGTTCGGTGCTCAAAAATCAGCGAGAACGGCACCACTCCACCACCAGAAGTCACAGCTACCCAAGTTGATTTTGCTGCCACTAAAGTACGTTTCCTACTCGAGCAGTGGCTTCTGACCACGAACATGCCCGCCCATGTTAGAAAAAAACTCACTGGTTGGCCTCCTGGTGACCGCAAATCACGCTAGTGGATGCCAAATCTCGCTCGCCAACTTACCATTTTTGGCACACATACAACAAAACATTCTGCCATGTGACAATTGGTGGAATTTGCCCAGAAATCTGTGTTACAAGAGTAATACGGAGTTGCCAAAATTCTGCCAGCCAAACAGAATATTTTGTCTACCCCTAGTGCTGAGAAAGCAGAGCCAATGGCAAAACTTGGTCACCTTTCAAAATTGGTCAGACATTTTAATAAGTGAAGCAGTAAGTCACAAAAGGTAGGGCACGGGAGAAATGTAAATGTACCAAAATAGCCAAAATAAAGTACATAAGTGCAGATTGAAATAGCATATGTTTAATCCATATACCTTTCCCTGATTATGTGGTAGAGGAATAAAGGTAGAGAACAGGCAGAGCAAATAGAAAAGAATAGTCAATGTTGCCAGACAGGTTAACAGAGTGTAGCATTCAGACACGGAAGTCAATAAACAATAGAAAATAAGCACAAATTTGGACTGATATTCGAAAGCTATAACAGCTGGGCTAAAAAATGTTGTGGACACATTGGATAAGTTGCAATAATATGAATAACACAAGTGATGGAAAGGAAGGTGAAACATGTAGCATGAAAGCACAACAGGAAGAGCACGTGGCTTGATACTTAATTTATAGGAGATGGACAATGCACATTTACAGATAGAATGTCAAGTATGGAGATAGTAGTTTCTAGATGAAAAAGAGAGTATCTTCATCTATGAGTGGAGGAGCAGAGAGAAGGAGGGTGTGCAAAGTTTAATGATTTGGCATCTAAATGCTGATAGCTCTCAAAGAGGCAATATATTTTGATATGAAGAGGGAGGAAATTCCATATTCTGGACGCAATGCCAGAGAAGGATCTGTAAAGGGTAGTCATCTTGAAGGGGGGAGTGGCAAGACATATTCTGCATTTGAAGCATACAGTGCAAGAGGCTCTATATACATATATATATACATATATATATATATATATATATATATATATATATATATATATATATATATCGCAGTGGCGATAGCCACCTGGTAGTTATATGTAGGACCGTGTTTCCTTAGGAAATGCATTTTTTGTGTTGCTAAAAACTTTGGCTCCGTTCAATCAATCCACATGAAACTTTCCAAAAAAGTGCTACTTTTTGACTAGTTTGCGCATTTAAAGTTTTTGGGTAATCCGTCAAGCGGGGACAGAGAAAAACGTTTTTTTCCCTAAACACGTTTTCACCATTAATTTCTCCATAGGAACTTCAGACATTGCTACAGCCCAAACCGCTGAACGATTTACACCCAATTTGGAAGAAAGCAAGACCTTTGTCCAAAAAGAGAGGTTTTTGAGTTTTGGTGTAAATCTGTTTAGTAGTTTTGAAAAATTAAGGTGAAAAACGTGTATATTTCACGACATGGAAGATCCGCAGAGCCAACACATCTCAAAGTGAGATCTGGTTGGCTACCACCACCTCAACCAGGAAGTGGTGGCAGCCATCTTAGGACTCTGCAGAAGCGAGCAGGCCACCTCGTTGGCCTGGTGGTGGGTTTTATAAAATATTTTTTTTAAAGCTGATGTGAATCTGTGGCAAAATTTTAATAACAAAAGAAGAACAGTACAGTCTCCCACACTTCTTCACAGGAAGAAGGCACAAGTGTCTCCCCACCCCCTCAAGGCCATTTCAGGCTCCTGGCGACCCCATCCCTGAGGGCCTGATCTATTTTTTTTTTTGGGAGGGGGAAGGGACCACATGGACCACCTCCCGAGTCGTTTTTTCCCCCTAAAAGCCCTGCTCAGTGGTCCCAACGTATTTGTAAAGGGGAAGGGGCACAGGGCCCATCTTCCTGGGCCAATTTTGGTCCCCAGGGACCCGATCTCCTGGGGCCTGCCTTTTTCTTTTTTTTTTTTTTTTTAGGAGGAGAGGGGTGTGCTGCCCCCCCATCACAACCCTAACCCTACCACCACCACCACCACCCCCCACCCAGCCTCCCCAAGCCACTTGTGTCTCTGGTCATCCCATTCCCCAGGGCCTGCGATGATTTTTAGGGAAAGGGGTCACACAGTGCCCCTCCCTGAGCCTCTAGAGGCCTGAAGGACCCCATTTCCCAGGGCCACTAAAGTAAGTTAAAAGGGAGGAGGGCAAACCCCCCCCTCCCTAAGCCATTAATGGCGCCGGGGACACCATCCTCCAGGGGACGGCTCACATGGCGTGTCCCGGCGATCCCACCCCCAGGACACAGTTGTTTCCCTTCCTCACAGACATCGAAACCTCTGCAAGAAGGATCATTTTCACATTTTCAAAACTCCTGCCACTCGAGAGCATACAAAAAGACTACTCTCAGCCAGCGGGAGTTTTCAAAATGCGGTCCCCTGGGCCAATAATGGCTTGTTGAGGGGGGCCACATTGCCCTCTCCCCTTTATTTTAAAGGCTAGCCCTGGAGGATAGTGTCCCAAGGCCTAACAAGTCTTGGTGAGGGTGTCCCCGCGCACCACGCCATCCCCTTTATTTGAAGAAGAAAAAAAAAATGGCCTTGGGGGATGGGGTACCCACTCACTGTTGATTTTAAAAAAATGCCTCTGGAGGACGGAGTCCCCAGGGAAAACAAGGCTCACTTCACTTTAAAACAAAATGTCCCTGGGGATGCGCTCCCCAGGCCGTATAATGGTTTGGGGGAGGCGGCCCTGCAGGCCCCCTGTTAAAATAAAAAATAAAAAAACCCGAGGGATAGGGTCCCCAAGGCTCAGGGAGGAGGGTCACTGGGTCCCCCTCCCCTTGAAAATACATACGGCCCTGAGGGATGTGGTCCCTAGGGCCTAATGAGCTTGGGGAGGAGGGCTATGTGGCCCCTTCCACCATATAAAAAACAAAAAAAAAATTATCTGGGGGAAAGAGTTCCCAGGACCTAATAAGGCTCTGGGAGGAGGAGGACTACTTGCCCCCCCCCCCTTCCCTTAAATATATAGAAGACCCTGGGGTCCCCAGGGCCTAATGAACTTAATAAGACTCAGGAAGAGCGGGCACTTGCTATTTTGATTAGTAAATTTAGTCACTTGTAGCTCAAACTATGGCCACACAGGATGGAAGATAAAGTATAAAACTGACAGCAAAAATTGATGGCAATAACTGCTAGCACAGAAATTCAAATTAAATACTAGAAGATTGCCTGTTAAAACTATATGTCCACCATATAAGTAGTCTCAGGAGTACTGAGTATACTTAATGGCGTGATTATATCAATAAAACATGGATGTAGGAAGTAAATGGCACAGAATTCAAGTGGCAACAAATGCAGAAAGAAACCACAAACAAAATGCAACTAAAACAACTAGTAACTTGCAATGCAAATTAAACTTTGACGCTTTTGTGATGACCATGTTATGAAATGCATCTTCTATTACAGGGGCTAGAAAAAGAAGACTGATCTATTTAATATTTTAGTGTACTGTAGGAACTATCCTACTCTTTGCAAATCATGCATAATTTTGTGCCTTTATTTGTGTTTGTGTTTTTTGTTCCAGATTATTTCTGCAATGCAGCCTTTTATCCTTTATTCTCATCATATTTTATTTTTACAACTTTAATTTGGGACAAAAGATTTTAATTTGAAATTATAAACTTGGAATAAAACGTTAGATCCGTCATTCTACAACGCAGAATCTTTTGTAGAGGCCTTTCTATCTAAAATAACTATTTGAAATGAAGTGTGGAATGAGTAAGCCATTGCTGTAATTATATTTGGGGCAGACATAATGGAATGGTACTACCTCAATATGGAATTCTAGGTCCCAAATGTGTTTTCGATAATTCTGTTGTTTTAAGGAATGCATATCAGTTAAAACAAGTCAGTTTAGCAAGCCATCTAAACATTACCCTATTGCTAACTTGAGGAGTGTGGCTTTAGACCATGGCAAATAAATCTGATTTGTCTGAAGCCAACTGCAGCTTTTAGAAGTAGTTTCCCAAGCAACCTCACCTGCTGAATGTAAAGACCATTTCCCAGGCAACCAAGACTGGAGATGCTTCAGACTTCCCATATAGTTTTAAGGGAGCATGAGCTCAAGTCACTGCTCAATCAAATGCAACATAGGACACTAGAAATGAAAACACCAGGATTTTTTTACACTGATGTGGAGCCTCCAGCATTTCTGGGTGGCACGTGGAAATGGCAGGAATAAATACCTAAATCTAGTCCACTTAAGAGACCCAAGGTTATCGAAATCTACATAGTACTGTTGGACAGCAAAATAAATACATAAAAGGAAAACAAGAAATTTGGCAATTTAAACAAGAAGACAAAATTAATACGTGTGGCCCGCCCACCGTGTAAGCCCTGGCTGGGCTTGTTGGGTGGGGGGAGGGATGCCATTTGATCACGTTATTTTACAGGGCCCAGAGAGAGAATACGAGCAAAACACCAGTCGGGGCCAGAGAACCTGGGAACGGGAAGTGGGGGAACCTATTGATGATACGGATTGGTCATGTGCATCCGCACTAGTACGCACAGTGCTGTGCAACCACTGGTTTAAGTTGCTGCATTTCCACTACCTACACCGCACCTATATCACACCCAACAAGTTGAACAGGATAAGAACCCACCAAAAATGTTAGGTGTGCGCATTGTGGGGAAATAGATGCCACCTTCTTACACGTAACATGGGAATGTGTAGGTGGCCAGTCCTTCTGGAGCCAGATGGTGCTGCATATTGCACAAGAGACAGGACTGGCGATTCCAATGATATCCCTTATTTGTTTGCTGGGATTCATGAACAGACCCAGGGGGTGGCCATTCACTTGATGGGAAAAGGGAATCCACAGGTTACTTGATGGCTTGGGGGACATTCTGAAGTAGGAGTGGGGGGGGCAGAGGAGCAGCACCTCAGAATGACCCGATCTGATTATAGGGCTGCTGAAGAAATCAAACCCTGGGCACAATTATTGCATAAATTCCCCAGGGATGTGGATTGAACTTCCAAGAGTGATTCAGATGTAGAGGAGTGATCAGCTACTGAGCTCATACCACAAGTACACGAGACAACCAGGTGATATAATGTGAAGCTTCCTCATTGTTCTTTCGCTCGTGCTCTTGGTTCCCTAACTGATCCATGATCTATGCCTTGTACTGTTCTGCAGTTGATCACCGCTTCGGTGGTGTTCATGTAAGGTGCCATCAATACTATGCATGCCTGCAGAGAAGTAATACGATTCTGTCAATCTGCACTGAATGCTTTTGTTGTACGATTTATATTAAAGCAATAAAATACAGATAAAAAAAATATATTGTGGGTGGCAGATAAGCAAATGGCATTCAGGCTGGCAGGCAAAGGTGGTGCATTACTCATAACAGACAAAACCAATTAACGTCTGAAAGATGAATCAACTAATCTAAAATTGGACAGTGATCCCACATATGCATTTCAAAAAGGATTAGAAGGCATTCTCATACATGAGGACGATTAGTGTTGGAGCACACCGAAAACCAATGAAACTCTTACTCAAAAACAACCATGGTATTCAAAAAATGTATTGTTTACCTAAACTTTACAAAAATGCAAGGAGCTCTCTGTTTAGGCCAATCAGGATCTGTTGATTCTGAACTTGGGCTTGAGGAAACTCAGGTTGGATGAACAAAAAACTTCCTTGAGCTCAATGGAGATAAAACGGAGGTTCTTGCTCTAGGCAAGAATGCTGCTCTCTGGGGCCGTAGACATCAGCCAACTCTGCAAGGCCCTTTGCCTACTCCAGCTACAAAGGTGAAAACTTTGGGGTCCTTATTAACAATAACTTAACATTAAAACCTCAAGCGACGAAAGTAACAGCTAACTGTTTTGCTGTGCTTAAAAAAGATTATCTGGCTCATTGCCCCATCTGTTCAGAGGACCGCTATCCAAGCTTTAGTTACAGCCAGACAGGGTTAAGGAAATGTGCTCTATTTGGGTGCAGATAAGGCAACTATTCGCCGTCTCTAGCTTTCTCAGAATGCTGCTGCCATGCTAAGATGCTTTTTCATCTTCGTAAGTTAAACTCGGTCTCCCACTTGCTGAAGGAATTACAGTGGCTTAGAATTTCAAAACGGATTGAGCTTATAGCTCTCTGTTATGTTTAAGGTTAAACAGGGAGTTGGGCCACGCTACATTCAGGAGCTGGTGAAGCCTTACTGGCCTACTCGTTCCCTCAGGTCGTCCTATCAAATCTCTATTTGCAGTACAGACATTTCATCTTGCATGTCCGAAAGGACGATCGTTTTCCTACTTGGGCACCAAATTCTGGAACTCTTTGCCAGATGCTCTAAGGACCTGTAATTCCCTATTGTCCTTCTGCAAAGGCCTAAAGACTTGGCTTTTTTTAATCTCTGTTCCTAAATTACTTGATCTTCCAGTCTCCAGAACTGTACCACCTTACCTTTTGCTCTCCTACACCGGGAAGGCCTTTTGGGTAGCTGTGTGCACTATAAAACTCATAAATAAATAAATAAAAAGCACTTGGCTTAGCTTACAACAAGTGGTAAAATATTCGGACCATTTCTTGCACTAAATAGAATTTGCCTCATTTCAAGGATGTCAATAAATGTTTCATTAAAGTGCAGCAACTCAATAATACAGAACAACAAGGAAACACCTAGTTGTGCACATCTGATGCAAAAACGATAATATACATCTATTACCCACTTAAAAGGAATTGAAGCAGAGGAGTGGATACTACTTCACAATTCTATCCCAAAAAATAATTTTAGTGGAACTTTTAACCTTCACAATATAACTTTTCTTTTTAAACATCAACGTCTTTCAGAAAATGAGTGGTACTGCCAATGTTGTTTTTGTTTTTTTACAACACAGAGCTATGCAAATCTCTTTTTCCATAAATTCAAGGAGGATCACATTTTCCAGTGGACCAAGTGGAACGGCATCCTCCTACTCATGTATGTATACTTCATGGTTAATATCTTCCTAATTATGTAAGGATCTAAACAAGAATTAACAGAAAATATATGAAAACTCAACAATCAACCTGAATGCATACAAATCACAGATCACAACCAGCAGGTAAAGCTTAACTTTTTTTGATGTAACACGTTTAAGTGGTGAATATAAAATTGTGACAGACATCTACAGAAAAACACTAATGGGAAAAATCTGCAGCACTTCCTTTATTTTCACAATAATCTACTCAAATCTAATTTGCCGTATTCATACATGTGGAGAATTAAAAATTATTTCTAGCAAAAAGACACCAGAATAGGAATAATAAATAAGATGTGAAGGATGTTATCAGTGGATTTTTTTTAAAGCAAAATAGCCAAATTCTATCACAAAGTGATTTTACAATAAAAGGTGCATGAAATCCCTATTAAAACAAGTCTGCAAGGTACTAGGAAGGTACTAAGCAGAGCACAAGGCAATACAGCACAGAGGTCTGTGCTGTCAATTTCTCCGGGAAAAGATTTGCAAGGGAATTAGTAGTAGATGATATAGTTGTGATAAACTGGGAGGTAAGTATGCAATGGCCATGAAAGACTAACATTCAAAATAACCTGGAAGTGAAGCTTGTGAAGGGCATGAATTCAGATAATATTACTGAGTTCTGTACAGAGATATTTACAAAGGAATGCTGACTGGAAGTGATAACCATAGAAAATTAACCAAAATCTGTTTCAGATGAGAAGCGCTTTAAGCGATATGGAATAACTCACCATAGAATACTGTTCTATCATATGAAGGAGAAAGGACTTGCTGAAAGGTTATAATAGGTTTTACCTGTGAGTATGCAATTGGCAAATCAAAGTGGTCTGGCATTAAAAGAAGAGTTGAGAAAGATGTTGGAAAGTTATAGGAAAACTCCTTATGTGTTGACTAGAGAGGCTCATTAAGATGGTCGTGGGTTCGACTACACAAGGCAATGACCTACTCTTGTTGAGGGACATGCAGGGGAGAACAAATTATGGGCCCCAATGAGCTCCTGTATCCTTAGAGTACGTTTTACTGCAGCCCACCAGTGTTGGGACATAGGTTAACTGAGCTTACTAACGACCTCAAGCTTATAACTTGTATCTAAAAGGGGGAGACCCACAGAAAGAAAAAGAGGGCAGGTCTCGTCTCCTTTGGATTTCGGAGACATTACCCCAACACTTCAGAAAGGGTGCAGGTGACATTGGTAATGAAAGGAACATCGTCCCTTCAAACTCAAGGTAGTTGCCTTAGAGGAATCATCAACCATCATGAAATGGGAAGGGGGATATATGACCAGTTGGAATACCTCTATGCTGTTCTGAGGAAACACTTCTGCAATGAAGACCGACTGCAGGTCTTCAGGCACATGACCTTCTTACTATGCTGCCTATATACAGAGGGTCCTGAGAAGAGGGTGGCTGTCCTCAGCCTGTAGTGCACCTTTCTCTGTTCACTTGCTCTAGCTGGAAAGGCCACTGACTGATTTGCCTCTCCACAACCATGCATTTCCAATTCTTACTGCCTTTCATCCCCCAACCAGTGCAAGTCTGCTGAGCAGATTTGTCTGAGAAATAAAAAAATATTTGGTTCTTTACCTTCCCATGTTGGGAGTTGCTGTGGTAATCAAAAGATATGGGGGCAAGATATGTGGGAGAGTTGGCCAGCGGTCCAGCAAAAGCGGATAATGATGCAGGCCTTGCTTGAAAGGGTAATTATGATGAGTTTCCTGTAGTGTGCTTCTTGATAACATATGGTAGTGCTCCTGAACACAGGCTACATTAAATTACTTGGTTTACACTTTGGAACTGTCCATAAGTGGTAAACTAAAGTAACCAAGTATTTTTTGGAATGCAACTACTGGGAGCTGACATTGTCACACTGCTTAAGCTTAAGACTGTAGGTACATCACAAAAAACAAGCTCATCAACAGGCCTTGTCTTGTTGTTATAAGTTCATTTACAGAGGCATTCCTCAAGTTCGGTCATCTTGACATTTTCCAAGCAAATGTGCATTAAGGGCTCCTTCTAAGGGGATCCAGTACTGCTGATCAATGGGCATGACTTTGAAACATGCATAGTTTAACTTAGGACAAAATGTTTTTGTCAAATGCAATTCTGATAACAATATTCTGGAACCACATCCGCCATCAGAAAGAGGCAAGGAAGTCCAAAAATGGGGAACAAAAACACCACACGAGGCAACCAGAGGTTGCTCCATGCCCTCCACTCTTAAAATTTGTGCTAGTGACCTCATGGCAGATGCATTGAAGAGAGGTCATGGTAAGTCTGGGACTGGCTAGCACCGACAGACTGCTACATTGAAAGATGAGCCATTATGGTCTGGATCAGAGTAACAGTGCAGAGATGTGGAGGAATCTCTGCAGACGCTCTCCCATCACACACAGGACAAGGGACAGGAGAATTGAGGACACTCTCTAGAGCCTGCTCACAACAGACCCTGCTAAGTTGGAGGTAGGTTCCATGGCTAAATGACCAGAAGGGTGGTCTGAACTGAAAACAGGAATCACACCTACAAGCAAAGAACAAAGCAAAAGTATACCAACACTTCCTACAGCTGTATCAGGCTATAGCACAAATCTGGAAGGCAGATCTTCAAATATAGACTTTGCCAGAGGGGGAAATGCTAAGTGTGAAATAAGTGAAGGCTTAACTTCCCCTACATCTCAAAGAAAGATTGTGGCACGACAGGGGAAAGGTTTACTGGCTATCTTGATGTATGCACTGGGAACTTGATTTAGTGAATGGTAGGGGATCCTACAATTACCTGTATCCAGAACAGCATGGTTTATAGACACTACAGGATGGTGTTGCTGATTCTTTACCATTAATCTGTGGTGAGAAGAATGAAATGCATTTTCAGGTTCCAGAAACAGCATCTTCAAGACGCTACTGGCACTACACTATCTCTGCCACTCACAAGAAATGGGCCGACTGCTGCTTAGAGCTAGAGATGGACGCTGTGTTACAGTGTACCAATTACAGGTGCCGAGTGCCAGCAACAGAACAGAACAGAAATCAATAACTGGAAGTTATGGTACTGCAAGAGGACAAGCTGAGAAAGTGGTGGTTTCGTGAACACATATGGAACAATCACAGGGAAAGCAAAACAACACAATATGCTTTAGCACTGGAGGTGGAAGGGTGTTACCAATAGCCAAAGCTCAAGCACAAGATGGCACCACTGAGCCATTGAGTCGGACTTGCTCAAAATGCCCCAAAACTCAAGAAAACCTTCAAAAATAAAAACTGGTCACATTTCGGTGATAGTTACCTCCTGCAGACTTATTTGATAAATGAAGTAGCTCACGGAGCGTTTGGGGGTGTGGGGCTACAAACCCTAGTCAAAGCACAGTTGGAGTAAAGTCTAGAAGCACAGGAAGAGGATGCCAAAGAGCAGTAGTGAAGGAATAATATAGGATATGTTTTCCAGAGAAGGCAATGGACTTTTCAGTTCAACTTTCTGAAAAATTGCATCCAATAAACAAGGAAGCCTAAAGGTTTGTCACCATTCTTTCACCTAAACCAAGAGTTTTGCCTACTGCTTTGATACTTATTTTTCGACACAGAGATGTCATATTACGTCAAACAAGAAAAGTGGACCCACTCAAATGGAAGGCTGCAATGGCATTATGATCTTATTGGCTATGCTACAAAACCACCTATGCAAGTCTTTTAAATTCATCAAGCTGAGACTGCTAGAAAAGAAATGAAAGCATGTTGATGTTTTCAGCAATGTTTATAGTTTTAAAGAGGGAAGGCCTTTGACAAGGAATCAGACCATGCATGGGACTGACTGGAGGGATGGAAAAAATATTACATAGCTCTAGAAGTATACAGCCTTCTCAAATCTTCACAGTCCTGGGCCAGGTACACTTTCAAAAATAGTCAATCACTGGAAAACCAACGGACAGAATTAAGAAAAAAAAGAAATCACAGGTTAATTTTTGCTTTACACTGTCTACCACTATCAGCTGTGCTGAGGCATCACTTATCAGCTTAGTGGTCTGGAAGCAGAGCAACAATAGGGATACATTACAATTTGAATCTGTGCTGAAATTAGCTGTTACGTTTAGGGGGATCATGAGTGCTTCAACAAAGAGCTGATGTAAGTGTAGAATGGAGGGGAGCAGGAAACAACCTGGTGGGTTGGTGGATTTCTTTCTTTACAGGATCTTCAATCTGCTGCGCAGTCACCAATGAGCCAGGAAACCCAGTGCACAGCAGGACTAGATAAGAAATCTGCTCCACGAACAGAGACCTCCAGGGTTTCAGAGTGCCAGGACTGGGTCAAGTCCTACTTCCCTTTTTGTGTTTGAGCTTAGAATTTGACTTGGACTTGCTGGAAGACCTCAACTACAAATATGATCGCTCTCAGAAGCGGCCTAGGGAGAAGGACAAAGTCTGCGTCCATGACTTGAAGAGGGGACTTGCATGAAGGCTGAAACATCTTGTGTTCTGCAATGTACAGCTTTGCCTTCAAGTCCTTGATAGTTTACTGGTGTATAAGGGCACATTTATGATACGACGTCAAGACGTGACCCAAACCCAGACAGCAGAGACACCTCATGCGGATCCATTATTTACATTTGTTTTCTACATTGGTGCCATGGTTTGGAACCCATCGTTTTAGGTGGGGACATTGCTAACTAGGACACTGGAATTTGATTCAGATGTAATTGGAAGAAAATTGTGAGCTGTCCTCCGGATCTGCATCAGAAGGCAGAGAAAGAAAAGAACTGACTGCTAAGCACAGGGGGTAGCTCTAATATGTGGCTGCTCCACTCTGTCACTTCTGGAACAGTACACAGCCAATGTGAAATCCCAAAGTGCCACCCAGCGGCACACAGGAACACTGCTGAAGAAATGTATTCTATAGTGAGGAATCTGTGAAGCATTCACCAGAAACTAGAATTTGGGAAGAGAGTGGAGATCATATACAATTTGCTGCAATGAGCAAGACCTCCATTAAGGGGCTCTGACTAAGAAGACCACGATGGGCAGTCAACCAGGAGGCATCGGTGCATACATCCAAAGTTGTTATGGGGAATAGCATAAAACTACTGGCATGGAATATTCAAATCTTAACACTCAATCAAGCAATGTTGCATATCCATAGGAAAGAAGCATGTTTGTACTAGGCTTACTGGATGCTTGAGGTTTGCCTTCCGAGTTTTTGATATACTGCTGACATTGATTTCCCGCTAACTACAAAGATGTAGCTAAAGGACATGAATTATACGCTGAACGGAGAGTGGGACACACATACACAGCAGAAATACATCTAATAAATACTCAGGGAAGCAATGACCAAAGTTATGAAGAGGGTAGGTCTAGCATTGTAATAGTTATTATCTACAGATAGGTCCTAAGTATTAAAACAGATGTGAGGGTACACTGCTTGGAACCTGTCAAACCACTCCAGGTTAGATGTGTCCAATACCTGCAGTAAAACACAGACCTCACATGTGAACCTGGAGGTTGCTTTTGGAAGCACTGCAAGACCTGGGATGTAGAAAAGACCTATATTGGACACAGCAGCCTTCTGAGAAAATGATAGTTCAATTCTTTACAGAGGCTTGGATTGGGAAACTGAATGGAGTGTGTATGGGTAAAGTATGCAAAGTCAGAGCTGAAATGGAAAAGTTAGATAACTGGCAAACAAGATGAAGAAGCTGGATGCAGCGGCACTCACTAATCCGTAAAAAGGACGTAATCGGGCAATGAAGAGAAGCAAGGTGGGAGAAATTTATGTTCAACACAAGAAATTCACTCACACACAAACACTACATCGGTATTAAAAATCATGGAGACTACTGGCATGGCTTGCTGGAAGGGAAGAGTTACAGATGAATTTGCTTACGCTGTGTAATGACAAGGGGAGTAGGTAATCTCTCGGCAACAATCAACTGGGTCTTTGAAAACTATTTTAAGTATTTGCCCTCCTAGCCACATCTGCATTCACATGTAGAAGTGCTAGACTTCAACTTCAAAACATTGATTACACATACGCAAGAAGAAAGAGAATATTTAGAAGTGCTATTTCACAGGGAGGATTTGATGAGATCTATCCAGAGAGGTAGACATCTGGGCTGCGACAGCTTTTCGGCAGAATTTTACATAACCTACTCAGAAACGGTAGAGAATAGGCTCCCAGAGATTTATGCAGAGGCCAGACAAAGAGTAATACCGAATGCTTCTATGAGGGTAGAGATCCTTTGAATCATAATTCATATGCACCTGTCAATGATGAGCAATACTCAGTAAAGCACTTACGGGCAGACTCAAGAGGCTTATCAGAAGTTTGATGCACCAACATCGCGAAGGGGCAACATCTTAAGTTTTTGAGGTAATTATAATCATGTAATGGGAACATGTGGAAGCTGTACTTGACATTCAGTACTACCAGCAAAAGTATAAAACAGCATTATTACAGTAAAATAATTTGAAACCAAACGTCATTAGATGGATTGAGCTCCTCTACACTGCACCTCCTAACAATGGGCAGGATGGAAGATATCAGATAGCTGGGGGTTAAGAAAAGTACCAGCTAAGGATCTGCCCTTTCCTCCCTCCTAGTTTCATTAGTAAAGGAACCACTAGTGAGTAAACTTAGACAGAACTTGTCAGACTGGGGTATACATGTGGAGATAAGCACGCATGACTTTTTCCTGTATGCAGAGGATATGTTGATCTAGTTATAAGAAAAGAAGCTCTAGCTGCCCTCCCTTCTAAAGGAGCTAGATAATTTTGTGAAGCTGACAAGTCGCTAAACAAATTAACTGATGCTAGTCCATTTTGTTCACTTTTGGAGGCAATGGTGAAAAGAGAAATGAAAGCTCTACCAGATCCGAGTACGAGAAGTGAGGTTCACAAAAATATTTGCTCGGGCGTACCGAATACTCAGAAAAGAATGCATGTGATTTAATATAATGTGGTTAGCGAGTAATAGTATTGAAAAAAATGTGATCCCATCCTGGAGTAGGCTCTGCCTCTTGGTTATGGGAATGGTTGCTCTGGTGAAAATGATCATGTTTCCCAGTTGTCCCCAAGTGATTTAATGTGTCTCACACAAACCTGTTGAGTTTCACTTAAATATTCCTCAAACGTCTACCTGTCCACCAATTCCTCAAAGCATTATTTCTGACAAAAATAAAAAATAGGTTTGCAGTTTTTCCATTTAGCTTCCTGCGAAGAACCACTAACAACTTAATTGCAAGCCTGCTTATTTATTGCCCATAATTTGAAAACCTATTCAGTTTATTAGAGTTTTCTTCAAATGTTCCTAGAAACAATAGCCTTGTGCTTGGTCTTTAAATTTAGATTTTCTAATTCGAGTTTGAACTAAGCTGCATCTGCGCTCTTGCAGAAACCAGCACCAAAAGAAAGGAGTCTTTCTCATAGAAGTCTTAAATACATTCCAATTTATCTCTGCACTAGCTTCAACGTCCTACATCTGGGTTGATTAAAAAAAAGAAAAAATGATTTCACGTTATTTTACCAGTGGTATCACCACAAAATATTTTATACATTACTCACCAAACCTTTATGTCTTTCCTAGGACTTTATTTCCAAATTACCTAGCAAAGGGGGAGTAATCTGATAAAGAGGATTCCACATTCCACACTGCCCCATCAGTCTGGGAATGTGACTTTTTAGCATGATAGTAGAAAGAGAAGTGTTTTCCCTTGGTTCCAACTGTGCCCAAGTCAAATTTAGGGATGCCATACCATTCACGACCACTGGCAGTACGGTATTATTTAACAAAGTGAAATGACAAGGGTATGTCAGAGTCCCTTACCAAACTGAGATCTTCACAGACTACAAGCTACCATTTTGCAAGAGAGTCTACATGTTGACAAAAATCAACACATGTTAAAAGCCACCATGAACATATAGTCAGAGAATTCTCAATTGAGAAAAGGATCTTGCAAAATCGTCTACAATCAAGTCTTGATGCCTGGGAGAAAGAATGGCAACACCAATCTTCTCTTCCTAGAAGATGAGAAATAGAAATCAGAAGATCAAAAATTCTGGTTTAAAAATATGCCTGTTGGACAATTAAGCTCTGTTCTTTCCTTTTTACCATGCAAGACTTGGTGAAAATCCCAAATGTCACTGTATAAGCTACAAAGCTAGAATACGTTAATCACCGTACATTGAAAAGGTCACAAATCTACATAATTACGCAAAGTAGCACATAACCTTTGAAATGTTTAGGACAAATTTATCTATCATCCAGTAATATGTTTACATCTTGCATCAAGCAAAATTGTAAAGTGGAACAAATGCTGCATCACATCCTAGAAGACATTTACATTCATAATTGAGGGCTCAGGCAGCTGTAGGTTGAGACAAGGCTCATGTTTGCCAGAAAGGCACTACTGCATATTGATTCATCTCAATTTCTAAATGCTCTGACAAGACACATCAGCATATGTGAGACTTTAGAAAGTGATAATTATATTTGTTTATTGAATGTTTAGATCATTTATTAATTTGTTTAGGCCATAAGAAAGAGAACTCCCTACCTCTTAACCTAAGATGCTGCCCCAACATCCTATCATTCAGGAAAGGCATCAAGACTTAACTCTTCAAATATTATTTCTGTGATGATTAAACAAGCTTCTCGATCCACACACACCACCTTCAATGCCGCCCCCTCAAGTGTTCTCCTACTGTCATACCCGTGGCCACATGACTTGTATTCACTGGTTTAATTTTGTTGATGACCTCACCTTGTTCCATCCTACTGTACGCTCTCACCCAGCATCTCTCCCCTTCTTGTTTCTTGTGTTCTTCAATATGCTCACTCATGTAAAACCTTTTGTAAAGCACCTTAATATTGGTCTGGTGACAAGGTGCTATATGAAAATCTCAAATAAAATAAAAAATACAATAGCAAACATATCACTTTGAAAAAGAGTGATTATTGCTGACCTAAACCCTGATGTAGGCAATTTGGAACTAGGGAGTGCATCCAAACATAAGCACATTACAGACATTTGCTAACAGGGAAGACAGAAGGAGGCATAATTATTGCAGGAATAAAATGAGTGAGCGACAGCACTCCCTTACCACTCTCCAACCAAAAGTGCCCACTCCAAGAACCATCATTTGTGAAAACACAGTTGCAAAAGTGATTTTAGGAAAAATATCTAAACGTCTTATGGTGAGGTACATCAGTATGTGGCTCTCACCTTTGTGAGGCTCCAGGAGCCATGGCTTGCAGCCCTGTGCAAATCCGTTGCTTTGGTAGATAAACTCTTCTTTGCCTCGGATGAAGCCACCAATCTGTGCACTCTAACAGACTCCCCAATGCCATTCGGGCTCTAAAAAGAAAACAGAAAAGTCTCCATCTTTAAGCCCTGCTTATGTTAAGCACATCATAATGGCAGCTAATGAGAGAACAAATGACATTTTCAGTAAATGTGTTCATGTATACATTATGAAAGAAAAGATGCAAACCACAACGTTAAAATACTAAATCACACTTTTAGTACTGCCGCTATCATACATTTCTATTGAGACCATGTCTCAGCGACTCACGTGTGACCTCAATCCCATGAAATAATGTGATTAATTAAGCAAAAAGAAAATCAGACAATTAAGGGTAAGAATATCAAAGGCACTGGCAGGCCGGATGTCTACTCTGAGAGTTCATAACCAGCAGACTGCCACCAAAAGACCTACACCATGCTCTTGTGTATGATCATAATATAAATTGTATCATGGCCTTAAGTGAGACTGCAGTTTATTGACCAGGTGGTTATGACCAGTCATACTCTTGCTTTACCACCCACACTGTCCCAAAGGTTATTTTTGGAGTACGATTTTAAGATTGGCTTAGTATACAGCCTAAGGATCTTCCATTATTTCATTATTTTATTACATTGGTTCAAATAAACAACAATCACATAGTTCAGTTTCAAAAAGAGTATAGCAACTTTAACCCCACAAGAACAGCAATAACTGAGGAAACTACACTGGAGGTGATATTTATAAAACCACATGCTGTCATACAGACTGCCTTTCAATAGTCAGGTCACGATCACTGGGATGTCCAGAACCATAATGTATCTCACTGTAGAGCCACAAAAGCCCTGCATGTGTGAAGAAAGTTAACTGTAATAGATGGCACAGACAGAGTGCGTAAAAAACATCCATTACATGGCGACTCAGAGAGAAGCAGAGAGGGGGCAAGGAAGCCAGACTTTACGAAAGCTGGGACACTATTGGGCTCTCAATCTCTGGGCAGGAGGCAGAGCAGGGTTGGTGTAATCACCTGTGATAGTCACACAAGACAAATGAGTATCGAACTGATAGTATAAAAACAAACTGTGAAAGATGACACATGTCATCTTCAGCAATTTTGACTAACATTACTGACGGCCACTTCCAATTTTTAGTTTCCTGTTTGGTACCAAGATTAAGTGCTAACATTTATTCACATTTTTGGCTAACTTCTCGTATCTGTTTTTTGCTTTTAGGTTTTACTTTCTCCATGTCTCAGTATGGGATTCTTGTGACTGCTGTAAAAAGCCAACAGCACAAGAGACATGAAAAAGAAAAAATTACAACACTTGATTTCTTCCCACAAGATTTGGTGGCAGTTCTGACTCAAGTTCTGCTTCGGCAACACAGCCTTAGATCAGTTATTGATTGTAGGTCTCAAATCACATCCGATTTTAGGCAGTACTCTAAGTCAAGTGAGAGAGGTTAATGGAGGCTCTTAATTCCAACATACTTGCTAGATCAACAGAGGGAGAATGCAAACTAAAACCTTTAATATTTCCTAAGGCTAATAACGCACCAACTGGTTGAATAAGCCACAATCCTAGCAGTTGCTGAATTTGCAGACAAGAATGGATTTTATTTTTTACTTTTTGGAACTAACTCTAAACTGACTACTGTTAGATATGTCCCTAGCCTTTCAAGAGGATTTGCTAAAATCACTTACGGAGGAACTTATGAGTGTTAAGCCTGCTTCTGATGTTTTATATCTGTGATCTGACCCCCAGATAGTTGGGCCGTGGATTGAAAATGTACTATACCCATTATTTAGTGCAGTAAATGAGTAATAAGTACTAACTGTAGAACTCCTTATGAACCCGAACTGCCTGCCATTAAAATATACACGGCCTAACTTAAAAATCAGGAAGGGTTTCCAACTAATTAAAGACAAAACTAAGTTCTGGCAACGGCTAATTGAGCTCTAGTCACACTGACTTCTTTCTTCAGTTTGTATCTGCAACGCTGCACTCAATTAAGATATCATCAAGGACTATCACTACTAAGATCGCTTTTGGACACTATGGGTTGTTTATGAATGTCAAGGAAGAATGTTCTGGCAACCTGTCTGGGGGACACTGGTGCACTCCGATGTATCAGGCTTTATGTTATGAACAAGTACCAGGATGAAAAAGAGGATATACCTCGTGATGTAAAACAAGTAGCATTAGTTACTTGATACAAGAAGGACATTTGACTCTCGGATGGCTCTGCCTGTCTGAGGTCCTCAAACAAATGGGGTTCAGTCCAAAAGACATTGCATGGCTCAAACTATTATACAGAGACCCAGAGGCTAGAATCAAAGTAAATGGTGTAACTTATAAGGGCTTTTCACTGGGAAAATGGATGAGGTAGTGTTGCACAATTTCTCCTATAGATTTTGCCTTAGCATGGGAACCCTTGTGTGGAAAATGGATTTCTTCACTTGGTGTGAGGGCTCCATTTTGTTTAACCTTTAACTCCATTCTGTATATGTTACGAGCAAAACTGTATGCCTTCAGCAGCTGTGCTTTTTTAGTTTCTTAAAATGTACTGGTTTCTCAGAAATGTTTTTGAAACTTTGCAGATGGCTTAACTGCCCCTTTTGTTCTCAGAAATGTTATTTTGTGCTTCAACATCCTGTTGTTGTGGTTCAACGGGGTCACAGGAAACGCTTCTTTGAACATGTTTGGAAGTTATGACACGTGTATGGTGTGGTAGAGCGGGTACTGCAATAAAGACATATGGGGGGGTGAGAAGAGTTAGTTTCACTTGGTCATGGACACTTTCTGGGTGTGACCAGCTGCAGCAAAATAAAATGCTATCTTGAAGCCTACTCTTACTCCTTGTATTCTATATGGTGGACATCAGCCTCCTACAAAAAGAGGTTTGTGTATTTACTTCACAAATTTGGAGGCACTGCTAAGATCCTCCTGGAGAGAAATTCAAAAGAGTAAAAGGCTGTGTGTGACAGGGGAAGGAGACCAGAGACCGCGGATCGTGGGCCCCTGCTCAAGGACAGGTTTCTTGCAGCTGCCATCTAACGTCGCCAATTTCCATCCCCTGTAAAGAATTTCTCCCACTGAGGCCCGTAGGAGGCCGAGGAGACATTTGACCTCAAGAATACGAGGATCCGGACCTGACCTATTTGGTGAGACTGTTCTATGTCACTTGTAAACCTGTATCCTGGTATTGACGTCATATTGATCTTGGTACTTGTTTGTGACCTTCTCATAGGTAAATTCCACATTTAGGACAACCATGCGTAACCTCAAGAAATGCATTTCTAAATGTTCTTGTCGGGACCCCTTGCCTGGACGAGTCTATACCCGTGCCAGCTGAAGGTAGTCTAGCCTGGATAGCAATGAAAAAATATGGTGTGGGCCCGACCCTCTGGGATCCAATTTGGCACAAATATACGAAGAAAGAGGGGGATAGACAGTGGCCATTAAATGGATCCTTTGACGATGACAACATTTTTTACAACAGACATTATTTAAGAAAAAATGTTAGACAGGAATGTGGGACAGTTATCAGACCTGGTAAAAAGAGGCTAGAAAATGGGCCATGAAAGAGGCCAGGGAATATGAAAAAGAAAAACAAAAACCGCCAGCCTTGAAATTGAAAGAATATACTGACGCTAAAAAAAGAGTCAAACATTGAAGAGGGAGACAGGGAACTTAGAATGACTATACATAAAATGTATCCCTCTCTGTCAGAGTAAGACATACGACATAAGACTGCACAGGATGAATTGTTGGAAAATCTTTTGGAAAATCCTCCACCTTATGTTCCCATCCAACCCAATGCTCAAAGTGCAAAATCTTAACGTTAATATCCGTAATCCCGCTCCTCATATCGCTATTCCTCCTCCCCCTGGATCTGCCCCTAATGTCCCCAGTGTTGGCAATCAGGTTCTTGGCCCTCAAATACTTAATCGGGCCCAGACTATAAATATTCTTCTTAACTCAGTCCACATGCAAACCACACAAAATGCTGCTATAACAAACACTACTATGGGAGGAATACCTCAATTGAATAGTACTCAAAGTATAATGGTGACTCCACAGATTCATTCTAACATGCAACGAGGAACTGTTTCTTATAACTCACAACAGTCACCATACATTAGTACCCATATTAGATCTAAGAAATACAAGAAGGGACACAGGCCATCCTCTGTAGGACACACTTCAGACACCACTCCATGTAGTGTTCGGAAGAACCCCACGGTGACGTTCACTCGCATTAGTTTGCAGGATGGTCTCCTCTCTGAAGGAGAAAGACTAAGTATATCCCGAACAACTGATGCGGCCCTACCGGTTACTGTAAACAGGTGGATGACTGATGCTCCATACAGTATACAAATTCAGCCATCACTTTACATTAATTTAAAAACGATTTTCAGCAATATTGTCTTTTGGACTTGATGGCTAAATCGATCAAGAAAGAATGTTCTGAAAATGGTATAGATGTACAAACTACCATACGCCATGCCCAATATCATGCTGGCACACTTAACGTGGCCCCTATTGACAAAATAAAGGCAGTCAAGGGGCTGTTAGACACTGCACGACTACTAGATTAACTTCTTAAAGCGTATGGGTATGATGATAGTCTAGATAACATAACACACCCGAGACCCATGAGAGAGATGCAACCTAGTCCTGATCCCCTCAATCCAAATGCGTTTGTTTCACAATATTTACATACTCCCTGGCAAAGATCTGAACTTCTTTACATAAGAAAGGGCCTTTCCAACTATAGAAAAAATCCATCCAAACTTTATGAGAAACTTGAAGCTGCTAGCAAATTATGTGTCATGACATTTAAGGATATTGAAATGTTTTTTGGCACTCTTTTACCTATCTCGATATGGAGACAAATAAGGGATGTAGATAATATGGCAAGGTACACTGATACTTGGAATGTGTTAGAGGGGAATGACGCCACCTGAGCGGCTGGTGACCTCCCTTCTCAGCGCCTTCGCAACTTGTCTGACTGCATCATACAACACCTCCAAACACTCATACCTAGAAACAATGTAGATTGGGACAAAATAACAGCTTGTAAACAGAAAAATGAAGAAGAAATATCTGATTGCTTTACTAGGTTTAAGGAAGTGTGTTGTGACCATAGTGGACAAGACATTAATACAAATTCATTAATAACATGCAAAAGGACCCCTGTGACTCTACTAAAAATACTGAAAGTACATGGCCCCCTAAGAGCCCCTCGGAACTCCTAGTTATGGCCACATATTATGAAAATGTATTAAAAAACAAAAAAGAGGTCTGTGGTGAGAAAATGAAGGATTTGAAAACAAAAGTGTTAATGCAACAGACTTTCCATAATCAGGCCAAAGGTACAGGGCAGATGCAGAGGACAAGAGGACGTGGATGGTGGGTTGGCAGCGGGCAAACAAATACACCTGCGCAACAGGGAATGAGAGTCATAGGATATAATCCCTCTGCATATTGCAAGAAAGAAGGGCATTGGAAAGACAATTGTCCAGAACTACTAAATTCTGGCCAAGGAATGTAGAGAGGGATGGGAAATAGAAGAACGCAGGGAGGAAGAGGTGGGCCATCTAGACAATATTTTGGTGCACATTCTCAACAACAGATGTGAACTAATCACTTTGACACAGCACACATGGACAGCTCATATGTGGTAGAAGACCAAGTCGACAATATGGACTAGGGATGCTCACGAGAGGTTGAGATTGGCAATTCCAGTAGATCAGCGGGGACCGTGTGTAGAAATGCAGGGGAGTGTGGTAAAGAGCAGCCTTTTTTGTTAGACACTGGAGCTACCCGCACCTCCGATATCCACAGCCATCTTCCTGGGGCTCCCCTTTCTGGGTCTATTAACACTTAACTTGGATTTGCTGGAATGCCCGTACAAAGCCCCATATCAAAGCCTTTGGATGTTACTATTGGACTTTACAGTTTCCCCCATTCATTCATTCTCACTGAAGCCTGTGACGAAAAGTTGTTAGGGTTGGATTTGTTAAAGAAAGTGCATGCTCATATTTATTGTTCCCCTGATGGAGTATATGTGACAATTGTTAATCCTTCCACTTCAAAGAGTTACCCTGTTCTTTCCGCATCTAATTACCCCAACAGTTGTCACATATAGATCCATGTCTTTAGGCCAAAAGGAACCAATAAGGATACGCGTTAAAGAAGGCACATCCTTACCCTGCATACCACAATACAAGTTATCCCCCGAAGTTGAGGAAATACTTTTTTCTGTAGTACAGGACCTCCTTGGTAAGGGTATTGTGAAGGAGAGTTATGGTGGTCCCTGTAAAAGCCCCATACTTCCCGTCATCAAGTAAAGTCCTACTGGACAACAGACAGAATAAAGCTTGGTTACTGACCTGTGCGCTATTAACAAGATAATAGTACCACAATTCCCAATTGTACCAAATGTCACTACACTGTTCAACACGGTCCCACCCACTGCCAAATATTTCTCTGTAATAGATTTAAAGAATGCTTTCTTTAGTATACCACCTGCGGAGGAAAGTCAATATTTATTCTCCTTCATCATAAGAAACAGATGTTTCAAGTTTTGTCGAGCTGCCCAGGGGTATACGGAGAGTCCGTAAATTTTTTCACAGGCTTTGAAAAACCAATTGGACACTTCAAAATTACCAGATGGCAATGTCCTTTTACAATACATTGATGATGCCCTCATTGCATGTGACACACTTGAACAATGGCAACAAGCCACACAAAAGTTATTGTCACATTTAGCTATACATGGACATAAGGTTTCTTTACTCAAGTTGCAATATTGTCAACAGGAGATATCCTACTTAGGGCACCTCCTGTCAAAGAGGGGTAGAAGACTAGACCCACAAAGAATATCAATAATTTGCAACTTACAACTCCCATAAACACAGAAAGATGTTCAAGGGTTTATAGGTAATACTTCATATTGCGGACAATGGATACCCAATTATTCCCTCATAGCGAAACCTTTGGTTGCCCTCACTCTCAAAGATGTACATGTACCAACCACTTGGAATGATGAAACTGAAACAGCGTTCTGTGAATTTAAAAAGGCTTTGTGTAATGCATCTGGGTTAGCCACCCCAGATTATCAAAAACCATTTACCCTACGTGTACATGAAAACAAAGGTTGCAGTCTTGCATTGTTGACACAATCACACAGAGACAAAAACAGACCATGTGCTTATTGTTTGTCCAGCTTAGACCCAGTAGCATGAGCATTGCCACGTTGTCTCAGGACTGTAGCAGCAGCGTCGGCAACAGTAAAACTGAGTGAAGGATATGTGCTTGGACATCCACTAACAGTGATGGTACCCCACATTGTAGATGTCCTATTGAATAAAACACAGACACAACATTTGACAAGGGGGTTTATGATATCTCATAGACACAAATATGTCATGGTGAACTCCTTGTAAGGTTGTTAAATGCTTTAATGTTACCTGAGAAATTGGCTTTGGAAAAATGTTCAGCTCACAAGAAAATTGAGAATGATGTAAGAAAAGGAAATCCATTTGAAGACAGGACAGCAAAAATTCTGCACAAGCTGAGTACAGTACCATGTATGTGACAGGGACAGCTAGATGGTTACCAGAAGTTGGCATGGTGAACCAGACAACAGAGCGTGTAAAGGATATTCAGGACACAGCTACTCCGGAGGAATTTGCTGAGTGGTACATTTGTGCCACCTTAGACAGTGAAGGATGTTGGCAGTGGCGGCCGGCATCTTTAGGAGGAAGGGTGGTGGGTGGGAAGCGCGCGCACACACACACACACACACACACACACACACACACACACACACACACACACACACACACACACACACACACACACACACACACACACACACACACACACACACACACACACACACACACACACACACACACACACACACACACACACACACACACACACACACACACACACACACACACACACACACACACACACACACACATTAACAACACTCATAACATTCAAACATGCACGCACGCACCTACCATTCGTTTTAAAACATCACACACACACACAGTTACCTTCAGCCTCAAGGTCCCAGGAGGGTTGGGACTGCTGCCTTCCGTCATTGGCTGACCTAGATGACCCATTGTTTTTAGACTATTCTGTGCAGTTAACTTAACAATTGCATTCTATCCATGAACAGGTCAAAGAGGCACTGCCCAGGAGACTAGAGGGTTTGGACACTCCATCAAGCCAGGAGATGATATCTTTGTAAAGATTTCCGAAAGAAAAAGAGCCTTGAACCCAGGTGGAAGGGCCTCTTTCAAGTTCTCCTGGCCACCCAAACCACTGTGAAGTGTAACGGAAAGAAAAACTGGATTCATGCATCACATGTGAAAAAGTGCCCTTTGCCTTTACCCTATGACCAGTGGGTATTAGACAATTGTCCGGACACTGAGACTGAGAACATTCCATACCAAGTTCCTTTTGAGAATGGAGAAGTGATTTTAAATGGTGAAATAAGGACGCCTGAGGAACACGCTGACAGATCTACTTCTCCCCCTGAACTCTTTGATTCTGAGATATGTGGACCTGGATACGATTTGAGGAACAGGGTATGGATGAACTATTAAGAGACTAAAAGGAAGAAACAGTCCCAGGAGGGACTTCACCCAATGCCGGTGGTCAAGACCGCCAAATGTCCGGACCAGTACTTAAGCTTGCCAGTGAGGCTTGGAAGTAAAGGACACTGGGGATTATTATATCTTCTGTCTGTTAGAACAGATAAGGAAAATTGCTAGGTATGACAATATCCTGGAGGAGAAAAAGGAAAGACAGGGTATCGTAATATTTGCTGTATTACTTTTTGTTTATGCACATTGGTGGCATTTCTATTGCTTGAATGGTACGTTCCCATACATAACGTTCTTCCCACCACTGTTCCCCCTCCAGAACATCACTTTATAACCTTAGAACCCCACAAAGAGGCCCACAGAATAAATTATATGAATAATACCTTCATTAAAATATTGGGAGCAGCCCAGCAGGCCTTTAACAAGTAGGGCTGTTACATTTGTGGTCTGTTGCCTCATTCTACAGATACTAAAAGCCCATTAGTTCCTATATCTTTTACAAGAAATGGATCGTGTAGAGCTTATTATGAACTATCCAAAATGGTCACTTCAGAGGGGAAAAAAGAGATACTAATTGGACACGCCCCCTATTAGATGCCATACACAGAATATGCTGAGCCTATAACAATACACACAATGGTACCGCCCTGGAAATGGAAGTCCAACAAAAGTCTGACTGGTGGAGTATAAACAACACAATATGACAAATGCAAAGAAACTATCTATACCCCTACTCCCTGTAAAGGGTAGGCTATATATCCGTGCCCATGGCACTTGTCTTATTAGTGACAGTGATTGCTCAACGGTGATAACGTTAAATTGTACCAAATGTCCCTTGCTTGTACCGTCCAAAAATACATACTTTATATGTGGATTAAGTGCCTATACCTGGCTGCCAAAAAATTTGGTTAGGCACTTGTTTTATTGCTTTCTTGTTACCTCCTGTTTACCCTGACCCACCAAATTACAATATAGAGCATCAATTGCAGAAAAGAGAGGTAGATCAAAGGGACACTGAAGGGGAGGTAACTAAGGATTTATTTTTGGGTCTATTCTTTACAGTTGATGAAGGTCTCGCTAGTAGAGACATAAGAAGACTTACGCGAGTGGTTGAGGCTGTCATAAATGAGACTGCAGGAGCCCTGGCTAACATACCTGTTGAAATGCAAGCCAATAGATTAATGACTTCAAAATAGGATTGTTTTTGACATCATCCTGGCTGACTGTGGTGGTGTATGCCGGATCATAGGTTCTTCCTGCGGTCTATATATACTGCATAACGCTACCTCAGTACAATTGACCATAAAAAATTTGAACAGAATAGCTGCTGAGATACACCAGGAGACAGGCACCTGGTCCTTTTCAGGATGGTTATGGGGCCTACTTGCCACATGGGGATAGAAAATTGTTATTGTATTGCTTATAGTTGCTGGTGGAATATTGGGATTTTGTTTTTGTATCAATTGCTTGCCTATGATATGTTCCATGTGCGCATCTGCTTGTCGACCACCTGAAAGACAATACATGTTAAGAGACGTAGGCTTTAAGGAAATGTGTGGGACTGAATTGTAGACAAAATGTTCGCCTCACGGCAAAAAGGGCGGTTTGTGGAAAATTGACTTCTTAACTTGCCATGAGGGCTCCATTTTGTCTAACCTTTAACTCCATTCTGTATATGTTATGAGCAAAGTTGTAAGCCTTTAGCAGCTGTGCTTGTTTCGTTTCTTAAAAATGTACTGGTTTCTCAGAAATGTTTTCGAAACTTTGTAGATGGCTTAACCGCCCCTAATGTTATTTTGTGCTTGAACATCCTGTTCTTGTGGTTCAACGGTGTCACAGGAAACGCTTGTTTGAACGTGTTCGGAATTTATGACACGTGAATGGTGTGGTAGAGTGGGTACTGCAAAAAAAAAAAAAAAAAGACATAAGGAGGGGAGAAAGGGGAGTTAGTTGCACTTGGCCAGAGAGAGTCATGGACACTCTTTGGGTGTGACCTGCGCAAGCGAAATAAAAAGCTATCTTTAAGCCTACTCCGAATCCTTGTATTCAATTGGGTGGACATCAGCCTCCTACAATAAGAGGCTTGTGAATTTACTTTACACTGACTTGCTGGGTCAGGTAACACTACTTAGTTAAGGAACTGAGATGGGCTGAGTGTATTTCATTATATGGTGAAGACGTAATTTTTATGTGGTGCAACATAAAATAACCTTACATAATCTTTTATACATTTCTGAAGTGATTGGGAAATATTCTGAATTCCGAATCAATTGTGAGAAATCAATGATATACTCTGGTTCAAATCCACCAATGTCCAGCAGAGGTAAAGAGTAACTCAACGGGGATTTAAATATCTGGGAATTTACATAACGAGATCTAGATGATTTTTTTAGCCATAATTTGTATTGTTTACTAAAAAGATTCAGGAAAGAGCTAAAATGCTGAAGAAAATTACTGCTTTCATTATTAGGCAGATTTTCGCTATTTAAAATGGTGTCATTGCGGAAGTTCCTATAGACTCTTCAGAGTACATCTACCTGGTTCTGGAGTGACTTTTTCCAGAAATTAGAAAAGGCAAATAGCCTACATTCTATGGAATGGGAGTTCGCCACGCATAGCACTATAGAAGCTTGTCAGACATT
Source organism: Pleurodeles waltl (assembly GCF_031143425.1). Classification (NCBI taxonomy): domain Eukaryota; kingdom Metazoa; phylum Chordata; class Amphibia; order Caudata; family Salamandridae; genus Pleurodeles; species Pleurodeles waltl. Next base: position 702,385,340 of record NC_090437.1, read on the forward strand.
GTGCTCCCTGACGTCCATGCAGACTACTGAGCCACACAACTCGACGTGATTAAGGGATGGACCCTTGCGTCTAGGGAGGAACCCTTCCTAAGGATTTATAGGGATGCATTTGGATCTCAAGATTATACAGCTGCAATATATGGGAAGAGAAATAAGGAGATTATCGATGGGTACTGACTCAGTAGCGAGGGCCAGGAGGGCAGCAACTAAGTATGTGCAATGGGAGGGAGCTGTGAACAGAGAAACCCCCTATGGGAAAGTGATTTTTTTTGTGGGAAGTGAGCAGCCTTAAATGATTTCAGAAATGGGATCTAACAGGAATAAGCAAATTGGGAGACATGTGAGGCCAAACACAAATGAAATCCCTAGAGCCATCTACGTCTGAATACAAGATGGCAGACACAGAGGTTCGAGTATATGCAATAAGCCATGCCATCACACCACATACTAGGAAAAATAAACAGAAGACAGCTTTCCACTGAAAGACAGAATCCTGGCAAAAGCAATTCCCAAGAAGGCAATATCCACAATATAGAAGAAAATAATTAGCAATGCATTAAATGTATTATATAAACTAACGGATCAGTGGAAAGTAAATTAAGGTGTTCTGGAAGCGGAAGAATGGATGAAAGCAACACCGGATCAAGATTGATAGAGGTTCGGCAAAATGAATACAGGTGAGTGCTTCAGAGGCCGTGGTCTCCTTCCACAATAGAGGAATGTTTTTTGATTGAGCCTCTTCTGGGAGGGAGTAAATGCAGATCTTGTAAAAAGTTAATAATAATGTTCATAATGGAACTTGGCGCAAAACTCTTTACACAGGGAATAAGAGATGAAGAAGCCCCACTGAAATATATGAAACTATTCAGTAATATGTTACTGATGAGGGGGAGGGGGGGAGGAGTGCCACCACTGCTAGAAGATTGGAAAAGAGACAAACTAGAGAAGCATTAACAAAAAAAATATGTATATGAGGGCAGAGGGTACCCTAACAAATTTTGACGAAATCTGGAGCTCATGGTTAACACATAGAGGATTGTGGTAAGGTACGCAACATGCTCAGTTCAGCAGTTACATCCAAGACAAGCATTTGCAATGCAATGTGCCTCACATTTGTTTGACTTAGAGCTATTAGCGTTGTAAAGCCCTAACTGGACTTTTCTTGCCACATAAATTGAAAACAAAAAGTAATACAGTTTTACATAAGCAAGCCGATTTAAAGAGCCACGCCATGAGCGTGAAGGAGCATACAAAAGGAAACAGAAGTTTACTTGCAGTCAAACTGATAAGCAGTTATGCAATTATCTATGTGACTGGGTCAATGTCATGCAAAGCGCTGTCCAGCGAGATCGCACTGTGTAGGAAATAAAAAGAAAAGAAAAAAGTAGTACAGAAGCCATGCGGAGGGCTAAACACCTGAAAAGGCATGACATATGCATGCCTTTCACAAATGAAATCAAGCCAATTTTAAAAGGCAAGCCCACAAACCAACGAAACTGATGGGCGTGACATGGGTGTGGTTAAAAGCCCACACAGAGATTACAATAGTGCCCGTAGCACTTGCGTGCTCAACCCTAAAGAAGGACACAGAAGGGACACCACCACTACCTTTTATGTACAGCATAACATGGGTTTTACTAAGTGACAAGTCACTAAGAATGTGAACTGGACATTTTTACAAATCAATAAAATTAAATAAAAAAAGAATTCCAAGGAAGAGGGAAGAAGGGTCAGTGACAGAGATGCCAAAGTAAACATCTGCTCTGTTACTACTATAGTACAAAGTATGCCATGGCTGTAGCACTGTATCTCTGTTGGTTGTCAGAGTGCCCTCCATTACAGTGAGTCCCTCACAGCCCGGCCTCTGGAAGTTTAAGTGATGACAAGTATAAGTTGTTCTGATGCATGTACATGACTATGTGGTGTGGCTTGCTTGGCAAAAGGGTTCTTGGTGGATTGATGTCTGAAGGATTACCAACCATCAATTTGGTTGTTTGGGGTAGATTTAAAATGCATGGGCTGTGGATGAATGATATTGATGTTTAGGGAATACAGACCAGAGCCAATACAAAACTGCTTCTGCAATTGTTAAGTAAGTAAAATGCCTCTTACTCCGAGATCTTGCTTTTAAATAATTTTAACAATACTCATTCATGAGAACCAAATATATAGCATGCAAGGGCTGCATTGGGTGAAAATAAGCTGCTCTTATATGTACAATTTGGTGATGATGAGTGATAAAGCTTGAGCAGGTCCTTGTGCCTCCTCCCCCTATGGCATTCTCCTGTTCAGCTTGCCCGCAGCCACCCTCTGCTGCCTTGGTTTGCGACTCTTTTTCTTTGCTTTTGCTAGTTTTCCTGCTACTTTTTCTCTCTTCTGCTCATTTTTCCGCTCCCTTTTCTCTCTTCTGCTTGTTCATTGCCCCTTAGCTTGCCTTTCTGCTCCTTCTTCTCTCTTACCCCCGTTTCCCCACCTTCTGCTGTTTCCCACCTTCCGCCTAACTGTGCCCGGCCTTCCCCCCCCAGGACCTACTTAATGAAGGCCACAGTCAAGCCTGTCTGTGCCTCTCCACACCCAGCGTCAGGATCCCTGGCCAGCCCACCATCCGCTGCTACACCACCAAGGAGCTCCTGGCCGTGGACCCCAGAACAACAGCTGCCACACATCCTTCCCGCAATCAACCAAAGAACCCTTCAGCTGCTGCCAATGCCACTTTTCATGCAACACAGGCCAGCTAACCTGCACTGAATCCTGCACCACTTCAGCCCAAAAGGCCACAAACACGGAATCACTCCAATGCATCCTGCTCAACGTCCGATCCCTCTGCAGACATGCCAAGGAAATCTGGGACACCATCACCACCCTCTCCCCTAACGTTGCCTTCATCACCAAAATGTGGCTCTCCTCGAACCCAGACATCGCCACCTCAACTCCTGACGGCTATAAGATGATACACCAAGACAGTCCCAACAAACTAGGAGGGGGCATTACCATCATCTTCAAAGAAACTATCCGTTGCACTGTCACCAATGATGACCCCATGCCTCTCATGGAACACCTCAACTTCCAACTACAGACCGACACCAAGACCACAATAAGAGGCACCCACATATACAGACACCCCCCAGGATCCCAATTGGCTTTTTGCGACACCATCTATAACCTCATCATACCACTAGCCATTGACTCCTATCACTACATCCTACGCGGCGACCTCAATTTACATGTCAAAGACCCCAACGACGCCAACTCCACCACACTCCTCAATAACCTAAACAACACTGGCCTCTCACAACTGGATGAACCCACACACAAAGCCAGTCACACACTCAACTCAATCTTCACTGCCAGCAACAGAATCAAATTCCGCCACATCACAGAACTCACCTGAACCGCCACACCATTGTCCACTTCACAATCTCCGACTCTCAGCTCATCATCCCCAAGCATCACAGCTTCTCCCACTGCAGCTGGAGCAAGGTAACAGAGACAAAATGGATACAGGCCCTCACAGCACCAGCCAACCCGAAGTGTCGTCAGACCCTGGCCAAGCCATCCAGAACATCTCTGTATGGATCACCAACTGCGCTGACAGATTCGCCCCATTGAAACCAGCAAAACAACAGCAAAACCTCAAAACATGCCAGCTGATACACCTCAGAGTCCAGAACCATCAAGTGCAACTGCTACCCACTCAAACGATGGCGTGCCACAAGGAACCCCTCCGACAGACCCGCTCATAAAGCAGCCCTCAGCAAGTACCACCTACGCATCAAGGAAGCCAAGAAAACAGCCATTATACCCTGCATTGACCCAGTGGCCAACCACACAACTCTTAAAAAAAAGAACTCTGCGACTCCCTCGCGGAATACTTCCACACCAAGATAACCTCCATCTACAACAATTTCGACCCCCAACTCACGTCTCAAAACTCCAACTACCTCAACCAACCAATGCACACCACCCAAACTATCACCACCTGGTCTTCGCTCACCACTTAGACCACTACAGCCATCATGTCTTCCATTCACTCGGGTGCACCCACCGATCCCTGTCCCCACTGACTCTACAGCCTCTGAAAAAAAAAATATATATAAATATTGACCGATTACCCTGCTCCCCTACCTGGCCAAAGTACTCAGGAAAGCCATCAACCAACAACTCACCGAACATCTGGAACAAAACCACCTACTTCAGGCCCCACAATCAGTACTGCGCGCCAACTACAGGCATGGCTGACCTTCCCCAAAGGCTTTTTGGAGGTGCCTGAAGCCATGCTATGAGTATCTGAGGGCTATATGGGGGTGTTGAAACACCAACCATGGATGCCTGATAGAAAGTTATGGGCCACAGAGTGTTATAACACGCTTGGAGAGCTCTTTACAAGTGACCAAGGGTGATATGAAGTTCTCGGACCCTGAACGTTGTCTGAAGGCCTCCAAGTGCCACTAGTTGTGTCTGAATGTAAGATGAAGATTGGTGACAGCAAGAGATGTCTCAAGGCACTGTCTCAGACATTTTGAGAGACTTTGATAGTCTGCCATGGTGTGTCTACAAGCCAACTATGGAACTCCAAGGGCCTAATGCTAGAGTATAAGGACCAGCTGTAGGTGTCAGACAACAGACTGAGGGTTTGTAAGGGCATGCTGGTGTTCTACATGATCATGCTGGAGGGTTCTGTGTGGATCCCAAGAGTCTCTGAGAGCAGACCTGGGGTGTTGAAGTAACAGTTGTGATGAATGAGGGAACGGTGACAGTCTCTGGTGATGTACAAAGGTCTGTAAGGACTAACTAAGTGTATCTAAAGGAAAATCAAAAGTATGCAAGTGGTGTCAAACTGACAAGGAAACTCCATAATTATTCTTCAGAGTTATATTTTTGCTTTACCGTCAAATACACAATTTCCTAAGTTTTGTCTCATAATCTGTAATTTCCTGTTTAGTAGTGGAGTCTGAGAGAGTGCGCTTCTGCAAACTAGAGGCCAGATGTAGGAAAAAGGGAAATTGCGACTTGCAATTTGCGAGTCTGTGCGACTAGCAAATTGCAACTCGCAATTTGCCATGCAGAAAGGCGTCTCAGACACCTTCTGCAACCCGCAATGGGGTCGCAAAGACCCACCTCATTAATATTAATGAGGTGGGTCGCAATTTGCGACCCCATTGCGAGTCTGGGCACACACGGGGATGGTGGCCTGCTGGAGACAGCAGACCACCATGTCCGTGACTGCATTTTAACCCCTTCCCCGCCACGGACGTAATGGTTACGTCCATGGCAGCGCCCGTGTGGCGCCATGGACGTAACCATTACGTCCAGGGACTGGCAGTCGGGGGAAGCGCTAGCGCTTCCCCCGAGGGCCGCCCCCCAACACCCCCAGGCCAGGGCTGAAAGGGGAATCCCTTCCCCTTTCACGCCCACCCCCCCCCGCCCCCCCCCCCATGACGTCAGCGCGCGATCGCGCGCTGATTTCATGGAAACGGGGAATGACGCGCTGGAAGCCATTTGCTTCCAGCGCGTCAAGGGAGAAGGTGAGTATTTCACCTTCGTGCGGGGTGGGGGTGCTCTCAGAGAGGCATCGAGGGAAAGGAAAGGGTTTTCCTTTCCCTCGATGTCTCTTTGAGCATTCCTGCTGCCCGATCGCGTAGGGGAGCGACCCCTTGGGCAAGGGTCGCTCCCCTTTGGGGGCACATGCTTTTTACGTCGTTTCTGCCCCCCCTGGGGGCAGATTGGCCCTATTTTTAGGCCGATCTGCCCCCAAGGGGGGCAGAAAGCCACTAGACACCAGGGATTTTATTGTTGCTGTGTATTTTTTGTGTTGGGGGGCGGCCCCTTGGGCAAGGGTCGCTCCCCTTTGGGGGCACATGTATTTTACGTCGTTTCTGCCCCCCCTGGGGGCAGATTGGCCCTATTTTTAGGCCGATCTGCCCCCAAGGGGGGCAGAAAGCCACTAGACACCAGGGATTTTATTGTTGATTTGTATTTTTTGTGTTGGGGGGCGGCCCCTTGGGCAAGGGTCGCTCCCCTTTGGGGGCAAATGTATTTTACGTCGTTTCTGCCCCCCCTGGGGGCAGATTGGCCCTATTTTTAGGCCGATCTGCCCCCAAGGGGGGCAGAAAGCCACTAGACACCAGGGATTTTATTGTTGATGTGTATTTTTTGTGTTGGGGGGCGGCCCCTTGGGCAAGGGTCGCCCCCAGGGGCCCTCATGTATTTTTGGGCAGTTCTGCCCCCCTTGGGGGCAGAGAGGCCTATTTTTTTTAGGCCTTTCTGCCCCCAAGGGGGGCAGAATCCCAATAGCGCCAGAAATAGTATGTATGTATGTGTGCTTTGTGTTGGGGGGTGGCCCATTGGGCAAGGGTCGCTCCCCCCAGGGGCGCAATGTATTTATTGTCGTTTCTGCCCCCCTTGGGGGCAGATTGGCCCTATTTTTAGGCCGATCTGCCCCCAAGGGGGGCAGAAAGCCACTAGACACCAGGGATTTTATTGTTGATGTGTATTTTTTGTGTTGGGGGGCGGCCCCTTGGGCAAGGGTCGCCCCCAGGGGCCCTCATGTATTTTTGGGCAGTTCTGCTCCCCTTGGGGGCAGAGAGGCCTATTTTTTTTAGGCCTTTCTGCCCCCAAGGGGGGCAGAATCCCAATAGCGCCAGAAATAGTATGTATGTATGTGTGCTTTGTGTTGGGGGGTGGCCCCTTGGGCAAGGGTCGCTCCCCCCAGGGGCGCAATGTATTTATTGTCGTTTCTGCCCCCCTTGGGGGCAGATTGGCCCTATTTTTAGGCCGATCTGCCCCCAAGGGGGGCAGAAAGCCACTAGACACCAGGGATTTTATTGTTGATGTGTATTTTTTGTGTTGGGGGCGGCCCCTTGGGCAAGGGTCGCCCCCAGGGGCCCTCATGTATTTTTGGGCAGTTCTGCCCCCCTTGGGGGCAGAGAGGCCTATTTTTTTTAGGCCTTTCTGCCCCCAAGGGGGGCAGAATCCTAATAGCGCCAGAAATAGTATGTATGTATGTGTGCTTTGTGTTGGGGGGTGGCCCCTTGGGCAAGGGTCGCTCCCCCCAGGGGCGCAATGTATTTATTGTCGTTTCTGCCCCCCTTGGGGGCAGATTGGCCCTATTTTTAGGCCGATCTGCCCCCAAGGGGGGCAGAAAGCCACTAGACACCAGGGATTTTATTGTTGATTTTTATTTTTTGTGTTGGGGGGTGGCCCCTTGGGCAAGGGTCGCCCCCAGGGGCCCACATGTATTTTTGGGCAGTTCTGCCCCCCTAGGGGGCAGATATGCCTATTTTTTAGGCCTTTCTGTCCCCAAGGGGGGCAGAATCCCCATTGCGCCAGGGATACTATGTATGTGTGTGTGTGCTTTGTGTGGGGGTGTGGCACCTTGGGCAAGGGTCGCCCCCCCCCCCAAAGGGTGCAATGTAATCTGGGTGATTTCTGCCCCCTCCCCTTGGGGGTAGATTGGCCTATTTTTTTTTTAGGCCCATCTTCCCCCAAGCAGAGAAGACTAGACACGGGAAAATGAAAAAATGGTTAGTGGCGGAGTGTTTGTCAACTGGCGAAGTATTTACTTTTATGATAATAACAGTTTTTCTCCTTTTTGTTTTAGTTCAAAGCTTTTGCTGACTTTGCTGTGGCTTGTTGCAGTTTTGGCAGTAGTTGTCCTGCGGTTTGCGTAGTTGCATGTTTTAGGTAAGTAAATAAATTTACTCCAAGTGAGTATTGTTGCAATGCATGAATGACATGTTTGTAGGTGGTGTACTGAATGCAGGATTGTGTGTGAAATTGTCCTTAGAGTTATGCACAATGATTATTGTGTTGTCTTATGTCTAATTTGCTTTTTTTTTTCTCTTTTTAGTGGGATATCGTTGGTGATTGCTGTGGCTGTGCAGAGTAGTTGCTGGTGAGTCAAGCTTTTTCAGGCAAGTGAGCAGTATAGTTTTTGAGTTTATAATTCTTAGTGATAAACCTATACTTTGTTACTTATCTTACACAGTGCTGGTTGTTGGTGGTGTATTTGTCCAGTTAATTTTAGTAGGAAGGATCATGGCCAGCCGTAGGATGACCGCTCAGCAGGTTGTTAGTGTGCTTTTTGAGTCATCTTCTGACCATGAATATGAGACTGACTCTGCATCTGAGGCAGAGGAGGAAGTGCAGGATTCTGGAAGTGAATTTTCTGTCAGAGATGAATCATCTGATGATGAAGCCACTCTCAGTGCTGATGAAGGGCCTGTTTTAGAGGAGGACAGTGATGTGCCAATGGTGCAGGAGCCAGCGGCTGAAAGGCTTCCCATTGGAAGACCTGACGCATGGGTTGCACCAAACATGGAGCAGCCACAGTTGCCTGCGTTTACTGGTTTTCCAGGGTGTCGAGTTAATACGGAAAACTTTTTGCCCGTCAACTTTTTTGAGTGGTTTATGGACGATATATTTTTGGAAGAGATTGTTGAGCAGACTAATTTGTATGCAGAGCAGTTTTTGAGGGACAACGCTGCCAGACTTAGGCCACACTCTAGAGCTAGCCGGTGGATTCCCACAAATCTGGAAGAGTTGAAAAAGTTCTTGGGTTTAACTTTTTTGATGGGGCTGATAAGGAAGCCGTCGCTGTCTTCATATTGGTCTACTAGTCCCTTGATGGCAACTGCTATATTTCCTGCCATCATGAGTCGTAACCGGTATGAGCTTCTTCTTCGGATGTTGCATTTTGTAGATAATGCTTTAGCCTTGCCACGAGATCATCCTGATTCTGACCGTCTTTTTAAGATTAGACCTGTCCTTGATCATTTGGTAGATCGGTTTTCAGAGATCTATGTTCCAGGGAAAGAAATATCTGTAGATGAGTCTTTGGTCCTGTTCAAGGGTCGTTTGGTTTTTAGGCAGTACATTCCTAGCAAGAGGGCACGGTATGGAATTAAATTGTATATGCTGTCAGAAAGTAGTACAGGATATGTTTATAATTTCCGGGTCTACACTGGTAGGGATTCCAATATTGACCCCCCTGGTTGTCCTCCCACTTTTGGAGTTAGTGAGAAAATTGTGTGGGAACTTGGTAGACGACTGTTTAACAAAGGTCACCATTTATATGTAGATAACTTCTACACTGGAGTTCGGTTGTTCAAGGAGTTGTTCAGAGTGGACACTGTTGCTTGTGGCACAATCCGCTCTAATCGGAAAGGCTATCCAAAAGAGCTTGTCTGTAAAAAACTTGAGAAGGGACAGTGCAGTGCCTTGCGGAATGATGAGCTGCTAGCTCTGAAATTTGTAGACAAGAGGGATGTATACATGCTAAGCACCATCCATGATGAGAGTACTTCACCTGTGGCTGTTTGGGGTCAGGTTGCCGAAGTGCGCAAACCTGTGTGCATCTTAGACTATAATAAGCACATGGGTGGTGTTGATAGAGTAGATCAGAGGTTAGAACCCTACACTGCTGCTCGTAAGTCTTATGTGTGGTATAAGAAATTAGCGCTTCACTTGTTCCACTTGGCAACTTTTAATGCTTTTGTTGTGTTTAAGGATAGTTCTCCAGAGTCAAGGATGACATTTGTGAAATTTCAGGAGTCTATCATAGCTAGCCTTGTTGTGCTGGAACAGGCAAGAGTTCCTAGAGAAGCAGTGGTGGAGGATGTGGCTAGATTGAAAGATCGTCACTTTGCTGAGCACATTCCTCCCACGGCCAAAAAAAACTTTCCTGCTAAGAGATGTAGAGTCTGTGCTCGAAGAGGTATCAGGAAGGAGACTAGGATGTACTGCCCTGATTGTCCTTCAAAGCCTGGGCTGTGTGTGGGTGGCTGTTTCAGGAGCTACCACACACAGAAGAATTATTGGGAAATTCCGTGAGCGTAAACTGGTGTTTTATATTTTTATATGTTCGGTTTCACGGTTGGCATTAGTCATGTATTCAGTTAGAGCTTTTGTGTTTGTAGTTTTGTACTAATTTATGATTAGTGGTTTCTTTGTTGTTTAAAAACAAAAAAAAGGGGATGGCATGTGTAGAGTGGCGCTTGGCTGGCGGCGTGGGTGTGGTGGCGCTTGGCTGGCGGTGTGTGTGGGGTGGCGCTTGGCTGGCGGTGTGTGTGGGGTGGCGCTTGGCTGGCGGTGTGTGTGGGGTGGCGCTTGGCTGGCGGTGTGTGTGGGGTGGCGCTGGGCTGGCGGTGTGTGTGGGGTGGCGCTGGGCTGGCGGTGTGTGTGGGGTGGCGCTTGGCTGGTGGTGTGGGTGGGGTGGCGCTTGGCTGGCAGTGCCGGCCAAACGCCAGTCCACACACTCATCAGCTGGTGTGATTGCTGTATCAGGCATGTGGGCGTATGAAAGTGATGGGCCCTTGACTGGCGCTGTCTGTGGATGCGAGTCTTGTAATGTGCTGGGCCCGTGGCTGGCGGCGTGAATGGTCTAGTGCATGTCATGTATGAAAGGTGTGTGAATGGACTGTAAAGCGGTTGGTGCCTTGTCGTGGCTTTACAGCTCACGAGCTGTGAGTCATTGGTTCAGTTTTTTGGCCTTTCAGTTATTACCAGTGCATTTCACTTTTGTGAAATCTCTTGTTAATAAAATTTGATCTACTGAACCATCACTCACCCTCGTGCCAAATCCAACCAGTATGTGTGGTACAAATGACAAAACCTGCTCCGCTGTAATCAGGCGTCGCAGCACACTTGAGACACGCTAGGTGCCTCAGGTGGGACCCCGATGATGAAGCATGCCACCAACTTGGTTGGTGGGTGAGGGGTCTTCTTCACATAACCGAAGTGTGTTTCTTTTCACAATTTTAGTGTTTGGCACATCACGGACGTATGTGCACACATCAAAGTGATATATTCCAAAAATACCTGTGTTTGGGGGGGAGGGCCCACCTATGTTTTTGGTCCTGGGTGCGGCCGTCATGTAGGGAAACCTACAAAACCCAGAAACTTTTTAAAACTAGGCACCCCAAGGAGTCTAGGGAGGTGTGGCTTGTGTGGCTCCCCCAACATTTTCTTACCCAGACTCCTCTGTAAACCTCACAATTTGCATAAAAAAGCATATTTTCCTGATTTTTCTTAGTAGGATCACCGCTCCAGCACAAAATTCCTACTCCCCAGTTTTCCCCTCAGTCTCCCAAGTAAAATGACACCTCACTTATGTGGGTCCCCAAAGCAGAGTCCGTCTAAAGATGTATAAAAGAACATGCCCTTATAAACTTGCTGTGCTATCCCTTCTATCCCTTCAGGTTTTGGGCCTTATTATGTTGCAGGCACCTGGGCCACCCACACAAGTGAGGTATCATTTTTATCGGGAGACTTGGGGGAACGCTGGGTGGAAGGAAATTTGTGGCTCCTATCAGATTCCAGAACTTTCTGCCACAGAAATGTGAGGAACATGTGTTTTTTTAGCCAAATTTTGAGGTTTGCAAAGGATTCTGGGTAACAGAACCTGGTCCGAGCCCCGCAAGTCACCCCTCCTTGGATTCCCCTAGGTCTCTAGTTTTCAGAAATGCACTGGTTTGGTAGGTTTCCCTAGGCGCCGGGTGAGCTACAGGCCAAAATCCGCAGGTAGGCACTGTTTTCTCCCAAAATTGTGGATGTGTCCACGTTGCGCTTTGGGGTGTTTCCTGTCGCAGGCGCTAGGCCTACCCACGCAAGTGAGGTATCATTTTTATCGGGAGACTTGGGGGAACGCTGGGTGGAAGGAAATTTGTAGCTCCTCTCAGATTCCAGAACTTTCTGCCACAGAAATGTGAGGAACATGTGTTTTTTTAGCCAAATTTTGAGGTTTGCAAAGGATTCTGGGTAACAGAACCTGGTCCGAGCCCCGCAAGTCACCCCTCCTTGGATCCCCCTAGGTCTCTAGTTTTCAGAAATGCACAGGTTTGGTAGGTTTCCCTAGGTGGCGGCTGAGCTAGAGGCCAAAATCTACAGGTAGTCACTTTGCTAAAAACAGCTCTGTTTTCTGTGATATGTCCACGTTGTGTTTTGGGGCATATCCTGTCGCGGGCGCTAGGCCTACCCACACAAGTGAGGTATCATTTTTATCGGGAGACGTGGGGGAACGCTGGGTGGAAGGAAATTTGTGGCTCCTCTCAGATTCCAGAACTTTCTGCCACAGAAATGTGAGGAACATGTGTTTTTTTAGCCAAATTTTGAGGTTTGCAAAGGATTCTGGGTAACAGAACCTGGTCCGAGCCCCGCAAGTCACCCCTCCTTGGATCCCCCTAGGTCTCTAGTTTTCAGAAATGCACAGGTTTGGTAGGTTTCCCTAGGTGGCGGCTGAGCTAGAGGCCAAAATCTACAGGTAGTCACTTTGCTAAAAACAGCTCTGTTTTCTGTGATATGTCCACGTTCTGTTTTGGGGCATATCCTGTCGCGGGCGCTAGGCCTACCCACACAAGTGAGGTATCATTTTTATCGGGAGACGTGGGGGAACGCTGGGTGGAAGGAAATTTGTGGCTCCTCTCAGATTCCAGAACTTTCTGCCACAGAAATGTGAGGAACATGTGTTTTTTTAGCCAAATTTTGAGGTTTGGAAAGGATTCTGGGTAACAGAACCTGGTCCGAGCCCCGCAAGTCACCCCTCCTTGGATCCCCCTAGGTCTCTAGTTTTCAGAAATGCACAGGTTTGGTAGGTTTCCCTAGGTGGCGGCTGAGCTAGAGGCCAAAATCTACAGGTAGTCACTTTGCAAAAAACAGCTCTGTTTTCTGTAATATGTCCACGTTGTGTTTTGGGGCATATCCTGTCGCGGGCGCTAGGCCTACCCACACAAGTGAGGTATCATTTTTATCGGGAGACGTGGGGGAACGCTGGGTGGAAGGAAATTTGTGGCTCCTCTCAGATTCCAGAACTTTCTGCCACAGAAATGTGAGGAACATGTGTTTTTTTAGCCAAATTTTGAGGTTTGCAAAGGATTCTGGGTAACAGAACCTGGTCCGAGCCCCGCAAGTCACCCCTCCTTGGATCCCCCTAGGTCTCTAGTTTTCAGAAATGCACAGGTTTGGTAGGTTTCCCTAGGTGGCGGCTGAGCTAGAGGCCAAAATCTACAGGTAGTCACTTTGCTAAAAACAGCTCTGTTTTCTGTGATATGTCCACGTTGTGTTTTGGGGCATATCCTGTCGCGGGCGCTAGGCCTACCCACACAAGTGAGGTATCATTTTTATCGGGAGACGTGGGGGAACGCTGGGTGGAAGGAAATTTGTAGCTCCTCTCAGATTCCAGAACTTTCTGCCACAGAAATGTGAGGAACATGTGTTATTTTAGCCAAATTTTGAGGTTTGCAAAGGATTCTGGGTAACAGAACCTGGTCCGAGCCCCGCAAGTCACCCCTCCTTGGATTCCCCTAGGTCTCTAGTTTTCAGAAATGCACAGGTTTGGTAGGTTTCCCTAGGTGGCGGCTGAGCTAGAGGCCAAAATCTACAGGTAGGCACTTCGCAAAAAACACCTCTGTTTTTTTCCAAAATTTAGGATGTGTCCACGTTGCGCTTTGGGGTGTTTCCTGTCACCGGCGCTAGGCCTACCCACGCAAGTGAGGTATCATTTTTATCGGGAGACTTGGGGGAACGCTGGGTGGAAGGAAATTTGTAGCTCCTCTCAGATTCCAGAACTTTCTGCCACAGAAATGTGAGGGACATGTGTTTTTTTAGCCAAATTTTGAGGTTTGCAAAGGATTCTGGGTAACAGAACCTGGTCCGAGCCCCGCAAGTCACCCCTCCTTGGATCCCCCTAGGTCTCTAGTTTTCAGAAATGCACAGGTTTGGTAGGTTTCCCTAGGTGGCGGCTGAGCTAGAGGCCAAAATCTACAGGTAGTCACTTTGCTAAAAACAGCTCTGTTTTCTGTGATATGTCCACGTTGTGTTTTGGGGCATATCCTGTCGCGGGCGCTAGGCCTACCCACACAAGTGAGGTATCATTTTTATCGGGAGACGTGGGGGAACGCTGGGTGGAAGGAAATTTGTGGCTCCTCTCAGATTCCAGAACTTTCTGCCACAGAAATGTGAGGAACATGTGTTTTTTTAGCCAAATTTTGAGGTTTGCAAAGGATTCTGGGTAACAGAACCTGGTCCGAGCCCCGCAAGTCACCCCTCCTTGGATCCCCCTAGGTCTCTAGTTTTCAGAAATGCACAGGTTTGGTAGGTTTCCCTAGGTGGCGGCTGAGCTAGAGGCCAAAATCTACAGGTAGTCACTTTGCTAAAAACAGCTCTGTTTTCTGTGATATGTCCACGTTGTGTTTTGGGGCATATCCTGTCGCGGGCGCTAGGCCTACCCACACAAGTGAGGTATCATTTTTATCGGGAGACGTGGGGGAACGCTGGGTGGAAGGAAATTTGTAGCTCCTCTCAGATTCCAGAACTTTCTGCCACAGAAATGTGAGGAACATGTGTTTTTTTAGCCAAATTTTGAGGTTTGCAAAGGATTCTGGGTAACAGAACCTGGTCCGAGCCCCGCAAGTCACCCCTCCTTGGATCCCCCTAGGTCTCTAGTTTTCAGAAATGCACAGGTTTGGTAGGTTTCCCTAGGTGGCGCCTGAGCTAGAGGCCAAAATCTACAGGTAGTCACTTTGCTAAAAACAGCTCTGTTTTCTGTGATATGTCCACGTTGTGTTTTGGGGCATATCCTGTCGCGGGCGCTAGGCCTACCCACACAAGTGAGGTATCATTTTTATCGGGAGACTTGGGGGAACATAGAATAGCAAAACAAGTGTTATTGCCCCTTGTCTTTCTCTACATTTATTCCTTCCAAATATAGGGGTGTGTGTAAAAAAGACATCTATTTGAGAAATTCCATGTAATTCACGTGCTACTATGGTCACCCCGGAATTCAGAGATGTGCAAATAACCACTGCTCCTCAACACCTTATCTTGTGCCCTTTTTGGAAATGCAAAGGTTTTCTTGATAGCTATTTTTTACTCCTTATATTTCAGCAAATGAATTACTGTATACCCGGTATAGAATGAAAACGCACTGCAGGGTGCAGCTCATTTATTGGCTCTGGGTTCCTCGGGTTCTTGATGAACCTACAAACCCTATATATCCCCGCAACCAGAGGAGTCCAGCAGACATAACGGTATATTGCTTTCGATAATCTGACATTGCAGGGAAAAGTTACAGAGTAAAAAGTAGAGAAAAATTGATGTTTTTTTCACCTCAATTTCAATATTTTTCTTTTTCAGCTGTTATTTTCTGTAGGAAACCCTTGTAGGATCTACACAAATGACCCCTTGCTGAATTCAGAATTTTGTCTACTTTTCAGAAATGTTTAGGTTTCTGGGATCCAGCATTGGTTTCATGACCATTCCGGTCACTGACTGGAAGGAGGCTGAAAGCACAAAAAATTGCACAAATGGGGTATGCCCCAGTAAAATGCCAAAATTGTGTTGAAAAATTGGGTTTTCGGATTCAAGTCTGCCTGTTCCTGAAAGCTGGGAAGCTGCTGAGTTTAGCACCGCAAACCCTTTGTTGATGCCATTTTCAGGGGAAAAACCACAAGCCTTCTTCTGCAGCCCCTTTTTCCAATTTTTTTGAAAAAAACGAAATTTTCACTGTATTTTGGCCAATTTCTTGGCCTCCTTCAGGGGAACCCACAAAGTCTGGGTACCTTTAGAATCGCTAGGATGTTGGAAAAAAAGGACGCAAATTTGGCTTGGTTAGCTTATGTGGACAAAAAGTTATGAGGGCCTAAGCGCGAACTGCCCCAAATAGGCAAAAAAAGGCCTGGCACAGGAGGGGGAAAAGGCCTGGCAGCGAAGTGGTTAATAAAGCAGGTTTTTTTTTCTATCTGCAGCCCATTTTCCTTAAAGGAAAACAAGCTGCACTTAGAGAAAAAAAACGAAACCTTTTGTTTCGGTATTTTTCAGAGCAGGCAGTGGTCCATAGGACCACTGCCTGCTCTGAAAAATTTTTTTGTGATCATTCACAAAGGGGAACGGGTCCCATGGGGACCCCTTCCCGTTTCGAATGAGTTACCATCCACTTCAAGTGGAAGGTAACTGCGAGTTCATTTGCGACCGCTTTTGCGGTCGAAAATGAACTTGCATAGCGTAGCGAGTCGCAAATAGGAAGGGAACACCCCTTCCTATTTGCGAGTCGGAAACGCATTTTGTGAGTCGGATCCGACTCGCAAAAAGCATTTCTGCATCGCGGAGAGGCTTTTGCGCCTCGCAAAAGGCGTTTTTCGCAGTTTGCGAGTCGCAAAACCCTTCCTACATCTGGCCCTAATTGTCTAATTCAATTTCTGTAGTACATCCATTTACTTTTTTTTTCATAATCTGGGTAAATTATTTGTTTTACATTGGCTTTTCAGCTCGATATCCCACATTACACATGCAAACACTACCAATCTAGGGGGGAGATAATGCATTCTTTCATCTAAAAAAAAGTGCTATTTTAGCTTTCTCCCGCTTTACACTTCCTCAACTCTTAATACAAGTTGACTGGAAAGTTAAATCCCTCTTATTTAAGTCTCTGAGTCTACCAAGTATTCCAAAATAGAAGATTTTTTTTAGAAGAGGATTGATTACTTTGTAGTGAAGGTCTGACTGCTTTGATTTGGACAAAATCATTGTTCTCGTGTAGCAGTCACAACACTGCTTATGAAAGAGAACCAGAATGAGGATTGTGTATTGCTTTCTCCCAGACTCTATGGTGCAGGTTACTTCTGTTAGTTTGAGCATGGTTTCTTACCATTGGACAAAGTAGTAATGTTCCATAGTGCCGCATATTTTGAATGTGAGTATGTTTTATCTTGATAATCAGATTCATACATAAATTGTTTTGTATTGTAATGGCATTTATATAGCACTTACTACCCCTGACGACACACTGAAACACTTTACGCCACACAGCAAGCTCCTCTGGACCCCCAGGTTCGTGGTTAATGCAGTATTATTGGTTATTGTTGGCTACTGGGGTTAGTCTTGTTTGCCAAAGCTAGCCAACTCCACTGTCTTTGTGGTAAATGAAATTAATAGGAGTTTAACTTGAACATTCTTTTTTGAGGGTGAGATGGGGTATGAGCTGATGCACATGGTTGGAAGGATTAACAGATGAGCTAGAGAAGATTAGACTTTGGCAGGGGTATGACATTCAGTGGGAGTAGAAGGGGTTGTTTGTGATCTTGTAAATGATTTGTGGGCAATTTGACAAAGTACAGTAAGAGATTAAGACAAACATGCATGTGACAGAGAAGGTTGTGTTTAAAGACGGGGCATGCAGAAGATGGAAAGAAAGGAGAGGGCAATTTGGAAAAAAGGAGAAGTGACAATCACAATTTTTCATTAAAGGTCAGTGTTTCATGCCATACTTTAGGGATATGAAGGATCTGTTGAGATACCATGCAGTTTTAGAATACTAGACTGTAGAAAAAACAATATTATTTACCTATTAAGTTTATGTTACATTAGATATTTTTGAGAGGCACTAGAATCAAGCAGTTTATCCACCGCTAGGCTAGTGCTGCACCACTGTTTCAGCAAGGTTAAGTGATCAGATCAAGGGTTCAGGGCTGAAAAATCCATTTGATCAGGTTCAGCTATTTTTAATACTTACTGTTCCCAACAGGTGTTCTGTTCAGTTGAAAAGTGGAGGGGCAATAAAAGATGCCTTTAATTCTTGTTCTTATGTCACATTTGCTCTGTGTTCACAGACAGAGGTCAAAAGTCAGTTTTTCTTGCAATTAATTTTCCTTCTGACTGCAGAGTTCCAGGACTTTGTAAGGTGAACTATGTGACCTGCTGCTTGGAATGTAAAATAAAAGGATATAGGGTGTCAGGTTTTTCCTAACACACAACATTTAAATGACTAAGTCAACTGTGAAAACCTTTCAAAATACAATTCAGTACTTGTGAAAGCCCTTTTTTTATATTTCTGTGTGATGAATATATATTTTAATAGGATGAAAACAAATCAGAATACTTTACATGTTGATTTGCACAGGATATGTTTTCTGAAACCCATTTTTTACAGATTGTTAATACACTGTGCAGTTTTATCAGTAAAGCTGCAAGTTAGTGGAGAGGTTTTTGGACATTTCTTGGAAAGTTACTGTGTGTAGATGACAATATGTTTCCACATCATGGTTTAGTAATACATTTATTAAAATTGACCCTCATATTTATACTTGCTTTGCGCCGAATTTGCATAATTTGTTTTTACCCAAATTCGTTGTAAACCCAACTCCAAATTTATACTCTGGCGCTACACCAGTCTATCGCCCAAGTTCTGGAGTTAACATCATTTTTTGATTGTGGCAAACTACCTTGCGTCAATGAGACGCAAGGTAGACGTTCCCGTACAAAAAATGACGACATGGCCTTAGCGCCATATTTATCTCCCCTGCTAAAATGACCCACCGGGGATGAGGGCCTTAAATAATGGTGCTAAGCTTCCTTAGCACCATTATTTAACGCCTGGATCAGGGCAGGCGTTAGGGAACCTGTGGGCCTATTTCCATGGACAGAGACAGTAGAATGGGCCCACAGGTGCCCTTCCCTAGCCCCATGGACACCCCCACCCACACCAGAGGGACCCCATCCCAGATAACTACAGGTAGGTATTTTTCATGGTTTTTAAAAGTGCTGTTGGGGGCCTAACTTGGGCCCCCCTACATGGCACTGGGCCCAATGGCCAAGCCCAGGGGCCATATGTCACCTGAGCATGGCCACTGAGGTGGTGGGCACGACTCCTGTCTTTACTAAGACAGGAGTCATGTCCATAGGGGGTTTTACATCAAAAAATTATGCTAGTCTGGCTAGAGGCATTTTTTATGCCTCTGTCCATACTAGCATCATCCTTTGACGCACAACCTCCTGTTCCCCATACGCCTCCCCCACCAAGCTAGCATCCTTTTTTATGGCGCTAGCCGGGCCTTACCGCCGGCTTCCGTCAATCCATAAATATGACATCCGACCGGCGTCTTGGAATGGCGCAAACCGGCGGGATACTTTTTCACACAAAACTGGGTTAGCTCAGTTTTGCGTGAAAAAAAGTATAAATATGCCCCTGGGTGTTTAAAGAAACTGAGAAACACTCCTGCTCTGATGGCAATGTTGTTAGTAAACTAAAAGAAGTCCTAGGTTATGTGGCAAGACCTCATGGGTAAGTGGGCAACCTTTAGTCTACTTAATCAAACAAAAGAGGTTCTTTTGTACTTCAGAAATGCTGAGCTCACATATTTGAAGGTTCAATCATATGTGAGAATTAAGAGAAAGGTGACTCTGTAAACTATTTGCCTAGGATCACACAATTTGAGACCAGTTTACGGGCCAAGTACGTTACAGTTAGGTCGAGTAGATTATTTAAGTTACTCGACCTGAAGGTCTAGCAACATTTTTATGATTTTTTCGAGCCCTGGGGTTGGAAGTGAAAATTAATGGCGACAAATATCAAGAGCTTTAGGCTGTACTAAAAAAAAAAAAAAACAGTATCCTCAAGATCATAGCAGTGTGAGAAAACTCTTTGGGCAAATATTGCACACATTGAAAATGAGATTCTGCAAATGCTGGAACGGAGGTCTTCTGATGCAATTCTACAAGTTTGCCGTACAGTATTAACTTCATATTACAGAGGGATCTATATGGATGCCACTGGTTTGCACTTGGACACGATAGACTGTAAGGACAGTTCTCAGACACTTGGAAGTGTATTGCCTGCATTCCAGGGGTAGGGATGAGATGCAAAAACTGGTCTGAAGTGTACGTTAACAGGGCTCCACTTACAAATACAGTGAAGACTTTGTTAGCAAATGGCTATTGATTAGAATTTCTGAAGCACCGCCCTTTGGCAGATGGTATGGATGAGGGGTGGGACTGCGGATTCTTCTGTGCAGGTTGAGGGAGCCCTTTAAGGGAGGCCGAGTCTATGGTCTTCTTGATCACACTTTCAGTGCAGAAACTTCACAAGTCTTTATGCCTCTGTTGTAGGTGTTCCAGGTTGGAGACTACGCTGCTGTGAGTGGCATCACTATATAAAGGCAGTGTCTGAAGAGCAGCCTGAAAAGGACATTTGAAAGGAGGACCACCCCCAAACTGGTTATGAAGCAGGAGACTATGGATGCACTTACAGTGTGAATCAAGTAAAACAATCTGTTTTTATACTATAGGCATTTGCTAAATGCACAATGGGGCAAAAGCTGTAATAGAAACAATTATTGCAAAGCCATTTCTCTCCCCTGAAGGAAAAAGCATCTGGGCAATCCATTGTACTGGTATGTGCACAGTACTTTCTTACGAAGACACTTTGAACTAAAAATACTGGTAAAGGCTCTGAAGCACAGTACTCATGATGTGTCGATTTTAAGGAGCTAAAGCTCAGTGCAGGAGATCTAACACCTGGTGCTAGTCACAAACCAGGGCCTTTCAAATCCATGATGCAACCCTATGGTTCATCGAAAGGGCAGCACCCAAACATGGCCAATCAGTATAAAATTTAGATTAAATGTGACTGCTCTCACTAGGAGTCTCTCGAAGTCTGGGATAACCAGAGCCCCTTCTCTTCCTCTTAAGGATGTTCTCGAACTCTCAGGTTGGCCCACTCAGCGAAACCCCTACAATTACAAATTACGTTGAGCGGCAATGTATGCTTTAAATACATCCTCCTTCACCATCTCCCTGGCTCTCATTAAGACATCTATCTGAATGAAGCAATATTAGATATTTCGTTACCATTGTCAGAGACTACACTAATTATTTCAATATCTTATGTTTCATGTATGTTAAATTATTAAGCTGTGTGAAGTGGGCATCATACCTCTATAATTGAATATATGTATTTTTGATAACTGGTAGCACAGGTACAAATAATAATACTTAACTCAGAAAAGGTCACAATGTAATATGTTATTTTGGTATTGATGGGATGGAAGGATCATAATGCTTTATATTGTGCATTCATTCACGGACACGTTGGTAGTGTACACCAAACAAGAACTACCAAAAGAAGATACGTTTTTCCCTTGGTGGCAGGCCGGAATGGGCAATCTAATTCGGTCTCTGGAGAGATATCAAGACCACTAGCATTTTAAAGGTGTACATACAGGTCAGCATTGGCATAGAGAGGGATTAGTGCGTTGCCAGCCTCCTCCTCATTCTGAAAGCTTGTATTGCATCTAAATCTGATTGAGCTTCTGGCATTCAGGCACAGGCACTGCTGGGGTACCCTGCTCACACTATGGGATGTGCTTTAGTGATCTCACAATGAGATATTGGCCAAGATATAGCCAAATTCTGCTCCAGATCCAAGATCAGTATCATGTGGAACCAGAGCAGGTGAAAGTGGCATGGTCGTCCGTTAGGAGTGGAGGCACAGCCTGGCGGCAGTGTGGGCCTGGGCAGAGGGCTAATGGAATCAGTCCACACGGCAGAAAATTGACTGGGGTCCCAAACGATCCATGGGATCCCAAATCACTATAGAAGTGCCCAGGATCATGAGAACAATCTGCAGCATTGCCTCCTTTAAGGGATCTAACTGTAGAGTCGGAGATCGCTCAGGGAATCTGGGTTGCATCAGCTCTTGCTAGGAAACAGAATCAGAGTCTGATGAGCGATGGATTTGGGCCATCTAAGTCCAGACAGAGTGGATTTAAGGGAAGAGGTCTCCTATCTAGCCCTCTTGTCCTTGCATCAAGACTTGTCCTTGGACTTACCTGAGAACAGAGACACGTAAAGGGACCAAGGTTTGGAGAAGGAAGGAGCCTGAGATTTGGAGTGTGACTGTCCAAGTTTGCTGGACTCAGTGATGTACAGTTAATCTATGTACACTGAATAATCTGAGGTGTACGAAAGACTGCCAACACCATTGGATGCATGATGAAATAGCATCATATCAAATCACACTGTATCCATAGTCAAAACCGTATTTCTTCAAAGGTAAGCGTTTTCTGTTGAAGACACACACTTGCTAAACTGAACAAAATAACAAACTAAAAGCGAGAGAAACAGAGACCAAGTCTAAACGAGAGACACAGAGACCCAGTCTAAGCGAGAGACACGGAGACCCAGTCTCCAGCTGAGAACAGAGTAAAGCGTGCATCTGTATGTTGAACTTGTAAGTAGATTATTTTGTTCCTTTTTAAAACAATAAAAGCATGTCACTTCATGTCATTGATAAAAAAAATGAAATATATTGTGACACAAGTGCTAGCCTAACCCGCAATCATAAAAGAGGATATCATTAAGATAACATATATGAAAACATACATTTTTTCTACTATGCTTCTCAGTTCCTTAGTGTACTGCTTCCATTTTGATACTCGTGGGTATTCACTTTTATGACAATGAAAATTGAAAGGCCAAAAAGCAATGGAGAACAGAGCTGGATGTGAGTCTCACCTAACATTAGCCAACTTTGTGATGAAAACTGCGACCAGAGTCAGGCAGATTCGATGACATCTTCTTTACTGGCTAATGAATTCGGATTTGAAAATAACTAGCATAGTGACAGACGTCTGCCTTATCTGCGCCAGACTCACCGTTCAAACGCTATGCAGTGTCTCTTGGCAGACTGTATTCATTATTATGGGTAGAGTTAGGGTAAGCACATTATATTATTGATGTGGTATAAATATTTGTCGGCAATGCATTCAATATTGGGCTCTAGCATTTCTGACGGCCACATCCATGGTTTGCTGCAATAAGTGGCAATTTGTACACTGTCAAACATCAGCATTTAGTTATAAAGAAAGGAAATGAAGGAACACTGGGCAAGGATGGGTGTGTAGCCTACGTTTGGGCAGCACAAAACTGAATTACATTTGGACTACTGTTTGGCAACAAAGTTTTATGATAAATAATTTCATTTCTGTCAGCACTGGCATAAATTGTCAATTAGGGGCATCCTACCCTCCCCCCCAGCATCTTTCAGACATGGGCTGCAATACTAGACCCTGGGGGAGAGGCTGTAATGCTTGCTATTTGCATACACCAGTACATTTATTTGCCTACGAATAATCGTTATGATATAATTTCACCGAAGTGTGATTCAGTGAGATATTTTACCACAAGCCCTCTTTTCACCTTTATATAGACATGAAGGAGACACCTCAGCCGGGATGTCTATATGCCCTTCTCCTGTACGGTAACAATATAGTGTGCTGTAGTAGCAGTATAGCACCAACTACATCCAGATGCAGAAATGATTAGAAATAGATCGGCATGCAGGAATAGGCTTGTATTATACTCTTTCCACAGAATATCTATACTATTTCCTACATGGTGGACCCACACGCACGTTTTTGTGGCGTGGTAGCCTCACATTTGCAGGCTGGCAGCACAAAAAGGCCCATCTGTGCTCCTTGGATACTTTTTCATCTCCATGAAAAAAGTTTTGATTGTGCCTTCACAGAAGG
Source organism: Pleurodeles waltl (assembly GCF_031143425.1). Classification (NCBI taxonomy): domain Eukaryota; kingdom Metazoa; phylum Chordata; class Amphibia; order Caudata; family Salamandridae; genus Pleurodeles; species Pleurodeles waltl. Next base: position 702,408,637 of record NC_090437.1, read on the forward strand.
TCAGCGGCTTTAGCTTATCTACCCTCACACAATGGTGAATTGAAAACAGGAACTCTGCGCTGTTTGGACCTACAAAGCTACCAGTATGTCTAAGCCAATAACGTGATTTCTTCATTAAAGCCACTAATAAAGCAACCTTTTGTTAGCCACTGCAGCACCGTAAACCTCAAACACTGCCGAAAGGTTTGTACGTCTCCGAGTCAGCCACAAAACACAGCTCTCCTTCACTCGCTTTCATATCTGCACTACTTCATGAAACTCTAGGATGGAAAGAATAGTACAAACCCATCACATCCCTAAAAATCACCAGTCGACAACTGTACGCTGGCAAATCAAAAAGGACTCATATACAAGCATAAGTTATAGTTACTTGAGATAACCAACTATAACTGCTCAATTTCTATGGTTTAGTACGAGTAGATTCAGAACCTAACTATAACGTCCCTGTAACATTTGTTTTTTTCAGTTAAAAATTATTATATATTTTACGGGTTAGGGTGGGTACTGGTCGTTGGGTGGTAAGGGCGTTTTTTAGGTTTTAAGCTGGGTACAGGTTTTTTGGTGGCGAGGGGTGTTAGGGGGAGTAAAGGTGTTTTGGGTGGTAAGGAAATTTTTAGGTTTTAGGGTGGGCATGGGTTTTTGGATGGAAAGGTGTAGAATAACTATCTCTTTCAAACTATAAATATATATATACACACACACACACACACACACACATAAACTATATCAGTCAGAACTAACCAGTAAACTTTCTGGGCCAAATAACATACAAGATTCATACCATACTCCATACTGAATCCATAGGACTGCAAAAGATCGGAGCAGACTGTAAACGGAGGGGCAATGAGAGAGAGAGGAAACAAGCAAAGATATTGGATAACACATTTTGATCAGGGTAAGGGGTGTACTGATATTTGTTAAGGAGTAACCTCGAAGGTTTAAGAAAAACCTGTAAATTGATCACAAAAGAGTGCACTTATCTGTCTCACAGAAAAGAACATTGTGTAAAGGTAAGCCTAGAATGACAACTGCACTGAAACAGGTATGTGTGCACTAACTTAAGTCCACACTTATCTAATAAGACAAGAGACCAGCTCAGAGTTCACACTGTACAGATTAGGAAAATGGATATTGGATCGATTCATTACATGAATGGGAAATCTAACACAGAAACAATCACCAGAATTAGAAAAAAAACAAAAGCAAAGCCAGAATACCAAAACTAGAAAAGAAGAGTTCAATGACAGAAACCGTTGTAGCGCTAACACAGAAGACACTAGATACATCAATGAATCAGAAACCAATCTAACAGTAACTCAACGATCAGTAATAGGCAGCATCCAACATTGACAAGTACAATCTGTGCCCTGATGAAACATGGAAACTCGAACAGGGACTCGGAACCAGGTTATAGACAAAAAGCTCTTGACTCAAGTGAAACAGGAGGTTGGTGCCAACTGAGCAATAATGAGTAAACAGAGGCCCATGAGTAATAGAGGTACAGCGAAGAAGTGGGTGAAAAAATGAGTGTGGCACTCAAAAACAGTAACATGAATCTGAATGAATCGGTTTCTCAGAAAGAGGCTCAAAAGGCTGGCAATTAGGGTATAAGTGTAGGCCGATGAAAGCACTGATGGAGGTCCTCCCAGCTGGCACCAAGATGAAGTGCGAGTGATTGCAGCAAGAGGGTAGACCTAAGCAGTCAGGGTCTCTACCCCAGCTCTATGCCTAAAAAAGTGCATACAGTTTCCAGGAAACAAAAGATGCATAGAATGGAACATGGAATGAATCACTTTCAAATGAAGATAGAAAAAGACGACAAGTAACACAGGAGCCTTATATCCTGTTAAGATTGAGTTCCGAGTGTTATCTGATGTTTTGATGATCTCCACCTCTTGCTTTCTGGGAAAGCATTTAAGAACCAGAACGCAACAGAAGATTATAACCTAATCCTGCAATGGACAGCTTCAAATATGATCATGAAAATGAAACGAATGAAGATAGGTTGCAAGGTAGGAACTAGTATTCATGTTGAAGACAGGGTCACAGAAAGTCTTCAGTTAAAGATAAGGAGGTAGAATGTTGCCTGGGAGCTATTTGTAAGGTGCTATTAAGTTCGTTAAAGGCTCAGAGGCTATGATCAGAATAAAGTTTATACTTGGAGATAATGGCATAGGTAAATAGTAGCATGTTTCTAGCAAGCAGGTCTATTTATGGTGTGAGCTTGTCTTTCAACATTGCCTTACATATAGCCAGGCTGGCTCCTGATGCCTTAAGAGACGCCATGAGCACAGAAGCAGAGTGAGGGGAGATTTCTGCCTAGTGTGTTAAGGGGCATTCTAATTATAATAGTCTACTTTTTGGGATGGTTTCTAACTTTGAATACCTCAGAATATCGCTTTCTGGGATTGGTTTGCAGTAAAACAGAGGAGGTGTTACAAAACAGGGATTAAATAAAGTGTGAGAAAATTATTGGCAAATTCATTGGCCGCAACACCAATCAGTCCCAGTGGCGACTATAAGAAAGGCTCCCACACTCTAGAGACTTGAGAACACAAACTGAAGAAGAACAAAAGTTGAACGACCTAAAGTCTGTGCCTGCTTGTAGTAAGGATTTGGATCTGGACCCCGCTCTCCTCAAGATTTTGATTCGGTGCTTTTCAAGAGGCAGATCAGATAACTTTGTGTGGTCCCAGGGATAAAAAGGATTAGAAAGGCATCTCAACAGACGAGCCAGCTGACTAATGGAGAGTGCGTTGGTGATGCACTAGCTAAAGGGAATGGCTCAGCTTGCCACTCATCTCTACAGACCCTTGGTGTTTGAGAGGCTGTACATTCAGTTTGGGAGCTATAAGAAAGACCAGGAAAAAGGAATTCAGCAAAAAAGGGAATGTTTGCCCTCCAGTAGACCTCCTTTGTGGAGCTCGAGTTATCCAGCTGTAAGCTTTTAGACCTAAAACCTTCAGCTTTTGCAAGTCACCAATCGTGAACTATTCAGCATTGTGGAGCCAACACTGGCTATAGAGTCATGCATTGCTGATGGTTTTTGACCTTCAGAAAAAAAAAGACACACTCCCGATACAAAAGAAGCCAGTGGGGAAAGACATCAAAGTAATTCTAGAGGCAAAGTGATTTTGGCAGCTAAAATCATTAACATCACTAATCAAGAGCCCAAATCATAAATCAAAAAGCTAAGAAAATAAGAACCCCTGTTTGATGTTTTCATAAACCAATGTATTTTCAGTATAAGTCAAAACACTCTTATTCTTCAAAGAAGAAAAAAACTAATACCTTTATAGCTTGAAACACTACCTGCTTCTCTATGACATAGATGTGGGTCAGGTAATTTGAGGGGAGACCATATGTTGCGGCTCATTAGACTGACCAACACAGACTTGCATCTAAACTGCATCTGATGATCTTAATAACCACTAGCGGGTTCATGGCAAATTAAGAGCGTTGGCCAATAATATTGTCCCTTGAGACCCAGTCTGTGAGATGGAAATCCAGACTGCACATTTACAAATTCTTGGCACCAGAAACAGAAGAGGTAGATGCACCTGATAGCTCCAAAGCATGCAGAGGAGCACAGAGCACAATCAGCCCCAATTACTAAAGTTCTCTGGAAGCACCAAGGATTTGTTGTCTGCCTTATTAAAAACAATCCAATTTCGGTTGGAACAAGTAACCTCCCTTGGTGAAAAAGCCAAAGCCTGTACAACTGAGTGTTTCTTCACCTCAATGAAAGAGCCACTGGAGTGGACTTGAGAAAACCTCACTGTCCTGAGAGAAACAGGACCACACGAGCCAGTCAGACAGATGAAGGCTAATAAACTCTCCTTGCTGACAAGTGAAAATTTCCAACCAACATCACCTTGCTGAAGATGCAGAGGGTCAGGATCAACCCAACAGTAAGCATGTTACAAAGGTAATAAGCTCCTCTTGGAAAAAAAACCTCAGACATTTCTTTAAGATGGCCTACACAGGGAAAGTGAACTCTAACTCGGCTCCGACAGTCAAACACCCAGAGGACCTACAAGATTTGAACTTGAGTTGGATTTTGAATGATCCAGTGGGTGTGAAATTACTGTAAAGCTAGAGGTCGAAGATTGAACATGCTGCTCTTGTCAACTGTGCAAAAATGAGCAGATGATCGGATTCTGTTCCTCTGTGGTGAAAGAGCTCAACAGCCCCAAAGTCCAACTGCTTCGAAACACTAACTCTACAGACAACAAAAGGTTAATAGATGAAAATGTTTGAATTAAGGATGAAATGAAATACTTCTCAATGGAATTGCCTTAGGTTGTCTCTGATGTAGAGATGAAGTCTACTTCTATTCTATTAAGTCTTAATGACACCAGTGAGGTCGAACAGAACCGCATAAGAATGCAAAATACAAAAGGTCCATTTTGGACTAAATTATGAACTATAACATCAATACAAAAGTACAGCCCATTTAGGCTCTATTTCTTGCCAAATCCCGTTGACTTCAACAAACCCAAAGAAGCAAAAAAAAAAGACAAGGACAGAAAATGCTTGACCATATGCCTTTACAACCTCTGGCACTGGCAATTCCTCAGTGTAGCATTTCATTCAATTGTTTTTTTAGCATATCAGTGATACTGCAGAACAAGACCAACTGCAGGCAAAAAAGTCTTTACCCCATTCAAAACGAGAAACACGGCCCAAATTGTCAGGTTATATCTTCTTCTGTTTCAGTGTTTCACTCTCTGGAGAGAGGAGCAATCCTTTTATACTATTTCCAGGAAGGAGAGTTTGAAGGGGTCTACTTCTTCTGCTTTCCTGTGTGCCCACTATTTTCAGGTGTTGGATGTGCCAGAAAATACCTCCTGGGACCCCAATTAACCATTTAAAAAAGTAGGTACAGATGCTCTGAAAGACAGAGGCAGCTCTCATAGTACAAATCACCGTCTATATCTTTGTTTTCAATGTGCAATAGATGTACTTTGTGACTTACTCAAAGAAAAACAACATACTACTTCCTAGTCTCAGGATTAATAGATAGGCATCCAATATTCATGCTGTAATGCAGATTTTGTAGAGTGCACTGTCATCCAGGAGGGTATCGTGAAATTGAGCCTAGACAAACCTAGAGCCTAGTGGGACTACTCAAAAAGGCAAGTCTCCAGCTTCTTGTAGAATTCAAGACGTGAGGACGAGGCTCTTATGTGTAGTGGTAGGTTGTTCCAAGCTTTAGAAGTGATGTAAGAAAAGGCTCGACCACCAGAGCTGGTTTTGCATATGCATGGAGTCTGGACAAGGTGAGGTGTCTGGAAAGTTTGTGAAAGCAGATGCGATTGTTAAGATATGCTGGGCCAGTGTTATGTACTGCCTTGGAGGTGTGGGTTAGAAGTCTGAATTGTACTCATTTGTGGTTTGGGTGTCAGTGGAATTCTTTGGTGGTGGAGTGGTACGACTGCAGCATAGGACGTTGAGAGTGACACTGGCTGCCACGTTCTGAATGGTTTGCAGCCTTCTGGTGAGTTATATTTTGATCCTAGCCAATAGGGAGTTCTCATAGTTCAGCTTGATTGTGACCGGGGCATGCATGACAGTTTTCTAAGTGCTGATTGGGTGCCATTTAAAAATCTTACTTAAGGTATGGAGGCATGATGGTGTTGACTTGAGCGGTCATGTCAAGATGACGATCCCAAGGTTCTTGGCGTGGGTGTCGGTCCGAGACCTCTGTTGACCATGAGTTATAGTTTCACAGTGAAGTGCTGTTTCTGACTATCATGATTTTTGTCTTGTAGGGACAGCTGGACTTCAACCAGTGGGTGATTTCAGTCATGCAGGCACTGAACTTGTTACAAGTACTGAGTGTCTTGTGTGTGAGGGAGAGAATGATTGACAGTACTTGGCACTCTGCCATTTACACTAGAGATCAGAAAGAAAAATGATAAAAATGTCCTTATCTTGGTAATTCACACTGCCACTTTTGGCCTTACATAGGTTTGGTATACATCATGCCAATGGTACAGAGATGTAGAAGTCAAAGGGGTTTTGCCCCTGCAAAGGCAGTCATCACCAAGGCACAAGAGTGAGCCAGAAGAGGGTAGAAGTTATAAAGGCACACATTTCACTTTCTTGTTAGGATGCCATCTCACGTGCTACTTCCAACAAGTCCACTTGAAATGGAAACCACACTGTGACATGGCCACTTGAAATTGACACCACATGTTGAGCATCCATGAGAAGAAGGGAAAATGCCCACTCCTTCAGGCCCGCACACAGTACCATTGTTTGACTCTGGATCATTTTCTAATATCATCTGTAAGGGTACTTGAGAGGGTTGCAGACAAGGGAAGAAGATTCAGGTGAAGAGTATCAGGGCATTTGACAAAACCACTGAAGAGGGGGTGAATCGCATACCAGTTTTACAGGTGGCCTAAGTGTAGTTGGGAGGAGATGTCTGTATTATTAGATCTTTTAAGTAATATTGTATGGCATTGGTGGCCATAACCAGCCAAAAGTGCCAGGGAAGAAGCGCTCAACATGACATTCCTTAATTGCATTTCCCACAAGGCAGCTGAAACACTGAGACACACACACATAACCCTGGAAGACAGAGATGGTGCTTCTCCCAAGATAACCTAGGTCATGTACATTATTGTTGTTTTTAAAAGACAAATAAAATGAAATAAAGGAACTAGAAGGCTTCCCAGGACCCCCTCCAACTCCTCTCTCTGCCCCTGCATCCCCAAAGCTGAAGAAGCAACTGTTGAAGCTCTCTTGATAAAGTTCTTTGGACTTCAGAGCAGAGGCGCTGGTGGAAACAAAATCTTCCCTGCATAATAAACAAATATCTACCACTACCATCGGTGCAGGACTCCCTGGCAAGGTGGTATTTTAATCTTTTGTTTAGCCTTGGCACCATGTTAATCTAGTGTGTGGACAGAGGCCCAGGCCTGTCCCTAGGAATGCAAGATCCAGAAACTGTTCTGTGACCATGACGGGCATTGGCTTACAATATATGCCCTGGGTAAGTCACAAAGTGTTGGTGGCAGTGTACTGTGTTTTGGGTGAATTAATTAGTATAACTAGATTTATTTCTCTGTGTCAAAGAGAAATCAGTTTACTGACTCCTCTTCTGTAAAGTTCCACTTTTATGTGAGCTCCAGATCCTTGCACTAACAATCTGTGGGTGTGCTGAATGCATATAAATGTGGTGAGTGTGTATCACATGCATGGTAGTAGGACACTGTATGTGGTCTGAATAAAGCAAACAGTAGGTTCCACTTTCGATGGTCCCTGGTTTTGCATGGAACAAGATGGAGGTTGCATGCGGCTTCCCTAAATAGTGGAAGTGTATTGACTGTATTCCTCTGGGGGAGGTGTGAAGGCCCAGGCATTGATGTGAGGGAGGATGGAGTCAATGAGGACCTTGTTAGCAGATGGTTGTCGATTCGTTTTTCCTCAGCACTGCTATTTAGTACATGGTAGGGGTGAGGTTTGGGACTGAAGTTTCTGTTGTTCAAAGTGAAAGTTTGTAGGTAGGGCCGCCCTTTTGGCTGCTCCCAATTACTGCTTCAGGAAGACTGATGACAGCCAGATGCAAAGATCTCACACTTCATTTGACCTTGTTTTGGAAACTCATACTTGAAGCCAGTCTCATTGTAAACTGCTGCAAGAGCCTTCACCCTTCATACAGGATGTGTCTAAGCGCAGCCAGAAAATTAAATTTAAATGAGAACCAATCAAAATCAGTTTTCAAATGTTAGATAGTCAATCTACAGCCACTTTCCGGCAAATGAGTGCCAAAGGGTATCTACGTCATCCTACATGAAGGAGGGCTGTGTAACCAGTGTTGGTGCCTGAAAAAGCACATAATAACCTAGTCAGAGGGCATGCAAAACGAGTCTTTAACCATGTGAGGAAACAAACACCTGGCCTGCTTCAGTGCCACTTGTTTCTGTAATGTTATGTAAGCTGCAATCAGAAAACGAGTTGAAGGGCCATCAATTATGTTTTTCAACAACCAAAAGGATACAGTCAGACTGTACGGGCATGTTGTGTTATTCTAGAGACGTATGTCACAGCAAGCACAAACAGTCTAAATTGGTTTTGGAGAACTGACACTAGCTCGAGCACTGAAGATGGATGCAAGTAGCACATACTGTACAAACGCTAACTATAAAAGCTAGAAGGTTGCTTGTGACGGTACCACTGAACAGGACCTCGTGAATAGCGCACTGCGCAACAAGGTGTCCCATCACCAGCAGAATAGATCTGCCCTCAGGAGAGCTTGCGAAAACAAAATAGGGCAGAGTATGTGGACTGTGCAGGCACCCAGGTCTCTCTTGGAAATACGTTTCTAAGTGCCATGAAAAAGATTTTCTGGCCAAGACGTACCAGTAGTCTGGAGAAAGAGGAACTGGATGCACCAGTTCCTCTTTGCAGTTTACATTTTTGTGTGAGAGTCAGTGGAAACAAGAGAAGCCAGCAATTAAAATGTCATAAGGTAAACATGCAAAATAATAAGCTGGAATGCTCCATGAGTCGAGATGTAATTCCTCTGGGGACAGTCCAGCGACATCAAAGAAAATAAAAGCAAAGTCCAATTGCTCGCTTCAAGACTGCAGAATATGACGGCATAGCAAATAAAATGTTCCATCCATTACTTTGTGTTCAATCCTTGGCTCCCTCAGGGATACCACATCCTGCTCACACTCCTCCTTCCAGTTTCTTTCTGATGATGCCTCTACACCCCTGTGACTTCTCCTCCAGGATCCTTTCCTTCCAGCAATGTTCATAAGAATGATTAGAAACGTTGCCCACCTCAATTTCGCTGAAGTTAATTCACCTCTTTGAAAGTCACACACGAGGTGAAGTCAAAGATCATTGGCTTTGTGAAGACCTTAGTAAAATAGGCTTTAAAATGTTTGCTCAGTTGATCAACAAGAAGATAAGCCAGGGAAAAAGGGAGTCAATCTTGTAGAAAAGGCCAGGTCTTAATGACTTGGGTAGACAAAGTGAAGAGAGGACAGCGCATGACAGAGGTGGACACTATAAAAATGCATCGCCAAGCACCAGAAACTGAAATGACATTTATTTTGAACAACTGGCCACATAACCATAAAGATATTGAAGGCGAGTCTACCAACCCTCACGTTAGTAACGTACATACAGTTAAATAAATTGTCCTTAATTCCACCTGGCCTTTAATAGTGCTCAGTAAAATCACCAGAGACAATACTGCTAGCGCATGTTGCAGTTTTATCTCTGAGCGGTTTTATCCGAGTTCTGCATGCTACAATGTGGGAGAATATATTATTTCGGTTTTAACACTCGTTTTTCCTCTTATTAACATGTTTCCCTGAAAAAGGTATTCCAGGTTTCCTCTGAAGGAAATTTTGCTAGGGAAAATCGTGCAACAGAGAGCAAATTACCCTGAACAGGAAATGCTAAAATGAGCAAACAAGATTTGCAACCCATCTGACATTTAAACCAAGCAATGCAGAGTGGCCCGGGCACTGTTTTTCTGTTGATGAGACCTAGAGGTCTGAAAAGAACTGGTAAGTGCTCACTACAGCTAGTGCAGTGCTTTCAAAACTGGAGGAGTGGATTCATTTTCACTTATGTATAAAATAACGTAGACAGGGTCGTATGACGCAAGCCTCTCGATAAAACTTCTCAATAGCAGGTAATAGTCCATGTTATTGGTCACTAAGGACCATAGAAGCAGGATTAAAATGTGGAGAAGAGTTTGAGCTGGAACCAGCCTTCACGCTTAATTACATGTTTCACGAACTTAGAAACTAAATTTACCAGCAGGAGTAAAAGATATTCCTATTCTGGGACCGTGAGCCTCCTCTATAAGCACATGTAGCATGTGGGAAATGTAACTAGCCACAAACATGTTTACAGTTGCCAGTTCGACGGTGGATTGGGTGGTTTAGCTTCGGGGAAGTGCTAGAAACCTCTCTCTTCATGGACATCCTATTATCAAGGACTAGTGAGGGGGCTCTCCTTTTATCATCCAGACACAATTGGGAGTCACATAAAAAGGCATCAACGGTTTGCAGCTCTCGTTCCAAAGGGTCTGGACCTGCTCATTTGTCTGACTATATAAATATGGGCGGTTTGTAACTGTCACTTTTTAAAGATTGACAGCGGGAGTACTTGTGCATTTTTCTCAACTATTTCAGATTTACAGTGTTGGGATTCTCCTGCTCTCTCAGAACAAATGCATGCACTCATTTAAATTGCGGATGCAGTGACCCATGCCTTGCTTTAATTTAGGTCATCAGATAATTCCAATCTCCATTTAACCTAGTTTCAACAGGCCTGAAAATCATTCTATTCCCCTGGGTTCCATTTTCTTTCCTTATAGCCACATTCACTTGCTAACCTTGTGACTCAACACAGTCACATGTCTGTATTTAATATTGGGCCTTCCACTGCTCTCACTCAGGGAAAATGTAGTGACAATTAATCAGTGCTGCTAGGAGAAAAGCAGGGAGCACAAGCGAGCGGTTGTAAAGGAAGCAGGTCTAAAGATGATCTTTCTGCAAAGCAGGAGCTAGCTCTGCAAGAGCGGCGCAAGGTGAGGGATAGTGCATTAAGGTGAAGAGAAGCACAAGGGACATTAGTGTGACAAGGTCAATGGAATGAAGTTGGTGAAAGTGTCAGAGGGACTGAAAAAATGATCTGGATGCAGGCACGCTTTTTAGATAAGGGTTAGAGTTTATTAGCACCTATAAGGTGCAACTAGAAAAACATCCTAGGCAGCACTACTGCCTCAGTGCTGGTGGCAGTGATTTGTAGCCTGGCACTTTGGAGGCAGGAAACCCCCTTGAAGTCAACCTTTCTGATCACCCAGCTTTCTACCTACATCTCAGCTGGAAGCACAAAGTCTTCTAGACCAGTATAAATGACCTTGAATGCAAAAGCCAACATCAAAGTATAAAGGGAATTTAATAAATGGACGTAAGCTTCACTTTTTAAAATTGTTTTTTATAAGCTATACAAGTATACGGTACATACCTTCAGATCCAGTAACATCATATTGCATACTTGGCATTCCTGTAGTACATTACATGTCGCCATTTGGTTACATAGAATGACAACGAAAATCATGGAATAGAAAGAAAAACTGACATTTAGACAGACAGATATAGGCCCTACCACATCTAGGGCTAATCAGTTTTCCCCATGGAGGCCCTTTTAATATCATGTCTTAAGTGGAGTTAGGCTCGAGAAGTGATAGATCAAGTTTAATACTGTTTAAGCCTTTGTGTTTAAGGATTATTACTTTCTGGAGTTATGGCGATTTACCATCAGACTTGGGGTCAAAACACATTCCCATCAAACCATATTCCCATCCCAAAACTTCTCTAGTCTTCACAGCTTTTGTATCCGATATGGCTGCTGTATATACCTCGTTTTGGGCCACGTTTCTATCACTGGGGGAGTTGGAGATTTCCATTTAATATCAATGGCCCTTTCGTCAGCACCGCTGCTAGGTCTATTTGTTTGATACTGAACTTGTCTGCTTTGGGTCTAGGCATTAACCCCAAAAGACATGTTTTGGGGCCTTGGAATGTTGCTTGTTAGTCAGTTGGTAGCACACGTTGCCCCAGAAGGTCTGAATCCCTGTCTATCACCCAGTCATGATGTAAAAATCTGCTTTGTGGGAAATCGTATCTATGGCATGTATGTGGAACATCTGGAAAGACTGTGCAACCTGGCTGGACTGACGTGTGGGATGCATACCATTAAATTGCAGAAGCTTAAGTCATGCATTTCTGTAGATTTTGGAGACATCAAGAGGACAGAGGACCAGACGCTATAAGCGAGTTCTGTATCACGTTCTCTGTCCCATTTATGTCTCAGGACTGTTACATCCCTCTTCTGCTTGATCCTCAAAGCTTTACATAAGTATGTTACTCTGTGGTGGTAGTTTGACATGTTGGTAGTTTATCTAGGTCTTCTTTAGCTTCAGGTTCTTTGTTGGAGCTGCCCTATGTAGTTACTGTTTGCTTTGCAGAAAGCTGCTTGTGCAAAGGGAGATCATATTCCTCTTTGATGGCCTCAAAAGACATGAGATTCCTGGAGCCATAACAGCCCTACCTTGGTGACCGAATCCATTCAATAAAGTGAACTGCAGGTACCACCTGCCTAAATCTAGCCAGACACTACAATGATAGTGCTGGTGAGCACGTTATCTGTTGTGCAGGTTTCAATGGGTATAACTAATACAGCAAATTATTACTAGTTGTGGGAGGAAAAAGAGAATGTGCTGCCCGAGGGAGATCCCTATACCCATTCTTTGGTGACGAAGTATCCCCCAAGGAGGCCCTTGCATAACCAGTTTCCAAAAAGCCTGTCAGGTTTAACCATGTAGGCACCAACTGAAGTTGTACCACTAAGTGTGTACATATGGGTAGGCGTGGGGTCCCCAAGGAGTTTATACAAAGAGCCAGGTCTTCAGCGTCTTGTGGAACTCAAGTGAGGAGGAGGCTCTGATGTGTAGAGTGAGGTCGTTCCGTGCCTGGGATGTAGGAGAATGAGTGACCTCCACTTTTGCTCAATGCAAATTCCAGGAATGTGTCCGAATGAGAATAAGGCAGAGCGTACGTGTCTGGTATTGGTCAAAGTGTATGCAGCTGTTCAGGTATTCAAGCCCTGTTTTGTGCAGGGCTTTGTATGTGTATGTGAGAAGTCTGAATTGGCAGTGAATGGGAAGCCAGTGAAGCTTCCTGAAGTGCGGTGTAACGTGGGTGCAGTATGGAAGGATGAGTATGAGTCTTGAAGTGGTGTTCTGGATTATCTGGAGTCTGTGTAGGAGTTGTTTGGAGATCCCAGAGTAGAGAGTGTTGCTGTAGTCCAGCTTGCTGGTGATTAGTGCTTGCATGATGGTCCATCTTGAGCTCCGTGGCAAACAACTGACGATCTTTCGCAGCATGTGTAGGATATGGAAGCAGGACATGCACACCGCGTTGACATGAGCTGTCATGTTGAGCTTGTCATCTAGGATGATCCCAAGATTTCTTGCATTGTCTGTGGGTGTTGGTCCTAGCCTGATGGCCACCAGGTGGAGTCTCATGGGGAGGTCTTGTTGCCAAAAACCAGTACTTCAGTCTTGTCTGAGTTGCGCTGCAGGCAATTGCTTTACATTCAGTTTGCTACTATGGTCATGCAGTTCGTGAAGTTGATTCTGGTAGTGGTTGTCTTGCCATCAGGGAGAGGATGAGTTGAGTGTCATCAGCACAGAAAAAGACGGTGATGTCTTGTGATCAAACAATGTTGTCAAGCTGTGTTATGTATATGTTGAAAAGGGTGGGGCTGAAGGATGATTCCCATGGGACTCTCCATATAATTTTCTTGGTATCTGGTGTGAAAAGTGGCAGCCTGACCCTTTGGGTTCTTCCCTTGAGGTAGGAACAGATCCATCTGAGAGCAGACCTTGCGGGACAATCTCATGGAGTCATCTGATGAGGGTGTTATGGTAGACAGTGTTGAAGGCCGCAGAGAGGTTGAGCAGGATAAGGACTGCTTTTTCTCCTTGGTCCAGGATGACTCAAATATCATTGGTGGCTGTGGTAAGTGCTGTTTCGGTGCTGTGGCTCTTCCTGAATCCTGATTGAGTATTGTATAGAAGATGGTTAAGTTCGAGGTGGGTTTGTAATTGCTTGATGATGGCCTTCTCAATCACTTTGGCTGGAAGGGGAGCAGGGAGATGCTTAGGAAGTTACTCAGTAGAATCAGGTCGGCTGTGGGCTTCTTGAGGAGTGCATTGACTTCTGCAAGACTCCATTCATCCAGCAAAGTGTTGGATGTGATGGAGGTGTTGATGATGTGGTTCAGGTTGGTGCCGATTGGGGATGTTCCCAGGTTGTAATTGTAGTGAAGGCCTGGGTCACGCATATGTCTGGTAGGCCGGCCTGCGAAATAACATGGCTGCAACATTATAGTGCCTTTTTTTGTTTTGTCATGCTGCACAGCATCATCAATGCTATGCAGCACAGTTTAAAAAAATAAATAAAAATAAAAATCACAGGCAAAGGCAATAGGTCCAATGGTGAGAACTGTTCGCTTTGTCAATGCTTGTTATTAAATGTACTTGAAAATTTCAGACATTTATTTAACCTCTTAGCTGCTGGGCCTTTTCCCCCACAGTGCTGAGCCCTTTTTTGGCTATTTGGGGTAGTTCGCGCTTAGGCCTTCATAACTTTTTGTCCACATAAGCTATCCACGCCAAATTTGCGTCCTTTTTTCCAACATCCTTGGGATTCTAAAGGTACCCAGAGTTTCTGGGTTCCCCTGGAGGAGACCAAGAAATTAGCCAAAATACACATACAATTTTTTTTTTTTTTTTTAAATGGGAAAAAAGGGCTGCCGAAGAAGGCTTGTGGTTTTTTCCCTGAAAATGGCATCAACAAAAGGTTTGTGGTGCTAAAATCACCATCTTCCCAGCTTTCAGGAACAGGCAGACTTGAATCAGAAAACCACATTTTTCAACACAATTTCGGCATTTACTGGGACATACCCCATTTTTATTATTTTTGGTGCTTTCAGCCTCCTTCCAGTAAATATTGAAATGGAGCTGAAAAAAACAGCCATTTTTCTCAGCGTTTTACCAAGTGGGGTAGTGTTTTTATCAGGACAGGTGAGGAATCACTGGGTGGTAGGAATTTTGTGGATCGCAGCATATACCTGTAGTTTGTGTGACAGAAATGCAAGAAAAATAGAGTTTTTATTCAACATTTCAGCTTTGCAGGGTATTCTGGGTAAGAAAACTTTGGGTAATCCACACAAGTCACACCTCTGTGGACACCCCCGGATGTCTAGTTTCCAGAAATGTTTGGGTTTAGTATGTTTCCCTATATAGCCGCCGAACCCAGGACCAAAAACACAGGTGCCTGCCTTACAAAACCAATGGAATTCGAGGCTGAACTAAATTGGGGAGCTCCCAAGCGAGCACCCTCTCTGTGCTTGCCCACGCATTCACCTGCTCTCTGGGTTGGGCTAACCCACTATTGCCCTGTTGCACAGACTGTGCTTGCGAAGGGACAACAGGACTGCCCTCATCACCTCCCTCACAATTTACTGGAAGGAGTTATCCAATGGGACTCCTCAAACTGAAAAATCACTCCCAGAGTCTGCGCCATTGTCCTATACCTCAGATGCTGTCTCAGTATATGCTGTCTCAGTCTCTGATCCTATGTCAGAGCTGTCCTCTATAACCAGTGACGTCAGCAGCAGTCATCCATCAAGATGCCATCTCTGCTATTGGCTAAACTGTTGCTCTAAAACACTAGCCTACATAGACAGTCAAAAAATTACTGGTGTGTTTGTGTGATACGTGCAACAGTAGAGGCCACCTTACCTGCGCTTCTTCCCTCAATCAGCACTCAAACACCTTGTCACATACCATTCGTCACAGTTTTTAGCACCTCCTGCGCCCAGTCCAACAATCATTATTGGTGCTCCCATTCCCATGTCCTCCTCCTCGGATTCCCACATTACCACCCAGAAAACGTGCTCTTCATCTCTCCATAGCCACCCCCACCCGCACATACATTTCATTTGTATTATAGTGCAGGTAGTGGCTGACTTTACTAACGTACTCAGCTATTTACTTAAAATACAGATTTGCTCTTTGCAGTAGTCATATAAAGCTTCTGCGCTTCTTTATGGCACTAAAACTGCCACTAGACAAAAGTCTGATCCTTTTGTAGCAGAAACATAATCACAAGACTTACTTGACCTCTTTATTGCTGCCTAAAAGCTACAGTTGAAATGTGTCAGTTGAAGTATGTGCACTGCTTTGAAGACGCAAGCTGAAACTGCAAGACAACTAGTGGCAAATATATAAGAGATATATATATAGATCACTTTTATATGTGGGTCTGGTTTTCCTGGGGGCCGACTGCAGCCCCAAGGGAAACCACACATGCACTGACAAAATATATATATATATATATATATATATATATATATATATATATATACATACACATACACACATATATACACACACACACACACATCTCTGTGTAGATATATCTATCTACATGGATATATCTATATATCTCTATAGATATATCCATGTAGATGTTTTTGGTAGTTGTAGGGTTTCCTTGGCACAAAATGCCCCCCAGGGAAACCCTACAACTACTAAAAAAAATTGCCCCCACATGGGGTTGCCCTGCCTATGGGCGACCCCCTGTCAATTTTTATTTTTGTTTTAAATTAGCCCCTGGGGGTAGCCCGATCGCCCCCCCCCTTCCAGGTGGCCCCAACATCAACATTGAAAAATATGGCCCCACATGGGGGTCGCACTGCCTATGGGTGAACTCCTGTCAATGTCCTTTTTTTTTTTTTTTAAATCGCCCTGGGGGTGCGATCGGGGGCCAGGAAACGCGTTCAGGAAGGCCTCGTATGAAAGGGGAGAGTCTCCCCTTTCATACGAGGCCTTCCCGAACGTGGGGAAGGCCGTTCGGGCCATTTTCCCCATCGGAGCAGGAAGGAAAACAACAGTGTGACGTCAGCGCGAGGTGGGGGGTGGGGGGAGACAAGGAAGCTCTTCTGTGTCCCCCAGGGATAAAAAAAAGTTTCAAAAGCAAATCCTTGGGTGCAACGCACCCGAGGATTTTCAAACCCCCTCCCTGGTGTCGGCCACTGGTCGTGACCCGCACCAGGGAGGTAGTGTTCAATTTAAGTAAAAAAAAAAAAAATATGACAACAGGGAGGGTCGGAGTGGTTACTACACTATTACTCCAGTTTTATTAGCTGCTACAATGTTTAATAGGGTAGTGGATAACCAAAATAACTTATCAAGCCATTAAAAACAGATATCCAGATTTCCTCACAGCACAACAGCTTATCTAGCCGAATATCATGGCTCATACGGTCACTTTTACTAACATAAAAATAGTTGTTACTGTCTGAAATTCAGCCATATGCAAACTACATTCCGGTTCGAACAATGCACCTTTCCTCATGTTTGTGACGAAATAGTCTTGGGACCTAATCAATGGGCAGATGAAGTTAACATGACCTGACCTCAAAAATAACAGGCTTAGAAATCAAATTAAAATAAATAAAATAAAGCAAACAAAACTAAAATCAGTTAATGCAAAAAGAAGTGCCAATAACGATACCGAATTGCAATAATTTGAGATAGAAAGTGCTAGCATGTAAAAAAGTGTGCAGTGATTTTACGAATAGAATATAGTGCCTTCATGCTCGGCCACGCCACAAAGCACAAGAGGCACCAATTGGTATTAACAAAAATCGGTTGCACTACCAAGCCATATGCTTTTTTTTAATAAAGATGATAGAAACATTTTGGCAAACTATTCTCCTTGCCCGGCCCGGTCCGGTCTGTACAACAAAGTGAATGAAAGATGCGCTACTTTGTTTGTGGTCCTGCTGTCTACTTTGAACGTCTACCCATAAATCACCCTCTGTGTTATTTAAGTACGGCTAATATTTTAGTCGCATACCGCTGGCACTGAGGGGAAAAGCAGACTTTGTTTATTCAAGCCAAGTTGCTTTATAATTTAAAAATGTTAATAAAGTGGAAATCTGGCACATAAAAACAAACTGCAATTGTAGAATGGTCTAATATCTAAATAAATATAGGATTCATAATACGCAATTGAGAATGTAAGAGATGGTTAAGGACATGAACACCATTGATCTCAAAATAATTCAGTCAGTGTATTTAAAAATGGTAAGACTCCTGAGCACCAAAATGTCTTATCCTTGATCATTTAAAGCAAATGTAAATGGCACATACATTCCAAGCAGCATGGCATTTTGGGGAGCTAAATGAAGAGAACTTGCGGAGACCCTGGCTGAAGGTGGGGATACTTGGGAAATAGTAGGTATTTGCCACCATTGTAAGCTAGTAATGAAATCTTCCAACAGGGACATGTACAATCACTGGAAACTTATTCATTGCTTATTCTCGACTAAGTGACATTTGTGAATAGAACAAAATGCGCTGTCACTGGATCACCACAGATAAATCAGGTGTCTGCTTGGAAGAAATTCACTTTAGGTTGCTCTTCTAAGCAAGTAGGCTGCACTACCACACAAGTGAATGTAAGATCCAATTGTCACAGACAGGAACAGTTTAAAGAGTCTGTCGAACAGGACTTCCAACCTTCACAACCCCAGTAGTCACCACAACAGTTCAGGGACACTGGCTATTACACTGTACTCACCCTTATATTCTTTCAGTGAATGAAAGGGCTAGCATAGAAAGGGTTGCAGCTAAGATGACATAGTAAAGCCTGTCCTCCACCTGAGCAGCTTCTTGAGCAATACCTTCCTAGTGCAAGGAATGATAAGGGCCATTGACTGGTCATCTGTCTATGACAGTTCAGGAAGGGGTAGATCTATGTGGGAAATCAACACGTGTAGTGAGAATGTGTTCGATAAGCACCCTTGTTAGCTCCTTCTTTACTTTAAACTTGTGATTTCATTATTTCTAATTGCTGGGTTTTGACCTGCAGTCTACCTGGCATACTGGAACATCTGTAAGGAAGGATGGTTCTTGTTTGTTGCAAAAGTGGCACTTTTTAACAAAATATTTTGTTGGTCGGGCAAGGTATTTTGATGCATGCACTTTCGCCTCTTGAAATTTAATGTATGGACTCAAGTGCCAGTTAAGCTTGGTCTCTCTTTTTTAGGCCCATTATTGTATATATGGGATTAATGTGTTGACATTAGTTTAGTTTACTCAAGACCACAGCTTAGGTTTCTGTTTGAATTTAGGTCCAACATTTAATGCAGCAGCATTTTCCAAATAAGGCAGCAATTCTCAAAAGACACACTTAATTGGATGCTGGTCTGGATTACAGTGAAAGATTTAAAGTGAAGATCCTTTCCGGATTGCAGTTTTTGGTAATGGGGATGGATTGGATGGGCAGTTATCTATTTAAAATGTTGAGTAATGTTTAGGCAGTGGCTGCTCTCTCACATCTACTGTTTTATCCAAAAATCTCTGATGTTTGTGCAGGAAGAGGGGATGGTCTGCGGCCAACTCCATTTTGGAATTCAAGGTTATGATATTAGATAACCTTGACGAAAAGACATATGCAGCTGCTGAATCCCAATGAGGGCATGGATTAACCAAGGGAAAACCAACACACAACCGTTGCCTTATCTGAAACACTTTCTCATAGGTGCATTTGCAGAGTTCAGTCAGTGTTCTAATCCCTGTTCTGCCACTTCCAGTTCCCTACGCTTCAAATTTAGATTTAAGTAGCAAATGTGTAATTCACAAATGTAAATATGTGGGTATAAAGATGTTACAAAAAAGTGTACAATGTAATGTCTTGTTATTAGCCTCCACTTCATCACATATTGGTTGATACAAACACAAATCGAAGCGCATGCACCTCTTGTGTACAGGACCGTGGTTGTGATGTTCCTACTACCAGAAAAGAAAAACATTCACTGTAAATTCACTCATTTCTCCTTGCAGTTAAGGTGACTGTAAACAGAACTTAACATGTGACAGTGATTCAGCAAGAATGTGAAATGCAACAGATATTTTCAGAGGCAAAAATAACAAAGTAGAAATTAGGGGAATTAAATTTAATGCATTTTAAAAATAAGGGAAAAAATGAACTTATAATCTTCAGATGACATATGTGGAGCAAATAAGTCATGAGGAGCAGTAGAAACATTGTTGAGGAGCAAGGAAACAGCCGCAAAATGGAACAAAGTGGAGAGAGAGAAGTTGGGTGTGGACAAAAAGAGCTAGTGGCAGAGGCGAGTGGATCCAGAGAAAATAAATAACAGGGTTGATGATACATTAGGCTAGCGGCAGGCCACAAGGAATGCTTCAAATTTTGGGCAGGTCATTGAGAAATAAAGGAGAAATTGTGCTAGGGTAGTAGCTTTAACTTACTCTGTCTTAAAAGACTAATTAGAAGTAACTGGTGCCAAAGAGACAGTGAGTATAACAAATAGGTAGACTTTGCACTGAGACCTGTGGAGAGGCAGAATAAGGGGGAGCATACTGGGCAAGTGATGTCAGAGCACCATATATGTAATCTCTTTCTGCAAGTGAAGATATGCCAGCCAAAGAGGAAAACGTTTCAGTACTTCTACATTCTAAGAACCTAATGTGAATATAACTCTTCCCATTAAATTGAAAGGTGGTAGCAAGTCAGATAGGGATCCGGTCCTTTTTCAATAGTTATGTGTGCAGTCAACCACCTGCATCTCAGCCACAGTTTAGCACACACCCTGCATCCAGCCAGCATTAATAGATCTTTTATAAGGGAGCAGTCCTGGTTCTATGGAGAGAAGCAGCAAAAGATAAGCAACTCCACTGTACCATATCAGTTCGAACAAATGTGTGTATTGCAAACTTAGCCAGAAGGCATCAAAGCACTTTATATGGTCAAAGGCCAAGGTCCTCACAATAAATGATTGAATAATTAACTGGATTTTGGGAGCATAAGTGGACTGTTAAAGAACACTACATCACAGTGCAGTAAGGAGCTGCATCTTCAGCTCTTTCCAAACTGGAGCAGGGGTTTGGTCGGCACATGTTTTCCATGTCCCGGATGCATGGATGGAGAATGCCCATTGACTTTTTTTTTATGTTATATTTTTCTTTACCTCCTGTCTGGTGGTGTATTGGCTGCAGGTGTACCAAGAGCCACGCAAAATGGTGAGATAGTCAGCCAAATAGAAATGGGTTCTGATGCAGCTGGCTTTGAAGATAATGTGGGCTATTGAGGAAAGCCAGTTTAGTTTAGGCTGAAGGTGATATGGTTATATTTCTTTAGGCCATGGACGAGGCACACTGAGGCAAAAGGGTGTCCTTCTGAGCTCTGCCACCAACCAGGTATGGAAATATGAAAGATTGAACAGGAGTTTTGAAGGCTCGTTCTGGGAGGGAAGAGAGAGAGTGAGAGTGAGAGTGAGAGTGAGAGTGAGAGTGAGAGTGAGAGAACCAGACCATCTTTGTTTTCTTCAAAATGGGTTTCTTTGGGGTGAAGTTCCGGTCCAGGTTCAATCCAAATGAGGTTCTGTCCAGGTTCATTCCAAATGAGTTGTAATTAGTTGTGAGTGTAGGTTCAAAGCTATCAAGGTACATGCAACTGAACCAAGTCTGAACACTTATTGCTTTTAGCCACTAAGAAGAATTCTGCGCTGTTGCACGAGGTCAGGTATGTGCTTGACATGCAGGTCTGAATGAGGTGTAGTGTTTGAAGCACTGGTTATCTGAAGCACGAAACACTGCCAAGTAGAGTTAAGTATTGTCAGCATATTTGTGAATTTTGATGCCAATGTCAGTTAACAAAGCTGCAACGGGCTCTTCATAGAGGTTAAAGATAAGGGTGGGTGATAGGCCCAGTAACAACATATTTGTAGATTGTGTAGCCATACATGGAATGAAATGATCCCGGTTTCAGAGGCAAATTGCTTGTAGGAGCAATAAAAAAAATTAGACTTCACCTTTTTAACTGGAGAGAGGTTTGAGACCTACTGTTATTATTTCTCTGGAAATGAGATGTCGCCATTACTAATTTGCAAGGATCGAATCCCTTCTGTGATAGAGGAGAGTTGAACAAAATGACAGACAAAAATAATCCCTATGGGTATTCCCAATAGTTAGTAGGCGCTGGCTCAAGCACTTCCATCCTTCATTTTTTACTGCATTTTACTAGACAATACTTCAACTGCAGCTACTTGAAAAACATTCACCATCTCTTAGTTGCAGAACTACATAGTATTTATCGTAGAAAGGCACTAGACTCAGAACACAGCAGCTACATAACAAATGGGACTCTCAAGTCACTTTTGTCAGCTTATACTTCTCTCTCCTGGACTAAAAGACCATACTGAGCTGTTTTGCTCATAAAGATGGAATTACCAAAATAACATAACAAAAAAATGAAACATGATAGAACACACTGAAAATTATTAAGAGTCAGAAAAAGATATCTTTACTAGACAGGGCTCGAAAAATCTACTCAACCACTCGCTATGGGGAGTCCTATTTTATGAGGTAGAGCTATTTTTAGAACAAACTAACCCACTCAGCAGACTAAGAACAGGTGTTCTGTTCAGCCAGAAACTGAATTGGCAATTAAGATGCTTTTAAATCTTATTGTCACATCTGCTCTGTGTTCAGAGACAGAGGTCAAAAGTCAGTTTGTGTTCTTGCAATGCAAATACTTGTCCTTGTTACTGTAGACTTAAGGATTTGGTAAGGTGAACTGTTTGATCTGTGTGAAATGAAAGGCGGGACGATCAGGTTTTTCATAACACACAACTTGTATATAACTAAGTCAACTTTACAAACATTTCAAAATATTTTTCAGTAGCTGTGAAACACTGTTTTTTTCCAACTTCTGTGTGATTAAAAACAATATTTTAATAGGATGGAAAAAAGTCAGAACAATTTACTTGGTGTTGTGCAAATTATAAATATGTTTTCTAAAACCCAATTGTCACAGATTATTGTTACTACACTATATATTGTTTTATCAGTAAAGCTGCACGTTAGTGGGAAGGTTTTTGGACATTTCTTGGAAGTTTATTGCCTGAAAATGACAGTGTTTTAGTAATATAGTTATTAAAAGTGAGTGTTTAAACATAAACTGAGAAACACGCTGCCCTGATGGCAAAGCTATTAGTAAACTAAGAGGCAAGTCATGCATGGTTCATGTGTATCTTATATATGGGCTAGATTTATAATTCATGGAGCAAACATTTAGTGTATTTAATCAAACAAAAGAGGATTTTTACAGGAGAAATGCTGAACTCACATATTTGAAGGTGCACTGATATGTGAAAATGAAGAAAAAGGCAACTGTAAGTACTATATTTGCCTAGGATCACACAATTTGAGACCTATTTCCCTGTCAAATACAATACAGTTAGATTGAGTAGATCAATAAAGCTACTTGACCTGCAGGTCTAGTAACATTTTTAAGATTTTTTTGAGGCCTGCTAGACCATTATACTTTCAACAATCCTTTCTTAAATATCGCATAATCACATTTACAACCCCCCAAAAAAAAAAAAAAAAAAAAAACAACAAGCTTACAGCCCCAGTCCAGAAGTGCGTACACAATCCAATGGTTTATACTGGCATAGTGAAGAGAATGTACAGGGCAATGCTAAGTTGTCTTTTACTACAAGTAGGAGCTACGTTAGTGGGCAAAGCTTCAGGAAAGCAAGCAGTAACACCATTTCAGAGCGTGCCTGGTTGAAATAATACATTCCAAGAGTTATCAGTTACCAAGAACGTAAAGAGGTCATAAAGGCTGTTGTCACAGAAGGCGTTTTAAAACCAGCCAAAAACTGGGCATTCCTAGGCTATGATTAGGAAGAGGGTAAAATGATTACTTCAAAACAGCGTAAGTAGAGCTTGTAACAAAACCATGGAGTCTCACAAAAATCAGTGTGCATAGGCAAATGACTGCGCTAAAGCAGTCTCTACCTATGAGGCATAAATCTGTGCTTGCTTACCCCACTGCTGACCCAAACAGATTCCTCAAACAGTACCCATAAAATTCCGTCATCCTATACCTATGCCTGATCCAAACCACATCCATCCTATGTTCTATGCCTTACCTTATGCCTTAGCTTAAGGAAGTTACCTTATTGTACAACTTACCATATCATTATTTCTAACCCCATCAAATCTTACCCTAATCTCTACTTAACGATTTCTCATGCTTTTCCTTTCCCAGTTCCAACCTACAGAGAAACGTACAACGTACTCAAATTACTCATCATTGATGATATTATTTCAAGATTTAAATATTCACTAATTCCTTTAGCAGATAGAACTCGAGTCTGCTCAACCCAGCATTACAGGTATAAAAATTCTGTTTTTCTTACTTCTCCATGGGGGTCCTCAGTGATTCCCAATCACAGTTCTTCACTTTTCCACTCATGGAAACATCAGTCCCTTCTCACGGTTACAGAAGATGATTATGCATTTGCACCATTACTGCCTCAACACCCCAGGAGCAAACAGCTGCCTTACAACATGCCAATATAAATATAAGCATCAAATGTACCTGCAGGAGGCCTCTATGAGCACTCCCGTTGTGTTGCCAGAGATTTGTATAGCACTATGTTATTGTTATTATGGCCTTGCAATGATGTTGTGTACGAGTTCCCAATGTCCTAGTCTCAAATATTCTATCACAGAGCTGAATATGATGCACAGTGCCAAACAAATCCTTTAATTCATGAAACATGCACTCATCTGTGCAATGTAGGCTACATCCCCAAGACAAAACCAAACTACTGGATACTACGAGTGATACGATATCACTTTTAGATGCCCCCCAATGATATGCCTCATCCATGCACGAACAATCTGCCAAGCCAAGTTCAAGTTGGAAACTGAGAGCGTCTAAAACGAGCCTCAAAAATATAAACACACCAGTAAGTCTTCAGAAAGCCAACCTGTCGAAATAATCCTTAGGCTTCTAACAAGTCATGGCGGAAGCAACATCATGCATCCGAGGTGAACTCTAACTTCCAAGTGCTTGAAATGTGGCCTATTTCCTACTTCTCTTTCCACATTTCCCTCAGTAACAAACTCCTTCCACGGGTTCATTTAAAACAAAACAAATCCCACTTTCACCACCATCCTACCCATCTGTTGTGTGATCTGCATTCCACCCTAAGTAACAACCTCAAAGTCCTGAAAGAACCGTTTTATGTCTTTAAACCCTACCCAACACATTCATTAGCCTGCATTTACACGAGAATAACTGCTCCGAGTTGTCCACGGAGCATTATGGTTGGTGTTTTATGGAGCTAAAAGGATACGATGCAACTATTACAAATAGAAAGGGGAAATAAAAAAAAGACCAAAACGATTGAAGACGCAAGACAAAAGTTCTGGGGGAAACGATTTCAAACCAGATAAATGTTGTGAGACAGTTAAGCGCAATGAGGAAGAACATTTCAAACTTCACTTCGCCTCCTTTCCACAAGCACAAAAACATCTGTCCACCTTATGACAATACACCTGCTTGGTGGTGCAGAAGTACTCTTAAAATCTGAATTATAAACCACATGCTAGAGTACCTCAAGGTAACACGACTTAAAGTTAGGTTGGGGCGTTCTACAAAATGACTTACAGACAAGGCACATCAACTCGTTTACACTCTAAGTATCCCTGTTCTGAGAGGCCAGCTTATCAACGCTGGTACTGTACTCTCAGCACAGATAAAAAAAAAATGGAAGTTCCATGAGGGTTACTAGCCAGTATCTGAGATTCTGACCACTTCTTCTCATACTAGTGTCATCAAGTTGCTGTTCCATCTGCAGCACTTAGCATGTCACCAAAAGTCTGTTGACTTTATAGTCTGTGTATTGACTCTCCTTACTGAAGGCCACAGCCGCAGAGAACAGACAGTACACTAACACTCTATTCCCGCAGTACACGGAACTGCGGAAGAAACCCAAGCAATGAACAGTAAGGAGTTCCCACCAAACAGGAGATCCGGAGTCTAAAGAATGGCTTACTTCTAAGATCAGCCTCTTTCTACTCTGCTCCTTGTTGACTCGCTAAGAACTCTATTGTTTATTGTAGGATTCCTACCCAGCTCTGCACGTGGCGTTTTTCTGAGAAAATCAAACGAATAAACAAGGAAACGCACTGTACCCATATATGTTATCCTGCATCTACGATGTTTGTACAAATAACCAGTTTCACCAATACAAACACACACAGAGCAGTAACAGTGCTTTTTGCGTTTTACTTTTGCAGACTTACAATTAATTGCTCGATTTTGAACATAGAAAATATAAAGTGACTCATTATACATTTATTTAAAGTATAATTAAAAAAAAAAATCCAATGGAAGTAAAACTGCGAAGAGAGCGGAAAATCACCATTGTAGCAGCTAAACTGAGCAGTTAAAAGAAATTACGGTTAGAAATCTGCAGCCCAAGAGTACATAGACGTAATGCAGTGGATACAGTAACGTTATAGTAAGGTTCTGAATTTACTCATGCAAAACCATAGAAATTCAGCAGTTATAGTTAGCGTTCTTTCAAGTAACTATAATTCAGTGAATTTCTAATGTTTTTTTTAATGTAAAGTAATTTTAATTATTTTACGTTATTCCAACCCCCACCGCACATGCAGCACAGGTGGCCACAGGGACTGTCTCCGTCAGTACATTTGTGAGTGGGTGCCTGAGTGCATGTTTGAGTGAATGAATTAGTGTATGAAAGTGTGTGTTTTTGCTTTCAAATTTGTCCATAATCGTGAATATTTTGTGAAAAATTCATTAATTTTCGACAATATAACAGGCTGTGTCACAAAATTAAATTACACCTATAATTTGTCCTGAAAACACACCTATATCACACCCCTGTAGTTGGGGTACAGGGCTTGAAAAATCATAAAAAACTTTTACTAGACCTGCAGGTCAAGTAACTTAAATAATCTACTTGACCTAACTGTAATGTACTTGACCCGTAAACGGGTCTCAAATTGTGTGATCCCTTCTTAATTCTCACATATGATTGCACCTTCAAATATGTGAGCTCAGCACTTCTGCAGTACAAAAAACCTCTTTTGTTTGATTAAGTAGACTAAAGTTTGCTGCATGCATCACAAGAATCTAGCCCACATACCCATGAGGTCTAGCCCATATAACCTAGGACTTCTTTTAGTTTACTAACAACATTGCCATCAGGGCAGGAACGTTTCTCAGTTTGTTTAAACACTCAATTTTAATAAATATATTACTAAACCATGAAGTGGTAACATATTGTCATAAACACAAAGTAACTTTCCAAGAAATTATAAAACTATATAGCGTATTAGCAAACTGTGAACATTGGGTTTCAGAAAACATATCCTTTGCACATCAACACGCAAAGTATTCTGATTTGTTTTCATCCTATTAAAGTATTTTGTCATCACACAGAAATATAAAAAAGGGCTTTCACAACTACTGAAATATATTCTGAAATGTTTGCACAGTTGACTTAGTCATTTAAATGGTGTGTGTGTTAGGAAAAACCTGACACCCTATATCCTTTTATTTTACATTCTAAGCAGCATGTCACACAGTTCATCTTACAAAGTCCTGGAACTCTACAGTAAGAATGAAATTTAATTGTAAGAAATACTGACTTTTGACCTCCATCTGTGAACACAGAGCAAATGTGACATAAAAAGAAGATTTAAAGGCATCTTTTATTGCCCCTCCATTTTTCAACTAAGCATCACACCTGTTCAGTGTAACTATTAAAAAATAGCTCGACCTGTCACATAAGACTCACAAATGCGAGTAGTGGGGTGGATTTTTCAAGCCCTGGGGTACCTTCACTCCAAACCCCTTATGCCACTTACAGTTTGAATTTTCACCCCTGGGACAGTGTCCTGTGAAATGAAATTGCGGTTGCAACATTCTCGTCAGGTTGTAGTCAGACAATCGCAACGCTTCTTTTTGCACGCATATTCGCAAAAATGTGTGAATTACATTAAATATCCACAGCCAGAAATATACAATGTATTTGCCCTTAAATATCCCCTAAACTTCTGAACGGATTTACACCAAATAACAAAAATCACAAGCTGCGTACCGGCAGCTATCTTTCTGCCAAATTTGGTGTAATTCCGTCCAGTGGTTCTGGCTGTAGTCATGTTGACAGGTCCTATGGGAATTAACATGGGAAACGCAATGTTTTTTTAGCCCACTTTTTCTCTGCTCCTGCTTGACGGATAACCCCAAAACTTCCTGTGCACACGAAGAATCACCTGGCCACTCTTTTTGGAAAATTTTGTGAAGATTCATCAAACGGTGCCAGAGATATAGGCAAGTCAAAAAATGCCTTTTTTATGGAAACATGGTTGTACCTATAAGTACCTACTGGCAACCACTAGTAGGCAAGATATTATATCTCTTAAAAAAATAAAGTTACAGGAACATTATAGTTAGGCTCACATTTTAAATGTACAAAACCATAGAAGTTCACCTTTTATAGTTATCTCAAGTAACTATAACTCGTCCCTAAGGTAAATATAACTTGCGTGGTGGTGGCGGGGGGGGGGCACATGGCCCCCCTACCCTAGACAATTTTGGTCAAGAACACAGGGAAATGACCACTGACATACATACACTTGAACCTTCAATCTTCAGTGTACAGGTCTGAGACCTTAACCACTAGGCCAAACGTGATTCCTTAGCATGTGGTGTCCAGACTTAGCTATGACATTGAACCTAAAGATTTTGAGTGAAAAAAAAAGACTTCACTAGGAATGTTTAGCAGTCAAAACACTGGAAACTACACAGACACACTACCATGAGATGCAATGATTTGAACCCTCAGCCTACTGAGTGACAGTCCAAGAGCTTTACCATTAAGCCCAAAGTGACCATGATCTGATGTCCATCAAAACCTAACTATATCATTCTCACCAAACATCTTGCTAGTCTGACTCTTTGAAGTCATTGTATAGAGAGACCATTGCAATAACAATCTCTACATTCCATCCCATGAGAGAGAGGGAGAGACAGCGCCTAAATGGCGTCCTGCGGGAGCCAGCATTGCTCCCACAAGCAGGGAGCTGTTTTAAATAGCAGCACTCTGCTTGTGGGAGCAATGTTTTCATCTGTTTCCCTGCACCTATATGTGCATGCAGGGAAACAGAAGAAAACTCCACTTTCTGCCAGTGGGAGCTCCGCATGCCCCCCTGCATACGTTATTAATTTAGCCCCGGGGAGGTGGCGGACTGAGGCTACCCCTCCCACATTGATTTAGTTTAAGCGCCGGTGAGGTGGAGGTCCCCGGGGCACCACCCCATTCAAAATTAAAATGCCCCGGGGGCTGCATTTGAACAAGAGTGGAAGCCTACACATGTTTTTTTTTTTTTTTTTTTTTTTTTTAATTTTCAGTGAATCCCGTTAAATTTTTAAGCTTTTTTCTGGGACTCACCTGAAGCAGAGTCCCAAGATTGCTGCTAACAACACTTCCTTGTTGAAGTGTTGTTAGCCAATCAGATCTGAGCACAAGATAGGGAGGTTTCGCAGAGCCTTCGTACCCCTATATATACAAATTGCTTTTTCTTTAATTTCTCAAAAACTACTGAATGGATTTACACCAAATAACAAAACAGTCACTTTCTAGACCAAGAGCTACCTTTCTGCAAAATTTGGTGTAATTCCGTCCAGTGGTTCGGACCCTATTCCTGTTCAAAATCCCTATGGAAAAATGCAAGGGGAAAAAGCGTTTTGGGACCCTCCCTTTTTCTCGGCCTGTGCATGACGGATTACCCTGAAACTCTCCAGACAGACCCTGAAGTGAGCATTGTATTTTTTTAGAAAATTTCATCGAAGAGCGCCAAAGATATTAGCAAAACAAAAAACACCTTTTCTATAGAAACTGGGTCCTAACTATAACTACCTAGTGGCAACCGCCATATACATATATACACACACACACATATACATTCACAAACATACATACACACACAAAGTCACTGAAATATTTTAGCAAACTATGAACTAAATATTACTAACATCTTTAGAGTGCCTCAATCGCTCCAGCTCTCCGACACATCACAGCCCAGATTTACTAATACTTGGTACAAGGCAGCATAAAAACCAAGGCTGCTGTGCTGACTTGCATCAAAAGGAGAGAGGAAAAATTTGTCATATCTACTAAGACGTAGTGCATTTTTTCTCTCCCTAGCGCTGGTGCACTTCTGGCTGCCATGCACTAACGCCCACACCCTTTACATCATAGTGCAAGGGTGTGGGCATTTTCTCTAACACAGGTTTTGAACTGAAGGGGACCCTTCCATACAAAAACTATCCTTCAAGAGTTTTCCAACTTTGTGTGTGCTGTACAATGCAGCACAAAAGAAAAGTTGGAAAAATAAGGAGAAATTAAATGATTTCTCCCCATTACATTTGCCTCGAGAAGGCTTCTTCTATGGATTTGCGTCAAAACCCATGGGTGCGGGTACCCAACGCCCATGCAACACTCATGAAATATCCTCATGCCTGAAATGTGCGCAAAGTAGCATAAAGTGCAACCTTGCATTACTAAGGGGGACTTTCCAACACAAATCTTGGTTTGTGTTGGATTGTAAACCCCACACCAACTCTGCTGGGTGTGCCTCACCTTTGTGACACAAACCTGGCGCAAAGCATTAACAAACCTGGGATCACTTTATTTTGCTCTTAGTTAGACTCTGATCCCATTTTTTTCCTGGCATCTTTATAAAACCCTGCATCGGCATATCATACCTCATCCCTTTCCTCTTCGGCAACCTCGTTTCACTCTCTCCTGCCCATGTCCCCTTCCATTCGCCTCTCTTTATATACACACACACACACACACACACACACACACACACACCCCTACCCCCTGTAAGTACTGCCTTTACTTTACCTTTTACCCTGTCAATATTTTGAAAATTGTATACAATCCTTATCAAACTTATGCACAGAACCACATTCACAACTGGCACAGGTAACCATCACTCTATGCGCTCTGCAGAGAAGCCAAGGATTGAAGGAACATGTATATCATGTATTCTGCACCTCTTTATGACCCACTGACAGGCAATGTGAAAAATGTGCTTTGCCTTCGGCCTCCAATCCACAGCTCTCAATGATAGTCTGTTATGAACATCCACCCACAACCTGAACGCACACAGATATACAGATGCTGCCTTTTCCATAGTACGCACTATACATCAGTAATGTGTTGCATGAAAAACAAAAACAAAAAAAAACACAACATTCTGAAAAAAATGAAGTAGTTAGCGAATTCAAGAATGAGTAAAGTGTGAAATGGGAACAATATCGTTGTCATCTGGTGGTGGGACAAGAGGGGAACAGGGCGATTTCAGATAGGACAAAGCACCCTTCTGCACCTACTGACCCATCCCTTACACCAACCACTACCACCCCCGAGTGCAACTACTGAGCAGAGATAAATGAGTAAAAGTAAAACCAACAGTTATTAGATGACAACAAGAGAAAAGGAAGACAAATATTGGACTGTTATTTCCAATCAATGTCTGCAACAAAAAAATGGGTCTTTCAATTTCTCCTCAAACATATGAACCATTGCAGCAGGCAATGACACATCAAATAATGAAAATTCACACCTATGACTGCCCAGCATATTACAGGGAACAGTAAAATATGTTCAGCAAAAAAGATTATAAATCTTCACTTTCAGTAATATGAGCACTAGATTAAACAGGCGAAAACACATGATTTAATTTTTTTATTTTTAGGGAGTCTTCTGAAAGGTGCGCATGTGCGGTCAGCAAAATCCATTGTTAACAAAACAACAACAAAAAACGCTTGAAAACAGCTGAAAGATCGCCCATTACTTACAACTGGTTGATTCCAGGTCACTCATTTCCTAGCTTCTAACTGGTCAGCACCTCCTGCTCCTTCTTGCTTCCTCCCAGCATGGCCAGTGTTTATCCCAGCTGTGGGGCAAGGACCTGGTACAGCTTTCTGTCTGCATCCAGCGTCCTTCCACTGTCTGCACGCTCTTGCATGTACTGTATTTTCTTTTTTACATTTAGACATGCATTCTCGAAGAGTGCATGTATGCAGTCCATCTCCCGTCCCGCCATTGTCTTGCTGGTTCCCTCGCTGTCTCTTGTGTTGCTGTTCCAACCCTCCTAGCTGCCACCTCCATTGTGCTCCTTTTGTTCAGTTGTTTGTTTTTTGGATGTAATATACAGCACAAACTTGTATTGGAGTGCTTCACATGAGCACCAGTTCCATTACACAAGGACGTGTTCATTTTTAGGGAAGGCGAGATCAAGTGAGCATCCTCCGTCCCATCCTGTTGTTGCAGCTCCCACCCTTCTCCCCAACACCTCCCTCGTGCTGCTTCGTCCTCTCATCACACTGTCTGTTGTTGCTGCACCCTACTTCCTACACTCTTTCCTCCTGTAGCTTGCCCCCCCTGTGCTTGTTTAAATAAAAAATAAATGTAAAAAAGTGTTACGACATAGTCAACATTGGTCACGTCATAGCGCTTTTTTTTCTTTCTTTTCCTTAAGCCACATTACACAGCAGCCCACACTGCTGTGCAACAGGTCTGGAAAAAAAAAAAAACATCGACAAAGCCAACAGATCTCACATAGGAAAAAAACTACTGGTGTGGTCAATATTTGTTTTTTTCTCCAGTAGCACTAAGTCACTTCAGGGACACCATAAATGTTTCAAAGCGATATTCCCTTTCACAGATGCAATAAGTAGTAATGATAATTGGATAACTGCCCAGCATGGGGATCATTTCAAAGGGTAAAGAAATGACATACACACTGACCTTACCCATATAAAATTGGAACAAGACGTTTTCAGAGGCAGGCCACTTTCTCAAACTGATACAAACGGAACTCCATAAGCCACAACGAGCAGAAAGACGCATGCTACTGTAAACAGTTCTGATAACCAATGCCCTTTCATTTTTGTCAGACATATTGCTCCAGCAGTCAAAATATGATTATGTGGAAAAGTTTGACATGAGAAAATAGGACAGCTGGCAAAGAAATAATTATTTGGGAAGTGTACATCACAATCTGAATTGCAGTTTGTCACTTGGAAACCAGATGTTATGAGCTCGGAAGGAAGAAAGGATGACAGCTGTTGTGTTTAATTTATTATAAAATATAGAAAGTATTTACTTAAACCATATAAAGTCTTAAAAATTGAATTATAATACAGTCTATGTGACCTGTAATCTGTACTACAGCGACGCAAATTTTCCGAATAAACTATACATGACATGTACCAGAATTCAATTCACAGTGATGTTTCTAGGGGAGCAATGGAACAGACGACTAACCCTCTTCTCTTTGGCACCTGCCGCATGTCACGGCGAAAAATATTTGTTCTGGTGCTTTAAACATTAGCTATACGTATAACAGATGTGTTACTTTCCATTCACAGTGCAAGATCACAACATAGAGAGTTATTTGACATGTCATGTAGCAAGTACCTCCACTGATTTTCTATTTACATACGTTACTGGGGTGCGTTTTGGTGTGGTTTATTTTGGTACAGGCTATATGGACATTTTGTATCAAATGCTAGGAATCTCTGAAAAGCAAAAGACATGCACCATATAATTGAAGTTGAAGAGTGAGTTGTGTGTAAATGAGAAGTATGACTTTCCATAATTGGGATCAGAGATGGTGGAAATGCCGGTGTTTGAACTGGAAATAAAGAGATTTATTTACTGCTGAATTAGAAGTATTACAGTTCTGCTGAGAAGCAATGGCAGGCCCTACTAACAGTATTAAAGAACGAATGAAAGGTTTTGGTATTAAAAGTATAGTCCTAACGGGAAGTGCTGGATCTGTCCCACTGACAGTATCACAACTTAGTAGTGCAGGTGCTATTTATTAAAGCATTAGCCCTGCTGAGACCTGATGATTCTGTATCATTAAGTATTAAACTGCTGATGAGAATTCTTGAACTGCCCTATTAAATGTAAAACTTATGTGTAATAACAGCTACTTATGTTAAACAAAAATCATTGTGCGCTACTAATAATAACAGTGACCACATCAGATAATATTACATTAGTGACCACCATATGCAAGATTACCTGCAGTGATCATCTCAGTGCATCAGGAGGGTTGCCAGCAGTAATGTAATGAAACGCCTTTGTCAATTCGGAATGCCTCTACATAGGCAATACATGCAGGCGACAGCTGCTATGCTCTTGGCACAAAAGTAATCCTATTAGTAACAAGCATCTGCACATGATGTAAGGCTCAAAATCACATTTTGTCATACATATGTTAATTTAACCAAACAAAAAGTTCCAATTTAAAAGGCAGGCCTGCACACAGGAGAACTATTACAGGTAGCTGGACAGCTACCAGTAGTCTGCGAGGTACTCGTTCGTCATGCTTTGAATTTCTACAATTGGTCCGTTAAACGTATTACATTCCAGCTGCTAAGTGTTTTTACTGTTTCATTACAATAATTTACCTCTATATTCTTGTACAGAGCTGTTTGTATCCAATTTTACTGCAGTTGTTTTTTTCCCCATTTGTATCGTGTAAACTGTGTTTACTATATTTTCTTTGTTTATGTTTTTATGGGATTTGTTTTAGCCTACTATATTTTATCTGTAAAGTATGTGCACGTTAGTTGTTATTGATTTTTGCACCTTCAAGCTCGGTGTTCTGGCATTTTTGTGCATAGTAAATCATAAACTGAAAAAGTAACTAAGCAGTGGTATAACTGTCCCTAAAACGTATTACTGTCCTGCCGAAAAGTTGGTATGGTCATATAAAAAGTATTATAATCCTGCTGAGAAGTGCTGATACAGTTTTATGAAGAGAATGGAAGTCTTTCTGAGAAATACGGAACTCTTTAACAGTATTATAATCATCTGGAAAACTGGCAGAACTGTCACAAAAACAGTGCTGAAGTCCTCCTGAAAAGAGTGCTGAAAGGTGCTAATACAGTCCCAATGCATGTATTACAATCCTGTTGGGAAGGCAGATGCCGCCCCACTAATAGGATTACAGTCTTACAGAGCAGTGCCAGTTCAGTCCCAATACATTATTACAGTCCTCCTGAGAGTTGTTAGTACTTCCCCAACAAAAATGTTTTGCACTTGTGCGGATACTGCCCCTTTAAATGTATATCAATCGCGCTGAGAAGCACTGTTGATGCCTCGTTACGATTACAACAGAACTACTGAGAAGAGAAGGTACCTACTCATTGATAATATAATAGTCCTGACGAAAAGTGACGTTAGTCTTCCATTAAAAGTAGTATAGTCCTAATGGCAGGCGTTGATACTCTCCCCCTGAAAAGATGACATCCAGCGTTACAGCTGGGAAGTGCTGACGCCATCAAATAAAATTGTTTTTATGTAATGCCATCGTGGCACAACTGCATATGCCCCAGTGACGGACAAGTGTTGACACCATCATGTTGAAAGTGTTACCGCTCCATGGGGAAGTGCTTATATTGCCCACCCTGCAAAGAGTGGTACAGTACTGCTGAGAAGCATTCATACTATCAATTAAAAGAATTACAATTTGGCCACGATGGATGGCACGGACCCCTTTAAACGTTTCCAGTCTTGTCAATAAGTGTACGCAGTGTCCCTTTAAATTTACTAAAGCAACGCTGCTAAGTGTTTGTACTGCGCGATTAAAAGTGTTATTCTTGTGGAGAAATAATGAGAGACTCATTACAAGTATATAGAGTCCCTCGGAAAAAATCTGGCTCACTCACATAAAAACAATTATAGTCCCCACGAAAAGTATTACAGTCCAGTGCGTTCCCATTAACAGTATACAGAAGGCCCTGTGAACGTCCACTAAAAGATGCACAGCAATAGATACAAATACTGCTAATAAGGCTGTACTGGTACTATACCCTTATAAATACTAGCTTTGCTGTGTCATTACCAATACTAGTCTTGCCTGTGTGTACTGCAGTTGTCTCAATTCCAGCATTACCGTGGAGAATAGTTTATTGTAGCCCCTTCAACAAGATATGTCAATCTCGCTGTTAGAATTAGGCTGCAGATGAACTGTCCTGGGGATTCCAGTAAAAGCTTAGGAGAACTCCTGGGACTACCGAAAAAAACAGGCACGGTCATATTTAAAAGACGACAGTACTATTTGAGAAGTGCCAGTAATTCTTCAATAGAAACCCGACCATCCGGAAGATGGGTGCAAACATTCTGTAATCTAAAAAATAGATAAACGCAGTACAGTACTGTTTTGCAACAGAGCAGGGGGTGTTCGTGAGTATGCACATGTCCTGGAAAAAATAATAAATAAACTGCGGCGCTCTGAAAGGGGCTATGCAAGGAGCGGGTATTCATGCTATCGCTCCAGGCAGTCAGCGCCCTGTGCCAGGCTGAAAGTGCTTCCCAATTCACTGTGCTCAGACGTCGGGATTCTAGCAAGCAGAAAAGTGACATGTTTCTGATACGTGCGCAATAGCCTTGAGCTCCGGGGCGCGATAACGAGACAGTGCGACAGCGCCTGCACCCGTGTGACAGACAAGGTTAAAGCAGGACACGGGCAGCAAGAGCTGCGCGCAGAGCCGCACACCGTACAAAGAGCCGGCGCAGGGCATCCACCGCTTGCTGGGGGGGGCAGCCTAGGAGGTGCTCCCAAGGTCCCATATCAAAGCTCCCGGAGGCTGCAGCGGTGGGGAGCCCCAAACAGATGCCACCCCACTGGGTGACGGCGGGGCGAGGGGCGGGTCCGCATCCTTCACAGAGCACGAAGAGGGAGCATCCACGTGAGAGGCGCTGGAGTGGGTAGAGGGCATGCTGCGGGTGCAGGCGGGCACATGGCAGAGAAGACCCCCCCAACCCCACCAGGAGAGGGATGCCCAGCCGAGGATGCCCCCTCCAGGCAAATGCATTTACAAGGGGCGAGGGAGGTGCTCCCCAGGGAGTTTGACGCAGTTTTTGCTCTCCAAAGCTGTTAACACTGATCTCCCCCGATCCCTGCACTCACCTCTCAGCGCCGCCTGCTCTCGCCAGTGATCTACTGCTGAAAGGGGCGCCTCGCTGCCCAAGAAGATGGGTGCAGGGGGCGGCGCTACGCCGAGCTCCCGCGGCCCCGGGGAGCCACCTCCGCTGCCCCCTGCGGGGCTCCCCGGTGATGCCCGGGGGTGCGGTGCTAGACACGGTGCAAGCGGCGGGAGCAGCAGCAGCACACACTCGCTCACATACAACCAGGGCACGGCGCGCACAAAGCACGTCAGTCGCCCGGCAACCGCCGCATGCCGGCGCCGGACAGTGACGTGTGCGGGAAGAACGGAGAGCGGCCGGGGAGCCAGGTACGGGGTCTGGGGGGACAGAGACTGGCACGGTTCGGGTAGGAGCAAGCGGCCAAAGCTGTGCTCCCAGCCTGGTTGCTCAAGCCTCTTCGATGGCACACGTCGAACCTGTTTGGGAAGGAAACCTTTCGTTTCCTTCCCAACGAATGGTACAAGCGGCCATGGTATGTTCTTCAAACACGCTAACATACCTTAACGTTCGTGGCCCCCTTGTCGTGTGGATATATCGCTCGTTGCGATGCAGCGAGTCGGTGGCCGAATTCGGAGTTCGCCCTCTGTCTGCGCCGGTAGTTCCGTCCGTTTTTGCCCTAATATTTCCACGTGTGGTACTGTTTGTGTTTTGGAGTTTGGCACTGCCTTTAGGTGGTAATATGCGGACGGAGCAGAGTTGGCAAGCTTGGGTCTGACTCTGTTTCATGTTGAGCTTCTGTGGATGTTTTATTTTGTTTTAACACATC
This sequence comes from Pleurodeles waltl, assembly GCF_031143425.1. Lineage (NCBI taxonomy): Eukaryota > Metazoa > Chordata > Amphibia > Caudata > Salamandridae > Pleurodeles > Pleurodeles waltl. The sequence continues at coordinate 702,445,901 of NC_090437.1, forward strand.
GCTTGCAAGCTGCCAAAGACTACTACTTTTAAGTGTAAAAACGAATTTAGAAAATATTGAAATTGATAGTGCGGTACAGTCGTGATTACGTGTCCCAGTGATCAATGAGGCTTACAACAAGTCATATGACAGGATGGCAGAAAAGGAGAAGTATTTTCAGACCCTTCAGACGTGTCTTATTATTAAATGCATTCATATAGCACTTATTTCCCTGACGATGCGTTTAAGCGTTTCTGCGGAAGGACACTGCGATATTCAACTGGAGTTTCATGGATGAAAGAACATGTCTATGTCTTGTCCTACGTGGTTGTGTAGATATTGTGTGTGCGAACAAGACCACTGTCCTGTTGTTTATGATACTGTGTCAATTCATGAAGTTGAATCATGAAAGGAGTGAGAATCAGAACATTTATGCATAAGCCACAGTAGCCTACTATTTGATATGAGACTGGGACTAGTAATATATATGTTTAACAGAGAACAGGTGAAGTTCAACTACCACTTGGGCAATTCAATTACTTTTCACCTCTGGTGTTGCTTAGTAGATCAAACATAGTACAGTAAGTTATACATGTTTCGGTGTCCCATTTAATGCATGCAGTTCAACAACCTTCATTTCCTGGTGGCCTAAGAGCAGACATAGTAAGACTAGTACAGTAAATTATAGTAAAGAGTATGGGCAGTCCAGAAAAGATACCAGCAGATAATGAATACTGCGGGAAAACCACATTGGAGCAGACAAGGAAAAACCCACAGTAAAGGGCAATTTAACAATCCACCATTGGCATATATGCTCTATGGGTCTACCCAGGAGCCGCAGAGCCACACACCATATGTTTGACTGTATATAGCCAGCTGTGGTAGTCTGAGAAGTCTGTGGAGGAGCGGCAAGGACTAGCTTCCTACCTCAACCTGCATGAGAGGAATATCCAATACGAGGGTGCAGCTTCAATACTGTCTCAATGATTGTTACGTACGGCTTTGTCTTCTAAGGGTGACATGGATTCATCCTCAGTAACCGATTTGCCTGGTAGTGTATGTGTCAATTTGATGAAAAATGTTGTGGAAGGAAATAGTTTGTTATTGAACGAGTCTAAGGATGATTTGATTTAGGAGGAAGAGTTACTTGAACAACATAGACTTGATCTATAGGTCCCCTTGGAGTGGGTTGGTGCTACCCACAGGAGTGCGAGGTCTGAGGTGAGAGGACCATGATGACTAATTCGGGAGACGAATGAGTTTAGAAGAAGAGAGGTTATCAAGGAAAAGAATATGACAAATCATGCTGGGGTTCTGGCCCTAAGACATTGGGTCCAAGGCAGGGGGAAGTAATCTCTGGTACTTTGGAAAGTATTTATGGATCCAACCCATGAGTGGTTTATCAGGAATGTTTAGAGTACATTTCTTTTTAGTGTTTTGAACTGAGAACAACGAGTAAGTTACCGAGTTTTAGACACTTTCATGATGTTTGAAAGATGTAGTACCAATATTTATAATATAATAAGCCATAGTGATTGTTTGGTTTCTTCCTGGGAGAGGTGTGGTTTCTTAGTGGAGAAATATGGGTTGTGGCACAAAGCCCTTCCAGTTACTAGCATGGCCAAACCTGAGTCACCCCTGGCTCCTTATGCCCTTCCCCAACGATGCTCAGTCAGTGGAACTCCCTGGGGAAAGTAAAAAGGCTTGCAATAAAGTGTACGTTTCTACACTTGAAACACAGAGGAGGGCTAAGCAATTTCAACACAGCAAGGCGGGGTTATGGCTGTACAGAGATGGCTGAGTCCTGAATAAGCTGGTCACAAAGATGGCTGCTTCCTGAATATGCTAGGCCGCAATGATTATCTCAGCTAAGGGGGGCATTTGAGAGTGCAGTTACCCCATAATGAAGTGACAGACACCGAACGCTACTTGAATTGGTAGCAGTGCCTCTTCCCTCCTCCCTCCTGATACAGAATACTCACAATGACAAGGAACCTGACTGGAGACGGAGAGGCCGTCATGAGGAGAGACAATGGAGTCACATCCTCTGAAGACGGGCTTTTTAGCAGATGAAAGCTGAGAGGAGTATGATCAAGTGGGGCACACTGAGTCCTGAGCACCAGAGAAGCTGCAGGACAATAGCAACACTGTATTTGACATGCCGGGTGATAGGGATGTTTAACTTTGAAGGACTGCACCAACTGTGTCACTGGTCCCCGACGCCGTATGACCAGCAGACATTGGCCAACTGTGACAATAGGGTGGGCCCTGGGACTTATTCTCATTGTTGCCCAGCATGTTCGGCTCCAGATAAAGACCTGAGCGCTAAGCAGTGTTGCGTTCCCACTGGGGCCATGATAGAGTCGATCACATTGTTGCATTTTACCTGGGCCTGAGAGGCGATAAGGGCCTTAGTGTTCCACTGCATTGTCAGCACTTCACTTCAGTTAGTCTGTACTGGAATACTCTGTGTGAAAAGTACGCATCCAGTTCCGCTCACTCGTGTATTCCTGTGATTGTCTAGACTGTTTAATGGTATGCTCTGCAAGGCACCATGTTGTAGAAGTAGAGTGACTCCTTGTGCTGACTGCACCCCTTAAGGTTTTAGGACTTCCAGCGCTACGTCACCTCACAATCTACCAACTCCTATATGACAGACAGACGATATAGCGATCTGTAGTGGGTGGTTGGCATGTCATGCAGCATGAATACATATTAGTACCTGCACCTCATTAAACCCTAGTTATCATACACTCCTGAATGTAAGGCAGGAGTCCCTGCTGCGGATAGTAGCAATGTCTAGAACGAAGAACCTTCCATGACTGTTGTTTAATTAAGAAGTTTCTCGGAACACTAAGGGCTTGATCTAGAGTTTGGCAGAGGAGTTACTCCTGTCCACCGAAATCTAAATTCCATAATATCCTATGGGATTTAGATTTAGACGGACTGGAAATCCGTCATGGTTGTGACGGAGTAACCGCTTCGCCAAACTCTAAATCGGGCCCTAAATCTGTCCAGTCGCAGCTTGCAGCCTCAGAGATGGCAAATATTACATTGTAAACTCAGATGAGAGATTTCACTATTATTAAGTCATCTATTGACATGGTCAAAGACTGTGCTGTTAAGACTGCAACATAGGCAAAATCCATTCTTGCTGACATCGCTATGTTCCAGTCCACATAGGATGCCTTTGCTAGGCATTGGAAGATCAACTAGACAGTGTGAATGCAGGCCTTGATTGGGATCGGGATCTGTACAACGTGCAGAAACAAACTGTGGAATTAGAAGACAGGAGCTGAGGGAAATTCACAATGGATTAAAAAATCTGATGCAGTCCAATTCCCCTGTTCCTTCCTAATGGAATTTTGGCACAACATGTTAACTGTTTTGCTGGATTTTCAGAGAACACTCCATTAGATTGCATTACACCCTAAAATGTCCCATTGCTACCAGTAGGCTGTTAAGGGTTGCAAGTAATTTGCGCCTAGGCAAAAAGTTTAACACTTATTCTATTTCACTTCATTTAGTTTGCCCAAGTTGGACATTACCTATTTTCTTCTCGTGTACAGATTCCCTTTCTCCTCACTCTAGTATACCTAGAGGCCTTGGTGGCAGGTTTGTGACCCTTCAAGTGTGTGACTTTGAGCCTGAGTTGACTATTTCTGGCCAAACAGCAGCCCGATGTCCATATAGTGACCTTCACATACTTACCCAGAATGTAAATGGCCTTGCATATTACATAATAGGCGAAAATACCTACATCCTCTTGGCCTGGAAACATCCAGATATAGCTTTGATCCATGGAAAATAGTTATCCACTACCGAATCTAGCAAATTGAGGAGGGGCTGTGTAGGCAAGGTAGTCTCTGCCTGTAATATGGCTGGGTGCAGCGGGTACATGGTCATCAATATTGAGATGTGGAGGTGGTAAAATCCTGTTGAATGAGACGCTACAGTTTAGAGTACTCAAAGAATGGCGGATCCAAGAGCACACTTCGTATTCGTAAAAAAATGTGACCCAATATAAGACTCTGGCAATGTGTTTGATTGAGGCCTCAACTGGGAATGAAATTGAACTTCTTCCTGTTTTTGTCTAGAAACCTCACTGGAATTGGCAAAACGAAGCTAGTGGTGGCTGGTGACTAGAACGTCATGACAGATCCTGTGCTGCGTAGGTCCGGCAAACCTGATTTTCAAGGTGTAAGAGATAAGCATCTCCTTATTATAGATATTATTTAAGGGCATGCTCTGGTTGACGTCTGAAGCTTAGTGCTCCTCTGATATATGGATTTGTCGTGTTTATGGCGCCAGTACTCCCATTGACTTGTTCCTCGTCCCTTATTTTATTCTACCAGGTGTGTTTTCCTGTACTATTCGGGAGACTTGTGTGTCTAACCCTGCGCCAGTCTTACAGCGGGTGTTGATGATTTTTCCAGCACTCCTGCTGAAGCTGTGGAGGTTTAATACGTCTAAATATATAACATCCTGAATAGAAGAGATTGTTAGCGTCACACTTCCCAGCATTTTCGGAGGGGAAAGAACACTCAGTTAACTCTGTGCAGCTTCTGCAGGTAGCAGGAAAGTCTTTTAAAGGGGATAAGAAGCTGGATTTCGGGCAAAAACGATGAAGAGTAGAGAGGCACAGGCGGCACTGAAACACTGTAGCAAAACAGAGCACAAACTCATCAACTTCTTTACTGCGGGAATTGTCAGCGGGTAATTATGTCCTAAACGCATTCTTTACCACCTACTATGCCATGACTAGTATTACAAGGAGTGTGTTGGGACAGGAATGTCCTCTGAGTGTGCAGTTGGTATCCTGACTTTTTACTGGCCCACCCAGCACACTAATCTAGCCTGTATGTTGAGGACTAGGTCTGTCCATGATAATGGCAAGGTAAAGAACTCTTGAAAGTGTGCCCTTTTGTTGTCATGGGACTATTATGCTTGTCCTGTGTTGTTTACTTGAATTGGTAGTGGCAGCATACCAACATTTAGCAAATTAATAGTTCTTAACAGACATTTTTGTCAGAGAAGTGGAGGCCTACCAGTTCCACTTTGGTAAAAGTTCCACTCGTATGTGGCACCCACATCGCTGATACTCAGTATGCGTGTCAAATGCACATGCGCACTGCACGTGTGGTCTGAACATGACAGCGAGGCTTTGAAATTGTGCATTAGTCTTGCATTTCCTCGCTTTTTAATTTTCGTCTTTAGATCTATCTGGCATGTAGTGTGAGAATGTACACCACAGATTTCTCTGGTGGTTTGCATTTTTAAAAAATTGTAAGTCATTCTAAAACTCTTTACAATGTATAAAGGACTTCCAAACATAGGTTATATTAAACATTAAGCTTCTTATGGTCCCAATAAATTGCTCCCCACAATACTTACAGCACTGGCCTTCTGTCTCACCACGGGTAAGTAATCCATTTCATTCAAATCTTGCAGCAGTATTATGAACATTCCAACAGCCAGGTCTCATACAATATATTATAGCCACTGTTGGGATGTAAAAGTCCACTGAATGGTGACAGATGTGCCCCCTGTCCTGGGTGCCCCAGCTGCATGGATATCTGGATCCTTCTTACTGATTTTTGGCCATGCATGAATATGGATCATGAGTCATGACCTTGACCTGTTGCATTGTAATACGGTCTACTTACATTGGGAGGGTTGCATCATATGCTACCTGTGTGAAGGTAGAAGTCTACTGCCCTTACTTGGAGTTAAGTGACACAAGCATGGTGGTGGCAGCATACTGTTATGTAGTCAGTGGAATCTGTAACGTCAACAGGCCATTTTTTCTGTGTCCTACCGGTCCACCTGGAAAAAGTTCCATGGCTGTGTAATTAACGCTGCCTACGCCTCATGCAGTCCGTGTAGCGCCGGACAGCACATGATACTTGTGTATGCATGCCTGGCTGCGTGTTTGTGACTGTGAATGGTACATAGCAAGGAGGCCATTTAGTTCCATTTTGGAAGCCCAGGTTCTAGAGAGGTGAAGATTGAAATCTCCCGACAGGATATGTGTACTGTAGACATTCCAGAAGGCTGGTGGTGGCACTCACACACGGAAGGGAGAGGAGCAGAGCATTCTCTGCACACATCAAAAGGCTTCTTTATTCCAGGAAGAGTTAGTGGGGCCCAGGCTCATTGTCAGGGAGATGGTGGGACCAATGAGGCTGGCACTGAGAGGGAATCTTATAGAGAGGAAGGCTTGGTCCTTTGAACCCTTAATGGACATGTTTCACTGGATGCTGTCAGCCAGGTGCAATCTCCACTTCCTCCCTTGGCCTGTGCTGTAGGTCAATCTGAATTGGAGTCTCTCCTGCTGTGGCACACTGTCCCTTTGTAAAAGGGGAGTGCAGAGGAGAGAGCACTTCAAAGGAGCTGATAACCCCAACACACATTTCAAAGGCCAAATACTAATTCACATATGTGCAGGGGCAGCTCCTTCATAAGGGCAGAGGAGCGTTGCCCCCTTCCCCCCCCCCCCCCCCCCCCCCGCCCGCCAGCAGCGGCAAAACCTTTCCAAGAGAATTAAATATCGTTTTCTTTGAAAGGGGTGGGGCCACAGGGGTGATGTGCACTGAGGGGAAGTGCACAGCACTCCCCCTCACTACGCATGTATGTTTGGCCAGCCAAACACACATGCGCACAGGGCAGTTGCTGGGCTGGAGAGAGCCTGCACAGGCTTCCAGTCTGCTTGGGAGCACCCTGGATGCGTGCTCCCAGCCAATCCTGACGCTGCTCTGAGCAGCGTCAGGATTGGGAGACTGTGTCAGCACCAAGAAGAAGGAGGAGCGGAGCGGCGGCGAGGAGGTAAATATTTTTTTTTCTTATTTAATATAATTTTTATTCTCCCCCTCTGCGCGCCGCCCTGCCCCTTCTGTACCCCTCGAACTGCCGCTGCATATGTGTCTGGATTTGGATTATTAAGATTCATGATCCCCATACTTTGTTGAACAACTCCGTCTCATCAGGAATGGCAAGATCACAAAGACCTCTTTGCTTCTGGAGCCAGGACTGGGGACTGAGTTCTACCAGTCTTCCATCTGGGTGAGTGGCAATCACCTAGGAGCCAAGAAAACTGGCACTGTGCCTGAAGCACCAGCACCACCAGTCTGTCTGCCTGCCAAGACCGGTGGATCCTGTGAAGAGGAGGAGAGAGACTGGAGGGAGCAAGGCCCAGCGGAGATCCTGGGAGTGGATCACAGTGAACACAGTGTGAGGCACCCAGTGCATTCACGACTGGTGTTTTGAGATAGTTGTCCTTTCTCTGTTGGAAGTCGGTAACCCCCATCATGGCTTATGTGAAATTGTGGACTGCAATCCAATGCCACTGATCTCACTGGATCTGTCACCCATGTCTGTGACCTCCATATGTGCTGAACAGTCCACTGAAGACTGCTGGGGTCATCACCAATGGCCATTGAGACTGTGTGTGCTGTTGCCAGGTGTAACTAAGACTCTAGGCTGTCACATGTGTCGGTGACTCCTTTCCCTAATGACCCTCAACAAGCCCGCCCACCTCCATGTGCTAGGAGGGGGCCATCTCAGTCAGAGGATCTGACAGATCAGACTTTGCCCATGCCTCTGACACCCAGATGCCAAGAGGGGGACCTCCAGGACAGTTAAGGCTGTTTGCGGAGGGACTAAAAAACAAAAACAGAAGCTGCCCTGTTGAAGGCCTTTTTTCCTGCCTTGTGGGAGCATGGAGGGAGAAAAGCCCCGTCTCCCGGACACCTCAAAGACCACAGTTGGATAAGACTGAAGCAGGGCTGCAGACTCTTCATGGAGACTTGTGCTAGCTCAGTGGTGCACCTCACAAGAGCTGAGTTTTAAGGTCAAAGCCAGACTTGATGCACACACTATTGTGAGCCACACCTTGGGTCATTTCCCAAGTTCCACCTGGGGACGCAGAGTCAGAATGGGTAGAAGAGGAGGGAAGAAGAGACCCGCAGGATGGGGAGCAGGAAATACAGCCCAGTTCAGCGCTAGTCTTAAAAGGAGACTATGTATTTATATATTGATGTGTCTTGCGTACATAATAAATAATGCTTTTATTCTAAATTAGTATTGGGCTGGACAATCGCATTATTGGGGACACTGCAGATATTTTGATTTGTGAGCTCTCGCATACCTTGCTCCAACCTCTCCCTGAAGAATCTTGGACTGCTCGACCCACACTTCCACTGATAGTCAAGTGCTGAAGGGGTAGTTCTTGGTCTGGTTACTCATAGCCATTAGTAGGTTAGGTCCTAGGACATCAGGAGCAAAGGCCCTGGGCCCCTCTGATGTGGTCAGAAGCTCCTGCTTGCCCAGTCGCCATCTGAATGGTGCTCAGAGAGTCACATTCAGTGGTGAAAGTTCATTAACAATGTATGGAAACTGTGATACTGGGTCTCTTGGGGGCCTGGTCAGTGAACAAGGGGACAGGGTCAAGGGTGTGTCAAAAATAAACAAAATATTTTGTGGCTATTTTGTTGATCTCTTACCATCAGATGACTTCATATAAAATATCACACACCTTAAATTAAAAAAAGAATAAATACAAGTGAAACTAATCAATAGAAAATGCACTATGTTATCGTATGAAACCTCTTTGGTTGATGTGATCAGTACAGATATTTGTGTTTAACCAGAGAGCCACAGAATTGAATATTGGTGGTTGCAGTGGGGAATGGATACTTGTGTTTTTTTAGGGCTATGAGGTCCCAGCCTGTGAGAAAAAGCTCTGTGAATATGTAATTCGTTATATTAAACTTTCTTTGCACACAGTATAAAATGGGGTGTCATGAAATGCACAAAAGTACAAGTTTCCATTAAGAGAAGTGTGGCACAATGGTTAGAGCGGCAGACCCTAATGCAGAGATCTGGCCCGGGACTAGGGTTCGGTTCCTGCCTTAGCGGGTCTTGGGCTCAATTCCCTTGGACCAGATAATTCTCGCCTTGGTGCCTAATCTAATTAATGGGTCCCACTCTGTAACACTGGGCAATAGCTTGCTTAATCTCCACAACGGCCCTGACAGCGCTTGGATGCCTGGCTTCACCCTAGGGGTTGCCCAGGAGTGGGTGCCTCACAGGGAAAAGCCAGGAGGGGTTCCACAGCGGTATGCGTATAGCGCCTTGAGACCCTAACGGGTGAGTAGTGCGCTATACAAGTGCGAAGTTTAGTTTACCTTTCACAACAGCCCTTCTGTTAACACCCCTACAGTACCTCTGAAAAAGAAGCCTTTTGTCTCCAGTAAGCTTCAAGTGAACGCCATTGATTTCTACATCTGGTTTCTTGTTTAGCTGTCTGTCCTTCCCTGGCTTCACAGCACATGAGACTCCTTCTCTTCCACTTTAGCTGAAAAATATCAACTGTCTGAATTAATTGTCCTGGGACAGTTGTCTTTTAACAAAAAGTAAAGGAACTGTGTTTTTTTTTTTTTTTTTTTTTAAATTAAAGAATTTGGGACTGTTGTGCCCCACAGATACCACCCACCTCTACCACTGGTCACATTGAGACTCCATACTCACACTTATTTCTGGTCCTAGTGGCTCTTTTTCTCAACAGGATGCTGTTCTTTATCAATTCTTCTCTTTGCTTTGGAGCTCAGGCACCTATACCCTTCTGAATTGTAATGAAGAGGTTCTCTCTCCCTCTCTTTATGGGGTTTGGCCAATTAAGTATTAAGCCAAAGATATCCTAATGTGAGTTAGTGTTAGAAGAATAAGCTCTCACATCTCTGATTTGTTTAGCAAAGGTTCAAACAAGCCTGTGGTCCCTATATGAGAAACCGAACTTAGTACCTGGCTTTGTGCAATGTTGAAGGCAGACCCACACCTTTAGACACGATAATGGATGCTACTAAACTTCGTGGTCCCGATACTGGCGACTTGCCATTCATCTATCACTTTTTGCTTTACTGGGGGTTGAGTGTTTCTGGGATACAAATAGGGCTTAGCCATCTCCAGGACAGGGAAGTGCCAGACTATGAGCTCTACACATCAAAAAATAAGGGGATTGGGAGGAATTAAAGGTCCAGTGCATACCCTCCAATAACAAATACTAATAATATAATGCACTGTTCCTAAAGAGCAATAAGAAATAAACAGGGTGAGTGCTAGGAAGTCCTATTCAATAGGGGGTCCTATTCAATAGGAGCAAGAGTCCTCACACACCCAGATGGGTGTCATGCTTCATCATCGGACCAGCTCCTCGTCAGACTGGCGCTGCAATGTCTGACGGGCACCACCCTTTCGGGGGGCTCTTTGCCGGAGTTCTTTTTTGATGATGCCACACTATCCCGCAGGTGAGTAGGGAGAAAGGAAAAGAAAGGAGAGCGAAAAAATAAACAAAGGGTAAAATTGGCTCAGAAACCCTCTATAAGAACTATCTTTATTAGTGCGGGGTGCAGGCCAAGATTAAAACAATTACCAGGAGAGTAAGGTCGAAGTAATGTTTGACCACTGTCAAACTGTATCACACACAACCGGGTAGTCAAGAACTACAAGACCCACCTCAAAATCGGGTCGACATGTTGACAATCAAAAACAGGGGGATTAGTTTCGTCAGTCACTTACATAAGTCCATTTTGACCCAGTATGTCAATCCTATTCGTCGTATCAATACGGTAGCGCGATCCGGGGTAGGAGCAACTTCCGACGGCCAGCCCTAACTATTGTGTTATGTGGACCAGGCCTAAGGTCCGCGTGATCCCATGAAGCCCTGTCTCAAATTGGGAGGGGCGACGAATAGGATTGACATACTGGGTCAAAATGGACTTATGTAAGTGACTGACGATACTAATCCCCCTGTTTTTGATTGTCAGCTGTTATAGGCAAGAGCATTTTGAGTTTGTAATTGGAGAAGCATTATTTAATTAGGTCCTGAGGAAGCTTCATTGGATCCTTTATGGACCGGATTGAAGCGAAACATGTCGACCCGATTTTGAGGTGGGTCTTGTAGTTCTTGACCACCCGGTTGTGTGTGATACAGTTTGAGAGTGGTCGAACATTACTTCGACCTTACTCTCCTGGTAATTGTTTTAATCTTGGCCTGCACCCCGCACTAATAAAGATAGTTCTTATAGAGGGTTTCTGAGCCAATTTTACCCTTTGTTTATTTTTTCGCTCTCCTTTCTTTTCCTTTCTCCCAGAAGAGACCCCCGAAAGGGTGGTGCCCGTCAGACATTGCAGCGCCAGTCTGACGAGGAGCTGGTCCGATGATGAAGCATAACACCCATCTGGGTGTGTGAGGACTCTTGCTCCTATTGAATAGGACCCCCTATTGAATAGGACTTCCTAGCACTCACCCTGTTTATTTCTTATTGCTCTTTAGGAACAGTGCATTATATTATTAGTATATGAGCTCTACACCTCTTCCTAGTTCCACCCCCTCCACTGCCCCTACATGGTGGGTAATGCATTGATGGACTCAAAGTCCCTTCCTTTTCTACCTACATGCCTCTAAGGCCCTTCAGCCTCCTCTCGCAAGTGGACATATTTTCACAATTCGACTCATGCACACTGCATGCACTCCTATCATTCACGGAGACTGAAAAGTCCATCCTTCTATCTTACCCCTGTGCCTCCCTATGCAGCACCCCCTGAAGTGGCTTCACAAGAATTACACTCCGACAGTTATGCACAAAAAGGATATGTGGTCTTTAGACACTCACATGTAGACATGAGGTCTTTACCAACTGATCTAGGGACTTGAATCTGAGCAGCCAAAGGTCAACACCAACCGTCCAGTGGCACAACACAAATCCAGAAGTCCTTATGCTCCCAGAAACCTTTGTGTAATTCTCGGTTACATGAGATGGAATAAGTGATAAATACCGCCCCCCCCCCCCACCCCACCCCCCCATCAGATCTGGGCAGAGTATGATATTTCAGGTGGAACAAAATGAGAGAAAATGCTTTTAACCATACCTTGCCCTACTTTCAGGAAAGGTTTCTTTATCAGTGTGCCTATGACTGCCATGCAGATCTTATTTCATTTTCTAGCTGATCCTTTTTAGCACAGAATCTTTCATCAGTCTAAGTGGTTTTATGCTAGAATTGTCAGTTTTATCATATTATGGTTGTGAACTCCAAAAACAAGTTGTCTGACATCATAACACTGTGAGATTATTTGTTGAAATTGTGCTCAGAGATGCCCAACACAGTTTTATACCAAGAAAAATAGCAGAAAAATGCTAAATTTGGCTTTATTTTGGGGGAAAATAGAGGAAAAGTGCTGTGTAAGAAAGTGTATACATATATGTGTAAAAATGGTATCAACAGAAGGTTTTCTGTGCTAGTATCGCCATCATCCCAGCATTGAGGAACAAGCAGAGTTGTATTAAAAAAAACAATTTATTTACCAGCGTTTTTGCATTTTTCTCAGCAGGCGTCCATTTTCCCTATATTTTGTGCTTTCAAAGTACTTGTAGTTTGTGGTAGAAACAGGTGTAAAATCCATGGATGATCCTGGAAAGCTGTACATGTCTGAAAAGTCTTAGATTCACAATGGGTCATTTGTGTAGATACTCTGGGTTTTACCAAAGAACCTAATTGTTGAAACAAAAAAATAAAATGAGGAAGAAAAAAACTGCCATTTGTGACAACATTTTCTTCTATAATTTTTTGTCATGGTGACCAATTTACAAAAGCTGTATACCGTTACGTGTGATAGATCCTTTGGGTCGTAGGGAAATATAGGGCTTGTAGGTTTCTCTAAAAACATGCATTACCCATAGCCAAATACTGAGTTCTGTCTTATAATGATTTTTCATTTTGTACCAACTATATAGCAATTAATACAGTAAACATAATGAATGAAACATAGGTATGGAGAAAACCTATGTATTTCTGAAATGTGCACATGATACTGAGTTTAGGAGCTGTGGTTAAATGTGCACCTCTGAATTTGTGGGTATTCATGCCATCATGATTCAGAGGACATTCTGCAAAATGTCTTGTTTCTTACACACTGGCTTACACAAATGCAGAGAAATCCAACTAGTAATACCAAATGTTCTGTTATTTTGTGTTCCCGCTTGTCTCCCAATGAAGATGGTACCAAACTTGTGTGGGTGAGCATAGGGCCTTGGCAGGAAAGGGCCCGTAACATCACATGGACAGTTAAAAAAAAAATCAGTTAAAACTAACCCTTTTGAATTTTGCTATGTGGGCAGTTGTGGATTTTGGGCCTAGGTTCGGCAACCACACAGAGAAAACCTACCAAGCCTAGACATTTCAGCAAAGGGGTCAAAGTGGACCATGAACAGATCAAATGTTTCCACTCCAAACCAACCCTTTCTTGGCTAGCTGTAGATTTTTGGCATGAGCTCAGCTGCCACTCTGAGAAACTTACCAAACGCAGATCTTTCTGAAAACTAGTCACCTGGGGATTTCAGAGTAGTGTGACTTGCACCTCTCTGCCTTTGGTAGGGCCAGAAAGACGGGTTTGTCCCTTTGGTGATAGGGGTATGGCCTTAAGCCAGGGTGGGCTGCATCCACATCCATTGTAGGTTTTTTATGGTAAATAAATCCTTTGCATCTAGTGGGCTTTCTACCTCCCATCCTACTAATGAGAGCAGATTGGGGGCAAACCCCTCAATCTGCCTCACGAGGCGCAGAAATACTGCGATGCCTCCTTTTGGGGTGAGGACAAGAACTTATGCTGTGGTGGGCCACCCCGTCTCCCCCCTGTGTTTTTTAAAAACTTCCATGGTGTCCAGTGGTCTATCTGCCCACAGGGCAAATTGGGGCAAACTCCCTCTCTGCCTTCTGGGGGCGAGGAAGACTAGGGTGCCCCTTATGGGGTGAGAGTATGGCCCAATGCCAATGTGGGATGCCTACACTCCTTTGTTTCGCCCAAATATAAAGCCCCTTGATCTAGTGGACTTTTTACCCTCACCGGTGCAGACTAGAGGCAATTCCCCAATTAGGTCACACTTCCTACTTGCTCCCAAGGGTGGCTCCCAAACTCTGTTAACCTTTCAGTGGTGGGAGTATGGCCTGATATCAGGATAGGTCCCCCCTTCCCTTTGTTTGTTTTGGTGCCATTATGAAATTTCTGGTGTCTACTGGGCTTTCTTTCTAAAGGACACATTGGGGGCAAACCCCACTCTAACCCCCAGGGACAGAAACACTGAATGCCACTTTTAGCAGACGGGGTATGACTATGTACCAGAGTGGGCTGCTCCACCTGTTTGTTTCTTTTTTAGTAAGAACAATCTCTAGCATTTGGTGGGCTTTCTGGGGTGGACCAGGTTTGTGTCAAACCCCCCAATCTGGCCTTTTACCACAGTGGTTTGACTCTACTCATTTCTTTATTTGACATCTGGAGTACTTTTTGTCTCCTCCCTTCCTACAGAGAAGGGGGTGATGCAGATTAGGTGCGAGCACCCCCATCCATACCTAAGGGAGTAGAAAGACTGTATTGCATGCCTTTGGGGTAGGACATCCTTTTTTTTGTACATATATCCCTGGGCCCGTATTAATGATAGGACGCACTGTCTTTGCACCATTGCTTACCTTTAAACAGGTATGCCAGGCGCAAACAGGGAGAGCGCACTATAATACAAAGAATGCCATTACCCCAGGGCAGCCGCAAACACATGCTGCCCAAAGGTGCGCTAGAAGAGGAGAGAGACCCTCTTGCAGGCAGGTGCAGTGAGTGACTGCATGTGCTACCAGGAAGGACTCGGTGGGGGGGGGGGGGGAGGTCCATGGAACCCCCTCTCAATCTCCAGGGGGTTACCCTCAAGGGACACACTGACTGCGCGTCTCCTAAAGGCTCCAAGGGCAAAGTGAAAGTGATTCCCACATTTGCATGGGGCCAGGCCTTCAAACAAATGAGGGAATGCCCTCTACAGACAGTGCTAGCACTACATGTGCTCCAACACTATTGATTTTTATGGAAGGGGACGCACACGCATCTGCATCCCCTTTTGTAATTTCTCAGTGCCACAGGGGCACAAAAATCAGACGCACACACCTGTTGTGCTCTGGCACTAGCTGTAATACGGCCCCTGGCCTCTAACAGGCTTTTTGCTCCTTCAGGGGGAGAGTATTGTGGCAACCACCTCCCTCCCAGTCAGTCTGAAAGACTGTAATGCCCCATTAGGGGTGGGGTAATGGCCCTATGCATGGTGGGTTGCCCCCTTTTCTATATTTTTTTTTCTCCATTTTTCGCTGGTACCAGCGGCAGCCGATATGGGCTAAACATGCCCATCCACCCCTCAGAGGGTCGACAGAAACTCTGAAAATATTTGAGGGTTGGGAGGAAGCACAAACCTTTGCCCAAGGGGCCGCTCCACCTAAAAAGTAAATTCCTGGTGTCTTGTGGGAGCAACAGGCAGTCACATCCTTCTGTGATCATCTGGTACTTTGTGGAGTAAGAGAGGTATAACTAGAATGCAGAGTTTCTCACCTTTCCATGGAAATCTTCCTATTTGCATAATTCTCTGTGAGCACCGAGAACGGGTCTGTTTTCAGCCCACCTCCGCCCTTGTAGTGAAACCAGGAAGGTCTTTCCTCGGAGCTGGCCCTGCAAATGATGTAATCCTGTCACTGATGCGGTGCGTCATTTGCTGGACCATCGCACACTCCAAGGACGCAGTAGAGTAGTCTCCTGCTCCAACCCTGGGAGTGGTGATGGGGGAGGGGACGACACTGGAGCAGCACACAACAGCTGCAACTCCAGTGCAGCTTGCTTCAACGTGACCTCTACGTCCATAGTGCCCGGCTGTGGGTGTTATGGACGTGAAGGTCACGTCAATAGTATTCAAGCGGTTAATAATTATTCAACATTTTACAGTTTGTACTTGTAAACAACCATACATTCTCAATTAAAATAGGAAGCACACCTGGAAATAAAATTGATACACTATTAAACCATTTCAATGCCCATTATTTGTTTCTTTCAGTAATTGAGTTCCAGTATGCCAACAACGTATGCTTGCGTGTGTCCGCCATAGTGTTACATTTCAGTCATGTGGCTCCAGTGCTCACGGTGCCCCTGGAACCAAGCTACACCAATTGAACAGCCCCAATCTGATAAAAGCAGTCTTGGGTTGCTTTTATTCTGGTTTAGGACAGACCTAATCAGGCAGTTCAAACTGAACTGTTGTGATAAGGGCAGGGTCAAGACTGATTTGCATTTCGCTGAATCCAAACCAAGGTGGCATGGTATGTAAAATAACAATGAACTGGGATACAGTCTGAGTAATTATCAGTGGCTGAGATTAATTCAAGGATTCCATCCATCAATTTTTTGTACAGATAACTTTCTCTGCAGCTTTTCGTTTAAATCTCTGTTTTTTATTCACATTCCCTTTTGCACATTTGTTGCCAGCCTAACTCCGGAGTACGTTATTAAGAATGTTTTGCCATGGACCATTTCCTACTCCCCAGCAAAACGTGTTTTGTTAATTCGGGAGTCAGTAGTTGTGACTGTTTTGCTGTCTGATTAGAGTTGCAAAACATTGATACCACATATACTGATTTGTAGTTTGGAAGGGGCGACTACAGCATTCTCCTTCCGACTTGCAAATCTGTAACCATTCACAATCCCATGTTAGCTGTCGAGAAAAGTTTCAGAACTCCTAAAATGCGATCAGTATGTTGGGAAAACTATTTTGCAGTCGCAAATGCACCTATTTTACGAATTACAGCATTTGTGGCCGAAAAATAGGTTTGTACATCAGGCTCCCAGTTCTTTATTTTGTAGTGCGGTTTTTGTGGCTTGTAGACCGATGCTTTTGTCAAAGAGGCAAGGCTAGCCTTTGATCACCAGTGTTAATGCCCCCGTACCAAGCACTTGGAAACTATACATTTTATTTTATGGCAGGAAGTTAGGAATTGGACCAAGGAAAGATAAGGATTCATTATATGTTTAATAATTACTACCAGCCCATCCTCTGGAGGGCTGAGTAGCAACTGAGACAGAGCTGATAGAGTTGTTAGTGTGAAAGGTTCTGACTTTTGTTTTGTGCACGTAGGTTAATTTGTAAGGGCTTAACCCCTAGGTATTTCACTCTGCTTCTTAAAAACAAAATACGTTCTTGTAATCTGAAGCTTGAAGACTGGTGCTGCATTTAGCATTGAGGTAGATACATTCCTTTTTAGTGCCAATAGTCTGAGGAAACTCACGCAGTGCCTTTGCCTTCTCGGCTTCACAGCATGAAATTGCTTATTTAGCGGGAGAGATTTTCCTTCAAATATAAAATCTGGAATTCTGTGTGCATGTCTACCTTTTTAATGTTTTTTCTAAAGCCCTGGCCAAGAAGGCTTCTTCATAGTACACTGTGGTTCAAAACCTGGGAAAAGTTAATCCTCAAAAGTAATAAAACCTGGACTGGGTTCTGACCTGCGCCTGTATTTTTTTATTTATTTAGAAGTTTGCTGAAGTGCCACATAAGCCCAGGAGCAATGTATTGCTGAACTGTAAAATAAGTAAAGAGACCCTACAGTAGGTAAAGGTGTCTTATCCTGTAGTTCGCTAGGTAATTCAGTGACTATTTACATGAATTAGACGCTGTAACAGCATACATTATACAGTTAGAATTATTGGCGACTATTCAGGCTGCAATTTCTATTCTCACAAAGACTTTTGAACTCGTTTAAATGGAATATTCACAGAGAACGAGCAGTGGTAAGAATGTTGTTAACAGATGTTAATGGCTACACGTCTTTAAATCTTAATGCTTGTAAGAGTGCAGATGGGCTCTTATTAAAATTGAGTAGGGTGACCCAGAATCGGATCAAAGAATAGACGTTTCTGAACAACATGAGAAGACCTCGCAGTACCCAGTCAAAATTGAGGAGTAGACAATCCTTTGTTTATCAAACACCTTACAAATAATTGTTGAGGTTGTACAAAGGTGTAATCAGAAATCCTTAGTCTACTCTTTGGGCCGGAAAATCTTTATAGACTCTGCTACCAATGATGAAGAAGGGTGAGGAAAAAACTGCATTAATAGGATTAGAACTGACAGAATAAATGGTATTGGAGTTAAGGACTCACGTTTAAAACCACTGGTGCCAAATAATTAGTTTGTGTCATTTTGTGAGTGTGAAATGAGATAACTGTTTGACTGTGTTACAGTCTGATATAATATTTGCAGTGTTCATAGTTTATGGCATATGGCAAACGGGCACTCCATTGCAAATGTGCTAGATATCCCAAACCACGTCGTCCTTATTATAAGTGCTGTATGATATAAAACACTCATAATTAGTCTGAGTCCAGGCCAGCACATTAATATTGGGGTATGCCCCATTAGAAGTAATATCTGGAAATACCCTGGGTAGTTTAGGTGAAATCATTGTATCTAAAGGTCAGTAGAGGCGTAGGTGAATTACTCTTTTGACCAGGCACAATCAAAATGGGTTTATACCAGTTTAAACCAGACAGCGAGACTGATCAAAGGATGTTGGCAGCATAGATATTGTTTCTTGGGAGAGTGTTTACAATGTGTTTTACAACATTAAAACTGAAATCAGCCAGAGAAAAGATGCTGGGTTCTGAGGAAAAGGGGAATGGAAAGAAAGAAAAACAGCTGGTTGTGAGTCAAAACCTGGAGCAGCACCAGGTTTTGCATCTACAAAGAAAGTGGGAAATTATCACATTCACCTTTCACAATGGAAATACTAATATCAGAAACATCACAACCATCAACGTTCTGTTTCCGTCAATGAATGTGGTAATCAACTTATAAAAAGAGAGATGACAGCAAGGAGAGAATCATGAATGTGGAAATCTGTAAACCCCTTACCACAACATAAATATAGTTATGAGAGTGCTTTTACTGAGTATATATCGTCACCACTCTATACCAATAGTGTTTGATCCAGTTCGATCTCTAGATAGCTTTCAGACAGCCGCCAAAGGCAGTTATGCTCTCTCATCCAGGGCTATGGTAATGTTTACACGAGTTAGTAGCTACCTTATTTATAACGGAGTCTGGGCTTTCACAAATTATATGAACAACGAGGCAATACGTTTTTTATAAAAAGTAAAGACTTTGTCAAATGATATAGTAAAGTAGGCAGAACCTGACACAAATATTCCTTAAGCTGTCTGTTTCTCTTTCCAGGATCTCAGCACTTCAACACTTTAGACATCTGAGACATATATTCATAATCACAGTTTCATTGGGAAGCAAGCATTGTCATAGGATGACAAAGAATACACTGTAATTAGATCAACCTTACAGTTTTAAGGTTATGGGGTTTCCACAGCAAAGGTAGGTAGTCCTACTTCTGATTCATTACTGCATTGAATTAGGAAATAGGATTATGCTAGGTCCTTTATGCTGCCCACGCAATAGCTCCACACTGAATGGGTGCTCTGCTGGGTAAGGAGTGCACACTATGTATGATAAAGCATCCCACTTAGTGTGGGTGAACGTCCAGTGTCCAAAATATCTTACCAAGTGCGCATTGTTTGCTGGCAACTAGTACACATTTTAGCACAAGGCAGGCAGCCTGGGCCAAAACCGAGATGGTTCATGTCATTTGCCTCTGTTGTCCTGGGGTGCTTCCTACCAGGGCTTGCCAACTGGCCAGGTACATCTGTTAGACTTTTGATTTTTAGGTTAGTGGGGGCAAGCAGTCAACCAGCAGACATAATAACATACTGTCTGTCAGCCATGTGTTCGTGTTAGAAAAAAGAGAAGTCCATTAATAGCAAAGGAAAGCAAAATTCTACACACAATTAATGGGGTTCAGCCACAGGGTTCCACAAAGTTATGAGCAAAGTGAGAGTTTACTACGTATCTTTATATGTGCAATGTGTCACTGTAGTGACTCATACCTCAGTTTAGTTTGTATCTTGTGGCTGAGTTCAGTTTGGGATTTATTATGCCTTTCATTGCACTTCTACTGCAAGATACGGGTCTCTCAACACTACATCAGGTGTTGCCTCTCTATGCAAACGTGTTGCATTGGTAGCAGGATACCCTTTGGAATTATATGGGCAGCTTCTCCCTCAGCGGGATCAAGGTTGTGGTGGCACCCCACCTGGTGGATTATGTCCCTCAACAGGCCTCAAAGTCTGAAAAATGTTACCAGACCTGTAGGTCTAGTGATTTTAATAATCTACTTGACCTAACTCTAATATGCTTGACCCATAAACTCTTCTCAAATCGTGTGATCCTAGGCAAATATTTTATTTCACTTAGTTTCCTTTTTTTCATTATCACAGACCAGAGCACCTTTAAACGTATAAGTTCAACATCTCTGTTTTACAAAAAAGGTTTGTTGGATTTAATCGACTAAACCTTTGCTCCATGCATAATAACAATCTAGCTCACATGTAGGGTACACATGATTTGCCAATTAATTTACTATTAGCGTTGTCATCAGAGTGCAGGAATGTTTCTAAGTTCATATTTGAAAGCTCTCACTTTTAATAAATATATTACAAAAGCATGATGTGGTAGCACACTGTTATTTACAGACATTTTCCATTGAAATGGTCACAGTTACCCACTGGCATGTAGGTTTTCTGAGAAAACTATATAGCATACAAACAATAATGTGTTAAAAAGAGCTTTCAGCAAATATTTGTTGTTTTCACATCACCAAGTATTCTGATTTGTTGTGATCATTTTAAAATCTTTGTTTCCACCTCATTTCAGTATTAATGAAAAAGTGCTTTCATAACTATTGAAATATATTTTGAAATATGAGTCCAGTTCATTTAAATGTTTTGCAAATGTTGTGTGTTCAGCACGATTGTCTGACAGTTCATTTTACAGAATACAATAAGTTTACAGTCAGAGTCAGGAAAGTAAATACTGATCTCCAGGATAAAATTAGCAGCAGTTTGTAAGAAGACAGAATCTGACATTTGAGCTCTGTCTTTAAACAGAGCAATTGTGACAGAGTAAAAAAAAGATTTAAAGGCATCTTTATTGTTCATTCACTTTCTGAGTGAACAGAATACCTGTTCTTTGGCAGCCCAGCCTCCCTCCCCAGACTGGGCAAGTAGTCCTAACAATAGATCACTGTGATAAAATAGAACTTGACATAGCAAGAGGGTGAGTACATTTCTAAATTTCTCGAGGCCTGCTAAGGAATACAGTATACATAAACCAAGGACTACAACCATACCTGAAGTACAAATACATGCAACAGAAAATAGGGTTAACTAGAGGGGATTGATTAAAAAAACATTAGTTTAACCCAATATCGATATCATTTCGTATTGGCATAACGACTAAATTGCATGTTGCTGCTCACGCTAATTTAATAATGCCAACCACGCCTATCTCTTTTCTTCTATGCACTTTTAAATAAAAGGCAAAAAGGATCAAACCGTGTGCATATATATATGTATGTATGTGTGTGTGTGTATATATATATATATACATATATATATATATATATATGTATATATATTAACATGTATGGCAAAGTGACAAACATATAGTATTATGTATATAGTATTATACACAAATCAAAAAGCATTTCAGCTATTCCTTTGGTTATACATCAAAAGTACAAAGATAACAAAATATTTACAGATTAACAAGACAATTCATCTATTCCTTGTCCCTTTGTTATTCTTTATAATTATTTAGTGGTACAATAATTATCCAAGTCCTTGATCCACCCGGAGTTAGTCATGAGGCTAGGGCGGAACAGAACACAAATCTGTTTGATAATGCTTTGCCCATTGTCTAAAGGTAATCCACAAAATAATCCATACCAAAAACGCTCTTCCAATACAAAGGGTCAATGCATTTTAGCCATCCTAATTTAGCATCCTCTTCAGGACCCAACAAAGATAAGAAATCACAAATCAATCAAGTGGGGTGGATTGATACCACTGTAACAAGTAATCCCAGAAAGGAAAGCCAAAGACTTGAGTTACCACACAGTTGTAATCCAAACCGGTAACAGGTTCCATATAGTGGTCTCTTGGGGACCCCCGCAAGAGTCAGAGGGAATCTGAAAACAATTCAGAAAGTAGCATAAATCAAGCTCCAACATGTGTGTTCAGCGTCATCTAGCTTCCCTCTCACTGCCACAGGGGACTCCCGAGGGAGCACTATATGGGCCCTGTTACTAATTTCTAAAACAATAGTGTGGTGATTGTAGTCTTTGGCTTTCCTTTCTGGTGTTCCACACACCAGGAAAATGTCTGGGCTCCTCCTTCTAGAGTCTCTGCACCTCTACGTGCAGGCACTTTTCTTCCATTTTTGGGCATGCAGGCAGGTTTCTAGGTGCTAGGCAAGCCCATTGTTTCTCCATCAACGTACACATATTTCAGGTGATTTCTGCCCACCTCTGGAAAACTGGCTGATATGCGGAGACCAGCCCTGGATCACATCTCTTTGAGTACTCTTCAGAGCACTCCCTAACTAGGCCAAGACGGAACTAGAACAAAGTGGGATGGTTTGGACAACCTATTTATACTCTTTTTTTTCAAGACAGGGAATTTTGATCCACTAGCTAAAGTCCCAGAACTGGTTTGATATAGTTCCATTTCATATGTCATTTTCTGGCTGCACTGCAGACACAGCTTTTGTTCAGTGTGATGGGACTCACAGCGGGTAGTAATGATGTTTGCTGCAAGCAGCAGCCCCAAAGCCTGGACACTGTGAAGAGTGAAGACTCTGCACATTGCCTGTCATAGTAATCAGCAAAAAACAGGTCAGGCCCTGCCTAAAATCTTCATTACTCTACTCTTAACAAAATAATCTACTTACTTGCTCCTCTATCTTACCATCACACAAATGGCAGTGCTCAGGAAGGACTAACCAACAGCCCATGGCTAAAAATATCTTCATAGAATATCTAAGGGTAGACTTTTCTCCATCCTTCCCCACTTTAGTGTCTGGACCTCCTCCTTTAAACCCCTTGAATGCAGGCAAAACTCTTCTGCTGTCTTACGAAGCTGTATCCCTTCGTGCATCTTTTCATCTTGTGCCATATAAAACCAGGGACTGCCCATAACGGATCCCACTGGTCCGGTCCCAGTAATCATACTCTCACCACAAAGCAGAGTCCTGTTACCATCCACATTGTACATACACATACTTTCAATACGTACAGGATGTCTGCATCTGGGTGTTACATCGACACAGAATTTGACTTGAATGGGCCAGTAGGCTGCACTCCTCCTGAAACTGAAAAAACTGTCAGTTAACAGAAATGTTGGTTTGCGGCAATCACTGCTTCATGTTAGCAACCCAGGACATGGGCAGTACTCCCCACCAGGTCACAAAAGATTTTTGACCTTGAAATCACCATAGACAGTAAAAGACCTCAACACACGTGCTATATTAGCCTGCTGGCTGTGCAAACAAAATGCAGGATACCAGTTTCACGTGCAGAAGTGTCACTCGGGGTAGAGGTGCACACTTTTTTCTGTGCAGAGAAAATTCCAATCCCAAGAGAGAGCTTTATTCTTGGTTTGAATCAGTTAAACAAAATTGACTGGCATACCTGTTAACATTATTGTGCCACAGCAAAAAGCCCAATGCAAAAAGAACAGTTGATGGACGGAATGCAGAACAAATCAAACATTCACCCCCAGTCATACGTCTAGGTTTAATCCATCAGCTTTTTTGCTCACCAAGCCATTCCAGTTTGAACCCAGCCATATGAAAATCAGTCTTGACCCTGATCCCCATGGAAACAGTCCAGCCCGAACTGCCAGACCAGGTCCTCCCTGGACCAGAAATAAGCATCTTGGGACCAGTTTCGGGTTATCACCCCTCTTCAGCTAGGCTAGCTTGAATCTGGTGCCATAGAGAGCAATGGACACACGTTTGGGCATACCCTTTCCACTTAGGGCGACAAATGCAAGAATAACAGTTGATGGACGGAATGCAGAACAAATCAAACATTCACCCCCCAGTCATAGATCTGGGTTTAATGCATCAGTTTTTTTTGCTCACCATGCCATTCCAGTTTGGACCCAGCCATATGCAAATCAGTCTTGGGCCTGTTCCCCATGGGAGCAGTCCAGCCCGAACTGCCCAGTCGAAAAAAGCCCAGGGCTCAAAACAATTTGTCCTGAAGATATGGAGCTAACTGACAACCTTATGTACAAGGGTAAATTTGATGAACCTCTTTGTACAATATACAGTAACTTTTTATGTGGCTTAGGCATTCAGAATGAGTGACAACAACCATATACAGTATGAGTCTGTTATTATACATTACTTGCAGTGTAGTGGCATCTCTAGAAATGATTTTTAGCGGGGGACATGAAAGGGGCCACAGCATCAGGTGGCAGAGCCACCTACAATGGGCAATTATGAAAGTAGTTGTCCACACGTCATAAATATATTTTTATATATATATATATATATATATATATATATACACACACATACATACACATGAAAAGCCATTTAATTATCTTTAGCAGACTATGAACTAAACATTACTATGGTCTGTGGAAGGTGTAGAGGCATTCAGAGCGCCCTAATCCCTCCAGTTCTCCTTGGCTCACCACGGCCCAAATTTACTAATATTTGACGTAAAGCAGCACAGCAACCACAGCTGCTGCACTGACGTGACAAAGGGAAAGTGAAAAATGTACCATGTCTAATAAGATACAGCACATTTGTTCTGTCCCACAGCACTGGCGGGGATAATTATAAACGCGCCCACAACCTGAACTCACAATATTTGGAGGCAGCTCTTCACTGCACGCACTATACGTGGGAAATATCTTGCAGGAAAAATACAGAAAATCCTGAAAAAATCAAATACCGTCTAGGAATTCAAGAGTAAGTAAAACGTGAAATGTAAATGTAAATGGTAATAACATCGGTGTTCCCCAGGGTGGGAGACCAGCGTCTGCTTTTATAGTCTGTAACAGGCATGGTTGTTGGGCATTTGGTGGTTTGTGGGGACGGGGGCAGGACAATTTCAGATGGGGCACTGGCCACCAGAGATACCCCAAGACGACGCCACTATTGTAGTGACATCATTCATAGTCCTGCACCACAAATAGATTCATGTGTCAATAATCACTCCGCCCTTTTAAGGAGTTGTTTCCACAATTCATTATATACTCAGTCCCTGGGGCGGTTCGTAAATGGATGCTTTCCCATTCATTCCTCTGAAGTTATCTTGTTGTGGAATGTCTGGCACTGTCCCAAGTGCTAATCCTCTGCCAAAATAAACATATTGTATTCATGGGAGGTTTTCTTGACATGACTGTGTGTGTTTTTTAACTCGCATTCCTTTTGCAAGGCAGTAAGGAGTTGTAGATTTTTTGTTCCATTGTTCCATGCTCCACAAATAAGAGCCTGTGCAAATGGCACGTACCTTTGAACTAGCTTGTCACCTCCTTAATATAGACGTTTGATCCTGAACACACATCCAGGAAGTGACGTCTTGTATTAAATGATATTCACCATACGGTACATTTCGTCATCGTAACAAGCCTAGAACCAGCCAGTCGAAATTACGTAATTGATAGTAAGTAATGTTTGTGAATACGTGACTAATGCAATCAGTTTGTTATTGTGGACAGACTAAACTTATTTTCAAAATTAGGTCCTACTGCCGAGGGGGCTTGAACTGTAGTTAGTACTCTGCAACACAGTTGCTCTCTCCACAGCCTCAAATAATGGTGAAAAAGCACAACATTAAGAATTAGACATTGGAAAAGAATATTTAAAGTGAGTTAATTATTTCCAGAATAGCTCAGTTTATGTGAAGATTTGTATTATATTGGGCCCAGCACCATACTTTGTGGGGATTGTGGTCAAACAGCCCGTTTTCCAGTTGCTGGGACAGATAGTTATTACTTATCAGTGCCTTGGTGGGTGATGTAATTTAGTGCTAATTCCTCAGGGCCGGAAGTTATGTTGTTCTACAAAATGTTAGCCAAGGATCCCTTTGCTTTCTTGTCTCCTGTAAAAAAGAAGGCGAGCTGTCAACATTCACTCAAGGGCATGGTTTAAGTTTCTCAGCCCCTAATTCTCTGATTCGGACTGCAGGTTGTCACGTCTACACAAAGGACAAACTAAACCAGCAGGAGAACCACCGTTTATGCAATCTTGTATTTTTCAAAGGATGCCATTCACACCATGCATTGTCTCTCATCCAAGCAAAATATCTCACAAGACACATACTGTGAATATACATTTATGAGGAGATCTGGAATGACCTCAGTAATGGAGTACCCTCATTATCAGAGTTGTGTACAATGTGGGTGTACTCACATCACACAATCTGGTATTGTGCTTCGAAAGCAACACTTGAGTGAAGACCAGCGGTCCTAAGCATGAAAGATCACTGTGGACGAAAA
The DNA here is from genome assembly GCF_031143425.1 of Pleurodeles waltl. NCBI lineage: Eukaryota > Metazoa > Chordata > Amphibia > Caudata > Salamandridae > Pleurodeles > Pleurodeles waltl. The sequence continues at coordinate 702,472,152 of NC_090437.1, forward strand.
CACAGGGATATCTGCAGGCATGCAAAAATGGGATGAAATTGTACATCAGATGTTTACACAACAAATGTCCAGTTTTTGTTAATGGGACAAGTGGGGGGATGTAAAAGGGCAACAAAAGCCCCCACATTAATAAGACCTAGGCATTTGCTGTGAAAGCACTGTAAGTTGTAGGTAGTGTGTGCTTACGTTGTTTTCCTCTCTCCCTCTCCATTTATGAATGAATGTATTATGGTACATCTGATGGCATAGGCTGGGGCTGTGTCCTTACATTAATTTCCTGGCAAATGTCCACATTTTTACCTTGGTGGGATGATTGTCCTCCATTCTCCTTCTAATGTGACAGTATTGAGATCTGTCTCTGCAGGAACTGAAAGAACCTAAAAAGAAATCCGCCTCATGCACCTAAGCCTTCAACGATTTCCAGAAAATACAGCTAATACGTTAGGGGCCCACAATGTAAAGGGATGGTGAAAAAGGAAAGAAAAAAAAAAACAGCTGGTATGAGGCTGTATTCAGTAGTCACGTGAGACTCCTAGTTCATTGTTCACAAGGAACATCAGTCCAAAGGGTTCCATGTAAAAATTAACTGAACATTGTAAGTTCTTGATTCTAACTATTATGTGACACATAAATAATAAAATTGACGTAAGATTCAAATATCTTATTCTATTAGCCTCGCTCCTCAGCCCCTAATTATCTGACATAAGATGTTATCTTCAGCTACAATAGAAACAGTGTTCATAGAGTTTATTTAGAATTACACATTAGGCTTTGTGTGAAGTGATTCCAAAAATCTGGTAATATTACCCACCTAATACAACAATAGATTGGCCATACATTTAATAAGTAAATGAATCACATTCTCCGAAGAAGTTAAACATCCATAGATGTTTTATTAAGATTAATAGCAATAGTGAGCTTTTCCTGTATAACCACTTTTGAAACCGTTTTTAAATCAAAGAACAGAAATGATCGTAAAACAGTGCCACAAATTTAGAGATGGACAGAGATGAGCTGCCCAGGAGTGGTTTCTCTAGTAGCTGCACCAGCACCCCCTTGTAGTGTCTGCCATATTAAATCAGAGGTGGGGTTCTCAAGGTGGTGATAAGATAGAAAACAATATTTCAGGACTGGTTGTAACCAAATCTTTTGTCTCTTCCCCAGGCTGAAGACCTCATTGAGGTCTCCCTGTTTAGCATATATGTTCTGTAGGAGGGAATGGGAAGCTGTTGTACTGGTGGCCGGCTCAAGGGCTAAGCAACTTGAAGTTTACCCATATGCCACAAGATGGCAGGCAGACCATTTCCATCAGCACCCTATGCTACATATACTTGGACAGCTCACGGTGATCTTTGATATGCCTACTATTAGCTCTACCAACAGACCATTTAAATGATCTACAGTGAAAGATCAGTGGATGTATTAGATCCTGTGTGAGGAAAGCGGTTTGTTATATGATGCAGTTAAGCAACTTCACTTCGCAATAAACTCACAAACCTGTCTTGGGTCCAATCAGGTTCACTTGCAAGACCTTGGCTCAATCTTGGGTAACTGTGGCTTCAAGCAGTCAGGCTTTGTCAAAGAAACAAGTGTAAAGTATTTAGCAGTAGTAAAACAGCTGAACAAGAAAGAAACCTGACACAAAGGAAATCCAACACCAATTTATAAAAATAACTCTTATTTTTATGAATTTTTAGACAGCAAAATGAACAAAATCTCCCAAAGGGTTCTGGAGATATAAATTAGTAAGCACATATCAAATCACTGCTTTTCATTAAAATTGTAAACAGGCATTGGCAGTTACTGTGGTTTGCAGTTACTTGGAAAATGTTTGAACACTTTTGTAAAGTTGTGTACGATTACTCTGGCCCGTTTTGAGCGACCAACTCCGGCAGGGAGCAAGTCACAGGGGACATTGAAGCTTGGCAGGACAGTAACTTTGCAGTCAATGCAGTCTTCAGTCTAGACGAGTTTTAGACTGTCTAGGCGGGTCCCAGGAACAGCAAGGCAGTGTTTGATCATTCCTCTCTCCTGTTCAGACATGATCTTAGGTCTGGGTGCTACTTTTATGCCCACCCCTTGCCCTCAGTATATGCGGTGACCTCTGGCTAATGGGATACTAGGTGCCCTTCAACCTGATGACGACCTTCAGTGTGGGGCATCTAGCTATCCCAGAGTGCAATATTCTGCCTGCTCCTAAGATGGCAGAACCCATCTCTTGGCGTGTGGTGCTTGGTAGCCCTTCCTATACTTGTGGCTAGCTGAGGGATACACGCCCATGGGAAAACTGTTTGGTCATTATTTCTCCCTCTCTGCCCCAACGCCAACCTGTCTACCAGATGAAAAGAGCAACGCTTCTCATGTGTGTACACTACTTGCCATTCAAAGGTGGCTTCCCCAGCTCCCCTTTTAGACTCGCACCTTGTTTGGCCTTCGTACCCAGGGAGGTAACAGCTGTTCCAACAGCAGGTCTTTTGTTTTTCTTTCTGTCCCTGACACCTTCCCCCTGGAGGTCAGAATGGTGTCTTGTGGCCAGAAACAGTAAATGGTCACTGGAAAACTTGGGAAACAGAATGGCAACTTTCTGAAGTTACCATTTTCTTAGAAGTTAAATTAAATTCAACTTGGGCAGGAAGTCAGGTTTAATGTAACTATTCTTTTGCTATGAGGAAGCACCAAATTTAGTAGTCTCATTCAGAAGTTAGCACAGCTGAGTTATCAGCATGTAACCCTGTACTTTCCCATTTGGGCTTCTAGACCCTCATAAGCAAAAACAATAATTTGGTATTTTTACTCTTGGGACACATAACAACACATGTTCTACTATTTAATATACAGCATTATGCCTTAAGGTTCTATCCGCCTTCCCTAGAGGTGACTTATATGTATCACAAAAGGTAGGTCTGGACTTTATTAGTTTTAATGACAAAGTCGAGTTTATAGGTGAAAACTGCTCTGTCAGCCAACAGAGGCAAGCTGGAAGTCTTGTGTTGCTTTGTCACATTCCTGGTGGCACAGTATTTGCTGCAGTACCCGAGAGACACCTTAACTTACAGGCCCTGGGTACCCTGTTACCATATACCAGAGACTTTGTTTGAACTATGCCAGTTGTGGGCAAGCCTATCAGATTATTATGCTCCAGGGGTCAGAGCACTGGCGCTGAGGTCTAATAAGCAAGCCTCAGTGCACCTGGAGTAAAAAAATCAGGAGCATCAGTCCAAAATTTTGGAGGTTATCATGTAAAAAGGGGCATTTACTTAAACCCTGGCAATCCTGAAAACTAGCTATAAGAACAAAATGGAGGCCTCATTTTGACCATTAGATTGGGAAGCTGTTTATTGGTGAAACAAGATGGAAAAAAATAAAGTATAAGGATTTACAGTTATACAGGCATGCCCCATATTAAAACCATAATACTGCCTCAGACTATTTGACACTAAATGTCACTTTATTTGGTCTAGGGACATACTAGCCAGGTGGACCTAGTATTTGTCCATTCACAAAAAATCCTGTTTGGTGTTTGCAACTGTAAAAACACTTTTTCAGATCTACTAATCCCGTTTTCAGATTTAAAAAATATTTTTTCCGACACCAACTATGACTCGGATTTATTAAAATCAGACAAATAATTGAACGATGTACTAATTAAAAATCTTTATTGTTCGCAAACCTCGTGGTTGCAATTTAGGATCTGTATTTTGCAGCCAGATGTTAGTACACCTCCCATAAATCCTTGCCCTGCGGAAACTAATTTAAAACATGCTGCATTTCTAGCCCTTTATTTCTGTACCTGAGTTCATGTCATTAAACATTGTATTGTATTTTACTGTGCATCATCCACAAGGTCTTTATTGGAAGGCTACAGTTAGAAATGAGGTCTCTAGTTGACAGTCAGTTTGCACCTTGTCCAAGTAGGGGCCCTCACTCTAGTCAGGATAAGGGAGAAACCCGCCCAGATAACCTCTGCTCACCCCCTTGGTTGGTTGGCACGAGCATTCGGGCTTATCTCAGAAGCAATGCGTAAACCATTTGCACATAACACACAGTAACAAGTGAAAGCACTACAAAAGGACACCACACTAGTTTTAGAAAAATAGTCAATATTTATCCTTATTAAAACAAGACCATATACAATAAAAAAATCAACATAGAGTAATAAAAATATGAATTTTGCTAGATTTGCTCAAAAATACAGGTCCATGAAGTTGATAGCTCCACCTGGGGCTATCACAGCATTGTGATCAACAAAACCAACAGTTGGGGGGCGTTGCTTGGCCGTCCTGCAATTGGCCACCACCTTCTGAGGCTCTGCCCGGCAGGAGCCTACATTTGTCATTGCTCCTGCCGGGACCAGCTGCCCGGCACTGGCTGGAGCGGCTCCCCTGAGCGGGGAGGCGATTGGATGCTGCGGGGACCAGAGACCCTGCTTGCTTGCTCGTAGGGGTGGCGGTCAGCGTGCAGAAAGCATAGGCGGCGCTGGGCCTGGCGCCCGCCTCGCAGGTTTCGCACAGGAGCGGCCTCGGATCGCGGACGGTGGTGCCGTGCGGTGCCCCCTCCCGCCCCCCCTAACCCGGTGCCTGACAGCTCTGCGACTTCATTGCGTTGCTGCGTGAGCCTTGAGTTGTAGATGCCTTGCAGGGCCTAATCAGCAGGTAGGTCGCCCCGCGGGCCCTGTGAGTACTCGTGCTGCTGTGCTGGCAGCCTGGGTGGGTGGGGCTGTGTTAGGGCTCTGCTGTGCGGCCTGGGTGGGCCGTGCCTAGTTTCCTCAGGGGGGGGCGCGTTGGTTGCCCCAAAAACGCGCTTGTGCCTTGGCGCTGGAGGAGGGGGGGTCACGGTTGGACGGCGGCCCCCCTGACTTCTCTTGGCACGACCTGGTGGCTCTGTTTGGCGCCTCGGCCATTGGCTTCCTGCTGGTGCCTCTTGGTGGTGCTGGCCTGGCCCGTGGCTTGTGGCCTCTGCGGCGGTGACTGCTGTGGAAGCTGGAGGACGACACTCATCGCTGGAATGACCTGGGGCTTCTCTCCAGAGCCCATTTACTTCTGGCAGAGCGTGCTGGCTTTGCCTGGAGGCTGCTGGTGTGGGTGACTGGCCCTTGGCCACGCTGAGAGGTTAGCGGATTCCCCATCCTCCCTCTGGCCTGGGTGGTTGCCCGAGTTGGAGCGTTACACGGAGTGTACCTGGGTGGAGTGGTGAGTCCTGTCTGCGATGGGGAAGGTGGATCAGAAGCAGCCCAAACTTACGTTTGAGGGCAAAAAGAAAAGCAGCCAGGCTGGTAGGTCGTTGGACGACTTGGCCCAGGAGGAGGAGACGCAATTGCCCTCTATGAAAGCTATGTTCATAGACCTTAGACACAGCCTGGCTAGCATAGATGGGAAGCTAGACCATCTGACTGAGCAAATGGACCACCTGAAGGAGAGGGTGGATGGTTATGCCACCCGTCTCGACCATGTGGAGTCTCGCACATCGGAATTAGAAGATAGTTGCCACAGTGATGGAGAGAAGCTGCTGCGGATGGAACGCGCGCTAGAGCTTATCCGTAATAGGAACGAGGATCTCGAGGCCCGGTCCCGCCGCAATAACATTAGCATTTTGGGTCTCCCGGAGACGACGGCCGTGTGCCGGATGGAAAATTATGTGGAGACTATGCTTACAACACTTTTCCCTGGCGAGCTCTCTAAGGTGTTGGTGGAGCGGACTCACCGGTCCCTCGGCCCCTGCCGGGAACACCGGCACGGCCAAACATTGTGCGTTTATTGAACTGCCGGGGCAGGGACACAATACTCCGGCTGGCCCGGGAGCGTCGCCCAGTGATATATAATAACAACGAGCTCAGCATTTTCCCGGACTATACTCCTGCGGTGCAGGCTGCCCACACGGCATTCCTCTCGGTCAAGCGCTTCTTGAGTCAGACGGACACTAAGTTCTCTCTCAATTATCCTGCCAAGTTGCGTGTACTACATAAGGGCCAGCTGCATTTCTTTACGGATCCGAAACAGGCAACCAAATACGCCAAGACTGTTCCTAAAAAAAAGCCTCCGGCTTGCGCACAGGTGGATGGGGTGGGTGGTGATGCCCCTGATGGCAGCGACAATGATTAAAATCTGTTCTGTTGTTGAGGACCGCGGTGGCACCTCTGCCGTGGGTTGGAATTGGATTAGCTTTGACTTGGGCTGGCTCTGACGTGGCCGGTCTTGGACTATGGATGGTATCCTGGTAATCCTGCCCATCCACCCCAATCGGGCCAGTTGGCAGATGGCCTCGCTGATGCCCCGCTGGAGGAGTCCAATTAAGACGTTTGCTGTATTGCAATGGGCTATGAGTTTGGGTGTGAGTGAGCTTACTGGGCCGGCCTAATTGTGGGGGGCAGCGTGGGTGGGAACATGCAATGTTTGTTGTTGGGGTTGTTGGCGCTGTCTTTTTCCCCCCTCTCTCTCTATTCCCTTTTCCTTAGCAGCTGTTGCTTTATGTAGGGCGGCTGGCGGCTGGGGACGCCATGCGATTGGGCGGATTCTTGGAATGGTGAATACAAACATGACTGCTGTTAGGTGCCTCACTTGGAATGTCACGGGGCTGAATAATGGACGCAAGATAAGATTGCTATCGGCCTATATGCAACGCCATGCAATTGATATCTGTATGCTGCAGGAGACTCACCTGGTCGAGGGAACAAGAGCAAGGGTGAAGGCTGGCTGGATTGGTGAGAGTCATATGGCGATGTACTCGGGCTATGCGTGGGGTGTGGTGATTTTGATCAGGAAGGGACTGCCATGGCGCACAGGCAGGGTGCTTGCGGACCCGCGGGGTCGCTATGTCATGCTGAAGGGAAGTTTCTATGATAGGCCGTTCCGCCTGATGTCCATTTATGGCCCCAATATTGACGACCCTGAATTCTTTGGGGGAAGTCTGGTGATTGGTTGGTTCGCTGGGCCCTGGTTCTCTACTATGGGGTGGTGATTTCAATGTGGTCTTGGATCCGGAGGCAGATCGTGAAAGCCGGGCCAGGCCTCAACATGTGGCAGATGTGAGGGCACTGGCACACATCATGGCTGAGGATGCTCTGGTGGACCTGTGAAGGGTCAGGCATGGAGAGGATAGGCAGGGCACGTGTGTTAATTACGCGCATGGCAGCTGGTCCAGAATACACAGATGACTGGGCACCAGAGATGTGGAACTCTGGACAAAGTCAATTGAGCATATGCCTCACACTTTATTGGATCATTCGCTGGTCCTGCTGGAGCTGCATGTGCCCGGGGGCCCTGGCCGCGCGTTTTCGTGGTGGTTGCCTTGTGGGGCGCTGAGAGATCGTATCTTCCGGGAGGAGATCCGCACTGCTATCGTGGACTACTTCGATGTTAATCAGGGCTCGGTTGTCCTTGGCGGGCACTTTATGGGATGCCTTTAAGGTTGTAATCCGCGGAATCTGTCTTGCTAAGCAACATGGGGTGCTAAGGGCACTTACATGGTAGTTGGCGGACTTGGAGATGCGACCTGCTCGACTTGGAGAGGTGTCCGGCTTCTGACTGGTCTGTAGGTCTTTTGGCTGAGTTCAGGGAGGCGCTGACTTGGTATGAGTAGGTGGCGCTTCGTGAGGTGTGCTTCCTGGGTAAGGAGACGAAAGCGCAGAGATATGGTGAAGGTGAAAGGGCTGGAAGGACACTAGCTGCTATGCTTCACAAGCTGTGGGCTGGGAACCATATAGTGTAATTGACTCACTCGGCGGGGATAATCCGGACAGGTACAGGAGGAGGTTAAGCGCGTCATGTCTAACTTTTACCCGGGCCTGTATGCTGAGCAGCCGGGAATGAGTGCTCTAGATGCTGTTAATTACTTTGAGGAGATTAGCCTGCTCTGGCTTGAGAACTCCCACAGACAATATCTCGACGCCCCTTTTTCAGTGGAGGATGTGGTTCAGGCTATACCCAGTTTACCAAGTGATAAGGCCCCGGGATTGGACGGCTTGACGCCTGCCTTCTATAAGGAATATGCAGATATCCTAGCGCTGCGCCTCCTTGAGGTTTACGCTCAAGCTCTAGAGAGTGGTACCCTCCCGGCTTCGTTGCGGGAGGCTCTCATCATGATGATTTTAAAGCCCGGGAAGGGCTCCATTAGTTGTGACTCTTATCAGCCGCTTTCGCTTATAGATATAGACAAAAAGATTCTGGGGAAACTCATTGCGGTCCGCCTGCAGCCCCTGCTCCCATCCTTGGTACTACCGGACCAGTCTGGATTTGTGCCGGGACGTTCGACATTGTATAATCTTCGTACTTTTTTTGCGATCTCTCGTATGATCTTGCCTGAGGACCGCGTGGCGGCGGTCTTTATAGATACCGCAAAGGCGTTTGACTCGCTGGCTTGGCCGTACATCTTCACCTTACTGGCTAGAGTGGGGCTTAGCCCCAGGTTCATTCAACTAATCCATCTGCTGTACTCTAATCCGACTGCCAGATTGAGAATCAACGGGCTGTTGTCAGATTCTTTTTCGATTGCTAAGGGCACTCGTCAGGGCTGCCCCCTTTTGCCGCTGCTTTTTGCGGTAGCAATGGAACCCCTTGCGGTGTGCCTGCAACAGCACCATAATCATAGGGGGTTGGCGTTCCGGCAGCGCCCCATTCTAATTTCTGTGTACGTGGACGATGTTGCACTGTATGTCTGTGATCCGCAGTTGCACCTCAACGTTTTGCTGGATGAGGTGGTCCGATTTGGCCGGATCTCCAGGATCACGATTAACTTGTCAAAGACGGTGGTGCTGCCTTTATCTGATGCTACCTTGCAGTGTCACTCTGGCTACCCCCTCTGTTGGGCAGACTGGCTGGTACGTTATCTGGGTATTGGCTGAGTTGGAAGGTGGAGGAGCTGTGGTCGGCTAATTATGGCGCAGCAGTTGTGTGGCTGGAGGATAAGGTGGCTGTCTGGCACTTGCTCCCGCTCTCGCTGACCGGACTCATCTCGATAGCGAAGATGGTAGTTCTGCCTAAATTCTTATATCTCTTTGTTAACTTACCTCTTGTTCTCACAACTGGTTTCTTAAAAACGGCTTATATCTTCGCTCGTGGCCCTCGCGTGGGCACGTGGGCAGAACAGAATTTCCTGGGAGACTCTGACTCTACCTTTCGAGCAGGGTGGCCTTGTGGCCCCCGGATCTCGAACTTTATTACTACTGTGCGCAGGCCCACTTTGTGTACTTTTGGCTGCACCCCATACGTTATTTGTCGCATCTAGCTCCTGAACATGACACGCTATGGCCTGATAGATTGGATGGGGTGGTTGGTGGACTGCCCAGGCCCCATCGGCGAGGTGTGGACACTGGCGTTCTCGGCGTGGGCTTGGGCGAGCTTGCTAAGGCGGGCTGGGGTGCGTGAGGTGTTTGCGCCTTCGATTCTGGTGCAGGATGTGGTGGGCCTTCCTCCGTTGGAGCATGGCCAGATAGCTGAACGCCTCCGGGAGTTAAATATGACTACTTTGGGGTCTTGGTTCCCGGCGGGGACGTTAGTTTCCTTGGAGACTGTGCTCGGAGCCCACTGCGATCTATCAATTTCTTTATTTTTTTTTAGGATCCGGACCTTGTTGTGTGTGCGGTACTCCTGCTTTCCCACGGAGCCCACGCTCTGCCGAGCACTGGAAATGGTATACTGGTTGCCGTCCGCCCAATGTCTCATTACGAGTCTGTATGTTTGTATGACTACGGAGCCTCTTGTTAAGTCCAAAGCTAAAGTGCACTGGGAGGTAGATCTGGGCGCTCCCATCCTGAAGAAGAAGTGTTGCTATTGCTGTGCGCAGATGCGGGAGCTCTCCCCTAATAAGGCCTTATACATTTTAACTTCCTGCATCGTCTGTATTACACGCCTAATACATTGAAGAGAATGGGCCTTAGGGCGGTGCCAAATGGGAAAGTTGTTCTGCCCTGGAGTCGGACTTTCTGCATTTGGCGTGCGACTGTGTGGCGCTGCGAGGTTACTGGTGTGAGGTACTGCATGCGCTAGAAGAGATGACTGAGCTTGTGTCGCCGCGCACCCAAGGTTGCACTTCTGGGATACGTTGAGGAGATCCCCTCTGCGTTCAGACGGTTGGTGGGACTGCTGCTGCTGGCTAAGCGTAGGGTGGCACTGTGCTGGGGAAGTAAACGGATACCCCGATGTGATGAATGTTTGAAAGACGCTGCATACTGCCAGGAGCAGCTGGCGATTTACTGGGAATTGATACCGAAAGGTTCCCGCCCGTGGGATATATGGGCCCCCTTAACAACCTTCCTTGTGTCCCGAGCATAGGGAGAAGACTAGCTTTTTATGCATCCCCTTGAGTGTCCATCTGGGGCTGTTTTCCTCTCTGAGGTAACAGGGTATAGGCCCCCCTTTTATGGGCGATACGATGGCCACGCTGCTTCCTTTCCCCTGCTTTCTTTCCTCTTCTGTACCCTATCTCGGTTCTGTTACTTCCATTCACCTGCGCCTCGTGATATGGGCCCTCATGTAGAGGAGTACTTTATCCTGTTGATTATCTTGAAGCTTGATCGTTGTTGTTATTCATATGAGGCCTCCTAGCAGACTAAGCTTACTGAATATTGTATGTGAACGGTACTTTACTCTGTTTGATGGTTCTTGTTTTGTAAATGCAAAAATAAATAAGTACATTAAAAAAACAACAACAGTTCAGGCAGGCGTGGCGTCGCGGGCCAGCTACAGTGTCAGGAAGACCCGCAAACAGTACCTTTGGAATTGCAGGGCATCGTGATCCTCGTGGTGAGCTCCGGAGAGCAGTGTCGCGGTTTCTGTTCCGGAGTCGGTCTGGGAGTCGTCGGACCCTTGAAATCACACGCGTTGCGGATCGAACTCAGGGCTGATGGCGTGGATGGCGTTGGGGCTGCGGTGCGAAGCGGGGACGATGCGACATGCCGTGCCCACTGGTCATGGTGCAGGCAGCGGCTCGGTGATGGCGTCCATCGGCACTGGTGAGACAAGGGCTGTGGTGCGAAGCGGGGCAGTGCGACGTGCGGTGTCACCAGGTCATGGTGCAGGCAGCGTTATCGTTGTTGCTGAAGCACTGTCGTCTGTAGGCCCAAGCCTTCACGAGCAGTGTGCACAGATCACAGTGCAGGCAGGGATGCCTGGTGTCAGCAGGAGCATCATCGTCGGGGATGTCCAGGCTGCAGTGTGAGCAAGGTGATGCTGGAGTGCAGGGCCCGCAGGTTGCAGTGAGAGCAGCGGCTCAGTGAAGTCATCCGATGACGGCCTCTGTGTGGCGTCGGCAGGTCACGGTGCAGGCCAGCGGCGTTGCAGTAGTTTCTCCTCTTGAATAACACAAAACACACAGTTCCCAGTGCTGCAGCTGGAGGAAACTTAAGTCTTTGGTGTCCCCGAGATGAGACTTCCAACAGGGGGCAAGCTCTACTCCAATCCCTTGGAGAATTTTCTCAAGCAGGACACACTGCAAAGTTCACTCTTAGCACTCTTGTCAGGCAGAAGCAGCAACTACAGGCCAGTCCAGCAAAGAAACACAGCACAGGGACAATACTCCTCCTCCAGCTCTTCAGCTCTTCTCCTAGGCAGAGTTCCTCTTGATTTCAGAAAGATTCTAAAAGTCTGATGTTTTGGGTCCAATACTTATACCCCTTCTGCCTTTGAAGCTGGCAAACTTCAAAGTAAAGTCTCAAGCGTTTGCAAGATCCTTCCTTGTCCAGGCCAGGCCCCAGACGCACAGGGTTTGGAGACTGCATTCTGTGAGGGCAGGCACAGTCCTTTCAGGTCTAAGTGACCACTCCTCCCTCCACTTTAGCTCAGATGGATCATCAGGATATGCAGTCTACACCCCAGCTCCCTTTGTGTCAGTGTCTAGAGGAGAGGTGTAAACAGCCCAACTGTCAAACTGACCCAGACGGGGAATCCACAAACTGGCAGAGTCGCAAAATGGTTTAAGCAAAAAAATGCCTACTTTCTAAAACTGGCATTTTCAAACACACAATTTAAAAAAAAAACCAAAAGATGTATTTTAAATTGTGAGTTCAGAGACCCTAAACTCTAAATTTCTGTCTGCGCTCAAAGGGAATCTGCACTTTAATAATATTTAAAGGCAGCCCCCAAATTAACTTGCGAGAGAGAGATAGGCCTGGCACAGTAAAACCCAAATTTGGCAGTATTTCACTGTTAGGACATGTAAAACACCAGTACATGTCCTACCTTTTAAATACACTGCACCCTGCACTGATACTAATGTGGGTGGCACAACCAGTGCTGCAGGCTCACTAGGAGTATTTGAGGTAAAGGGCCTGGGCACCTCTAGTGCACTTTAGTAGGGACTTCAAAGTAAATCAAATATGTCAATTGTGGATAAACCAATCAAGAGTACAATTTACATAGGGAGCACTTGCACTTTAGCGCACTGATCAGCAGTGGTAAAGTGTGCAGAGACAATAAACCAGCAAAGACAGAGTCCAGTAAACAATAAAAACAGGAGGTCAGAAGACAAAAAGACAGGGGAGACACAAAAAGACAAGGGAGACACGCCAAAAAGTTGCCAGGTCTAATAGCCACCATTTCTCCAAGGTCTACTGGAAATGCTACTTGACCTGATGCATAATGTAAGCATGCATTATCATTCAACCTTGCAAATGTAAGCAGTGTGCGCACAACTGTCTGATTTTTTAACACTTTCAGCCCTAAAGCACAATGAAATAGGATCAAAAGTGTCTGGGGGTGTGTGCAGACCAAACGCCCAGTCAACATGAACGTTTCTCCCGTTTACCCCTCCCCCCGTACTTCTTTCTCTTTTCCATGAATACTTGGAAACTGGTGCTAGGAGGGATGAATGCTATATAAATCTCACAGTGAAACTTCATTAGACTCATCAAGCACCTTCACACTGGTGCATTTGAATAATTTACACATTTACTGATGTACGCTCAGAAATTAATATTGTGGATATGTTAATAAATAGAACTGTGGATCCTGCACAGCTTTGTCCGTGTTTTTGTGAATATCTTGGAAGAACCTGTACACAAACTTTAGTCCATCTCCAGCACACATATCAAGGAATGATAACAATCTTTGCAAACCCGTCTCTCCTTTCGAAGAGAAAGCTCTCTATTCATTAGTTTTAACATAACTACATTCACACATAACACAGAGTGGTCCACACAGGCCAAGCCAAGACAGAGCACATCATGCCTTGGGAAAATGTTTTACTTAATGGTGCTGAAATGTTGGTTTAGGAAATTATTATGAAAATATAATATGATCCAGTCTGATTGAAGCACAGATCCTTTCCCAGGTCCCCAGTGGGGTGGCTCGAGGAGCAGGCAAACAGTAGCAGGTCATAGAGCTGGTTTCCATAATGGAGACTCGTAGAGTTTCTGAGTTGGCCAGGTTCTGTTCAATAAGTAGCACCACTTTATGCCAACAAAATAGCTATAATAGACTTGAAAGCAAAATGGACATTACATTATTTTTTTGTGGTACAAATCATCTATGCTTCTTTTATTAATCTATGTATCATCTGCATGCAAAAAACATTCTGCTGCGTATTCCAACAGTGCTATGCTAGAGCTCACATAAAAAAATGAAAGAGTAAAGTGGAGGTGCAAGAACCTTGAAAGACTCCCACTTGTCCTTCAAGGGGACTATAATTTTGTAAATAATATTTGGTACCCAATACTTTTGGCAGACGATATTCAGTATTCTGTTACCATGCTAGCAAGAGTTGTCTTGTTAATGCTTCATGTTAGTTGATTGTTGCTGAAAGCTGGTCGTTGCAGGAGGCTGCTGTCACTGCAAGGAGGAGGCCCCACTGGAGCTTCACGTTGGTGGGTGTTGCAGGTGGTCCTTTATCAGCACGAAGAAGTCACTTTGCGGTTGTGATGACCATAAAGCTTCTGTACCTTCACCTTTTCTTCAGGAGGAGATCTCGTTGATGCCAGCCAGGGGTCCAGGACCTGGGCTATGGGGGCACCTCTTTGGGACTAGGACTCACTCTAGCAGAGGCCATCAGCAGGGCACCTGACAGCATCCCCAACTTTAAATTCTTGCAAAACATCGAGACAAAACACACATTGATAAAGCCAAAAGGCCAGTGACACACCTATTGACTTTGCCAATGCTTGTTTTTCCTGGAATAGAAGTAGAGGTATACATAGCATTTTCTGTGGAGCAGGCTACAAGAACCTAACAAAGTAATGGTTAATGAGCACTTAATGGGTAAATGAAACCTGACTTGTCAAAAATGAGAAGAAACGTGTGTGTTTGACTTTAGGGCATCGCACAACTTTAAAATCTACAAATAATTGAGTATATTCAACATGTACATCCAACATCCCCTTTCTAGTGCTGCATTTTCATAATATCCATTTTCTCTGTCCTTTTGTTTCCTACGTTTTGTAATATGCATTTAGGGGCATTTTGAAAGAGGAAGAATTTCGTTTCGTGGATTCCATTTTTATTATACATTGGAGTGTTCATTTTAAAAGGGCAGGGAGCTGTTTGCCGAGAGATGTCATTTCAAGTATTACACTTGTTTTTTTATTTCAGCTCTGACAGAAGTATTTGCTTCTATTCTGTTCATCTTGAAAGACCTCTTTTATATTCCTAAATTATATAGCTCCATACATGAACGTGTACTGAAAGGATTTTGTGCATCTGCAATTTCTGACTTCCAGGCTGATTAATGTTTTAATGGCTTCCAGTTCTTTTTATTCACTTCTATATATACTTGAATATGCTGCAACTGTCTGTCTCAGCAATACATATGTCTGTCTGACTAGAATTCTACCAGTGCAGAAAATGGGGGGGAACCAAGTTGGATTCCAGATATGGTAGCTGGATCTGGGATCCAAGCCAGCCCCAGTGATATGCTGCATTTTTCTCAGTGCAACTATCTAACACACATTCATCTGTGCCCGCATGTTGCCAGCTTTTTGTTCAAAGCATCAACCTACTGGGAGAGAGGGGAGTTCATTATTTTCACTTCCAGGGGGTGGGGCAAAACATAGGAATCAATTAGAAGGCCTTCTGTTGGAGTCTTATGCTACCTAGGAACTATCTGAAGTTTAATATCTAGAGCCTAACACTCAGCTTGTTGTCATTTCATAAAAATAAATGCTTTTTTAGAAGGCTTGTATCGCTGTAGATACATTTGAAGGCTGTTGTCTTTGAGATTCTCTGTTTCATAGAGAAGATTGAAACTTCAACTCATGGTATCGTAAGCTGAAAACTTCTTAAGTTGAATATAAATGTGTGTACCAATCTCCCTTCTTAAAGTTCACCTTGCCAAATGCCAGGGAGGCTTTTGCCCGATTTTTCTGCGATCCCGGTTGTTTTTAATAAATATATTTTCATTAATCAAGCAGGATTGGTAAAGCGCAACTAATCCCCATTGAGGGTATCCATGCACTTGCAGGTCTCAGTGGCTTATTCCCAGAGCCAGGTCTTGAGGGCTGTATGGAATTCCGGATTAGAGGTGATGGTCCGGAGATGGGTGAGGAGGCTGTTCCAGGTTTTTGCTGCTATGTGGGTGAAGGCACACTTCTGCTTCAGTGGATGCATGGGGATTAGGCAAGCAATGGGGCGGCATCTTTTTAATGGTTAGTGGAAATTCAGGTGGTGGTTAATGTAGGTGGGTCCTTGGTTGTGTAGAGCTTTGAGTGCATGGGTCAAAAGCTTAAATACACACCTCTCCTGCACGAAGAGCCAGTGGAGTTGTCTGAGGTCTGCTGTGATGAGGGATCGTCAGGTAAGGTCAAGGATGAGTCTGGCTGCAGCATTCTGTATGTTCTGAAGTCTTTGTAGGAGTTGAGGCGATTCCTATGTTGAGGGTGTTGCAATAGTCTAGTCAACTGGTGATGAGGGCCTCTGTCATAGTGTGTCTCATGTGCAGGATAGCCACTTGAAGATCTTAAGTAGCATGCGCAGAGTGAAGAAGCAGGTGTTAATTTGTGATTACATGGTGAGCCTGTTGTCAACAACATTTTGCATACTCAAAGCAGAGAACTGAAGTATCTTCAACACTAGTGTGGACTGCATAACGCATTAGCTGATTTAATATACTGTTCTAATCAAAATTAATATGGCAGCATAAAGAATTTTTGAATGGTTAGAAGGTTAAACCAAAGGAAGAGGACCCAATCAGAAGGTTTAAGTTCCTCAATTATGTTGTGGACAATCATCTACTGCATACATTACAAGTCTTTCCTTGCATTAATAAGTACCTCTCTAATATTTTGCTTAAATATCTTAGCAACCTTTTGGAGGCGAAATGTATCCTTGTAATTTCCCCTGTATCTGAGAGGGTATATCGTAGAAAACTTTGTACAAAATAAGTCTGAAAAAACTGTTAAGAAACATATCCAATGTGTATTGAAGCACAGGGACTCAAGATAATTTTGAGAAGTCTCTCATTCATCAATAGAGAAATACACACTCCGCTTGTGAGCATATATATCTTTAAATGTGCATGCCTTCCTTTGAAAGTCACATCGCATTTGCTTAGACCTTTGTTGAACAATTAAGTATGATGGTGAGGCGAGACCGAGTCCGACTTAATGCCTAGACCAGAATCCAGCACTTCAATTGAAAACAACAATGGGCCTGGGTTAGTCACTTTCTTTTCTCTGCACAATAAACCTCTTTCACTGCCATGACCATTTCTTTAATTTTCCCACACTCCCCCATTAAACCCACACTTCAAAATTAAGTTATTGTTGCTCATCTCTTCCTGGCACTGCCCTTTAGCAAAGTCCACTTTGCAAAGTCCCCTTTGCATCTGCAAACTGTGCCACTATATGAAAAGCATTTCCACACCTACAACATGTTAATTTCTTATTATTTGCCGCTCTTTGTTTGAAACTTTAGTGAGGAGGATTATACAATAGCAGCATTAGGTATTTAAAAACCTTTCACACTTATACGTTGGGTTTAACTGTTTGAAGAGCATGAGATAAGTATGTCTTCTTTCTCCCATATCATTTGCTTTGGTAATGGAGCCACTGAAAGCAGTGAATAGATATACACAATGGAGAAATAAGAATAAGGAATGCTGTGCAGGGAAAGCTGTCTGTGCTCAAGGTCTACCCAAGTAAGTTAAATTTACCCTCCCTTGGACGATTGGCAGGAGTGAATAAAGGTATTCTTCTAACTCTAGGGTTGAAATTGTAACCAGGTGGCTTAAAATATTTAGAAATCAGGATTGCCTCCTTTGATTTATCTTAACATAAGCAAGAAATGCTTTAAAAGAGGTGAGAAAGTCAGTCTTATTTGTGGTTTCCTCCTCCCACTATCTACGATGAGATGAATAGTTGTGGCTAAGATGATTATCTTATTGTGCTATCTGTATGCATTTCATGGCATCTTCTGCCTGCTCCTAGACAAATATTTAAGGAGTGAAGCAGTTATTGTTCATTTCTCTGATCTGGGCGTGAAAGAGCACCATAGGGTATGACAGAATACATTGAAATTACCCTACGAGAAAGGCTTGGGTCTCCCAGATTTATAATGCTATGATTTGGTAGTTCAGATGCAACACCTAGTGTTCTGGCTGGAGCAAACCATCAGCCAGAAGAACAGTCTTCTATCTGAATGCCAAGATGTAAAATTGATTCATGGGTTTTGGAAATTCCTAGTTGAACACATGGCTAGAATTTGGAAGTGGACCGTGGGTAGTATTCCGAAAAATACTCCATCCCATGCTGGTGAACCTGTACAAGTGTCTTCAGAAATCCAAATCAAAGACAGGAACCATCCACTATAGTAAACCAAGAAAGATTTATTTAGCGGGACATGGAGATGACTGACTCCAAAGCCAAATGTCCAAATTGCAGAACTAAAACATAATCCCTTATTCTTGCAAACCACAAGGGGTGGTCCCATTAATTATCCAATCAGAATTGAGTACATCATCATTTCTTGACAATCACAAGCTTACATATCACCCGTCCAACTATCTCAGGCAAGATTTCATAAGATTTATGTATAATATCCAATAAAAGGACAGAGCAATACTGCATTACAAGCAAATACATAGTAATAATCACGTGTTCCCTGAAATATCAGTTGGGGAATTTTCGAGATTGGGAAATATGTTAGCCAGTAGCAGGTGTCTTAATTCAATACTAGAACATTAATGCTGAGCTAGCTTGCTATGGTATATCATGAGTGCTGCCTCTTGAGCAAGCCTTGCATCATGTTGCGTCCCAAGCTTATACATATAAAATGTGGAAAACAAGTATTCATGATGCTCTTCAACAACAGGCAGTGTTATCATTCAGTTTCACAGGACTGAACAAAGCACAAATTGATTCTATATCATGCAAAAAAAAAATGGGATTCCACATTCTGCGCTCTTATACTCAGTGACACCTTACACCAATTCCTCCAGTGGAAATGCCTCCCCCATGCTTTCAAGCTTGGAAGTATCATCCCTTATACGGTGTTCCCTTTTTCCTTTCAAGTCACAACACAGGGGAGGACCTGTCCTACTGCAGCAATTGGTGATGAGTATGCTAATGCACGTGGGGCATACCTGTATAAGCACAAACACTGTTATTAAACCTACAATCCCTATTATAATTACTTCCAACAGCCATGATCCCCAGTTGCTCAGCCACACTCCCAGTGTTTCCCAGATGCCATATGTGTGTATCCCTTCTGCCTCCCCTTGGACCTTCTTTATTTTTCCTATGGCCTTATTGATATTATTGCTGTTATCTGGTATGTACGCACAACATGTTTGGTGTATCACCTGACATGCCTTGCCTTTCTTGGCCCGGAGAATGTTTAACGCAATCCGGTCCTGGATTACTAGAGCCCTCACAGCAGTCAATTCTTCTGTTATGTTTCCAAGGGCTGCTGCTGTGGAATCCACCATTTTTCTATTAATCCTACCAGTTGGTATATTCTAGATGTGGAGAACACAACTCTTACCAGTGGTGACATGACCCCCATAACCTTTAGGACAGTATCCAGGTAGGTGTTCTTTTCCTCCGATTCTTGGAACTGGCCAAGTGACCTATTAATGACAAATTAGCAACGTGGGTCATTCGAGCAAACACCAATGAGGGGTAACAGATACCATACATATAAGGCTTTTTGAAAAATAGTGGTTCAAAGAGCAAAGGCCAAGGGGACATGGTTGATTAAAGGAGGATATGTTATGATGAGGGATTTATATTATCAGGAACGTTTTCTCGTATTCCTGCAGGCTCAAAAGAGGTTTGGGGTATCTGCAGGTCATTTTTTCATGTGTGCCAGCTTTGTGGTATGATCAGGGCTGGTAGGAATTATTTTCCAGTATGATTTCCTGAATCAGGTATTCTCTCAGAATTTATCAGATTGCAATAGGGAGATGATATTTTTCCTCGGGTTGCATAGCAATTTGGGGAGAGTGACAAAAGACCTCCCTATAAAGATTCAATAAAATAATGACTTAACACATCCTCAAACTGATTCAAAATGGGATATAGTGTTTACCTGTACTACAGATTGTACAAGCAATGCCCAGTTAAAACTCACACAATGGAAATATTCAGTTACGGTGTGTTATATATCTAAAATAATCCATAGAATATACCCATGCAGGCTAAAATGTTTTTCCCAGTGTAGATGACTTTGGGCAACATTTTCAGGAGGAAAGGGGAAGGCGGTGGTGGTGACCACATGTCAGCCGGGGGAGATAAAGTACAATGTACACTACATCATTGTATCTTCGAGTTATACACAAACCACAGAAAGAAACAACAAAAAAAAGAGTTGTGGTACTATGTATAGGTCTACACAAGAGACATATCACAATACATTGTTTGCAACTCACTAGTTCAAACTTTGAGAAACAGGTGACAGATGTAGAGCAATGGCTGTAGCTGAGGAACACAGAATGGCCTTGGTAAGCACGGATGATAAGTTATTTGAAGATCTTAAAGAATGGACTAGCGTCTGGCAGGAGTAGACTGGAGACCCTGTAGAGCTCTCTTCCCGGTAATGGTAGTTTGAAAATGTAACTACCTTACCAGATTCGACCAATGTCTACTGCAGCATTGTGAGATTCTACATATAAGATGTATGTTCTCTACTTTGGAACACAATGCTCAATATTGTTGAAGAAGCATTCCATCTTTCTTACTACCCTGTTTAGTGATTTCCCACAGCTCTTCACATTTTACCCATCCTCCTTTCATTCATTTCTTTATTCACAGATTTCACACAGGTAACTTTTTTTTAGCTCTTCAGCTTACTATTAAGTCAAGAGTACCTATTATCCAAAACATACTGAATTATCTTACTATTGGTATAGACCATTAACTATTTCCTTAATATTTAATCTAAACTCACCTTGAACCTAAGCATGAAATCTATACATATTTAAAACTATGCTAAGGTGTGAGGATTAAAAAATCTTTCTAGTCCTGCTGCATCCACCCATCTTCTCCCACTACAGGAACAGCTGTCGGCAGCATTGTAAAAAACAAAACAAAAAAACTCTTAATACTCTAATAACAGACAATGCAAAAAGATGCTCTTTCTTCATTCCATTGGCATCTTCTCTGCACCTGTGGCAATCACATATGCTAGACACTCCTCCTTCCATCTCTCCTAAGGTATAGAGGCTCAGCTTTATATTGTAAACAGTCTTTAGTGGCTTGTCAGCTTGTTTCTATATCCTGGAGAAATGTGCACACCAAATTAACTCTGTATGTCATGTAAGGTATCAAAAGACAAACATGTCAACAACATGTGACTTGAGAATTACAGGACAAAGTAAACTGCACAATTTGTGTGCATATCTAAAAACAGTACAGTCTGGTTATCTCTAAGAGTAGCTGAAAGCCTGCTCATTTGCACAAGGATGTCCATCGTTGAAGGAATAACCTAAATAACAGATTGAGTTAATGCGAAAAAGCATCTACATATAATAAAGATCCAGTATTTTGCATGCATATAGCAGTCTGACTAAACAAATACTGGTGCAGGGAGAAGGGTGTCCCATTTCTACATGCATACGTGGTGCAGCCTCAAAATGCATCAGCAGTGGGTTATATCATGTTTTGAGATCCTTCTTACAGTGTCACAAAAGTGACCAGAAAGATGAATGCTGTAATATAAATCAATAAGAATTACTTAGGGTTCCTTTACTTTATTGCAGTCACCGCACAAGTGCCCAGAGACGCAGGACAGCCAGGAAAAAAAATAGACATAGAGGCCCTTGTCCGTTGTGCACAAATATATCACTTTACAGTTAGCAAAGATAATGGAGCATGCACTGCAATACAGTTTGGTGGGCAAATAAGTGTCTACCTTACGAAAACAAGGTTCACCCACTACAGTTTTAGCTCTGACTTGGAGACACACCTCTCCACCCAGACTTATCACTGCAGCCAACAGGGATGCCACACCAAACAGAAACCTCCCAGGCAGCTGAGAGACAATGTCTACAACCGCAAACGCACAGTACTTGATCAGAGGTGGCTGTTCTTGTAAATCAACAAAGGCCTTATGAATGCTCACATGTGAACAATGATAGAGAGTCCTCCCCTTAGACAGATAAACCCTCCTCATTTATGGTGAGGGTACCATAGAGAATGTCACCAACATTTATTGTCAATTTTTCTAAGATGATATATCTGTACTAACATAATACATATACTTTTATATAACCGTTTTCAGATAAATGCTCCTCACATGCACATAAAAGAAAGCATCGCAAACATTCATTACTCTGCTAACGTAATTTATTGAAAGCCTGCAAGCCCCAATGCCTTTTGACACAAGTCTTTCTCTATAAGAAGTAACAACAAAATGTACTTTTAAAACCTATATTTTGCTCAGTACAATCATGTTCTGTAGCAGTATGTGGTTTATGGTTCCCTCCCTTTCATTCTGTCACCACTGTAGAAAGCCAACATTCCGGTTTTTCAATCAATCAGTCATTTTTAAAGTGCAGCACTGTCACCCCTAGGGGTCTCTAGATGCTGGGGTGCTGTGTCTCCGACAAACAGCTACCATGGAGGGTGCAGTTCAGAGGTGGATGGGCAGTTCGTTCAAAGCCTTGGTGGCGATGTAGGAAAAGGCTTGGCCCCTGCTGTGGCTGCGCTGGATGTGGGGTGTGTGAAGGGGAGTAAGAGAGGAGGAGCAGAGGTTTTCTGCTGATAGTTGGAAGTTAAGTTGCTTGTTGATATAGGACGGTCCTTGATCGTGTAGGGCTTTGTAGGCATGCATGAGAATATTGAACTGCCATCTCTTCCGGATGGGGAGCCAGTAGAGATTTCTGAGGTGAGGGGGTGATGTGGACCCGCTTGGGGAAGTCCTGGATGAGTCCGGCTGCAGCATTCTGTATGGTCTGATGTGTTCTGAGGAGCTGGGTGGAGATGCCAGCGTAAAGGGCGTTGCCCGAGGCGATTGGTGACGAGGACCTGGGTGACTATCTTTCTGGTGTTGACCGGGCGCAATCCGAAGATTCTGCGGAGCATACAAAGGACGTAGCAGCAGAAGGCAGCAATTGCATTGATTTGCCATTTCATTGTCAGCTCATTGTCGAGGATGATGCCTTGGTTCCGTGCATGGTCAGTTGGTGTCATGTGGTACCAAGTTGTGTGGGCCACCAGCTGTGGTTCCAGTCGGAGGTATTCTTCCCAAAGATCAGTACTTCTGTCTTTTCAGAGTTGAGTTTGAGGCAGTTGCCTCTCATCAAGTCTGCTATGTTGATCGTGGCATCGTGAAAGCAGGTTTTTTGCATTGGAGGGATCTTCGGTGAGCACCAGGATTAGTTGACTGTCATCTGCATAGGAGATTGTGTTGAGTCTTTGGGATCTGATGACATCTGTGAGCGGGTGGTCATGTTGACGTTGAACAGGGTGTGGCTGAGGGATGATCTTTGGGGTACGCCGCACATAATGTTCTTGAGTTCCGAGGTGAAAGGAGGCAGCCAGATACCCAGTGTGCATCCAGTGAAGAACGAGGTGATACAATTGAGTTCATTTTGCTGTATGCCAATGCTATGGAACCTGTTGATGAGGATGTGGTGGTAGACAGTGTCTAATGCAGCAAAGAGGTCGAAGGCCACAGTCTCTCCGTGGTCAAGGAGAGTTCTGATTACGTTTGTGGCTGCAGTAAGTGAGGTCTCGGTACTGTGGTTGACAGGGAATCCAGGTTGCGAGGCGTCCGGTAGGTGGTTGTGTTCCAGGTATTCGGTGATCTGTTGGTTGATGGCTTTATTGAGTATTTTAAACAGGTCTGGGAGCAGGGAGATGAGACGGTAATTTTTTTAGATAGCTGGGGTCTGCGGACGGTTTCTTTAGGAGGGGTCTGACCTCCATGTGTTTCCATCCATTCAGGAAGGCTGCTGTGGAGATGGAGATGTTGATGATGCTGCTGAGTTTTGTGCTGATGGGGTTGGATCTGAGGTTGAAGAGGTGGTGGGGGCTAGGGTCGGTGGGCGTCCTGCCCAGAGTGGATGGAGAACATCATGGCTGTGGTGTTCTGAGTGGTGAACGGAGACCAGGTCGTGATTATTCGGCTGGTGAGCGCTGGCTGGTTGAGGTTGTTGAAGCTGAGAGAGGTGGGTTGGTGGTCGAAATTGTTGTACATGGTAGCAGTCTTGTTGTGGAAGTATTACAAATGGGAGTTGCAGAGCTCTTGGGGGAGGGGGGATTCTGTGGCTGTCGGGTTCGTTAGTAGAGTCTGAACCTTTTTCTGCCACCCCTGCTATGGAATCCTTTGAGTTCTTGCTGGGCTGGCCTACTGACTCCCTCTTTAATCATGGGCATGCCGGCCACCATACTGCTGACTAAAACAACTTTAGGGCCTTTCTTTGTAATAGTTATAAAACAGAATTCATGGGGCTAAATTTGTCTTATCTGTATTGCTTCTATTTGCAGAGCTATAAGAAGCCCACAAATTGTATTTATCCTTTCATAGATTAATCCTAAATATTTTACATATTTTTGGGGCTGTGGGCATTGATTTCAGTACTGGATTCTGTCAATTTTCATTGTCTTTTTTAAATATAACTTTCATATTGTTCTTCTAATAATATAGTTCTTTTATAGAAAAATCAAAAGGACAGGTTGTGGTCCTTAAACTGAATACGTATTGCCTGAATGCAAAAAATATGGCATTAAAGTTCACCATTTGCTTCTGTTTCCTTCCGTGAGCCACTCTGAGTGGTCCGCTAATAACAGTTTTGTTGTAAATAATTTGAAACAAATTTTAAAAGATGCTGTAGAACACTGTGCAGTACCTATTCCACATGTAGAGAAATTTTGTACTACACCTGCTCATACTAGTGTGTAATTCAACTTTAAAATATAATCTTTTAACTTTACAACCCTAACATGATTTGGTTTGCCAGTCCTAGATAACAATATCCAACAGCTCCCAAAGAAGAACGTGAACTCTAAACTTTTCACATAAGGGTTGAGTTGGGGTAAAAAAAGGCTCCCTACATGGATCTAGAGAGTGTATGCCACTGCATAAAATTACTCATAGAAGATGTTTTTGAACCCCACCCAGCCCACACGTTGATCTGAGCCTATTTGCTGATATCATGCTGTGCTATGGAGTGAAACACATAGCAGGACTCTGTGTTCAGAGGGGTACACCATGCACACTGTCCTTTTAGGGAGAGTTGCTGCCATCGTCCCACAGCGCGCTAGAGGGCTAACAGTGATGGTAGTTAAATGATTTATGCTGCAGGGCAGGCGTTTTGACCTGTAATCAGCTAGGCAGAGGAGCCTCCGGGCTTCCTGTGTTCTTTAAAAAACTTTTTGCCAGTCCCTTACAACCAGGTTCTACTCCAAGTGGCATCTAAGATGGACAGTCAGAGGGAGCTGAGACAGCTGATGTGAATTGGAGGATTATTTCACACATTCCAGAGATCTTTGTAGTAGACCAGACTGGAGAGTGTTTAGGAAGTGAGGAATTGGTCCCTTTGAAATTAGGGTGTTGTCTCCTACCTTTCATGTCCTTTGTTCTCTGAAAGGACTGGGTTTATAGGTAATCTCGATGGGGTAGCCCCACATATATATTTTGTGACCTTATTTTGGGGCTTTCCTAACAGAAGACTCTCAGCTATACCCCGCCTTCCTGCTCACACCTTCAACAAAGATCATTACTGGCCCTATATGCATGGAAATAGCGAAACTGTAGAGATGCCCTGGACTGGTCATAGTATGCATCTTCTGCAATACACAAAGTCTGTCTGCAACTTGAGTGTAAAGATGAATCAGGAACTTTCTGTCAGTACACCAGGGAATTCAAAGCAGTGGAGGAGCCCAGAGGAATCCATAAAGCTCCAGGGTTGGAGTAGCAACATCAAGCCTTGTACTGATCGACTTTACTACTCTGTGATTCATGTGCTAAAGGGGTGTGCTTGTTGACCTGGTTTGGGTCTAATAGTAGGGTTAAGCCCCATGACACCATTGGTACACGCCTCTAATTTACCCTAAATATGCCCAGTAACCCCTGGTTGCCCTAGGACTCCTGAAAAAAGGCCCTGCTCCTTTTAATTTTCAAAATAATGTTTGTTACTTGTTTTTGTATTATCTACTGTTCCGTTGCCAACCTAATACAGAATCTAAGCTCTTTAAATCAGTAATTAGGTTGTTCATAGATTCAAAAATGATACCTGCTGCAGACCATCTTGAGCATTCTGAGTGACCAAAAAGGGAAAACAATTGCCTGATTTGAAAGTGGGCCTTAGTGGGTAGAGTTCTTTTTGTTTGTTATCGGTGTGTTTGTGTTCTGATGCTAGAATCTGACATGGTCGGAGTTGAGGTTTGTTCCTTGAACCTTAGCCATTTACAAGCAAATATAGATGTTTTATATTTAATCTCATGGATATATTTTGTCTACTGGATAGTAACAGACGAGCCCAATTTTCAGTTTCTGGCAATCATTTAATGGTTAATCAGTTTCTGAAGACTTTCTTGCTCAAGACTGGCTGTCAGTTAATTGCCATAGTCACGAAATTTGATGCTGTTCACGCCATCTCAGTCTAGTTCGTTGTAGTCCTGTTGATCTACATCTAGGTACATTCTGCACCCTTTGTTATATATTAAATAATTTTTGAGTGACCTAAGTAAGAGTTTTCTGCAATATTCATGAAGAACTCCAAGTTGTGGTTTAATCATTCCTACTTGTTGAGTTCAAGTCCTGAAATTTAAGAGTATCTGACTCGGGGTAGATTTCTCACAAAAAACTCCTGAATGCAAATGCTTTTAGCCTTTATGTAAGCTTTATGCAAAAATGATGCTTTAAAGTAGAATATTGGTATCATTCTATGGTATATCTTTCAAAAATATACCCAATTTGACTTGTACATACTTTACTGTTAAGACCACAGTGGTTAATCCTGGGCTAGGGAGAGAATGGCCTCGACAACAGCCTTGATGTTCTGTGCTCATGACTGCATCGGTAAGCTCCCTTAACTAAAACAGCCATGATGAAGGCAGTTCCTATTGGTAGCAAACTGATGAAAATGGTACTAAAATGCTCCACCTAGGTCGCACACAGTGATCAAACTTTTTTGTCATGTAAATTACTATTTAGCGTGTTTTCCAGGAAGATTAAAGAGCAGATCCCGCCTCTATATCACCACCTCTCTGAACTAGAAAGTGCTAAATTATTATCTTCATGGCAGCATATGGTAGCATCGCACAACAGAAAAGAAATATGAAAATCTGCCAAAATTGTTTAAGATACGTATGGAAATTATATAGGTTCCCGATTGCTATAATCCCAAGGATTATAACAATGGTATCCTTGAGGGGTGAGTTTGAAGGACAGCATTTTCTTTAACACTTTCTCTTTTTCCCCTTAGGACATGGAAGATGTGAAGAGCAGCCCTAAAGAAAGAATCACAAAACAAGATTCAACCTCAAAAGTGGTTTCGTGCATTATCCCTTCGATGGAGCCCCAGAATATCCTCGCTTTATGAATTTGGTTCTTAAACATGGAAAGCTTCCATTAGAGTTGCTGTCTTTGTATTGAACATTGATGCCTGCCTGTTATGTTCATGGAAGTCATTGCGTGGTGTACTGGCCATTTCTTTTAACCAAAATAGTGGTATGGAAAGAAAAAAACGATTGGTTTCATCACAATCGATAGTTTGGGATTTGATGTATTTAATCCGGGGAAGTCGCTGGATTTTCTGAGTCCCGTTGGCAACATGAAGCAGGTTGTTGTTACGTTGCGTCCTTCGTGATGCACTCAACTTCGTTTGATTTAAACTGAGAAATTTCACTGAAATATTCTTGCTCCACTGAGTGCTTCAGTATCAGTGTTAAAGGATGCTGAGCTCCATTTCTGCTCGCCGTTATGGCATTGATGACCCTCTGCGTCTGAGGCGAGCTGAGACAACGAGGCGAGTGCTGAGCTTGGAGCTAAACAAAGACCGCGATGTGGAGCGAATCCATGGAAGTGGTGTGAACACACTAGATATCGAACCTGTTGAACAAAGGTACATGTTGTCCGGGGGTTCAGATGGGGTCATTGTACTCTACGACCTGGCAAATTTTAGCAGAAAGCCCTATTACACTTGCAAGTCAGTGTGCACTGTGGGTAGGAGTCACCCTGATGTACACAAATTCAGTGTGGAAACAGTTCAGTGGTATCCCCATGACACCGGTATCTTCACATCAAGCTCCTTTGATAAAACACTGAAAATATGGGACACAAACACATTGCAGCCTGCAGATGTCTTTCATTTCGATGGGACAGTGTATTGCCATCACATGTCTCCAATAGCGACTAAGCACTGCTTGATAGCTGTTGGCAGCAAGAGCCCAAAAGTGCAGCTGTGTGACATGAAGTCTGGCTCATGCTCTCACATTCTGCAGGGCCACAGAGGCGAAGTGCTTTCTGTGTCTTGGTCCCCACGCTATGAATATGTCTTGGCAACAGCAAGTGCTGACAGCAAAGTCAAACTGTGGGACGTACGCAGAGCATCAGGGTGCCTTATTACTCTCGATCAACACAATGGCGAAAAGTCGAAAGCTTCATCAGAGGCTGCGAATACAGCCCACAACGGAAGGGTGAACGGACTGTGCTTTACGAGTGATGGGCTTCACCTCTTGACCACTGGCACTGATGACCGGATGAGACTCTGGAACAGCGCTTCTGGGGAGAACACTCTTGTGAATTATGGTAAGATCTGTAACGAAACTATGAAAGGACTTAAATTCACTGTCTCCTCGGGCTGCAGCCCAGAGTTTGTGTTTGTCCCATACAGCACCACCATTGCGGTGTACACCCTTTACTCAGGTGAGCTCGTCACCATGCTGAGGGGACATTATAGCAACGTGGACTGTTGTGTCTTTCAGTCTAATTTCCAGGAGCTTTACAGCGGAAGCAAAGACTGCAATGTGCTTGCTTGGGTGCCAGCATTGCGAGAGCCTGTACCCGATGAGGATTCGGAGACGTCTGGGCCACATGCGCATGTGAACCCTGCTTTTGAAGACGCTTGGAGTAGTAGTGATGAAGAAGGGTGAAGTGTAATTTGACAATCGTTGTACCAACTGCCTTTGAGGATCAGGAATGACATGGGGCACTGCCACGTGGTCACTTATTGTGAAATGTGCTGGTAGCACTAAGGCGAAACAGTGCCTTCTTGGTCAGCCCAGAGTATACAAACAGCTAAAAACAAATGTGTGGGCGAACACCAAAAATATATTTTGAGGAGAATAGAACCCACTGCCTGTGGATGTGCCTGAAGAGCAGGGTTTTCAATTTGGGACTGCTTTTCATACAATTCAGAAAAATGAAACACTTTGAGTATTCTATGTTATTGCTTTAAAATACTTTGAAGTTTCAAACTTAGTGACCTTTCAATAAACTCCTGAATTAAAGTTTTCTTTGAACGTGTGCGTATGAACCAGCCAACACTTTCGTGTTTAATTAAAACAAACTGGTATTGAGGTAAGTGATTTATGGCTATGACAAGCGGCTTGGCAGTCATCCTTTAAAAAAAAAGAAGAAACAGTACCTAATGTTTTGCTTTTCAGCCAACTCTGCTCCTCCTTTGCTCTGTGAATTGGGATCACCAGGAGATTAATGCTACAGGGAAAGGTAAAATGAGAAGAAAGCCTTTTCTGATAAACACAAGATGTGATTTCATTGTGGAATCGAAAATAAACCAAAACATTACATGGCTCAGCCTCCTATCCCAGCATTGGGCTTTAGAGGGCGGATGAAATTACAGACGTTTAAGGTAATCACAGTGATAGCAAAAAGAAACAGTCACATGAGGAAGTAGGTTAATAGAAATGTATTGCTCAAAAGATGTGTTCTTAAAGTGTACATCTGCTGGAGAAAGCTGGATACAATAGGTGGAAGAAACAATACAGGATGGATGGTGGGTTCTTTCTATTTTAACTGTTGCATTGATTTGTCAGTTGCAGAGCTATTTTGGAAAGGTCGTTGCTCCCAGAAGCCGAAAATGTATTTGAATGAGATATTATGTAGGTGCTTCATACAAGCCATGATTTTACCTAACAAGACTGGTTCAAATTGCCGGCTCAATATCTCTTCCCTCAGACTTTCTGCTTCTTACCTTTAGATGACAGGCAGGGAGGTCCTATATCCGCCCAAACGGGTTGTTGAAAGCTCCAGCATGCTTCACCAAACATACAGTACATTAGGAGATCATTTAGATAGGGTGAACGGACGGTCCCGGTTTGTGGGGAAGTGTCCGAGACATTTCTCAAAATTAAAGAAATGTCCTGGTCTTTGGGTAGTGCCCGGGTTATTTAATTAAATGTCCCGGGTTCAGTAGTGTGTGGCTTGAGCATGCACAGTGGGGTAAAATAGTTGTGCGCGTGCTCACTTTTCACTACTGGTAAAGTTGCGGCGGGAGGTCACTTAGGTTAGTGTTGTAGTGGGAAGGGAAATCCTATAAAGAGAAACATTTATTCTCTGGATTTCCCTTCTCTTTCTACAATGCAGCAACAAAGTTGTTGTGCCAGCCATTGGAAGAAGAGCACAACCCTGCTCTGCTCACAGGAGTCG
This sequence comes from Pleurodeles waltl, assembly GCF_031143425.1. Taxonomy (NCBI): domain Eukaryota; kingdom Metazoa; phylum Chordata; class Amphibia; order Caudata; family Salamandridae; genus Pleurodeles; species Pleurodeles waltl. The sequence goes on from NC_090437.1 coordinate 702,502,124, forward strand.
GAGACCACCGCCTGCAGCAAGATCCAGCCAGCCACCTGCATGACCCTGCTAATCAAGTAACTGCAGAAGTGGCCTGGAGTGTAACAATCCTGCGTGACCCTTCCCCAGCACTAACAGCACCAGCAAGACGGGACCCAGGGAGAAGGTAAGCAAAGCATGGAGGAAACATGAAAAAGAAGGGGTGGAGGGGAGCGTGAGACAGGATAACATAAAGGGGTGTAGTGACGTAGGCATCTTACGCACTTTACACTGTTAACTCCAGTGCTCTTAACCAGCTGTTTCTTGTTCGCTTCTATTTAACGTTAAGACTGACATTTTGTCCCCAATTACAGGATTGCTTCTTTCTTAGTAAGGAAAGATACAGTCTCTTTCTCAAAAGGGATTTTGTATAGCAGTAGGACGCTGCCTGAAAAGACTGTTTGCTGACTCCACTGAAGGGTTAATATACATTGCACACATCTTTCTCAATTCGATTATGTGTCAAAGTAAATGAACATTGTACCTGCCTTCTTAATTGAAATATAACGTTAACTTTTTAGGCTATCGCAATCATAACTTAATATCTCCCCCCCCACGTTTATGGGTTATACAAATACCAATAACAGAGCCCTGAGCAGAATTATATTTTGCTGTCACCAGGTGTGTTTTATTGTTTAGCGCCCAAAGTCTCCGGTTATTGCTGTGCGTCAAGTAAAAATGGCGCATATGTACCCGTTCTGGTCTGTTTTAAGAGAGTGATGCATTTCCCACAGAGAACATTAGTGCACTTTTTTATGCTTGCAACATACTGGGTAGGTGGTTTGCCTAGACTGCCCTGGTCGGTGCAAACAGTGTGATCCTTGCTAATTTGTCCTTTGTGCCACAAAAGGAAAAAGACGTTTTCTTGCAGTCAAACATATCGGCAAACGTGCAGTTATCCATGTAACAGGGTTGATGGCCAAGGCGGTAACAAAACTGTCCCAAGGAGGGACAAACGTAAAGCATTTACCAATGATAGCAAAGGATTTTTGAAAGGCAAGCCCATGAATGAGTGATAGTGATGGATGTGCAGTGGGCGTAGTTCAAAGCCTACAGACAGATTACAACAGGCCAGAACGCTTATGCGCTCGACCTAAAACAAAAATTGGGGAACAGGAAACAATTCGTCTCACTGTTGCATTCTTCCTAAAAGGACCCAGCTTGTCATTAGACATGTCAAGTGTTGTGTGTGTGTCAAAATATCACAGCATTCATGTTGGTGGTTAGTGTTTTCAGCTGGACATCCCTGGCAGATGATAAACAATACTGCACTGTTGGTCAATTGAGAATGAGTGTCAGTTATGATGCATCCATCTATCAATTTACAAATTTCATATCATTATAGTATAACAGTATAATGCAAGATCTAGTGTATATTACCAAATTGGAAAACAATAAAGTTTGTTTAAAAGGGTTTTTAAATGTTTTAAAGCTATGTTAATTCCCAAATACGTGCTTGTTTTTTTCGAGAGGCAACCCAATTTAGGATCTGCAACTAACTCAACATGTAATTTTCACAAAGCCCACAATCCTCCTAGCATATGTCAAAAAGCTTGACCTCCTCTGCTACAGAGTGTTGGTACGTAGAATACCACCTGACATAAATATTGTATCTTTAATATTATTTACAAAAATACCTCCCCTTTGAGGTTAAAAATAAAACGTCTGCACCCAACGAAAGATCAGAGGAGCAAAGACTGTTCTTGTGTGTCTGTAAGATATGCTGTAGATGGCATCTTTGGTTGGAGGGATTGACAAACTGTATGCAACACCCCTCAGTGCTGGTGGGTGTGTGTTTTTTGAGAGGTGCTCTGTTGTTGAAAAGTTCAGCAAAGCGTTTGAAAATGAATAACAAAACACCTGTTTCAGAGTAAAAAAAGTTAGAATCAAGCAAGAGGAAACAGCTTGAGACAGAGATATAGTAGCAAAAAAAATTAAAGTGAGCATAATGTGCACGTAAGACGTAAATTAGCTTACATTTCTAGGAAGGTAGCCCAGGTGCCTAAACACCTAATTGGGGCTCCTATTCTGTTACATGTGAATAGTTTTCACTCTGCCTGGGAAATCAGGTCAAGCATCAAAGCTTTTGGAAAGTCAATAGTTTTTCAGTCTTTGTTTCATTGTTTTAACATGTTTTAATGCTTTCAATAGTTTAACCGTTTAGTGTATGTTGCTTGTATTGTAGTTTAGCTGCATCTGTGAGTTTGCAATGTGGATTTTTGAGGTGACTTGGGTGTTGGCAGGCAGCCACTGTAATGATTTAAAGGTGGGGGATATTTAGTTTGGTGCCATCTTTCTTTCTCGCTGCCATACCCTGGACCAGTTGTAGGCAGGATATTTGGTGTTTGGTAATCCAAGAGGTGTGACCGTGTTTGGTGATTGTGGTAGTTCTTACTACTATTGACCAGTCCTCAGGAGATTGAATGGTAAGTGATGTAAAAGTAGGAAGGCACTGGGGGATTGCTATTGTTTATTGACATTTTATTCTGAAGCTTGAGACCTTCTTGTTGGGTTTGGATGGGTGTAATAAGTGACATAGGATTAGTGGCTTTGATGGGTTTGATAAGAGAAAGTGGCTGTACATTTTTCATGTGAGACAGTAACCCTACTCAGTACTGTTAAGTTTCATGCCTTTTCTTGCCGCCCATTAAGCAGTGACAGATATTTGAACCTTTTCAGCCCCATCTATGTCATTTGAGCTACTTCATCTTTCAGGCTTTCTCCTTCCCTCCGGTTGTCTCTTCTGCCTAATTCCACCTCAAATCGTGTTCTCTCTCACCATATGTCGCCATATATCATCTCTCCTACCCATCACTATTACCCTCTATCACTCCTGAAGTAATTAGCATCTTCTGCTATTACCATCCTTTTGCAACATACGGGGCCCTATTATCTTGGTAGCTGGGCGTCTTCGCCCTTTAACCTACTCACCTTCTCATCCACTGGAAAGTTCTTGATCTTTCTTTCATTTCCAGGCAGTAAGGGAGTGAACAATCTCCCCTACCAGCGCTACCTATTTTGGTGTACCAAGTCCCTTCTTCCTCCACTGGCTACTGCAGTTGCTACTGTAGCGCCTCACAGATCTCTCAATAACATTCAAATTATGTTTACAAAGCCAGGTTTCTGTTCATAATGTCTTCATACTAATCTTTCTTGTCTGCTGTTGCCCAGAGAATCATTGTTAATTAGCTAGTAGTCTATCGTCTCCAAACCCTACTGTAAATCAATATACAAATCCAATTGAAGCAACCCAGCACCTACTTGGCAGAAGCCCATCACAACACTCTACAGAGACAACTATACATACATATGGCACAAGAAAGTAAGAAAGCATAGACCTAGTGGAAACATACGTATACAAAGGACAAGATAATGTCTAATGTGGAAGGGATACAGGACCAACACAATATTCCTTTTAGCAAATATTTTTATCAGAGGTGTACAAGGTACATGAACATATTGGTGCAGTGAAAATCAGTATACTGGAAATTTAAAAGATATACAATATTGTCAAACACCAAAAGATAGTGCAGACATAGCATATTGCAAACTAGGATGTGACATCCATTACATGAAAAGGAGAAATGGCAATTGCTGTGTGTAACCTGCACAATAAGAACTCGGGAGAGAAATGGGAATGGAGGCAGACATAGTCCGTTATGTATTCACCAAGAACAGGTAGAGCTATGAGCAATGTGAACATGGTAGAAAAACTCGCAATAGGCAGGGTGGGGAGGGGGGATTGTTGCATAGCCATTTTATGTGGAATGCCAAAGGGACGGAGAGGATAATATGTCAGAGGGGTGGGCCTGGGCAGTAAGAAGTTATGAAAGGGTCGTTCCTGGTGAGTGCTGAAAATTGGGGTATTGGGATGTAGAGATCACCAAGGGAGATCTCTTGGGCTGTGAGGCTGAGGAATTGTGTTAACAGTGTGTCCCACTCTGGGAACATGGGGTGTTTGTGAGTGTGGCACACCTCTTCATAGCGGAGGGTGGCTCCCTCAGGAGTACCCCAATTTATATACTGCACCCTGCCAAGCCGTTAAGGGCAGAGCAGACATGGCCCTCCATTTCATTGTGAGTGTCCTCTTGGCTAGTAGTAGGGCTAGGCCAGTGAAGCGTGTGCAGACTGCGTGTCTCTTTCTGCCCTTGAAAACACCTAGGGCACAAGCCTCCCTTGAATTTATACCAGCAAGTTTGGTGACCTCTCGGAGTGCAGAGTGGATTTCCTGCCAGGAGGCAACTAGGGTGGGGCAGGACTACAACATGTGGTGGAGATCTGATTCTCCTGAGTTGCACCGGGGGCAACGTAGGTGTGCTGTGGGGAAATAGCTGTTGAGTTGACTGGGGGTTAAATATGCACAGTGGAGGGTGTGGAATTGGATGTTCTTGAACCTGGTGTTTCTGGAGACGGTAGAGGGAACGTCTAGTGCTTGGATCAATTCCTTATAATTCATCACCCTTCCTCCATCATCTTCCCGTTTAGCGCAGAGTGGTTCTAAGGAGATTCCTATGTGGCTTTGAAATGCTCTGTAGAGCCAAGTAATTAAGTTGCCACCTTCCCCCATGGTGAGAAGCGCCTGAAGAACAGCATGTGTGGGTGGTTCCTCGTCTCTAGTCGACCATAGAGTGAGGCTAGTGTTGTGTAGTTGGAGGCAGGCATGGAACCAGCCAGCCGGGATGTCATGTTTTGACTGGAAGTGTTCAAAGGAGAGGAGATGGGTGTCTGAGAATAGGTCGGCGGCTTTGGATAGAGGACAATCTTGCCAGCTACACAGCATTGAAGCGGTGTATGTGCCTGGATAGGGTGGAAGGCCCTGCAATGGGAACTCAGGAGCATAGGAAAAGGCATATCCGGTGATGCAATTGTGGGCATCTTGGGCCTGTAACAAGCACGGGGTGTTGGTGCCTCCTATTGCAGTAGATAGCCATGGACGACATTGGTGGCAAGGGATGGGGAGTGGTAACACATCTCACCGAGATTCCGTTTGGCTATTCACTTAACTACCCATTGGAATTGTGCAACCAGGAAGTACGCCTCAAATGAAGGTGCTCCCAGTCCACCCTCCCCATTATGTAATTGCAGTTTCTTAAATGCTACCTGGCAGCGACAGTTTCACATATGAGTTCAATGAGCAATAAGTCGAGCTCTCAAAATAAGTTACAGGGGAGGTACGTTGGTGAAATCATACAAAAGACATAGGTGGATCACCATCTTTGACAGAACCATTTTCCCTGTCGTTGCAAGAGGTACTTTCTTCCAGTAGGATACCAGGGATTTCAGTGCTGCCAGGACGGGTTATATGTTGCTGTCAAAGAGGTTAGTTGGAGATTGGGGGATTGATAGAGGCAGATTCCCAAGTATCTTACTGCTGAGTTTTGCCAGGCTAGGGGTGCCCCTCTCAGGGTGATACCTAGCAGGGCCAGATCTGAGTGGAGTGGGTATACAGAGGATTTGCCACAGTTGACTGCGAGCCAGATGTTATTGGCCAAATGTCTGAAGTGCCTCCTGAACGAGAGTAAGGTTTGCTCAGGCATTACGGATAAATAGTAGGAGATTATCAGCATATAGCGATACTGCATGTATCTGGTCTGCTAAGGGGGTTACCCCAGTACCCATCATCCTGGCAGAGGTGAATAGCCAGAGGTTCCAAGCAAAGGCGTGAGGGGACATCCCTGCTGAGTGTAATGCTCGACCGAGAACGTGGCAGGTATGTGGTGTCCCAAATGGACCTGCTAGAAAGGTTTTGTGTACAGGAGTCATGTGTATGCGAGGAGGCGTCCACCAATGCCCATCCGCATCAGGATCTGGAACCAGTAGCTCCAGTCCAGAGAATCAGATGCATTCGTCAGGTCCAAAACTAGGCATACAGAGAAAAGGAACCTCCCCTGGACCTGATCCTGGACATCAAACAGGTGCCGAAGATTATGTGAGATGCACCACCCTAGGACAAACCTGTTTTGATCCGGGTATATAAGTTCCAGAAAGGTTTTGGTGGATCTTGCCCCAGTATCTTGTAGTCTGCCCCCAGTATAGCGTCTGGGAGGTAGGAAGATGCGCAGTTCGGAGTCCCAATTCAGTTTGGGAAGAGAGACCAGTACAGACTCTCGAAGGGAGGCTGGGAACTCACCCAATTTCAGGACCTCATTGTACATGTCAGCCAATCGGGATGCCAAGCTACCAAAATAGGTGCTGTAGTCTATGGGAAGACCATCAAGGCCGGGCATCTTTTTCCTAGCCAGGTCTTGGATCACCTGTTTAACATCTCCTGGTGTTATTACAGCATCTAATGTGGCAGGTAAAGGGGGAGTGAAAAACGAGTCTTCGGCCCCTAACTTCATGAAGAGGTGCTTTTTAAATGTGGAAATAATAACTATAGAATTCAAGGAGAATGTTGTGCTGTGCATGTAGCATCGTGCCCGAAGGAGTGGCTAATTCAAGAATGGGAGCCTCCCCCTGTTCCTGGTGAATCAGCTAGGCGAGAAGACGACTAGACTTACTGCCTTCCCTATGGGTTTTAGCTGCATATGGGGTAAGGTTAGTGCAGCGTAAGTGCTTCAAGATGGCTGTATGTTGGCGTTTGGCCTCAGCCCACACAGGTCAACAGGAAGCATTGTGTTCAGCTTGGCATTCCAAGGATGGCAGATGCTGTTCCGCCTCAGTAATTTCCCTATCAAGTGTTCTCAGGGTACTGACTATTTCCTGAATGTAGATACCGCGAGTGACCACTTTAAAAGTGCCCCATTTGAGGAGTTTGTTAGAGGCCATACCTTCATTCTCAGAGAAGTAATTGCATATATGCCATTCTTGGGCATCTCGGAAAGCAGGGTCCTCCAAGCAGTCTCAGGGTAGACACCATGTACGGGTGGTGAGGGGCATCCCACTGTATACACACACGCTATGGGCATTGTGTTCGGATACCACACAACCTAGGTGGTCCACAGCATGGAAACAAAGGCAATAGAGTGTGAGAGCATAGTACATGGTTGAAGCATGCAAATAGGTTGTGGGGAATCGAGTGGAAGGAATAAACCTGTGCATCACCCAATTGGAAAAACATTTTATCTGGGTATAGCGGAAGGAGCATGGAAGTGGGGGGTGGAAGCGATCTAGCTGTAGGTCTAGGGCACATTTATAGTTGCCTGTGTAGTCCAGAATGTGTCCTGGTCAGGGTTTGGGCCATGGATGCTTCTAAGGAGGACTGGAAGGCTGTCGAGGTGACCCTCAAGTAGTATGTAACGACCGCCCTTATCTATTATGGTGATCCTCAAGTAGTATGTAACGACCGCCCTTATCTATTATGGTGTCCAAGGCCTGAAAAAGAACACTTGGGTGGACCCAGCCAATGGCGCCCCTTGCGTGTGTAGAGTATGTGGTAGCATATACTGACCCGCAACAGCGGTTTTGGAGGCAGGGCAATTCTGATGAAGTGTGTGTCCCTTGAAGAGAAATTATTTGTGCTTGCCATTGTTTGAGGTAGCAGTATATGGAGTGACGCTTTTGCGCTGTGTGCTTGTTGTTAACGTTGAGTGTAAGGAATCTGGTGGTCGGTAATAGTGCCATTGATGATATGATGGAGGTGTGCTTTTCTCAGGAGTCTTGGAACAATGGTGAGCACTCCCCTACGACCGAGGCCACCATTCTAGAGTAGAGGTGAAAAGTCTGGTTTGTCCGCCTCCTTAGACAAGGATGGAGAACATATGGGTAATCGTGCAAACTTGAACAAGTAGACCCTACCACAACAGGCGGTGAGAAGATGAAGGAGGATGGTGAGCGCAGTCCCTACTTCATGTGTCAACACCGCAAGCGGCCTGGGCCCTGCGGTGTGAGTGTAGCGCTGCAGGGCAGTCATGTCCCTGGGATGACTGCTTCTGGGAATGGGTTAAGTATATTTGAGCTGTGGAGAGAGTTAATCATTGAGAAAATGGAATGATGAGTGAATCCTCAACATAGTCAGATAATGGTTTCTGCTGTCTGGGAAGTCACCTGCGGGAGTAGTGATGTGGGCTGTGAGGATACAGGGAAGGAATCAGAGTCCCCTCAGAGGAGAAAATATGTGAGCCACTGTCCAAGTCCAATGGGCAAGCCTCTTAACACCATGTGTGCTGCAACCTTGAAGGCCTGTCTGCGGTCTGTATTATCTGTTCCAATGTTGGGACCTTGGGAGGGAGGCAGGGGACTCCATTGTGTGTGAGTCTGTTACTTCTGGTATGATCTGGGGGGTCTGGAGGACCCGCTGAGGTGTTTAGGCAGGAAGTGTCAGAGTGGTTGTCTATCCAGTCCCAGACTGCTTTGGGGTGGGTGAAGAACTGAGACTCAACTTGGTGCAAAATTTTGAGACGTGCTGGAAAGAGCGAGAAGTGCTGGAACCCCATCGGTCTGAGGAGTCTCTTGACCTCTAAGAAGGTCGCACGCCAGAGTTGAACTGTCAAACTGTAAGCTGGGAAGAGCATAATGTGTTTATCCTCCAGATTTAGGGGGGTTGCGAGCTGAGCACAGAATGGTGTAGCTGTCACAAAAGTGGAGAAGTTTTGCCAGGACAGGTTGAGGTGGGGTCCCTGGTGGAGGGCAACGTGCTGGGTCATGATGAGCTCTCTCCAGTGAAAAGAAAGTGGTGAGGTCAGAGTATGAATGATCGGAACCAAGTGTCCAGGAAGGATAAAGGAGCTTCAGCTTCCAGTCCCCTAGGACAACAAGTGGACTCACTTCAGAGGTGTGCCGCCATGTCCCCCGGCGCCCGCAGTCAAAGCCGATGCCGACAGTTCCAGGGTAGCGGATTGGATGATGGGGGTCTTAGTGAGGGCTGCCTCACCGTGAAGTTACCGCAAGGCCTCTGACCCGGCAAGGAGTCCCGTAGGGCTGTGCTCTAACCTGGGCACTGGGGGCCCGGCAATGGTTCCGCACGTCTTCAAAGAAGCTGTGAGGGTCGGGCAGCGATGAAGAAATGTGTCAAACATCGTGTTCACGCCCTATAGCAGCATGGGAGCTGCTATCTTACAGGCCACATCCATGTGGGACACCATAGGTCCCCATGTCCGGGCGATGAGCTGCGGGGAGCCGTACCACGTCCCAAACACCGAAAAACCTATGGGGTGCTGCGCCTCACAATGGAGCATGGGTGACGGTGCAGCCACAGGAGGCTGTGAGCAGAGCTGCTAAGTGGTGCAGCAGTTCTTTAGCTTTTTGAAAGGGCCTTCTTTTGCCAGATGGAGTGGTCCACGATCAAGTCAGCATCTGTGGATCCAGAGGTGCAGAGGCAGCCGAACACTGGGATAGCAGGCGTCACCCCACTGCACATCTACAGTGAGACAGAAGTGGTGTGGACATCAGGGCCAGGGTTTTAGTTTGGCCTAGACGTGGGATGGATGGTGCAGAGCACTTGTTAACCCCTTCGCTGCCAGGCCTTTTCCCCTCCTGTGCCAAGCTATTTGGGGCAGTTTGCGCTTAGGCCCTCATAACTTTTTCTCCACATAAGCTACCCATGCCAAATTTACGTCCTTTTGTTCCAACATCCTAGGGATTCTAGAGGTACCCAGACTTTGTAGGTTCCCCTGAAGGAGACCAAGAAATTAGCCACAATACAGCAAAAAATTATTTTTTAAAAAAGTGAAAAAGGGCTGCAGAAGAAGGCTTGTGGTTTTTTCCCTGAAAATGGCATCAACAAAGGGTTTGCAGTGGTAAAATCACTATTTTCCCAGCTTTCATGAACAGGCAGACTTGAATATGAAAACCCAATTTTTTAACACAATTTTGATATTTTACTAGGACATACAAAATTTTTACTATTTTTTTGTGCTTTCACCCTCCTTCCAGTTAGTGACAGACATGGGTGAGAAACCAATGCTGGATCCCAGAAAGCTGAACATTTCTGAAAAGTAGACAAACATCTGAATTCAGCAAGGGGTCATTTGTGTAGGTCCTACAAGTGTTTCCTACAGAAAATAACAGCTGAAATAAAAAAGAATATTGAAATTGAGGTGAAAAAACTGCCATTTTCTCCACATTTTACTCTAACTTTTTCCTGCGATGTCAAATTTTTGAAAGCAATATACCGTTACGTCTGCTGGACTCTTCTGGTTGCGGGGATATATAGGGCTTGTAGGTTCATCAAGAGCCCTAGGTACCCACAGCCAATAAATGAGCTGCACCTTGCAATGGGTTTTCATTCTATACCGAGTATACAGCAATTAATTTCCTAAAATATAAAAAGTAAAAAATAGTTATCAAGAAAACCTTTGTATTTCCAAAATGGCCGCAAGATAAGGTGTTGAGAAGCAGTGGTTATTTGCACATCTATGAATTCCGGGGTGCCATCCTGGCATGTGAATTATAGGTAATTTCTCAAATAGACGTCTTTTTTACACACTGTCTTACATTTGGAAGGAATAAATGTAGAGAACGACAAGGGGCAATAACACTTGTTTTACTATTCTGTGTTCCCCCAAGTCTCCCAATAAAAATGGTACCTCGCTTGCATGGGTAGGCCTAATGCTCGCGACAGGAAACACAAAGTGGATACATTACATTTTTACATTGAAATCTGACATGTTCTTTGCAGAGTGCCTAGCTGTAGATATTGGCCTCTAGCTCAACCGGCACCTATGGAAACCTACCAAACCTGCGCATTGTTGAAAACTAGAGACCTAGCGGAATCCAAGATGGGATGACTTGTGGGGCTCTGACCAGGTTGTGTTACCCAGAATCCTTTGCAAACCTCAAAATGTGGCCAAAAAAACACCTTTTCCTCTCATTTCGGTGACAGAAAGTTCTGGAATCTGAGAGGAGTCACAAATTTCCTTCCACCCAGTGTTCCCCCAATTCTCCCCAAAAAATGATACCTCACTTGTGTGGTAGGCCTAGCGCCCGCCAAAGGAAATGCCCCAAAACACAACATGGACACATCACATTTTCACCAAGAAAACACAGCTGTTTTTTTACAAAGTGCCTAGCTATGGATTTTGGCCTCTAGCTCACCGGGCACCTAGGGCAACCTACCAAACCTGCACATTTTTGAAAACTAGACACCTAGGGTAATCCAAGCTGGGGTGACTTGTGGGGCTCTGACCAGGTTCTGATACCCAGAATCCTTTGCAAACCTCAAAATTCGGCCAAAAAAACACTTTTTCCTCTCATTTCGGTGACAGAAAGTTCTGGAATCTGAGAGGAGCCACAAATTTCCTTCCACCCAGTGTTCCCCCAAGTCTCCCGATAAAAATTATACCTCACTTGTGTGGGTGGCCCAGGTGCCTGCAACAGAAAAATGCCAAAAAACTGTAGAGATTGAGGAGATAGCACAGTGACTTGATAAGCACATATTTTTCTTTTATACATCTTTTAGGCTGACTCTGCTTTGGGGACCCACACAAGTGCGGTATCATTTTACTTGGGAAATGCTGGGTGGTAGGAAATTTGTGCCGCAGCGGTGATCCTACAAAGAAAAGTGAGGAAAAAATGCTTTTTTAAGCAAATTTTGAGGTTTTAAAATGTTGAGGGATCAAGGCAAGCCACATCTCCTTGGACTCCTTGGGGTGTCTATTTTTAAAACATGTCTGGGTTTGGTAGGTTTCCCTAGATGAAGTCCTCAACAGGGACCAAAAACATAGGTGCCTCCCCCTCCCCCCTTCAAACACAGGTAGTTTTGCAATAGATCATTTTGGTGTGTCCACATACTTGTGTGATATCCAAACACTAAAATTGTGAAAAGAAACACACTTAGGTTATGTTAGAAAGACCCCTCACCCACCAACCAAGTTGGTGGATTTCTTCATCATCGGGGTCCCACCAGAGACACCTAGCGTGTCACAGGTGTGCTGCGAAGCCTGATTACAGCAGAGCAGGTTTTTTCATTTTTACCACACATACTGGTTGGATTTGGCACGAGGGTGAGTGATGGTTCAGTGGATCAAATTTTCTTAACAGATTTCACAAAAATGAAATGCACTGTTAATAACTGAAAGCCAAAAAACTGGACCAATGACTCACAGCTCGTGAGCTATAAAGCCACAACAAGGCACCAACCCCTTTACAGTCCATTCACACACCTTTCATACATGACATGCACAAGACCATTCACGCTGCCAGCCACGGGCCCAGCACATTACAACACTTGCATCGACAGACAGCGCCACTCAAGGGCCCATCACTTACATACGCCCACATGGCTGATACAGCAATCACACCAGCTGATGGGAGAGTGTGGACTGGCATTTGGCTGGCAGTGTGTTGCAGTAGCCAACAGCAAGTCAATATTTACACCGTCAGCCAAGCACCACTCCACACACAATGGCATCACTTTTTTTTTTGTTTTAAAAACAATGAAACCACTAACTAATTAGAAATAATTGCAAAACTACAAACACAAACGATCTAACTAAGTACATGACAGAAATGCCAACCATGAAACTGAACACATGAAAATATAAAACAGGCAGTTTACACTCATGGTAGTTCCCAGTAATTCTTCTGGGTATGGTAATTCCTGAAACAACCACCCACACACAGCCCAGGCTTTGAAGGACAATCTGGGCAGTACATTCGAGTCTCCCTCCGGATACCTCTTTGAGCACAGACTCTACATTTCTTAGCTGGAAAGTCTTTTTTGGGCATGGGAGGAATGTGCTCAGCAAAGTGGCAAACTTTCAATCTAGCCACATCCTCCACCAATGCTTCTCTAGGAACTCTTACCGGTTCCACCACAATAAGGCTCTCTATCAGTGACTCCTGAAATTTCACAAATGTCATCTTTGACTCTGGAGACCTATCCTTAAACACAATAAAAGCATTGCAAGTTGCCAAGTGGAAGAGGTGAATTGCTAACTTCTTATACCAAACGTAAGACTTACGAATAGCAGTATAAGGTTCCAACCTCTGGTCAACTCTATCTAAACCTCCCATGTGCTTATTATAATCTAAAATGCACACAGGTTTGCGCACTTCAGCAACCTGGCCCCAAACAGCCAGCTGGGAAGTACTCTCATCATGGATGGTACTTAGCATGTAGACATCCCTCCTGTCTGAAAATTTCAAAGGTAGCAGCTCATCATTTTGCAAGGCACTGCACTGTCCCCTCTCAAGTTTTTTTACAGACAAGTTCCTTTGGATAGCCTTTCCGGTTACAACAAATTGTGCCACAAGCAACAGTGTCCACTCTAACCAATTCCTTGAACAACTGCACTCCAGTGTAGAAGTTATCTACATACAAATGGTGACCTTTGTTGAACAGTCGTCTACCAAGTTCCCACACAATTTTCTCAGTAACTCCAAAAGTGGGAGGACAACCAGGGGGGTCAATACTGGAATCCCTACCAGTGTAGACACAGAAACTATACACATACTATTTTCAGACAGCATATACAATTTAATTCCATATCGTGCCCTCTTGCTAGGAATGTACTGCCTAAAGACCAAACGACCCTTGAAGATGACTAAAGACTTGTCCACAGCTGTTTCTTTCCCTGGAAAATAGACCTCTGAAAACCGAGCCACAAAATGATCAAGGACAGGCCTAATCTTAAAAAGACGGTCGGAATCAGGGTAATCTTGTGGCAAGGCTAATGCATTGTCAACAAAATGCAGCATCCTAAGAAGCAAATACTGATTACGACTCATGGTTGCAGGAAATATAGCTGTTGCCATCAAGGGACTAGCAGACCAATTAGAAGCCAGTGACGGCTTCCTTATCATCCCCATCAAAAGAGTCAAACCCAAAAACCTTTTCATCTCCTCCAAATTTGTGGGAATCCACTGGGTAACTCTAGAGTGTGGCCTAAGTCTAGCAGTGGTGTCCCTCAAATGCTGCTCCGCATACAAATTAGTCTGCTCAACAATCTCTTCCAAAAACACATCATCCATAAATAACTCAAAGAAATTGAGAGGCAAAAAGTTCTCTGTATTGACTCTACACCCCGGGAGACCAGTAAAGGCAGGCAACTCTGGCTGCTCCATGTTTGGGGCAACCCAGAGTTCAGGTCTTCTAACGGGAAACCTTTCAGCCCCAGGTTGCTGCACTAATGGCACATCAGTGTCCTCCTCTAAAACAGGCCCTTCATCTGCACTGAGAGTGGCTTCCTCAACAGAAGATTGCTCTCCGACAGAAACTTCACTGCCAGAATCTCTCACTTCCTCCTCTGCCTCAGATGCAGAGTCCGTCTCATAATCATGATCAGACAATGACTCAAAAAGCATACCAACAACCTGCTGAGCGGTCATCCTGCGGCTAGCCATGAGCTCTCCGGTGAAAAGTAACTGGACAAATGCACCACCAACAACCAGCACTGGGTAAGATAAGTAATAAAGTGTTGTTTTATCACTAAGAGTTGTACATTCAAAAACTATACCGCTCACTTGCCTGAAAAAGCTTTACTCACCAGCAACTACTCTGCACAGACAGCAGCAATCGCCAATGATATCCCACTAAAAAGAAAGAAAGAGAAAAGCAAAATAGAAATAAGACAACACAAATATAATTGTGCACAAATCTAAGGACAATTTCACACACAATCCTGCATTTAGTACACCACTTACAAACATGTCATTCATGCATTGCAACAATACTCTTTTGGAGTAAATTGTTTTTACTTACCTAAAACATGCAACTATGCAAACCGCAGGTCAACTACCACCAAAACCGCAAGGAGCCACAGCAAAGAAAGCAAAAGCTTTGAACTAGAACAAAAAGGAGAACAAAAATTATCACAAATGCAAATACTTCGCCAGTTGACAAACACCCCACCATCAAGAATTTTGAAATTGGTGCCTAAGTGGATTCTGCCCCCCCATAGGGGCTGATGGGACTACTTAAAAATAGGCCTATCTGCCCCTAGTGTGTCCCCATGGGGAGCGACCCTTGCCCAAGGGGCCTCCCCCAAACAAAAAAACACACACACTCTCTCTCTGGTGCCTAAGTGGCTTCTGCCTCCCTTGGGGGCAATGGGCCCAAAAACAAATAGGCCGATCTGCCCCCTAGGGGGGCCGAAATTGCCAACAGTTCTGTGTCCCCCTTGGGGGTACGACCCTTGCCAAAGGTGCTGCCCCCCCCTTCCACTAAACACACACACACACTTTATCCCTGGTGCCTAAGTGGCTTCTGCCTCCCTTGGGGGCAATGGGCCTAAAACAAATGGGCCGATCTGCCCCCAAGGGGTGCAGAAATGGCCAACAGATCTATGCCCCTTTTGGGGGGGGGCGCCCCTTGCCCAATGGTGTGCCCCCCTACATAAACAAATAAAAAGACATCCCTGGCGTTCCAGTGGTTTCTGCCCCCCGTTGGGGGCAGATCAGCTTAAAAATAATAGGCAGATCTGCCCCCAAGGAAATGTCCATAAAACACATGCCCCCCAAAGGGAAGCGACCCTTGCCCAAGGGGCCGCCCCCCATCCACTAAATGCACACACACTATCCCTGGTGCCTAAGTGGCTTCTGCCCCCCTTTGGGGGCAGATAGGCCTAAACAAAATAGGCCAATCTGACTCAATGGGGGCAGAAATGGCCAACAGTTCTATGCCCCCCTTGAGGGGGCACCCCTTGACCAAGGGGGAGCCCCCCACATAAATAAACAAATAAAAAAATCCCTGGTGTTCCAGTGGTTTCTGTCCTTCTTGGGGTCAGATCAGCCTAAAAATAATAGGCAGATCTGCCCCCCAGGAAATGGCCATAAAACACATGCCCCCCAAAGGGGAGCGACACTTGCCCAAGGGGCCGCCCCCCATCCACTAAACCCATGCCCCCCAAAGGGGAGCGACCCCTGCCCAAGGGGCCGCCCCCCCATCCACTAAACACTCACACACTATCCCTGGTGCCTAAGTGGCTTCTGGGCCTAAAAAAAATAGGCCGATCTGCCCCCAAGGGGGGCAGAAATGACCAACAGTTCTATGCCCCCCTTGCCCAAGGGGGCACCCACCCCCCCCTACATAAATAAACAAATAAAAAAACATCCCTGGCATTCCAGTGGTTATGGCCAAAACACACATGCCCCCCAACGGGGAGCAACCCTTGCCCAAGGGGGCGCTCCTAGACACGGAAACAAGTTCAACAAAAAAAAAGAAATCCCTGGCATCTAGTGGGCATTCCTGCTGCCCGATCGCAATGCAATCAGGCAGCAGGAATGCTCAAAGAGACACCGGGGGAAAGGAAAACCCTTTCCTTGCCCCTGATGCCTCTTTGTTTCAAACCCCCCACCCGCCGATAGAGAAACGTACCTGTTTCTCCGATCGCAATCTGGAAGCAAATGGCTTCCAGTGCGACCGGCACCCTGTAATGATGTCAGTGCGCAATCGTGTCATTAGGGGGGTTTGGGGGGTGGGGGTGGGGGTGGAAGTGGAAGCGCTTCCCTTTCCATCCCTGCCTTGGGGGGTGGGAGGGAAGCCCACAGAGGGAGCGCTAAGCTCCAGGCCGAGGACATAATGGTTACGTCCTTGGCACAGGAGCACTGTGCCGGTGGATGTAACCGTTACATCCCTGGCACAGAAGGGGTTAAAGCATGACTGCCATATTCGCCCTCTCGGGCATGCCCCCTAACACTCTCAATGTTTTACATACAAAATGTAATATGTATAATACATTTAGTCCACTTCAAATATTGATGTAACTTAAGATGTCATCAGTTATGTCTTACATGATGTCATAGAACATGTCCTGAGTGATGTCATATGTGCAATGCATTGGGGGGCGCAAGCTATAGTTAGCGCTGCTAACTAATTGCGGAATTTCTACTTTTTTTTAGTTCAAAAAGTTAACCATGTCAGTGACAAATTCATCTAGATCTAAAATCACTTTAACCTTTGTTTTTTTGTGTGAATTTCTAAGGTTATTTATTTTATTTTTTTTATTTATTTTTTTTTAGCAAAAACAGGGTTTTTTTTTTTTTTACACCTAACTATGTTTTTTTTTTTTGTTTTTTTTAAATAAATTATTATTTTTAGTGTTTGTATGGTAGCTTCTTCTTTCAGACCTCTCAGATGACGGGTATGTGTAGTAGTGAGTGTAGAGAGACTGTCCTTTCCTGTCAAACTTCTCTCTCAGATGACAGGTGTGCAATATAGGGTATGTACTTGGACTGACCTCTTCTCTCAGACCTCTCTCTCGGATGGTGGGTGTTCATAGTAGGGAGTGTGGAGAGAGACTGGCCACTCCACTGAGACCTCTCTCTCAGATGACAGGTGTGCATAGTAGTAAGTGGAGAGGGACGGACCTTCCCTGTCTGACCTCTCTCTCAGATGACAGTTGTGTAAATAGACTGGCCTCTTCAGGCAGACCTGTCTCTTAGATGATGTGTGTGCATGGTAGGATGTGTGTATGGACTGGCCTCTCCTTACAGAGTTCTCTCTCAGCTGACGGATGTGTGTATTAAGGTGTGGGTAGAGAGACTGGCCTCTCCGATGACACATGTCTCTCAGATGATGGGTGAATGTAGTAGTGAGTGGGGATGGACTGCTTTTTCCTCTCAGACCTCTCTCAGATGACAGGTGTTCATATTAGGGTGTGTACGTGGACTGGCCTCTTCTGTCAGATCTCTCTCTCGGATGACAGGTGAAAGTAGTATGGTGTGTATGTGGACTAGCCTCTCCTTCCAGACCTCTCTTTTAGATGGCTGGTGTGCGTAGTAGGGTCTGTGGAGAGATACTGACCTCTCCTTTCAGACCAGATGACTGGTGTGCGTAGTAGGCTGTGTGCAGTGACTGGCCTCTCCACTGAGATCTCTCTCTTAGATGACAGGTGTGCATAGTATGCTGTGTCCAGGGACTGTCCTCCGTAATAATGGGTGTACATAGTAGGGTGAGGGAAGAGACTGTACTCTACATTCAACTCTTTCCAAGCTTATGGGCATAAATAGTAAACTCTGATAAACACCATCTCAAGTAAGACTCCTTCCCACAGTAGCATGTGTGCATACTACAGTATAGTCAAAGATCACCTACTTCTTTCTCTTTTTCACAATCCTGTGAGAGTCTCGTGAGATCATAACATTTTGTTAAAAATAAGAAGTACCCATCTACTCATCACAGTACTTGGCTCTTACACACTTCCTCTCAAAAACAAGGACCACAATATTCATTCCTATTAATTAAGAGTATAGGGAACTCATCTAATCATTTTTACCATTCATGATCCTGTGAGAGTCCTGCAAGCTCGTACAAATTAGTTAAAAACAATACACATTTAATATCTTCACAGCAGTTGTCCCTTGGACACCTCCTCTATAAATCTAGGAGGACAGCATGTCTTTCTGCTGCCTCCTTTTATAGCTTTTTTACTTCATTTCTACAATACCTCCAATTTTTCACAATAAACAGTAATGGTCGCCATTTAGTTTCTAACATTCCAGCAGCTAGCCAATCACAGCGCTCACGCCTGAAAGCTCACAGGAGAAACAGGCAACTCTGCCAATCACAGGGCCCCATTTCTTAACTTTTGCTCTCGCAGGAGGCTCGCAATACACTAGTGAGCCCAACTGCCAAAATACACATTTATTTTTCACCCTTAATTTCTCAGAAACTACTCAACAGATTTACACCAAATCACAAAAAGCACAATCTGCAGAAGAAAATCTCGCTTCATACCGAATTTGTGTGTAATTCCAATCAGCAGTTTTTCCCAAAAAGAAGTCTATGGAAAATGCATGGGGACTTTGCATTTTGGGACTATTTTGCTTGGCTCTGGCTTGACGGATCACCCAAAAACTTTCCAGGAAAGAGCTGAGGTGGATGAACTTTTGTTTTGGAAAGTTTTGTGAAGATTTGTCAAATAGAGTTAAAGTTATTAGCAAACCAAAAAACGCTCTTCCTATGGAAAAGCAGACCTAACTATGACTACCTAGTGGTGACCGTCAGTAGTTAAAATATATGTGTGTGTGTTTATATATATATATGAATCCACTTTTATTTTCAATAACGAAACATCCCACCACCTAACGTTAGGTGGTGGGCTGTTTCGTTATTGAAAATAAAAGTGGATTCATCACAATCCTGTGAGTGCGGCATTTTTAACCTTAGTGTTAAACTGGTATAATATATATATATATATATATATATATATATATATATATATATATATATATATATATATATATATATATATATATATATATATATATATGCTCAATGAAAAAACAAAGCGTAAACCTTTGGTGTAGGTATGATAAAGATTTATTTATTCCTCCTATATATGCACCAAATTTAAAATACAACCATTTTCCGATATAGTTATACATTAAATTTACAATTTGCACACGATCCTTAAATTGATATAACTTTATATATTCTTTAGCTGCAAACAAAAGTTAAAGTGCACAAAAAATGTAAATTTCTAAGCTTACACCTTTAATTTATAAATTACGCAATGCCTTCAAATTATTCTAACTCGCACACCTCTATACACAGTATATTAAACTCGGTAGCCACTCTACATTAAATATAACTTGCACCCCCTCCATGTACTGCTAATTCCTGTTTATATTATATCAGTTATACCATCTAAAATAATATAATTTGATGTAATAGTTATGACATCTCAATCATACCTTTTGTGAGAACACAGTGCATGGTCGAGTGGGGAGTTATTTCAATTCTTGTTTTTAATTAAAAAAATATATTTTGAAATCATAGTTTACTGTTGTCAAGTGGATTATTAAGTGGAATGTGTGACAGTGCAGCAGAGGAGAGTGTTGTAAAGTGTACTATCATAGATTATAGGGCCATGGAGTAGAGTGGAATGTGGTACAGTTGAATGGCATGGAGTGGTATGGAGTGGAGTGGCATTGAGTTGAATGTTTTACAGTGCAGTAGCATATAGTCAATTTGTATAGAGTTGAATAGCATAGAGAGGAATGGTGTAGAGTGGAGTTGTGTACAGTAGAATAGCAAAGAGTGAAATGGCATATAGTGGAGTAGTGAAGAATGGAGCGGCGTACATCAGGGTGAGGTACAGTTTTGTGGCATACAAAAGAATAGCATAGAATGTAATGGCGTAGAGTGGAATAGCGTATAGTGGAGTGGCACAGAGTGCAATAGCACAGAGTGTAGTGGCGAGAGTGGAATTGTGCACAGTGATATAGCATAGAGCAGAGTGGCAGAGAGCAGAGTGCAGTAGTGTGCCGTGAAATACTGTATATTAAAACATCTTAGAATGGAGTGCTGTAGAGTTGACTGTCCTACAGTGGAGTGAGTTACAGTGTACTGGTGTACAGTGGAATAGCGTAGAGTGGAGTGGCTTATACTGGAATAGTGTACACCGGAGTGCAGTAGAGTGGAGTGGCGTTGAGTGGAATACTCCACAATAGAGTGTGTAGAGTGGAGTGAGGTACAGTGTTTTGGAATACAGTGGGATAGCATGGACTGGAGTGGCATAGAGTGTAGTGGTATAGAGTGGAGTGTTGTAGTGTGGCGTAGGAGAGAGTGCAGTGGGAAGACTGTAATGGTGTACAGTCGAATAGCATACTGTGGAGTAGTGTACAGTGGAGTAGAGTACAGTGGAATAGCATAGAGTGGAGTGGCATACAGTGGAATAGATTACAGTGGAGTGGTGTAGAGTGGAGTGTCATACAATGGCACTGGGTAGAGTGTAGTAGGGTAGAGTAGATGTGTGTATAGTGGAGAGTAGTGGAATGGAGTGATATACAGTGTAATTAGGTACAGTGGACTGTTGTGGTATGACATAGTGGAGTGGCATACAGTAGAATAGCGTAAATTATAGTTGAGCATGCTAGCATGGAATAGTATATATTGTAGTTGCGTATAGTAGAATAGCGTAGAGCAGAATATCATAGAGGGGACTAGCATAAAGCGGAGTGGTGTGTAGTGGGATAGAGTACAGTGGCAAAGAGAGGAGTGATGCACAGTAGAATACCTTATGTTAGAGTGCTGTACAGTGGAGTGGAAAAGAGTGGTATAGCATACAGTGGAGTGCTGTAGAGAATAGCATAGAGTAGAGTGGAGTGTCGTACAGTGGAATGGTATAGAGTGTTATATGGTAGAGTGGATTGGCATAGAGTAAAGTGTAGTGCTGTAGAATGGATGGATGTACAATTGAGTAGCATACAATGGAATGACGTAAAGTACAGTGATGTACAGAGGAATAGTGTACAGTGGAGCGGCGTGGAGTTGTGTACAGTGTATTGGCATACACTGGACTGTCATAAAATAGGGTGGCATAGAGTGTAATAGCATACAGTGTAGTGGTATAGAGTGGAGTGGGGTACAGTGGAGTGGCATACAGTGGATTAGCATAGAGTGGATGTGGCGTAGAGTGTTATAGCATAGAGTGGAGTGGCAAGTCATACAGTAGAGGATGGTAATTGAAACACATAGCGTGAAAGTGTGCTAACATGTAGATGTAATGTGGCAGGAAAATATTAGTTGGTGGACAATGTGATTTTTGGTAGTATGTGTGAATAGGGTAAGTAGTTTTAAAGGTCTAATTTTTAAAATAGATACATGTTGTGCACATTACGTTTGTGATATACCGCGGTATGAGTGCATGATATAGCAGTATGTTATTGTCTAATGGCTGTGTTTACCAAAGGTAAAAGGCAGGCATATTGCTTTCAGGACATTTTGTCTGTGTTCTGCGTTTCCCTGTGTTCTGGGTTAGGGTCTGAAATCTAAGTAAGTAGTAGGTTTTATTGTTGTTCTTTATCTATTACCAAATTATTAAAGTGTTAATAGGTATTGAAATGTATTTATAATTTTCTATATATTTTACAGCAGTTTAGGAAGAAATGCACATTTTTTATAGTAGTGCAGTAATTTGTAGGTGATACTTCGGTACTCTAAATATAGGATACTACAGTGTATTTTTTTATTTGTTAACATATTTTTGTTTTTTATTTATTGTTAGTAGCGCAGTACTCCCAAAGCAGTACCATAGAACTCCGTAGAGTTTGTTTTAGAGATATACAAACTTATAAATATTTTTCCCCTACCTATTACCACTTTAATAAAGTGGTAATAGGTAGGGGAAAAATATCAAAGCTAATACCTACATCTAACAGTGAAACGCAGAACAAAGGAAATGTGTACTTTTAAACAACATGGCTGCCTTTAACTTTTGTAAAGGCGGTTATTAACCAATCACATAATGACTTGTCATTGCTACTCAGAGGGTTGAGACTCTTTAGAAAATCAATCAGTATTAGCAGATTAATAAAGTATACATGCACAAAAAACGACATTAAAAATTTTAATTTTTTAAAAGCTCTGTAAATGTGAAGAAGTTCAAAATAGTAGCCTACAAATGTGGTATCCTAAGCTTAAATCGTGGGTGTAGGACAAGATCACCAAACAGTAGAATGGATTATTGGTGGCCGCAGTTGAAGCACAAGTATGCACCGGCAAAAAACATAGGATGGATTAGGAGCGAAAAAGAGCAATATGCTAGAATCCGGTATAGATACCTATGCCATGAGGGAGGGCATAGGGCTACCCCAGGGGGATCTCTCTAGATGTGATCTCCCTCTGGCGGCGTGTCCCTATGCGATTGTCTTGGCAGATGTCCCTAAGCTGCACCCCAACGTGAGTGAGACCACCGTTGAATTGATTAACGAATCAGCCCATTGGATTTGGGGGAGCTTTAAGCAGCAAGAATGAGTTCTGACAGATACACTCATGAACAGAAGGGAGGGTTGGATTGGTAAAACCAGAAAGAAGTTTGAGGGTGAGTGTGTTATCTCTTTCAGAAATCCAATGTTGGCTGGGGACTTAAGGTGTGCAGGGCAAATACCCTCTTATCATACCAAGATCAGAGTTTTGCCCCTAGAGTTCTTTGACAAGCCCCCAACTGGGGGAATGTGTCTGACCCTGCCAATAACAATCAGTCCTGGTGTGACTCTTTCCAATAGGTTTTCCCCCTTAGGTGACTTGTTTGCTAATGACTAACTGATGACCAATATTACCC
This sequence comes from Pleurodeles waltl, assembly GCF_031143425.1. Classification (NCBI taxonomy): domain Eukaryota; kingdom Metazoa; phylum Chordata; class Amphibia; order Caudata; family Salamandridae; genus Pleurodeles; species Pleurodeles waltl. The sequence goes on from NC_090437.1 coordinate 702,525,028, forward strand.
CCAGACAAGGATACTGTAGCCACTTCCACTACTGCTGCACTCTGCTGATAACGGCCACTTATGGTGCCCTGAAGATGGCTGAGGGGGAATCCTTGATAGCGATTAGCCCATCACTGGTACGATGGGACCCAGGATCTTGGAATATAGCGGTTCTATCTGGCAAGCTGGGATGTGGAGAATGGGAGAGTTATATATGTGAATATGATATTGTATTGTTCCAGGAGACATGGGCCACTAAGTAAATGGTGCTAGATGTCTTTCAGTCTTACTCAGTCCCCACAGTTTATTCAGCCGTAGGCCGGGTGAAAGCAGGGCTACCTATGTGGTTTGAAGTTACACTGAATAGCATCATTTCAATGCTTCCTGGAGACAACCCCCTAATCCAGGCCTTTTTAACTATGAGGCCAAATGGCATGTACATTGTTTTAATTCATTTTTATAGTGGGTATTTTGGCGCGGATCACATAACAAATCTTAAAATGTCGGTGAAGTTCATTTCTGGCCGGAGAAGCACCTGGCTTATTTGCGACGTAGTTATAATATCATTATAGGGGGTGATTTTAACATCAAATTGAGGACTACTGAATTGGAGAATTCCCAACAGATGTTTTGTAACTCTCTTTCTGGATGTGTGTGCTGGTCAGGTGAGATATAAGGATGGCCAAGCCCTGTTTCAGTTTATTAAATCATTTAATTTGTTTAATGCTATTGAGGTTTTTTACCTGTTGCACCCCTCTAGAGTAACTTGTGAGAGGGGGGAGAGTACATCCTTGATTGATTTTATTTTTGTTGACCAGGAACTTTGTACCTGGATCACAGAGCCAAAAATTGATCGTAGCCCACTTAGTGATCATAATCCCCTGGATCTTGAGCTAGAACTCCTGAGGAGGAAGGAAAAAATTGTAAATGTCCCTATGCAATTTCTGGACATTAGTTTACAAAGACGGCAAATGGTTTGGAGAAATGTAGATATGTTGGCTGTTTTAGGGAAAACATGTACCAATTATCTTCCTCTTGTGATGGCCTGTCTCACACAACCAGAATGCTTCCCCACTGTATCCTCCTACTTTATAGAACTAGGGCTAGTGATTAGGGGCATAGTGTTGGAACCTAAAATACCTACCCCTGAGGGCCTTACCTGGTTTGATCATGCATGCAGAAAGGCTTCCAAATCCTTCCATTAGGCTTTGAAGGTCACCCGAGGGATGTACAGAAAAGTGTGTCAATGCAGGCAGACTTATAGGACCATGCGGAAGTTTAGGTTTAAAGAATTGAAGGAAGAGTCTGGGGGTGAGCAGGTACGAGCTTGTAGGCTCAAGGACCCTAGAGCAGTTACCAGAACAATTATGTCAAGTGAGGGGTGCATCCTAACACTAATTACCACCATCAGCCAGCGTGCCTGGGTCAAGTACTTTAAATCAGTCTATGGGTCACTGAGGGATGCGGGGGCAGTTGAGGAAAAGGAAGTAGAATTTCCCCTGAAAATTGAATTTTCCAAAGTAAGGATGGCCATCAGTAGGAGTCCGTGTCTGAAGGCTCCAGGCCCAGATGGGGTGCCAATGTATTTGTATTAAGCCATCCCTGATCTCTTCGAACCTTTACACGTAATTGTTTTAACACCTTTTGTGGCTCTGCCACAATCCTGGCGAACAGCTATTATTGTGTATAGCTTTAGCCTGGCTCGCCGCACAGGGAAAAAACCCTTAACCCTTTTGATGGAGACTTGCAGGAGAAAATGTCTCCCCATTTTATTGTATGTGCTGGCTATTTAAATTCAAAACCCCTTCAAGGTGGGTAAAATAGAGGGCTCCGGAGGCTCCTGGGAGTGCCACCAACCTGCTCCACCAATATTGTTCACAAGGAATTAGGGATGGAGTATGTAAAGGATGCTGTTAATTTACCCCCCTAATGCTGTGGTGCTCTATATAGTCCAGCCCACATGCTGGTTTTAGCAGGGAAATAGTTCAGGATTGCTTGAAATGCGATAAGGCTGCAACCCTCCCTTGGCTCCAATAAATTAAGTCAGGCTGTATGAATTGGGAGAGCCACAACTTTTTGATCACCCCGAGGGGGTGGTTAAGCACGATTTGCTTAATTTAAAGTCTTTATTTAAACAAAAAAGACAATCCAGCAGGGAGAAAATAGAACTCTGTACCACGGTTAGAGAATACGTTTCCTTGTATGTGACACCAGGGATGGTCCCATATTTGACCTGGATTGACTCCTCTTTGGACAGAATGCTGCATACGCAATTGGAGCTGATTTTTAACTGGTCTTGTTTCAGTAATCTCAAGTCGGTTCAGTAGTTGTAGCGGTTTAAGATATATGAATTATAACATTTTATGAATGATTACTGATGATTTTATTTAAGATTGCGCCTATTACTTAGTCACGGCTCGCGGGGATTGCGGGCGGGTACGGGGGAATTAATAACAATTTTTTTTTTTTTTAAACTTACTGCTGCTCCTCTCCTTCGTCAGAATGCTGCAGCCATAGGCTCCCAGCCTGCCCTGTGGCCAATCCTGACGCTGCTCAAAGCAGCGTCAGGATTGGCTGGGAGCGCCCTGGCTGGGTGCTCCCAGGCAGGTGGGAGCCTGTGTAGGCTCTCTCCTGTGCGCATGTGTGTTTGGCTGGCCCAACATACATGCGCAGTGAGGGGGAGTGCTGTGCACTCCCCCTCAGTGCACGTCACCCTGTAGCCCCACCACTTTCAAAGAAAAGGATAATAAACATAGTTTATTATCCTTTTCTTTGAAAGTTTTACAGCTGCCACTGCTGGTGGGGGTTGATGCTCCTCCGCCCTTACGGAGGAGCCGCCCCTGCTTTTGCTGTGTTGTATTTTTAACCTGCACTGTTTTACTTTGTATCTATTATATTTATTGCACTTTTATGGCCATATTCTTGCAGAAATAGATATTTGAACTGAACTACATGTTCTGGGCATTACTATAAGTGAATTTTAGAGGAGTACATTTAAATTAAGCGCTTGGAGGATAACTCCTCCATGCTTGATATTATTTTTTTTATATAAATGGCAGGAGATGTGTTAATCCTATTTAGGAGTAAGGAGTGCATCAAAACAACGGTTTTCCGCCTTCTGTTGCCCAAATCACACACCGGTTTTATTTAGAGTAAATGGCCAATACTATGCAGTAAACAATGACAAAATATGCTTGTTGTCTGCATGATCACAGCCAGTAAGGACAGAGGTAGCAAAACAGTGTCAATGATGCCAGGATCCATAGCTTGCTGCATTATGAAAAACAGCTATGCTGCTTCCACCTGGAATTAAGGCACACAGTTAAGACCTGCGGCAGTCCAGTGCACGTTCGCAAACGGGATGACATTAGACTTAAGCTCACTTGTCATCATGCTCAGCAGTTTTGCTATAGGCTGCTGCCAGATAATTTATTGTGTGGCTTCTGTTGTTGGTATTATACAATACTGCTAAGAGTTTACCCACCTGCGTTCAGCAGACTTATTTTTATCGAATATTGCTCGTTGTTTTAAATGTTGCTGACAGAGGCCTAGCAGCAGTGCCATGAGCTCTGGTGCAACTACGGTACCTTGTCTCCCTCCACTGGCTGCACAATACAGCACAATACAACACAATACAACACAAAATGTGGGTTTAGTGGGCCCCGGTGCCGCTGCACCTGCTATGCATCTGGTTGCAGGAGAACACTGAGGGCCTCATTACAATTTTGACTGATGGAAAAGCCCATCCGCCAAAATTCTGACGGGGAGGTTGCTGCCATTGTGGCTGCCTCCACCCTGGGCCCATTACAATTTTCCTGCTGGGTCAGCAGGCGGAAAACTCATTTTCTGCCCGCTGGACTAGCGGGAAACAGCCTCCAGTATTGTCCTCGGCTCGTAATAGAACCAGCGGCAATGCTGTAGTGCGCAGGGTGCACCAGCATTCTCACAATGTTCCCTGTCGGTACTGCCCTGCATCAGTTCTCCACCAGCCTTTTCATGGTAGTGCTACCGCCATGAAATCGCTGGTGGAGCACAATGTCGTAATCCACAGGACAGCACTGCTTGCAGCGCTGCCCTGGCGGATTAGGACCGCCATGACTGCCAGACCGCCGGGACGACTCATCGTGGCGGTGCTGGCGGTCCGAGCGCGGCACGCCCGCAACGGTCGTAAAATGGCGCTCAGACAACCACATTTGTGGCGGTCTGACCGCCACTGCAAACCTGGCGGTCACTAGACCACCAAGTTCATAATAAGGCCCTGAATGTGCTATATTTACTACATATCATAGCACTGCATGGTATAATGCTGTGGTATTGCCTCACATCTCGAACAAGAGTGCAGTAAACTCATGCAGTATTTCCAGATCATCGGATTTTCTGCATTACTACCATGCTCTACATAAGGGTCACAGTCTCTACCTTTGTATTAGTTGAGCAGATTTCTGATGTATGGGCACGGTTTACAAACATGCCTCCATTTATGTTTTTGCAGTCATGCCACCCTTACCTCATGCCAGATTTTGAGTTGAGACCTTTTTAGACTGAATATGGGTGTCAGTGTTAAACACAATGAGTTCCACTAGGATCTCACATCCTTGACGCAAGTGCTCTTCCTTGCCCATTCAGACTCGGTCTGTGTTCTATTTGATGGCCCACCAAATCCTTGCAGTTAGTCACCGGGTTACCTCAAGCCCTTTTCTTTTAATTTACAAAGATTGTATTGATTCATTCAGGTGCTCTGCCCATAGGTTCATACACACTACTTAATCTACTTGTGTGACATCAAGGGGTCATAAATAAAGCAAAAAAGTCAAAAACATGTTTTTCAATTATTTCGTGTAAGAGGCCATCCAAACAAACGCCTGTTGTACAAAACACACACACTTAGCCTCGTTACACCAAAATTAACTGTACCAAGTACCAATTCCTGTGCTCTGTTGCAGTAGAAAATTAAAATAATGCGGTTGGAACATGCTTTAAAGCAGGTAAAGAGGCGTAGACGCCTGTTAGTACGCGAGTCTTTGAAACCCACTACACTTATTTTAATGGGCTCGTCTTCACCACTGCCTCCGGATCGCCATGGTAACGGATTGATGTCCAGGCAGGAGAGGGACCCGATGAGTTTCTAACACCTGGTGCTTGAATCAGTGCCCTACCCTGCCAATCACCGACGACACACCAACGCATTGGTTGCCATGGGTCCCGCGCTACCAGGCAATGAGCCTCAGCTCCGCACTCCTGAGCAAATCTTGGGCTGAAATAAAGTATTTTAAATTAAAGGGGACGTGCATTGTGTAGTGGCATTAAGTGTGAAGAATCAGCCCGTTCTCATGCGGTAGCTTACCACTACCGAAAGCAGGGGCTTGATGGTGGGTAATTAATGATTTATAAGAGCGGGGCCGGAATGGCCAGTTTGCCACTTGGGCATTTACCAGGTATCCTACAGACTAAATGATTGTATTCAGGGCCGATTGGGCAGCAGTGATCCAACCATGAAAAAATGATAGATCAGTCCTTCTGGTGGACTGTCCCTCTCATTGCGTCATCACGGATCAGTTTCCAGCCTGGGGCTTTAAACAACAAATCGTTGTTTACTGGTGTGTTAGTGTAATTACTTAAGTGGAGGAATATTGTACCTTATCAAGCATCCAGGCCGCACGATGTTGCCGTTTGAAAGCCCAAGTGTAAAATACTAAGCGCTATAAATAGAATTAAAACTATGTTTTGTAATAAATGGTGATGCTTTTATCCATCTCAAAGGTACGTTTTTTTTATCAACCTCAGAATGGTGGAGTTGAACCAGGGTGTAATTTGTGGCCTACAGCACTCCGTAGGGGGTACTTTATTCACAAAGCCTACTGGTCAACATGAGAGTAAGTAACTACATGTCACCCACTGTCTCGCTCCAGCCCTGTGATGTCTTTTCTTTGAATCCTGGGGTATTCTGCGGTTATTGGGGCAGTACATGTAATGGAACACTCAATTGCTACTTGTGTTCCTGGGCCACAAATACTGCTGCAGTCCAACTAAGGTACTCCTAGGTACATAGATTTTTGGATATAGCAAAGTTTCACAGTCGTGTCTCACTCTAGGAGGTGGCAGTGGATTAGAAACAGATATATCCTGACATATCACATAAACCCAAGATCCAGTCACTGTTTCTTCAAAAACAAATAGGTGCTTATGTACAGGTGGATGAAGTTGGGTATTTGGGACTGTGCGAGCCCTCTCAGCAACCGAGACAGACCCTCAAGCACATATAGGATTCAATAATCTTCTATTCGAATTATTGACAGTAACATACAACTTTGGAAGCAGTGTCACTTCCCCAGCTTGAGTTCTAAACAGAATCTAGAAAAAGGCTTAAAACAAAACAAAAAATAAATCTCAATTTCTACTAATGGTCCACCACATGGTGCCATGCTTGATGAGATCAAAAACCACAGCCCCAAGAAAATCTGGGCAACAGTGGCAGTTTTTTGGGGGAAGAGAGGACAGATGCTGGCAGGACCAGGACAGCCACGTTAACTGTCAGCACAGATCAGAGTCCTCTAGCTTCAAAATTGGCCTCAAGGAGACCACCACCACCATGTTATATCACCATTATCACAATTACAAGCAAGTTGGGAACATTTTAAACAATGTGGAGATTGGTCATCGTCTCTTCCTTTTGTTCCATTTTGTCTTACGAACCACCAAGATACGCTCCAGAAATATGATTTTTACCCTCTATCACCACCTCATTGTCGCCATGTGCCACAATGATGTGTCACACCCTAGAGTCATTAGGTCTTTCTTTATGCACTGGAGCTGTTGTAGTTTTGGAAAAGCAAGATTTTCTTACCACCCCAGTAGCACTTTTCCCCTCCTCTGAAAAGCCCACATGGTCAACTCTTTTACCACTATGTTACTCAATAATGCATTCATCATACCTGTCATGTCCCCATAACTGTTGGATTTCTTTGTATGAAGTCTGTGGGTATTGTGCACAGTCACTCCGGTACAGCCCTCAGGCGTGTGTACCGCATGAAATGAAAACCTCTGGATTGTCATTGTGATGTGAATGTCCTTCGCTAACATTGTTACTCCTAATAGGCAAATGTTAGCAACACTTGTTTCATTATCGAGATATTAGAGTTACTCTTCCAGTCGCACCATGGATGTGTGTCCCTTTAGTAAACTGCCACCATAAAGTTGAGTCGAGTTTATAAACCCACGTCTTGCATGGTGACCTTCATTTAAAGCAAGCGTTTATCTAACGCTGCCAGGGGGCCTTCCCAAAGCTGTCATTTTTTAAGTCAAAATCTTCCAGGCAACACAGCTGGCTGGTTGCAAAGACATACTAGGGACCTTCTGAAAGCTTCCTTCTGAATGCATTCCACCCATTGCTCACCACTGGCTTTCTGTTTTGTAACTCACATTTTCCTGCTTTCTTTTTGCTAGCTTTCTTTGTTTTAGGCTGCCAAGCATTTCTTTGTGGAGCATAGCCTGTTTACCACCTCTCTGACTGGCTCCTTGTATTCTATATTGGGACCTCTTTTATTTCGTGAGGCACTCCACAAGGATGTGTTTTCAGTTGACTCCTTTGCATGCTAGTTCAGGAAGCAATACACATGCTGTATTTGTTTGAAAAGGTTTCCCGCCTCCTATCTTTCTGCTTGACTGTTTCTACTTATCGCTACAAACTCATTAATCTTGCATGCCTGTGAGAAACAATGTTCTTTCGACAAGCTTTTTTTGGCATTGGTATTTACTAATAGCATAACTTAAACAATCCTCTTCCTCAATTTCGCACTTGTGCCATAGGTGCTGAAAGTAGGGGAATGGGGTGTGCTGAAGCACCACCAAAATAACGTGCTGGAGTTTGGAAGTGAATAAGCAACAAAGAGGCCTTTAGAATTTGTTTTTATCTTGTCCCATTTGCTGTACATTCAAAGACAAAGGTCAAAGGTTAAGCTCTGTCTTCTGAGGGAGGTTGGTGTTTATATTTCTTTCTCTAACTGCAAAGTGAGAAAATTTATGTGACAATCTTGCTGGGGGTTGAAAGTAAAGTCTGTGAGATGTTATTTTTTTTCTAACATACAACAAAATGTAAATGCCAGTGAATGAACTGTACAAATGTTACAGTATATATCAGAATTAAGAATGCACAAATAAAGCACATTTTTGTAATTCTGAAGTGTGGTGAAAACAAATATTTTAATACAATCAAAACAAATTAATACACTAGGTGGTGCTGATTTTCACACATTATCGTTTGTGCACTGTATAGTTGTACCAGTCTTTATAATGGTAATTTCAATAGAAAATGTGTTGTCTCTAATGGTAGTGAGCTACCACAGCTTGCAAAGCCCATTCTATGCCACTCCACTGTAAGACAGTCCATTCTATGACGCTCTACTGCACTCTGTCACTCCACAACACTCTACTTCACTGGATGCCCATCTACGTCCCTTTACTCTACTCCACTCTACAAACCTCCACCCCACTCTGAGTCACTCCACTCTACTCCACTCTATGCTACTTCACTCTACACCACTCCACTCTACACCACTCCATTCTACATCACTCCACAATTCTAATCCACTCTGCACTACTTCACTCTACAACACCACACTCCTCTACGATACCCAACTCCTCTCCACTCTACAACACTCCACTCCATTCTGCACCATTATTCTCCACTCCACACCATCGCATGCCACTCGACGCCACTCCACTGTACAACACTATACTGTGTGCTACAACACTCAACTCTACTCTACTCCACTCTACACCACTCCACTGTACGACACAGTACACCACTCTACATCTCTCCACTCTACGGCATTCTCCTCCACTCCACTCCACGGCATTCCATGTTACTTTACTCCACTCTACTCTACAAGACTCTGTGCCACTCCACTCTTTGACACCCTAGGCCACTGTACTCTGACATTTAACTCCACTCTACACCACTCCACTCCATCAACACTCCACTCTATGGTGCTCTACTCTACATTACTCCACTCTATTTCACTCCATGGCACTTTACTCCACTCTACACCACTCCACTGTAGTCCAATCTGTGACACTCAACTCCACTTTACAACACTTTACAGCACTTTGTGACACTGATACTCAACACCACTCCACTCCACCTCACTCTACAATGCTGTACTTTACACTACAGCACTACACTCTATGCCATTCCACGCCACTTTAGTCAACTTTATGCTTCTCCACTTTACGACTCTTCACTCTGTAACACTCTACTCCAATCTACACTACTCCACAACACTCTACACCACTCTCCTCTACGACATTCTACTCCACTCCACTCTCCGACACTACTCTGTGCCACTCTACGCCACTCCACTCTAACACTCCACTAAGCCACTCCACTCTACGACACTCTATGCTACTCTACTCAAAGCCATTCTACTCTACACTACTCTACTCCACTGTACGCCACTTTACACCACTTCACTCTGACACTCTACTCTACTTTGCTTAAAGCCACTCCACTGTACAACAATCTACTCCACTCTACAACATTCCACTATGACACTAAGTGCCACTCCACTTTATGACACTCTACACCATTACACTCCACAACACTACTCAATTCCAGTCTACAACACTCTATGCCATGCCACTCCACTCTAATCCACTCCTCTCTATGCCACTCCACATCACTCTTCTCCATTCTAGGACACTCCACTCTACTTCACTCTACACCACTCCACTCAATGCTACTCTACAATGTTCTACTTCATTCTACATGTCTCCACTCTATGCCACTCCACTCTACACCATTCCACTCTACACCACTTCACTGTACGCTACTCCATGACACTATACTCCACTCTACACCAATCCACTCTACGACACTCCACTCCATGCCACTCTCCTGTGCAACACTAACCTTTAGCCATGCTGAACAACAGCCAAGCTGGTGTACGACATGGCTAAAACACATTGGCAAAGCCAATAGTTCTCGTATAGGTGAGACTACTGGCTTGGCTAATGCTTGTTTCTTTCTACTGACATGGAGGTGCTTTGAATATCCCTCAGTGCTGCCAGGATGTGTTCAGTCAATGCGTGAGAGGCACGTGCCATGCCTTCATAATTACCAACTTCAGTTATGTCTCTCAAGCCATGTGCGCATGGGATAAAGCAGCCCTTCCCCACTCTGTTTTTTTTTTTTTGCACCTTTATCATCCTTGAGGGGCATGGTTAAACCCACAGACCCCTTACTGGGTCAACAGGAATCGCCTTTTGCCCTGTCCCAAGTGACAAGCACTCATTAAATGGGTATATCTATCAAAGGCCCCACATCCCTGTGCAGGGCCAGGTTTAGCGCTGGTGGCACCTGGTGCGACAATCTTTTTTGGCACCCCCCCCATGACCACCTCGGATTCCTTCACTACCACCTGAAAGAAGTGCCCCTCATCTTTCCACGGCCCCTCTCTCACATACATTTCATTTGTTTTAAAGTGCAGGTAAAGGCTTGCATTACTAATCTACTCATCTGTCCACATAAAATACAGATCTGTTCTATGCAGTGGGCATATTAACCCTCTGTGCTGTTTATGGTGAGTCAACACTGTAACTAGACCAAACACTGATCTCTCTCTCTGGCAGGAACATTAATCTCAAAAGTTATCTCGACATTTTTACTACTAAAGCTGGACACTCAAGGAACTCTGGTGCATATGCTTTTAAATAGTTAGTTATTGCTAAACACAGCGCCCCACTGAGGTCAGTGCCCTCCCTCTAGGCCAGCGCCACGTGCGGCCGCGCAAGTCGCACTGCCCTAAAGCGGCTCTGTCCCTAGGCACCACACCTAGCTGACTTGGCCACCTCTAAGCGTCATTCCCTCAACAAAATGTCTCTATGGAGAGCAGGAGTTCAAAAGGATAGCTAAGGTTTGCTGCCTACCAAACATTGAAGCACACAACCGAATCCACGATTATAGATTTCATCCCCCACCACCGCGCTCTCAGCCGTCACCCAGCGTCGCGCGACGTAAGAAGCCTCCTCGGATTACAGACAAGGCAGATGTGGTCGCTGTTTAAATATTGACCCAATCCTCCGTGAAACACAGCACAAATTGCCTCCACAAGTGTGGGATCGCTTCTCGAGACAGGACTGACAGATAAAGCTTGAAGGGTCCTCATCCGCTGTTAATCCTCGCGGATCCAGTGTCAGGCCTTTTTCTCGTAAACACTGACTCGTGGCTTGGTGGGACCCCCACGCACAGCATGCCAAACTGAGGTTCGTTGAGTGCACTATGAGATTCAGGTCAGGGCGATGGCATAGTGGGCCCAGCTAAATTTGTATACATAACTGAAACAGTTAACCTGCGGCCTCCCGAGGGCAGTGCGTCGTGGAACAGTGTCACACATTAAAAAATAAATGCTCCAGACCGAGCCTCACCTATATCCGTCTTTTTGACCGGCTCTGACGGTAGCGCTTGTTTTTTTCGGGGCTAAATTCTGTATATAAATGTAAAATATCATTAAATGACGTAATCTTTCCTGTAGCAAGTTCAATAATCTTAATGATTATTTGGTGCATTTGGACAGAGGGTTTGCAACTGGAGTGTGAGGCAAAGACGAAGAAAATACAAATGCATTAAACCACATATTCCTTTTGGACATGACAATGCTAAAAGTGTAACGTTTTCATTGAAAGTAAAAGTAGCGCTGTATCTGTTATTTCTCAGAGAGCAAATTAATCGCCCCTGAGTTTCTGTACTCCTTCATCTCATTGCCCTCTTGCTTCAGACATATTATCTATCATTTTTGTCGCTTGAGTGAAATCTTGGACAAGTGTATTCTTTTTTAAATTTAATGGCACGATATCCAATTAATGTACGATAGCTCAGCAGTTTAAGTCGTTGCTGATAAAAAAAAACTGAAAGTCACAGATTTCTGGCATTGACGACTACACCTTTCAATCTCCTAAGGTGAAGTGCATGTGTAATGTTGACCCAGTCAGATCAGTGATTTAACAACATAATTCAGTGTGATAATTGTAATTTTGGTCCAGTTCCATTGCTGTAATAACGTACCAGATTTTAGTGGTTTTGCTAATAATAAATAGATGTTTTGCAGCCCTGCATTTTGCAAACAGAAACAGAAAATTTGGAGTATCTGAAATTGTGTTTGTGTGCATATTTGTATGATTTTAATTTTTGTTCTCGTGCATAAGGGGAATACTAGGAAAATGGTAGCCGTGACATAGCTGGCAAGTTGTACTTTGCGTTGCGTGGCTGAAACCTTTAGTCTGTCCTTGCTTTGTATAGAAGATCAAATTGCATTCTGGTTTGTTTTAAGGCCATTTCCAATGCTTCTCTTATTTCACAGTTATGACTGCTGTGTTCCATGTACGACAAAGTGTCACTCAAAGTATTATTTATATGGCCATTAAATGTCACACGTAAGCACACCTGATAACTAAAAATGTCACACATAAGCAAGCTGAAATCTTGGCACCTATTTGTGTGTCATCCAGTGGGTTAACCCAAATACACATCATTCCTCCAAAACTTTGAAAAAAAGAGGAAATTATTATTTAGGTCAGAAACAGATTGTAAAGACTCACTTATTCACTGAGTGGGTTCCCAGTCCTGCAGTGGAGCCATTGTCAATCTGAGATTATGCTGTTAGACCACAAAGATCCAGTATCTTTGGGACAGAGAGAGTCCAGTCTCAATGCATAATGGAGGCTGCACAGCCTAGTTGGGAACATTGGCTGGATGGGAGGCGCTGTAACTTAGGTCACTCAGGTAATTCAGGTACAGCACCTATTAGAGTAGGAGTCATGATTTCAATTGGTGTCAGGACTACCGAGATTGACATTGGTATTCTAGTTGTCCAACTTGCTAGGAAGCCCTGGTGATGGTGCCTCCACGGGTGAGCATTGACTCTGGTTGATACTCTTGAGAAGGCACATTGTGAATCATCCTTGTGCCTTCTCATGTTGCTGACACTAGAGTTCCCTTGACTTTCATCACTGTTCTAGGATGGGGCTCAAAATGAGGCTTTAACTTGATTCCTGACGTCTTGTCCCTCAATAACGCAACATCCCACAATTTGATGTCTTTGTGTTTTGCCCTTAGTCTCCGACTTACATGCTGGTTTGCTATATGCCTTCTCCTTTGCTTGAAACCTTCTCTTTTGAACACCAGTCTCATCCATTGCCATTTGGCTCAATGGTGGGTGACAGGGGAAGGCATTGATTGGTTGTCTCTCCAAAAGCAAATGTGTTGGCATACCCCTTGTGATAAAGTGTTGTATCGTTTGGGACATTCTCTCAATAAGTTACACGGAGACCACTTAAGATTGTCATTCTCAAGCACTGATATGCAGATCACCATATTCAATGTGCCATAACCTCTTGACCGCACTGTTGGCTTGATGCCAGTGTGGTATTATCCTTCGATGTCTGACATTTATGGATGTAAGGTATCCACTGAATTCGAAAAAGAGACCTGTTATCAGTACTGACCGTTGGGGAAATCCATGTATTGTAAACATTTTTATTTACATTTGGCATCAACAACTCAGCAGTGGTGGATGACATGACTTCCAACTCTAGATACTTGCTGAATTCATCAAGAGCTACAAGAAGTGCTGGTGAAAGCCATGCTGACACAGAACCATGGTCCACTCCCTGACTCTTCTGTCAATTTCAGGGATCCATGCTTTTTTTGTTGCATCCTTATCTTGGTCTTAATGATCCCTGGTGTCCTCGGCGAGCTATGTCCAGAACATCAGGGCCTAGAGTCTTTGATACAAGAAGCCTACGCCCTTTTAGTTGTAGGCCATTGTCTGCGAGGGATAGCTCATCACATATTTAGTCCATAGTTTGCAGCCATGTCTGAGCTTCACGTGTTCAATGTGGGATGGTGGACATGAACAGTTTCCATAGTTCTAGAAACTTGTCTTGATGCACAGCCATGATTTCCTCAATTGTTATGTGACCAGGCCTGGATTAATCAATGACTATTCTGATGTATTGCTCTGTCTCTTTTGCTTGCTTTGTTGTTTTGCTTCTCCATTTGTAAATTTCCTTAGTTGCTTAGAGAGGCAGTCTGCCAAGTTTATATGCTTCCTGGAGCTGAAGAGTCAATTTTTCAGTGCTTAGTGGTGGCTTTGATGCTGTTCCTTTAAACAAGAGGATCAGCTGCTGGTAAGTTCTAACTTGAAATTGATTGCCTTATAGCTATAGGTAAAAATGATGAACCCCAGTAGTATGGTGATTACTTCCTTTTTTATGTGGGAGTACCACTGCTCAGTCTCAGTTAGTACCCTGCTAGCATAGGCTACCAGGGCCCACTGGTCTGGCATTAACAAGGAATTTGGTTGGTAGACTAGGATCATAGTTAATCACTGATATGTTGGTGGAGAGGTCTTATTTCGTGTTATTGAATGCCTTTTGCTGGTCAATCATCCATATCCATGGAGTTTTAGTTTTCAAAAGTCTCTCAGAGGTTCAGTAAGGGTGGGCAGGTTTGTGACAAACTTCCCACAGTATGCGACTATCCTCAAAAAGCTTCAGACTTTTGTGACATTTTTGGAGATACCAGTTGCCTTGACGTATTCAACCTTTTTCCGATTAGATGTAACACCCTTTGTGGTGAAGCAGTATCCAAAGAAATCAATGCTCTTTCTGAGGAATTCACACTTGTCGCTACGTAGCATTAAATCACTCTCTTTGACTCTGGTGAGGAGTGCCTTTAGGCAACGATTATGTTCTTTCATGGTTGTGGCATGAAGAAGGATGTGATCACTGATGCTTAGCACACCTGAGATCCCTGACAGTACTTCCTGAACGCACTGTTGGTACACTTCGTCTACACTGAAGATTCCACATTTGAGGCCTCAATATTGTTGGAGCTATACATGGGTAAAAAATGTAGTGATATATGGGGATGTTTTGTACAACTTTAGTTACTGATAACCTGACCGATCGTCAAGCTTAGGGAATTGTTTAGCTCCAATTACCTCTGCTATTTTGTCATCTAGAGTTGGCGTTAGATGCTGCTCTATTGATGGCCCTGTTAGGCATCCTCATGTTCATACATATCCTAGCTTCTCCAGATCGTTTGGCTTTCTTCATCATAAGTGAGACCCAGGGAGTGGGTTCTTCAACCCTCTCAGTTTTCCTAGAGGCCTCTCGTTTGTTAATCTCTTTCACAAACTGTGCCCTAACATGAAAAGGAATTCAGTGGTGATGTTATGCTACTGGTTGTACTGAGTGGTCGAAGTGTTGCTTGATAATTTTTTCTTTGGGCACCTGATGCCTTCAACTACTCCTAGAAGTTCTCACAACATAACTTCAGTTGTGTTCTTCTGCACAAGGAATGCAAGTGCTATGAGCTGTGGGGCTTCCGTGGTCCTGCGTGTTATTAAAGTGCTCCTGCCTGATGCAGTCATGAAAAAATGTGGCCGAGACAGAGCAGGTTTCATGTGAGGAAGGCCCTGGCTAGCTTCAGCAGTTTTCTATGTCATATGTGTACAGATTGGTAGCTGTGGAGGTAATGGTAGGTTGATGGCCTAGCACTTTAGTCATGCCTGACCATAACACATGTGGTGGTGCTGGTGTCAAATCCTCAGCCTTCCATCATACTGAATGGTGGAGATCAGGTGGATGCGTTTGTCTTCACAATCTGACTTGCTGCCTGCCTGTGTGATCACAGGACATGCTCAGGTGTTGTTTCCAGGTGTTTCACTGCTTTTCTGCGCTGTTGGCTCTGCAGACATTTGGGGCCTTTGCTTTCCTTGGATGCCTGGAAAACTTCTGCAAAATGGTTAGCCTTTCACCCATCAGCACGGGAAGTGACATCACTGGATCTCCTATCATCCACCTACACACAAAGTGGCATTACTGAATTTCCCATCATTCACTTACACAGGAAGTGACACTACTGGTTTTCATGCCAAAACCATCTTTAAAAGAAGAAGCCAAGCAATAAGACTTAATTTTCAGCACATGAAATGACACCATGGTATCCTGGACTCCTTGCCCCTCCCAGGATCTTCTTAATGACAGCTGAAACACAGAGGAGCAGAGGATGCGCACTGCAGGCACACCAGAGGCAAGCCATCTGCGCCTGGACCATGTCCAGCACCAGGAACTCTGGTCTGATCACTGCCTAGCAATATTCTGCAGCACTTCTTAAGTCACTAGACCCACAACGCTTATCCCCCAACTGATGCCTTGCCACACCTCACACCACACTAGGAGCTTTCACCTGTACCCACTGCCATTTCTCCACCAGCCACCCACGAACACCCCCCACACAAATACTAACAATGCCCTCAACTCCGCCACCCAACAGACACACCACACAAGCACCATCAACAACTACACTCCAAACCCACACCACACGCCATAGCAAACCCGCATGTTAGCTCGAACTTGCATACATGCTTCTCAAGACATGATCACTCAGCAAGCACACAACCGAAATATGGGACCGTCTGGGAAGCAATGCACCGACATCCTCTTCATCACAGAGACCTGGCTGAATACCATATCCCCTCGTCGGCTCTCAACATCACTACAGCAATCCCAGTGGGAAACAAGAACGCTAGACAGGACTGCCTTCACAAGCCAGGAGGAGGACTCGCTATTATCTACAAGGAATCCATCAAATGCACAACATCTAAAAAGAACGCCACCCCATTCAAGAAACACCTGCACTTCAAGCTGTGAATCTCGGAAAAATTCACCCATAACCCAACTACTGACAACCCAGACTCCGAGCCACCTTTACCAACATCATCACCGATTTTGTTGCTCTGCTCACCTTCGACTCCAGAGCCTACATTATCCTCAGTGACTTCAACTTTCACCTGGAAGACCAATATGACCCCTGCTTCACAGCACTCTTTGAAAGCTTGGGCAACATTGGACTCACCAAGCTCATTGCAGAACCAACACATACTGCAGGTCACACACTAGAACCCCTCTTCACCACAAGCAACTGCATCAAATACAACTCCACCACGCAGCTCACGTAGACCACCCACTCCATCATCCACTTCCAAATCAACACACCTCAAGTCAACTCCACTACCAGGTTCGGCACTCCAAGTTGCAGCTGGAGCAAAATCATAGAAGCAGACTGGTTCAGTGCCCTCGGCACTGATCAACCTAGCTCCACAGACAACCTCGACAAGTACATCATCAACTTCAACAACTGGATCAAGAAATGTGCGCACTCCTTCGCACCCCTCAAACCCAACAAGCATAATAGATCAAATAAGCAGGCCAGCTGATACAAGGAAGACCTCTGAGACACAAAACCACACTGTAACCAGCTAGAAAGAGCATGGAGAGCCAGCCACTACACCACTGAGAGAACTACTAATAAGGCTGCACTCAAATGCAATCACAAACAACTTAGAGACACCAAGAAGAAAGCACTAGTGGACCACATTGAAGGAAGATCCAATAGCTTCAGGGATATCTTCTCAAATGTCAAGGATTTCATCTCACCCTCAGCCACTGTTGACAACATTGCTACATCCCAACAACTGTGCGACAACCTATCCAACTTTTTGCACAGCAAAATTGCAAACATCTACAGCACATTTGCACAACAACCCAACCCCAGAAAACTCATCACTACCCGACTCATCACCAACAAAGACGGCCTCCTGACTGAATGGACAATCCTCACCAGAAACAACACAGTGGCAATAATGCAGACCATCTACTCCGGGGCACCAATAAACCAATAACCATACCACATTTACAACCTGGGAACATCACCAATAAGCACCACCCTGACCCACATCATCAACACCTCCATCTCGTCTGCCACTTTCCTGGATGAATGGAAACTTTCAGAAATCAACGCCCTCCTGAAGAAGACCACAGCTGACCTGAATCAACTTAGCAACTTCCAACCCATCTCCCTGCTTCCTTACCCAGTCAAAGTGATTGAGAAGGACATTGACAAACAACTCACAACCCACCTTGAAATTCACCATGTTCTAGACAACACACAATCAGGATTCGGAAAGACCCACAGCACCAGAACAGCACTCACTGCAGCCACAGACAACATTCAGAGAAACAGTGGCCCTCATCCTGCTCAACCTTTCCCCGGCCTTCAATACTGTCTCCCTCCGGCCTTCAATACTGTCTCCCACAACACCGTCATCAGAAGACTCCACAAGATTAGCATTCAAGGATCTGCTCTCAAATGGGTTTGTTCCTTCCTCACAGGGAAGAACCCAAATGGTCAGGCTGCCACCTCTCACATCAGACCAAGAAACTGACATGCAGTGTCCACCCTTTTTAACTTATATATGACAGCGCTCGCCAACATCATCCGGTCTCAAGATATCGCTGTCATCTCCTACACCGATGACACCCAACTCATCCTCTCCTTTATAGACAAGACAAACACCATCAAAACCAACTTCACCAAATTCATGACCATGGTAGCAGACTGGATATGAATCAGTTGCCTGAAACCCAACTTCGAAAAGATGGAAGTACTGGTCTTTAGCAACAAGACCTCCTCATGGGACTCCACTTGGTGGCAATCAGAGCTAGGACCCACACCCACAGAAATCTAGGGATCACCCTAGATGATAAGCTGAACATGACGCCTCAAGTCAATGCAGAAGGACCCTCACACAAGCACTCATCACCAGCAGGCTGGACTACGGCAACCCTCTCTACGCCAGAATCTCCAAGCAACTCCCTCACAAACTCCAGACCATCCAAAATTCAGCCTGAAGACTCATACTTGACCTCCCACGCCAGAATACCTGAACAGCTGCATACACTTTCACCAACCCACCAGACATCTATGCTCTGCCTCACTGTCACTCACACAAATGTCACGCATCCGAAAAAGCAAAAGCCCGAACCTTGTTCAGAGGGCCATCGGGCACGCAGGAGCTACTGGGCCCAACCAAGGTGGTTGAGGCCTTTTACTCCTAATGTCCAGGGGTCCACCATACTATGGATCCTGCTGAACTGAGTCAAGCACCCACTTCTGCACCTGTCTCTCCATTGGGTAGCATAGCTTGACTAGTCAAGGCTCCTTTGGGGGAAGCTCAGATACAGATCAGTCAACTTGGCTGATAGCTCAACATGAAAACAAAGCAAACAATAAATCAATGTCCAGTCAAATACTTGTTTTTATATAAAAAGAAGTATTTTAATTCTAACTTTACACATGAAAGGGTGAATGACATTCAAAAAGCAATAACACAATCCCCTTAAGGTCAGGGCTGTAGTAGTTGTCAGGCTAGGTTCTCCCACCTCTAGTGCAATGGCTTGGTGTTGTTCCCCATTTACTGATGGTTGCATCCAGGGAACGAAAACTAATAGGCTGTACTCAAGAGTTCTTCCTTCTGACTCCTCTAGTAAGTTAAGTCATCAGAGTCTACCGAATAGCAGCACCAATGGTGGTATGTCCCGCTGGGGCCCAAAGGCCCAATTCTCGGCTTATCCGCTCTGGCAGTAGAGAACCCTGCGGCGGTTCAGTGCGGTCCTGTTCAGGATCCACTGAGTCAGGCCACTTGCGGTCACACGGGGCAGCACCTGGTAGGTGCTGGCTCTCTTACCCGAGCCATGCTACCTGCGGACTTCAGACGGGCAATGTGCTCTGGCTCCAGTGATCACACGGTAAGTCACTTCTCCCTTGATGGGGATAGGGGGTTGTCTACTTGCTCCAATGGGGTTCTGTTGGTGCAGTCCACACAATGCAGTTGGGCCCTACCGTGGTCACAGCAGTTTCTCAGTCCCTTACTTCAGCATCTCAGGTGGCTCCTCCCGGCATATTGGTTCATCCCTTTGGTTCTCACACGTCCAGGATGCTGGCCTAATGTTGACGTACATGGCAGCCCCACCTGGCCTACGGGGTCGCCAAGGCAATCCAGCAAATGTGCTATGGCCCGATCGGTGAGGGAATGGATTCCTCACACCTCACACAGGAAGTCCTCACGCCAGGGCTCCCTTCTGGACCTTGCTGTCTCCAACTCTCTCCTCTTTCTCTGGGGCACACCGGTCTTGGCGAGCAGGCAGATGCTGGTGTTCCAGGCTGAGAAAATGTACATAAAGTTAATCATACACCATAGCTGCTAGGCATCCGTTTATCTTTATTATGTTGCCATGTGCTCGACAAACCTCCTGAACTTTGATGATTGTCCTTGTGCTCGCAGCCTTGGGCTGCAATCTGCTTATCGCTGCCATATTACTTTTTCCAATTACAGTTCAGAGAATTGTCGTGCTTAATCAGCAACTCCCAGAATAAGTTTGTACAGGTCGTTGCCACCTCCTGCCAGCTGCATCTGTACCTTCTCCCACCACACGTCTATCCCTGAAATATTCTGAAGACCGCAGAGGACCTTGAATACGATAGGGGTGGAGTTGTCCTCTGACTAAGCAGTTTAGTGTGTATATAAGGTTGGGTGCCCCAGAGTGAAGGGGCAGCCTCCGTAGGATAGTCACTTGACTGTCCTGGGACTCTGTATTAGCTCGAGCTATTATCCATGTAATAAACTTCTCTTTATTCCTCCAGTTGGTGACTCCGTCTGATTTGTGAACTCTCTGCTAAATTGACCCTGAGGACATAAAGGGTGTCCCTCCACCGCTGGGAAGGAGACCCCGGGTGGGGGTCAAATCTTTCCTGGTTCCTCAGTTGGTGCCCGAACAGGGATCCGAGTCAGGCATCCAGGGGACCGACCAGGTGACGGAGGACTCACGATTAGATTTCCAAGGGAGGCGCCCCACACCAGATTCTGAGCTTCGTTCTCTGTCGTGGACCTGCGGATCTCCACTGTGTGTCTTCCAGCCGGCTCGACTTCTCCTGGTGCTGTCTGAATTCGGGTCTCTGTTTTCCGTGAACTACTGGAGTCCCCAACTGTTGGACTATAACAGAAGTGTCAGGTAAGGACGGGCGTTGAAAGATTCCTGTCTAAAAATAGGTCTGTGAGTATTGTACGGTTTCTATCGCTCTTTGCAAAGACCAACGTCAGTGGTAAGACTGACCTCAGTTGTCATTTAAGTACATAGGAAGCAAAAGGCATATTTTCCACTTATTTGGTGTATTCAAACCACTGATGTAAGATTCTTTTTTTTTAAATATACTGGAAGAATGCCAGCGTTCAGTTGTTTCAGGAAATTGTGTTGTTGTCTTTGCAGTAGGGACTCCTGCCTGGAGGAAACATGCCCCGCTCCTCCGGCCGGGACTCCGAATTATGATATATATGTTAAATATGGCATAGGTCCGATTATTTGGTCTCATATATGGAGAAAAAGAACCAAAGGTAGTTCTGATTTACAATGGCCTATTCACGGGACATTTGATAAAGATAAATTAGACTATTTACAGGAACGTTTGTTTGTGACAAAAAGTAGACCAGGGATGTTTGATTCACTACGGACTTGGCAGAAAGAAGCAGACCAAAGACGTAGGAAGGCAGAGAAAGAATTACAGAGACATAAGACCAGGACGGTGACTGAAAAGGTATATGACTCTGACGTAGCTGAACATCAACAGAAAAATTTCGAACATGACCGAAGGCTTCACTTACAAACTGATAAGTGTTACCCTTCCAGGACAGTAGTGGATAAGCCACAAGAGGAAGACCCCCTTTTAAACGATATGTTAGATAAGCCCCCGTTATATACTCCACCAATATATCCTACACTACATCCTCAACCTGCACCAGGTGACCCTATTGTGCCACCCCCCGTTGGATCTCAGGCGAGTGCACCGCCACCCACCACCACCCCTCCTGTCACCAGACCAATAGAGGATACACCCCGCCCGACTGTACCCACCCCTCGACTGGCCCCCGTTTGGCCCACCCCTGACTCCTGTTTAGACACCACACATACCCCTCGCCCCATGACCCCGCGAAAGCGCACCCTGCGCGGACATTTGTTCTCTAATTCACAAGAGGAAGATGTCATTGAAGAAATGACACGGAGGTGGATGACTAATTGGAATGACTATGGGGTCAGGGACATTGTCCACACTATGAAACAATGGGATAGTTTAGTTCAGTTACATGCAGCCACCCTTATGTGCAACATTATAATACAAGAATATGAGGATGATGGTTCCTCAGCTCCCCCGGGACTGGTGGACCTCCGAAAACGCGCCTCTACTGGGCTGCCGTTTGGTTCTGGTCTACATGATTATGTTGTTACTCTTCTTGTATATAGGGACCGCCTGTGGACATGTAGCCCTTCTATAAGGGCATCCATGTTTCCCATGAGAGAGGTTCCGCCGGTTTGGCGAGAACCAGTGACGGGTGACGCTGGCCAAATTATTACCGCAGGGCATTTTCAACAAATGTGGGTACACACCTCATGGAAAAGATCTGAAATATATACCCTAAAAGCCACCTTACCTGACCCCCGTAAGAACCCTGCAGGATATTATAAAGAATTGCAACAAATTCTTGAATCATGTACTATGACGTTGTCCGATATTGACATGTTAATGGCAGCAGTAGTCCCGCAGGAAGTATGGTAAAAAATACGGAGGCACGACCATGCTGAACTAGGGGGCACGTGGGACCAATTGCAAGCAGCAGAAAGAGACAGGGTTGGGGGAGCGAAACCAGACCCACTTATATTGGCTCTCCCACTGCGTATTTTGGATTTAATGAAGACCATACTTGCACCACACAGGATAAATTGGGATAAATTGGCCGCCTGTAAACAGAAAAAGGACAAGGGTGTTTCAGACTTTTATACAAGGTTTGAGGGTGTCTTTTCTGATTACAGCGGCCAAGACATGACTACTGAAGGGGGGATAAGACTCTTTGTTGACAAATTCGTGGACAATTTATTACCAGACATAAAGGGAAAATTGAAATTGTGTGAAAGTACGTGGCCAGTCTCTACTGCCACTGGAATACTGACAATGGCCCAATATTATGAGAACAGGGAGATAGAAGAACAAGAAAAGAACGAGAAAAAAACGAAGGAGTTGAAAACAAAGGTGTTATTTCAGCAGGCCTACCCTCAGCCCCGTCAACAGCAGTCCAGATCAAGGTCACAAGGACCTCCCAATGACAGAAGGCAGTCCCAACGCCCTCCCCGTTCTTCCCTCTCCTACAATCAGTGCGCCTATTGCAAGCAGGAGGGCCACTGGAAGAATGACTGCCCCAATAAGGACAACTCCACAGGCCGCCCCATGCCCCCACCGCAACAGGACTAGAGACCACGCGGTAGGCCTGGTCCTGCAGACAGACCCTGCCAGCAGGCACCTTCACGGTCCCACAGTACCCCCCGCCCGAATTATTTTGATGCTTCATCCCAGCGTCAATATTTTAATGACGACTATGATGCGTATGAAGGTCAGGGGTCCTCCTTTGACTAGGACAGCCTTCGACAGAGGGGGGTGGGACCAGTTTTTATTCCTGTTACGCAGAATGGCCCTCACGTTGAGGTACAATTAGAAGGTACTCCACATGATTTTTTGGTAGATACTGGGGCCACCAAAAGTTCTGTTAAACAGGAAGAGGTCCAAGGGGTCCCTCTGTCTGGCAATATTAACGTCTCTATGGGTTTTTCTGGTGTTCCGGTGGCTAACCCCGTCTCCCAGCCGCTGCATGTTGCTATAGGTCCTTACACCATTAGCTCTCCTCTCATTCTTACTTCGGCCTGTAGTGAGAATTTATTGGGTTTGGACTTATTAAAGAAATTGTACGCCACCATTTATTGCTCTCCGGATGGAGTCACTCTAGGTCCAAATATTTCCCGTCACAATTTTTGTCAAAACCACTTCCACCCGAACTTCGAGATTTGCCAGACATTTTATGGGCCACACATAAGGACGATGTTGGATGTCTGGACATACCACCGTATATCATACGCTTGAAAGCCAATGCCAAATTGCCTCGTCTTCCCCAATACAAATTATCCCAACACATTGAACAACAACTCAAAAATATTGTGACCCAGTTGATTGATTTGGGTGTCATTGAAGAAATGTGTGGTAATGATTGTAACAGTCCTGTCCTTCCTGTTCATAAAACATTATCTGATGGCACCGCGTCTCCAGGACTCCGATTTGTTATTGATTTACGGGCGGTCAATAAGATTGTAATACCCCAGTTCCCTGTTGTTCCTGACATTACGACATTATTATCAATGATACCTGCCTCCGCTACTTGGTTCTCTGTTATCGATCTTAAGAAAGCATTCTTTAGCATTCCCATTCATCCAGATAGTAGACACATCTTTCGGTTTTCACTGGGTGGTCGCAGTTTCCGGTTCTGTCGTGTCCACAAGGCTATACTGAATCGCCTAGCATTTTTAGCCAGGCCCTCAAGGGTCAATTAGATGCCCTTGTTTTTCCTTGCTCCTCGACGCTGGTTCAATATGTGGATGACCTTTTAATAGCATCCACTTCAGAACAAAATTGTAAAACAGATACTGTAGCCTTATTGAAACATTTAGCACACCATCACCATAAGGTCTCCCTCTCCAAATTGCAATATTGTAGACAGGAGGTTATATACCTAGGACACCTCCTGTCTAAGGAGCGACGTACGTTGACGGCTGAGAGAATACAAGCTATACGAGACATACCGGTTCCAAGGACACAGAGAGACGTTAGGGCCTTTATAGGTATTACCTCCTTCTGTCGTCAATGGATTCCTAATTACTGTATTCTCTTTTGATAAAACCATTTTTGCATCTCACCCACAAAGATTGTCCTGAAAAGATTGAATGGAATGATGATTTTCAGTCTGGTTTTGATGAATTGAAAAATACACTCTGCACAGCACCTGTACTGGGTACGCCTGATTATCGTAAAGATTTTCAGTTATATGTGAGCGAGAGAAATGGATGTTCACTATCAGTGTTAACCCAAGAGCATGGCGAAAAACAACGCCCCTGTGCTTATTTTTCGGCCCTACTGGATCCAGTGGCCCATGCACTCCCGAGCTGTCTATGGGCAGTAGCCGCTGCAGCGGTCGCAGTGCGCCAGTCGGCCGGGATAGTCATGGATTCACCCCTCACCCTGTTGGTCCCACACACTGTTGACGCACTATTAAACAAAACAAAAACACAGCATCTTACTAATGCACGATTAACTACTTATGAACTGACACTTTTAGCTAGTCATATAACATTAAAAAGGTGCAACACACTCAATCCTGCCATTTTATTGCCAATTACTGAAAAAACTGAAGATTCTTATGATGACATACATGACTGCATTCTCCAGACGGAGGATGAAACAAAAGGGAGAGTGGACTTACATGACACTCCACTGAGAGACCCTGATGGCATATTATACGTAGATGGCTCATGCATCAAGCTACCCGATGGCACTACCTCTGCAGCCTATGCAGTTACAACAGCTACCACTGTAGTTGAAACAGCTAGAATACCACATAACTCTGCTCAGGCCGCAGAATTAATAGCTCTAACACGAGCCTGTGAGTTAAGTAAAGGACTTAATGTGAATGTTTACACAGACAGTGAGTATGCATTTCGAGTAGCACACAATTTTGGTCGCTTGTGGGCAGAACGAGGATTCCTCACTTCACATGGGACACGTATTCAACATGGGACCCTTATAACTAACTTACTTTCTGCCCTGGCGTTGCCCAAAACAATGGCTATCATGAAGTGTAGTGCACACAAAAAGGTGACAGATGAAAATGGACGGGGCAACGCCCTAGCGATCAGACAGCAAAAGATACAGTGTATGTAAAGACAGGACACATGTATGTGGTAGATAGTACAGAGAAGGTTCGTCCCCATGAAATATTTGGGAACACGGTAGAGAGTGTCAGGAAGATACAGGATGAGGCAACTGAACAGGAGAGAAAGGAATGGGAAGAAGGGAAGGCCAAGTTAGATGAAAATACGCTGTGCTGGACAGATCTGACACAGAGGGAAAGATGGATGTTACCCGATGCATTTGTGCTGCCAGTAGTGACTATGGCCCATGGTCCTGCACACGTTAGTACGAAAAGCATCTGTGATTTGCTTGATCCGGTTTGGTCTAATAAAAATATCAGAAGAGTAGCTGACCAACTGGTTCAATCCTGCATGATTTGTTTACAACATAATATAGGGAAGGGTGCCTCAGTCCCCGCTGGGCATTTTTCCCCACCAACGTATCCCTTTGAAGTACTACAAATGGATTATATTGAGATGGAAAGGTGTAATAACTTGAAATATGTCCTAGTTGTGGTCTGTATGTTTAGTAAGTGGGTAGAAGCTTACCCTACTAAAGATAATACTGCCCTTACCACTGCAAAGGTACTTCTGAAGGAGTTCTTCCCACGGTTTGGGGTCCCAAGGTGTGTCTGGTCAGATAATGGGAGTCATTTTGTAGGGCAGGTGATGAAAAGGGTGTGTGAAGGGTTGGGCCTCCGCCAGAAGTTTCATGCAGCTAACCACCCCCAGTCAGCAGGACTAGTTGAAAAATATAATGGCACACTTAAATTGAAGATGTCAAAAATATGCGCAGAACGCGGTATACGGTGGCCGGACGCATTGCCCCTGGCTTTAATGTCCGTCAGGATGACGCC
This sequence comes from Pleurodeles waltl, assembly GCF_031143425.1. NCBI lineage: Eukaryota > Metazoa > Chordata > Amphibia > Caudata > Salamandridae > Pleurodeles > Pleurodeles waltl. The sequence continues at coordinate 702,551,541 of NC_090437.1, forward strand.
TCACTCTAGATCAGGGTTGTCACCCCATGAGATAGTGATGGGTAGGCCAGCAAATGTCTGGGGGGTCCCTCGACCTCACAAGTACTCAAAACTAGAACATCCTGTTTTGATGGACTATTTAAATGAACTCACTAATTCTTTGCGTTCTATTCACCAACAGGTGTGCGAAGCACTTCCATCTGTATCCACTGATCCAGGCCACAAGATACTACCTGGAGACTGGGTCCTCACAAAGAATTTCCAGCGGAAAAAGAGTCTCGAACCTCGATGGAAAGGTCCGCGACAGGTGCTCCTTGCTACTCGAACAGCAGTTAAAGCCGAGGGAGCTAAGAATTGGATACATGCATCCCACTGTAAGAAAGTACCCCTACTCGTACCCTCTGATGAAATAAAAAGTGGTGACCACCCTACGACTGAGGACCATTTCAGCAACACTACGCGGAGTGATAAAAAACAGAACGACAGTGTGCTGCAGGAGGTTCCCTCAGATTTAGGTCACACTGAACAATTGTTTCCTGACCATACCATACCATACCACAGTCCACAAGATACGATTTCCGCCCACGAAAATAAGAAAATGAACAATGAACTGATTGCTTGTCCCCTGTATTAAATCTGACGATAGCTGCAGGGCCGTGATTTTGACTGTCGGGGCGGACCAGAGTGTGTCAATAGGACTGCTGGAATCACCCCACCGTGAAGCAACCACCAGTCACGGGCAGCACCTAGGTTGGACTGAACTGCTAGTGGGACAAGCAATAAAGAGAAATTAGTGTTATAGAAGAAGACAAGAGGAAAAAGAAGAAAATAAGTAATTTAAAAAGACTATTAGGCCCACGTATCGCTTGTCTCACCATAACAATACTATTTTTGGTACTTCTGTCCTGCATTGGGTGGGTAATACATGATTCTGACTCAGAGGTCTCACCAACTACGCCACTGCCTCCAGAACACAGCCATGTTTCCTTACCACCCCATGAGGAAGGACGACGTAAGGAATATGAAAACAATACCTTCATATCTATGTTACATCAACATCAGCTGGCTGTAAATAGAACAAATTGTTGGATATGTGGCTTGCTACCGAGTTCCGTGCAAAGAAGGTTGCCATATATTGCATTCCCTTTTTCTTTTGATGGCTCCTGCAGTGCCTGGTATGAACTATCAGCCATTTGGGCTACCTCAATGGATGCTACTAATTCCGGACTATTGGTCACCCACCTATACCAGTTATGCTGGCCCACTGGAACGAGAGTTTATGGAACAAAGGAAGAAAAGTCAGAATATGCTGACCGACGAAATAGGTCTACTGACATATATTTTTTATCCTTTAATACCACACCCCGGATTGGCCGAAGATTTTTTGTAACACAGGTCAAGGCTCCACTTTGTTTTCAGAAAAGTGGTAATAGAAGTGTAGGTGCCAGTAACTGTAATGCTACAGTAATATTGAATGGAACTAATTGGCCTACCATGATACCATCACGAAACTCGTATTTTGTTTGTGGTAATAATGCCTACACCTCCTTGGTACCATCCTTTGCCCCCTGGCCTGTTCGCCCTCCTCAACACACGGCTATGCTGTCCCTTGAGCAGGAGATAAAAGACCTTATGTCCATTAACATAGACACTGAATGACGTTCAAACTTGCCTCACAATGGCAAAAGGAGGGATTGAGAAAATGTACATAAAGTTAATCATACACCATAGCTGCTAGGCATCTGTTTATCTTCATTATGTTGCCATGTGCTCGACAAACCTCCTGAACTTTGATGATTGACCTAGTGCTCGCAGCCTTGGGCTGAAATCTGCTTATCGCTGCCATATTACTTTTTCCAATTACAGTTCAGAGAATTGTCGTGCTTAATCAGCAACTGCCAGAACAAGTTTGTACAGGTCGTTGCCACCTCCTGCCAGCTGCATCTGTACCTTCTCCCACCACACGTCTATCCCTGAAATATTCTGAAGACCGCAGAGGACCTTGAATACGATAGGGGTGGAGTTGTCCTCTGACTAAGCAGTTTTGTGTGTATATAAGGTTGGGTGCCCCAGAGTGAAGGGGCAGCCTCTGTAGGAAAGTCACTTGACTGTCCTGGGACTCTGTATTAGCTCGAGCTATTATCCATGTAATAAACTTCTCTTTATTCCTCCAGTTGGTGACTCCGTCTGATTTGTGAACTCTCTGCTAAATTGACCCTGAGGACATAAAGGGTGTCCCTCCACCGCTGGGAAGGAGACACCGGGTGGGGGTCAAATCTTTCCTGGTTCCTCAAGGCTCCAGGGCAGGTGATCTTGGTTTCCCTGGGTAATGTCACCTCACCCAGTAGCTTGGGCCCCTAGACCTGGTCACAGGCAGGTGCTTCTTGTAGAGCTTCTCCCCCTCACACAGCCTGTCAATCTGCTCAGAAGATTACGGGCTGTCATCTGCTACTTATATTCCTTTTCCAGACACAACATGTGATTTAGTATCTGGATCTTTGAGTTTTATGTTGGGTGCTAGAAATTTGGTTGCTGGGTGGCAGAGGTATGCTTCCTGTCAAAGCAGGAACCACAATCATAGTGAGGGTAAGGAACAAAAACACCCTAGGTTAACCTGTGCTCACTCTTTTGTAGCTTGGCACAGAGCAGTCAGGCTTAACTTAAGAGCCAATGTGTAAAGTATTTGTGGAACACTTCTAACAGTAAAACAGTGAAAACACCACACAAAATAATCCACATCATGATAAATAAATAGAGTCTAATTTAATAAATAAATAAATAAAACTGTAGTGTGGTTAGTTTTACGTATCCTTTGCGCATTAGCTTCAGGCTTTAGGCCTTTGTGCACTTTGCCCTGGATGTGTTTTATTCATTTGCTGGCAGTTTAGAGCCTCTGTGCACTTTGCTCTAAATGCTTTTTATTAGGCTTCGTACTGTTATTTTTCAAATAGCCATTTCTACGGTGTTGTTTTTTTATTCATATCACACTGTTTTGCCTACTTCAGCACTGGAGGTCTCCATAACATATTCACTCTGTGCTTCAGTCAAGGATACAGTCTGGTACATTGCCGATAGACGTGGTAGGAGTTTAGATTTGGCATTCCTGCGTAGGGACATTTTGTGATCACGATGACATGTTAGTTATAAAATCACTTCCTTGTCCCAATACACGCAAGAGGGAGATTCCGACCAGGGAACCACAACTAGACGCTGACTGCCTCGTTGCAGATGCTGAACCAGATCACAGGCCTTTGCTCAGGTATGAGGGCTGATGTCTCCCCAGTGATTCGGAAAGGCAAGCTAGAAGCTTAACATGCTGTGCTCTAAATAGAACAAGCAGAGGGAGAGTAGAAACTGTTAGGCACTATGATAGCTTTGTTCTTATGTTTTACTCTCCTGGTGACTATTTCAATCCTACTATGTTGTATTGTTCTGGTTATTGCGGCTCACGCCTTATTATCTAAAATCGTTTTATTAAAACATTATATAAAACTTATACTGTCTGTCATTTGTATATGAGATCATATTGTAAATGAGAGAGTTGGTTTGGATCTGAGTGACCACGACTTCCCTGAGAAGTTCCAAAGATGTCATGCACTCGGCTGCCTAATCATTTCTTCCCCGTGGGAGAAATGAGGCACTGCTAGTTAGCCGGAGCAAAAACCGGATTTAGGGTGACAGAGTTCTTTACAAGTGGGTCAGACTCAGTCCCCCACACTGTTATCGATCCTGCTGCCTAGAAATCCAGTAGTCTCATTTAGGATAATGAGAGCCCACGCGACATGGCGCCGCCAACGATTGGTCTGGCTCTAATATTTAGGTCCGACTGACTCTCTCGGTCTCATATATATTTTGACTCCTCGGTTCCGTACGCAGAGACGTCCGTGGGGCTGAGGGTTTCCGCCACCACGGGATAGGTACATCCTATTGCTTAGTGGTTGGTTGTTCAAGCTTGAACTTTGAAAGGAAAAACCCCAATCTTGGTGTGCCTTCTCTGACCTAGAGCTATTTTTTTTTTAAACAAATGGCGAATCCTAATGTAGTGAATATAGCAATCAATATGCGTCACCCGCTCACAGGACATCTGATAGCACATGGACTGACAGTCCGGGAGGGTCCGGTCACTTTTGTGGTGGACGCCCATGCAGCCTATAGGACAGAACTTTTTTATTCTTGGGTTGTATTTCCAGCAGTTGATGGGGGAACAAATACTTTTCACGAATACACTGTTGCGAATGCCCCTGGACAATACAGGGCTTACGCATACTTAGAGATACCTTTATCTTATCAAGAACACCATAATTGGCTTGATGGCGCCCTCCCACACACAGTAGCACAAGTAAGGTTAGGTCCACTGAGTAATGATGGTCCGACCTGGCCTTTATTGGCTACTTACACACCATATCCTGCGGTTGCAAATTTGGCAGTGGCTGACGTGCATCGTTTATATATAGACTTAGCAACTACATACAGAAGACTGGTTCAGTTTGTAATGCAGGCATTAAATACTAATGCAGCGCGTGCTGCTCCGGCTCACCCACAAGCAGTGGTTCCGGGTATCAATCCAGCCACTGTACACTCAGTTATGGGTAAGGTACCGGCTAAACGTGAGGAGACTCCATTTTGGCTGGCGCAGAAAATTAATACGCTGGAAGCAGTATTTCCCCATACGGGACCTCAGGATAAACATAGAATATTGACGATGTGTTTGCCGTATGGGATGGTTCCTCCGGTGGACCTTTGTAATACCTGGGGCACGGTGTTTGCCGCGCTCTACACTACAGCACACGGTACACCGACATTAGCTAATTTACCAGAAGTGCTTAAACAAATTCAAGATAAATATGGGGCTGCCCCTGCCTTAGATTTGGGCATGCAGTTAATGGGCAATTTTGCCGCAGTTTCTTCTATTATTTTGAGTAATCTCAAGGGAGAGGCAGTAGCACTAGCAGTGCGAATGCGTCTTCGGGATGTTCCGCAGATTGATCAGGAGCGGGAACTTCCGAGGATAATAGCAGAGACCTATTCCACTATTGGTCGCGATAGCCTAGGGGCTAGACCGAAAAAAAAACAATTGCAGGGTAAAAATAATAAAGATAATGCTAAGCAACAGCAACCTGAGGGTACAAAAAAGCGCTGGGAAAAGAAACAGCAAACACCTAAAAAAGATGGGGGACAGTCTCCGCAACCGGAGACCCCGCAGAATAGGTATAATCTCAGGAATAGGGATAATTTGAAGACGCCTGATAGATATCAATATACTGATACACGCCAATCTCGTTCCTTTCAGGACTCCTCAGAGAAGAGAAGTGAGAGAGGTGGGCGGTCAGAGCGGAGGACGGAGTACGTGAAACCAAGACAGGATTCACAACGCTCGGCGGAGGTTTCTGTTAAACAAGAAGAGAAACCGCTGCAACAAAAACAGCAATTTAAAAAGAAGAAAGTGGCAGCAGTCTCAGTTTGACATGCCGCTCAAGAAGAGAGTTCTCTTGACGAACAAGACATGGGCGTTAGCACTGTTAGACAGCGCGGCAGAGGTCACAATAGTTCGCCGCAGTCTTCTAGAGCATCTGGAGGTGAAAGCAACTGATGACTTCATAAAAGTCGAAACGGCAGATATGCGAGTCTCTGATCCTGATAGAGTATATCAAGTGACTCTGCGATTAGAAGGGGACATTGACCGCATTGTACACGCCATCTTTTGGGACCATGTGGTAAAATCATATGATGTTTTGCTGGCCGAACAGGATTGGCCACCTGACTTTGTTCGCGACTGTCCGGTTGGGGAGGAGGTTATTGCACCTTCCTTCTCACCACTTGTTCCGAGAGAACTAGCGGAGTCCTATAGTAAAACATGGGCTCTAGCACAGGCTCCCGCCCTATATAGAAATAACGTGGTGGGATAGACAATCACCTTATCATGTAATTCCAATAAAGGGCGAACCTCAGCCACAGACGCAGTATCCTATCAAATTTGAGGCAAGGGCATCGGTTAGGAAAATTCTTACACAATTGGAGTACCAGGGGGTAATTGAGCCCTGTGTCTCGCCGATGAATAATCCCTTGTTTCCGGTTGCTAAACCGGACCATTCATATAGGATAGTGGTGGATTACAGACATTTGAATAGTCATACACGCTCATATGCAATACAGAATTCACATAGCGCAGCGCTTATGAATAATATAGTACGTAAGAAATACAAAACAACGTTAGATATCTCGAATGGATTTTTCTGCCAAAATATAGCGCCCGAAAGTCGGGACTATACCAGTTTCAGTGCGTTTGGCTCTCAGAAAAAGTTTTGTTGTTTGCCTCAGGGGTATAAGAATAGCCCAGGACTGTTTTCGGCTCGTGTGACTGAAATGCTACACGAGTTGGACCCTGAAGCGTTAACATATGTTGATGACATATAACTGACAGATGATGAGATTCTGCAACATCTAAGGCGTGTATCGCGCATTGTTGTGGGGTTTGCTGATATTGGCTATAAGTTTAATTTTAAGAAATCAAAGATTGCCTTCCTCAGCGTAATTTTCCTGGGATATGAGTTGTCGAGTGTGGGCAAGAGCTTAGCGCCACATTTTTTGGAGAAATGTGCTTTATTGCAGCCTCCTAATACGGTTCGGAAGCTCCAGTCATTGTTGGGGTTTCTGAATTTTGGCAGAACTTACATTCCTGATTATGCTACGCGTATAAAACCCTTATACGAATTGATTCGCCCGAATTTTTCGAGTAGATTTTGGACGAATGATCATACACACATACTGCGAGAGTTACAGACTGATCTCTTAGCAGTTAAACACTTACACACACGGGACAATAAGACACATTTAGTCATCAGGGTGATACCTGGGGCTGTTGGGTTTACGTATGTCACCTTTAATGAGGGTGAGACAGTCCCGATTGCATACAAGTCCCACTTGTATTCTGCTGCAGAACAACAATTTGCACAGACTGAGAAAATACTCACTGCAGTACAGATGGCTGTGATTAAAGAAAGACCGCTTGCCCAGGGCCAACGCATCATTGTCGTTTCCCCGATTCCGGCCTTAGAGGCTGTTACAAAAGCGAGTGTTCCTAATTCGAAAGCTTTACACCCGCGATGGATACAATGGGCTACGTCTTTGACAGCCACTGATGCAGATTACATATTTGACCCTAAACTGCAGACTCAAGAATTTCTTCAATATGAAATGGAGTACCCAGTCCCTGCTGGCACGTTGCCTATTGACCAATATCAGGTGGTCATGTATACCGATGGCTCTGCGCAACCAGCGGTTGGGACTAAACAGCAGTATTCTGCTGCATGTGCGGTAGTGAGCGGCACTATGGAGGGGGAAGTGTTCTGCCCCCGACATACTTATACTAAAACCTTGGGAGATTGCACGGCACAGCTGGCTGAGCTCAAAGCTCTATTGTTAGCGTTGGAACACACGGATCCGGCGACTTTGACTTTGCTGGTCTGTGATTCCTACTACTGTGTTCAGTCTTTCAATGAATATCTGCACTATTGGAAGTTGAATGGGTTCAGAGATTCTAAAGGCAACACCATTAAACATAAATTGTTGTGGGGTAAGGTTGCGGATCTGAAAGGAACGCTTCCTAAGGTCCATGTTGTGCATACACTTGGACACCAGCGCGTTGGAATACATGTTGCTGGGAATACTTTGGCTGATGAAGCCGCAAAGTCGGCAGTGGCTGTTGCCACTGTGGCCGCAGTGACTCGTTCGAGTTCCAAACCAGAGACAGAGATTTCGGCTGCCATAAAGGCTACGGCTGATGGCACGCCATTTCCGAAAGGATTTCCTTCTAAGTATAGTTACTGCTTGAGTACTGCGCTGAATGCTGTTGTTAGCATTCCAGGCATTGGTATACGTGAACTACCCAATAAAATTGAGAGACCTCGATTAATTTCTGCAGCACATGAGGGGGTGGCGTCTGCACATGCTGGTGTGGCTGCCACGATTTCACTTTTACAGGCTCGTTACTGGTGGCCTGGTCTCTATAAAGAGACAAAGCAATATGTCCTTTGTTGTGACGTTTGTCAACAGATTAAAGCTTTGTCGGCTAGACACCCGCGGCAGATGCCCATTCTGATTTCAAACAAACCTTTACAGTGTGTGTACTTGGATCATTGTGGTCCGCTTACACCAGATAGTGCATACAAATATATATTGGTTGCTGTAGATTCGTGCTCCAGATTTGTGTGGGTATGGCCACAACGCTCGGCTGACGCTCGAACTGTTATTAAAGATTTGCGTATCTTTGTCGATACATTTGCAGTTGCGGCTTTTCATTCGGACCAGGGCCCTGCTTTTGCCTCTAAGGCATTCAGGGACACCATGGCTTCGTTGGGGGTCCAACTCCAGTTCTCGTCTCCATTTCATCCCGAGGGAAATTCTGTCATGGAGCGTTTAAATCGTGATTTAAAGCAATCCTTAACGGCCAGAGTTATAGGTACGGGTCGTAGTTGGCTAGCCCACCTGTATGGAGTACAGAGAGCACTTAATAACTTGCCTAGAAGGTCACTGGGGGGTCGTACTTCATATGAGTGCCTGTTTGGAACACAAATGTATGTTCCTGATCTAGATGGTCCTGGTGTGGAGGCGGCAGTTACGCCCTTTGACGTAAATGATCGTGTCACTGTTTTGCAGGATTTACAACAATTCCGTGAAGATAACTCTTCTGCAAGTGCTGCCTCCTCAGGAATTAAGGATGAGCCAGTAACACCTACTGGTTGGATACCCAGGATTGGGGATCTAGTGCGTGAAAAGGTCGCAGTAAAGAAAGAATTTGGTCCTTCTTATCGAGCACCTGTCCCTGTGTTAGGGGTAAGCAGCACGAGAACTGTGATTTTACCGCCGCTGCAAGGGGCCAAAGGAAATCGCTTTGTTTCCATTGATAATGTCAAGTTACAACATGTGGCCGATTCTGCACAGCAGACCAAGAGTGACACCCAGTAGTTCCGGAATCCCTCTCACAAACTGGGGAAGAAGTCCCGCTGCAGGTGATTTACACCAACGCTGTTTCCTCTCTGAGCTTGGCGAGGGTGGATGATGATCTTGCGATTGTTCCACAGACGACAATTAATTTGGAATCTTTTGATCAAGTTGCTGTACGTTCTACTGAGGTTTCTGAACATGTGGTTTATAGTGTGCCAAGGCGAGAGCCTCCATCTGCTTCTTTGTTCACAGTTGCACCTTTTGCAAGAACTGCCTCTGGCTGCTTCAACGACACTGATGATGCAGTGTCCAACTCCTCGTCCTCGATGTCTTCTGTCCGAGGTCCACGTAAGCTGCTGGGTTGGCTTAAACCCACATATTTTGCTTTTCCTTGGAACTATTTGTGGCTTTTTATGGCTGTAATAACTCTTTTTTTATGGTTGGGATTTGTGGTTACTTTTTTTCTAGTAATACATGGTCATTTTCTTCCTGATCGATCTGACATTGAGCACGTAGAGACTGTGTTAAAACCACATTTTTCGTCTCATATGGTTCGAAGAGACTTGTCCAATGTGAACATTTCTGCAATACCGATTCCGGATGGGATTGTGTGGGATAAAGTAATGTTTGATATATATGGTCCCACTGAATTGATTCAAATACCGTATGTCCTCAAGTTATCAATGAATGATATTGTTATACCAGGCATTGTTTCTGATGATTGGGATGTGAACACAGTAGATTCTATGCTAACAGATTTGCAATATTATACTGTCTATGACGATGAAGATGCTTACCAATTTAGAGATAATCATGGTGACATGTTTTGCTACAACTATTATGGACACCACTTTATTCATAAAGCTAGTAGCCCTAAGTCCATATTTAATTATGTGCAATGGGAACATTGCCCGACTCCTCCACAAGGGAGTTCGAAAACGTAGTATGATAAATTTGCATATTTTTCTGGGCATGATCAGCGGAATGCTAAGTCTTACTATTTTAAAGTTGCACCGTATTCTAATAAGCAAATTTTATTGACCGATACTAAATTACTGTATTCAAATTTGTTTGTATCTAAACTTTCGGTCGAGGGGTATGAATACTGGTTTAAGACTGTTGACTTGAAAAGTGTTTGGGGTACGAAGAATTGGCAGATGCAAGGCAGGGATACATTATTTAGAGCATGTATTATCCCTGTGCAGATGGATTTTCCTCAATGACACGGTACAACAGACTAGCTGTTTGGGCTTGGCGACAATTAGAGAGTTGAATTTGCCTAGTATACCTGTCCCTTCTAAATTAAACAACTGGCAGCACTATGTGAATGCTACTTTTAGTGAATTTACACATTGGGTCCAGAATGGTACCCTTAACACTTCATCGTTACATCCGGGCGGGTGGTTATTATGGCCTGTAGACACTAATAAGTGTCATCAACGTTTTGTCACCTCTTCAGGGGGGTTCAGGACTAGTAGGGCAGACCCTTGTTACATTTCACCAGAACATGCTGATATTATAACTACATACAGCGTGGGGAAGCTTTGTCAACAATGGTTGAAGTCATCCAGGCTGGATGCAGTTAAGTCACATCTTACGTTACTGTCTAATGGTACTGATTTACAAGATTTTTTGTCAGGTCCCAAGGTACCACGAAAGAAAAGATTTTTATACGAAGTTTATAATGAGATTTGGAAGCTTTCACAACAGGAGGCTGCAGCCCGGTTAAGGCAGATTGATCAGGAAAATCTGCTGCAGACTTTGTCTGTTGTTGATAATGGCATGCATACCCTTTCTGACCGTGTTTACACGATTGACAGCATTGTTTCCTCTGCTATTGACATTATTAAATCGGACATGTCTTTATATCATGGGCAGAGTCAGACGCGGTCCATCATGCAGCTGGGTTGGACTCTTCAAACCTTGAAGGCGGGTCGCGTTCCATGGCAGCACATTCGTGCCAGAGAGATCTTTATCTCCTTTAATTTGACTCGTCAACAACAGCTGATGGCTAAAAAGGAAGCGACGTATGTCATGTTGAATATTGAGAAATTGGAGAAACTGACTTTCACGGTTGCTGAGATTCCGTCAGCTGAGTGGTTGATTCATGGGGTTATTAATCTGCCTATCTCCACTCTGCAATTTACTTCTTGTTTGAAGCACATTCCGGTGGGTAGATATGAACTATTGGGAGACAGTTACATACACGAGGTGTGGGAGCTTCCCTTTCAATACAGATGTATTAATGGTTTGAGGGAGGTTTTTCTTAGCGGTAGTGAATGCGAAACTTCTGTCAGCCATTCTATGGTTTGTAAACAGCTGTCCTTGCACTGAGCGTGTAATGCTTTGATTGCTAACTTAGCTTGTTATCTGAAGGGAGTTCCAGTCCCGGTTATTAAAAACACTTTCCAGGTGCTTTCTAACGGCAGTTACATTGTTCTTAACAGCGAACGCTGCTGTGGCATGCGTGCCGGAATAGTTTACGTTGTTGTTGTCAACAAGGCCGTTACGTGCTGCGGGAATGTGTTGTTTCCCTCCACTCAAATTAGGGAGGTAGCGGACATCTGGCCTCATATTGCTACTTCCAAGGTTAATTTCGACAAGTTGAGTCGGCTAAAAGCTTTATTGTTTCAAAAGCATGTGGCCCTTACATCTGCTAGCGAGACCTACGCACTTCAGGTGGCAAGGTCAACGGCAGAGATACAGTCCCTTTTGAATACTAACTTTCCGAGTCACTTCGGTGAACTTGTGGGACGTATATTTAATGCATCCAGCACTGCTGATATTGCACATTTTTTCAAAGCCATCGGTGTTGGTTTTGCTCACACCTTCTCTTCCATATTCGGTTTGATACCTTCGGCTATACACTCTATTTTCGGAAGCATTTTTGGGGGTTTCCCGATTACTTTCGCTTTGTTGGCTGGAGTTTTGCTATTGTTGCTATTTTTTCACAATGGCTGTCCCGCCACGACGAGATCCTATATTGCTGCTCCCGTCAGCGCAGCTGTGTCGTGAACGCATGATGCAGCATTTTGGAGCAACACTCCTGGGACATTTGGAGTGTGACTGGTCTCTATCATTCCGACCAGTTTTGGATTGTGTGCAACCCGTGTTTCGGTGCCTTTGGTGCTCGTTTGAACATGCACTGGATTTCTGTCTCTCACTGCAGCGCCCTCCAGTGGTCGAACCTGATCTGTTGATGTTCCCGATTAGGGCTCATTCCCAGACTTGTGCACTACGGTTGCGTTTGCTTCGTGAGGCGGTTTATGAGATTCCCTTCCTGGAGGAAGATGGTGTTGTCTCTTTCCTAGGCCCTGCACGGGGTGCCGCCCTGGATGGTTTTGGGGCTTTGGAACACACCTGCTCCATGGTACTTTGTGGCGTGGATCTTCCGATATTAACATATATCGAAGTGGAGGAGCTCCTACGTTCTATTGCTTCTGTCTGACAATTGGATTTTTTTTTCTCTCCTGCAAAATTGACACTATATTGAATTTGGCTTTATCATCACATGTTTCCTAAATTTATGACTTTGTTGTCTTCTGACCTTGTCGAAATATATAGTTTTATGTATTGTTTGTATTTGGGGCATACTTTTGTATTATTGGAACCACTTGCTACTGACAAGGGGAGGGTGTAGCGTGGTTAGTTTTACGTATCCTTTGCGCATTAGCTTCAGGCTTTAGGCCTTTGTGCACTTTGCCCTGGATGTGTTTTATTCATTTGCTGGCAGTTTAGAGCCTCTGTGCACTTTGCTCTAAATGCTTTTTATTAGGCTTCGTACTGTTATTTTTCAAATAGCCAGTTCTACGGTGTTGTTTTTTTATTCATATCACACTATTTTGCCTACTTCAGCACTGGCGTTCTCCATTACATATTCACTCTGTGCTTCAGTCAAGGATACAGTCTGGTACATTGCCGATAGACGTGGTAGGAGTTTAGATTTGGCATTCCTGCGTAGGGACATTTTGTGATCACGATGACATGTTAGTTATAAAATCACTTCCTTGTCCCAATACACGCAAGAGGGAGATTCCGACCAGGGAACCACAACTAGACGCTGACTGCCTCGTTGCAGATGCTGAACCAGATCACAGGCCTTTGCTCAGGTATGAGGGCTGATGTCTCCCCAGTGATTCGGAAAGGCAAGCTAGAAGCTTAACATGCTGTGCTCTAAATAGAACAAGCAGAGGGAGAGTAGAAACTGTTAGGCACTATGATAGCTTTGTTCTTATGTTTTACTCTCCTGGTGACTATTTCAATCCTACTATGTTGTATTGTTCTGGTTATTGCGGCTCACGCCTTATTATCTAAAATACAGTTGTTTTATTAAAACATTATATAAAACTTATACTGTCTTTGTCATTTGTATATGAGATCATATTGTAAATAAGAGAGTTGGTTTGGATCTGAGTGACCACGACTTCCCTGAGAAGTTCCAAAGATGTCATGTGCTCGGCTGCCTAATCATTTCTTCCCTGTGGGAGAAATGAGGCACTGCTAGTTAGCCGGAGCAAAAAACGGATTTAGGGTGACAGAGTTCTTTACAAGTGGGTCAGACTCAGTCCCCCACACTGTTATCGATCCTGCTGCCTAGAAATCCAGTAGTCTCATTTAGGATAATGAGAGCCCACGCGACAAAACAAGACCAGAATGACAAAAATTCAATAAGTAGAAGTATAGATATGAATTTTTAAAGATTAAAAGATTAAAGATAAAACGGCGCTTAGAAGCAATAATCGCTCAAATGGGTTATCTGGTCATGCTAGACCAAGACAAAGTCTAACTTTCAGGCCGACCGCAATAGAGCAAGGGTCGGATACAGCAACCCACTTGGGCCTGCTGAATCAAAGTATCTTGATCTGGGATGCGTCGCCGTCGACACGGATGCGAGGAGCAGCCGAAGCACCACGTCAGTGTCGAGCACGCAGTGGATGAGATATGTTGATTTTCTCCATGCAACTGTGGTGATGCGTCCGTTCCGAGTGTGATGCGCTGGTTCCAAATGGTGATAGGCTGCTGTTGCTCTTACAGTAGGCCATGCATAATTTCTGAATTCAATGCGCTGGTTCTGAAGGCGATGTGTTGGGTCCACTCAATGCAACAACAAGAATGCACTGGTTCCGACTCGTGCAAGGGCACAGATACACCGGTTCCGATGAGGATGCATGGGTTGTGGTTGAAACAGAACTTTATACCCATTTCTAAGGTCTTAGGGGTGGGTTGGCACCACTTGACAGGGCAAGACTTGCAGCAAGCAAAGTCTAGGTCCTGTAGCAAGGTGAATTGAAGATTTTTGTGTCCCTGAGATTTTAGAAAATAGGATACCAGCCAGCTGGCCCATGGAGTAACTGTGGGTTCTGGGTGGTAGAGATGCAGGTCCAGTTCTAGTAAAGAGGGCAGCAGGTCAGCACAGCAAAGCAGGAGTCAAGCAGATTAGCAGCTCTACAGAGTGGCAGTCCTCGTAGCAGCACTGCAGTCCTTCCTGATAGAGTATCCACAGGTCCAAAAGTGCACTGAGTTGGTGGTGTCAGAGGACCAGTACTTGTACCTAGTTGTGCCTTTGAAGTGGGGGAGACTTCAAAGAAAGGTCTTCAAAGTGCACAGAGGTCCTTCCTTCCTGCCCTGGCTCCAGACACACTACAGGGGGTATGCAGCTCTTTGTATTGGGACAGGACACTGCCTATTCAGGTGTGTCAGCTCCTCCCTCCCATCCTGCCCAGGATCGCCCATCCACCACACCTAAGCTCCCTTTGTGTGTGGCTCTCTAGAGGGAATGCACAAGCCCAGCTGTCACCCCACCCCAGACATGTATTGGAGACAGGCAGCAGGCACCAAGTGGCTAGAGTAAGAAAATGCCAACTTTCTAAAAGTGGCGTTTTTAGGACTGAAATTTAAAATCCGACTTCACCATAAGAGTTAAAATTGTGAATCCAGAGACACCAAACATGACAAATTTATCTCTTCCAGATTGTGAATTACATTTATAAGATGTAATAAGGTTATCCAAATTTATCCCATGGAAGAGATAGGCCTTGATACAGTGAACGACGACTTTGGGAGTTTTGCACTTCCAAGACATGTAAAACTTATAAGTACACGTCTTGCCTTTTAAATATATTGCACCCTATCCTCTTGGCTGGCCAGGGACTACCGTAGGGCTGACTTATATGTATAAAAGGGGAAGGTTTGGGCCTGGTAAAAATATTATTTTGCCAGGTTGACATGGCAGTGTAACACTGCACACACAGGCTCTGCAATGGCAGGCTTAAGACATAGTTATGTATGTGAGTGGCACAATCAGTGCTGCAGGCACACAAATAGCATTTAATTGACATTCCCTGGGCACATGTAGTGCATGGTACTAGGGACCTATAAGTAAATTAAATATGCCAATTGGAGACAAAATCAATACTGCCATGTTTAGAGGAGAGAGCACAGACACTTTAGCACTGATTAGCAATGGTAAAGTGCAAACGGTCCAAATACCACCAAAAACAAGGTCAGAAAAGTGGAGGAGGTAGTAAAAAAGGTGGGAGGATGACCACTTTAAGGCTGTCATATGGATCATGCCCTTTAAAGGCACCCAGCAGGCATTAAAAGTAGACCCATGAGCTATGCCCAGGTTGGCACTTGGATGCCTTCATTGTGACCTTAGGTCTCCACTTTGCCTGCAAAGCTTCTTGCAGTGAACCACATGATCTGCTAAATGTGCCATTGAACACTGCCAGGTCAATACTACCATTTCAGGCAAGATTGAACAACCTCTGCATAATGGCACGAAAAGCACAACCCACATTGGAACAGAATTCCAGATGCAGAAAACGTAGTCTTCCATTTTGTGCTGAGACTAGGTGCAGTGCGTCTGTAGCAACTGGTCAGACTGAAGGTGCTCAACAATGAACAACACACTATTGAGAAATGCTTCTAAATCTCCAATCGGATGCATTCTGATACCTGATCAAACATCAAGGAGATATTTGACTTAACTACCACACTATAACCAGTGTCAATTCTGTGGTAACAACATGGACATTGTTGTTGTGAGGGAACCAGCTTCTGAGTGGACCTATTACTCTCTCTTTGCTGCTCATGCATCAGGGTGGTGGGATTGTACTCCTTCCACTGAGCTGTCCTTCATTGCTGCTTGCAGCAGGTAGTGAAGGAGCTTGTTTCTTGCTCCTACTTGCCTGATCTCAGAAGGAGCGTTACTATAGTCAGACAAGCAAGTTAGGGCTTGACGTGGTTGACATGAAAAACCTAATTTGGCACTCAATTGCTTATTATGTATCAGTTGAATAATTGATACCTTTTTTTTTCTTTAGCACAGTGTCTTTTAAAGAATGATGCTTTGTTGGCGTAATGATATGTATCATTGTGTTATCCTGGTAACCCCTTAGACTTACATCTAGACATAGCACTCTGTGATAAGTTGTATTGCATTGCAACATTGATAGAGTGCTTACTCTCACTATGTGGAGTGCTGAACCACTTGCCTACATGAGCAGCTCACTACATTATGTAGGTTGTATGGTTTGATGTGTGTCTTTTTTGTTTTGATCCTATGTGGGAGTATTCCCTTGCAGTGCGTGATGACCACCAAGGTGTGGTCAGTGTTTGATGGGACGTATCGATTACCAGTGTGATGGATGAAGAAGTGTTAGAGAGAAGTATGCAAGTTATTGCTTTTATTAATTAATGGGATTGAGTTTGTTAGTATCACCACATATCTGATTCTCATGAGAGATGTCAAGAACCAGTCATAATACGTAGCTTGTCAGGACCTGTAGGAACTACGTTGAGAAGGCTGTCTGTATTTGAAGCATGGGGGAAGAAAGACAGAAGGAAGAGATGGAGAGAAAGAGAGAGAGAGAGAACCACATGCCAAGGAGCAAAAACACCCAAATGGTGTAGCCTGCTACCCTTGCACTAATGAACTTAATTGCTCATCAGGCGTTTAGAAGAACTATATAAATGCAACTACAATACAGTACAATATATTTTCACAGACAGCCAAGCTCACCTATCATTAAAAGAACTAACCTACACTTGAAGCAGAAACCATATCTGTCACTCAACGTCAACAAACAACAGAGATATTGCTTTTCTGCAGCAGATCAATCTTACAGATGACTGACATCTCGTTCAGTGCTAACAGAAGAGCTATCCCTCACCTGTCTAAGACAGCATAGGGAAGTCTCAGCTGTTAAAGACAGCAAAAGTATTCCTCATTGTTTATCTGTCAGTCTACCTGTCTGTTTTGCTCTGCTTCTAGGCCAGTCTACATCCCTCTATCCAGTGAAGCCTGGGACTTAAAAGCCTCGAGGACAAGGACTCTCGTGGGCCAGATACACAGGTAACGGAGGGCCTCGGGGGAAAGTAACTTCAGGGATGACTGACTGAGACACACTGACCGACACTGGGAAACGTCAGATTCAACAACAGAGACCATGCCCTCAAGATCATCAAAAAAGCGCAAGATTGAGAGAGATGTATTTCAGTTACATGGAGATAGGTAGAACAGAGCCCATGACATTGTGATTCCATTAGGACCAAGTTTAGGGACATTACACCCAAATGAGAAACAGAAGATCAACGCGCACTGCACTAGAAAGGCAATGGTACAGACAGCTAGAGCTCACAAATATTCAACTGACAGTGTTAGAAGTCAGATTGCACAGCGGTGAACGCTTTCAATTGAAGAGGACCCTCGCCTTATTTTCACGTCAAATGCACACCCTCAGGCAAACACATGGGGCTGGGTCAGTGGGCATTGGCGAAGTGCATAAGAATACGCCCTTAACATATAAGGCTTGAGGGGGCTCGGGAGTACCGTATAAACTGGGAGTGTGCTGTTGATGGTTCCTACAGTGCCTCGAAGGCAGGGCTGGTCGTATAGCGTTAAAAACATTAGCAGGAAAGCATTATTTTTAAAATAACCCAT
This sequence comes from Pleurodeles waltl, assembly GCF_031143425.1. Lineage (NCBI taxonomy): Eukaryota > Metazoa > Chordata > Amphibia > Caudata > Salamandridae > Pleurodeles > Pleurodeles waltl. The sequence continues at coordinate 702,569,407 of NC_090437.1, forward strand.
ACAGCATGTTGATGAATAAATACGACATTCTCTTCCTTTCATGTGTGCAGGCATAAGGTGAAAAGGAATGCGTAGAAGGAGCGCCGAACGGGTCTAGTATTGCAGTGTTTACACAGGTTGGACTTATCGTCAGCAAGCTCAAACACTCCCTCAGCCCTGCCCTTTGTGCAAGCAACAATAGCTTATTATTAGGAGAAGGGCCCAGAGAAGAGCCGCTCTCTTCACACCGCGCGCGCCAACGTCACGGCGCAGCTCACGCTGTCAGAAAATATGCATCCAAACGTTTAGAACTGGAAAAAAATGTCTGTAGAGGTTTAGAAATCCATGTTCGCCTACACATTTTAGTTGGACGTTTGTGCACATATCGGTATCTGTCTTTTTATTGCAAAGGAAAAGGCAGCTGTTTATTTCTGTCGCAAAGCCACGGTGTAGCCGAGCTCCAGTTTAGAGGTCTGCTCGTCTCTGTTGTATGTCGCACAAAGGGTGTTGTTTTTCAAAGGGCCTAGGCTCAGACAAGAGGAGCCGGCCCTCGTTGATTGGGCCCTCGAAGGCGACCAGAATACAAAATACAGGGAAAAAAGCCACAGAGAGCAGAAAGTAGGAGGCCGATTATGCCGCTGTGGATGCAAAAACAGAAAAGCGCTACAATTCATAGGCACATTTGCATTCTGCGTACGTTAGTGTTCTATTTTGAGTTCACAGCCTGAAAGACTTGATACAGAATATGCAAAGGGATAATTTTCATCAGGTATAATATCTGTATCCTACACGTGGCGTGGCAAAGATTTCCCAGAAATGCGCCATTATTTTGCCTCCTTTAAAAACGATTTTTTCCCTGAGCTTTAAGTCTAAATTCAGTCATTTATTTTCAGTGTTAATTACATTCATGCAAATTTAACAGTGTAGTCGAAGAACGGCAGTGTACTCTCAACTCGCTCATGGCGCATTGTATGATTAAGGTGAGTTGAAAGAGGAGGGGCGGCCATCAGACAGCTGCTGCCGAGCATGTTAGGCATCCCTTTATGGCTTTTGTTAGCACGTCTGACCTTATTTGTTTTTTATCTTTCATTTATCTTTCATTTAATACATAATTCGTAATCATTAATATATTTTCTACATTAAGTCAAATTCTATGCAGATTCAAAATTCAGAATACATTAATATTTATTAGTAAAAATTCAGCGTTCACACTTTTCACATGATGAGGGATTTATCCTCCCACATTTCTACTGCCTAACCTGCACCACCAAAGATATGCCCTCCAGCCATTAAGGTACTTCCTCAAACGTTGTCACAAAAAGACACCATGGCTTACAGCTCGCACACAGATACACAAGCATGAGCTGAAACGCGAGTGTGAGTAGTTTCATGGTGATCCTCATAAACAGGCAGATAGCAAAATGCAGGCAAGAGCATTATTAACCCCCCCACCCACTTTAGCAGCTGGAGTGGAGGTGGGTGCCATTGAGCAGTTCTCTGAAACATTTGTTTATGGCTTTTTTTACTTTGATCAGACACGCTGGTCTCCAAAGAGAAGCTCATAATGGGACCACCTGCAGTGGGATTAAAGGAGTTGGAGAATAGCAAGGTTGTAGTGAAGATGGATGGATAAATGGACTGAATGATTGATGGATGCAGAGATTGATGGATGAGAGAAGGAAAGAGAGTGATGGATGGATAAACAGATGGAGGAATAGAGATGAGGTAAAAGGGATGGGTGAAGAGCATTATGGATGGATGAGATAAAAGCCTGATGTACAGAAAGAAGGAAGGATACAGAGAAGTATGACAAAATAAAATGATGGCTTAATAGATAAAAAGGAAGGATGAAGACAAAAGGATGGAGAGAAGGAAGAATAGGTAAAACGGAGGATGGGGAGAAGAAAGTACATGTGAAAAAAAGGACTAACGGGTGACAAAATAAATGGATGAGATGAGGATGAGGGGATGGATGGGGACAGATGATAGATGATGATGGGTGGAGATAATGATGCCTGAAGAGGATGAATTGTTGGTGAAAAACTATAGGGCCATATGTACGAACACATTTTCCCATAGACACAGAATGGGCAAAACCCTTTGATACATCTGGCCCATAGAGTGGTGGATGGATGGAAAGACCAAACATAAAGAGGATCGATGTCATGGAAGAAGGAGAGATAATGGGTAAAAGGAAAGGAAGGAATACGTCAAAGAAGTATGGAGAGAAGCAAGGTTCTAGAAGGAAGAATAGTAAGAAAATCACAAAGCTGTAGAGGAAAAAGTGTTGGAAAGAGGTAATTTTACATGGAAAAAGGAAGAAGTATGGAGCTAAAGAGGGGCAAAAGACTGAAAGAAGGATGGAGAGGAGGAGGGGAATTTAGGAATTTGAGAATTTCCTTAAGTTGAGCAATCTCCTGAACGACTGCCCGGTTTGCTTTCCTCTTTGGCTAACAGAGTGCTGTTTGAGACATGATTCAAAGTGAGGGGGTATTTTATTTTTTGACTATTCCTTTGCATGCAATAGTAACTCACAACTAGATATCCATCTGCCTAACAGGCAGGATGCATCTGGCACAGATTCCAGCCCTATAAGTGCATTAAATATTTGTATTTTCTTTTGGCACAGCTAGAAATGTTTGTTTTTTATCAGTTAATGTCAAGCGTTGGATATGCATTAGAAGTCAGATTAATTAACCATTTGTTGGTCCCAAAGATTCCAAATCGGAGTTTGCGACTCCAAAAATAATTTTGTCAATTGGGGGATTCCATTTTAGGTCTCAATAAAGTTTTTACTGACCCCTAAAATGGGATTGCGAAAAGTGGCATCTCTTGAAGACAATTTTTCAAGGGGGGGGGGACATTGAAAAATGCCGGGGCCCCCTAAGAAGTTTTTTTTACATACAGACACTCATGCACACACATGTGCACACACACACACACGTACATATATCTATCTCTCCGTCCACACAAACACGTATACAAAATCAGATTTATATGTTTTAAGCAAACAACACAGCATTACAGGGATAGGCAGCTGGACAAATTCATGGCAAGGTGCAGTGTTTTTGTCACCTCCTGGAACAGCTGTGGTGGTGCGGCTTAATGGGCGGCCCAGCCAAAAAGAGCTGGGGCACAGGTCCCATCTGAGATATCGGTTATTGCAAATGCATACCGATACAGTATTTGGTGGGAGTGTATTGAGGGAGTCCCTTCCAAATACAAAATGCGATGTACAAATAGATTGTGACTGTAACTCCTGTCACAAACCATTGAAAAGTGAACAACTCTCAAGTTGTGTTGGAGTGGTAGCCCATTTGAAAAAGAGAAGAGGTCCCATTTGGACCCCTCTCCCTGTGTGAATGTCGAAAAAAGTTTCAGAGCGAGTTGGCAGCTGACTTGAAGACCACTGCCAACTCTCAGTTAAACTTTTAAAAAGCACACATTTTTTAAAAAATGCAGTCCTGTTTTTATTAAGAAAGACATGCTTTCTTAATATAAACACAATCACAGACATGGTGGTCTACTGACCCTTCCTGGCCATCATCTCTGTGATTGTGTTCAATCTGTGTGACCTACCTCATGAAACATAATGAGAAAGGTGGATTGTGACCCATTCTGATTCAGAATTTTGTTAAGAGACATATTGGTACATAGGTCGCTTTGCAAAATTCCACCCTTTCCGCAAATTGTGACCTGTGTGATAATACGTCTGGCCGTAAGTTCCTAAACAAGTTTGTGCATCTAACAAACATACATTTTTTAACATACAAGATCATAAGCAGATGTATTTCAGCTGATCTGCTGTTTTTTTTGTAAGGCCTCAGCACACCTATTAATATACAGGATAAATTACCATCTTCCACACCTTATAAGAATATTGAAATTCATTGTGAAGTTCCATTGTCATGTACAGGAACAAGGAAGTAGACCAAGTTCCTTCATAAGGCCACGAAACTCCAAGGAGACCTATAATAATCACAATAGAGAGTATTTTAGCCCTTCTACTATATGGTTACACCACTAACCTACCATAAAAACCTGCCCCCTTAGCCTCTACTCATTCACATGAACAAGTATAGTTGCATATATGTAGAATAATATTGAGAGATTATACACACTAATACCTCATAATTCCTGAAAAACATTAGATTCTGCTTAATATAAGTCACTTCAGAAATATTTTTAGTCCATGTGTGCTAACATGCAGAAAGATTCCTAAGTTTGTGTAATGAACTATAGGTGTGTAAAAAGTAAATATTCCGCCATAAACGGCACATTTCTTCTAATTACTTATTTTCTGACAAAGAGTTTAAAAGAGCTAGTTTGTGTTTTCACTGTTTCAAGAACAGTTGTATTTCTGCTCATAGATTTGCCCATCCCACTGTCTGCTTCCTGGCAACAGGCATTGTGACACTACAACCCAACTTTAATAACTGATAACGAGCAGCTATGTCATTTTCTTATTATCTGTGACTAGTGATGCTGTAAAAAGAAAATTAAGGACAGGATTTTACAATGTATTGCAGTCTTCCATGTATTATATATCTATAATGCATCTGTCGGTGTGTGTGCGATGGAAATCTGGTATATGAACTTGTGAGGTAATGGTTTCTTGTCAAATTTGGTTCTGCTGGTACTTGAAAGTAGCTGATCCAGAAATTCTGAGACATTTTTTTGCACGTGCAAGACATCTGGAGCCAGCAGGGAGACCTGGCAACAAAGGTATCTGACTTAGATGCACCATCGTCAGATCCAGTTTCAGGCTTGCCTCACTGGAGGATTTTGAGCACCTTAAAATAAGACTAAGGGCCTGATTTAGAACTCACCAGGCCCAAAGTCAGAAGGTAAAATCTTTAACCAGGGCATACCTGCTTGGTGTATCCATCCTGTGCTCCATCGCAGTCCGCCTGAAGTCTTACTTAGGTCCCGGTCTACTACTTCTATAGAATATCTTTAATGTTCAGTGCTTTATGATGATATTTTTACTTACATCCTAAAAAATCATATCTCCAGGTACCCTTATTGAATTTCTGTTGTTTTGGTGTAATTTTGTTTATTAAACTGTATTCTATGTTTTTAATTTGGTTTGGGATATTTATTGTTTGGTCTTTGGAATTTATTACTGTTTTGGTATTGTATCCTTTACATGTTTACCTATGTTCAACTATTCTCCTTTGTGCCAGAGCTACAAAGGATTTGAGCTAAGGTTAATTTATTGACTTTGGGGGTTCACTCAGACAAGTGCGTTTTATTATTCTTTGAGGTGGGCAACCGCCCACTTCAAATAATAATCCACTTTCTTTCTTGGTTCAGCTAAAAACATAAATGTGCAGGCCAAACTTTCAGCACACTTGTGCTTCAAAGATCCTGCCAACATCAAATGGTCTATCTGCTGAGTCGAATGAAAATGGAAGTGCGAATCACTTGTATTCACTTTGGACACTAATCTTAACCTCAAGAAACACATCTCCAAGAAAAGTGAGATTGCTTGGTACCAATTCTCTCTAATAAAGTATGTGTAATATGTGTAACCATTCCTCACAGAATGCAATTTAAGAACTGGTGTTAAGTTAAAGCCCTATTACCTTTGCATCTGGATGGGAGCAATGCCCTGCTGTATGGCCTCCCAGATTCCACACTGCCTTCCCCTTTAAGAGCACCCTAAATACAGCAGCATGCCTCAACAAGGTCCTTAAAACATATGACCACATCAACCCCATCCAGATGGATCTCCTGGTTGCCCTTGCAGCTCACACCATCGTCTAAACCAGCTGCATTGTCTACAAAGCCATCATTACAAAGCCTTGCCTTTCTGGTTGACAACATTTCCGGTGGCTCTCGGCCCACTCAGATCCAGAACACCTTCAAAGTGCAAAAAGAAAAACAAGTCAACTAGCCTTCTTCGTCTTTGTATCCATGATCTGGAACAACATCCCTATATCCGTCAGGACTGTTCTAACCTTGCTTCAATTTAGGAAATCTCTGAAGCTAAACATCTTTATGGTTTAACCCTTTTTAAAGTTAATTTCTGAAGTACACATATCATCATCTATAGCTCATTGGAAGGTGAGGAGCAATGTGGAACACCTGTGCAGTACAACATAACTCAGCAGCAATTCCCCCTCCCTAGGTAACTCCCCAGTGATTTCTATACAAACCCAGAGAAAGGGTAGCATGGAAATAGTGATGCTGCAAATCAAAAATCGGTTGAGGCTTACAGGGATTATGGGTCTGGAAGAAGGAGCATCACTGGGAGGAGGCTTAGAACTGTCAGGAATCTGCGGTACGTGAGCTCTCTATATTCTCAAGTGAGATGCTGAAACAAGGGTGCCCAGTTGGTCTGGCATGACTTGAACCTGTGTTCAATGAAAAGCACAACCTTTTTCATAGCAAGGGTTTCCCAGAGTTAAAGCAGCCAATCCCTAGAGGTTAGGAGTTACTGTTTCATAGAATGTGATAACATTACTTGTATTGCTGTGATAGTGGCAGTTGTAACTGGTTTTTCCTTGAGGGACCTGTGGGACATGCCTTCCAGATATTACAAGCCCAGTAGCACTACCCAAGCCGCATGGAACTCCAAAGGCCAAGTTAAATTCTTTTAGAGCTACTTCCCCATATTTATGTAGCTTGGGGCGCAATGAAATTGAATGTGTTCTGGTGCCTGTGGACTCACATCCCCTCCAGCATTTCTCAGATATCGACCTGTCGGAGGTAGCTGTTTTGTATGGGGTGTGGTACCAGTGAGTAAGAATTTTATAATACATACATCTGATTTTAATACTCTGAGCTGAGGTGCATATTTTATCTTATAGCCACTTCCAACTCTTGGGAGAAATGTTCACTTCAAGCTCTTTGTCCCATTGTTTCTGTCCGGGACATTCAATATGTTTTGTCAGTTGTGTGATCCACCCTTTAGCCATGTTTTGAAAGGCATGAGGGTGTAGCCTCTTGTTTAGTTGACGTCTGTAAGACCCAGTGTTGAAACTGAAAATAGGAGAATGTTTCTATCTCGGGAAAATTATATTGTCACTTAATACCTTCAAAGGACTTTATCTGACCACTCTGGAAAATAGAACCCACCATAACAAATCTACTCACCCTCCACTTCTGGAAATCCTGCCTGGCCAGAGCTGGAGAAAAGTCTGAATTGAAGCAAATAGGAATGCACAGTGAGGGTATGAGGTTAATTCTATGCACATGGCCATTCTAGCCAACACTGCCAATGTTGTCCTGAGACGGGACGAATAAAGTCCCAGCTTCTTTGGAGCTGGCTCAACCATGGGGCCTGTCAAAAAGGAGTCTTGGGTAATCTGTAATCTTTGTAACACCAGTTTTTGGTGGTTCTCCACCTACTCCCACTTCACCAGCTAATGTAGGCAGACAGCTCAATAGTAGGTCAACATGTGTGGGAGGCCTATGTCCCCCGATCAGTTGGCTGATAGAGTATTCTATTTTCCAATCTCAGGGCCTTCCCCTGCCAAATGGAGTTATTAATTAGCACCTGCATTTGTTACAACAGCATCCCTGGTACCACCCGGGGTACCACCGGGAACAAATAAAGGATTATAGGTAGGGTATTCATATTTATTATACACACCAAGTCCAACCAGGAGACGTATCTTGACTTCTATACCTGTTAAATCTGTTTATTCTCCCTCAGATGTAGGGTATAGGTAAGAGATACTATTTGCGAAGTGGGGTGACATGTCCCAAGTGAATTCCAAAATAATGTACCACACCAGAATCCCAGTTCAAAGGGATCACTCTGCTCAAGGACGCCGACTGAAGTAAAGTAGGTGAAGAAGTAAGGCCTCCGATTATGCAATGCATATTTTTAAGCCAGTTGTCACTCTGTACTTTTCCAGCTCATCCAGCAGAGGCAGTGTTAGACCTGTCAGCTTTTGGCATGGTTTCCCCTTTCTTTTCGCTTCTGGCCTCCTGTTTTTCATCCTGTGCTAATTTAGTTTTTGCTGGATTTAGGACTCTGCACACTTTACCACTGCTGACCAGTGCTAAAGTGCAAGTGCTCTCTGTCTAAATTGTATTGGTGATTGGTGTATCCATAATTGGCATATTTGTTTTACAGGTAAGTCCCTAATATAGTGCACAATGTCTGCCCAGGGCCTGTAAATTAAATACTACTAGTGAGCATGCAGCACTGATTTTGCCACCCACATGAGTAGCCCTGTAAACATGTCTCAGTCCTTTCACTGCAGTGTTTGTGTGGGCAGTTTTAAACTGCCATTTTGACCTGGCAAGTGCACCCAGTTGCCAGGCCCAAACATTACCTTTACTATATGTATGCCACCCCTAAGATAGGCCCGAGGCAGCCCCAGGGGCAGGGTGCAGTGTATTTAAGATGTAGGAGATGTACTGGTAGTGATTTACATGTCCTGATAGTGAACTACTGCTAAATTGTTTTTTCACTATTACAAGGCCTAACTCTCCCACAGGGTAACATGGGTATTGCCCTGAAGTATCTTCTAAGTGTAATTTCCCATTGATAGCAGATAGAGATATGGAGTTTGGGATCTCTGAACACACAATTTAAAAATACATCTTTTGGTGAAGTTGTTTTTTGAATTGTAAGTTTGAAAATGCCACTTCTAGAAAGTGGACATATTCTTGCTTAACCATTCTGTGCCTCTGCCTGTCTCATGGTCAGGGTGATAGGTGGGACTTCAACTCTACCTGTTGCTTTGCTGTGCTGGCCTGCTGCTTACTGCTTCTGTCGTGTGAGTGAAAGGACTGTGCTTTGCTTTCTACATCCTGCTTTCAAAGTTTCTCCAAGGGCTTGGACTGAGCTTGCCTCCTGCTAAGTCTCAGGGATATCAAAGACTTCACTTACCAGCACCTGGGCTCTCTTTCTGAGAGTCCTGACTTGCCAAGTGGTGCCAAATCCAGTTACTTGGGCCTTAGCAGTGAGTTCTGGTGTACCAAGGAAGAAACAAGCACATTGACTCCAGAGCAACTTTGGAACCGGCGCCACTGTCTGACTTCACGTTGCTGCCTGCACCAGAGCCATGGTCCCTGCAGAGTGCAATGGCTGTGACCGACGCCGCAGGCCTGTTGCCAGAGCGCTGTGCCACCGACGTTTTTGGCACCCAACTCTGCCACAGCACCTGTGGCCCTAAGGTGTGATTGCGACACTGCGAAGTTGACGCCTTGTGTCTTGACCTGCTGGATTAATTGATCTTGCCTTGTCGCAAGAAACCGACGCCTCGCAATTTATGCTGCATCACCTCCCCTGCAACCATAAGGAACCAATGCCTCACCTCCCCTGCCTAGCAGTAAGGAGAACCAATGTCTAGCCTCCCCGGTAGAAGTAAGGAACGGGCGCCGCACCGGCTCCAGCAATGCCTCACCTCCCTGACTCCGTGCAACGTCTTTGTTTCCTCATCGTTTTCCAAGGTACTGTACCAGGGGCCCGTGCGATGCCTTGTCCGGCCTGCACATCCCACGAGTGGCATTGGACTGTTGGAGACAACTCTATCTAGACGTCGTGATAGCCCCGGTTAGAGCTACTGATTTAATCTTTGAGTTTTAGTGTGCATTTGGGTTAAACAATGGTGTTAGATCACTGAGAAAGAAGGTTCATTGACCTTTCCATGTTACAGAACTTTTAATTTGAGGATTTTAGAACATTTGAGGAGAATATTGTGTGAATTAAAGCCTCCTCCAAGACCTGCACAATTTGAAGCTCTAGCTATTTGGGAACTTGTTGCTAGGCAAAAAAAGGGCAACATTTCAGAACAGAATGAGGAGAGCAGAGAAGACACTAGCAGAAGCTAGATGGGATGAGGAACAGAAAATTTGGAGAAGAGAGATGTTAGATGGGATGAGAATATTTCCAGCTGTCACAGAAGAAGGTGATGGAAGTACAAAACACTAAACGAAAAAATAAATCAGACAGAAAATACAGAGCAGACAGCAGATGAGGGTAAAAAGATAGCAACACATGAGAGTGACTCAGAAGACGAGTTGTAAATCCACTTTTACTGAATCATCCCCCGCTATGTCACGCAGTTGAGAGAGAAGTTCAGAATGTAGTCCCAAGTGTGCCGACAACTCCAGTTCACAAAGCCTGATTCAGGTAGCCCCAAGTGCACCTATCAGTTCAGTGATACAGGTCCCCGCAATTTATCCACCAGTTCCTGTTGTTAGTACAGCACAGCACAGCACATTACACGCCCAGTTATAAATCAAATAGTGCCAAGTAAGAAAATTATTCAGATGTTATCTACACCTAATGTGACAGCACCCGTGCAAAATTTTAATCAGATCCAGACTATGCCCATGTATACTCCAGTACAGACAACCCCAAGTATTACCACAAATCAATCAGGACAGACCTTCAAAGTGCTGCGATGACGATTTCTCAAAATCAGACACATTTGACAGGACCAGATGCACTGATAGTCCCTGTAAGCATAGGTCCAGTTGTTCCAATGTATTCTTCAGGTAGTTCTGAAAGTAACCTCCAGACTCCAAATTCCGTACCATGCAATATGCAAACATCAGTATACTCAACTAATTCAGAAATGGAGAGGTTAGCCTAGTTTGTTCCAAATTTATCCCCTACAAGATTTAAAAAGTCTGAACAGATGTTAAATCAAACAGGACCAATAGTTGATGTGAGTTGTCCGCATTGAGATCCAACTCCACACAAGCCTACACCAGACCAGATTGTCAATATCCATTTCAATACCCCACAATACATGATACAGAGGAGTAATATTAGTTTGCAAGGTTTTTCAGCACAACAGTTAAGTGAGTGGTTAGACAATTTGAGTTAGGGAGGAGCAACGGGTACAATAAAGAGCAGTGTCAGAACAGACACAAGAAAGAGACAGGACAGTGAACGTGCTCAGACTAAAATTAAGTTAAATGAATTAATTGAGGGAACACTTGAGCTGGAAAGATTGGATAGGTACAATGACGAAGAATTATGTGCAAAGATGTTACAATTCATCCAGGACTGACTTATGAGAAAATGGTAGAATTGTCTGAAAAATACGATGTGGATTTGGAAAAATCAAAGGCCTTATGAAAGAGTTACAGATTAGAGTTTAGTTTCAAGGACATTGCAAACATGAGATCACCCGGCAATAATTATGAACATTCGAACTTGGCGAGCAACAGACAAATAGGAAGGAAGATGGGCACAGAAAAGAGACAAAAAAACAAAGCAGAATCTGCCTCTGACTGCAGCAAATCAAGCTGATGAGAATGTAAAAATGTTGCAATTGAGGGAGATTCCGGGTGGAGGTTATGTACATATCCCATGGAGCAGAAGTGACATATTGTCATTCACTAATGATTACCCGAGATTGAGGAAGAAACCAGTAGAATGGTATGAGCAAACAGAGGTTTTTAAAACTCTCAAAATGCTTGTGGTAAGATTTGAACACCTTATTTGACATTGTGGTTCCAGTCGATTGATGGGTTGGGTGCAAGCAGAGTATTGATTGGCCAACTCGTGAACCGCCAAGAGAGCCAGTAACAGGTGCGCCGTCTGAAGATGTGATGAGAGGGTATTACAAAGTGATTGAGTTTCTGAAGAACAAAGTTTCCCCAAAAGATGTTGATTGGCAAAAGATTGACTGTACAGCACAGGAAACAAAGGAGTTGATTCATGCCTATTATTAAAGATTGCTGCAAGCTTTCAAACAGCATAGGAAGTTATTGAGCTGAAATACAGGAGTCATTTTGTGTTTAAATTTGTGCAAGGATTGAAACCCAAAATTGGTAACATGATTCAGCAGCATTTGATGTGCTGGCAGAATAAGCTGATTAATGAAGTACTGCAGCACGCTAGGTACTGGAGTGATGAAACTGAATTGAAGCAGAAAAAGTTGAAGGAGAAATTGCTGGTGATGAAAATTAAATCTGCCCAGAGAGGAACATAGGGTCCACAATGATGGTGAACACTAGTGTGGTGCAAGCTGTGCAACAGCAGGTTAACAGTGTATTTCAGTTTAGAGGTAGAAGACTTGGGTGGTCATTCTGACCCCAGCGGTAAAATGCACTTACCGCCGGTCAGAAGACCGCCATAACACCGCCGCGGCCGCGGAAACCCGCCACGGTCATTCTGACCCGCAGAAGGCAAACCTCAGAAAATCCGACAGCCACAACCGACCGCCAGACCAGCGGTCGGCGGAAAGTTGGAGGTGACAAAACCTCCACCGCCACGCCAACAGAAATACGCCCATGCCATTACGACCCACGAATCCACGCGGCGGTCATTCAAACGCGGTATTCCATTGGCGGGACACACCGCCGCGGTCAGAATACACACAAACGAACAAAACTCAGCCACATTGGACGATTTGAATCCCACACACCTGATACACATACACACACCACTCCCACACACACAATACAATATAAAACACACACCCACATCACCCACAAACCCCTACGCCACAAAATTCTGAAAGAAGGCCAGAGCGAGACACCAGCATCCACATACTAGCAGCCACAGCCACTCAACACCATCACCCACACACTATCCACACACAAAACAACACACACCACCACACTCAACACACTTAACTACACATACTCCACCCCACACATCATACACACCACCCCATGGCACCCCAAAGACAACCGCGCTTCACAGACGAAGAACTCAGGGTCATGGTGGAGGAAATCGTTCGGGTAGAGCCCCAGCTGTTCGGCACACAGATACAATACACCAGCCCGGAGGACGGAGCTATGGCAGAGGATTGTCGACAGGGTCAACGCTGTGGGACAGCACCCCAGAAATCGGGAAGACATCAGGAAGCGATGGAACGACCTACGGGGGAAGGTGCGTTCCATGGTATCCAGGCACAACATCGCCGTGCAGAAGACTGGCGGAGGACCCCCACCTCAACCCCCACAATTCACATCATGGGAGGAGGAAGTCTTGAACATCCTGCATCCTGACGGCCTCGCAGGAGTCGGCGGAGGAATGGATACTGGTAAGTTGAAGCTTCACTACTGCTTCCCCCCCACCTTCATGCCAAATCATACCCCAACCCTCACCCCCATCCTCGAAGCCCACCCTCACCCCCACCCCCATCCTCACCCCCACCCTCACCCCCACCACCACCCTCACCCCCACCCCCAGCACACCTATTCCCCGCCAATGTCTCACCATCACAACCCACACATCCCAAAACCTAGGCCTGCATGCGTCCACTAAGCATGGACACCCATCACCAAAGCATGCCCAATGCATATACACATCCCCCCCACAAGCCACCCTCACCAAAGCCCCCACACACGAATGCCAGCACTTGGGGACACGAGAACCCATAGATACACCCATATGCCACACATTGAAACTATAACCATACCCCTATACCCCTGCAGGACCCGACCGTCAACACACCGCGGCGGAGGGGCCAGAATTCTCCACACCCCCCACCCAAGAGGCCGTCAGCGATGACAGCAGCTCTGTCGACCTGGACACCGATGACCAGCCCGGACCATCGGGGACCTCTGGACAGTCGGTTCCCCTCACACAGGCCCAGGCCACTACAGACCCAAACCCCTCTGGGAACACCAGCACAGCTCCCACCCAGCGGGCCCATGCCTCTGTCTCCAGGGCGCGTCAATCTGCGGTGTGTCTACCACTACAGGGCACCCAGGATAACCCACCACCCCAACAACAACAGGGACCTGGGGGCAGTGGTAGTGGGCACACCGGCCAGGGGGCAGAGGCCCAGGGAAACAGGGCAACTCGGAGGGCAGCTGTGCGACAGGGGGGGGACGGGCCCAGGGAACCCACTCTCCACGAGGTCCTCACCACCATCATGGGAGCATACAACCGCTCCCAGGAGACGATGGCGACGGTACTGGCCCGGTTCCAGGAGATCCAGGTACTGCAGGAGGAACACTATCGGGGGTACAGGGAGGACATCAGAGCCATCAACACCACCCTGGTTACCATGGTAGGGCTGCTGCAGGACCTCGTCAACACCAGGGCGGACACTCAACAACACCCAAGGGCCCCTGCCACTAGCCTGGACCAAGAACAGCCAACCACCTCCGCCGGCGCTAGTGGACAGGAGGCCCCCGCACAGCAGCAGCCCACCAGACCCCCACCTCCTGCAGGAGAAGAACCACCCCGCAAGAGGGCCCTGAGATCTCGCAAGAAGACAGAGTAGGATGTCAAGACCCCCGCCAGCAATGGATACCACCTGATGTCATCCCACTGTCCCACATTGTCACCCTGTCCATCCTTGAACTGCCCATGCTCCATCTCTCCACAGGCCTCTGGACAATGCACCTGTGTGACTGTTACTCTGGACTCTGCCATGGACATTCCTTCACCATAGCCCCCACCCACTTGAAACCACCCATCCCATTTTGAGCACTTAAATAAACACCTATTTTGCACAAAACTATCTGGAGTCTGGCTGTGATTTCAATATATTGTAATTGACATGACAGTGCAAATATGTCCTTGTACATGGTGAAGTCAACAAACAGCTGCCACAAAGCTGTAGTCCATGGGGAAACGAAGCACAGGACTCGTAGTGGGGACCCCAGATCTGAAATAGGGAGGGAAAAGCCACAACTCAGTCATCATACACTGGGGCAAATAGACAGGCAGCAGAGATGCAGGAGAGTAGTTCACATTTACTAAATTATCTTTGAAATGTTACCTGTGTCCTATTGGAAGTACTGTTCAATGATTCTGTCCCTGTTGTCTGTTTCAGCCCCGTCGTCTTCCTCCTCGTCACTCTCCTCAGGTTCCACAGCTGCCACAACACCACCGTCTCGACCATCCTCCTGCAGGAAAGGCACCTGGCGGCGCAAAGCCAGGTTGTGAAGCATGCAGCAGGCCACGATGATGTGACACACCTTCTTAGGTGAGTACATTAGGGATCCACCTGTCATATGCAGGCACCGAAACCTGGCCTTTAGGAGGCCAAAGGTGCGTTCGATCACCCTCCTAGTACGCCCATGGGCCTCATTGTACCGTTCCTCTGCCCTGGTCCGGGGATTCCTTACTGGGGTCAGTAGCCACGACAGGTTGGGGTACCCAGAGTCCCCCACTAGCCATACACGGTGTCTCTGTAGCTGGTCCATCACGTAAGGGATTCTGCTATTCCTTAGGATGTAGGCGTCATGCACTGACCCTGGGAATTTGGCATTTACATGCGAGATGTACTGGTCAGCCAAACACACCGCCTGGATGTTCATTGAATGGTAACTTTTTCTGTTCCTGTACACCTGCTCCCTGTCTCTTGGGGGAACCAAAGCCACATGGGTCCCATCAATGGCACCAATGACGTTGGGAATATGTCCAAGGGCGTAGAAATCACCCTTCACTGTAGCCAATTCGCCCACCTCAGGGAAAATGATGTAGCTCCTCACGGATTTCATCAGGGCAGACAACACTCTGGATAACACCTTCGAAAACATGGGCTGAGACATCCCAGAAGCAATTCCCACTGTTGTCTGAAATGACCCACTTGCCAAGAAATGGAGTACTGACATGACCTGCACCAGAGGGGGAATCCCTGTGGGTTGGCGGATGGGGGACATCAGGTCGGGCTCCAGCTGGGCACACAGTTCATGGATAGTGGCACGGTTAAGACGGTAGGTCAGGATAATGTGGCGTTCTTCCATTGTCGACAGGTCCACCAGCGGTCGGTACACGGGAGGATTAATCCGTCTCCTCGCCCAACCCAGCGGACGGTGCCTAGGAAGGACAACATGGAGCACACAGTCAAGCAACCCACAGGTACGTACTCACAGCTAGCACAGTAAACGATTCTCTATGCAGTGAATGGCGTGTCTGAGTGGCTATGCAAGGCCTAGGCCTGTGTGACGCAGTTGAAATTGAGCCATGTGGGCCCTGGAAATGGCGGCTGCCTGACCTGTGAAGTGTGACAATGGGATGTGAGGTCAATGCGCTGGCGTGGCACACCGCGGCGGGCGGCGGGCGAAGACCGCGGCGCGAAGCCGCATTGGTTAACATTGAAGCCTATGGGTTTCAGGAGCCAATGGCGAAGGGCGCCGGCGGTGGTGGGACGCACCGCCGCGGTACGCACCGCCGCGGACGTGACCGCCATTTTCTATCTACTTATCCACTTGCGACTTGAACTTTCACAGGAGAGGACCTATACTGCAAGTGTTGCTGTGACCTCGGTCTGGAAGGGACAATGGCTGCTGCGCCTGGGGAAAGGGCCCCTGCCTTCACTGGAGAGGAGTTGGAGAAACTTGTGGATGGGGTCCTCCCCCAGTATGCGCTACTCTACGGTCCTCCAGACCAACAAGTGAGTTTAATTCAATCTGGATTTGGGGCCACTGGCTGGCTTGGGGGCCTGGCGGGGATGGGGGGCATGTTGGGCCTGGCGGGGGGCATGGCGGGGGGCCTGGCGGGGATGGGGGGCATGTTGGGCCTGGCGGGGGGCATGGCGGGGGGCCTGGCGGGGATGGGGGGCATGTTGGGCCTGGCGGGGGGCATGGCGGGGGGCCTGGCGGGGATGGGGGGCATGTTGGGCCTGGCGGGGGGCATGGCGGGGGGCCTGGCGGGGATGGGGGGCATGTTGGGCCTGGCGGGGGGCATGGCGGGGGGCATGGCGGGGGGCCTGGCGGGGATGGGGGGCATGTTGGGGCTGGCGGGGGGCCTGGCGGGGGGCCTGGCGGGGATGGGGGGCATGTTGGGCCTGGCGGGGGGCATGGCGGGGGGCCTGGCGGGGATGGGGGGCATGTTGGGCCTGGCGGGGGGCATGGCGGGGGGCCTGGCGGGGATGGGGGGCGTTGGGCCACTGGCAAGGAAAATGCTGACAAACTTGAACGTGGTATTTCTCCCTCCCTGTACGTGTCACATAGGTTCGCGCCCATGAGAAGATCGGGATTTGGCGTGCCATCGCCAAGGAAGTCCGGACCCTGGGGGTCCACCATCGACGGGGCACCCACTGCCGCAAGAGGTGGGAGGACATCCGCCGCGGGACCAAGAAGACCGCCGAGTCTCTGCTGGGGATGGCCTCCCAACGTAGGCGGGGTGCCTTCCGTCAACTGAGCCCCCTGATGTTCCGGATCCTGGCGGTGGCCTACCCTGATTTGGATGGGCGCGTGAGGGCAGCACAGCAGACACAAGGGGGTGAGTACAAGCATTATCTACTCTGTTGTCGCGCAGTGGAGGTGTCTGGGTGGGGGAGGAGGGCTGGGGGTCCCCCTAGGCCAGGGCGATATCTGTAGGCTGGGCACCCCCGTAAGCCCCTGTGTCCCCAGCCACCACCCTCAGTAGTTTGTCAGTACAGCCATCCCTGGGCCGTGTCATCCATGGGTGCAGTTGTCAAATCTAGGCGTGTAGGGCATGTTCCACGGAATGCGTAGCGGACCACAAGTGCGCAACTTAGTGCAGGGGGCATCTGTGTCTGTCATGTCCGCTAACTGTACCGGAGATCCATCTACTCAATATCCCTTTATTTCTCTCCCCCCCCCCCTTTTTGTTTGTCTTTCTGTGCTTGTGTGCATCAGCATCATCAGGCGGAGGAGAAGTGGCATCGGGGCAGGAGGGAGCTGCATCTCACATGGCCCAGGAGGGCCATGCCACAGAGTCAGACTGGACCAGTGAGACGGAGGGCGAGGGGAGCTCCACGACGGGGACAACTGGACCCTGCAGCGACACGGACACGTCCTCGGAAGGGGGCTCCCTTGCGGGGGTGGCACCATCCGTGCCCCCCGCCATTACAGGTACAGCCGCCACCCAGCGCACCATCTCCGCCCTCCCAGCAGCTCCTCAGCGTTCGCCCCGTGCCCGCTCTGCCAGGAAGCCGGGCATCTCCTTCGCCCCAGGCACCTCAGGCCCTGCCCCTGTTACCCCCACTGCCCTCAGTGAGGAGGTCATTGACCTCCTCCGAACGCTCATTGTTGGGCAGACTACCCTTTTGAATGCCATCCAGGGGGTGGAGAGGGAGGTTCATCGCAGCAATGTGTACCTGGAGGGCATTCATTCGGGTCAGGCTGCCCATCAGCGATCGTTCCAGGCTCTGGCCTCAGCACTGACGGCAGCCATTGTCCCTGTCTCCTGCCTCCCTCTACTAACTCCCTCCTCCCAGTCTTCTGTTCCTCTGCCTGTCCCACCCACACCATCAGACCAGCCTGCACACACCTCAACACCCAAGAGAAGCTCATCCAAACATAAGCACCACAGATCACGCAGACATTCACACACGCAACATTCCGATGCAGACATGCCAACAGTCACTACCACCTCTGTGACCCCCACCTCCTCGTCTCCCTCCTCCCTCCCTGTGACGTCTACACTCACACCTCCATTCACCTCACCATCAGCCAGTGTTTCCATCACCAGCACACCCTCCACTCCAGTCTGCACACGTGCAGTCACCACCCCCACTGCCATTTACACGTCCCCTGTGTCCTCTCCCACTGTGTCTGTCACCCCCTCTTCCACACCACACAAACGCAGCCACCCACCCACCCAACAGCCATCCACCTCACGACAGCCTATCCCTCCTGCACCTGCACCTGCACCCAAAGACAGCAAACGTGACTCACCTACAACCACATCCTCTCCCTCCACTCCCATTCCCACTGTACCTACCACTCTCCATTGTCCCAAGAAACTCTTCCTCGCCACTACTAACTTCTTTCCTGACCCTGAGCCCCCCCTCCTTCTCGTCGGGGTAAGAAGAGCACCTCAGCCACCACCAGCCCTGCAGCCCCCTTGACAAGGGTGCAGGGGTATTGGAGCCCGCCAGCCCGCATGTCTGGATCTTCGCCCAGCAGCAAGGGGACAGCCAGCCCACCCCCTGGGAAGAGGAGCAGAAGGCGGAAGGGGCGCCGCAGGAGCCCGCCTTCTACATCCCCCCCGGACACCACCCAGAGACAGTCACCAGCCACAGCTCCAAAGGGAGGAAAGGGCCACAGGCCCACGACTAAGGAGGGCAAGGGCAGCAAGTCGGAGAGGTCAGGCAGCAGGCCTGCTGCCCAGGAGGAGCCCACAACCCCCATAGCCGCTGCCCCGGGAGGAACCGGCACAGCTGCCCCGGGAGAGCCCACCACCCCCATAGCCGCTGCCCAGGGAGGACCCAGCCCAGCTGGCCAGGAGGGCCCCACCACCCACAGCCCAGGTGGGCATTGAAGGAGCACCATCCCCGCTGCCCAGGAGGGCACCACCAGGCAATGAGCAGTTGGCCATAGACCGGCCGCCGTCTCAAGCACCGCTGAACTGGGCCCGCCGTCTCAAGAACCGCTGAACTGGGCCCCGCCGTCTCAAGCACCGCTGAACTGGGCCCCGCCGTCTCAAGAACCGCTGAACTGGGCCCCGCCGTCTCAAGCACCGCTGAACTGGGCCCCGCCGTCTCAAGAACCGCTGAACTGGGCCCCGCCGTCTCAAGCACCGCTGAACTGGGCCCCGCCGTCTCAAGCACCGCTGAACTGGGCCCCGCCGTCTCAAGAACCGCTGAACTGGGCCCTTCAAGGCAAGGACCGCTGAACTGGGCCCCGCCGTCTCAAGCACCGCTCCGCTGGGCCCCGCCGTCTCAAGAACCGCTGAACTGGGCCCCGCCGTCTCAAGCACCGCTGAACTGGGCCCCGCCGTCTCAAGAACCGCTGAACTGGGCCCCGCCGTCTCAAGCACCGCTGAACTGGGCCCCGCCGTCTCAAGAACCGCTGAACTGGGCCCCGCCGTCTCAAGAACCGCTGAACTGGGCCCCGCCGTCTCAAGCACCGCTGAACTGGGCCCCGCCGTCTCAAGCACCGCTGAACTGGGCCCCGCCGTCTCAAGAACCGCTGAACTGGGCCCCGCCGTCTCAAGAACCGCTGAACTGGGCCCCGCCGTCTCAAGCACCGCTGAACTGGGCCCCGCCGTCTCAAGAACCGCTGAACTGGGCCCCGCCGTCTCAAGCACCGCTGAACTGGGCCCCGCCGTCTCAAGCACCGCTGAACTGGGCCCCGCCGTCTCAAGAACCGCTGAACTGGGCCCTTCAAGGCAAGGACCGCTGAACTGGGCCCCGCCGTCTCAAGCACCGCTCCGCTGGGCCCCGCCGTCTCAAGAACCGCTGAACTGGGCCCCGCCGTCTCAAGCACCGCTGAACTGGGCCCCGCCGTCTCAAGAACCGCTGAACTGGGCCCGCCGTCTCAAGCACCGCTGAACTGGGCCCCGCCGTCTCAAGAACCGCTGAACTGGGCCCCGCCGTCTCAAGCACCGCTGAACTGGGCCCCGCCGTCTCAAGCACCGCTGAACTGGGCCCCGCCGTCTCAAGAACCGCTGAACTGGGCCCGCCGTCTCAAGAACCGCTGAACTGGGCCCCGCCGTCTCAAGCACCGCTGAACTGGGCCCCGCCGTCTCAAGAACCGCTGAACTGGGCCCCGCCGTCTCAAGCACCTCTGAACTGGGCCCCGCCGTCTCAAGCACCGCTGAACTGGGACCCGCCGTCTCAAGAACCGCTGAACTGGGCCCTTCAAGGCAAGGACCGCTGAACTGGGCCCCGCCGTCTCAAGCACCGCTCCGCTGGGCCCCGCCGTCTCAAGAACCGCTGAACTGGGCCCCGCCGTCTCAAGCACCGCTGAACTGGGCCCCGCCGTCTCAAGAACCGCTGAACTGGGCCCCGCCGTCTCAAGCACCGCTGAACTGGGCCCCGCCGTCTCAAGAACCGCTGAACTGGGCCCCGCCGTCTCAAGCACCGCTGAACTGGGCCCCGCCGTCTCAAGCACCGCTGAACTGGGCCCCGCCGTCTCAAGAACCGCTGAACTGGGCCCCGCCGTCTCAAGCACCTCTGAACTGGGCCCCGCCGTCTCAAGCACCGCTGAACTTGGCCCCGCCGTCTCAAGAACCGCTGAACTGGGCCCCGCCGTCTCAAGAACCGCTGAACTGGGCCCCGCCGTCTCAAGCACCGCTGAACTGGGCCCCGCCGTCTCAAGAACCGCTGAACTGGGCCCCGCCGTCTCAAGCACCGCTGAACTGGGCCCCGCCGTCTCAAGAACCGCTGAACTGGGCCCCGCCGTCTCAAGCACCGCTGAACTGGGCCCCGCCGTCTCAAGCACCGCTGAACTGGGCCCCGCCGTCTCAAGAACCGCTGAACTGGGCCCTTCAAGGCAAGGACCGCTGAACTGGGCCCCGCCGTCTCAAGCACCGCTCCGCTGGGCCCCGCCGTCTCAAGAACCGCTGAACTGGGCCCCGCCGTCTCAAGCACCGCTGAACTGGGCCCCGCCGTCTCAAGAACCGCTGAACTGGGCCCCGCCGTCTCAAGCACCGCTGAACTGGGCCCCGCCGTCTCAAGAACCGCTGAACTGGGCCCCGCCGTCTCAAGCACCGCTGAACTGGGCCCCGCCGTCTCAAGCACCGCTGAACTGGGCCCCGCCGTCTCAAGCACCGCTGAACTGGGCCCCGCCGTCTCAAGAACCGCTGAACTGGGCCCCGCCGTCTCAAGCACCGCTGAACTGGGCCCCGCCGTCTCAAGCACCGCTGAACTGGGCCCCGCCGTCTCAAGAACCGCTGAACTGGGCCCCGCCGTCTCAAGAACCGCTGAACTGGGCCCTTCAAGGCAAGAACCGCTGGCCCTTTGGCAGACGTGGCAGGGCAGGATCTATCTCGGGCAGGGCTGCAGGATGTCCTCTGGCCAACTTGCCTCCTCCAGTGGCAGTGGGGTCTGTTATGGACTGTATGGACCGTGGCTTTGCACTCCCCAGGATGGCCCAGTGGGCAGGCCACCCACTGTATGGACTGTATGGACTGTGGCTTTGCACTCCCCAGGATGGCCCAGTGGGCAGGCCACCCACTGTATGGACTGTATGGACTGTGGCTTTGCACTCCCCAGAATGGCCCAGTGGGCAGGCCACCCACTGTATGGACTGTATGGACTGTGGCTTTGCACTCCCCAGAATGGCCCAGTGGGCAGGCCACCCACTGTATGGACTGTATGGACTGTGGCTTTGCACTCCCCAGGATGGCCCAGTGGGCAGGCCACCCACTGTATGGACTGTTTGGACTGTGGCTTAGCACTCCCCAGGATGGCCCAGTGGTCAGGCCACCCACTGTATGGACTGTATGGACTGTGGCTTTGCACTCCCCAGGATGGCCCAGTGGGCAGGCCACCCACTGTATGGACTGTTTGGACTGTGGCTTAGCACTCCCCAGGATGGCCCAGTGGTCATGGAGTCCCCTCGTGGATCTGGCGTCGTGTACTCAAGTGGCTGAGGTGCCCCCCCTTCCCTTCCCCCTGAGGTGCCTGTCCTATTTTCTTTCTGATGCCCCTGCAGTGTTCTCTCCGTGGAGTTCTTGTCGTGGGACTGGGCCTTGCCCCTTTGCACAGGACCCCTGTGATCCACGGACAGTGGTTGGACTACATTTAGTAGCTGTGTATATTTTGTACATAGTTTATTTATTTATTGGGATTACTGGTGTACATATTTCAATATATCTGCCCGTTTATGATCTCTTCTTTTGGTCTTTGCATTATTTCGGAGGGGGGGGGGTTTGTGGGTTGTGACAGTGATCTGTGGGAATGCATTGATGTGTGTGTTGTAGTGGGTGTGGGTGGGTGGGTGTGTGCCGGTAATCTTTTCCCTCCCCTGTGTCGTAGGTGCAGTACTCACCGATGTCTTCCGCGCCGCCGGGCGTGCTCCTGGTATATGAGCAGGTATAGGAGTGCGGGGATGACCTGCAACTCTGGTTCCATACTGCCGGAATCTCGCGTGGAGTGCGTAGAGGTGAGCGTTTTCCCGTTCGTAGTCTGTTTCCGCCGTGTTCTTATCGGCGGTGCTCCCGCCCCGGAAAAGGTGGCGGATTGGTGGGTCGTGATAGGGTGGGCGGTACATTGTCTGCCGCCTGGCTGTTGGCGGGGACCGCCGCGCTGTTTGTTTGTACCGCCGTGGCGGGCGGAGTGTTAATACGGCGGGCTGTGTTGGCGGTTCCCGCCAGGGTCAGAATTGCATATTTTAGACCGCCGGCCTGTTGGCGGCTTGGCCGCCGCTTTATCACCGACCGCCAGGGTCAGAATGAGGGCCTTGGTGTTTGGATAGATCAGAGTGGTAATGTGGTTGATGTTCAGTCAATGAAGACTAAGTCCATGTCATGCTTGTGGTAGTTTCTAGCACTGGCAGCGGGAGTGTCCGTACAGTAATGTGAAAAATTTGGTGTATAGTGGTGGTGTTGCCCAGACTGTGGGCAATAGCCAGGTACAAATTCAGATAATCCAAAGACCCAAAATTCAAAATATGGCTGTTCCTACAGGATTACAACAGATGGAGGTCCCCCAACAGATTCAAGTCCCTCAGCAAATGTGGGTTCCTCAAGCCCCAATGCAACAGCAGCAAGTGATGGTTGCTCAGCAAAACATGAATCAGAGAGAAAACACAAATGTAAATCAGTTGGTAACACAATACCTATTAATTGATTTTAGTGATAAGGAAGTTTCAGAAACATATGACAGTGACAGTTCAGATGAGAAAGAATGCATGTTAGCAGCATCCTTAGAGGTGGATCAGCATGGTCCTTGTGTAAATGGCAATGTTATGGGACATGATATTTCATTCCTGGTTGACACTGGAGCAACTTGTTCCACTATCAGAACCGGAGAAGTACCAAATGTGCCACTGTTTGAAAGGAGGGATCAGGTGGTTGGAATAGCAAATCAGCAGTTAACTAATCCCAATCCAGAACATATCCCAGTTAAAATGGGGTAATTTGAGGACCAACACCAATTTGTAGTTTGCGATTCAAGTCCTGTCAGCTTGTTAGGACGTGACTTATTGTGTAAGCTAAATTGTTTCATTAACTGCACCCAAAAAGGAAGAACCATTCATACAAATAGTGATGATGAAACGTCTAGCAGAACTGGTGAAATGTATCCTCTCATTTCCTTGTTCCCAATGGTAACAGTAAAGGATTTGCCCAAAGAGTTGCAAGAGACAGTTATGGTAAAAGTTTGGGATTTTTCAGGGAATGATTTAGACTCATAAGAGGAGTTGATCCAGTTAAAATCACGGTGAAGCCAAATGCAGTGTTTCCAAGGATACTGCCCGATAATATGACTGCAGAAGTAATTGCTGGAATCGCCCCCATAATTGAGAATGTTGTTGAGTAAGATGTCCTGAAGAGATCATGGCAAGTCACTGTTATTCCCCTATTTTGGGATTGCGGAAGCCCAGTGGAAAATACTGCATAGTCCAATATTTGAGAAAGGTGAACAAGCTTGTTGTCCCATGTTATCCACTGGTATGGAATCCTGCAGTGATTTTGTTCCAGATTCCTGCTGCAGCCGAGTGGTTCTCTGTCATAGACCTGTGTCGGGCATTCTTTTCTATTCTACTTCATGAGGAAATCCAATTCCTTTTCGCCTTTAAATTCGGAGCCTTCTTTATTCATGGTGTTGTACTCCTCAGGGGTATATGGAGTCACCATCCATTTTCAATTAGATCTTGAAAAATAATTTAGAGTCCCTGCACATGCCATTTCATTCGGTCCTAGTTCAGTACATAAATGATTTGATGGTTGCTTCAAACTCACTTGAAGCCTGTGGAAGAGAGAATATTGCCCTGTTGAACCACCTTGGGCCATAATGTGCACCCCCGCAAAATCACAGTAGTGTCAAAGGAAGGTGAAGTACTTAGGTCACCACATAGAGAAAGGTCCAAGAATCTCAACAGTCATGCAAATGAATCCACCTGTAACATAAAGAGATGTCAGAATGGTCGGCTACTGCTGCCAGTGGATCCTGAATTTTTCACTGTTGTCTAAACCTTTGTTGAAACTGACGCACAATGAGGTGTCTGATCCAGTACCTTTGGATGACAAATGCATGAAAATCTTCTTTATGCTGAGAGAAAGCCTGTGCAGAGCCCCAGCTCCAGGAGTACCTGATTACAAAAATGTTTTTCTTTGTTTTGTTGTGAAAGAGATAGTTGTGCACTTTCTGGTTTGAAACAGTTGCGTGGAGGGATCAACAGATCAGTGACTTATTTTTCTTTCACACTGGACCCTGTAGGTGCTGCTTTGCCCGGCTGTTTAAAGTCAGTTGCTACCGCTAATATCCCCATGGCCTGAGCGAAAGCAGTGTCATGGGCCACCCCTGAACGTTTTTGTACCCCATTCTGTTGAAGTCTTTTTTAAATGAACTTAAGCCCATATTTATACTTTTTGATGCTGAACTGCGCTAACACAGTTCAGCATCAAAAAGTTTACATGGGGCTAGCACCATACCAAGACGCCGGCCGGGCGTCATATTTATGGTATGACGCTAGCCGGTAGTAAGACCCGGCTAGTGTCATAGAAACGGACGCTAGCCGGGTGAGGGAGGTGTAGGGGGAACAGGGAGTTTAGCGTCGGAGGATGATGCTAGTATGGGCAAAGGCAAAAAAATGCCTCTGCACAGACTAGCGTCATTTTCTGAGGTTAGAACCCCATGGACATGACTCCTGTCTCAGTTAAGACAGGAGTCATGCCCCCCAACCCAATGGCCATGCCCAGTGGACTTAGGTCCCGGGGCATGGCCTTTGGGCCCAGTGCCATGTATGGGGGCCCAAATTAGGCCCCCCTATGGCACTTCAGAAAAAAAAATACTTACCCATACCTACCTCTACCTACCTGGGATGGGGTCCCCCATCCTTAGGTGTCTTCCTGGTGTGGATGGGGGTGGGCGAGGGTGTCCCTGGGGCCAGGGAAAGGTACCTGTGGGGTCTTTCCATGGTCTTTGACAATGGAAAAAGGCCCACAGGTCCCCTAACGCCTGCCCTGACCCAAGCGTTAAATAATGGCGATAAGCAAGCTTAGCGCCTTTATTTAAGGCCCCCGTCCCTGTGCTAGATTTTAGCATGGGATAAATATGGCGCTAAGGCCATATCATTGTTTTCTGCACTGGAACGCCTACCTTGCATCTCATTGACGCAAGATAGGTTTCCAAGTCCAGAAAATGACGTAAACTCCAAAACCTTGACACTAGACGTGTCTAGCACCAAAGTATAAATCTGGAGTTAGGTTTGTGCAGAATTAGCGTAAAAAAAAATGACGCTAATTCAGCGCAAACCGAGTATAAATATGGGCCTAAGACTCAAAATTTGGCCAATGCCCGTTTGACCAGTTATGAGCAGTTGATCCTAGGATCATCGAATGTGAATATTAGACTTTGCACTGTGTTAAATCTTGCAACGCTTATGCCCAGTAATGTTGAAAATGTAAATGATCAAGATGAAGTGAAGAATGACTGTCTCGATGTGACTGAACTGTGCACCAAACCAAGACCTGATATTCAAGATACTCCCTTAGGCAATGACTATATCATGTTTGTTGATGGCTCCTGTTTAAGAGACAGTGATGGAACTCTGGGAGCTGGTCATGCAGTCTGCACAGTCTCAGGAGTGATAGAAGTTTCATGGCTTTAAGGAGCCTTTTACGCCCAATTTGCCGAATTGGTGGCTCTTACTAGAGCATGCTGTGTTTCTGAGAAGTCTAAAGTGACCATTTTCACTGATAGTCAATATGGTTTTGGTGTTGTTCATGACTTCAGACAGTTATGGTCCCACAGAGGTTTTATGAGCTTTTCTGGATCACCTGTCCGAAATGGTGACGGAGTATACCAGTTGTTGAAAGCAATACAGTTACCTGTGAAAATTGCAGTTATGAAATGTGCAGCACATCAAACGTCAAGTGATTACATCTTGTTAGGCAATGCCTATGATGATCAAGTCATGTACACAACCATGGGGGAAAGCCCTTGTAACCCCACTATACCTGGGCTGTCAAATAACAATGATTAATTATTATGATGATGAGGTGGCCAGATACTGTGCACTACATAATACATCCTTTAATGAGGAATGGAGCGATGTAGACACACCAACGTTTCTTGATGACAGCAATTGATACCTGGGAAGAGGTTAAGAGATTGCAGGAAGAAGTGACTGAAGCAGAATGTAGAAGTTGGAATAGAGCAGGTTGTGTTCAAAGAGATGAAGATGATGTTTGAGTTTCCAGTGAAGGAAAAGCAGTGCTACCAAGTAGTTTGTTGCCTTCAAAGGCAAGGTATTACTATGGTCAGGCACACACTTGTAGAGATGCCATAATCTGCGCTTTCAGGCAGACATGGTACAACCCCATATTCAGAGCGGTTGCAGAAGCTGTGTGTCACTGATGTGTAACATGTCAACAGATGAACTTAAGGAAGCACACTGTGGTTAATCTGAACCACATAGGCAGATCAGGAGGTCCTTTCCACCAAATGCAACTTGATTTCATTGACCTGTTGGCAATGTATTGAGGTATGTGTTGATGGTGGTGTGTGTTTTTTCACATTGGGTAGAAGCTTACCCAGCCCACAGGAATGATAGCTCCACCGTTGCAAAGCTTCTTTTAGGGGAATTGATACCTCAATTTGGATTTCCGGCTTCATTAGAATCAGACCTAGAATCGCACTTTAATAATGAGATCATAAAATTGTTGTGTGCTGCATTACAAATTGAGCAAATATTGTACTGCAGTTACAGACTGAAGCCTCTGGATTGTTCGAGCAGGTGACTGGAACTTTAAAGTTTCGACTTGCTAAAATGTGTGCAGCTACAACGTTGACATGGCTGGATGCATTGCCACTTGTTCTGATGAGCATGCTCAGCACACCCGACAGAAAGACAGGAATATCCCTTCAAAAAAATACTTATGGGTCGTGCTATGAGGTTACCAGCTGTGCCTGCAAATGCGCTTGTGAACATTTCAGGTGACTTAGTGCTAGATTATTGCACAGGGCTTGCTGATGTGGTTTGTTCTTTGTCTCGCCAGGTTGAAGAACCATCTGTTCAGCCAGCACAAGAAGAGCGTCACAACTTGAGTCCAG
Organism: Pleurodeles waltl; assembly: GCF_031143425.1. Classification (NCBI taxonomy): domain Eukaryota; kingdom Metazoa; phylum Chordata; class Amphibia; order Caudata; family Salamandridae; genus Pleurodeles; species Pleurodeles waltl. Next base: position 702,597,189 of record NC_090437.1, read on the forward strand.
GAAATTGGTTTCTGGTGAAGAAACATGTAAGAAAGCCAAACTAAGAGCCGTGCTGGAAAGGACCATTCCAAGTTATCTTGGTGACTACAACTGCTGTGAAGTGTGCTGGTCTTCCGAATTGGGTTCATGCGAGCCATACACGCAAAGTTCCATGACCTCTTGAAGATACAGTGCCTGTTCCTCTAGGGTCGGTGAGTGAAGGGGTCCAGTTTAGCCAAACTATGAAGACTGGACAAGTGACTGTTGCAGAACCTGCACAGACTGGTGCAGGAGTGTCAAACCAGAATCAGTTGACTCCTGCTAGCTCATTAAACATTGAAAATCCAGTTGTTTTTTAAACAAGAGCTGTGAGAGGAGACCAGTGGTCCGCAAGAAGTCCAGACCCAATTGCAGATGTGCTTCCAACTATGGCTGAAGTAACTAAAGAATCCGATCAAAGTGACAGTGAAAATTGTGCAGCAAGGGGATCAAAAAGAAAAAGAGTGCCAAGTTGCAGGTACTGAGCACCTGAATGGACTGACTTCGCTGCTAATTAATGGGAGATGGAATGCATTGCCTTTTGTGTTGAAAATGCAGATTCAACTGAATGTTTTGTAACTTGAAATTGCCCTAGAGCTGAATTTTTAAATGTCAATGCTGCTTGATGAGCAGAGACATTACCTGCTGGAAGTGCTAATAAATGACTACCGGATGGTTTATTACTAGAGACATTTGAACTTTTAGTAGTGATTTCGAACATTTGCAAGTAGAGAAAATCTTGATGAACTTTCTAGAAGTTCAAGAACTGTTGTAAATAAGTGCAAAAAGACTTTGAGAAGATTTTTTTAATGTTGTTTTTGCTTTGCTCACTTAAAGAAAAGAAAAAAAGAACATTTTTAAGCTGCTTTGCATTTTGATTTTTGATTTTTGAATTTGATATCTTGGTCTGACTCCAGAGAAGCTTTGAGTTTGGATCAAGGTAAACTGAATGAATGTTAGATTGCGTGTGTAGGATTAGCAATAGTGTGTTTGATTGTGAGCATCTTATTGATTACTGGTTTGAGTGTGTCTGTGAAGGACAAATTTGAGAGCACAATTACACCAGTGTTGGACAAGTCATATGCAAAACGAGATCCCCTGAATGAAGATGAGAGATTGCTTCATCTTGACAACTCAAACGATTTATCTTCAAATGTATACCACAGGTTACTGTATTTTCTGAAAATCTACCATGTGGACAATTTTGACAATCCAGTCTGGAAGGAAAAAACAAATTCTAGAACAAAGAGAGGAACTAGATTAGCAGAGATTACAGATGATATATATTTGGTGTCATTATTCCATCAGTTGGTGTGAGCTTGAATGATATCAAGATTGGAAAGTTGTCAACAGTTGTGGACAAGATGTCTACTGATTATGCTGGAGCAATCAGCCAAGTCCTCTTTGGGTGCATTCAATATCGAAAACCATGAAACACTTATGTAGTCTATCCACCTTCTCATATTGTTACATCAGGGAACTCCATGCAGTGTATGTGCACCCCCAAACAAGCTTCCTGTTAGTGATCAGAATCTTAAAACACCAACCTGCCCATGTCCCTACATTATAGTGCACCTATTATCCATGCATGGTTTAAAAAAACTGGAGGCAAAAACATTCACCCCAATCCGTGTAAATTAATATTCCTTTGTGAGAACCCTCTAAATGAAAAAGGAAAAACCACAATTGTGCCACTCAACACCAAAGTATATGTGACTCATGCAACAGGTAAGGGAAATGCTTACTGTGGGCCTCCCTATCATAGGGAATTCTCTATTCAACAATTCATCCAGTTCTGCATGAATAAACAAACCAAGAGATTTTATTTTCGATATTGCATGCACCCAATGAGGACTTGGCTGATTACGCCCCAGGATTCATATACATGTATATACATGTATGGTCACAGCATGACTTTATGGATTCATACAGAGATGGGCTCACTGATAGCATGTGGAGATTATTACTTTCGTTTGTACATACTTAGCCTAGGAGTTTTCATGTTGTGCAATTGTGGTATATTTGTATAGGTCTTGAAGAGTTTTTCCTTGTCTTCCAGTGTCCTGATGAGGCAGAAGTGCTAAAGGCTGAAGCGCGCTGACAATTGTTTGAAAGGAGTCCAAAAAAAACATAAAGCTTTAGTTAGCATAGAATTAGCCAGGCAATAGGAAAGCCATTTGGCCCATAAAAACTGTGGCAGATGGTGGACTACCTGAGGTGGATTTCATGTGCTGAAGGATTGGTCACAACCACCTGGAATTGAATTGTTGGGAAGACACAAGGAATCCCAGAAAGAAACATGATGTATATTGAACATTTTAATTGTGTCTTTGTGTAAAATATCATTGGTTTCTGGTGGTGGTGAAGCAGTGAAAATTGTTCCTTTCATTGCTCTTCAAAAGTAATTAATTGAAGTAATACATTTAATTCCAGTGAAAATTAAGCGTGCCATTAGACATTGAAAATAAGTTAATTCATCCCCTTGATTCATTTTGTTGCAGTATTTGTGAAGTATATTTTTAATCATTAGAGTAACTATTACTATTAGAAATGAATTTGATTTATAATGTTTAATGTGATTTATTAGTATAAAGTTATGTGTGTAGGAAAATAAACACACATCTCTCACATATCTAATGTGATGCCTTAAGAAAGATTGCATTTATTAATGAAATGTTTTTACATATTCTGATGTTAAATGATTAATGTTGAATTTATAAGTTTGCATTTTATGTGTGTGTTATTAATGACAATATTAATGCATTATATTTCTTGTGTTAGCGTAGCTAGGCCTGAAGTCTTCATATTTGCAGCCATGTAAAAGTGATGAACCATTTCTTTTTCCTAAGATGAATTTTTTCCATTAGGTTGTTTCTTATGAATATGAAAGAGCCCTATTGTTCAATGTGTAAAACTTGTTTCCCAATGACCTTCATTTTGGTACACTGAGACCTGGAGACTGTAAGCTAAAGCAGTTCCCATTGTTCAATGGAACTTTCTCATGTGAACTGTGGAAATCATCTTGTACCATGAGAAGGAATGTGGATTGCAATAAGTGATGTACAAAATTGTTAAACTATTGGATTCACACGGAAAGGAGAGGCAACTTCTCACCAAGCCTGAGAGTTTTCTAGGATGGTGCAAATTCAATTTGTGCCACAATTTGAATTGGATATTGCCCCTTTTGCGTAATATGGACCCATCAAACTGACAAATCAAACTGTTTTGAGTATTCCCAAGTAGGGATGGACTTACTTAGTTTCAGTCCCCTTTAGAATTTTGTTCTGTTAACTTGCCCCTCGGATGTTTCCTGATTTCCCCATGCAGCCCATTTTCTGCACTTTCCCCTGATGGTGCCTCTAATCGACTTTGCTGATGATCTACATGCTTTGCTGATGAAACTGAATTGAATGCTGAATGCCTAGGAAAGGTATATTCTAATGCAATGCTATTTCCCCCTGACCTGCTTTTCTTTAGTAGAAGTTAGCATGCTGACACCTGTCTATTTTATCTTTCTAGTTAGTTAAATTTAGCCCGAGATAAATGATTTTCCAAATTATTTTTGTCTTTCTTTTTTACTTTTTGCCCGCATTTGTTAGCTCGTTCCCATGCAAGCTTGTCCTAATTTGACTAGCAGTAGGGAGAACCTATGTCCAAATCCTGATTTCTCAATCCTTGTAATCTGATTTGACTAATGTATTCACTGTCTGATTTGAAGTGTGTTTCTGTCTCACAAGTGATTGCTTTATTAATATGCATTATTCTTCTGGGATGTTTAATGGTGTTAATGTTGAGTAGATTAAACTTGTTTCGTAGATTTGGTCAACCTGTGGTGTTTATTTACCTTTACAATTTGATTTTGCGCACAATTTACATGACTTTGGCTTTGTGGTTATAAAATAAACCTTTGAAACTTTTTATTGATTGGAGTGTTCTTCCGTGGCCACATGGGTCATAGTGTTTAAATTTGTTCTTTGGGTTTGAATCGGTTGTGAATGGTTACCACACTCTTCACTGGGTCAAAAGATCCTATCAACCTTGGGAAAGCTTTATCAAATCTTGCGAAGGATGAGAAAAAAATGTTAAAGCAATATCACGTTTGGTGATGAATTAATTCCTTTAACCCTGATAGGGGCTTGTGGAGAGCCATAGCTCACCAGTGCAGATGTGTGGAATCACTGGGCGAACCCTGCCCTGCTCAAAACCCATGCCATAAAGGCCCAGTCTACCCAGTCAAACGCCTTCTCTGTGTTGAGTGAGAGCAGGAGGATGTTACTGAGGTCTTTGTGCCTGTTCCAAAATGAGTTTTTTAATATTAGGTCTTCATTAGTGGCTAAGTATGAAGCCTGATTGATCTGGTGCCATTATCTCAGACAGCATTGGTCCCAGGCAGGTTGCTAATATGCTTATGAAGAACTGGGTACACATACATGGCTGGTGCTTTGCCCATCTGAAGTCTGTTGATCGCTGTGATGACTTCCTCTGTTTATATAAGAGGCTGCTTATTCATTGTTAAGGCCTGACTGAAATGAGATTGCAGATAAGAATCTGTCTGAGGTGGTAGCACCTTTCCCCAGTGAATAAAGTCTGGTAAAACTGACAAAATGAGTCTGCTATAGTTCCGTCCTCAGTGACAATCCTCCCTAATGGAGTGGTTATTGATTTCTCTCTCCCCGAGTTAATTTTGACTCTTAGTTGGCACAGTAGGAGTTTCCCAGCCTTGTTACTCACTCCTTAGTATTTCTGATTTTGTATGCACGATGGAGTATTCCACTTTACCTAAATCGGAGGCTTCAATTGGGAAGATAAGAGATAAAATCTTTCCCAAGAAATTGTTTGAGGTTGTGCATTTTGTTCCAGTTCCAAGATGCTGAGCTGGGATTCTAAAGCAGTTATTGTGTCCATTTTCAGCTTTTTTTCAGGTATGATGCCCCAGACATAAAAGTGCCTCTGAGAACCGCTGAAAGCACATCCCTGGTGAGGCCACGGATATCTCTAGGCTATCTCAGTCATGTAACCTGTAAGTGCCTTCCCAACCTCTTCTTTTATTGAGGCATCATAGGGAAGAAAATAATTCAACCTCCAGGTGCTATCCCTGTTAGGGTCATATGTTTTCTTGGTGTGTAGTAATCAGTGTAATCCTGCTCATCCCTGCCATCCCCGTGCTATGCAACAGTACCACCCACCCCCAACATTGTACCCCTAGTGCAATAGGTTCATGTGGCTGTCCATGATCAAGTTAAAATTGCCCCCAATTATTCACCTCACATTCAGAGAGCTCAAATATATATCAAATATAAGGTAGTGGATTTGCGGACTCTTTCTTGCCGTGAGCTAGGGCGTACAGAGTGGCATTGAGTGCATTTTATTGATAGTTTGTATCAATAAACCCATCATTCTCCCTTCTTTGTCAACTCACCTACGCAAAATAGCCACTCCTGTTTACATGCAGGTCGTGTGAGGAAAAAACCTGGATTTCACTCTGTGCTAATCCTTCTTCAAAAGATTTGTCTCCTGTAGCAGAGGAATCTCTCCCTGGCTTTCCTTCAGATGGTTCATAATACTACATCTCTTTCTAGGCATGTTTAGGCTTTTGACATTAAGACTAACTGTTTTTACCACAACTTTGAAAGATCTGCTGTAAGCGTGAGGGGCTCTCTGAACTGGGCCAGCTTATATCTCTCCACTCACCCTCTGATTGGGAAGTGCAGGACCATCTGTGGTTCATTAAACTTCAAAGACCACAATCGTCTGTCCTGTTCGAGGGCAGGGGTCACCATGAGTGTGCCAAGACCGGACCAAAAGTGGGCCAATGTGCACCTGTCTGTACTATTCGGAGCCCATAGGTGGCACGGCTGGGCACGGTCCCCTGACTCGGTACTCGGAAAAACTGTGGAAACATGGGCAAGTGGAAATTGACAATCATCATTGTGGGAAACACCAGTTCCCAGACCAGTAGTCTGGCAAAGTTCCTTTCTGGAGCAATGGGGAACTGGACAAGGAGCTCAGCAATGATGAGGCACAAATTGAAGCCAAGTTCCAATTTGCTTACTGTCCTATCATTACAGAGGCTGATTCGTTAGAAGTGGAAGCTCTCTCTGTAAAAAATCTGTAAGTAATTGATTGGCAGTGCTGGATTATCAAATAGGCAAAGTAGGCACCTGCCTGTGGGCCCCACTCCTTTTAGGGGCCCCGCGACAACAGGTCAAAATAATATTTATTTGATCTTGAAAGAAAATGACATTCAAGCTTTCTTAAATTATTTGCAAAAGATAGAAAAAATGAATCAACTCAAAGAAATGAAAACTTTACATTTAAGGCTCTGTAGAGAACATACTGTTTACTTAATAGTAATTATTAACAACTTAAAGTACCTAAACCATAGACATCAGATTCACATAAGTTTTTCTCTTAAAAGCTCATCTTCTGTCATCTGTCAGTTTGTAAAAAGATTTGGTGCAAACTAGGTACGTGTAATGTTTAGTTTTGTGTAATAAAATTGGTTTATTAACATTGTTGGTTGATAAAATTAAAAAGGTATTAGGAGATAATTTGTGAGGGTGGGTGAAATTTCAACTGCTTAGGGGCCTCCACAGGGTTAATCCGGCACTGTTGATTGGCGATGGAAGAAAGGCATAGTTGCTACTTGTTTAGACACAATTAGAAACTTGCAACACTCTGAACACTATCAAGTGATTACCCACTCAGAATCACCCCACAATGATCCTGGGAGGATTGCAACCAGGGTTGGTGTTATATGCTTACCAGCTATGCGAACTATTTCACCTGATACCACCATGTGTTTCATGTTCCTGACAACTGTACCTACCCTCACCCAACAGCAGAGAGAAAGGTGGATTGAGTTGAAGAAAATAAAGTTGTGTATTGGTTTGGGCAAAAAATAAGACATACCCTAGAAATCTATAATGATACAATGATTGTGCGGATAGTGAAATGGGTAGAGAGAAGGGATAAGTCTTGTTCAGGAGATTTTGTAGTTGTGAACTTTAGATCTCAAAACCGGCCAGCAATGGTTTTTATTGAGGATAGGTTCATGAGTGTCTCGAACATCTACTCAGATCTCAATGCTCCCACTGGGCTTCTTCTATAAACCCCAAGGAAATGTGTGAAATGCTGGGATCCTTAAATCAACAACTCCTTATAATTGCCAACGGGTCAAGTTAAATTGCCCCATAACTAATTGATTTTCTTGTGTGGGTGCATCAAATTGCCTGGATTGGCTTACTGTCCATGACAGTCTATCTAATGTTGAGATGCATGCAGATCAGAGTCTGGAGCATCTTGTGAGGAAGGGACAGGGTATACTGATACCGCCTGTTATAGTGCGTAAAAGCATGTTACCAGTTAGACATAGTCCCTCAGCACCCACTCACATGTATGCCCCAAATGAAGTTAAATATGTGGAAGGGGCACTCTCAATCGGCAGGCTGGAAGCTGAGTTCCCACTTGATAACCCCTTAACACAGCCACATTTAGTTTTTTGGAATGCTGTGGGTTTGAATAGCAAATTGAATAATGAAGAATAGGAGAATGTCTTTGAAGGTTACTCTACTCTCTGCTCTCAGGAAACATGAGCTGTAGAACCTGCCCACATAAATGGCTACATGACTTATCATTTATCTACTGCAAGGTCTAACTCAGGTAGAGCACAAGGAGGCATATCGATTCACATTTCAACCACAAATCATGGGATGGCATATAAATATCTGACCAGAAACACCTTTTACCAAATTCTCAGATTAGGGAACCAGGGGGGCACCTGCTTGAGAAATTAGATGTCCTAGATAAGTTAGAAATCCTATATAAACAGGACATGAATTTATACTCAATGGAATATAAGAAAGGTCTCTAATGATATTTACTATGGGTGAGGGGGATTTTAATGCACACTTATGCAAACTCCCTAATGGGGAAATCTGTGGGTTTTCTGACAGGAAATATAATAGTGGCGGCTCCTCCGCAATGGCGGAGGAGCGAACCAGCAGCAACTGCTGCAAATCCTTTAACAAGGAAAGGTTAATAAACTAAGTTTCCTTGTTAAAGGGGCGGGGCATGTGGGATGGTGAGCACTGAGGGGAGTGCACTGTGCACTACCCTGAGTGCGCAAGTATGTTTGGCCGACTGTCTCGGATCGGACAAACACACATGCGCAGTGTGCTCTCTCCATCAGAGCACTGTGTTGCCGGGCAGAGAGAGTGGGCACAGGCTCCCAGTCTGCCTGCGAGCACACTGGCTGGGTGCTCCTGGCCAATCCTAACACTGCTTTGAGCAGCGTCAGGGTTGGCTGCAGGGCAGGCTTGGGAGCCTGTGCCTCCCTGGCCTGGTGCAGAGATGACAGAGGATAGGCGGCGCAGAGGTAAGTTTTTTAAAAATTAAAACAAAAATGTTATTAATGTCTTCCCCATATTCCCCCCGCGCGCGCTTCCCCGCCCCCTGTAACGCCCGCAAGCTGCGACTGAAATGTAATGGACAAACTCACTTCAATCATGAGAGATATAGAAATAAGATTAATCGTTTACTTGCAAAGTACAATTTTGTGAGTAAACCAACCGGCCGTTTTGGTAAGATGTATATTGTTGGGGAGGAGGCAGTATTACAGATTATTACATATATGTGTCAGATAACCTAAGCCTATATGTATTGAGCTTTAACCTCCATAATTTTTGTTTTATTGACCATCTTTCACAGAGTATTGACCTTGCTACTGGCCTTTGGAGACTACAGCCCAAGCAGCATCAAATAGTAGTGACAGATTATCAAGACAGCTAGTCATAATGGAAAGCGAATAAAATAGTAAAGGGACAATCCGGAGGCGTTTCTTTCGTCTAATTGTGACTAAAATGGAGATTACCAAGGCATTCAGTGAAATAACTAGACATGTAAAGGAACAAGTCACCATGCCTGTAATTAGAAACCAAATGTCTGGTTTGAGCATAACTTTTTAAAGGCTAATGCAGCTCTATAGTGTTTCTGGTTAAACAGAATAAATCAAGGATATGGATGGCTGCATGTAGGAAGAAATATGAGCATGCCCCCAATCATAGGAAGAAGTCTTATAAAGAAGAGGTGTGGGCTGCTCTAGTAACATCAGGTAATGATAAGGATAATCTTGCTTTTTGCAAAGTGACAAATCATCCTTTTTTAGAGCAAGGAGGTACCTACCATGGAAGTGGCAATCGATTCGCATAAATGGGTTACGCATTTTAGTAGTATTTATACAGCACGAGTAGGGACTTAAGGGGTAGAGAGAGGAAATGAGACCAAATTAACCCGCCATGTAGTAAGACCGACTTGACCTTTGAACCTACATTGCAAGAGGTGGTTAGTGCAATACCTAGATGCCCAGTGTCCAGATGGAGTGCGGTCAGTCCGTTTTAAGGCTAACATCGAGTTCTCAATCCCCTCTTGACAAATGTCCTTAAGTCTGTATGTAATTCAGATAAATCAGGTACCTTGTCAGTTTTTGCTAATTACTCCCATCTTAAAGAAAGGCAACTGTGGTGATTCCAGTCGCTACCCCACGATCTCCATATTGGATGATCTTGTTTAAGTTTTTGGGAGAAATGTTCTAGGTAGGCTAGAAGATTGAGCAGAGAAGCCCTGGGTTTTAGCTGACATCCAATATGGGTTCTGCAGGGGCATTGGCACCAGACACCAATGCCTCACTTTATCATTACAGATTAACAGATTTACAGGTGTGGTGAAAGGTTCGATTTAGGTTAGCATTTATGGTCCTGTCAAGTGTATTTGATTGCGTGTCACACAGCAAGTTATGGCACTTGATGGAAAGATTGGGTAGCATGCGTCCATATCAAATGGAATCATAGACATTTACTGTGGAATTCTGCCATGGTGAGATGTGGCATTGATGGTGAATGCACTGACGAGTTCCACACGACAGAGGCTATGGGAGGCCTGTGTCCTTGCACCCTACCTCTTCACCCTCTATATTAACAGCTTACAGGCGTTGGTGATGTATGGGTTCAAGGACATGCCCCAGTTTGGTCATCACCCTATCCCCACACTCCTCTACATGGATGCACTCTGACAGCTAGCTAAATAGTATTGGACACATTTGTAAACTATATGGGTGTCTTGGATCTAAAAATAAATTTCAAGCAATCTTATGCTATGACTAGTGGGCCCAGTAGGCTTACATCTCGCGTTTCAGTGTTAATGATCTATAGTTAGATCATACCAGTACTTTTTCATATTTGGGGTTAACTTTCAACTTTGAGTTTGTTGTCAGTTCCTGCAAGCTGTATATCCACGCTGGGGGTGGCCTATACTGAAGAGCTCACAAGGCTGCAACTGCCTCTTATGTGGCACAGTGTTTGGGCAAAACAAGAAGCAGTACTGAATAAAGTGATATTACAGGATTGTCTTTCCCTTGGCCGAGCCGGTCATAAGGTATATCAAAATGTGTGTGATAAAATGGAGGGGGAGGGGCGCAGGGTTTGATTCCCCAGAGACTATAGTACAAGTTAGCAAGGCAGGATTGTGGCACCCCTGTCACCAGCATTTTTACGAAGAGAGACTCTCTTCTGCTAGACACTTTTATGCAGTATTGTGCTCTGTCATCATGAGAAGGCTTGCAGCCATATTTGTCTCACATTTTTAATAGTTACCATAGGTATTTATTAACTCGTTTTAGTAAACCTTGTATTTAACGAATTGTTCCTTTCCCACGTCGTAATGACTGGCTGAGAGCCTTGGGAAATTGCAATTGCGATAAAAACTCTAAGCAGGTCATATTGCACTTTTCTGTAGCTTTTATAAACCTCCAAAACACTCTTTATTAACCCCTTAGCTGCCAGGCCTTCCCCCCTCAGGTGCCAGGTCTTTTTTGGCTATTTGGGGCAGTTCGCGGTTAGGCCCTCATAACTGTTTGTCCACAAAAGCTACCCATGCCAAATTTGCGTCCTTTTTTCCAACATCCTAGGGATTCTAGAGGTACCCAAGGTTTGTGGGTTCCCCTGCAGGAGACCAAGAAATGAGCCAAAATACAGCGAACATTTTGTTTTTTTAAAAAGAAATGGGAAAAAAGGGCTGCAGAAGGAGGCTTGTGTTTTTTCCCCTGAAAATGGCATCAACAAAGGGTTTGTGGTTCTAAAATCACCAGCTTCCCAGCTTTCAAGAACAGACAGACTTGAATCAGAAAACCACATTTTTCAACACAATTTAGATTTTTTTTTGTGTGCTTTTAGCTTCCTTCCAGTTAGTGACAGAATTGGGTGTGAAACCAATGCTGGATCCTGGAAAGCTAAACATTTCTGAAACCTAGACAAAATTCTGAATTCACCAAGGGGTCATTTGTGTAGATCCTACAAGGTTTTCCTACAGAAAATAACAGCTGAAATGAAAAACAATTGAAATTGATGTGAAAAAAACAGCAATTTTTCTCTACGTTTTACTCTGTAACTTTTTCCTGCGATGTCAGATTTTTTAAAGCAATATACCGTTACGTCTGCTGGACTCTTCTGGTTGTGGGGATATATAGGCCTTTTAGATTCATCAAGAACCCTAGGTACCCAGAGCCAATAAATGAGCTGCACCCTGCAAAGGGTTTTCATCCTATACCGAGTATACAGCAAATGATTTGATTAAATATAAAGAGTGAAAAATAGGTATCAAGAAAACCTTTGTATTTCCAAAATGGGCACAAGATAAGGTGTTGTGAAGTAGTGGTTATTTGCACATCTCTGAATTCCGGGGTGCCCATACTAGCATGTGAATTACAGGGCATTTCTCAAATAGACGTCTTTTTTACACACTGTCTTACATTTGGAAGGTAAAAATGTAGCAAAAGACAAGGGGCAATAACACTTGTTCTGCTATTCTGTGTTCCCTCAAGTCTCCCGATAAAAATGGTACCTCACTTGTGTGGGTAGGCCTAATGCAACATAGACACATCACATTTGCACATTGAAAACTGATGTGTTTTTTGGAAAGTGCCTAACTGTGGATTTTGATCTCTAAATCCACCGGCCGGCACCTAGGGAAACCTACCAAACCTGCACATTTTTTAAAACTAGACACTTAGGGGAATCCAAGATGGGGTGACTTGTGGGTCTCTCACCAGGTTCTTGTTCCCCAGAATCCTTTGCAAACCTCAAAATTTGGACCAAAAGAACACTTTTTCCTCACATTTCGGTGACAGAAAGTTCTCGAATCTGAGAGGAACCACAAATTTCCTTCCACCCAGCATTCCTCCAAGTATCCCGATAAAAATGGTACTTCACTTGTGTTTGTAGGCCTAGCGCCCGTGACAGAAAATGCCCCAAAACACTGTGTGGACACATCAAAATTATCAAATACTGAACTACCTGTTTTTGCGGGTACGGACCTGCGTTTTTGGTCCTGGGCTCAGCAGCGATATAGGGAAACCTACCAAACCCAAACACTTCTGAAAACTAGACACCCGAGGGAATCCAGGGAGGTGTGACTTGTGTGGATCCCCCAATGTTTTCTTACCCAGAATCCTCAGCAAACCTCAATTTAACTAAAAAAAAAAACATTTTTCCCACATTTCTGTGTGGCATCACCGCACCAGGGCACATTTCCTACCACCCAACGTTCCCCTCAGTCTCCTGGTAAAAATGATACCTCACATGTGTAGGTGGGCCAAGTGCCTGTGACAGGGAAGAGTCAAAAACATGTTGAAAATTTGGGGTAACCAAAGCGGGTCCAAAAGGGCAGTTTGAAAAAAAAACATTTTTAGGCTGACAAGTGGGGCAGCATTTTTATTGGTAGAGATGAGACAATGCTGGGTGGTAGGAATTTTGTGGATTCCTGCAGATTCCGGAAGGTTCCATCACAAAAATGTGGAAAAAATGTGTGATTTCCAGCAAAGTTGGAGGTTTGCAGGGCATTGTGGATAAGAAAATGGTGTGAGGTGCATGTGAAGTACACCACCCTGGAATCACCCAGATGTTTAGTTTTCAGATGTGTCTAGGTCTTGTGGATTTGTCTACATGGCAGCGTCCCAAAGTCCAAAAAGTGCAGCCCTCACCATTCCAGGTGGGATGATTTTGAGAGTTAGCCAAGCTCTCATGGCCCAAATATAAAACCAAAACCCAAAATAATCAAATGTCCTCTTGCTTGCCGTGGGATAAGATGTTTTAGTGTGCGGGGGGAGAGCTGAAAGAATGTTACTCCCTTCAGTTGGTGTGGGGGCATAACCAGCCCCATACATGTTGGTAGCCATCTTCCCACTATTTATTTTTAATTCCCTGGCATCTAGTAGACTTTCAGCCCACCCAAGGTGTGGATTGGGGGTAATTGCCCCATCTGCCCACTGGTGGGCAGAACAACTTTGGCCCCATTTATTTGGGGTGGGGGTCTTCCCTGGTCTCTGGTGGGCTTTCTGCCCCCGTTGGGGGCAGATGAGCCTTCCAAAAATAGGAAGATCTGCCCCCAAGGGGGCAGATATGGCCAAAAGTAATGTGCCCCCATGGGGAGCGACCCTTGCCCAAGGGGCTGCCCCCTCAAACAAAACACACACATACTCACACACCACTCCCTGGGGTCCAAATTGTTTCTTCCCCCTAGGGAGCGGATTGGCCTAATAGTAATAGGCCACCAAGGGGAGCAGAAATGGCCTAAAATAAATCCCCCCCCCCCATGGGAGCAGCCCTTGCCTAAGGGGCCACTCCCCTTGCGTGAAATTGGCACAAAAAAAAATTCCCCGGGCCTAGTTGTTTCGGACCCCCTTGGGGGCAGATCGGCCTAATAAGAATAGGCTGATCTACCCTCAAGAAGGGCAGAAATGGCCTTAAATAAATGTTCCCCCAAGGGGAACGACTCTTGCCTAAGGGGTTGCTCCCCTTGCGTGAAATTGACGCAAAAAAATAAAAATCCCTGATGTCTAGTGGTTTCTGCCCCCCTTGAGGGCAGATTGACCTAATTACAATAGGCCGATCTGCCCAGGGGAGTGACCCTTGCCTAAGGGGTTGCTCCCCATACATAGAAAAATAAAGTAAACAAAAAAATATATATATACCGGTGTCTAGGGGTTTCTGCCCCCCCCGGGGGCAGATCGGCCTAATTATAATATGCCGATCTGCCCCCGGGGGGGTGCAGAAAAGGCCTAAATATATTTTTCCCCCCTGGGGAGCGGCCCTTGCCCATGGGCCGCTCCCCTTATACATAAATATTTAAAAACATCCATGGTGCCTAGTTGGCATTTCTGCTGCGCGATTGGGCAGCAGAAATGCTTGCAGAGACATGAAAGGAAAGGCCTTTCCTTTCATGCCTCTGCCTGCTCCCTCCTCCAGAGCAGAAGAGAAATGCCTAACATTTCTCTTCTGCATCACGCTGGAAGCATGCTTCCTGTGCGATGGGAGGTGACCTCTGATGAGGTCAGCATGCAATTAGCGTGCTGACGTAATCAGGCATCACTAGGAGGGGATCGGAGGGGTCAGGGTGGAAGGAGAAGCGATTCCCCTTCCATCTCTGACAGGGGATGTCGGTGGGAGGCCCACTCGGGGGCTTCTAGCGCTCCCCCATTGGGCCGGGTGCAGGACGAGCTGAGCTCGTCCTCGGCACATGGCAACCGAGGCTGAGGGCGAGCCCAGCTTGTCCAAGGCACCCAACCGGTTAAACCGCTTTTAAAAATAAATCATTTTAGAAATTGTAAACTCCCACAGATTTTTCTTCAACAACTACAATCCACTTTAGTGTAGCAACTTATATCCAGTATGCTATACTCATTAGAAAGCTTTTTGGGTATTCCTTTTTCATTGAACTTGAATTGATTTAATCATAATTGATATATTTAGAAATCGTCCTTTACTGTGTATGTTTACAAACCGTGATATTAAATGATTAAGAAATTAATTCTACTTGTATTGTACTTTTATGATTCTATTTTACGAAATCGAATAATGTTAATGAGCTGAACTGAATATCTCTCAAAGCTGTGATCCTCAGTTTGATTCCTTGGTCCTGAAGAATAAGGTGTAAGGCCAACCCCATTCCAACCACTCCCAAAAGAGCTCCAAGAAGATGCAGCCACTTCCCACTGACTCGAGCCCCCAAAAGAAACATCCCCAAAATCCCGAAAATATGCTTGGTTCCCCTTTCCCCCATTCCTACAAAGAAAAGTCTAAAGCCAATCTTCTATATCCTCGAGTTTGTTAAGGGCCCTCCTTCCCATTAGTTGATTGGATCCCTTGTCTCACCCTGGGGATGACACCAGATCCACTGTCTATGGTGTTGGGCTTCACTATCACCTCATTCATTTTTGGCGGGGATTCCGTCACTCTAGCTTTACTCCGCTCATTGCAATGTCTCCACCTGGCTCACTATATCATGCTTAGTGTTGTATTCTGTATTGTAATGCATAATATGCATTATTTTCCCTATATTACCCCTCGTCTGTTCCCATATTTTAGTTCTGCCTCAATTGCGCTTAGAATGTGAGAAGGCTGAGAGTTCTAAATATTGACAGTTGGACATTCTTGTGAGGAGAGAGTTGGAAGGTAGACTTGTTAACAAAGTCTCCCTTTCATAACATGTGATTGCTCACAGGGTCATTTTTTCCCACAACTCAACATACTTTTGGTGATTAGAATGGTGATTTATTACAGACAACCCCTACTGTGACTTTCAGCGATTGTGACAAGGGCTGTAAAATTGTAAAGCAGTCTGCCATCACCAGGGTCTACTTTCTGATCGGATCTTCCTTACGCAAGCCACTTTGATGTGAGGCAGCTGTGTGCTTAGTCTGTGAGTGCCCATTTCACTTCTTAGGGCATATCAGTGTTGAAAGCTCCACCTACCTAAGGGACACCCCTTCAGGTGGAGCCACTAGAGGGAAGGTTTAGGAAGAGCCTGTGAGAAATTCATGGCAGTGCAAGTCACCTTCTGAGGCCCACCATTTTGTATGCCTTTTAATTCTTATGCAAACTTGTGTGTTCTAGCAAGGGAGAGGACATTTTATGTGGGGCAATTTTGTGTGGAAACCACAAGCCAAGCCCTGAATTGAAATAACTATAATTGTAATTATAGCATTTACAACCCCTGATGAGTCGTTGAAGCACTTTACGTCGAGTAGCACACTATTCTGGAACCCAAAAGTATTAGTGGTGGATCAGTATAGGGAAATATGAGGAGAGTATTAGTATAGGGAGGTATGAGATAATTTGAGCGGAGGGCATGTGAGCCTGTTAGTTGGATTGCATAGAATAGGGGAGGGATAGGGGAGGAAAGAATCCAAAAGTGTTAATTGGGAGATCATAGTAATAAGATGATGTTTGGGATGAGTAAAGTAGAGATGGAGAAAGAGAGTAGGGAGATCATAGTGTAAAATGGGGTTTAGGATGAGCCAAAGGAGAGATACATGAGGGGGTATTTAGAATGGTTGTTTAGGAGATCATAGTAGTAAAATGAGGTTTGTGGTGAGCCAGGAGGAGTAGAGGAGGGAAGAGTCTAGGAAGGGTTATTTCGGAGATCATAGTAGTAGAATGGGTTTAGGATGAGTCAGAGAGTGGAGATAGAGGATAGATCGATAGAGGTATAGGATGTTTGTGAGACAGAGTAAAGCTTTCAGAGTATTTTTATTCTCTTGTACAATAGCACTAAATTAATGAATATATGGATACATGAATACATAGAAGGGAATATAAGTGTAAGGAATATAATATATTGAGATTTAAAGTTGTACTGTATGAACACAGACTTTCAAGAGTTGCAGCATTTGAAGCAAATTTATTTGTGTACTTTTATAACATCATTTTTTTTAGCTTTCCTCAATATTTATATAGTGAAATGCTTGTGAATAGTTAAGATAATATTTACTTATTGTGATAGATTAGATAAAAACAGACACTCATAAGTATCTAATCAAACAACTTATAGAAACTATGCAATGACCTATGAATATGTTAAGCATAGAATAATATACACATGTATGTAGACATACATACTCATATATGCATATTATTATATATATATATACACATACATACCTATATACATTTAACCATAACTAGAATATACATTTGTTAAACAGGCCTAAAGAGTATGTATATATTTTAAGATAAAGTAGTTATTATACATATTTACACAAAGAAATACACATATCTTGATATATAAATATAATCAAATGATAAATGTTTACATACACACCAATATGCAGTCCATTGCTGTTTGACTATTGTGGTTATGTAGAAAAGAGACAACTCTTGAGTAGTATTCTGAAGATAAGATAGATGGATCTTATATTTGGGACTGATGAATTCCATAGTTTGGCTGCCTGAAAGGAGAAAGATGTACCGCCTATTGTCTTTTTCTTGTATGGTGGTGTTTTAAGGCGGGGTGCCAATCTTAAGTGGAGGTTTCTTTGTTTAATGTCTTTGGTGGTTGTATTCCTGATGAAAAGTGGTCCTGTTTCATGTATTGCTTTGTGGGTGATACAAAGCAGCTTGAAGGTGGATCTTCTGGCAGCCGGTAACCAATGTAGGACCCTCAAGGCAGGGGAGATGTGGGCCTGTGACTTTACAAGTAGTAATTGAGTTAAGTGTGTCACTACGGTCTAGGGATAACTGTTACCTTATCCACTAAGACTATTGTAATGTCTTCTACAGTGACAGTATATGCTTGCTCACAGTGGGGTTTTGAGATAATTCTTCTTCTCTTCTCATGTCATGAAAATGCAATTAGATCTCTCATTAAAATTCTTACCCAATAATGGAGACCCACCAATTCCATGGAAAAGGTGGAAGGAGGACTTTTGCATGTCTTTAAAAGCAATTGAGGGTGATAAAATGACAGCAGAGAGAAGGAAAAGTATTATGTTTTACTCTTTGGGCTCGGAAAGGCAAGATGTATTTAGCTCATTGCCTAAAATTGAGGCACCTGAAGGGGAAGATGAGCTTAATGAGTTTGATAAAGCTAGTCTGAGATTGGATGTCTATTTTAAGCCTACTATAAGCACTACCTTGAAGAGGAGGCAAAAGGAGGAAGAAACCTTTGATGAATTCCTTACAGTGCTTAGAAGTTTGTTCAATACATGCAACTTTGGCAACACAACTAATGAGATGATTCATGACTGACAGTTAATGCAAATAATAAACGTGTACAAGAAAGGTTGTAGGTAATAGGAGATCCAACCTTTGATGAAGTAGTCACCTCGGCAAAAGTTACTGAGCAGTCTATGAATTGGGGAAAAGAGGTGAAAGAATCTTGCACAGTCAAAACGTAGAAAGAAGTGTGTTACTTCAACAGTAATCCCAGTATAAATGATAGGTTTAAAAATTGGGGGAAGGAAAATAAGATATTATGTTACAGGTGTGATGATCCCTCATACGTGGCATCTTCAAAAAATGTACCTGCATTGAAGAAAGAGTGCAATGTATGTACAAGGAAGGGGCATTTTGGAAAAATGTACTATGAAACAAGAAAACAAAACAAGCAACATGTTGCCCAAGTGATCCATCCAGTGATATGGGTAATTCTATGATGGGGGTTATGAAAAAAAATATGATACTTATGGTAAGAGAACATGGAAGAGAAAATATTGATGAGGTTGTCAAGCCTCCAATGTGTTCTATACTTATATATGTTAGAATGTTTATGTTAATAGTCTTTAACCATTATTACCAAATCCTATTGTGATGCACAAGGTGGTGTGGTGATAAGATGACTCAGCTGTCACCACCAGACATTCAGGCTATTACATTTCATGGTAGACGTATCCAGTTCCTAACTCAATTCAGCACAAATGCTAAGTTTAAAAGGAGAATTGCAATTTTGAAAATGTATGTGGTGCATAAGGGTGCCAACGTACTTGGATGAAAGGATCAGAAAAGACTCAATTCAAATTAGACCCCAGTGCTGATGATCATGTTTTAGTGGTTAAAGAAATTGATATGAAGGAATAAATCACTTCAGCTTTTCTTGTTTTTTTGTAGAAAACTGGGAAAATTACAAGGGTTTGTACATGAAAAAGTGCTTCCATCTTTTCCACGCTGGACCTCTGAAATACTTACAACCAGGTAGAATTATCTAAGTGTTCAAAGCATTTGATTGCCTCTGTCACGCTGTTTGCTGTGTTCCAGTTTAAAAGGATGCCGTTTGGTCTGCTTTCCTCCTAAGCGGTATTCCAAAGGGTGGTGTGTCACATTTTCAGAGATATGGAAGAACATGTAAGATTTTTCCAGGACAACATACTAGTGTTCTCCAAGGATGTAAGGGAACATCATGGAATGTTGATGGAAGTGTGCAGAAGACTTTAAAAAAAAGGTTTGGTGTTGAGCTTGGAGAAATGCAATCTGTTTGAATCCCAAGTCAATTATTTGGGCCATACAGCATCTGCCAACAAGGTGATTCCAAAGAAAGTCTTGCTGATGCTATAAAAAATGCACCAGCACCATATGACAAGTACAAACTTGTGTCATTTATAGGATTGTGAGATTATTATAGAAGGTTTGTTCCAAGCTTTGCGTCAGTGATTAAACCATTGAGTAAGTTACTACATCAGGGTTGTCAGTTCGGATGGGGACAGGAGCAACAGCATGCTTTTAATTTCATTAAAACCTAGATTATGAATGCTCCTGCCTTACAACCATTTTATAATGGCATAAATTGTGTCATTTTTGTGGTTGCAAAGTATTTAAGCTCAGAAGAACAGGTGATGGCCTACGCATCGAGAACTCTAAATTAAACTATGCATTAATATTCTGTCATTTTACGGGAACTCTTTGCTTGTGTGTAGGCAACTAGTCACTTCTGAAATTTTGTTTGGGGTAACAAAGTTGTCACTCAGACAGACCATAAGCATTTGATTGCTATTTTGTCCCTGGGAGGTGGGAGGAATTCTACTGCTCTTATTGCGCAATCAAGTTCCAAACTCTAAGAGTATAATTTCAGCATTGTATTTGTACCTGGTTGGAAAAACCAAACTGCAGACTTTCTTTCTAGGTTGCCATGCCACAAAAAAACAGTGAATGAATGGAGTGATGAAGACTATGACGTGGTGCAACAGTTAGTGACATGTGCGTGGTAAATGATATGGAAATAGATGAAAGCAAATGGATGACCAAGTATGAAAATGATAATGGATTGAAACTTGTAAAGAAATACTGATGGCCTCAGTCTAAGCATTTGGAAGGCTCCCTTCCTTCTTTTGCGCAAGTTGCAGTAGAGCTGTCTATGGATGGAGAGTTTTATTTTGCAAAGACAGGTGTGTACCACCTGCAGGTCTCTGTGGACAATTACCTGAGTTATGTGACAGGGGCCACTTCGGCATGTCAGCCCTAAAGCACCAGATGTGACGTTTGTATTGGTTGCCAGGTTCGGATGTTGACACTGATCAATTCAATCAATCAATCAATCAATAATTTATAAATCGCGCTATGTACCCGTTAGGGTTTCGAGGCGCTAGGGGGGGGGGTGCTGCTATCGTTTGAAGAGCCATGTCTTGAGGAGTCTCCTGAAGGTGAGGAGGTCCTGGGTCTGGCGCAGTGAGGTCGGGAGTGAGTTCCAGGTTTTGGCGGCGAGGTAGGAGAAGGATCTGCCGCCAGAGGTCTTGCGCTGGATTCGGGGGACGATGGCGAGGGCAATGTTGGCAGAGCGTAGTTGACGTGAGGGAACGTAGAAGTTGAGTTTGGTGTTCAGGTAGGCCGGTCCGGTGTCGTGTAGAGCCTTGTGTGCGTGGGTGAGGAGTTTAAAGGTGATCCTCTTGTCCACGGGGAGCCAGTGGAGGTCCTTCAGGTGAGGGGAGATGTGACATCGGCGGGGTATGTCGAGGATCAGGCGGGCGGATGCGTTCTGGATGCGTTGGAGTCGTTTGATGTCTTTTGTTGGGATGCCTGTGTAGAGTGCGTTGCCGTAGTCGAGTCTGCTACTGACGAGGGCTTGGGTCACTGTCTTTCTGGTTCCTGTTGGAATCCACTTGAAGATCCTGCGGAGCATTCGGAGGGTGTTAAAACAGGAGGATGAGACTGCGTTGACCTGTTTGGACATGGTGAGGGTGGAGTCAAGGATGAAGCCGAGATTTCGTGCGTGGCTGGCTGGGGTGGGTGGGGGGCCCAGGGCGATGGGCCACCACGAGTCGTTCCTGGCCGAGGGGGTGCGCCCGAGGATGAGGACTTCCGTCTTGTCGGAGTTGAGTTTCAGGCGGCTGTTGTTCATCCACTCGGCGATGGATTTCAGTCCCTCGTGGAGGTTGGCTTTGGCAAATTAGTTCATATGTGTGATGTATGGGAGGTGGCTACAACAATTGTAAGACCCACATTGCTTTTGTTCCTGCTATGAGTGAAAGATTGATTATGGTCTTACAGAATTTCTTTGCATACTGTAACTGGGGTTTCATTTTTTTGTTTTGATGAAAGGAAGGAAACCTACATCCCTCATTTGTCCTTAGTGGTTTAAAACCAAGTTTCAGGTCAAGCATAGTAGAAGTGTGGGTGACATTGAAGTTGCAAGATCAGAGAAGGTCAAATGAATATGACAATGTACATAGAGTTACACCTCGTTAAATTTCTGTAGGTGACCTTGTCAACATCCATTTGGGAAGGCTGGTGGAAAACATTTTTTCAAACCTATGAAAGTGGTCAAAATAAATAAGGGTAGTGTCATTACCCAGGATGGCAAATGTTGGAGTTTTGGGAGGATAGCAAAGTGCAAATGTGATAGGTTGTGACAAACCCCTAGTGATGTGCACCAAAGTAATTGTGATGTAAGTGATGATTCAGCCTTGACATTTACCTGTGGCGAAAAATTATTGTGCAGTGTGTTGTCCTGATGGCAGTGATGCCAGTCCAACAGATTCCATACCCAGCACTGAACTGACAATGGACACAGAAGAAATGACTTTGATTGACAGAGTGAAGTACGCACCGAGGTCAAGGAGGCCCTCAAAGAATGTTTTATTTGATGATTAAGTTCTGTTATTATAATTTTTGAAGAAGGAAGATGTGTTGTATTCTGATTTGTAATGCATAACATGCGTTCATTTCAGTGTTTCAAATGTCCCTTTATTCCTCCCCCACCCGCCTGTTCCTATATTTTCGTTCTGCCTGGCTCACGCTTAGAACGCGAGAGGGCTAAGAGTTCTGAAAGTTGACAGTTGGGCATTCTTGTGAGGAGAGCGCTGGAAAGTAGACCTGTTAATAAAGGCTCCCTCTTAAAAGGTTTGATTGGTCACAGAGCCGTTTTTTCTCAATAAAATTTGAGCAGGCTCGCCACACTACTGGTTGTGCAAAGAATGGATCATGGTACCATTGGCTCAGCCAGTCTCCGGCAGCCAGCCTGGGGATGTTGGAACCCAGTGAAACCAGATCTCCTGGCACACATAAAATTAATATTGACTTGCATAGTTGAAGAGTAAATGAGAAAGCATGACAGCTTCCCAGCACTGCACGAGGCTTTACAAGAAGCTTTGTATTGACTTACCTAGTCTGCACAAACAATATTTATTAAGTTCACAGAATCATGCAAAGATGCAGCACAGCCAGCTTAGGGTAAGAGATAGATATTTTCCTACCACAACATATTTGTGAATTAGTAAATCCACAAAGCTATGGTTTACTGGACTGATGTGAAAGTATGACTCCCTAAAATAATTTTTCAGGTATAAGCTGCCTTTACAAATTGTAAATGTCTCCTATCAAATGTACTTTGAACGGACTTTCAAGGCCTACTTTAAAACAAGCAAAAAGCCCTTGGAGCATTCTTCAAGGCCTGCATTTCTGGGTTATTCACTCACACTCTCACGCACAAACTCACATGTCTCGGAGCCTTGTAGCCATTTATAAAATCCCATCACTAATTTCCTTATCACAGGTGACTTGTGACATCTCAAGTCACCTGTAATAAAGAAATTACATAGCTGCTCAACTGCAATTGGTTATTACAGTTGAATTCTAACCTCACAGTGGCTGCTGCCAGATCAGATCATGGAGCATAATCACATCCGCAGTTTAAACTTGGAAAACGGGAGCAGGTTTTTCTTTCTTATGATGCCTTTTTCTAAAAAGAACAAGTGATTAGCACAAAGGAGATATTCTTGGGAATGTTTTTTTTTTTCCATGCTATTGGTCATTGCAGAAAACATAGAATCTCTGTATGTTTCGAAACTATCTGAATTACATTACACAAAGGTATATTTAGACCAAAAATCTGTAAACCTGAAGAGGAGTGTTAAAAGTTTAACTCACACTTACGTTTTGAAACAAGACCCTCACCCTTCCCTATTTGTGGAATGCTTCATCATGAAGTCTCATCCTGGTACCCTAGAAAACAGGATGGGCTCAACCTGGGTAGAGGGAGCACTTAGATTTTTCTTTTTGTTGGGAAATTTAGAAAATAAAAATGCCTAGTAGCTACCCGGTATTTCTTTATTTTCAGTGCCACTAGTAAAAAAGAAAAAAAAGGTTTGTAATGGATTCATGTGGATATTATCCTCCAAGCATCCGTTCTGTAGACATGTTTCAGCCTTCTGTTGATAAGCCACTAAGGGTCCACGGCTTTTTTCAGGACTAAGTAATGCCCCATCAATGTTTGTATTTTGTCCTACGCCTATCGTTCTGGGGTTTGTTCAGGATAACATACCGTCGGTTTAAAGCTTAAGCGCCCTCTCCCACAGGGGTACTGTGGCACCTCACGGGAAGGCTGTTTGGGTCCTAGGGGAGTATTGCAGTACCCACACCTGGTATTCTTTTTTTCAGGGTCTTGCTGGGTCTCCCCACCAAGTGCCAGGAGGTCAGGGTGCCCATACCTTGCGCCCTTATAGAATTTTTTTATAAACAAATAAAAGATATGGTGACCAAATCCACTAGTCTGCAATGGTGGATGTAACATTTTTCTTTAGGTTGCGCAAGCCAGTCAGATGTCCTTGGATTGCGGGACCAGTATTGGTCCTGTGGTACGAATAAAGGGGCATATTTATACTCCATTTGCGCCGAATTTGCGTCGTTTTTTTCGACGCAAATTCGACGCAAAACTAACTCCATATTTATACTTTGGCGTTAGATGCGTCTAGCGCCAAAGTTCATGGAGTTAGCGTCATTTTTTTGCGTGAACACCTTCCTTGCGTTAATGATATGCAAGGTAGGCGTCCCCGTCTTAAAAAATGACTCCGATGCTATTGCGTCGGATTTATACTCCCGGGCAAAAATGACGCCCGGGAGTGGGCGGGTCTAAAAAACCTGCATTAGCGCCGGATTTTAGCGCCTGGGTCAGGGCGGCGTTAAGGGACCTGTGGGCTCAGAATGAGCCCAGAGGTGCCCTCCCCTGCCCCCAGGGACACCCCCTGCCACCCTTGCCCACCCCAGGAGGACACCCAAGGCTGGAGGGACCCACCCCAGGGACATAAAGGTAAGTCCAGGTAGGTATTTTTTTTAAAAAAAAATTGTGGCATAGGGGGGCCTGATTTGTGCCCCCCTACATGCCACTATGCCCAATGACCATCCCCTGGGCATGGCCATTGGGCAAGGGGGCATGACTCCTGTCTTTGCTAAGACAGGAGTCATTTCAATGGGGGATGGGCGTCGTAAAAAATGGCGCAAATCGGGTTGAGGCGATTTTTTTGCCTCAGCCTGACTTGCACCATTTCTGGACGCCCATACGCCATTTTCCCCCTACGCCGGCGCTGCCTGGTGTACGTCGTTTTTTTTAACGCACACCAGACAGCGCCGGCGGCTAACGCCGGCTAACGTCATTCAATAAATACGGCGCCCGCATGGTGCTTCAGAATGGCGTTAGCCGGCGCTAATTTTTTTTACGCAAAACTGCGTTGGCGCAGTTTTGCGTCAAAAAGTATAAATATGGGCCAAAATACCTTGGGCAATCTGAGGGCACTATTTTTTAATGCAAATTTCTTGGAAAAGGCTGAATGGATTTAAATCAAATACCAAAAAGCACACTTTCTGAGTAAAGTTCTGACTTTCTGCCAAATTTTGGTATACTTCTGTTCAGCTATTTTTTCTATACCTGCAACATAATATCCTATGGGAATTAACTTGGGGAACTTAATGTTATGTTAAATAACCCAACCCCCCTTTTTCTTTTCCCCTGTTTGGCAGATCACCTCAACACTTTCCAGAAAGAAGGTGAGGTGGATGTTTTTTTAGGAAAGTTTTTGCTGATTTTTCAAATGGTCTGTCAAAGTGATTAGCAAAACAAAAAAAAAATCTTCCTATGGAAACTCTGACCTCTCTATAACTGCACAGTGGTGACTGCCATTGTGCAATATATATGTGTGTGTGTGTCTATATATATATATATAAATATATATATATATATTCACTGAAAAAAAACTAAGATTACAGGAACGTTGTAGTTAGGCTCACATTTTAAACGTACAAAACCACAGAAATTCAACAGTTATAGTTAGAGTTATCTTAAGCAACTATAACTTGTGCCCTGAAGTAACTATAACTTACATCCCCGCCATGCACAGTTTTTTTGTCAAAAATTAATTTTACTGCAAATATTACAGTGATATTGTCAATGATGTTATCAAAGATGTCACGAGTGCTGTAATTTGTGGGGGTAATTAGCAGTGCATGGCGAGGGCACGAGTTATAGTTACCTTAGGGCACGAATTATACTTACTTGAGATAACTATAACTATAACTGTTGAATTTCTATGGTTTTGTATGTTTAAAATGTGAGCCTAACTGTAACATCCCTGTAAGCTTTGTTTCCCTATATATAAACATGTGGATTTCCTTTAATTTCTCAAAAACTACTGAATGGATGTACACCAAATAAGAAAAAGGGCTCTTTCTGGACCAAGAGTTGCCTTTCTACGAAATTTGATGTAATTCCGTCTAGTGGTTTTGGCGCTATCGCTGTTCAAAATCCCTAATGGGGAAAATGCGTTTTGGGTCCCATCCTTTCTCTTGGCCCCCACCTGATGAATCACCCCAAAACTTTCCAGACAGCAGCTGAAGTGAGTGTTGTGTTTTCTTGGATAATTTTGTGAAGATTTATTAAACGGTGCCAAAGTTATTAGCAAAACAAAAAACGCTCTTTCTATAGAAACTTGGTCCTAACTATAACTTCCCAGTGGCGACTGCCACTAGGTAAAAAAAAAATATATATATTATATATATATATATATATATATATATATATATGACATTCAGTGGTTACAAAGCTCATATATCTCAGAAAAGAGGACCCGCTGGGAACTATTTCCCCTAGTTCACAGTGCTGAATTAATTTGTAGGATATTTAGCTTCCCTAAACAAATAAAGCAGTCAAGCACAGCCCTTGTGTTTCTTTCAGTCCTGGTAAACAAAAACGCTTTCACAATGACAGTGCTGCTCTTAGAACAATAATCAGCACAACTGACAAGCTCACTCCTGCAGGCCCTGCCTTGATGCAAGCATTTACCAGTGCATCCTCCTTAGGGTGTTAAAAAAAACACAGAACACATTGCAGTTTATTTTCTTTCTTTATATATCTTGGTAAACCTACTCTAAATTGTTAATGCATTACAAAAGGAAAACACTTTTTAGAATGCATGTTTTTAATTTCCTTACAATGCACTTTGCATTTACGAATTGATTTATAATAATGCACATTGTTGCATAAAATATGTTAAATATTAGCACATTATCCCCAACAAAAACAGACATCTCTCAAAACATTGATAGACATATCTGCAGTCTCAGGAAAACAATACATAGCAAACAGATGATATTCAATAACTCTAAATCTTCCCAAAGCACAGTAAAATTAATTAATAAATCATGTAATATAAAAATACAAAATGAGTAACCTATGTATTATGGCCCTGCATTGCAGTTGGCATTTATAAACCACTCAGTCTTCGGCCTCATAGCTTGCAAATATCACTAGAGCCCGATGATAGCAATACAGGCCCATATTACACAGTAACCAATTATGCATTCTCTCTCTATATATGGCGATACAGAGGTATTTAGCAGTAGAGATAAAGCCATTTTTCTCACTTGGATGAAACATTTTTGTGATGCAATACTTTACACAGAATTCAGTGTCTAACCAGTCTGTTTCTCCACTTGTAAGAAATACATTGTACGGGTGACTTGACGAATGGCTAATGCTCTAATGTATAAAATTAAGGCAATGTGCATATAACGCTTCAAACTGAAGACGAATTGGCTTTACACATCAACTGCCTGGAACATTTGGCAATCAAACGTTGGATGAAGGACAGAGTGAAGAGCTGTGTCCTCCTGAAGATGGACTGTATCTCTGCAATATGCTACATAAACCATCTGTTAGGAACAAGAACAAATGCACCGATGAAAGCCGCAAAGGACTTTTGGCATTACTGTGTGGAGAATCAGTTGAGAGTGACAGCAGAATGTCTGAATGATGCAGCAGACTGGCAGTCCAAATAATTTCAAGATTTGAGCTCCTGGAAGCTTCACTCAGATATATTTCAGGCCTTGATGCAAAGGTGGGGTCCTTGCCAGACTCATTTCTTTGTCTCACTCAGCTAGAGTCCAGACCCTAGAGCAGCAGAGACTGATGTGTTTCTGCAGGGAAGGGGGCACAGAGTGCAGCTATATTTTCCCACAATTTGCCATGATGTAGAGTATGGCGGCCCAAGTCAGAAGGCAGTCAACGCAGCTAGTTCTCTTCACTCCGATCTGGAGACCACAAGTGTGGTTAATAGTTCTGATGGAACTTTCTTGGTATTTAACAAGATATATCCATCAATATCCCCCAATGTCAGAACATTCTAAAGGATCCCCACGGTTGCTCTCACCATCTAGTGGGTCACTCTACCTCTTGGTGTGGAGGATTACAGGGAAGGCTGGCCAATCCCAGGACTTTCAACACTCGGTGAAGAGTTCATCAGGAAGACTTGGGTGCACACTGTTATGCGGTTCCTATTTTGGTAATAGGACTGCCTGTATAGGATGGCAGACTGAGAGCACCTCATGCCGTTTGTTGGCTGTTGGCCTAACTGCTGGCTAGCTCACAGTACCTCACCCAACCCAAGTGATTATGGCAACCGCAACATGACACTCTGGATCCTCAGGGAAGTCGTGGAAATAGATTGTACCCCTTTCGTTCATTTACTCATGCATGCTGCTGAAGAACCAGAACCTTATGGGCCTGGCGGCGCAGGGTACGCCTGAAATCTCCTTGGATTCACCTGCCTCAACTAACAGAGACACGGGACACTCTGTCAGGCGTAAAAGATCAGATTTTATTAGCTGCAGCTAGTACAGTTGTCCAAGAAGTACACAAGGTATGTTCTCAGGAGACTGCCACTTTACTTTGTGGCGCACAATCTTATATACCGTATAAAAACCATTTATTAACTACATACACTCCCAGAACACATAGAAAGGAGCCAGTAAGAATAATGTAAAGATAGAACAGAGCCAATAGAAATGTCGGAAAACAAGACAGCACCAATAGAAGGAATTGGAAAACAAAGTATCAAGTGACTTAAGGTTGCCTCCCCTCCAGCTGTGTTTGTCACCCCTCCCTTGAACTAATTCATTAACCGATCCACAACGAAGTTGCATGTGGTGCGATAAGTTTGTGTGCGTTTGGAGGACAGTTGTGAAATGAGAGAATACTAGCAAAGGACAGCGAAGGCCAGACGATAAGATAAGATCGGCGGAGAATAGTGTGAGCCTACAGATAGTTGAAACAAGGATTAGAAAACCAGACAGGGATTAGTGTACTCGGTCAGAC
Source organism: Pleurodeles waltl (assembly GCF_031143425.1). Classification (NCBI taxonomy): domain Eukaryota; kingdom Metazoa; phylum Chordata; class Amphibia; order Caudata; family Salamandridae; genus Pleurodeles; species Pleurodeles waltl. The sequence continues at coordinate 702,625,884 of NC_090437.1, forward strand.
CTTAATACCAGCCTTGTAAAGATAGAGGCAGAAGGCTGTTTTGAACACCATGTTGCAGAATAAGCAGAAAAGGCAGAATGGACTTCGTTCGCTGTGCTGCCTGAGTGAAGGCAACATAAAATGGCGGCGGGCCACAAAATGGCGGGTCGATACGATCGTATTAAAAATCGAATTTCCTCAGACCCTCCTTTTGCCAGAACTCAGGCAAGATACACAAACTCATGTTAATCTGAGTCGATGTCTATGGCCATGAGGTCATCAAGCTGTTGCTGTACCATCATTTTGATATTCTCTGCTCTTTGTGACTTGGGTTTGGGAATACATGCAGTAGCACATAGGTTGCAGATGGCAGGACCGCAGTGCATACAAAGACAACAAGAGAATATAAAAGCTAAAATTACTCCAAAGAATGTCAATACCTTCCAACCCCATTTGGACAGTAATCCCCAAAACCACTCTGAAAAGGACCAATCTCCTTCGTCCTGATGAATCGACTCGGAGATTATGTGTAACTTAGAGATAGCTTGGTATACTGTCGGAGCGTCATTAGGTATGAAAATACAGCAACTTGATCCGATCAATTTGCATACTCCACCACGGTCCGCAAGAACAAAGTCTAAGGCAACACGGTTCTGCAAGGTCATAAGACGATCAGCCTGTAGTTCAGCTGTAATGTTACTTAAAGCTCCTACAGTGATGTCTATGGTGGTTTCTACGACACGAACCAATTGCCTTATATTTCTGCTGTTGGCCATTGGACCCCAGAAGGGAAGAAATCCTTTGAGGAAATCTCCTCCCTCTTGTCCTGCTGTGTCTTTCGAATCCACAATCCCTCTGCCATATCTATTTTTATGATGGTTCGCAGGAGCGGTGTATGTAGGGGGAAGAAGAAAGGCTATATAACAAGTACCAGAGAAATCAGCTGGCAACTATGTATAAGCCCTATCGTGGCAAACGAAGTATGTACCTTGAGATGGTACTAACGGCAGTGAATTCAGGGCTGAATAAACATATGTATGGGAACATAAACTTTCTCTTTGTCCGGTGTTTGGAGTTCTACCATTTATTTGCAGACAGAAATTTCCTTGTTGGGGTATGACCCGTATCGGAGGAGATTTTCCTTGCTTAACCTTATCATTGAGGCTGGAAATGTAATTAGTTATGTTCCAATTGGTATATGCTTTTCTTTCATCTATGGAAGCTTCACTTTTTTCCATGATTTTAGCCATAGCTACCATTCCCTTTATCAATAAACTATGACTGAAATCTGAACCAACACTATGTGAACTGACAGGTTGTTTAATTTTACTTTGATATGCATTATTGAAAATGACAAAATAAGCCCAAGCGGAACCTTCATAGGAGAATGGAAGAACTAAATATGGCATTCCTTTTTCTACCGTATGTGGTATGAGTCCACACACCCAACAGTCAGTTGTATTGATCACTAACTGATGTTGATGTAACAACTGGACGAAGGAATTGTTAAAGTATTCAGTTCTTCTGATGAGTTCATGCTGGGGAAGAGTGTGAAATAGGTGCGGAGAGATAGTAGAAGAAGATGTAGAGGTAGGAGAAGAGACAACTTTTTGCTGCAGAGTAATAATGATCCAGTTTACAGATGCCAAAAGAATACACGACAATATAATGACGCATAGAGCAATACTACAACGACTATATATTTCTTTACAATTATTCTTTACATTTTTACTTTCTCTTTTATCTAATGTAGCCTCCATCTTTCTAAGTGGATGCTCACGGCAATCTTCCTCAATCACTGTAGTCACGATTATCTACCGTCCTATGACACTGTGAGGTCCTGCAGGCCTATTGCCACTTACTCAGGTCGTAACTAAGACTCCTACCGTGACCCTGCAACCGGGATAGAGTACTACATAGGAGAGAAATTTACAAGTTCTTTGGTCTTGGTCTCAAATTATAGCGTTCCTGTCCAGAGGCAGTCTGGTTTTGAAACAATGTTCCTGGATTTGTCGTGTTCAAGCGACGATGCGATGGTATTGCTTCTTGAAGGATGTCGTCGTCCTCTTTCTCAGAAAGTGTTCCAATTAGACGCGCATCACTGAATGGTACAAATTGCGGAACTTTCTCACTTTCAGAGTCACTGATGCCTCTACGGACCCACTGATCGAAAGGCAAGGGCAAAGGCACTTTCTTGCAGTGCACGGCATGCACCCAGTTTTTCTTTCCTTCGACTTTAACTGCTGTTCTTGTGGTCAAAAGAACCAGGCGTGGCTCTCTCCATCTGGGCTCCAAATTTCTCTGTTGTTGGAAATTTTTCGTGCAGACCCAGTCACCTGGTCGGATGGAATGACCTGGGTCTGTGGAAGCCTCTGGTAGAGCACTCTGAACCTGTTGATGAAGAACACGCAATTTAGTTGTAAGGTCATGCAAGTAGTCAATCAACATCGGGTATGGCAAGTCTGAGTATTTCTTAGGGCGAGGAACTCCCCATACATTAGCTGGGCGACCAAATATCACTTCGTAAGGGCTAAGCCCCAAACGAGAGTGTACTGCTGTTCTGGTGGACAGAAGAGCCAATGGTAAAGCATCAGGCCAATTAAGTCCTGTGCTAGCTTGCACCTTAGCAATTTTAAGCTTCAAGGTTCCATTGTAGCATTCTACTAAACCAGCCGACTGTGGGTGATTCGCCGCGTGGAACTTCTGTTTTATGCCAAGACCTGCACAAACTTTTTGCATGACTTGACCCACAAATTCGCTCCCATTGTCACTCCAGACAATGCGCGGCAAACCAAACCTAGGGAAGAATTCTTTCAAAAGTATTTTGGCAGTTGATAAAGCAGTATTGTCCTTCAGAGGGTAGGCTTCTACCCATCTAGAAAAAGCACATACTACCACCAGAACATATTTGAGGTTGTTGCATCGTTCCATGTGAATATAATCGATCTGCAACACCTCAAATGGATATGTTGGAGGAGCAAAATGACCTGCTGGAGTTGGGGTTCCCTTTCCCGGATTGTACATCAAGCAAACAATACAATGTTTTACTACATTATTTGCACACTTTGGGATCCCCTCATTTTGCCACACTGGAGCCAGAAGTTTACATATTCCTTTTGCACTTAGGTGAGCTGGACCATGTGCCATAGTAACTACAGGTAGTACATAAGCATCTGGTAACAGCCAACGTTGATGTTCTGATAATTCAACCCAACATCCCATCTCATCTAACATTCCTGTACTTTCCTTCCACTTTCTCAACTCATTCTCCGTAGCCTCTCCTTGAATTGATTTCACACTCTCTACTGTATCTTCACACATTCCCTTTTCTCTTACGCAGTTTGCGGGACCTGCAACATACATTCGACTTGTGTTGTCTCTGGCTGTCTTTTTCGCTACCTCATCTGCAAATGCATTTCCTCGACCAACATCGTCCACAATCTTTTTGTGTGCACTACACTTCACGATCGCTATCTGAGTAGGCATTGTAAGTGACTCAAGAAGTTCAGTCACTAATTGACCATGTTGTATCTTAGTACCATGGGAAGTAAAGAATCCTCTTTCCTTCCATAAGCGCCCAAAGTTAAACGCTACACCAAAAGCGTATTGGCTATCAGTGTACACGTTTACTCTTTTTCCTTTGGATAACACACACGCTCTAGTTAAGGCTATCAATTCAGCTGCCTGAGCTGAATTATGTCTAATGCGTGCTGTCTCCACAATCGTATGCAAAGTAGTAATAGCGTAGGCTGAAACTGTATCTCCATTCGGGAGCTTGAAACAAGAACCATCTACCCATAGTGTTCCATCTGGATTCACTAATGGCGTGTCTTTTAGGTCAATTCTACCCTTAGTCTCTTCTTCAGTACGGAGAAAACAATCATGCTGTTCAGAGACATCTCTCTCTTCTGGAAGAGGCAACAAAGTAGCTGGATTCAGGGTATTACATCGTTTGATGTGTATGTGACTAGCCAAAAGCGTCAGCTCATATCCGGACAACCGAGCACTCGTAAGATGCTGCGTTTTTGTCCTATTTAGTAAAGTATCCACTGCATGTGGCACCATAACAATGAGAGTATTATCTAGCACTACTCCAGCAGACTGTCGAATAGAAATTGCTGCTGCCGCTGTCGCCTTAAGACAACTAGGCAATGCTTTAGCTACTGGATCTAACGTAGCTGAGAAATATGCGCATGGTCGCTGTTGATCTCCAAAACGCTGCGTTAAGACTGACAATGCACAACCCTCTCTTTCGTGGACATAGAGCGTAAAGGGCTTACTGTAATCAGGAGTACCCAATACAGGAGCAGAACACAAAGCAATACGCAAATCAGTAAAACTCTTCTGACATTCGTCAGTCCACGGAAGAGGCTGAGGCGTATCTTTTAAAGTTAGCGCCAACAGCGGTTTAGCCAATAAAGAGAAACTCGGAATCCACTGTCTACAATAAGAAGTAATGCCCAAAAAGGCACGTACCTCTCTTTGTGTGGATGGCACTGACATTTGTGCAATTGCCTGAATTCGTTCGGGGGTCAATCGTCGTCCCTCCTTTGACAAGAGATGACCCAAATAAGTCACCTCGCGACAGACATATTGTAATTTAGAAGGAGAAACCTTGTGATTCAGATCAAACAAATGACGCAACAGTGCAACGGTCACGTTTTTGCAAATCTCCTCTGAATCAGCGGCAACTAATAAGTCATCCATGTACTGAATGAGAGCGGCACCGGACGGTAAGGAAAAGGCATCAAGATGACATTTTAGAGCTTGACTGTAAATAGAGGGACTTTCACAATAACCTTGAGGTGCGCGTTTAAACCGGAAGCTTCGGCCTCCGAGGGAAAAACCAAAAATATCTCTACTCTCTTCGGCGATGGGAATACTAAAGAAAGCATTCTTTAGATCAATAACTGAAAACCAAGTCGCTGTAGAAGGTATCATCGTCAACAGAGCAGTGATATCTGGGACTACAGGAAACTGCGGTACGACAATCTTGTTTACCTCCCGAAGATCAATTACAAAACGATAAACAGGAGGCTGAGAAGGATCACTGCGTTTAAGAACCGGAAGAACAGGACTGTTACATGTATTTCCTCTCGTTTCCTCAACCACACCCTTCTGAATCAAATCATGGACAATTTCCAGAAGTGCTTTCTCACCTTCAGTAGAGATTCTGTATTGCGGAATACGTGGCATTTCAGCATTGGGCTTAAGAGTAACAACATAAGGTGGGATCTCAAGACAACCAACGTCATTCGGACCCGTAGCCCAAAGCGTTTCGGGAAGAGAAAGCAATTCAGGTGGGAATTGATCTTTTGATAAGTACATTGGACTAGTCATTTTCTGTCCTAGAGTGAGGTATACACCAGAAGGTGAACAATATATCGTAGCATGCATTCTTTTTAATAGATCTAAACCCAACAGATTTTCACCACAACCATTCGTCAGAAGAAGCGGAGCTTCTAAATCATAAGGGCCTATTGAAACAGGCAAAGGGCAAGAAACTGGATTGCGAACAGGGGCGCCAGAAAATCCTACAGATACATTCGTTAAGCCAGACAAAGGTGCGCCAGGGAGTTTAGAATGAATGATAGAGCTTCTCATGGCACCAGTATCTAAAAGAAATGGCTCTGAAACACCCATTGTAGTGACATTAACATAAGGTCCATTCTGATCCACTGGAATTGACGTAACCCCCTTACTTTGTCCATGGCTGTCCTATTCAAAATGAAGACTTTCATTCCCTCCTTCAATATACTGATCCTCACTGTAATACTGTGTAGACCTAACATTTTGCTGGTCAAAGTAATTTCCGGAATTTGGAGGAACAAAAGAACGCTGCTCTTGGGTTAACACACCTCGACCTCTACCTCTATTTGCTGACTGAGGACCACCACGACCTCGTGAAGCAGATGTTGCTCCATTACGCTGCAACAATGCCGGACAACTGTTCTTAAAATGACCTTCCTCCCTACAATAAGCACATTGATTGGGACCTAGCAAAGGTCTTGGAATGAATGGTTCAGGCTTTTGATACAACCTCTGAAACTGCGTAGGCTGTTGAAACTGAGGCTGAACATACCGAGGAGGATAAGCCTGTTGCAAGAGAACTTTAGTTTTTAATTCTTTCGTCTTTTTCTCTTGTTTTTCCCTTTCTTCTTTGTCTCTATTTTCATAATATTGTGCAGTAGCCAATATCTGGGCGGAAGAAGAAACTGCCCATGAACTCTCGGAGTCTTTTAGCTTGTGTGATAGTTCAGGAAGCAAGTTATATACGAACTTATCCACAAATAATCGCTGTCCCCCTTCTGTAGCCATATCTTGACCACTGTGATCAATGAATGTCTCCTCGAATCGGGTAAAGAAATCGGAAACACTTTCATCTTTCTTTTGTTTACATGCTGCTAGCTTATCCCAATTAACTCTCAAAGCAGGCATCATTGTTTTCATTAATGTAATAATCCTACCAGGGAGTTCTGAGATCAAAGCGTCGGGCTTTGCACCACCTACTTGACCTCTATCTGCGGCAATAATAGCGTTCCAATCGCCGCCTAATTCTTGAGCGTGATCCTCTCTACGAATTTTAGCCCATATTGTCTGTGGAACTACATTTCCCATCAACATGTCAATATCTGCTAGATTCATAGTACATGCATCAACTGTTTGCGACAACTCTTTATAGTAACCAGCAGGATTTTTGCGTGGATCTGGTAGTGACTGTTTAAGTGCTAAAACTTCAGACCTTTTCCAGGGGACATGTACCCATATGCGCTGAAAATGCGCAGGAATAGCTGGATTAGCACCTGCTGCTGCAACTTCTTCCTTCCATATTGGAGAAACCTCTCTCATGGGATAGTTTTTCAGTGCTGTCCTAACTGAAGGATCAGAATCAGGAAAAGTCTGTGAGAACAATAGGGATCTGAAAGAAATAAGTGTTCTGACAGCGTTTTCAACCTTAGGACCCACAATAAGTCCTTTGTCAAAGTCAGCCTGAACATCTAACAGATCCTGTGGGACCGAACCCAAATTCATATCCTCCCATTCTTTAGCGAGAGTATCGCACATAACTTTAAAAACATATCTCTGCGTAGGTGCATTCCATTGCAGAAAGGTGGACATAATATCAGACGTACTATATTGGGGACCCTTCTTGATCCATCTACAAGCAAGTGAGTCCAATTTTTCTCGCTCTTCGGAGTCTGGGAATTGACTACGAGACTGTCTTCGAGAAAAAGCTGGAGACACATTTAAAGCTTCAAAGAAAGGTGATAAGAGACCAGAGACAGTATCTGCAAATCGCTTACGCATAGATGGAGAATTTGACATAAGGATAGGGGACAAGGTATTAGGTGAATTAACTAAAGGAGCATTAGGAATTGCCAAAGGAGCAGAAGGCAAAGGAGTTAAAGGCAAAGCTGGCATAGGCAATACTTGAGGAGGCAAATGTGGAAAAGCTGGAGCAGGCGGAAGCACAACTGGCGGCTGAACAGGCTGTAACATCGGGGGTGCATTAGCACCTTGTACATAGGGCGGAGGCAATTTCAATAAGTGGGACATTAAGGGATCTTCCTCAAAATCTTTTCTCTTATCAAGGGAAGAGATAGGCAACGTCGGATAGCATTTATCTATTGCCATTCGATGCTGTCTGTCTGAAATTTCCATTGCATTATCTATTTCATCATCTTTGAATTGCTGAGCAGCCTGTATAATCGTCATTCCCTGTGTTTTCCTATCTCGTTTCGCTTGTTTAATTTCTCTCTGTTTGGCTTCCTTACGCCAAAGGCGAAAAGAGTCAAACATTGCCGGCCGGGCTTTTCTTTTAAATAACGTTGCTTCTAAATTATCTAGCACATCAGTTTCGAAACTACCATTTTCTGGCCATTTTAAAACACCATCTTTCTTTGTATATCGGGTCCATGTCTTATTAAAGGCAATAGGACCAACACCATGTTTAGAATAGAGCTCATATGTGGGAGTTCCAACCGAAGGAATCGGACAGGAGTCCTCAAGCTGGGAGTCCCTATTACAACCAAAGCAACAAAGTTTTCCAAACTTAGTCAGACCAGACATCTCACGATTTTTACTGGCTGTTCACAAACATCAAGGGGGTAAAACTTTCAGTTTACACAGCACAAATGCACTTACCCCTCGGCTTTGGCCACTGCAATGGCCAAATCTAAGGACCTAAGGACAAAACAAAGACCAAAATTTGTGGGCGCGACCCACCAAATACTTAACTAAGGATGTCTTCTTACACCAACAGAGGCCCGTCTATCGTCTCGCTTTACCATACATCATCAAAGAAAGGGCCAAGGCAGGGCGGCAGTCAGGGCAGCAGTCGTCAGTAGCCGTCAGGAAGGAGTAACCGCGCTGAAAAAGACCTTCGGACCACTTCGACATACAGGGGTCGCTTGACGTGGCTCGCGATTCCTCCAGAATTTTCTTGCGGGGTTCCTCACGACCTTCAGGCAGAACCGGTACCGCTGAAGCCGCCCCACGTTGGGTGCCAGTTGAAGAACCAGAACCTTATGGGCCTGGCGGCGCAGGGTACGCCTGAAATCTCCTTGGATTCACCTGCCTCAACTAACAGAGACACGGGACACTCTGTCAGGCGTAAAAGATCAGATTTTATTAGCTGCAGCTAGTACAGTTGTCCAAGAAGTACACAAGGTATGTTCTCAGGAGACTGCCACTTTACTTTGTGGCGCACAATCTTATATACCGTATAAAAACCATTTATTAACTACATACACTCCCAGAACACATAGAAAGGAGCCAGTAAGAATAATGTAAAGATAGAACAGAGCCAATAGAAATGTCGGAAAACAAGACAGCACCAATAGAAGGAATTGGAAAACAAAGTATCAAGTGACTTAAGGTTGCCTCCCCTCCAGCTGTGTTTGTCACCCCTCCCTTGAACTAATTCATTAACCGATCCACAACGAAGTTGCATGTGGTGCGATAAGTTTGTGTGCGTTTGGAGGACAGTTGTGAAATGAGAGAATACTAGCAAAGGACAGCGAAGGCCCGACGATAAGATAAGATCGGCGGAGAATAGTGTGAGCCTACAGATAGTTGAAACAAGGATTAGAAAACCAGACAGGGATTAGTGTACTCGGTCAGACCTTAATACCAGCCTTGTAAAGATAGAGGCAGAAGGCTGTTTTGAACACCATGTTGCAGAATAAGCAGAAAAGGCAGAATGGACTTCGTTCGCTGTGCTGCCTGAGTGAAGGCAACATAAAATGGCGGCGGGCCACAAAATGGCAGGTCGATACGATCGTATTAAAAATCGAATTTCCTCACTGCGGTGAAACACAGGATGCAAAATGGATTTCATTGCATTTATTAAAGCAATCGCATTGGAGTATTAAAAGCCTGTGTTGCGATAATTAGGCTGATGAAACAAAGCAAGGTAACCAACATTGCAATCAAAGAGAAGAAGATAAACAAACCCACCATGTTGCATGGTTCTAAGTGTTCTAGATATTCCTACCTAACTCTATGTCTACATCTGAATGCATAGTGGTTGTATCCTATGCCTGGCCCGACCTGAGGGATTAGCCTCAGCCCCATACCTGAATCGAATATCTGGGGTCTGCCTGTTGTGTGGATGGCAATCCTCTCAGGAGGCTGAGAAGTCAGCACCAGCAAAGCTGCCTGTCGTGTAGCTTGTGTCCCTAGATGATCATGACTGGGATGCCCTCTACCCTCCTTGGGTCAATGTGTAGTTCATATAGTAAGCCATGCCTCATTTGGACAACAGCCTTGATGTAATGCTGTGTCTCAGAGATAGAAGCTGGCTCCTGGATTGGCAACAAGAGTTCATGTACTGCATGTAACAGCCTTGGACAAGAAGTACAGATTATACGTGGTGCAAAGACTGAATAACTGTACGCCATGACCCTTGCCTTCTCAGAAAGAAGCAGCTGATAAAATAGATAAAAGCACTTGCTAAAAACTGGTCTTGCTAAATCATGAATAAAAACGTGCATAGACATAAAATAGGGCACAAGGCGTGAAACTATGCTTAGACAGGGTTGCCCAACCCAGGTACTAAAAGGGTCCTCATGATAACAGTTCAGACCAACATGATACATCTGTCTGGAGACTGTAGCCAGCTAGATGTTTGGAAAGGGTTTTGGATCCTGTGGGGTCCAAACTTGTCCATGTTTTTAATTTTCTTTTGGAAGAAGAGGCGGAAACCAGAGCTAAGAGGTCAATAAATGTCATTAGATATGTTTCAACCAGTCATATTTTGGTGGATGGTGCTACAGTAGAAGAACATCCTAAGATATATATATATATATATTGTTGGTAGGGGCCAATTGTTGATCCTCCACCACCTACGTATTCTCGTCTATGGGATGTGACCAAGGTTCTTAACCTTTTCCCTGTCATTGCAGAATAACTACTATCTAAAAGAAAATGAACTAACAGGTAAGCTACCCACACTCTTATGCTGGGTATCTCGCAGAAGGGTATTGGATGTTGAAGTTCTTGGCTTGTAGGGTACAGTGTTCAATCCATATGTGGTCATATTTACTGTCTCCAGATAAGCAGGGTAACATAAAGGTGATTTCCTATCCAGATTTATTTAATTGATGTGTAGTGAGATGCATTAAGGCTTTTGAGACCCTGACGGAAGAAACCAGACCCCCTGGAACAAAATCCCTGCATATTTCGCTACGAAAACCCTTTTGGCCCATTTCCTAAACCTACTATAGCTAATTAGGTAAGTTGGTGAGGCACGAGGTAGGCATAGGTGTATCTGGGTTCAGTGTCTTCTCAGTTAAAGGGCTTATGACCTCCAAGTCTTTCTCCTTGGATACTTGCCTTGCAAACTTTCTGAAGGTAGTGGAGTGATCTTCTTATTCCACATTCATGCTCCTCTATTTTCAAGTCAGTGGGAGAGGTGGCTTTGTTTTGTGGTAAGCAAGTTTTGGACTAGCATAATCCATGCCTCCCGGCCTGACATAACATAAAAGAATTGTTATATATCATGAAGGACAGTTTGAACTCTATTAAGGACATTCAGGTAAGGATTAGCCCACCTAGCAGAATCAGATACCTCGATTCCTATAGGAGGACACTCCTAATGGATTACAGAGTAAGTACTGTATTTGTGATGTATGGTATTATTGAATCCTTTATAAAGTTCTGCTTTGCTAACAGGTGTCCTTTTACTATTGCAGAATCAGAACGGAAACAGAATTAATGACCGGAAACATGGCCAGAGTGGATATTGTAACAGGAAATAAGAGGAGAAGAAATAGTCGTTGGGAGTTATATAATCAGTTATGAACTATGATTGGCTGTTATAAACTATATTCCTTTTCCTTTCCCTAGGTGTTGTTGAAAATGTAGTGTATTTCTTGCTGATTGTTAGTTGGAAAATAAAGTGGAGACTGAAGACTTAGGGCCTCATTACGAGTTTGGCGGTCTGACGGTAAGACAGCTGCGGTGGCGGCCGCCCAAAGAACGGCATGTTGGCCGTCATCCCACTGCTGTATTAAGAGGTACACAGCTCAGACCTAAAAATATCAGCCAACTTCCTGAAACAGCCAGGACACAAGCGGACAGAAAAAAGTCATTTTGACCACCAGCCCGACAAAAATCCTCCCATCAGATTACGATCCACAAATCACGACAGCGGTTCTTCCATTGCGGAAAACCATTGGTGGTGCGAACCAGGCAGTCTGAACGCACATCACACTGAACACCACACCACATTGGATAGTTTGAATGTCCCACACCTGACACACACATCCACACACTCGACACACCTACACACAACTATATAACATACCCCTACACAGCCCACAATCCTTTGCAAACAGAGCACCACTCACAGCCACAGAGGAGGAGTAGCTTTCATAGATTTATCGATACATACTTTTGGCACCCATGCACATTTCACCATGCATACATCCCACACCTGCACAACGTACAGAACACACAGTTTACAATCACACACACTACACAACAACCGTCATCCACTCACATCACAGCACCTACACCTCATTACTAATGGTTTTTTCAACCTTTTTGTTTAGTAGTACCTCACCGTCTATAGCACCACTACCAAGTCCCCACAAAAACACCCAAGTTTCACAGATGATGAGTTGAGGGTCATGGTGGATGAAATTGTCAGGGCAGAGCCACACCTGTTCGGAGCACAGGCCCAGCAAACATCAATAGCCAGGAAAATGGAGTTGGGGCAAAGAATAGTGGACAGTGTGAATTCTGTAGGCAGCTATCCATGCACAAAGGAGGACATCAGGAAGAGGTAGAACGACCTCAGGGGAAAGGTGTGTTCCTTGGCATCCAGACACCAGCTGGCAGTACTCAAAACTGGCAGTGGGCCCACACCTTCTCCCCCTACTTCACATCTTGGGAGGAGAAGGTCTTGGACATACTGCATCCTGAGGGCCTGACTGGAATACCTGGGGGTGTGGAGTCTGGTAAGTCCCCACAACATACATGTCACCCAAATGTTGTGTCTTGCATGCTCCCTCACTACCTTACCTAATCTCAATTACTAGACCACCCACCACCCCTCTGTGCCAAGTGTAAAAAATATCCCTCTCTGTCATGCCACATGTCCACTAAACTCACCTGGGTCCACAGCCCTTGGTAATGGGAGGTTACATCCAGGGAAATGATAGCACTACAATTCCCAGAAGGCAGTAATCCACATAAAGAAAAGCAGAACAGTGGACCAAATGTGAGATGTCATGCATGTGAAAATACCAACGTATGTAACCCATCATGACTGTTCCACTGTGAAACAGTTTAGGACAATGACAGCAATTGAAAGGCCCGCTCCCACTACCATTAAAAGCAAAACACAGCTACAGCTGAGTGCCTAATCAAACTGCCCTTAGAAAAAAGATTTCTAAAATGGAAATGTACTCACCTGAGGGGAAATCTAGAAGCCCAAGTGGATGCACATGCAGGACATCCAGATAGATGTCAATGTCAATTGCCTATTCCTATACTGTGTAACCTACTCTGACACTATTGTACATTGTGCAGCTTTTTGTGCCATGTATCATGCCATGCACTTCACTAGGCACAATATGGTTATCACCCATGTCAATACTCAGACAACATAAGATGGTATCAGCAGTCAAATAACTAGCAACATAGCATAACATCTTTGAGCATGGTGTATGGTATTGAAATATCAGATTCTCATGTTGTACGAAGTAAGAATTGGTAGCAGCTGTCATTGTCAATACTGGGCAGTGTGCGCATCTCACACAACATCACTAATTGTAAAACTTAAACATAATTTGTTGTATCACTTACAGCAACTGTGTGGGTAACCTTGCCATTGCCACCATGGAGAGGATAGCAGAGACTGTCACAACCCCTCTGGATGAAGGCCCCAGTGAGGACAACACTGCTTGATGTTTGGACACTGACGAGGAAGCTGGCCAATCAGGGATACCTGGTCAGTCAACAACTGTCATCCTCATCCTGCCCACATTGACTCCTCCCAGCCTCGTTGCATCTACATCACAGGCAATCATTTGCCCCAAACCTGTGTCCCAAGGACTGTTTCATCCATTGTGTGCCCCCCAGTACAGATACCCGAGTCTCCTCTTGTCACCCCTGACAATGATGGACCTGCCACCAATGGGAGGGGCCACACTCTGCCAGGGGCATAGGCATGTGGGGGTAGGGTGCGTGGGAGGGATGGTGTGGGCCAGAGGATGGGTGCTCAAAGAGACAATACTGACCACGAAACCATCTCCCAAATCTTGGGAGCCTATCACAATTCCCAAACTGCGATGGGCCAGGTACTCACCATGATGGAGGAAATCCATGCAGCAGTGGCAGGCACCAAATGCCATCCTGGCTTCCATTACAGGGTGCTGAAGGACATCAACACTACCCTGAATGGGTCTGCCACACAACGTCATGCCTCTTCCACTGGTAATGAATCTTCAGGCCCTTCAACATCTGCGGTTGCTAGTGGAATGGAGGCCCTGCCAGGGGAAGGACATGCCTCAGACACCCTGCCCTCTGTAGCAGAGGAACACCCCCACAAATGTGGATGTCCACCCAGACATCCAGGAGGAGCTGATGCCAAGACCAAACCTGCTGGGGCCGTGGTCTGGCCGCGATCCATGATGAGCGCCTGAGAGCCGAGCTCCGCACGGCGGCGGGCCACGCGGCGGTGGCGGCGGCGGCGCTGGAGGCGCACCAGAGGACCCCCGAACACAGCGAGGGCCGGCTTAGGGGTCGGAGAGGGCGAGCGGCCGACATCCGTGACGCGGGGGAGCGCCCTCCCCGGAGACGCTGGCCAGAGCGAGGAGAGCAGGCTCGAGGCCTACGGCAAGCCTCTGAGCCGCGGGCTCGAGTGAGGAGTCACCCTGGCGCGGAGAGACCCGTCCCCCGCTGAAGCCCGAGGTAGGGGAGCGCGCCCTCCGCCCCTGCCTGCACCTTGGCGGTGGCTCATCTGCGGCCCCCGGAGCCGGCAACAGGCCGGGGCGCCGCTTGCCCCTCCCTCCCTCTCGGTCGATCGGTGCCGGAGGGGGGGAACGGAGCTGACCAGCGCCGCTGCCCAGAACAATAGGAGGTGGCCCGGTGCTGATGACGCGCCTCCCAGTGCCTCCTCAAACCCCCCTTTCTGCTGTGGGTGACGGGATCGGCGACAAGAGACCTCGCCATCAGCAGAGCGCAACGGACGGCTACCCCCACCCCCCAGCCTTACCTGCTACAGAGGAGGCCCCCTGAGAAACGGCAGGGGCCCCAGAGAAGACAGAGGAGCGAGGGCCGAGTCGGTGAGCCAGAGAGGATGAGAGACGCATGGAGGTGAGGGTGGTGGATGAGTGGGAGAGGGGCCGGGAGAGAGGAGAGAGAGAGAGGAATATAACAACGTACAGAGAGGGGAGGAAAAAGACGGGAAGAGGAGAAGGCAAAGAGCAAAGGAGTAAATGCCACCTAATGAGAAGAGGGGCAAGCACAGGAGGGGGGAAGGAGTAAGGAATAAAAAGAAGAAAAAAAAAGAAGAGAAAAAAAAAAAACAGAAAGGAAAACGAACAATACAAATTTAACAATAAAAGGAGCGATACTACACTAACAGAAAAAGTGAAAAGCCACTGTTGACCCCAACAAAGCTAGAGCTAACGAGGCATGGAGAGCAAAGAGGGCCAGGAGTAACAACGGGCCTCGGCTCCAAAGCAACTCCTCTCTCCACAGACCCACGGACCCCTAAGCTAACACGTGAGAGAGCAGCAAGAAACTTCACCCCCATGCGGTCCGGACGCAGCCCAGTGGGACGCTGAACGTTATAGAGCCAACACCGGGATCCCTCACCTCGTATATATATACACTCCAACGACAGCCTTCTCCAGGAGGCCAATTGGAGAGGTACTCACTTGAACTCACCAACTACTCTCAGTCCTCCTCGCCCCCCCCGCCACCCTCTCTCCTCTGCTGCCTATACGCCCATGCTGACCGCCCTAATGTGACACGGACAGGCACCCCCTCGGACCCCACCTGTACGGAGAAACCCGCAATGCCCAGAGGCAAGACGGCGGGTAAGCCTGCCCGCCAACTACTCTTCTCTGAAGCCCTGCGCCAAAAGAAACACCCTTCCACTGTGGACTCTCCACCCCCCTCACACGACACCATGTCAGACGACGCTCAAGGAGTATCAATGGATCGCATACTGCAGGAGATATCGGCAGTAGGCCGCAAACTGGAAGGGATGGACACTGCCATGATGGCATTAACAGCGGAAACGAGATCCATGCGCCTGGAAATAGCGGGCTTCCAGTCACAAATCTCCGGACTGGACCATCGAGTAGCGGCTGTGGAAAGTCAAGTGGCCTTACAGACTGACAGAGATCAGGAACTCTTGTACCTTCGTAGCAAGTTAACCGACCTTGAGGACAGAAGCCGCAGAAACAACGTCCGCTTCCTTGGACGTCCGCTTCCTTGGATTTCCAGAAGGCATTGAGGGTACAGATATACTCTCTTACTTGCGAGACACGCTCCCCAAACTAGCCGATATAACATTTGACCCCCCTCTGGAATTTCAAAGAGCGCATAGACTTGGTCTCAAGAGACAAAACGGAAAAGATCGTCCTCGCCCAATCATAGCCTGCTTCCTCCGACACGGGCAGGTCCACCAACTGTTACAGATGTCCCGAAGGCAAGGCCACCTCCGGCTCGGCTCCCTCGAAATCTGCCTTTCAGCGGACTTCCCCAAAGAAACAGCAGACCGAAGAAGCCTTTCTTTCTCTTCGTCCTCGCCTTCGCCATCTGGATGTTAAATTCGGCCTCTTCGAGCCAGCCAGGAAGTGGATAACTAAGAAGGGTGAGTCACGAACCTTCTATGACCCAGAGAACTTCAAATCATTCCTAGAGGGGCTGCATGACCCGACACAACCCATGGAATCAGCAACCCAACCCCCCCAAGACACACAGAACCAAACTAGGGGAATGGACCAACCGGAAAGTGCTCTGGACACCGACGGAAGATCCACTACAGACCCCCAAACAAGGGGCAGAGACCTGGAGAGATTAACGAAAAGCTTTGATGACAGGGGCCAAGTCCTACAGGTGGTGGCGATGCACACTCAGCTGTCAGACAGAGACAAGTCCCGATCCCCTCTGAAACCCTAGGTGCCCGCCACCTGAAACCAACATGGGTATGGTTTTCCTACAAGCCCTCGATATCAACAACCACAGACTGTCATAGAAACGTTGCAGGAAACACAGGAACTTTATGACGCAGGAGTCCTGACACAGAGAAGTGATGAGTACTCTTTTTCATGTATACTCTTCAGACATTGTACCACTGAGAACCCCCCCCCCCCCCAGTAGGCTTTAATCGCCTCGGACTGCTTAGACTGTTCGGATTGTGTGATAGTTTTGTTGGCTCCCGATTGCTCTTGTTTCTCAACGCCCCTCCCCCTCATGTGGGGTAACACTTACCATATCCCATATCACTTCTTCCATCTAGAATCAGGATCTATAATACTCTCTGGAAAAAATGGGAACTGACGCAACACCCTTGCACATCACTGGCTTGCCTTGGCTGGGGTGGGACTAAATGATTCCGAACTGGGTTTGGGCTCTAGATCCCGGTCTGCTAACAAGTGCAGTAGTGATATAACGATGGGCGCTGGTGCAAAGCAGAACAGACTACAGATGCTAAGTCCCAGAGTATATGCATGCCGCAACCCTTTAGAACAACCAAGGGGAAGCGACCTTAGTAACAGCAACACCTGTCCCTGTCCTTTCCTCACGCTTCCCCCATACCCCCCCCTCACAGGGACGCAGCCAACACGCGACATCCCCCTCACCCCGCCCTCTGGTCACAAACATACCACCCCCCCCGGACATGACTAGAGGCATCTACACGGAGATCTAGGGTGCCTCGTAGGCGCCGCCCCTCCCCCCCGGCGCGGGCCCCGCTGGCCGGGCGTCGATGCTCAATCGGCCTAGGTTTTAGACCCGCTAGTTAAAGTTCGTGTACTTCGGGACCCGTATCCCGTTCTTCCTTCTTTACCTTCTTCTTTATTTCTTCTTTTCCCCACTGACCCACTGTCTCCTTTTTACTCTTTTTTCAATTCTTCTTCGTATGCAACGCACCCGCCACTCCCCCTCTCCCCCCGACATCCTCTTCAGTTCACAGAGTCTACCCCATTCCCCCGAGCTCATACCCCCGGGTGGGCTGACACAGGAAGTGAGGATGCCCAGCCAGATGGGAGCATCGGTAGCACCCCTCCGGGTTATCTCATGGAACGTAAACGGTCTTACCCACTTTATCAAACGGAAGAAAGTCCTATCCTACCTTAACTCTAAACAGGCAGACATTGCCTTATTACAAGAGACACACCTAGACAGTCTTGAATCTGATAGATTGCGACGTGACTGGGTGGGAACCGTCCTGTTTAGCTGCACCCCGCCCTCACCCGATACGGAGAACGTCCCAAGAAAAAGCGGGGTGGTGATCCTCTTACGCAAAACCCTCCCTTTCACGGTTGTC
Source organism: Pleurodeles waltl (assembly GCF_031143425.1). Classification (NCBI taxonomy): domain Eukaryota; kingdom Metazoa; phylum Chordata; class Amphibia; order Caudata; family Salamandridae; genus Pleurodeles; species Pleurodeles waltl. The sequence continues at coordinate 702,643,876 of NC_090437.1, forward strand.
AAATCGTGGACGGACCCTGAGGGCCGATACGTATTTAACAAACTGAAAATCAGGGACTCAATGTTGTGTGTGGGATCAGTCTATGCACCAACAGGTCCCAAACGCCTCTTCTTCCTCCAGCTTAATCGACTTCTGACCGAGATAGGGGCATCCCGTTGCGTTATAGGAGGAGACTGGAACCTAGCTAGGGACGCAGCATTGGACAGGACGGGGCCTCTAGACACGAGCAACAACGTAGACAGAGCCATACAGACTGATATACTCGCGGATAATGGTTTAGTCGATCACTGGAGGTTGACTCACCCAACGGACAGAGAATTTACCTTTCTCTCGCCGGTGCACGGTACCCAATCACGGATTGATTACTTTTGCCTATCCCATAATCTTGTGGCCCACACCCTGGAGGACGATATACTGGAGGGAGGCCTTTCAGACCACTCCCCAGTCCTTGTAGCCATCCGCTTAGGCCTGGTATCTCCGGGCCGAAAACTTTGGAGATTAGCGATCCATCGATATCGATCCCCTGAAGGTAAGTTGCAGCTGCAGGATCATGCGACCACTTTCGCCCAAGACAACCTAGGTACGGTTGACTCAAGCCGAACTATGTGTGCCGCAGCCAAAGCCTCGATACGGGGACAACTCATGCGGGATGCGGCGATAGCGAACAAAGACAGAAAAGAGCAACAAGCAGCACTGGAACTCGACATACGTCGACTAACCAGACAATATACAGCACATCTCTCCCTCCCAGGCCGCCGAAGCCTAGAGCAAGCCCAAATGGCCCTTAATGAGCTGTACACCACCCAGGCCGAATTCGCATTACAGAGACTCCAAGGGAGACACTATGAACAGGGTGAGAAGGCCGGACGACTGCTTGCAGCCCAACTCCGTCAAAGAACAGCTGCTCTAGCCATCCCAGCCATCCGTTCTCCCTCCGGGGACATACTGACCCACCCACAGGCAATTGCAAACGAATTTGCCCAGTTCTATAGACACCTTTACACGCCTGAAACCACGACCAACCTAGCACAAGCTGCCACCTTCTTAAAGAAGCTAGACCTCCCCTCCCTAACAGACGAGGGCCGTAGCCTATTAGAAGGGGAAATAAGCAGACAGGAGATAGATAAAGTAATCTCTGACCTCCCGTACCACAAATCACCCGGAGAGGACGGATACCTGGCAAAATTTTATAAATGGGTAGTGACAGAGGCGATTGATATTTTACGCGAAGCCCTCAATGAAGCCTGCGAAACACAGACACTAGGGGCCATATCCAATAATGCCACAATAGCTGTCATACCGAAGCCTGGGAGAGACCCTTTATTATGTGGCAGCTACCGGCCCATCTCTCTACTAAACAGGGACATCAAAATTTTAGCAAGCGTCCTGGCAAAGAGATTACGAAAAGTAATCCCGTCCTTAATACACTATACACAGGTGGGGTTTGTACCGGGCCGCACGTCTAGGAACCATCTACGAACCCTGTGCCACACCTTATGGGCGGCCAGAGACTCCCCGGAGTCGGCGCTGGCCCTGTCCTTAGACGCCGAAAAAGCATTCGATCGCATAGAATGGCCCTGCCTATTCACGGCCCTAGAGAGATTTGGTCTGGGCAGCAAATTTATCTCCCTGGTACGACTGCTCTATGATCAGCCCGCGGCCAGAGTCAACTGCGGAGGCTTTCTCTCAGACCCTTTTCCTATCCGAAGGGGTACACGGCAGGGGTGCCCCCTCTCACCTCTCTTGTTCCTTCTGGCAATGGAGCCCTTGGCGGCAGCCATCCGGTCCTCCCCCTCCATAACCGGCCTACCACTACCCGAAGGCACCTCCAAGATATACCTCTACGCTGACGACATCCTCTTAACACTCACGGACTTGGAAAGATCCATACTGGCGTTATTAGAGGTAATCGAGGACTTGGCAGCCCTTTCGGGATACCGCATTAACTGGGACAAAAGCAAGGCACTTCCGCTATCGCGAGTAACCACAAAAGCAGCACTCCTAGGCTATCCATTCCGGTGGACGCCAAAACGTCTTAAATACCTAGGAGTGCTTGTTAACCCAGGACTGGCACACATGGTGGCGGACAACATTGACCCTCTCATCACGCGGGCGAAACCGGACTTTGCGAAATGGACCCAGTTAGGCCTCTCCATGTGGGGCCGAGTACAAGCGGTTAGAATGGTGACGGTACCCCGCTTCACCTATATCCTAGGTCTCCTGCCCTTACAAGTGCCCCTTTCCACACTACGAGGCATCGATGCACTAATTAGATCATTTGTGTGGGGCACAATACGACCACGGCTATCACCAGCCAAGCTTTTGGCCCGCCGTATAAACGGTGGAATGGGACTTCCATCGGTGGAACACTACTCTTTAGCCCTTCAAATGTCTCAGCAATTCCAATATACTATTGAATATATCAGACCCCCCCTTGTGGATACCAGTGGAAAAACGACTCCTGGCTGCGAATGAAGTACTCAGTGGCCCCTACCGTGCAGACTTCCCAGCCACTAACTCAGTGAACCCTATCCTGGAGGCGACCAGGTCATCCTGGCGAAGGGCCCACCGATTGTTTGGGGTCCACCCCTTCATACATGCCCAAGCGCCCCTGTGGCACAACAGTGGCCTAAGCATAGGTGGCGAGGTACTCCATTGGCCGCAATGGAAACAGGCAGGCATCTTCACCCTCTCACAGGCCCTGGAAAATGATGTGCTCAAACCCTTCTCCAAGCTGCGGGAAGAGTTCGGCCTGCACCCGAACCAGGAATGGAGATATATGCAACTTAAGCATTGCCTCTCCCGAGGGAATACACCTCCACTGCAGGGATCTCTGCCTTCAGCGATAGTGGCTTACCTGCAGCAATGGGGGCAATGCAAGGGAGTAATGTCGGGCCTCTATGATCTAATTATTCGTCAACTCTACTCCCAGCCGCTATTGGACAAATTATGCCTACGGTGGCAAACCCGGCTGCAGCAGGATCTAGACCCAGATGATTGGGAAGCTATCCTAGAGACACTAGATAGAGGTGCCCGGGAGGCGCGCTTGAAATTCTGCCTCTTCAAAATTTTACACGACTGCCACTGGTCCCCAGCGGAACTACATAGGGCCGGACTCCTCCCGCACGCGAACTGCTGGCGATGTCCAGAGACATCTTGTGACCTGATGCATATCTTGGTAAACTGTACAACAGTACGACCACTCTGGGGTGCTGTGAGCTCCACTCTGGCTGAAGTAATGTCACTTCCGTCCCCACTTCCTCCTGCCCTCATACTTCTGCAAGATACGACCTCCCTACCGGACCTCCCTAGACCACACAAGAGACTTTTGCACACAGTGTTAGCTACTGCAAAAATTTGCATACTCAGACACTGGCGGTCAGAGACCCCTCCAACTCCGGAGGAATGGATTACAGCCATGATCCGTACTGCTACGCCTGAACGGATCATCTATAACTTACAAGACCAAGCTCAAATATTCATACAGGTATGGGCTCCCTTCCTTATAAGGGGGCAATAATGCCCTACCCGGAACCACCACTGTTCCCTCCTCCCTTCCCTCTCCCTCCCCTCCCCCACATGCGTCTTTTCCCCCCTCTCTCCCTCGCTTCCCTACCCTCGCACCTCCCTCTCCCTCTGTACTCCTCCCCCTCTTCCCATCCTTATCTCCCCTTCTCTTCCTTCTCTTTTCTCTTCTTTTCTACTCTTTTCCTCTTCCCCTTCTCTTCTTTCCTTCCTCTCCTTCCCCTTCCTTTTCCTACTGTCCCTTCTTCTCTCTTTCCTTTTCCTTCTTTCTTTCTCCCTCTCTCTCTATCTCTCTCTCTCTCTCCCCCTCGCACCTTATCTCCACGTCTCTTTCTAAAAACCCACTAGAGTCCGCATGTCGCCTTCTAGCAACCCTCCAAACAGACCTCTGTGGTAGATCCTTCCTCCTATGTCGTCTGACGGACACCTGGCTCCAGCTAAAACTGGCCACAGAGTTGACAATAGCCGCAAAACCCATCATCCACGCAACAACATCCCTTGCTTCCCAAGGTGGCACTCCCCTGCTCCCTTGTATGAGCAGGTACAACCTACTCCCTACCCTTATATCTTCATCCTCTTTAAACCCCCCCAACATCACATCACATCGCCTAACATATGTTGGAAGTGAACTCTACCTCAGGTTTTTAAATTACGAATGAGACCTTGTTTGTGCCTTCTGTGTTTTTCAACTTCTCTAGTTCTCTAATATCCCTGATGTGCAATTATTTTCAAATGACGGGACCCTGATCCCACTGACTTTGTATCACATTGTGTTATTATCAATAAAAGAAAAGTTAAAAAAAAAAGACCAAACCTGCTGCCAGGAAGTGGACCTCTCCTGATTGTTTTCCCTTGTGTGCCACAGATACACCCTGTTGACTGTTCTGAAGCCTAACACCATTTTCCTATGGTGTAAGGACACTGGACTTGTGTTCCCAGATAGAGTAGCAGATATCCTGATGATTTAATCCACTCTGACTGAACCATTCACTGCTTACTTTCTGTTATTTCTATTTCAGTTCACACATATTGTGTTGCACTACCACTAAAACACAGGTCCTGTGTAAGTGCCATGTGTCAACCATGTACAACTGTCATGTATGACAACTCTTTTACCAATATGTCCCTCTTTATTGTACAACTTTTGTTATGGACATCACACGTGTACACTATCACCAGGAGAGCCATTGCATTGGGATTGTAATATTGACATAATACAGCTGTATTGTACATCTCCACACATTAATTTGTAGATTTGCAACCAACAGATAGAGTAGTACTGCTGGTGACTTCAGAATGTCAGGTTAGGTAGCATATACTACTACTCTACAGGATACTGAAGTTAGGGGCATGTCAGTCTTTCCTCGTGCCATTAGGCACACGGATAGGTCCTTTATATCACCAGGTAAAGCCTTATCACATATGCATACCTTAGCTTACTAATAATCATACCCCATGATACAGAGAGAGAGATCAGTACTGATGTCCCCAGTCCTAGAACCTTTCAATTACCATGGGCAGTTACCCGTAGATTTGCCACTCACCTGTGCCAGTCCTCAGACACGTGCACTTTGGTCTGCAAAGTAGTGACACACTTGCAGCTATGTGCAAGGTAGGTAAAATACAACCAAAACCATTGTGATGGTAGAGGCTCTGGTTCAAAATATGTACATGTGTCAGACACATATTAATACACACAAGGCACAATTTGACCACCCCTAGTACCAAACAGGACTTCTTGGTAGGAAAACACACTTCCATCCCAGTGTCCTGACAATCTGGGTATATAAGTGACACGCCACATACTCATGCTATTCATTACCTGGTTTCATCCATGTCAGCTTCTCATGTCTGCCTTCAAATCCCATCTGCCTCTGACACTGTCTGTGATTTGTCAATGAGGAAGAGTGAAACTGAAGCTCAGCAAATCTGTGATTGTCAAAGATAAAGGATAGGACATAATTGTCATGAAACATTATTTCTGACAAGGTATTTATACTAGTGTGACTTTGCTTGTGCAGTAACAAATCATGACACTGTATACCACACTGTTCAGTATACAATATCAACTAACAATCTGGATGCATATCTGATTCATTTGCAATGGAGCTACCTAAGACCACACGGTAGATGGTAAATAGGAGGTGAAATGCCAGCCATTGTTTGTAGATTACAAAATAGTGAGATACCATTGACAACATATCACATACCTTTAGTCAGTTGAAGTACTGATTGGTGAGACCTGCCCTGATGTCTCCAGCTTTATCTTGATCTGGCTCATCCTCACTTGCCAAATCTGCATTTCTACCCACAGGTACTGCTGGCTCCCCCTCATCTGGTATGAATGGTATCTGACATCTCAGGGCAAGGTTGTGGAGCATGCAGCAGGCAACAATAACAACATACCTTGTTAGGTGAGTAGAGGAGGGCTCCTCCAGATTTGTCCAGACTGCAATATCTTGCCTTTAGGAGCCTTGTCCTTCCATGGGCATCATTGAAGCAGACTTCCCCTGGTGTGGTTGGGCACCTCACTGGTGTCAATAACCAAGAACGGTTTGGATAGCCAGAGTCACCTATAAAGAATATGTATGACAACACAAACATATATCTTGGACATGCAGTAGAAATACTTTGCAGACACACCTGTCATAGGTGACTTACCAATCAGCCAGGCCCTCTCTGTGTGGAGTTGTGTCATCAGCAGTGGAATATTTCTGTTCCGCATGATGAAGGAATCATGGACTGATCCAGGATACTTGGCACATATGCGTGGAATGTACTGGTCTGCTAGACACGCCACTTGGACGTTGATGGAGTGGTACTTTTTCCTGTTTCTATATACCTGTTCATTGGCTCTGGGTGAAACCAAGGCTGCATGGGTGACATCTATGGCTCCAATCACATGTGGGATGTGTCCCTAGCATAATACTCTGCCTTCACATAGATCAAATCCGCATTTTGGGGAAACCTGATGTAGCTGTTCAGGTGTTTCAACAATACAGACAGTACGGCCTTCAAAACCAGACTGAGCATGGGTTGAGACATCCCTTCAGTTAGGACCACTATATTCTGAAAGGACTCAGTGGCCAGGAAGTGTAGCACTGACATGACTTGAACAATGGTGTAGGAGGCTGGACTGGCTTGTAGTGAGTACCAAGGGGTACTTACACCTTGCACCAGGCCCAGTTATCCCTTATTAGTGTATAGGGTGTCTAGCAGCATAGGCTGATAGATAATGGTAGCTTAGCAGAGCAGCTTAGGCTGAACTAGGAGACGAGTGAAGCTCCTACAGTACCACTAGTGTCATATGCAAAATATCATAAGAAAACACAATACACAGATATACTAAAAATAAAGGTACTTTATTTTTATGACAATATGCCAAAAGTATCTCAGTGAGTACCCTCAGTATGAGGATAGCAAATATACACAAGATATATGTACACAATACCAAAATATGCAGTAATAGTATTAGAAAACAGTGCAAACAATGTATAGTTACAATAGGATGCAATGGAGACACATAGGGATAGGGGCAATACAAACCATATACTCCAAAAGTGGAATGCGAACCACGAATGGACCCCAAACCTATGTGACCTTGTAGAGGGTCGCTGGGACTATTAGAAAATAGTAAGGGTTAGAAAAATAGCCCACCCCAAGACCCTGAAAAGTGAGTGCAAAGTGCACTAAAGTTCCCCAAAGGACATAGAAGTCGTGATAGGGGAATTCTGCAGGAAAGACACAAATCACAATGCAAAAACAATGGATTTCCAGTCGAGGGTACCTGTGGAACAAGGGGACCAAGTCCAAAAGTCACAAGCAAGTCGGAGATGGGCAGATGCCCAGGAAATGCCAGCTGTGGGTGCAAAGAAGCTGCTACTGGACAGTAGAAGCTGAAGATTCTGCAGGAACGACAAGGGCTAGGAACTTCCCCTTTGGAGGACGGATCCCCCACGCCGTGGAGAGTCGTGCAGAAGTGTTTTCCTGAAGAAAGACCGCCAACAAGCCTTGCTAGCTGTAAATTGTGCGGTTAGGGTTTTTGGATGCTGCTGTGGCCCAGGAGGGACCAGGATGTCGCCAATTGCGTCTGGGGACAGAGGGGGCGTCGAGCAAGACAAGGAGCCCTCTCAGAAGCAGGCAGCACCCGCAGAAGTGCCGGAACAGGCACTACAAAGTGGAGAGAAACAGTGCTCACCCGAAGTCGCACAAAGGAGTCCCACGTCGCCGGAGGACAACTTGGGAGGTCGTGCAATGCAGGTTAGAGTGCCGTGGACCCAGGCTGGACTGTGCACAAAGGATTTCCGCCGGAAGTGCACGGAGGCCGGAGTAGCTGCAAAAGTCGTGGTTCCCAGCAATGCAGTCTGGCGTGGGGAGGCAAGGACTTACCTCCACCAAACTTGGACTGAAGAGTCACTGGACTGTGGGAGTCACTTGGACAGAGTTGCTGGATTCAAGGGACCTCGCTCGTCATGCTGAGAGGAGACCCAGGGTACCGGTGATGCAGTTCTTTGGTGCCTGCGGTTGCAGGGGGACGATTCCGTCAACCCACGGGAGATTTCTTCGGAGCTTCTAGTGCAGAGAGGAGGCGCAGACTACCCCCACAGCATGCACCACCAGGAAAACAGTCGAGAAGGCGGCAGGATCAGCGTTACAGAGTTGCAGTTGTCGTCTTCGCTACTTTGTTGCAGTTTTGCAGGCTTCCAGCGCGGTCAGCAGTCGATTCCTTGGCAGAAGGTGAAGAGAGAGATGCAGAGGAACTCGGATGAGCTCTTGCATTCGTTATCTAAGGAATCCCAAAAGACAGAGACCCTAAATAGCCAGAAAAGAGGGTTTGGCTACTTAGGAGAGAGGATAGGCTAGCAACACCTGAAGGAGCCTATCAGAAGGAGTCTCTGACGTCACCTGATGGCACTGGCCACTCAGAGCAGTCCAGTGTGCCCGCAGCACCTCTGTTTCCAAGATGGCAGAGGTCTGGAGCACACTGGAGGAGCTCTGGGCACCTCCCAGGGGAGGTGCAGGTCAGGGGAGTGGTCACTCCCCTTTCCTTTGTCCAGTTTCGCGCCAGAGCAGGGCTGAGGGGTCCCTGAACCGGTGTAGACTGGCTTATGCAGAAATGGGCACCATTTGTGCCCATGAAAGCATTTCCAGAGGCTGGGGGAGGCTACTCCTCCCCTGCCTTCACACCTTTTTCCAAAGGGAGAGGGTGTAACACCCTCTCTCAGAGGAAGTCCTTTGTTCTGCCATCCTGGGCCAAGCCTGGCTGGACCCCAGGAGGGCAGAAACCTGTCTGAGGGGTTGGCAGCAGCTGCAGTGAAACCCCGGGAAAGGCAGTTTGGCAGTACCCAGGTCTGAGCTACAGACCTGTGGGATCATGGGATTGTGCCAACTATGCCAGGATGGTATAGAGGGGGCAATTCCATGATCATAGAGATGTTACATGGCCATATTCGGAGTTACCATTGTGAAGCTACATATAGGTAGTGACCTATATGTAGTGCACGCGTGTAATGGTGTCCCCGCACTCACAAAGTCCGGGGAATTGGCCCTGAACAATGTGGGGGCACCTTGGCTAGTGCCAGGGTGCCCACACACTAAGTAACTTTGCACCTAACCTTTACCAGGTAAAGGTTAGACATATAGGTGACTTATAAGTTACTTAAGTGCAGTGTAAAATGGCTGTGAAATAACGTGGACGTTATTTCACTCAGGCTGCAGTGGCAGGCCTGTGTAAGAATTGTCAGAGCTCCCTATGGGTGGCAAAAGAAATGCTGCAGCCCATAGGGATCTCCTGGAACCCCAATACCCTGGGTACCTTAGTACCATATACTAGGGAATTATAAGGGTGTTCCAGTATGGCAATGTAAATTGGTAAATTGGTCACTAGCCTGTTAGTGACAATTTGTAAAGAGAGAGCATAACCACTGAGGTTCTGGTTAGCAGAGCCTCAGTGAGACAGTTAGGCATCACACAGGGAACACATACCTATAGGTCACAAACTTATGAGCACTGGGGTCTTGACTAGCAGGGTCCCAGTGACACATAACAACCATACTGAAACCATAGGGTTTTCACTATGAGCACTGGGCCCTGGCTGGCAGGATCCCAGTGAGACAGTGAAAACACCCTGACATACACTCACAAACAGGCCTAAAGTGGGGGTAACAAGGCTAGAAAGAGGCTATTTTCTCACAAATGGGAGGTATGCCGTTGGGATTGTGAATGGCAGGCATCAGATCTGGTTCCAACTGATCACAGAGATCCATGACAGTCTGCCTATTCAGGCACTATATCTTTATAATGTGTCTCTCCTTCTAGGTGTGCAAGTCTACCAGTGGATGGTACACTGGAGGTTGTCTTCCTCTCCTCATGCCAAGGTAACTATGTGGGACCAAAATAGAATGTAGTTGAATGTACAATGTACTCATTATGAATCTGTTCATATACAAGTCACACATATCTCCATATGATGTCAGATGTAACATATGACATTTCATGTACAGCATATTGCAATGCATCCTATGACAGTCCCCTTGATTCAGATTCCCTACACTCTTGGATGTACTTTACATGTGTATATGTGTATATATATATATATATATATATATATATATATATATATATATATATATGTATATATAAATATATATATATATAGCTGTGACTGCCAGTGTTTGGTAGTCCTACCAGATTTACACGAGAAACATATTTGTTGCACCTATACTCCATTGACGTCGCACATAGGATGTGGAGAACGGCTTATCATTTCCATTACTACCTATACCTCAGTTACATAGCTGTTACTACTCACATGCACAATGAGACTATTAAACATGAATGCAGTGCTTACTTAATTTTTTTGCACTATATAGGTAATCATAAATGACACACCTTCCATTGCTGTCCCATACATATAAATGCCTAAAAATGGCAGCTGCCTGACCTACTGTACTGAACATGAGGAAGTGACCTAACTCCGCCGGCGGATGTCGTCATGGCTGTAGCCAGTCACAACCGCGCTGCGCATTGCTGCCTTTGGCGGACCTGGGCCAATGGTGATGTCTGCCGGCTGTGACGGTCATGTAAGTAGTGGACGTGGCCACCATTTTCTGCAGCATTGCTCACTTGACTCCTGACACTGCTGCCATCAAGACCTCCACTACCTGAGCTGCTGTGTACTCGCTCTAGGAGCTATCATGCCATGTCCTGCAGGTGATAGGGCCCCAGCCTTCACTCCAGAAGAGCTGGACAAGCTTGTGGATGAGGTCCTACCCCTGTATGAACAGCTATATGGTGCACCAGAGGAGCAAGTGATTCCAATGGTAAACCAATGTGTGAAAGGTGGAGTGTATGATGGTGTACATGAAATGTGGGGTAGTGAGGGAATGGGCAATCAAATCTGGGTGTATGGAAATGTGTACATGTGCATAGGTAGACATACAGTAGTGATACATGGTAGATAGTGTGTAATCTAACTTCCTTTATACACAACATACATTGCAGCATGTACATCAATAACAATGGTGTGAGAAATGTTTATAGAGACATACCATGTTATAGATAATCATGTTGCCTGGTCATAGGTGTCTAGTCAATACCAGGTACTGATCATGCATGTTGTATGGGAGACTCCACTTCACACATGGGGTGGCTACATATGGTAAATTGTGAATGAGTTTTGACTGAGAGGAAAGACATTTTTGCCTGTTGCTGTGACTGAAGTGTTCTGCCCACTTGTGTTAGGATGGTGCATGTGGAAATAACTTTCTCCTTTTGCCTGTGTCATCTATGCAGGTCAACTTCCATCAAAAGAAGGGAATCTGGAGTGCCATTGCCAAGCAAGTGTGGCCCACTCACTGTAGGAAGAGGTGGGAGGACCTGAGACACTCGGCCCACAAGACCGCAAAGCCACAGCTAGGGATATCCTCTCAATCAGGGAGAGGTGCCTTTTGGACCTTGATCCCCCTAATGGCCTGCATATTCTTGGTGGCCTACCCTCAGTAGGATGGGCGTTTGAGGGCAGCACAGCAGCCACAAGGGGGTAAGTACTGACTACACACATGTACATCCCTCTGCCAGTTTAGTGTATAATGTGTAGGTATTTAAGCTGGGATAATGTGGTAAGTGCTAAAGTCAAAGGGTCCCTTAGGTACACCTAGGTGTACAGGTCATAACATTGATTTACAGGTGTGGAGATTGTATTGTGTATAGGGACACAAAACTCCACAATGTTAACCATATTGTACTGAAGCGTGTGGCGATGCATAGGTGACTGTGTCATATGTGTACCACTATACTGCTCTACATGTAACCTGCTGGGCCATCCTTCCCACCTACTGATCCATACTCCAGATATCCTTTTGGTAGGTTTTCCAGGTTTTTGGTCTTTGTCCATTCATATCCCAATGGATCTACCTCTATGTGCAATACAGGGTCTGACCAGTGAGAAACAGTCCAATTATTCATGAGTTGTGAACTAAATGTAAATTTCATTTGAGGATGTGATCTCAATTTGAAATTTCATATGGCATACTCTCTAAACTTACTCAGAGGTGTATGGAGGTGTCCCCATTGTTAAGTGTGTACTGTACATTGGAAAATGTGATGTATGATCAGGGTAGATATCCTACATGATGAAAAACATGGTGGTATTTCTACATTCCTAGTGAAAGACATATCACTGAAATGTGAGTTCAGACTATTTGTACCATGTACATGGTATTGTGAAGGTACGTGGCTAGTCCGCTATTCCCTTAGCCAATGTATTGTGGGCATGCTACATAGGGCAGGTCATCTCCTATATGGTACAAAATACACTGTTTTTTGCCAACATAAAGTGTACATTGGTAATTCCTGCCATTTTCAAGATTTGTGATCCAAGCGTGGCATACATACTTTAGCTAGTCTGAATTTGTTTAGAAGGATGTTAGTATGGTTAAGCTTAATTTACACTGACTTCATTGTGTTGCTGGTTTTGTAGTTGACATTGCATGTTGGTGGAATGGCATATGTTATAACTCAATTTGCTGGACTATAGGTATGTATCAATCATGGTCAATTAAGAAGTTGTTATTGGCAGTAAAACTTTCCTCCAAAGATGTAAGGTTACTCCTGTCTGAAGTGCTGATGTTGGCATTTTGATATTGTTTTTTTACGGTTGATTACTAGAACTGTATGTGGCCTTCATGCACATAACAGATGCCCATTGTATTGAAGGTGTTGGTATGGTCCCTGGGGTTGTATGTGGGTAAATCCTGTGTGCTGAGTAGGCCCCTATTGCTGTAGAGGACTTTGTGTGCTGTGTGAAGATGTGTAGGTCCACAAAGTATGTATTAAACTTTGCAAAAACACTATTGATACATGTGTTGTTGAAATGGATTTGACTTCTACTAGACTCCAACTTTTGATATGCCAAATGGAGTAGGTGCATCTGTTGTTTTTGCCATTGTGAATCTTATGGAACCAGTTACAGGTTAAGAATGTGATTGCTAAGCAACATGCTGTGTTGTAATTAGAATGTGATGAGATAGCTTTCATAGGACATGACACCTGGTAATGGACTGAGCAAGTGTCAAATTGGAGTATGTATGAATGTGATATAAATGTCAAATCTAATTCCCATTGATGGATTGTTGTTTCACAGTGATGCTCAGTATTGGTACACACTTTTTATGTTGACAAATCTTGTGCAGGGTAGTTTGTGTTCTAGCTGTACTGATAGGATGGGGTTGTAGTGATCAGATAGTTGGCTTATGTTGTGTGTGACATTGTTGTGATAAAGGGTTGTGGAAAGTATGCTCTTGTGACATGATGTTGGCTCAAAATGGTTCCTACCTGGGGGTGTTTTACACATAGATATGATGTTACTGTTGGGTGTGGTGTAATATAGGTGTATTTAAAGAATGTGATGACCCCACCTCTGCTTCTCAATCTCAGCATCAGCAAGGCAAAGGAGATGAGGCACAGCTGAGTAGGGAAGCTGCTGGCCACGGGACCCAAAGTCATGATACCACTGACATTGAGGGACCCAGTGGCCCGGAGAGCGAGGGGAGTGCCACGGGGGAGACAGGATCCAGTTCTTCATCTTCAGAATCCTCCTTCAGTGGACAGTCCCTGGCAGTGGCAGACCCATATGGGACCACCCCAGCACCATCTAAGTCCACCACCCCCCTTACCACCACTGCCCTCCCTGTAGCTCCCCACCCAGTTGGCCATGCCCGCTCATTCAAGAGGGTGGGTGTCTCCTTTGCCACAGGCACCTGTGCCCCTGTCAGCCCTGCTGCCCTCAGTGAAGAGGCTATTGACCTCCTGAGGTGGATCTCTGTGGGTCAGTCGACCATTGTGAATGCCTACCAGGGACTGGCAACTCAAGTCCAACAGAGTAATGCATTCCTGGAGGACATTCACAGTGCACTGGCTGGCCTACAGAGATCCTTTGAGGCTCAGGCCTCCACAATGATGGCAGCCAGTTCACTAATTGTCTACTGTCCCCCCTCCACATTCCTCTTCCCAAACCCCCCTTCCCTGATCCAGTCAAAGCACACAGAGAGACAGACATGCATCCACCTCAACATTCAAGGGTAACTCAGACAAACATAGGCACCACAAGACACACCACTGGCACGCACACAAGCAACACACAGATGCAGACACAGCAACAGTTACAACCTGCCCTGAGACCCCCGCCTCCCCCTCACTGACACTACACCTGAGACACCTGCAGACACCACACCAACATTCACAGATCCAGCCACTACTCCTATCCTACCCACAGTCAGCACAGTAGCAGACCCTCAGACATCCATCTCAGTCACGAGACTGTCTGGGCAGCATGTGAGGGTGTGTGCAATGGTTTTGTCCCCCAGTGATGGGTGTGTGTTGTGTGATGGACATGTCTATGTTGGGGGCATTTTGTTGTCATGAAATTGTGTGGTATTTGTGATAATATGTGTTTGTTGCAGTGTTGTGTGGCTTTGCGTGCTTTGACTGTGTGCTTGTTTGGTGCATGGTATGTCAGATACGATGTGCTGTGTGTTTGCTGTGTATGTTGATTGCTGCATTGTATGGTTGTGTGATTGTGTGTGTTTGTTCCCTGTTGGTGGTACGTTGTGTTGTATGCATGATTTGTCATTGGGTAGTGTCTTTTGTGGTTGCTTGCCAAAGCATTGATGGTGTTGCGGTTGTGGTGTTGTTGTGAAGTGTTGTGTGTTATTCTGTGTGACTGGGCCGGTGCTGTGCTTTCCGGAAGTTGGTGTGTGTTTTTGATGTGTGTGTGTGTGATGGCCTTAGTGTGTGCACTGTATATGTGCAGGTGTGTATGCGGCTGTCTGTGAGTGTGCGTGTCAATGTCAGGTTACATGTGTGTGTCGCCCTCAGCCCCCGTTCCTGATGGTATGTTGTGTGAGCGTATGAACTTTGGCAATATACAAAAGTGACAGGTAAGTGTGTGTGTAATTACGGTCGCTGTCGTCCTCTTCAGCGTTGATTCTGGAGTCTCTGGGTGAGCAGGAGCAGCATGATGACGTGTAGTTCTGGTTCCTTCGGACGAATATGGCTTCCTAAAGGTGAGTGTCTCCTTTTCTGCCTGGGTTTCCTTGGTGGTGCGACTGCGGCGGAAACCTCAGCAGAGTGCAACCATGTAATCTGTCTTGCGGTAACAGGGTCTCCGCCGGCATGCAGGTGGCTACCATCAACCATGGTGGCCAGACCGCTGTGTGCCGGTGCTGGTAGTGCTTTGGCTGTATTTTGTTGGGAATACCGCCATGGTCATAATTTGTCAGTCTTTTCGACCAGCCTGTTGGCAATACGACTGCCAACATGGCAGTCCTGATACCACCAAACTCATTATGAGGCCCTTAATCTTTGTCTCCGTGACCTTAGTAGATTTGAAAATTTCCTTCATGATGTCTTGGCAATGTTTAATCACCAACAAAGTGTGGTTCCTAATCACTTACCGTCTTTGCTATAATAGCTCGGCTAATATCAACAATTTGAACACATTCATGAAAGCTGCATTGTACAACTTTATGTGAGTTAGTTAAGTGCAACTGTAATCTTGCACTTAAATGAAAGAACCATCAAATCATAGATATCTGAAGAGCATCACCATATTTCAAACACACATTGGTAAAGCCAACAGGACTGGCCTTGGCAAGTGTGTAATTTTGTTTTAATGTATTTTTTCATGCATAAGGAATAGAAGTTAATACGTTAAAGGTAATAAATGAATTGTAGAAAAGTGAAAAGCAAAATAAACCTACAGTCAAGGGCTCTGAAGTGCACTAAATGTTAGATGGCTATGAGATGTGCTGACAAAACAATGCAGTTACTCATGGTGCAAAAGAGCAAGCTGCTGAGGTGGGCTGACCCATTGCCACATGCTGTAGACATAGTGTGCAGAATAACAGATGAATGGTTGGAGAGGGCTGACTGAAAGGCCCTCTGTGTATGTATGTATTTATGTTTTTGTATTCTTTATTTTTGTATGCATGAGGCTGGATAGACAGCTACATATATATTCTAAATCAGGCCTAAAAACGAAGTTTCATAATCTCTTGTCTCTTTTATTTTGAGGGAAGGCTCGATAGTGCAGCAGTTGCTAGACCTTGTGTGATCACCAGATAAAGGGGTTTAAGAAGCAGTACAGAGAGGGGGTCCTAATCTCCCCTCGCCTGTTAATTTGCCTCTCCTCAAGGTTTGATTGGAGAGGAGTCTTCTTGAACTGAAAAAGAGTGCTTGCATTGCACTTTTTGCTTTGTGGGATACGTATTCTCAGTACAGTAAGCCTGAGATGGTTATGGTGACAATGCTGATCTGTTTACTATCAATGTTTTTGAGAAAGACAATATTCCTGTCTTATTTTGAGAAGCATATATTAAAGGCAATAGGCCTTTGAGGGTGTACTGTTATTATACTTTGCTAAAGCTTGAAGTCAGGTCTTGTAATAAATGTAATCTCAACAACTGTACAGGAAAGGTTTTTCTTCTTGATTACCCCTTATGATGAATGTATGTCAGAATAGTATGTCCTAAATATAGTTTACAAAAACATTTTCCATTGTCAACGTTTCTATTATTAACTTGAATGGGCGATATTTTTGTAGATGCTATGTAAGACAATATTTCTTTTGGACAATATTCTGACAGTTACAGACTGGTACCAAAGCCCCTCAGAAAAAACAACTTTGTGGGTATAAAAGTAACATTGTAATAATCATTATTAATGGTGTATATTATTTTGCCAAATGTAATTGTGTGCATATTTGCAAGTTTATGACTGCACGCCCGGTAGTTGCCTAATAGGAAAATGTGTTTGAAGAGCTGATTATTGTGACAATCCACCAATAAAAGCTATGGGCCTGATTGGTTCATTTGGAATTGTTATGCCAGATGCCATGGATGTGATCTGCTTATTGTGAACAGTTACAGCAATCGCAGTAGGCCTGACATTTTTAGTGGAAAATAAAATGTTGAAGTTAATACAAAGGATTTTTTAGGGTGGATTATTATTATTGTTACAAAGCAAGTAAGTGGGTATTTTGGTAAATAGATGTTCACTGATTACCATTGTAGGCAACAGTTTTGGTGTTAGTTATATCTTCTGACAAACCCTGGAGGTAAAGGATTTGCACAGCGAGGAGCCTCATTTTCTCCATCCTTAGAAAGAGCCCTATATTTGTTGCCAAATATATCTTGTACATATTATATGACCATTTGCATTGTGGGAATGCTTTCGTTTAATAAAGTAGTCTTGCGTGAGCTGGTTATGGTGGCAAGCCATTGAGAAAGGCTGTTGACCAGAGTGGTTTATTGGGAAGATTTATGTAGATACCCTTGTTCTGATCAATTGATTCTGAAATATTACACAAAAGGCAGCGTACCTATCTTATTGTGAAAAACATGTGTAAAACGTTACAGACCTTCAAGGGTGGTTTGTCATAATACTGCCTTAAAGCCCATAGACAGGTATTTTTTTACATGGAATCCCACTGGCCTTTGTAATAGGCAAGGGATTTCGTTTTGGTTATTCCCCTCTCAAAATCCATGGTGGTAGATCATTTGTACAGTGATAGCCCTTGCTAGGCCCCAAAAAGAGGGACAGTGTATTGTTTCACCAAATGTAATTTTATAAATACTTGTCAATTTATGACTGCATGCCTTACTATAGTCTTCAGTTCGTTATGGTGATAAACCATTGATAAAGGTTGTAGGCCCGATTGGTTTATTCAGAAACTTATGTCAGTTGCCAGCAATCTGACCTGTTTGTTATGAAAAATCCCGACAAAGTCAGTAGGTTTACTTATTGATTGTGAAAATCATATGTTAAAGTAAATAGGGTTTTAAAAGTTGAGTGACGTGTGCATTATGCACAATACGATTCCAAGATTATTGCCCGTTGCTTTCTTACATTTTTTAAAATATTACTTACTGAGAGAATATGCCCACCATGTTTAGGCAGCAGCATTGTTTTTCTTTTTTCGAATTAAAGGCCTTCATTATACGTAGCTTGGTAGATGGGGCATACTGGGGGACTGGTAGTTCCACGGGTGGGGAAAATGTAGTCCATTGCAACTTGGCCCATGAGAGTCCACTAAGAATTGAGGAATTAAAAAGGCAATTGGCAATTCCGAGTCTTCTACTCCTGGTAATTTCTCATATTCCCCCATAAATTCACACAGGGAAACACAGCTGAAATCTTTCTGGGATGTCCCCGCTGATCTTATAATTCCATTAGGGTTAGCAACTGCTGTCACCAGCTCCATTGGAATTAAGCGTCCACTCACAGTGAGAACCTTACTCTTTTAATTTACTTTGCATATGCTTAGTGAGTTTGTGTGTGTGCTTCATTGTGTATGTGTAAGTGGGTGAATGCAAGAATGAGTCAGTAGCTGGAAGGGTGCTGCATGACTACTATGATGAGTAGAGTGCACGTAGCATGAGTTATTAAGTGCATAAACTCTCCAATGATTAAAGAGACACTTTCATTTAAAGGAAATACCTATTGGCATTGTCAATGCTTCTTTATTGGGAAGTTTGAATTTGTGCGGTTGATAGGTCACTGTCATCAATACCTATTAGCGAGGTTACAATCAACATTGTTGTTAATGAACAGCAATATCCATTTATACTGTAAAAAAATGGAAAAGAAAAGTTTACAACAGAGATGCACAAGGTAAGCACACACATCATTTAGTTGATTGCCACTTGTGGTCGTTGCTGACATGGACCTGCTAGTTTAATTTCACTTGTTACTACAAACTACTGTGTGGGGAATCCTTAAACTGTTCTGTGAAACCTGGATTGGCAGAGAGGAAATGTCAGTGGCAATGATGAAATATGTCAAACCACTGATATCTTACCTCCAGTCCTGGTAACCATGTACCTTCGCTTTGCAACTTGAGCATGGATGAACTGCAAGTCGGGCCCACTTAAGAAATGTACACGTACGCTTTCTATTTGTTTAGGCCCAATTATTTTAGCTCCTTATCCACAAAGGTTAAGTGCAGTGATGCATTGCTACAGGTCAGCACAAAGTTTCCCTGCCAGCCCCCCACTTTGCCCTTGCACTATGTAGGCTTGCTTGAAGTACTCAGGTAACCTAATTTTTGGTCAGCCTGCACTTTCACAAGTTGCCCTTCTAAATACATATATTAATTAATGGATTCTGACCCAAATGTTTTTCGAATTTAATAATAGCAACAATATGATTTTACGTAGAGTTTGCTGCAAGTGTCAAAGGTGTCACCATTGTCCAATTTTAGATAGCGGCTATTTACCCGGACGCTTGTTAAATAGTTAATTTTCTCTGCTGTTTGCCAAGCCGCTGCCTAAATAGTATAATGTATGTACTATTTGGCTGGCTGCCTACAAAATAGCAGAGAAACTTCACTATTTACCCGTCTGGTGGTTAAATAATAGAGATTCTGTACTGTTTGGCCAGTGGCGTGCAAATAGCAAAAAAACTTCCCTATTTATCCAGCAGCTGACCAAATCGTTGTAATTCTAGACTGATTGGCTGGCAGCCGTGCAAATAGCAGAAAAACCTTTTTACCCGGCCGCTAGTCAAATAGTGGAGATTCTGCACTGGTTGGCGGGCGGCAGTGCAGATAGCAGTAAAACTTCACTATATACCCAGCAGCTGGCTAAATAATAGAGATTCTGCATGGCTTGGCCAGTGCCCGTGCAAATACCAGAAACCCTTCGCTATTTACCCAGCAGCTGAGTAAATAGTAGAGATTCTGCAGTGCTTGCCCGCAGCCTTGCAAATAGGAGAAAAACTTCACTAATTACCCAGCTGCATGCTAAATAGTAAAGATTCTGCTCTGTTTATTTGACAGCTATGCAAATAATAAGGAAACTTTACTATTTACCTGGACACTGGCTAAATAGCCGAGGTTTTTTCTACTATTTGGCTAGCAGCCAAACAAACAAAAAAGCTTCATTCGCTACCCAGCTGCTGGCAAAACAGTAGATATGTACAATTAAGCCAGAAACCATGTAAACGGCAAATAAACTAAATAATTTATGTGGCTGCTGGTTAAATAGCAAATACATTTAAATATTTATCTGACAGGTGGCTAAATAGCAGAAATGATGTACTGTATGGGCAGTGGTCTTGCAATTAATTTGAAAAGAAACTTCATTATTTACCTGTGGGTGACTAAATACTAGACAGTATGCACAACGTGACCAGTAGCAATGCAAATAGCAGAGGTACTTCACTGTTTACCCGGCTGCTTTCTAAACAGCTTAAATTGTGTTTTATGATGCCTCATGATAATTTCAACAATTACTTACACCAGATAAAAATTCAAACAAAGAGTAAAAACAATTGGCATCCATCTCCTTATGAAATTTAGGGTCCTGCTCTATTATTTCATTAAAAAAAGTGGTTACAAATTCTGCACATACATTTTGCAAATGGAACACCAAACTGACATGTACTGTTCAGTCAGTTCACAAAAAACGGAATTCAAGAGGGTTGCAGAACAATCTGCCCAATTAATATTAATTAGGCAGGTGCCAATTTGCGACTCTCTGTGATTGGCTTTAATTACAGAGATTGTGGCCTGCAAGGGACAGCACACCATCATCGAAATGACAACATTCCAAATGGAATTTTTTTTTCTTCAAAGCAGCCCGTGTTCTTTAAAGGAACCAGTGCTGGTTTAAAAAAAATCGGTTTCACTTCTACCCCCTAAGGCTGCCAACATGATTTGCAGATTAGTTACCATCCCAACTTTGGGTCATTAGCTAATCAATGGTTTGCCATAGCAATTGTAGTCATAACTTATCAATGAATTCCTTTCCAAAGTTGAAAGTGGAGGGAGGAAACCCCTTTCACGAACTCTCCTATTTGGAATTGGAAAGCAGTCACAGGGGACCTTTTAGTAGTCGAAATAAAATTCCAACTCATAATTAGAGTTTTTTTTTTACAAAATGATAAGCAATTTTGTGGTCACAAACCGTGTGATTTTGTGACAAGAAACAATTAGTGCCAAAAGTGGCTTAGATGCAGCATAACGTATATGTCTAAAGGTAAGAAATGTTTCAATGTTTTCAAGTTATTTTGACAGACATGGCACTCCATTACACCACTCCACTACATCATGGGCCAAAAATTAGTGACCTGGGAGGCCCTTTATGGAGCTGTCTTGTGTTCCACAAATGCACCTACTCCTTTATGTATACCTGCAGTGGTGAGGAATGATAAATCTGATTAGAACCTTTGTAAGACTAGTTAAAGCTGTTTACTATTCTAAAGCTCTTACTCACAAGGCCATGGGAATGTACCATGGACGGATATAGGATTACCTAAAGGCTCATCTTATCAGAACACCTCTTTTTCTGCAATAAATCAATGCATCCTTGTTTTATTCATTGTGGTTCAGTTCAATTAAACAAATCAGACTAAGGGCCTGATTTAGAACTCGGTGGAAGGGTTACTTCATCACAACAGTAACATGTATCCCGTCTGCCGAAATCTAGATCCCATTGAAGATAATGGGCTTTTGATTTTGGCGGATGGGATATCTGTCACTGTGTAACCTGTCCTTTGAGTTCTAAATCAGGCCCTAAAACACCTGAAAACAATGATTTGTAAAACCAAAAAACAGAACTGGAAATGTTGTATCCCAGTGACAAAAAGTCACCTAATATTTAGGAAGATTTTATCAAAATAGAAACTGTTGCACAGGGCCCCTAATAAAGTGACTGCAAGGCATAATTGAGAGGCTTTATTCCAATCTCATGATAGAAGGAAGAAAAACTATTGACCTGATTAAGACTTTTGAGGGCAGAGTTATAGCTGTCGGGATGGCGGAGTACAATACCTACGACATCCTGAGGGACCTCCGCCCTCCAAATTGTTGAGTTGTCCGCTGGCCCCATGAACAGCTCTCTACATTGACATGAGCTTCTGCTATGGCAGTTCTTGTTTATGCACAAAACATTCGAAGGACTACAGTCAGACATGGTGGTTGGCTAGCAAACTTTTAAAAAATGTTTATTTTTCAAAAACAAACTACCAAAGCAGGAGCTTGGTTTTGAAAAACAAAAAAATTAATGGCTCCACACACTGCTAGTTTCCTCACAGAATGAGGGGGTCATTATTTTTCCCCTGTCCATCACAGTCAGGTTTTACTGTAATCAGGGTATATGGTATAAAGCCCTTCCTTCAAAGGCCCGTACTTTGTCCAGTCATCAGAGAAATTATTCTGTTGAGAAGCTACAAGCAAAGGAATGGGATTATAGTTTATTGAACTGAATTTCATTGGAATATTAATTAATGTTCCCATTAAGTCAGAGACAGACATATAGGCATCAAAGACACAGAAGAAAAGAAACTCACAGAGATTTGTATTCATTGTTTTTGATACAAATATTTTAAGAAATAAGACACTGAATAAACAGAGACATTGTGTTACCTCCATTTTGTGGCCTATGGATATATAATTTCACAGGTCCACTTTAATACTCATTTTCCAGACGGGGATATGGATCCACTGTTGAGGTTTCAGAACTGATTTGGGATGTTTCTCTTTCAAATATTTTCTATATTTCGCTCATACACAGCCTTTGTGCTAGGAGATAGCTCTCACAGCAGCAGCAATACTACTGGCTCCCAGCAGAGGTAACCAAAACAAGGATACAATGAAACATGAGATCTCAGCACGTGGCTGTCATAAGGCTTTCTGAGTAGTCATCAGACACAGAAAAAAGGGCATCCCTACTTGGAAACCTTGACACCTTTACCAAGAGAAAACCTCAACTTACCCCATACTTCTACTGTCTACCCTATGTCATCACTCCGGAAGAACCAATCAGAAGCCCTTTGCTGCAAAGGTCATCACAGAATTCTTTTGGGTAGCTTTTTCTCCATTATCGCTCACTTCAGTTTTGGTCTCCACCCTCTATCCACAGAGATGCAGTCAGTACGCTCCCAGTGTGGACGGAAGCTGCATCTACTCTTCTACACATGCAAAATGCATCCCACTGGTCCATGCACTAAGAATGTCATTACACAAGGAGTCTTAGTATTATGCATTTAGGGGCAGATATACTAAGGGCTTGCGTTACCCCTGTGTCAAGCAAGGTGACACAAGGCAACACAAGCCTTTAAATGGGATTTACTAAGCCACACAAAGCCTGCTTGTGTGGCTCTGCATGGCTTAGTAAATCCAGAGTAACACAAGGTAGTGCAAATCACTGCATCGCGTTACTCTGTGTTGAAAAGGCATTCCATAGGTGGAGCACTAACTTTATTAAGCATCCACCATGGACTTTGATGCAATCCCAGATGTACTAAGGTGAGTAAACCTGGGATTCCATTAAAATGGTACGCCTTCCCAAGTGAGGCGTAACACAGAGAAATATCTGTATTGCTCCTTGTTACTACTTCTTTCTATGTGTACTGCATTCTGCTGCATGCACAGAAAGAGGAAAATACCTCATATTATTGTATTTGTGCAGGAATATGACCATTCCTGCATAAAAACAATCATACTCGTAATGCAGGCACACTTGCACCTTGGCACGAGGGAGCCTCTGTTGGGGCTGATGCTCCTAGTCTTCCTGGTTTGGGTCATCCCAATTCTCCTTGCCCTGGTCCTTGTGGTCCACATGGTACTGCCTCCACTGGTCTTAGTCCTCCTTATTAGGTCCTCTTGGACTGGCCCTGGTCATTTTAGGCCTGGTCCAGTCCCATTGGCCCTTGTGGCTCTAGTTGTTCTGGTTCCTCTAATCTTTGCCAGCCTCGTGCTAATACCAATCTAGCACCAATCTAATCTAGTCCACCTCTTTCAGGTCCCTTTTTCCTAGCTCCTTCTTGTCTTTCATGATCCTTTTGACCCTCGTTCATTTAGCCTGGTCCTTCTGATCCTTCTCAGCCTGCTCATTTGATTCCCAGTATATAATTTCCTGGTCCTGCTGGTCGCCTTGGTCTACCTGGCCCCTTGTGTCCTAGCCCTCTTAGCTCTTGTCTTCCTGCTTTGGATCATCCTTGTCCACCTGGCTATGTGCCTTAGCCTCATAGTCCCTCTGCTACTGCACCCAGTGGGCTGGGCCCTCTTGGCCCTGGTTCTCTTTGCTTGGGTCCTTCTGAACCTAGTCATTTTGGTCCTTATCCTCCTTGACATCCAGGTCCAATTCCCTTAGTCTTTGTGGCCCAGGCTTTTTTCTGTCCCCCTGATCTTGCTACCCCCAGGTCCTGGCCTGTCTGCTCCACTTGGTAGTCTGGCCCTCAGCCTATGACTATGACCCAGCTTGTACTCCTAGGCCTGTTTATGGTTGTATGGGTGCTGATCTTAATCCTCCTGGCTTTGGTCCTCCTGTTAATCGTGGTACTGACCCCCTCATCTTCCTTGATTATTGTGGCCCCTGGTCCTACTGGCCTGGATCTGGTCCTGATTCTCTTGTTCCCAGTCTTCCTACGGCCTTGTCCTCATGCTGCTACACAAACTCATCATGGCCCTTCTATATCTGGTTCTCCTGGGCCTGGCCATCCTGTTGCTGTTCTTCCTAGGCCTGTGGCCTGGACCTCCAGGCTGTGATCAGCCTGGTCCTGATGCCCCGGTACTGATCTTCCTTTTCCTCCTTAGCTTGATATTCCTGGTTCTTGTACTCCTAAGTCCTGATCCTCTTTGTCCTGATGTCTTTGGGCCACTTAGTCCTTTCCTGGCCCTCTTAGAACTTTTCCTTCTGACTCTGGCTCTGCTTCCTGGCACTCCTCGCCGAGGTCATGCTATTCTTGTTTGTCATAGTCCTTGGACTTCCCAGATTCTGGGCTCATTGTCCCTGATCCTCTTGGTTCTGTTCCCTATATAGTTTGGGTTCTATTGGAGCTAGTTCTCCAGGACCTGGCCCACCTGGAATCTTAGTCTTGGTCTCCTTAGTCATGGTCACCCTTGTCCTTCTTGCCATTGTGCTTGTTATCATAACCCTTACCTTTTGGCCATCATGGCCCTCCCTGGTTAACTTAGTCTTGGCCCAACTGACCCTGTTCCTTCATGGTCCTTTTGGTCCTAGTAACCTTGTCCTGGTTCTCCTCACTATCAACCTCTTAGCCCTTGTACCATAGGTTCTGGTCCATCTTGCTTCTTGTTTTCTGGCTCTCTTAATCATTGTTCTCTTGGTTTGGATTGCCTTGTTCTACTGGATCTGTTCCTTGTCCACTTAGTCCTATTGGTACTGCAGCCATTGATCCAAGTCCTCTTGATCCAGGTTCTCCTAGTACAGATCCTCCTGAGCCTGGTAAAGTTTGGTCCTGGTCCTCTTGCCCACCAAAGTCCATTGCACTTATACTTCTAGATGTTGATTGGCCTTCTTACCTCAGGTCCCCCTTACCCTGGGCATTGCTACTTGAAATGATTGTTCTGCCCCACTTGTTAATCCAAGGCTTGGTCTCCTAGCTCCTGATCTTCATGACCCTCTTAGCCCAGGTTCTTGCCCTCCTGGTCATGATCCTTTTAGTTTACCTAGTCCTTTTGCTCTGTTTTTTTGCGTGCTCTTGGTACTACCCCCTCAGGCTTCATAATCCCTGCCCTACTTATCCTAGTATCCTGGACATACAAGCGTTTGCCTTTCAGGTCCTGGTCTTTTTAGTCCTCTTCCACATGGTCCTGACCCTCCTGGCCCGAGTTCTCCAGCTCTTTGACTGCTTGGTTCTACAATAACTTGTCCTGCCACAGATCATCTTAGCCTTTCCATATTCTGATGTTCCTTGACCTCCAGTTCATGGTAGTCTAAGAACTTCCTTGCCCTGGTTTGACTGGTTGTAATTCCCATGTAGTCCTTCCCCTAGTCGTTTGGCTATTGGGTCTCCTGGTTCTCCTACTTTTCATCCTCTTCCTATTGCTTCCTTTCCCAGCAACCCTCCACAATGACTCTAGACAGCTACAGCCTCCAAGTCTATCACACAGATTTTTATTTATTTATTTATTTTGGCTTCCAGATTTCTTTTGCTGAGACAGCACTGTCAAGTACAGAAATGAGGGCCCTGTAGAGACAGGACCTTCCCCACTTAAAATACCTCTTAACATGTCAAAACTATAATTCCAATGATGCATTGTGCAGGTGACTAAAATGTCAGTGTGCTTCAAGTTGTCGCTCATGACATGGGAACAATAAGCATCAATCCCCTAAACCTACTTTGCTGGGTGGACAGTATGGAAAAAGTGTGCTTATTCACAGAGTATTTAGACAGATATTGGAAACAGAAATATCATGGACCAAAATACTCTGTAAAAAAATAATGAGGACACAAATTCTGTGAAGGTAAGTTTCTATAGGTAAGTAAAAGCAAGGTTTTACTATATATAACTCCACACATATGTAACTTGACGATATATATATATATATATATATATATAAAATCACTAGTCTGCAGCGTAACTGATCCGCGCCTCACCGCCATGGTGCCGTTGCTGGACGCGCACCACTGCGTCTAAATCTGTCCACTTTCCTTCATAAATACACAAGGATACAGCACTCCACAAAAGAAAAAGAGTTAAACATCCATTTATTCGACACGCGAAGGAATGCGTTTCGGCATTACTGCCTTTCTCAACCTTGCGGTCGCCATATTGGAACCACTATTTATGTCACATGATCAGGCTTAGGCGTACATCGTAACAAACAAATCTTTTGAATTCCAAATTAGCTTAGTTTAACATTGTTACTTCCCAATCTTCACAATTACTTCCACATTACGTGCACGATTTTTACATTAAATTACCGCATTATAAACATTTCATTTGTGAAACTAATTCATCCCAAATAGCACATAAGGACATGGATAGAATTCTATTTGGTTCGATCATAACCGCTGTCAGTTCAATTATAACCTCAATTTAAATATCCATACTATTTATATAACATCTCATTTTCTTCACTGAGGTTACTCATTTTTCGCAATTTGTATCATATGTGACTGATCGCTACGCTTACTAATTTATTGACATTAAAATGTGGTAACAGATGTTAACATAAGGGTTGATGGTATACTGCCAATCACTAAACTATTATTACTTATTTTCACTATAGCTGTATGTTTATAAATGTATATACAGTTCTTCACTGCCATTTAAACCTGTTGGTTCCTTAGTATCTAACTACAATATGTATCTTAATTCTTAATTTTTTCTCTCTGTTGCCTCCTCTTATATCTTTATTAATTCCATCAATTAGACTATATTTTATTTCATCCAGCTTTCCATTATGTCTTTCATATATATGTCGAGCAACTGGGTAAGTTTCATCCATGTTTTGAATTGCTCTTAAATGTTGTAGAATCCTTTTATGTACTTGCAATTTGGTACTCCCTACATATAACTTCGGACAACTACATCTTAGAATATATATTACAAAATCACTTTTACAAGTGTAATGTACCTTGATCTTATGCATTATCTTACGTCCTACCATCCCTGACTTGATGTTCTCACAATTTTTGCATGCTTTGCATTCAGAACATTTATAAAACCCATCCTGTTGTTTTAACCACATATTCTGCGCTTGCTGTATCCTAATGTCACTCTTAACCAGTGCATCTCTCATAGATCTACTTTTTCTGTATGTTATCTGGGGTTTGGTGGGTATAAGAGTTCCTATAACAGGGTCACTTTTCAATATATGCCAATGCTTTGGTTCTGGGAAGAACATGGCCAGAGCAGGTACAGGGGCATACTATGGGTTGGGAAGGAACGAAGGGGAAGGTCATGCAGCAAGCCTAGCGCACGAAATAAATAAATAAAAGGGGAAAACCAAGACAGGAAATAGAGAAAAGAGAACGCACAACCAGAAAAGACTTCAGGGAGACACAGGGTGAAAAGGGCAGCATGTTACTAACCAAAAGAAAAAAAAAACAAGGAAAAAAGGAACAGAAAAAACAAAACATAGATAATGTAGAGGACAGTATTGAGGCACGAGAAAAGGGAAAGAGAAAACGCATGCAAGAGAGAGAGAAGTAAGCACTGCACTTAGAACATGGGGAAAAGACAGAAGAAGAAGGAGATAAACAGGAGAATAGGGCTGTAAGTTACCTACCAGCATACCTTCTAAATCGGCTTCTTTTTCTCTCCCCTCCGGTGTCACCATTGCTGGAATTCCATGACGAGTACCTGAAGAGAAAGATGACTGAGCTAGGAAGGACCTGCAAGAGAAAGACTACCCAAAGAAAATAAAGACAAGACCAGTGACAGAAGAGACAAACAGAGAGATCTTACTAAAAAGGAAAACGTGGAAGAAATAAAATAAAAGAGTACTGAACACTCTATTATGCCTTCTGGTATCCCTTAAACATTTTCCTGCACAAGTGGTGTCAGAAGTGGGACTGCGCAAGACTGTAAGACAGGAAAATAATGGAGGAAAGTCCCACATTGGCCGATATGATCACTCAGCTAGCTGAGGGCCAGAGTTGGCCTGGGAAGAACAACTGAAGGAGGCAAAAGAAGAGCGTACAGCCTTACAGACCGCACTAACAAATCAAGCAACAATTATCGCCAACAATCAGTTGGTACATGAGACTGCTCTAGGTAAGCTAACTGAAAGCATTGCTACTACCAGAGTACATCCAAATGTAACCAGTACTGTGTTACAGAAATACCAGGATCATGATGATCTGGATGCATTCTTTACCAACTTCGAATGGGTAGCCAGTTTGGCTAATTGGCCTATGGAGAGGTGGGGACAGTATATTGCTCCCCTTCTCACCGGTCCTTTGCAGTCTGCCTACCAAGCCGTCAACCCTAGAGGCATAACTCCACATGAAGAAATAAAAAAGGCCATCTTGGAACGGGTTGGGCTAGACCAGGAAAGTTACCGCCTCCGATTTAGACATACTAAATGGGCGAATCAAGAAAATCCCTGAACATTGTATTACCAGGTTCATCATAAAGCCAACAAATGGTTGAACCCTACTGAAACCTCTGAAGAAGAGATGTTTGAGGCAATAGTTTTGAAACAATATCTCGCAGCATTACTGACCTCCACCAGAATTTGGATTAGACGACACCCTGGGCTGAATAATACCACCGCCGTGGACCTGGCCTGTGCATATCATTGCGCTCCTGACTTCTGGGTCATCAGTACGAGGCCCGCTAGTTCTCCTTCTCAGAAACCGATAATACCTCAATCCATTCCAAACAAACTGGTAGTAGAAACAAATATAGAAAGATCATCGCTTAATCGTGCTCCCATAAAAGAACCACTGACCACCCCGCAATGTGTCCAATGTGCCAAATGGGGACACATAGCCCGATACTGTCCCCAAAGAAAGAATCAGGGTGAACCTATGGAGATTAGGATGACAAAAGGGAGAGTATTATGGTCAGGCCAAACCATGGCTCAGTATTCCACCTTACTCCTAGTGAATCAAGAGAAAAGACGAACCTTAATCGACTCCGGATGTAGCCAAAGTGTTATTAATCAAAAATATGTCAAACCAGATCAGTGGATCCAGGGAGAACAAATCCTTATCAACTGTGTACATGGGGATAGTAGGAAATACCCCGTAGCTATTACCATAGTAAACTGTCGAGGAAAAGAAGAGTCTGTGTTGGTAGGAGTTATCCCAAAACTTGTTGAAGAACTTATATTAGGCACGGACTATACTGCATTCCCCGAGTTATTGGATAGCCTCCACTCTACTCACCAGACAGACTCCTGGTGGAAAGAGGCCCCCTTTTCAACATCAGAAATTGAAAAACAGATCCCACGAAATCACTTAACTAGATCACAGAAACAAGAACAAAATAAGACGTATTACAGAGACAGCAATCACTGTGATGGTCTTACTTCTGATCCCAAGAAACTGATTTTTTCCATTGCTGGCCAATTCCAGCAAGCTCAGTGAGAAGACCCACCTTAAAAAACGCTTGGCATGCTGCTCTGACAACAGAGCCCCAGACGGTAGGTCCTACTTGTCAAATTCACAACGATTTGCTCTAACCCCATGTTACGACTCTGTCGTCCCATTTCTAGAGGGCGCTGTAAGGGGACTGTCGGAAGCCTGGGAATCACCTTAAACACTTATCTGGAGTCCCTTGCTGACTCCTGTTTGTTTCTCTTTTCTCCATGGTACACTTGTGTAGTACTACATTTGCTTCCTGGACTGCAAATCCCATAATGCACAGCCTGGTAGTCAGGAAATCCCGGATTCTGTTTCCCATTGTTTTCTATGGGAGAAGTCCAGTTGCTCCTTTTCACTGGATCCTCTCCTCCAGGACTTGCAAGTGTCTGAAACTACACACACCTGAGACCTCTTCTGTGCAGCCCAGCTTGGAACTGCTTATAAACAGCCATTTCCTCAAGATCCCCGTCGTGCATTGGAGTTCGATTCCTTTGTGTTACAGACCCTTTGTCGGATGGTGTTCCAGTTTTGTTCCTGTTCTGATCGAGCTTGATCCTGTTTCCTGTTTCTCTGCCCTGCTCCTGATTGTTCCAGCCAGAGTCTGCTCCCTATCTCTTAGCCTTGTACCTGTTTGTTTCTTCCAGAGCCTGCTCCCTGTTTCTCTGCCATGCTCTTGCCTTGTTTCAGCCTGAACCTTCTCTCTGTTTCCCAGTCCTGTTTACTGCTCATTTTCTACTCCCTGTATTCCAGCCCTGTCCTTGCCTGTTCCAGCCAGAGCCTGCTCTCAGTTTCCCAGTCCTGTCTCTGTTTGTCCCAGCCAGAAGTTTGCGCCCTGTTTTCAAGTCCTAGTCCCGCCTTTGCTTCAGCCTGAGCCTGTTCCTAGTTCTTGCCTCTGCCTCTTAGTTTGTTCCCTTCTGTTTCTGTTTCTTCTTGGTTATTTGTGTCTGGTAAGTGTTCTATCAGTCTTCACCAGTGTATAAGTGCCCTTCTTTGTTCTGGGGTTGGCTCCTGGTTTCCCAGGAGGCAATTCCAGCCCCCATCCTTGTCCAGTGTTATATGTTGTCTTTCGTGCCTAACAGTGACAGTGTGCTATTGCTGTTTTCTCAGGAATCGCCACTGTGTTTCCAGCTGGACCCACAAGAGCGTGTCTTGTGTATGTAAGTACTTTCCTTTTCTGTGCTCTAGGGTCCAGAGACAGAATCACTTCTGCTGCCTCCTTTCTATGGGGCTGGCAGGGTGACTATCTATAAGAGCAAACTGCACAGAGGCATTGACATTTCCTGTCACTGTGGGAGGTTCTGCGCCTTACTCTGTGTACAACCCCAGCGTGTTTGTCCATTAGTAATCTGTTTCCTGTTTGTTCACACAAGGGTTGCTCTGCCTTTACTTTCCTGTGCCTGTTCATAGCTGTCCTTTCTGTGTATGCCTTTAGCTGCTCTTCTTTCCCAGTATACTACCTCTTTAGGATATTCGGTGACCTCAAGGGGTGTCCCAACCAGAGTCCTGATCAGACCTGCCCGAAACCGTGACAACCCAGTTGTTAGTTCCCTATGATTACAGAGGCCAAGTCCTGCACCTAGCACACGGCGATACAGGAGAAGGACATATGGGCAGAGATAAAACAGAAGAAAATAGAACAAAGAGGTTTTATTGGCCTGGAATATATGATGATGTAAGACGACATTGCCAGCAATGTCCAAAGTGTCAGTTAGTAAATCCCTCTAAGGATCCTAAGGCTCCTCTCCATCCCTTACCAATTATCGAAACCCCTTTCACTCGGATGGGCATGGATTTGGTAGGACCCCTGATACCCTCTTCTGAAGGTCATCAATACCTTTTAGTCCTGGTTGGGTATGCTACCAGATACCCAGAAGCCATTCTTTTGGCAAGTATGACTACTAAGAGCGTGGCACAAGCCATGATTGAGTTTTTCTCTCAAGTGGGTTTCCCGAAAGAACTCCTGACAGACCAAGGAACCCCTTTTATGTCCAGGTTAATGTCTGAGATTTGTCATACTCTTGGGGTCCAGCAGATAAGAACATCCGCATATCACCCCCAGACCGATGGTTTGGTTGAACGCTACAATAAAACAATCAAAACTCTCTTGTGAAAAGTCATCAATGAACCTGGCAAAAATTGGGATAGAAATTTACCCTGGGTACTATTTGCTATAAGAATACACCCACAATCTTCCACGGGACATAGCCCCTTTGAACTCTTGTTTGGTCAACAGCCACGGACTATGTTAGAAATGTTGGCTAATCAATGGGTGGAAACCAAGGAAGAAGTAAAAGACGTACTCACCTATACTAGTGAACTAAAAGACAGCTTGTATACCGTATGGGAGGACGTCCATAGACAGTTACAAGATGCCAAAATGAAGCAGAAAACCTATTACGATAGGAACAGTAGAGTTCGAGAGCTAACAGTAGGACACAAAGGGCCTCATAATGACCCTGGCGTCCGGCGGTAAGCTGGCGGTAACACCGCCAACAGGATGGCGGTGTTCCACCAGCTATTATGACCGTGGCGCAATAGCCACGGCCATACTGCCAGCCCCTCCACTGTACCGCCAGGCGGAATCCCCAGGGCAGCGGTGAAAGCACCGCTGCCCTGGGGATTATGAGTCCCCGACCGGCAGCCTGGCCACAGTGGTAAACACCGCCATGGAAAGGCTGGCGGTAAGGGGGACTTGGGGTGCACCTGGGGGCCCCTGCACAGGCCATGCACTTGGCATGGGTAGTGCAGGGGCCCCCGGGCATAGCCCTGTCGCGCATTTCACTGCCCGAATTTCAGGCAGTGAAATGCACAACGGGTGCTACTGCACCCGCTGCACATCAGCATTTCCGCTGGCTCTATTACGAGCCGGCAGCAATGTTGATGTGACTTTTCCGCTGGGCCAGCGGACGATAACACTGTTACCGTCCGCTGGTCCAGCAGAAAAGTCGTAATAGGGAGCCAGAAATACCGCCAGCACTGGCGGAATTCTGGCTCCCGCAGCCTCGGCGGTCTTTTGAAAAGACCGCTGAGGTTGTAATGAGGGCCAAAGTGTTGGTTCTTCTACCAACTATGGAGAATAAGTTATTAGCCCGTTGGCAGGGACCATTTACAATACTAGCACAAATAACCCCAGTAACGTACAAAATAGAAATACCTGAGGGGTCGGGCAAAAGACAGATATATCACATTAATCTCCTAAAATTATGGCATGAGAAAGATGATCCAGTTCAGAACATGTATGTTACTACTTGATCTGAGACAGATATCTTTATGTATCCTACACCTTCGGACCCTGACCAAGACAATAAGCCCCATTTTGGTACTAATCTTACCCCTTTTCAATGTTCCCAGCTAAAAGCAGTAGTCTGACAATATCAGACGGTATTTTCAAAGAACCCTGGCAGGACCCATGTCATAGAGCATCACATTCGTACTATAGATGGGAAGATCTCCTGCCAGAGACCCTATCGTCTACCTGAAGCCAGGAAGGAGTTGGTAGAAAAGGAAATTACAGCAATGTTAAGAGCAGGGATAGTTGAACCATTATCTAGTCCTTGGTGTTCTCCTATAATTCTAGTCCCCAAACCATACGGATCCATCCGATTCTGTATAGACTTCCGACAGGTAAATTCACTGTCCCACTTCGATACTTATCCCATGCATCAAATCGATGATCTTCTAGAGCGATTAGGATGGGCAAAATATCTAACCTCTATAGATTTAACCAAAGGCTACTGGCAGATTCAACTGGATCCAAATGACAAGGAAAAAACAGCCTTTGCAACTCCCTCAGGCTTGTATCAGTTTACTGTATTGCCCTTTGGCCTTCATGGAGCTCCCGCCACATTCCAGAGATTGATTGATATTGTATTAAGGACCTTTCAAGCCTACTCCGCAGCCTATTTAGATGATATTGTCATATATAGGGAGTCTTGGGAAGATCATCTGAAACTCCTCTCACATATATTGGAAGCTCTTCGACAGGCTGGTTTAACAGCCAACCCGAGAAATGTAACCTAGCAAAGAATACCATTAAGTATCTAGGGTATGTGATAGAGAGCAGAACCCTTAGGCCGCAAATTGAGAAGGTAGAAGCAATCACTCAAATTCCTGTCCCAAAGACGAAAAAATATGTTAGAGCCTTCCTGGGGATGGTAGGCTACTACAGGAGGTTTATTCCTCATTTTTCCAATCTCGCTGCCCCTCTTACTGCCCTACTGGAGAAGAAACGTCCCAATCATATATCCCAGTTAACTGACTTAGAATGTCTGCGCTTTCATCATTTAAAATCCCTATTGACTACTGAACCGATTTTGCATTGTCCTGACTTCCACAAACCCTTTCAGAAACAAACTGATGCTTCGCATCAGGGAATAGGTGCAGTGTTGTCTCAAGAAGCAAATGATGGATACTATCATCCCATTGTCTATATAAGCAGAAAACTCTTACCCCGGGAACAACACTATGCTACTGTTGAAAAAGAATGCCTTGTGATTAAATGGGCCCTGGAATCCCTTTGATACAACCTCATTGGAAGGAACTTTATCCTCCTTACAGACCATGCCCCTTTGACTTGGCTTTCTAAACACAAAGAAACAAATTCATGCATCTTACGGTGGTTCTTATCGCTCCAGTCATTTTCGTTTCAGATTCAACACTCCCCTGGTTCCCTACTAACTAATGTGGATTATCTTTCTCGTTATCCGTCCGATGCGTGGCTCGATCAGCCACTCTCTGGGAGGGTAAATGTAATAGGGCGCCGGGACCCGGGCCGAGTGAGAAGTGCCCCGGGGGAACTGGAGGATGGCCCAGAGCTGAGGAGGAAGGGGCGGGGCATATTTCAAGGGCGCAGTGCTGGGAAAAAGCAGTCAGCACCGGTACCAAGGAGGAGGACGGGGATGCGAAGGAAAGAAGAGGCCATGAATGCGAGAGCAGATCGCCGCTATGAAAAGGAGGAACAGGAGGAGAAGCAGCATTGCCAGAAGACGCGGAGCTTCAGGATCGAGAGTTACAGCCCGGTCGCGGTTAGACGCGACAAACCCAAAGAGAAGAACTAGCGGGAGAAGACCGAGGGAGAGAAAGCGCTGGAGCCGGCCACGTTCTGGGAAGAACGTGGCCAAAGCAGGTACGGTGGGGTATATTGGGGGTTGGGAAGGAATGAAGGGGAAGGTCATGTGGCAAGCCTAAGCACACAAAATAAATAAATAAAAGGGTAAATACAGAAAATAGAGAAAAGAGAACGCACAACCAGGAAAGACTTCAGGGAGACACAGGGTGAAAAGGGCAGCACGTTACTAACTAACTACTAAGAAGAAAAAAACAAGGAAAAAAAGAACAGAAATAACAAAACATAAATAATGTAGAGGATAGTATTGAGCCACGAGAAAATGGAAAGAGAAAACGCATGCAAGAGAGAAAGAAGTAAGCACTGCACTAACAACACAGGGAAGAGGCAGAAGAAGAAGGAGATAAACAGGAGAATAGGGATGTGAGCTACCTACCAGCATACCTTCTAAATCGGCTTCTTTTTCTCTCCCCTCCGGTGTCACCATTGCTGGAATTCCGTGACGAATACCTGAAGAGAAAGATGACCGAGCTAAGAGAAAGACTAACCAGAGAAAATAAAGACAAGACCAGTGACAGAAGAGACAAAGAGAGAGATCTTACTGGAAAGGAAAACATGGAAGAAATAAAAAAAAGAGTACTGAGCACTCTATTACGCCTTCTGGTATCCCTTACACATTTTCACAGTGTCTCTGTCAATATACCTCTTGCAAGTGCCCCAAACGCCAATTATGTACTGTATGTGTCCCTCCGTTTGCTGCTGCTTGTTGACTGCTGCTGTGTTGCCAGGTTTGATGTACTAAGCAAGCACAACCCCCCTTTAATAAAAGCCTTAAGCTAGCTGAAGGCCTTCCATAAAAAGTCCAGAAAAAGCCTAGCATTCGAAAACCATCAAAAAGTGCATCATGAACATTAAAAACCACAACGTATTATCATGAGTCAATTGCACATTTATGTAACATGCTATAAAACCATACTCAGTATTTTTTACCTGACATCCAAATACTCCCCGACTGTAGCACAAGATATCTGTGTGCCATATCCTGATGCTTATGTTATATGATTTCTACATCTTACTTGAATAATAAAATAACATAAATGTTTTTATTCAAAATTGATTTAATGTTTTATTATCTGTAAACAGCTTCGTTTAATTAATGCACTTACCTTTTTACAAACTACTGTACATTGTATATGTACTTACTTTCAAATGCTTCACACATGTTGCATCCCCATTACAAGATGGCCACCATGCTACCATTGCCTGGAGTCGCTTTTTTCTTTATGGCTGGCTAAATAAAGACCTTTTTCACACTTTCTATCCGGTCGCCAGTCAAATTGTACATCATCTCTACTATTTAGTCTATGGCTGGCTAGGCAGCAGAGATTATGTACTATTTTGCTGACTGCTGGGTAAATAGTAGATATTTTGTACTATTGGCCTGTGACTGGGTAAACAAACACTTTCCAAATGTTTAACATTGCTAAATATATCGATATCATGAGGTTATAGGGTAGAGTTGTGGTGGGATTGCAACCTGTCTACATGTTACACACACATCAGCACCTTATAGCCAAACAGCGAAGATTTGAAAGAAAAAATATAATCTAACTAAAATAGTTTTTGTCAATGGTCAGAATGGATTACTTGTTGTTGGAGTAGTGTTTAAAATATACCTATTTTCTGCTCCGATTATTAACCCCCTAGCTGATGGGCATTTTCCCCCTGAGTGCTGAGCCCTTTTTTGGCTATTTGGGGTAGTTTGCGCTTAGGCCTCCCATAACGTTTTGTTCACATAAGCTATCCATGCCAAATTTGTGTCCTTGTTTAATGGTACCCAACGTTTGTGGGTTCCCCTGAAGGAGACCAAGAGATTAGCCAAAGTACAGCTAAAATGTGTTTTTTGGGGGGAAAAATGGGAAAAAACTGCTGCAGAAAAAAGCATCTGTATTTTTCCTTGCAAATGGAATTAATGAATGGTTTGCGGTGCTAAAATCGCCATCTTCTCAACTTTCAGGAAAAGGCAGACTTGAATCAGGAAACTAAATTTTTCAACACAGTTTTGGCAGTTTACTGGGACCTACCCCATTTGTACTATTTTCTGTGCTATCTGTCTCCCTTAAGTTAGTAACAGAAATGGATGTGAAACCAATGGTGGATCCCAGACAGCTAATCATTTCTGAAAAGTAGACACAATTCTGAATTCAGCAAAGGGTCATTTGTGTAGATGCATAAAGGTTTTCCTATAGAAAGTAACAGTTGAAATAAAGAAATATTGAAATTGAGTTGAAAAAAACGGTCATTTCTGTCTACATTTTCTTCCGTAACTTTTTCCATGTATGGCAGATTTTGGAAAGCAATTTACAGTTATGTCTTCTGGACCCCTCTGGTTGCAGTGATATATAGGGCGTGTAGGTTCATCAAGAACCCAAGGTACTCAGAGCCAATAAATGAGCTGCACCTTGCAGGGGGTTTTCATTGTATACGGGGTATACAGCAATTCATTTGGTGAAATTTAAAGAGTGAAAATCGGTATCAAGGAAACCTATGTATTTCTGAAAGAAGCACAAGATACGGAGTGAAGAAGCAGTGGTTATTTGC
This sequence comes from Pleurodeles waltl, assembly GCF_031143425.1. NCBI lineage: Eukaryota > Metazoa > Chordata > Amphibia > Caudata > Salamandridae > Pleurodeles > Pleurodeles waltl. Next base: position 702,681,413 of record NC_090437.1, read on the forward strand.
ACACCTCTGAATTTGGATTACCCATACTGTCATGTGAATTACAGGGCATTTCTCAAAATGACTTCCTTGTTACACACTGTCTTACATTTGGAAGGCAAAAATGTAGAGAAAAACAAATTGTAATAACACTTGTTCTTCTATTCAGTGTTCCTCCAAGTCTCTTGATATAAGTGGTACCTCACTTGTGTGGGTAGGCATTGTGCCCGTGACAGGAAACGCCCCAAAACGCAACGTGGACACATTACATTTTTCCACTGAAAACTGGCACGTTTTTGGCAAAGTGCCTAGCTCTGGGTTTTCGGCTCTAGCTCAGCCAGCACCCAGGGAAACCTAGCAAACCTATACATTTTTTAAAACTAGACACCTAGGGGAATCCAGAATGGGGTGACCTGTGGGGCTCTAACCAGGTTCTATTACCCAGAAATGTTTGCAAACCTCAACATTTGGCTAAAAAAAACATTTTCCTCACATTTCAGTGATGCAAAGTTCTGTAATCTGAGGGGAAGTTTACAGAGATGTAGCGTGCGTGAATTTCTGGGTGAAGGAAAACTGGTGAGAGCCACACAAGTCCTTCACCCTTGGACTCCTGTGGTACTAGCATGTTAAAGTTAATCCACCACTCACACTGATTGCTTTTAGCATCTCCAAAAATTATGGTTTCAAAGCATGAATACTTATAAAAGTATCTGAATATTGAATCCAAGCCTTTTGAAGGTGATCCATAAAGCCACTTCACGGCACCAACCGCTTTATGGTCCATTCACACGCCATTCACGCACAACACTTTAATGCCGCCGGCCACAGGCCCAATCCAACCAATCACTGCACTCAGATCAACTTACCGCCGCCAGACAAGGGCCCATCACATTCATATGCCACAGGATGGAATACGTTTGACTACATTTTACCACCTCACGGTCAAGTCCCTGCCTCCTTCTTCCTGAACATTACCGAAGGCACGTGTAAGGAACCTTTACTATTGGCTTCCATGACAGCCACATTAGGCTCATAAAGACATGTTTTTCATTCACCTTTAGTGCACTCACTGTGCTAAATCCAACTCCTTCCAGTTTGTAGATGCAAGTTGGGGGTGTCCGAGTACGCCTTATGAGGCGTATGCCTAAACTAAGCGGGCATATCTACCTTTCAAACCAAGGCAGACATGATGGTGAATACTACCTAAGGTTTTTAAAGCAAAGAGCCAAACAAATATCCTGTGGGACTCATTCACCAACATTTCTACTTTTGCTTTGAAAGTGAAGATACAAACTGAGTTAGAACAAATACAAGAAAGTAGAAATGTTGATGAATGTGTACTACAGGACATTTATTTGACTTATTACACTCACTTTGGTTCTCATTGACAATCAGGGTGGTTCTTGTGTAGCATACATAAGTTCCCTAATAAGTACTTCAAAATTCAGTCACCCCTTTAACATTTTGCCACACAGGGTACTCTGTGACAATGTGGCATATGTTCTGTCCACTAGTATGTGCAGTATGGGGACTATAATGCATGTTAATCAAACAGAACACCTACCACAATCTGACGGTGCATAAAAGTGTTGAGCAGGCTATAAAGAAGTACATTATTTCCTGAATTAGATTAACTAAAATTCTGTGGTTGGTTGCCTAAAGAAGCAGTGGCCAATGGACTTTCGGTATACATGCACAGCCACTGAAATGTTTACCCAATAGCAGCTCCACCTCAGTCGATTTCCCAGAACTTTGCTTTAGTATGATACAACTTAAAGCAAGTAGGGAAACAGAGGCCTGACTGAGATGGGCACTGGACACAGTAATAACAACCCTCCTGCTGCTTTCCATGCTTCAAGCACACTTTACAGTGAAGACATAGACAATCCTTGTGTCGCACCTGCAGCCTTACCACATCCTCCTAAACATATGAAGTGGAGGCTGCTGCTTCTGTAGTAGCAGTGAGGCTTTCAGTCATAGACAACTGGAAGTCAAGAAAAGACATGAGTCTTCCTGTGGTAGTCTGACAATAAACAACATATGCATCGTATGTTGCCATCTGGATCAGGTGGGTAAACGTGTTTCTTGTACCAAGTGCAAGTTTTATGACACGCATTGTATGGTTGAAGAACCTGGTTGTTCTTGTCCACTCCGCCCATGTACTTATTGTAATCAAGTATACAGGTGGGCTTGTGGACTTCGGCCATCTGACCCTAAACAATGTTTGAGGAAGTGCTCTCATCATGAATTGTAGTGAGCACATATACAGCACACCTATCCGAGAACTTGACTGCGAACAGTTTGTTGGAATGCAACGCAGTACTCTGGGATTTCTGGATCTTCTTGCAAACAAGCTCTTGCGGGAATCCTTTGTGGTGACAATGAACTGTACCATAGGCCACAGCTTTGTAGAGTTCACTGAACTGCTCCATTCCTGTATAGAAATTGTCCATATAAAGGTTAAAACTTTTGTAAAGGAGTGGCTGGACAAGCTCCCTTCCAATCTACCCCGTGACCCCTAATGTGGGAGGGCAACCTAAAGAGTTTAGTATGGGGTCTTCCATGTATACACTCTCAAGCTGTACACATAGTCAGAAGAGCTCTCACAAAGAATGTACCTCTTGATGCCATAGCAAGCTCTTTTGCTCGCGATGTACTGCTTGAACAGCAGCCGCCCTTTGTAAAGGATCAAGGACTCATCGACTGCTTTATTCTTTCCAGGAGTATAGATCTCTGGAAACCTGGCCGACAAATGTTCCGCACCAGACTGAATTTTGAACAACCTGTCATGGTCTGGATGGTCCCTGGGTAATGTAGCAGAATTGTCTTTGAAATGCAGCATGCACTGCAATAGCAAAAAATGATCCCTGCTCATTTACGGTGTGAAGATGGGGGTTACCCAAACCATGTGGGTCGTCCAGTAGGAATGCAAGGTGGGTTTCTGGACTATCCCCGTTTTGAGCGTAAGGCCCAAAAATATCTTCAACTCTGCAGCAGAGTGGGAGTCCACTGACGTGCCCTAGAAGAGGGCCCTGGAGTGCCTCCAGGTTCCCTCAGAAACTGTTCTGCAAGCAAATTTGCTTGTTGCACTATATGCTGAAAGAAGTCAACATCCAAAAAGAGATGGATGCAGTGGACTGGCAAAAAGTTGGCCGTATCGACTTTACATCCAGCGTCATTAGCAAAAGGTGGAATTTGGGGCTGAACTAAATTAAGGGGCTACCAAGAGAGCACTCTGTCTGTCTCATGCACCTGCTCTCTGGGTTTGGGCTAACCCGCTGTTGTCCCGCTACATAGGCTGTGCTTGCGAAGGGACAGTACAACTGTCCTCATCGTCTCCCTTAGAATCACTGGAAGAGAAGCTGTGTGATGGGACTCTGTCGACTGAAAAATCACTCCCAGATTCTGCTCCAGTATCCTGTCCCTCAGAAGCTGTCTCAGGCTCTGATCCTGCCTCAGAGCTGTCTGCCATAACCTGATTTACGGATTCAGCAGCAGTCATCCAACGAGACGTCATCTCTGCTACTGGCTAAACTGTCCCTCTAAAACACTAGCCCACTTAGAAGGCAGATATGGTCACACAATTGCCAGTGGGTGTGTGTGGGTGTTATGTGGGCAACAGTAAATGTCAGCCACCTTATCTTTGCTTCTTCCCTCAATCAGCAAGTTCTCTGAAGACACTGGAAACAAATTAAAAAAGACACACTATTACTTCACCTTGCCACATACCCATTATCACACCCTTTAGCGCTGGTGGTGCCCAGTGCAACAAGCTTTTATGTCACTCTCCTTCCCATGACCTTCACCTTGGATTCCCTCTCTACCACCCAGCAAAATTGCCCGTTATCTCTCCACAGCCCCCTCGCACATACATTTCATTTGTTTTAAAGTGCAGGTAACGGCTGGCTTTACGAGTCCACTCAGCTATTCACATAAAATACAGATCTGTTCTCTGCAACAGGCATCTAAACCTTCTGCGTTACTTTATGGCGTCAAAACTGCCACTAGGCAAAAGTCTGATCTCTTTCTCTAGCAGGAACATAATCAAGGAGTTATCTTGATATTTTTATTGCTGCATATGTTTATATATATATATTGTTAGAAATGGGGTTTCTGGTTGCCTAGAAGCCAGGCAGAACCCACCCACTCTAGTCAGGGCAAGGGAGTTACACGTTGAAGATAACCCCTGCTCACCCTCTGGGTAGCTTGGCACGAGCAGTCAGGCCTATCCCAGAGGCAATGTGTAAAGCGTTTGCACAACACACATGTCACACTGTCCCCACCACAAAGGAAACACAACACCAAGTTATATGAAAATATACTGTATTGTACACAACGCAATTATTAGACCAAACACAACATGTCAGTAATATCCTTCTACCTTATCAGTTGTCAGAATGTTACACATTAGTTACTTTGCAGAACCAGCAGTAGCCACATATAACACACAGGTTACTTAATATTCTGCAACATAAGAAGTAGTCAGGAATTACATTACTACACCAATGCACTTGAATAGAAATATCATAAACACCCATATTAGGAACATTATAAAACTTATGGCAAGTCAGGAAAACATATTAGCATGTCATGCCCATAAAAGGAACATTTGCATACATATATGAAACATCATAAACATAGGCAGATACACATATAAACCAGTACTGTCCATAAAAGGAACATAGGAAATATGTCTGTCCAAGGAAGTTCATGAAGAAGCGCACTGCCAGTGCCACACGTTATCCATAAGGGGCCCCCGGCGCTCCACTGCGTGAAAAACGGGGGCCTTGCGATGCTGTTGGGGGAGAGGGGAGGCACGCACCCTCTCCGATATTTATAACGGGCCCGCAATCTTTCGATGTCCCCCCAGGCCTCAACTGGCCATTAAGTCAGCCCAAAACAATTGGTGAAGGAGGGGGGCGACACACACCGCCTCCGCTTGAATAACGGGCCCCTCTGGGGGCCCGCGATCTCTGCCCCCCCAGGCCTCAACTGGCCCACCACCAAGGGGGAGGGGCCAAAACAAGACAAAATGATTGTGGCCACCGATAGGGTGCCTCACCCGACTCTCACAGGGGCCCCCAAAGGGAGACCTGCGGCGAGGGGGGCCTGCGGCAAGGCTTCTGCCCCGCCAACGGTCTCTAACAACAGGCCAAGGGTTTCGTTGGGGCAGGGGGAGTCTCCGGTGATGCTTCCTTTCCCCCTGCCCGTCCACAATGACAGCGAGGCACCCAGTGGGGCACGGAGCCTCCTATGAGGCTTTCTTCCCCACCCGGCTTCTGGATGGAAGTTGCGGCCCACCCGGGCATTAACAAGCAGCAGGCACCAGAGTAGGTGCCTGCTTGTGCCCCGGGGGCGCTCCGCAGAGCGTGCTTTGCCCCGGGGGCACGGTAGGAGCCCACTCGTTCCTTTTTGTCAATGGATGGTGCCCCGGTGGTCCCAGGGCCAGCGCTCCTCTCATGCTCAGCAGAATTAGTCAAGGTCGCGGCTGTGAAGTTTCAGGACATCAAAACACGCGCTGGGCCAAGTGCAACGCCCGGGTCGTGGCGGTGATGTCGGGCTTCAAGACGGCGCTTCCCCCAGTGCACAGGCACCACCAAGGATACGATTTCAAGCGCAAAAATTTACCAGGAATGAAGCTCTTTTCCAGCGCTTCAGGGAAAGATGGCAAGGCGCTCTCCAGGGGCCAGATGTAGCAAAGGTTTTTACCCATTCTGCGTCTATGGGAAAAAGTGTTCGTACATATGGCCCCAGGTGCTTTGGACTTGTTGCAGGGGTCCAGGGCCATGGCACCCAGCCCCTGGGGGACAGCAATAACAGAAAAGGAGCACAGGTGGCAGGGCCCAGCAGCAGGCCAGCACAAGGTGGATGCAGGCAAGTGGCAGTTCCTTACAGTGACCAAGCAGGTCACAGGTGAGCACAGCAGCAGCAGCCCATGGTGGTTCCTGGCGAGTCCCTACTGCAGTCTGTGTCCAGTTCCAGGTAAGTTCCAAGAGTTCCCAGATTGTGGGGAAAATTCCCCTGTACTTATACTCAGTTCTACAGTGTGTCCACAAAGGAGGGGGAGAGGAGTTTCCATCCAGTTACAACTGGTTCTGGGAGTGCCCCCTCTCTCCCCCAGCACACACTCCAAACATCAGTAGGGGGTAAACAACCCTATTGTGTGACGCCACGGCACAGCCTTTACAAATGCAGGTGTGCCGCGCCTTTCCCTTCTCTCAGCCCAGGAAGCCTATTCAGTATGCAGATGCACCTCTGTGACACCTCCACCCTCCCTGTGTACAGGCTGTCTGAAAAGTATGCACAAAGCCCAACTGTCACTCTGCCCAGACGTGGATTGAAGTCAAGCTGCAAAACACCAGAGTCATAAGCACAGTAAAATGCTCACTTTCTAGAAGTGGCATTTCTACAATGGTAATACAAAATCCACTCACACCAGTAAGCAGCATTTCTCACTACCATTACAACCATACCAAACATGCCTACCCTACACCTCATATATCAGACAATTCCTCCTACATATAAACCAGGGCATTTCTAATGGAACCCTATGAGAAGGCAGCACTCACAGCAGTGAGACACCAAGTTAGGCTGTTTGTCACTACCAGGACAGGCCACGCAACCTGGCACATGTCCTGCCTTCTACATACATAGCACCCTGCCCATAGGGCTAGCTAGGGCCTACCTTAGGGATGACGTACATGTAGTAAAAGGGGAGTTCTGGGCCTGACAAGTAAATGTAGATGTCAGGTCCCTGTGGCAGAAAACTGCGCACACAGGTCCTGTCCTAGCAGACCTGAGACAGGTTTGCAAGGCTTCTTCAGTGGATGGCGCAAGCAGCTCTGCAGGCCCACTAGTAGCATTTTATTTACAGGCACTGGGTATAGAGATACCATTGTACAAGGGACTTACAGTAAATTAAATATGCCATTTAGGTATAAGCCAATCATACCAACTTTAGAAGGGAGAGCACCTGCACTTTAGCACTGATCATCAGGGATAAAGTGCTCAGAGTCCAAGAGCCAACAGCGAAAGGTCAGAAAAAATAGGAGGAAGGACAAGGGCCAGGTCCAACATATATGTTTATCTATCTATCTATCTATCTATCTATCTATCTATCTATCTATCTATCTATCTATCTATCTATCTATCTATCTATCTATCTATCTATCTATCCATCTATAAAGAGAGATCACTTTTTTACTAGATGTGTGGTTTTCCTGGGGGGCGTTTATGGCCCCCAGAGAAACCACACATATATAAAAATGCCCCTCAGGGGGTCAGCCCTGCTCACGGACGACCCCTTGTCAATTTCTTAATTTTTATTTTTTTTATTATTATTTTTAACCCCTGGGGGCAATTGCGCCCACCCCAGGAGTACCAAACATGTAAAAATAAAATAATATGCCCCTGGGTGGGGGTGCTGGCCTGTTACCATGTGGTCTGACCCCCCAGTTTCCTGCGGCAGCCATTTTTTGGCTGGCTGGAAAGATTGCGTCTCCCCAGCGGAAAAAACTAAGATATTTGTTAAAAAATAGGCCCCTGGGTGGGGGACCAGCCAGTTACCACCTCCTTACTATCCCTGGTGGCCTAGTAGGGCCTAGTGGGATTCCTGCTCACGGAACATGGTGCACTGCGATCCAGAAGCAGGAATCTGTTTGTGTGAGGCATGGCTGGAAAGGGGAAACTCTCCACTTTCCAGTGATACCTCCCACAAACATGGGGAGCATGTAAAATGCCCCCAAATCCCCACCGGAAGTGAGAGTACACCATACGGCTCTCGATGGCCGCTGGGGTGGGGGTTTGTGACGTCAGACATCACAGATGGGCAAAGGGTGCTGGAGGGAGACACGGACACTCTTCTGCATTTCCTGAGGGATTTTTAATTAGAAAAAATCCTCCAGTGCAAAGCACCATAGGATTTTTAAAACCCCTCCCTGGTGTCAGTCAATGGCCATGGCCCGCACCAGGCAGGGAGGGTGTGCGTGTGTCAATCATCGGCCGACATACGCACTGATAGGGTTAAATTACTAGACCTGAAAATTCAATATTTCTAGCACAACAAATCAGTTACACTTCCACAAACCAGTTAAGAGGAAGCAGTACAACATGCAGTATATGTGCAAATACACTACATTTATTTTAACTTTGAAATCTGAAACATGTTTTTTGTGTTTTTTTTTTATATATATTTTGTTGCATTTTATGAGACATTACAACTAGAGCACCAACCTGCGCCAAACATAATGAAAAAACATTGTGCGAGAGTCCATCATTGCATCAGTCAAATCGTCTTAGTTTAGAACATCATAGGGAGAGAAGGAATGGAAGCTCTACATTAAAACAAATTACACAAGGAATGAAATACTGCGCATCATTAGTCCTGTAGCTGAGACACCTCTTCAACATTATATTGCATATCTAGACCAAAATAGTCAATCCATCTACCCCACACTTTACAAAATTAACTGGGACAATCTCTACTTTCATAAGTTACTCTCTCCGCTGCCCTGTAAAGGTCCATGCAGATTTCCATTCATAGAGTCTAAAGATATCGGAGGCTCCCCAGTGCTTGGCCAGGTCCCGCTTTGCAACTACCAACCCCAGGTTGCAGAATATGAGTTTCAACCTTGTAGGGTCTTCGTCATTGCGGATTCCTAAGACCACAAATTTAGGCTCCACTGATAGTGTCGCCCCATCACTCTATTCAGTTCTAGGAGTATGGCACGCCAGTAAGTGTGGATATGGGAACAAATCCATAGTGTGTGGAAAAAGTCTCCAAGCTGTTCCCAGCATCGCAGGAATCCTGGAAAGGTCACCCTGCCCATTACATGTAAGTGGGACCTATTATAGTAAATACAGTGTAAAACTTTAAACTGGAGGAGCCTTAGTCCAGATTTTATCACTACGTCCAGTGGAAACACGAGCACAGCCTCCCAATCTAAATCATCTAGTTTGCCTATGTCAGTCCCTCATTTATCCCTAAGTTTCTGGAGTGTGCCAGGAATTTTATTAGTAATGGTTTTGTATACTATGGAGACAGCTTTTTCAGTTATTTCCTCCACATAATATTCAACTTTCCAGCTGTGAACTAACAGGAGGGGTCGGGGAACCTTCTCCCCTTTCCAGGCATGAGCAAGTTGGAGGTACCTATAGTGTTGTGTTTCATTTATGTCACATTCATTCTGGAGGGTTGCCAAGGACATCAGAGCTCCTTCCTCTAGTATGTCTCCTATCATGGAGATGCCCAAACGATCCCAGACCTCACAGCCTCTCAGTTTCCCAGGTTCTTTAAGAATCCCGAGCATCCAGATTGGAGTCACCTGGGTGATTCGGCATGCCCATCCCAGGCACTTATTAGCCCTATTCCATGCCTTTGTGGCCACCTGGTTAGCTGGAAATAGACGTCTCGTACCCTTCCCTCTATAAAGAAATGGGGGTGGTGTGCATCTGGAATTTCATGCGTTCCAAGGCATAGGTGGGGTGATCCCCACTCTGGTGGCCCCACTCATTATTAGCAATTAAGTGGGAGGCCCAACAATAGGCCCTGAGGCCAGGGAGTGCTATTCCACCATTGCAAGAGTTTTGTTGTAGAGTCCGCAAGGCTATTCTAGGATGGGCATTATTCCATAATAGTTTCTGCAGTATCTCATCAATTTTGATGAATACATCCTCTGGGATCCTGAAGTAGGTGTTTTGCAAAGCATATATGAATTTAGGGAGAGTGATCATTTTAAATAATGCTGCCCTTCTTATTAGGGTGAGAGGGAGTGATGCCCATCAATCTACATCTGCTTGAAATTCCAGGAGTACCTTCCGTACATTAAGGTCAATAGATTTCCCCTGATTGGGTGTAACAAAGATCCCCAGATATTGAAATCCCTCACTTGTTACCATCAGATGCCCAGGGAGGCCTGTCTGGGCTGGAGTCCCACTAACTGGGAATAGGACTGATTTACCCCAATTTATCTTCCATCTCAAATGAGCTCTGTATAGTTCAAAAACTCGGAGAACCATTGGGATTGATAGCTCTGAGTGTGTTATATACAGAAGGATATCGTCTGCATGCAGAGATATTTTTTCTTCTGGAATCGGTGATTCCTGCACATGGAATCCTCTGATGTCTGAGTGTGCACGTACAAGACAGGCCAGCGGTTCAAGGGTGAAGGCGAACTGAAGGGGTGACAGGGGACAGCCCTCTCTAGTCCCTCTTTTGATGGGGAACTCTGCCGAATGAATGCCATTGACGTTCACTGCCGCCACTGGTTTAGTATAAAGTAGTGTGAGTCATGACAAGTATTGCAGTCCGAAGCCCATTCTCTGCAGTGTTAGTATTATGAAGGGCCAATGTATGGCATCAAATGCCTTTTGGCATTTAAAGAGATCACCACATGGGGGTCGGGTCTAGCCTGTACCACCACCATCCAGTTATGCAGTCTATGGATGTTACCTCTAGTGGATCACTTAGGCATGAAACCAGATTAGTCCTCATGGACCAGTAGAGTGATACCACTCACGAGTTGTGAAGTTAAGGCAGTGGCTAGTGCCTTTGTTTCCACATTGAACAAAGATATCGGGTGGTATGAGCCACACTGTGTTGGGAATTTACTGGATTTATGTATCACTACTATTATAGCCTTGCATAGATCTGGTGGAAGGACTCCCTCCTCTCGGGCTGCCTGGAATAATTTAAGCCAGTGTGGGGTCAGTATGTCAATTTGCTTTTTCTGTCAGTAATCCATTCGGCCGTGGCATTTTTCATGAGTTTAGTTTCGAAATTGCTGTCCGTATCTCCGTGAGGGTGAGATCCATTTCCAGTGTGTGTTGGTCTTCACAAGAAAAGGTGAGAAGATCATTCTCTGCCAGATATTCCGCTAACAGTGTGGTATTAGCTAATGAACATTGTCTTTAGAGGGCTTCATAAAATTTTGAGAAGATCTCTGCTATCAATTGGTCTATATCACATAGGGCAACCTCATCTTCCTCAATTTGGTGTACCCATCTTGTGGCAAACTACCTGCGACATAACCACGCCAATAAATTCCCCGCCTTATCACCTACTTCATATAGTTGATGCTGTGTAGCAAGCATTAGTTTGCATGCATCTTCTGATGCCATGGCTACATATTGTGCTCTAAGGGCAGCCGCCCTTCTCAGTGACAGGGGAGCTGGTGAGGTTATATTAATGGTTTCAGCCACCCGAAGTTTCCATTCTAATTCTTCCAGGTCCCTGGTTGCTTGTTTTTCTTATGGGCCATTATGTTTTGGGTTCTAATAACAGCCTTATTAGCTTCCCCTAGTGTTACACCTGATGCCCTGAGCCCTCATTCTCAGTGAAATAAAGCATGGAGTCAGTTTGGACCTGTCCTAGAGTTTGTTCATCTTGTAGTTCCCATGCATTAAATCTCCACTCTATCTGTCCCATCGATACCCATAGTGGGGAGTGGTCAGATAGTCCCCTTGCAAGATATTCAGCACAATATGTCATCCGACTCTCTCCAGCCAATGTGAAGACTTAATCGAGTCTGCAGAATACTCTATGTGTGCCTGAGTAATAGGAGTAGCCTCTGACACGTGGGTGTAAACGTTGTCGTTGATTACAGAGCCCCTGCAACATCACAAAGTCAGCCAATGGTGTGTTATGAGATGAGATCGGGCTCTTCCCAGATCTATCCATAGCCTGGGCCATTACATTATTAAAATCACCCCAACAATATGTAAAGAGGACTCTGTTTTAAGTAAACTCTACATCAATTTGTTCAATGTGGGTTGTTGAAGTCTTTGAGGGGCATATACGCTCACTATAGTGACAGCCTGATGCCCCCAAAGACCCTGATCTGCAGCATAGGGTCCTTGCTGATCTAACAACGTTCTCTGTACATGAATGGTGGAGACTTCTGTATACGAATAGCTACGCCCCTGGACCCTGTTGTGAACCTTGTGTGCGCTAGCATGGTATATGCTCTGTGAACCAAGAAATGACACTGGGTATCCCTTAGGTGGAGCTCCCGTAGGAGTATCACATCTGGATTCAAGCGCCGAATATAGGCTGTCACCAGACCCCACTTCACTTTATTTCCAATCCATTCACATTCCATGTGAGTATTGACTGGTTACTCACTTTCTTTTCATTAACATGAATAATGGTTTCTGATTAACAATGGATGCTTCATTCTTCCCCCTAGAAGCATTTCCGATATAGTAGACACCCACCCTAGTAAGTCAACAACATTAACTAACTGAAAACAGCTAAACAACATAACAACATAACGTTGACATCCCCCCTCCCGACCTCTCACCCCCTGCACATACACACCCCCACACCGCACCAGGTATCCACATCGCAGGTCTCGGCCTGAGAGGTCTGTAGCCTACCCCTACCCTATTTACCCATCAAACCCAAAGAAAAAAAGTTCCTTAAACACACATTCAATCTAGCACGCAAATAGGGGGGAACAGAGTTCTCCCATCCGCACCCACACCTCTCCTCACAATCTTGTGCAATCTGTCACCTTGTCGCATTCTTCCTATTCACTGCATATCCCTTTGCTTGGGGCCTGCAGAGGCAGGTAGGTGGATCAGAACCAGAAGGATTCGGCAACCACAGACACTCAGGTTCATTCCCACAGACTCTCTCTCAGTCTTCAGTCTCTAGACCACTGGTAGTGGTCAGAACCTCATGCAGCGGAACCTCCTCCAGATAAACACTCACTTGCTATAAACTCCACTTACTGGGGAGGGCTGCAACCTCATACACCCATGGACTATTCATCAACCCGTCAACTATGTTCATGCTTTTCGTTACCTCCCTCCCCCATCATGTCTGTTGTTTGGGCCAAACAGGTACATCTTTGCCTATTTCATCTGCCATTGCCCGTTGGCCAGTGTCTATCCCAGTCTATCTCAGTTTCTGACAGAGAGAGTTGACTATCGCCCCAGTTCACTTTTCCCTCTGAGTCCGATGGAGAGAATACGTATGAAGGTCACACCACCTGATCCGCGGGGACTGAGTTTGTTGCCCTCACATAATTATCTATTTCCCCTTGGTGTGATTGGTGTCCTTGACCATTGTGTCTGGTGGGGCGCAAGGGGATATTCACAGGCTGGGGAACTAGGGCACACAGATTTCAGGTAGAGCTGCCGCCAGGGGGGCAGCACTCGGAGGCCGTAGCAGGACAGGGCTGTCATCACTACTCCCCACCAGGGCGCAGAAGGTATCGCACTTTTGGGGTTTTATGGCTGGGTGGACCTGGAGCACCCCCTTGCGCAGCACCAACAAAGTCTCCGCTAACTTACCCGGTGGGAGTTGATCCATTTATTATCTGCAGGTCCTCGTTGGATGCAGGCCCCTTTGTGTGCCATTGCTGATATGCAGGGAGCCAGGATGAGTGGGTCAATACAGTGCCTTCATTGAGGACCAACACTGCATTTTGCCGAGTCCATCAAGGGTACCGTCCTGAGCACTGCCTGGTGGAGAGGGGCAGAGAGTTCACCGATTTCCTAAGTGCCCCACTTGCTCTTACCCACAGGCCCCTGTACCCAAATCGGTACAGGGAAGGTCAGAAACTTTCTTTCCCCAGTGTGGTATTTCACTCTAGTGAGTCCTTTTAGCTCCAGTCCCAAAGCACAGGATTGCTGCTTACCTCCCGGGGCTGCGGCCTTATGCTCGGTTCATCTAGCCCCAACGCATCACATAATTCCTCACTTGAGTCCCTGCAGGTCCCTAGACATGGGGTTCCATAAAGGATGAGGGGGGACTGGCATCAGATTTTCAATTACCCCTGAACTACCATCCATGCCACTCCACAACCTCCTGCAGAGATACAGTGCGTAGGCCTCCGACGCGGGGCCCTCCTCTCTCAGCTGCCCATGTTAGAACGACCCGATCATCTCCGGAAGGGTCGCTCACCTCGCCTATCACGTCCTCCTGTAGGTCCTCTCAGCAAGGGGAGGAAGGGTTGGGCCCGTACTACTGATGTCCGATATGTCACGGGCCCCATGAGTCCATCGGGGCCGCTGAGCGCAACACAGACGCTCCTCGCATGTGACCCAGATGCGGCCCGCAGCTGTCCACCAATGAGCTGGGGTATGCAGAGGGTCCTCCTCTGTCCCCTCACAGATGTCGCTCGCCCAGTTCCTCCGCATCACAGACGTGCAATTCCACTGCGGCCCACCAGGCTTTCAGTTCCCATAGATGGCCATGTCACAGAGTTCTTCGGTGATTCCCTCGCTATATTCCACTACTGCAACGGAACCACTCACAGGAGGGAGTTTAGGCAGTGATTAGAGGAGCGCTGCAGTCCAAGGGATCAGGATTAGTGATGGATTAATGCAAGCCCAGCTGGAGCTTCGCTCTGGCATGTCTAGTCCGCCATCTTACTGGACACCCCCTTAATACCCCCACGCCGAGTTTTTTGGCCAATGAAGCCACTAACAATGTCTTCAAATCAAAATTGCCGAAGTTGCCATTTCCCAAAATGGAGGCCCCCATGGAGAGCAGACGTAGTCTAGTCTCTCCACGGGAGCTTTCGGGAGGAGAGTGGTGTTGGGAGGGCAGGATTGGATGAGAGTGCATGGGGATGGGATATGGGAGGGGGATATTTTTACCCCTAACGGAGGTGGGACCAGCCTTGTCCGTAGAGGTAGGCAGGGCTGGTTGTTGAGTTTTTTTTTTTGGCAGCGCCATGGCTCAGAGCCACGATGCTGCTGCTGTAAGGGCTGCGCTTCGCCTTGTCGGCAAAGCCGACTGAGCCAACCTTCTCAGGCCTGGAGTTTTGGACCAGGCCTGGGTCGGCATGAGGCACCCAGAGTGCGCGCCCTCCAGCGGCATAGCGGCATAGGGGCCGTGGTGGCTGCGTGTGGATCGCCCGACAGGGCAAAAAGGAGGAAGTCTGCGGGGGTCGGGGACGCACTGTGTCCTCTCCCCAGTCACAAAATCGGCCCTGCAGGAGTTTGGGCAATTGAGGCAGGTGGTGGGCGGCTGGGGGCGGTGTCCCCCAGTGATGCGCTTTCATTGGGGGGGAGGGGCCCCCTAGAGAGGTGCCAGTGGTGTTCCCTGCAAAGGGGGGCAGGGTGACAGCTGAGGGTGGCCCCACAGGTAGCCAGGCAGACCAGGAGGCTCGGCCCTGTAGTCAGGCCAGGCCAGGCCACCTCCAGTGGTTCAAGCAGGCAAGGTGGGGGCCAAGAGGGCTGGGACCAAAGGGGCCCCTGCTAAGCAGAGGGCCAAAAGTGCAGCAGGCTTGGCACGGGGGAACCAAGGGACAGCACACTGGAGACTTGGGTAGGGGAGATGGGGAGGAGCGGCAGGTGACACTGAGGGCCCCTCAGGGCCAATTCAGGGAGAAAACTTTTAGTGGGCCAACCGGCAGCCTGCGGCACAGGACTGGTCCACGGTGGACATTGAGGCCAGGATCAGGGAACAGAGGAAGGTGGTCAAGGAGATGGAGGAGAGATGGACCCAGCTATGTAGGGCAGGGAGGTGACCCTAGAAAGAGAGCGATGCCCAAAAAGGAAGGCAGCCAAGTAGGAGATGGGGGGATCGAAGGGCCTTGGGTCTGGGTTGGGCAGTTGGGTATGGGTCCCGCAGGAGAATAGTCAGGAGGCTTTTTCCGGCCGAGGGGTCCGGCTGTGCGATGGGCGCAACACGGCCCCAGGACGTTGGTCTGAAGCGCACATCTCTACATTGCGGGAACGTAGGGGGCACAAGTATTGCGGATGCCATGAGGGACATGCTCGTGATGAGTGGAGTGAGATGATGGCTTGGAAGGGTGTGGACGGCGAGTGTGAAATGGACGACAAAGTGGAGGTGGATCTAGATTATGATGATGAGTCAGAAGAAGGGGAAGAGGAGGATATATGCGAAACTGAGATTAGAGGTGAAGGTGGGAGGGGGGATGGGCGCAAGAGCGGCACAACCCTCTCTTCGATTTCTGTATTACAGGAGCAGGCGGACAGTGGAACGGTGAAGACGACAATACGCAAGGAGGAACGTGTTCACCAGGTCTTTCCAATGGCCAAGGGAAAAGTTTCCCAGGTTCAAGGTAAGGGAGAATGGTGGTCAGTTTGGAGGCAAAGGTCAAGGGAAAGTTGTGACTAAAACACGCAAGTCAATCGGTGTGGGCGATCATTTTATACATGACATACCTGGAGTTAGTGCTGCCCAGGTAGGGGACGGTAAGCAGGTAGTACAGGTTGTGGCTCCTGCTAGTGACATAGGGGACACTTCGACGGGTAACGGTAAGGATGGTGATGACAAGGTCGGAGAGGGGCTTAAGAAGCGGTTCCCATATATGGGTCTTGCAATGCGTTTGGGTTCTCATGTGGCCGACAAGACAAAATCCAGGATTTGGCAACACGAATACGTAGATGTGTTTAAATTGCTCCATAGGGACATACAGGCTAAGGAGGGCTCCAAGGAGGAGGAATGGGAGCTAGCTCGTAAGCCCAGGTTACTGGACGTCTGCCTTTTTGATATATGCCAGTATCTATTGCGAAAAAGTTCCTAACAGAGCCATTGCGCTTTTTAAATACATTCATATTATACGCAAGGCCCAAATGCATTTTGGGGGTTTTGCATGGTTGAAATACAATGAAGAGTTTCGGGCACGCGTCAGCATGAATCCCGAGAAACCCTGGGGGGATGTTGACTCAGAATTGTGGATGCAGTGGATGGCTTCATCACATTCTGATGCATCCACACATACCGCCAGTGGCCTACCGGTAGTGTACAAGCCCTTTCAGGCTCATCCCACCCACGGGGGCGGGCACCCTACAGCGACCACAGTTATCTACTTCTGGGGCATGCTGGAACTTTAACAAGGGGTTCTGCTTGAGACATGCCGGTCATAGAACTGGTAAACAGACAAAGGGCCAAGGACCTGAGGGTGTTACGTGTGTTGAGTTGTTTTATACTTAGATGTTTATCGTTAAATGTTATATTTAAGGCAGTGCACATTCATGGGGTGAACAATGCTATTGCAGATTCCCTATCTCGTTCACAGTGGCACCGTTTTCGCAGCTTGGAGCAGGAGCAGAGCAACACAAGCCAGCGGTCCCAGCAAACATTTGGGAATGGGGGGGGCGTGATGGTCATTGGGCTAGTGGAGATGTCTTTAGCAGAATCAACTCAGAGGAGTTATAGCCTGGCATGGTTGGAATTTCAAAGTTTTGAATGCTGGGACGGGGATTTTTGGGTACAGAGTGATGACATGCTGCAATCTCGCACTTTGCATTTTGTTTTGTTTCTGATTCAAAAGGATTTGTCACCTGCAACGATTGGGGGCAAGTTGGCCGGCGTGTCTTTTTATGGGAAATTGTTTTTCAGTTGTGACTCGGCAAAGGATGATATCCTGGGTAGGATGTTAAAGGGGTGGGGTAGAGCGAGGGCGGGCACGGGCAAGGCGGCAAGGGAACCCATTACGTTTGAGTTGTTGGAATTGTTGCATGTGTTGCCGGTTTGTTGTACTGACCCTTGTGAGCTTACGTTGTTTCTATTGTGCCTGGTGTGAATGTTTTTTGGAGCATTTCGGGTGTCTGAGCTTTTGGGTGCGGGTAGGGGTGTAGGTGTGAAGAAGGGTGAAATTTGCCTGAGAGGGGGTGCTTGAACATATGGCTCAAAAAGTCCAAGACGGATCAGATGGGGAAAGGAAAGTGGGTGTGGCTGAAGAAAGGTGGGGATGCAGCTGCTTGTCTGAATGTCGAGTGGAGCAGTTTTCGGTCTACATGGCTGACTGGTGAGGCCGGCGTTTTTAGCCATGCGAGTGGGGAAAAGCTCACTGCGTTCCAGTTGCTGGCTGTTTTGAGGATGGCGCTGCGACGGATTGGGAGACAGGCACAGTGCTATGGGACTCATTCTTTCAGGATTGGGGCAGCTACATCTGCAGCGCATCTGGGCTGGGATTGGGCGGCGATCAGGCGAATTGGTAGGTGGCGTTCTAGGTGCTGCGAGCATTATGTGAGGGCTTGATTGGGTGGTAGGTATTGAAAAGTAGGACAGGATGAGGGACTGGGGTATGAGGGGAACGGTGAATGTTGTGTTCAAATTTGTTCTTTTTGCAGGTTGTCGGGCCGGCCCCAGGAGTGGGAAGATGGTCACTTGAATGGTCGGTCATTCATTCATCCATTGGATGGCAAAATATGTGGAAAGGCAGATATATGGATGCTCATTGGGATTGTCAAGTAGCCGCCATGAAGTGTTGTGGTGGGGGAAGAGCGGAATGAGGTGGGGCAATTTGCTTCCTTTTAAACATCAATGATGCCCAATTGGAGTTGTCCGGATATGCTGTTATTGCATTTAGGGGAAAATTACTTGATAAAACTTTCAGGGCTCATCCTACTGCAACATATGCAACGAGATCTGGAGTTGCTTTGTCAAAAGATGCATGGTACCTGCCTAGTATGGACCGAGTTTGTACCTCGGAAGGAAGTGGAGAGGGGCACTGAAACATGAGGCTGTGGAGAGGGCTCGGAGGAA
This sequence comes from Pleurodeles waltl, assembly GCF_031143425.1. Lineage (NCBI taxonomy): Eukaryota > Metazoa > Chordata > Amphibia > Caudata > Salamandridae > Pleurodeles > Pleurodeles waltl. Next base: position 702,699,861 of record NC_090437.1, read on the forward strand.
GCTCAACAAAGCAATGAGGGCTTTCTGCTTGGCGCATGGTATAAAGGTGTTGAAACATGAGGACATTACGGAAGAAGAGGCAGGGCTTTTCAGGTCGGATGGTGTGCACCTCTCCGAGCTGGGTAATACATATAACATCATGGAGCTTTGCTTACTGTTGGGGAATTTGTGGGGGGGAAAAGATGTGGCTCAAGGAGAAAGCGTAAGTGTGCAATATTGCAGTGGGTTCGCTGGTGGGGCAGCAAAACGCCTAACGGGTTTGTGCTGAGTGGCAGTAGATGGGGGAGCCCGGAGAGTCAGATGCAGGCTTGACCACCCTTCCAGGTGGGAGAAGAAAGCAGGTGAAGGATGATAGAGTGGAGGATACCTGAAGCAGGCAGGGGATGAAAGGAAAAGAGGGATGTGTGGGTGAATTGAAGTGGAAGAAGGGTGAACGGAGGCAAATGGAGGGGATGAGTGAAAGGGGGACTGGGAAGAGGTTTCAAAGGAGTGTTTTTTTTAAAGTTGGTTTAAAGTTTAGTATGTATAATGTTATGTATATAAGCAATCCTGTCCTAAATAAATGGCCTTTTACACTTCATGAACACTGTGTTACTGACTGTGTCCCAATGGAGGGCCCCGAGGAGAGCAGACGTGTTCTAGTCTCTCCACGGGATCTTTCGGGAGGGAAGTGGCGTAGGGAGGGCAGGATTTGATGAGACTGCGTGGGGTATAGGAAGGGGATATATATGGGTGAGGGGAGTGGGACCGGCCTCTTCCGCACCAGCCCGTTTGTGCGGTCGGAGGTTTTGGACACCCACCCACCCTACATTGGAAAGGTTTGAAAGGTTTTTTTTTGTGTGGTTAGTGCAGGGTTGGGTTGACACCAGTTAGGGCAGGTTGCTGAGGGGGGGGCAGTAGATAGGGGAGGGTGGAGAGTCAGATGCAGGCTTGGCCACCCCTCCAGGGGGGAGAAAGAAGCAGGTGTAGGATGATAGCGTGGCGGATGCCCGAAGCAGGCAGGGGATGAAAGGAAAAGGGGGATGTGTGGGTGAATTGAAGTGGAAGATGGGTGAACGGAGCCAAATGGAGGGGATGAGTGAAAGGAGGACTGGGGAGAGGTTTCAAAGGGGTCGGGGGGGTTTGAAGTTGGTTTAAAGTTTAGTATGTACAATGTTATGTGTATGAGGCAATCATGTCCTAAATAAATGGCATGAACACTGTGTCACTGACTGTGTCCCGATCCCCATTGCAGATAGCCTTTCCTGTAGAAGGCACTCAATTTGAGGGGCCATTAACTAACTGAGTGTATATCTGTACATAAGTTATTTTATGTATTTTAAGAGAATTGATCCCCTATGTGTTTCTGGTTATGGGGTACTGGGAACCCATCTTGTAGACATAGAGGGACAGTTCTTCCTCGATATTGGTCAAGCTTCGTATCTCGCAGTTAGGCATACCAGTTGGACTTTGTGTAATGCCGTATTATGATGTGTTATTCACATTTGCATAGCATACGTCTGTCACTTGTATTCGGAATCTGGGCACCCTTTCCATGCGGTTCTTTTATTTTTGTTAATTGACCTCTTGTGGGGTTTTTTCAGTTAGTGAAAACTGCTATGTTCAATGCATTAGTTAAAACTGTTCCCACTGTTTAAGGTGAAAAATATAAGAAATCTGATTCTGTCAGGGATCTTTGTAGCATGAGAAGGAAATCTTTCTCACATGCGACCCTAAAGAGTGTGCTGTTTGACTATGAACCTGAGAGCGACTCAACATCTGCCTGGCCGTGTTGTGATAATAGGGTTCACATGTTGATAGGATGAAAGCTGGGTAGTGGCGCATCATTGTTTCCTGAACTAAAATGGCCCACATCACACACACTGGCCCTGGAGGAGCAGAGTGGCTACACCTGTATATCTGGTTTCTGTAGTTCATATATTTCATTGTAAAAATTACCTTTCACAGAACCCTTGCCCCTAGTCTAAAAACATAATTGGTGCAGCAATTCTTTTCAGCATTTGAAGTTCTATATGTTTAGACCTAGTGTTCGCATTCACCTTTCTAATATCTATCATTGTCCAAGGATTTGTGGCTCAAGATTAGATAATTTTGGCAAAAAAACTAAAACAGAATTGAAAGATGTCTTTGCCCATAAGATTGCAATTCATCCCACCTGGACGCGGCCATTGGAAATTGTTTTCCTTCATGTAAATTTCAAGTTCCCAGGTTCCCAATACGTACCTTGATGTACAGGTATCAGGGCATATTACCTTTTGCAAAAACCTCAAGGTTAATAAACATTTTGAGCTTAAAAGGAACTCGCCGATTACGATCTGCATAAGAAATAATACGGTTCTGAGATATGGTTGTTCTTCAGTGCTATTCATAGTCGCTCATCTGCTCAACACTAATCCCTCATTAGATAAGGCAGTACATTCATCCCTCCAGCCACTGAAGTTTCTATCGGCACTCATGAATATTGATTAAGTATCTATCAATTTCAGAAGAACGGAAGACTCCGTTGACCTTGCAGGGGTTTAGACTCACAATCTCCAGCTCAAAAGAGAAGTCAGTGGCTAATATTTCACTAACTCAGACGGCTTGCCAACCGAGAAACCGGTTTATTCTAACTGTGATTAAGCTGTATGGTATATCCGGGGAACATCTGACTTTTTCCCGCTCAGATTAAACTTTAAGTGAAGAATTCTGTGCACTTTTAAAGTGCTGATTCTTTTAGAGTGCAATACTGTGGAGAGACTCATCCAACCGTGTCTCAAATGAAAAACAGCAAAAGCGCCCTGTGAAATGAATTCATTTGGAGACTACATATAATAATGTTCATTCTGTTACTGTGCGTTGTGAATACATTAAGAAATAAATACATGCAAGCAGACTATATGCATAAAATACTCGTCAATATAAGGAATAAGTTTGCATACATGTGTGCATTTACATAATTCAAGACACGTTCATAACAGAAGGCATGTTGGCTCCCCCTTCTGCAGAATGGGAATAGGGACTCATTGGTTTCAGGTTGGATATTGGTCCCTGCTTATTGGAAGGTCAAGCTTTGACTTTTTTTCCTAAAAAGAGTGAGGTTCGGCACAGGCAGAAGCTACTCAGGAATTAATTTCTATAGTTGGGTGGAACAGGTACTTTCAATAGGCTCTTAATATCAGGGCCGAACTAAGAACCGAAAGCAACCCTGGCAGATGTTGTGCACATAGGGTACATAGCAAGCGAGTCTGACCACTACAAAAGGGACTTGGGGGGTGGAATGGCAAAAATGGTGTATTCTACAACACAGTTTTCATTATAGTATTGTATTAGTTTTTAAAACATAGTCAATAATGACCTTACAGAGCACCAGGATACGGCTATCTTTATCGGGTGTCCTCTATGACTCCCTCACCATCACTCTCTAACAGTGCCTCTCATCTCTCCATAGTCTCTCTCTCAGATGTATTTCATTTGTTTTTTAGCACCGCTCTTATCAGTGTAGGGTGTTGGAGCACTTTACATTACTCACGCGTACAGAGACAATGAACCATCTGAGTGTAAATCAGTGTGTAGAAAATGTTACATACGAGAAAGGGGACTACAAGGCATAGGATTCACATAGGCATTTTTTAAGAGTGCTTGGTCTGGGGAAGCATAAACCTAGCATTCAGAATGTAACATAGTGGTTAGGGTTGATGTTACCAATAACAATTGATTTCTACCTAAGCAAACCCTTTTTAGCAAAATTACGATAAAGACTGGGAAAAAGTCATATCTTTCTAGCCTGTACAATGCAGTTTGCATGCAGCTCGTTGATGGCAGTTTAGGGCTCACTGTGCTAGAACTTATGAACTGCACAGTTACAAAAGGATCTCTATGCAAACGCTGTAGCCCATCGAGCTCTGCACATTGAACACTGTTTTGTAATCTGCATAGTACACTTTCTTTGCAGCAGGCATATAGTCCGATCTCTCTCTAGCTAGCACATTAGTCACCAGAGTTATCTTGTCACTTTTATTGTTACCTGAAAACTGTTGGGTATACAAGGAACTATGCAGCGCTTTTAAAACTGCAGCACTGCGGCCCTCAGTAACAAAAGCTGCTCCAGCCCGATGCCTGGTACTGCCAGTCCGGCTTTGGCCGATACCTATTATTGTGTAAGTTAATTTAATATTTCTTTAGAGGAGAAAAGCACTCCATTTAGCTTCACAAGCTTTTGGCGCTTGGCCAGATACATGGGTTATTTATCAGTGGCCACTGTGTATGTCCGGCAGAGGAATTTTGCTTTATTGGGAGTCACTGTAAGATTTTCAGTGCAGGATTTATATGGTCTTTGTGCCCGAAGTCTTTTAGTGCAAGAATGGTGGAAGTCTTGAAAAGTTAACGGGCTGACATACAGACCAGTTTAGTAGTCCAGGCCAGAATTTATATTCTTCTCAGAATTTCTGGGTAAGTAGCATCCAGGTACATAGTCTTTTTGGTGCCTACCATGCAGATAAGTGGAAGGCCTACGTCAAACTTTCAAGTTACACAAACAGAATGAATTATTTCCTGGAGTACTTAATAGAGTGAGAATAGACCAACTTCCACACTAACCCAGCCCTTATAGACCCCTGTGGAACTCTAAAAGGTAGATTCTTCTCCTACCTCGCAGCCTGGACTTACCTCTCAAACTAAGGCAGACTGCATCACAGAAGCAGTTCAGGAAGGACCTCAAGACCTGGCTCTTTGATTGAGCAGCACGCCCGCAAACAGTGCCTTGAGACCCTACGGATGATTAGCCGTGCTTTAGAAACCACTGTTTAATTGATTGATAGTAAAAAGGGAGCTCTAGTAAAATACTGAAAAATGGTTACTGGGAGTCTAACAGCATGGCAGAAGTTGAGGAGGTGGGATCAGAATTCGAGGACAAACTAAGTAAAATATTTGCCTACTGAGATTGGCACATGAAAGAACAAAGATTCTTACTGGAGTAAGCAACTCTCCAATACAATATAAGAAAGGTAACAGATCAGATATCACATCCATGAGTAAAGACATAGGGCCTGATTCACAGATGTAAACTTTCACAAACTGTGAATTTATTTTTTACTAATGATTCAAACACTTGCTGGTAATCTTCATTACTCTGAGTGACCTTTTTCTCGTACCAATACTTATGACTCTCCTTCCCAGTCCCCGATTCACAACCTGAATCCACATGTTGGCTTGGGGACATAAAGGAAGTGTTGTGGGCTCCATTCCCTTTCATCACCAGATTGGTGGGAGGAGTTTGGATATAGGGGGGTGGGCACGACGTTTAACTTTTTGTATGGTCCTTGCTAGGTCACATGGTGCATGGGTAGAGGTTAAACACCCCATAATAGTTTGTATTGGTATGAGTAAAAGCGGTTGAGGAGGTAATCGTAATTTTACAGTTGAGGAGATAATAGTAATTTTACAACTGCAAAGACTCTGCAGTCGGAGTGGAGAACTCTGCTCATAAAAATATAGGAAATGCCTATCTTTTTATGTGCAGAGTCTCTGCCACAAGTGTGGAGTCTCTGTAGTCGTAAAATTATTATTAGTAAAATTAAATGTACAATTTATGAATACCAAACGAATAGTAAACTTACATAAAAGTGTAAGTGTACCTTTGTGAAGCAGACCCATATAGCCCTGAAGACTTGCATATCATTTTATATTCAATTTCATCAAAAGAGCATCAACATGTGAAATATTGAACGTGGTCTGTGGCTGAGTGATAACACAGTGAACCAGTGCAATGATTTGTATAATTACAAGAAAGCAGTAGAACAACAATAGGCTTTACAGAATGTATCTCATTAAAGGGTCTCGAATACTCAGACACCCAAACAAGTCGTATGTTTTTGTGTTCACACTGCCGTGAATGTTGATAGCGTGTCAACCCTATTGGAGTGGAGAATCCTCGTCAGCACTATAGCATGAATGCGGAGCTACAAGTATTAACCTGCAAGTCAGAGAACAGGGACCAAGTATTAAAACTGAGAACTCAACCGGGTCAAGGGATGACTGTGAATTAATTTACTTAATTACTTACTGGGAATGTTCAGGAGAGACAAGTGTGCAAAAATACAAACTAAACAGAGGGATCGGAAACATAAAAGAAACAGGTTTGGGGCAGTAGCAACCACTGCTATGGTGCTCCCCAGGTGAAGAAAGACACTCAGTGAGTCGACACTGGTAAACCAGTAAAGAGATCCAAGGTATTCGATTCTCCAGCACTGGCAGTATGAGATGCACAAAATTTAACCCGATCCTGAAACTAAACTAGGACCATCTGGATAAAGAAATAAAACGTGTTAAAAAATAAATGGGAATAGGCCAGGTCAGCGCAACAGTGTAAATATGCGGAGAAAGTGGCCATAATGTAGTCACTTATTTGCAGTCGTGGCTCGCATCGTTAATGAGGTAGGGGACATGAAGGGGGGCATCACACGAGAGCAGGTCAAAAAATTAATTAAAAAAAATAAAACAAAATTAAACCTTACCTCACTCCTCGATGCACCCCTCCTCTCGGTCTCGCTGCAGGCAGGCACAGGCTCCCAGCCTGCCTTGCGGCCAATCCTGACGCTGCTCAGAGCAGCGTCAGGAATGGCTGGGTGCACCCTGGCTGAGTGCTCCCAGGCAGACTGGGAGCCTACAGCGCATGTGTGTTTGGCCGGCCTGAGACGGCCGGCCAAACACACATGCGCCCTGAGGGGATTGCACAGGGCACTCCCCTCGGTGCTTGTCACCCCATGGCCCCGCCCCTTCCACCACGAAGGGATAATAAACATTTGTCAAAAAGATTAGAAAATAAAATCGTAAATAAAATGGAGACTATCAAAAATGCTCTCTTGTTACAAAAGGATGTAATCTCCTAATAACACTATCCAGTGTATTGGAATGAGATTGGCAGGCAGCTCTTCTCATTAGTAAAGCAACTTATTGTCTCTGTTGGCTTTTAACCCTGAAATCCTCAAAAAGTACTTACTCATCCCAAATACCAATACAACTAGTACCAATGCAATCTTTGCTGCAGGTAATTATTTTAATAGTGAAGACAAAGAAAGGGATTGGTAGACCCACCATGAATGCAAAATATGCATTTAATTTACCATGCTGTCAAAGTTTTTCCATATTGATGCATTGATTCAAGTCCCCTGGTATAACGGTGGTGATTACTGCACTTTGTGGGAGCCCACGGTAACATGATGTTCACTCTTTGCCTACTGCTGGCCTTGGCACTATAGTGCAAATTCCTCACATATTATGGCCACTTTTGGCATGAAGATGCCCACTCCTGATGTAAAACTGTGCCTGGCCTAGTTGTGATAGTGTTTGGCATAATGTAGGCAGCCATCACATGATAATTTCCCCTCAAGGTATACTGTTGGCATTGGCTCTATTCTTGGAATATTGTAGGCATCCATGTCATGAAGATGATACCCCGACCATAATGCTGGCCCTAGGATAACAATGACAATTCTTGACTTATTGTATGCATCCATGGCATGACGGAGCTCACCCCTGGTATAAAATAGCCTTGGCGTTACAGTGATAATTCCTGCGACATGGTGGCCATTCTGGGCATGTCATGTTGATACATTTGCATACAAGACAGAATATATCCATCTCTGCCAATGATACACACAAGTATTAGCTTAAAATACCAAACTTGTATTTGGGCACAAAGTATGTTTTTGTCCTCGAATTGAAAACTTGATATTGCAAGACAGAGTTTTTTCATGAAAGCAACACGTATTTCTTTGGAAACCCGATTTCATTTCTCCCCAAAAAATTAAAAGCTTGTTTTTGATAGTAAAAACTACAGATTTTAATGAGGTGGCAATCTGATGTTTGGGGACAAAATTATTCAATTTCTTCATATACATTTCAATCTCATATTTGAATGATAATCATTGGTGCTTACTGATATCCTAGCCTCTAAAACTAATGTAACCTGTAAATTCGAACCCTTAAATCCTCTGTGACCTGAGCGATAGCACTGTTGTATGACATTTACATATCTGTCCAGCTCTGTTTGTTGGGTGCGCTAGATGTGTGTGTTTTTTATTTTGCCACACTCCCTCCTCTAAAGAGATTCTCATTCATAATATATGACTGAAACTTTATTTGAAAGGGACAAGTGAAATGTAGAAACAAAGAAATATACTTTGTAAAATGCTCAGTTGTGTGGAATTACATTTTGTGAACTTGCTGTGGTTTTGCAGACGCTGATAATGGAAGTTCTGCTGACCCTAGCATCACCTGGGAGGGTGAGGCTTGCTTGGCCAATCATGAATGTACTGGAGTATTTGAAGTATACATCTTCTGAACCTGCGGCTTGTTAGCAAATTTGTGGGACAACTCTGCTATAAAAGGCTGTATTTTTTCTCATTATTTAAACAAAAACATCACAGAAGCACCACCTTAAAAGGAACTAGCTTTGTTCAATTGAGAAGTGCACTTCAGTGCAAGTATTTATTTACTCCCCACAACTTCTAAAACCACCAGCCTCCACTTTCTATTTGCTATCCCGCTGCATTTTAGGGCTTACATGATGCACATCAGGCCTCCTGTTCTGCTTTCTAGATTGTGTACTCGTTCATTCTCTGAGAGGGAAGTGTAGAGGTGATATTGTAGGGTGGAAGGTATGGGTCTCGTCAGGCCTGGCCTGCCTCATGTTTCCTTAGAGAGCTATGTAAACTAAAACAAATGACATTCATCCTGTTACTTTCCCTATCTACTTGTTGACAAAGTTTTGGTGATTTCTTTCAATTATGCAGAGCAACCTCCTACCAGTTTAGAGAAATGGCATTGCCTGTTTGCTGGTCTATTCACAAACCTAAAATGGGTCCCTTTCAATAGGAACAGACACTTGCCTAGCTTGTAAGCCAAAATGGAGACAGCAAATGTGGGGAAAACAGTCATCTTTAGCCCGTCATGCATCTTTGTCAATCACCAACAATAGGCTTGACAGAATGTTCCTTTTTTGATGACCTGTGCGTGGGATTCGAGACCTACTGTGACATCATTCCTCGGGCGGACATTTTAAAAGCAGGTAGCACCGTTCCTTCACTTCCTGTGTCTGGACAAAATTCTGCATGTTTTAGTGCTATTTGTGGCATTTTAAACTTCATGCTCACATCTTGTTGTGGCATTATTGTACACATCCTTACTCAACATCATTGATTGCCAGTGACTTCTAAACTTCTAAAAGGAGACAGGAAGTTTTTGCTTATACCAGTCATATAATATTTTTTTCAGACTGTCATTTTTTCTAGATACGCTTAGTCTAACAGAAACAAAGTGGCAGTGTTTTAAAATACAACAGAGCTCTGAATATTCTGCACTATAAAACCTTTTTACTGACTGATTCTCAAAAGAAAATAAGAGTTGGGAATCTACTCCAAACAGTTTTTCACCTATCATTTGTAATGTTTTCTGACTTTTTAGAATTCACAAATATTTTCTAAGTAAGACCTTCAACACTAGTCAGAAGTTTCTAGATATATTACTAAAAAACCTTAGTGAAATTCATTTTTCCCTGCAATAATTTTCACATATCGTCGAACTTAAAAAAAGCCAGCAAACACAATGTACATGCATGCACATATTTCCTCTTTGTAGAAACTACTTTCCCTACCATCTTACCCCTTTCTAGGGGAACCTCTTCCCAATGGGACATGATTTTCTCCTAACCTTGATGATAGGAGAATCTCTACAACCTTGTCAATGGTGGGAAGGGGTCGGAAACAAGCATGTCAATACCAAACAATGTACAGGTTATTCCTGCCCCATAATGACCAATGTGCTCCCACCTATTCAAAATTGTGATTGCAAGCCAAACTGAAGGAGGAGTAATTCTACACTGGACAGACCTTGCCCATTTACAAACCTGAATAGGGTTCTACTTCCTCAGTGCACAGTATTGGCCTAGTACAGACTTGTGTGCTCATGTGTTCCCAGGAATTAATGATGGTTCCTTTTCATGGATGTAGCACTGGATCTTCTGAGAGAGTCTGATTGCTCACAGTGAAGAAGTCTGCGAAGCAGAGGTCTCAAGGGGTGTTCCAGTGTGTGTATAGTCCAAAATATTGCTTTATATTTGCACCTTCTACTTGATCCACTGGTGGTCAGGCTACTTGTACCATTGAGTCACACGGAACAGGCTAGTATTTTGTTACCTAATATAACATTGGAGGGCTCAAACTCCTGTACTCCAACTTGTGCTGTAGCTGGCACCCTTTCATCAAAGGACACACATGTCTTGAGCATTCACGACTGGACGAAAAGTGAAAAAGCCTCAACAATTTAAGATCTGTTTCAACAAGACAATACCAAGAAACAGGATCTTGGCCCAGCTCAGTTGAGACCCTCTAAATCAGACCTGGGAGGGGTACTGCCTTTCACCACTTCTGATGAAGGGAATATGATAAACTGCTTCATTGGGGGATTCTTTAAGGAACTCACAAAATAAATGATGTCTGTAAAAGTATACCTGAAATGTGAGTTGAAAGCGATCCAATGGGATGCCACAGACCTGGGAGCCAATGATGCATAGAGATAATGGATGCATGGTCTTCTAATCAGCAGCTACACTACTATGGGCTCCAATACTGCTTCTACAAGAGAAGACTATTCTTCTGCTGTTAGGATTCAACCTATTTACCTCTTTTATTAGCTTGCACAACCCCATTGCAGCCTAGAAATCACTACCAAAACTCATATAAAAACTGGTGCAGGATTTCTGTCTGCATAATATGTCTGTCTTCGACACTGGAGTGGAGGTCTCAGAATGCACTGCTAAATCCCATCAACAACTGTGCTGTGCTTTCAGCCATATTAGTCCTGTTATTCCTCAGCACTGGATTCTCTCTTCCAGGACATGTGTGAGAATGTCTTGCTAGTACCATCTCTGGATTTTAGTTCCTTTTGTATTAATTGTGCTTGGTTATGGGAAGTATCTGTCTTTCTGCTGGTGCTTTGAGTTCCTCTACGGTATTTAGCTCTACTATGATGCCCTCAGCTGTGTTTAAGTGTATTCCCTTTGAACAGGGATTGGCTCTTGAATTTCAACTTAATCTCGGCCCCATTCTTTATCATGTAATGTGTGTAGTTTTCAGTGTCTTAATTATGACAGGATGGTATTGATATTTTCTTAGGAATCTCCACTGCATTTCCAGCTGGACCCACTGTGTCTTATCTTTTGGTCTGAAAGAAATTGCGTTTTCACCCAGAGATTTCCTGTGAGCACTGAAGAAAAAGATGTCACAGCCTACATTCAGGAACTCCTTCATGTGTAAAGTCGGGCGATCCTCTCAAACTTGATGAGCTCAGAGTTGTTCTTCTGGGCCTATGAAGACATATCTCTCTCAGGGCCTGATTCACAAAGGTAAAGTTACACATTTGTGTAAATTTACTCTTTTTTAGTATTCACAAAACTGCATTTTAGTAGTAACTTTACACCTACTGTGACTCCTCAGTCAGGACGGATAACTCGACATGCCTATCTTTTCATGTGTGGAGTTTGCCGTCCCTACTGCGGAGTCTCTGCAGTTGTAAACGTACTATTAAAAAGCAGTTTTGTGAATATTAAAAAAGAGTAAACGTACACAAACTTGTAGGTTTACCTTTGTGAATCAAGCCCCCTGTATCTAGACCAGGGTGAACTCCTTCAAAGAAAAAAAGAGTTTAAAGGGAAGGGAAAGTCATTGCATGTAGATGATGGTGACACCCTTTATGGCTCACCTTCAAGTGACATGAGACTCAACTGTCCCTGAAATCATTCGAGGATGCATGTAGCATTCTAGGTGAGCTCTAGTGTGCATAGTATTGGCTCACCTTGTTTGCAGTGCCTTGTCAGCACCCCTGTAGAGGGAACAGATACTGTGTTGCAGAATCAAGCTGAACAAAATAAGTCACTTCAACTCATGCATTGCTTCTCCTGTCTACCCTTACTGACTGATTCCAAAAATTAGGACAGTAGTGGCAGAGAAGTCACTTCTTTATTATATCTGTGGTCGGTGGCACTCCTCAAGCACTAAGATGCCCAGATTTAAAAGGGCCTAGCGCCATTCCAACTCCACAGTAGCATCATTTTTTTACACTAATGTGGCAATGGAAGGTCAAAAACCCAGCGCCATGTTTATAAAGTGGCGCAATGCTTGCATTGCTCCACTTTGTAACCCTTTGCGCCACATTATGCCTGCGCCTGGCATAATATATGCAAGAGGGGCGTTCCGGCACTAGGAGGACCGAAAAATGGAGCAAAGAAATGTAAGAGATTTCTTTGCATCATTTCTATCGGCATTTTAATGCCTACTAAGAGCAGGCGTTAAAGGGAGGCTCACATTGTTTTCAATGGGTCTCTGGGTGCTTTGCAGGATTAGCGTCAACATTTTTTACTCTAATCCTGCAAAGCTCCGGACTAACATAAAAAATGATGACGCTAGGACCCCTGACTACTGCCATAGTGTGCCGTATTTTAAATACGGCGCACACATAGTGGCATTAGGGGGTGCTAATGGGCGCAAGAAAAGTGCCCCTGCACTATTTGCAGGGCCACTTTTCATAAATCTGCCACTAAGGGTTTGGTAGGCTCTCAAAGCCACTGCCACTAGTATTTTAAGCATTTTTGCACCAGCCTGGCTCAATAAAGTCTCAATTTTTTAGTATCTGTCCACCTCTGGTTCAGATGTGCATCCAAAGCACCTCGATCAACACCGTGCACTTTGCAGTTGTCTCTTATTTTGTGGGGTTCATACAAGTTTTTACTTTACAGAATTTCTATATTTGAATAAAGGGTAAAACAAATGCCCGAATTCACAGGAGCCACGATGCACTCTGTTCCTGTTCTGATGCTCATAAATACGCTTCTTCTTGTTTAGAGCATCTTTTGCTGATCAAAGGATAAGATCATAGTTATCATTTTGTGGATGCAGGCACGTGGTTATATCTGCATATCGTATGCTAATTTATTCAACAGACTATAAAATCTGCATTTCGAAGGCTTTGCGAGCCCACAAGGAAATCGTCGCTTACTAACAAACAGCAGTAAAATAGGCATTGAAAAAAGCCATCTCTCGCTGGAAATAATCATTTCCCTGGCTCGGCACAAAGGAAATGTTTGTTGAAGAGGAAAGGTGAAAAGGGAAGACATGCATGCCTGTTACTGAACAAAGCCTGTTTGTGCGGCCCGCAGTAGAGCAGCAATCCGTCTGTGTGAAAAGATGGCTCTTGAAAGACTGCCAAGGTCAGAGAGACTGGAGTGCTGTGTTACACAAGTACCGGGTGGGAGGGGTTGATAGACAAGATAGCACAAGGGCCTACTTCACATGGAACAGCACCGCAACTCTCACTCTCCGAAGCAGAACCAATTCAGAGGCTCGGTTTTTAGGTCTGGCTAAATGCAGGTTTCGCTGTTTCTAGAGCTATTGCCATTTACACCAAACACATTCACAGGTAGGGGCTCTGGGTTTCGCCTGGTGGTATCTGTGAACTACACCAAGGTTCTCCTGCCGCCGGCCATTGTGTTTTATTTACAAACACTAATACTTGATTTGGAACAAATGCACTCTGAGATGCATTTATTTAACAACATTCCTTGAAAAAAAGAATTGCAAATTCCATTTTACATGAATACTGGTTGAAAGTGCAATATTGTTTTATTTCTACAATATCAAAACATATATTCTCTGGGCGCAGGATTGGTTATGCAAGGCATATTTTGTGTATTACAAGTTCTTGCAAGGAAGGCTCTGTTCCAGTGGGGTAAATCAGCTCTAAGTTATGTTTCAAATCAGAGAAACATTTTTCCTAACATCGTTTTATTGATTTTATGCAGCTTAGATGCACCAGACACGTACAGAATTGAGCATACAAAACAGCAGTTGCCCGATCGACTGAGCCAACTATGCAACCATATAACATATTGGGAAGGAACATGAAATCCACCTCCTCCCAGATCCGACCAGCACCTGACAATGCCTCGGTCATCTGTCGCCTCCCATGCCCCCACAATCCCAGCTCGAACCTTACCTGCATAAATCTGAATTTCAGCGTCCATGGACAGGCGAGGATTTTCGGCTCTCTGGAGGACAATACCTTGATATGGACACTATGCAGCCCATATTCTATAATGTTTGAGTTGGCAACCCCTGGCTTTGTAGATGGGAATTTCCATGCTCATGCAGCGGTCCAGCCCAGTCTTCCACAGGTCAAAGGATGGGGTGTCGCAGTCCTTCCAGGCCCTGGCAATGTGCCTTTTCCCTAACACTAAACCCAACCTTAACCATGGAGTGCAATACCTGACCGATTCTACATCCTCCTTGGTATGGAGGATGATCAGCTTGGGGTCCTGGGGCAGTTCCCACCTCAGCACTTGATCCACGCACGACAATACCCTCTCCCAGAAAGGGGTCACCCTTCCACATGTCCAGATTGCATGGAGTAAGTCTCCCTGCTGCGTCAAACAACGCAGGCAGGCCGAATATGCCATAACCCCCATCATCCACAACCTGTCACAAGTGTAGTAGACCCTGTGTAGGTATTTCCACTGTATAAGATGGAACTGTGAGGCTGTAAGCGACACACGGGTAGATGAGCATGCATCCCTCCAGTCGATGTCAGTGAGGGGCCAGTGCCTACCTCCCTCACCCTCCTCAATCGATCAAAGGTGTCAGGAGCGTGGACCACCAATGAATGATATACCTGTGAAATTTTGAGAGTAGTCATGTCACCCAGGAGCATTTTGGCCTCTGAAGCACAATGATCTGGCAGGTTTGTGAGTCCCTTAATATACTCGGTGAGAGTGTGTTGGAGCTGCAGGAACCAGAAGAATTGTGAATGATGTAAGTCATATTCCGCCTGCAGTTCGAGAAAGATTTCAGTGTGACTCCTCATACAAAGTCCCCCAGCATTGAACCTATCGTGTCCCGTGACTTGAAGCCCTGCAGTGCTATGACCTGTGGCAGCCGGCTTCTGTGTCACAGTCGAGTTTCCTTCACCAAGCGCCCCACCCTCTCGAGGGCCCTATGTGTGTCCCTCCAGATCTGAAGAGTTACTGCTGTGGCCAATCAAAGATTGTCCAGTGGGATCCCCCATACAGAAAATGTAAGAGAAGTGTCTCCTGCATTTCCCATCTTTCAGTGACATATGCGGGGTTGGGTATTACTGAAACAGTGAGGTGGGAGGCCCTATAGTACAAAAGTAAGTCTGGGGTTGCAATGCCACCATAATTGGATGATTTATAGCATTTAGTGAGGGCTATCCATAGGGTATGATGTCTCCACAAAAAGTCCTGCAATAAAGAGTTCAACTCCTTGAACAAAGAAGATTGGAGCTAGAATGAATAATATTGCAGCTGATATAACAGTTGGGGCAGGATGACCATCTTATAGATGGCCGAGCACCAGAGTATGGACAGCGGTAGTGTTGTCCAGAACCCGAAGTCTCGGGCCTTTTGCGGAAGGTGGGGCTGGATGTTATGCACCCAGCCATGGTCCTCAGTCATGTATACTCCCAAATATTGAAAACCCTCCTGGAGAATCTGTATGCCGTCCTCCCAACTGAGCACCGATGGGGGGGCACTATATGGGGTAGATGGAAGATTCAACTTTGCTAATGGTAAGCCCAGAGAAAGAACTAAAGACTCTCAAGATCTTGAGCACTCGGGTACCGGAGTCCCGGGTTTCATCAAGAAAGATGAGGACGTTGTCAGCATATAGTGCTATCCGGTCTGAGATCCCGGGAGCCCATTCCAAACCACTGACCAGAGCAGCTACCCTTAGCCACCCCCCAAGGTTTCAATTGCTATTGTGGATAATAAAGGTGACAGATGATAACCCTGTCTGGCCCCCTGGTATAACAGGAATTGAGCAGACTACGAACCACCCACCCTGACCATTGCCTGAAAGTTAGTATACATTAGTCTTGTTCAATTAAAAAGCATGGGTCCAAAATTCAGTTTGTGCAGAAGATAGAACAGATAGCCCCACGAACCTAGCTAAATGCCTTATGGAAATCTACTAGGAGGAGAGTGTGTTCCCGGATGTCTGTCAGCTAGCACCAGTGCTTTGTGTAGGAGCCATATATAGTGCTGAGTGGCCCTCGGAGACATAAAGCCAGGTTGGTCTGCATGAACCAGGGTAGAGATCACCAGCCACAGCCTATTGGCCAGGGCATTAGCCCATATTTTGACCTCTATGTTCAAGAGACAGATGGAGCGATATGAGGAGCAATCTTCCGGTGGGGTGAAGATCAGCAGAAAGCAAGCCTTACTCCTGTGCCCGCTGGAACATCTGATGAAGAGGATTCATGAGTAGTCCCCTATATGACCAGAAGGCCATTAGGGCCTGTAGTTTTACCAGACTGAAACTGGGAAAGGGCCTTCTCCAACTCCTGACATGTGAAGGCCCATGTTCAGCAAGTCCCATTCGAGGTCTATTAGGGGGCATGTGGGTAGGTCATTCACGAAATCTCAGAGGGCCTTAGGATCCACCTCCAGCTGCATAGCATATAATGCCACATGATAGGTGGTGAAGCAGTGTGTGATGGCCATGTCTCCCACCCGCTTGACCCCCCCTTCATCCGTAATGTAGGCTACGGGTGTCCAGCTTTTCACATTGGTACAGAGCCAGTCACTAGTATTGGTTGCTTTGTCTCCCCAGTGATATATGTGCCTCTGGGTAGCAAGCCAAGCATTCCGAGCCTCATCTAGAATTAGCTGCCGGAGTATCACCTGTTGGTTGATTAAGTCTTGTAGCGTGGTGGAGGAGCCATATACAGCTCGGGCCCCCTCCAGCTCCTGGTCGCAGAGTTCCAGGTCAATGATTTCCTGCCTGCATTTCCTGCACCTTCCAGCAATGTGGCTAATGATATCTCCCCTTATGGCGGCCTTAATGCCTCACAGAGAGTCTCCCTGGTCTTGACCATGCAATTGTTTGTGTCCAAGTGTCTTTTAATAGCTGCGTGTACATGGATCTTTGTTTCAGCATCCTGAAGCCACAATGCTTTAAGGCACCAACCCAGCTCAAGTGCTGCATGCCTAGGTGCAGCCATATTTCCAGAGTAAAATGTTTAGAGAGGCCATGGTTAGTGTGTGGGCATCTTTAATCAAGTGAGCTGAGGTGGGTAGGAGAAAGTAGTCTATTCTGGACAAAGCTTTGTAAGCCCCAGAGTAGAAAGTGTAACCCCAGTACCATGGGTGCAGGGCTCACCATGCATCAACCAAGCCCATAGTCTCAATAAACTGTGCAAGGGCGGACACCTCCCTGCCCGCATCCCCAGTCTTGGAAGTCCTATTTAACTCCAATTTCACAACCCTGTTAAAGTCACACGTCAGGACCCAGTGAACTTCAGAGAACTGCGTCACTAAGATCGTTAGAATTTTTTTAATGTCTTGTTTAAGCTTTGAAGGGGCATAGATACTTCTATTGCTATATAGTGCATGTAGAGAAGGCTGAATATCACCAGACCCTATGGACCCCTAGGGGAAAATGTTGGTGTAGCAGATGGCCGTTCCCTGCGACCCTCGGGTAAAACCAGTATGGTACACCTATGTTTATCCCATGCAGGCGAGGAACAGGCATCTAGTGCCCACCAAGGGAATTTATTGCAGGAGGAGTACATCTGCTAAGTACCTTTTCACCTTTTTCAACACTGCTCCTCACTTAACAGGGTACAGGATGCCGTTAACGTTCCATGTCAAGAGCTGGGCTATGCCAGGTGCATCGGTATTAGCCTGTGCAGTCGTAAGGCCTGCAGGAGCAATTTCAGTAACCTACCTGGAGAAGCAGGCCAGGCCCAGTGTCAGCAGCATCTGTTTGTGGTGTTGTCTGGTGTAGGTACATGAGAAACAAACATTCACAACTGTAACATGCCGAATACAACCTCACCCCACATTTCGAGAACATGAAGTACCTGTTGTGGAGTAAACTAGGAACTCTCACCAACCAGATGACCAAACCCCAACTTTGTTCATTTTCACTATCGCCTAAAACCCCCCTGAAAGTACAACTCACAAAAGAGCAAAATAGAAAAAAAGGGAAAAAGAAGAGAAAGAAGAACAGAGAATGATGGGTCGACGTGGTCGTCAGTGAGCCATCTGCTTAGTGGCAATGAGATTGAGTCCAGTGAGGGTCTATGTTGCGGAGAGGGGCAGGGGCTGGATCTCCAGCCACAGCCAAAGATGAACACTATCCTCTATGTGGCATGTCTGAGTCCAAGGACCTCAAGCAAATGGGGACACAGGGAGTCAGCCAAAATGGTGGCTGAGTGGTACCACTGCTGCGTTCGCTGGGACCGCACAGCAGCTACCCTTATCCCGCCGACTCAGCTCTGTTGCATCTTGAAGGGTGGGCGAGGAGGGTGCAGCCTGTTGAAAGCCTCTCCTCCAGCCATTCCCAAGCCATGTCAACTGTGGCAAAAAACATATTTTATTTTAGAAGGTGACCTTCAGCTGAGCCGGGAAGAGCAGTGTGTACTGAATTTGATGCACTTATAATTGCTGCTTGACTATCAGAAATGAGTGTCGCTGCTGTTGAACCTTAAGCCTATAGTCTGGAAAGACCATTACTTGAGCAGAGTCCCAAGTCAGGGTCTCCTGCAGCCGAGAGGCTTTCAGGATCTTGTCCCAGTCCACAAAGTTGAAGATGCGAGCAGTTGTGGGTGGAGGCAGTACGCACGAAAGGGGCCTCATTACAAGTGACTGATGTGCCCTCTCCACTGCAAAGCACAGCAGCAGCTTCCCCTTTGGTATCTACAAGGTCAACCTGGAACTTACAAATTGAGTAGTAGATGACCCCTCAGCGCCCTCCAGGAGCTCCACAATTCTTATGTTGTTGCACCTGTAACAGCCCGTCGCATGTTCCACCCGAAGTTTGAACTGATGCACTGCTTTTTGGAGCCCAGAGACCGTGGTTTGAAGTGCAAGTAGGGTGTCTTCTATTGTCGAGATACGACCCTCTGCCTCCGCCATCCTTGCTGTCATGTTGCGCAGATCTTGCCGCAACAGAGACATCTCAACCCTCAGCTCCCCATTTCTCTCTCTAGGGAGAAGCCCAGGTCCTGGATCACCTGCAGGACAAAGGTCGATTGGTTGGCCGAGGTTAACTCAGCTGTCAGTGGAGGCTCAGCTGCCCCTCCAGGCTTCGTGAACTTGTCTATTCGGCCCTGAGAGGTCTGGGCCCTGGATATTTGTCCTTCCCCTTGTTTATCCATTGGGGCTCTTGAGCACCAGGGGAGGGCTAGAAACTGAACCACAGTAGTTTTGGGTAGTACTGGTCATGGCTCAGTGATAAGTTGAGCATCATACAGGAGGTGGGGGAGACCACCCCCCCAACATGTGACATCACTGGTATGGCAGCTTGTGGGTCAGTGAACTCAGATCCATGTAGCGGCTTGTCCATTTTGTAGGGTGAGGAGGGTTCATCCTCCACTCCATTGAGTTCCGGGTGTGGCCCCCCTGTTGGAGCCAGGTAATGACGCCCACCACCGCAGAGCTGCATTGTGGTTGCCTTGGGCCTCAGAGGGAGCACCCAACCACATGGGCCCCAGAACCAGCTGGGGAGTGCTGTGTTCCTCTGCTCGCAGCATCTGTGGTAGGAGGAGATGGTGGGGGGGAGTAAAACAGTCCACACTAGCAACCCGCATATCCCCCAGTCCCAGGCCCACCAGCACTCACAGATGCTAATGGGTGGGCCTCCTGAATGGAGTTGACGGCCAACGCCTGCCTGAGCCCATTGGTGATGGGAGGCCCCCATTCTTCACAGTGCCACGCCAGTACCTTCGAGCCCCTCAACTCACAGGCCAAGCAAATAGCTCCTGTGTGCTGTCCAGAACTTGCAGCCACACAGGGGAACCACACCGATGCACCAACGCACTCTGACACCCAGGAGGCCTCCCAGGCGTGGCCTTGTGAATGCGTTGAGGGCCGATGCCTGCCAGCACCAGATGGCAACAGGAGGCCCCACCAGCAGAGCACCAGCATCTCTGGGCCCCCAGTATACGGAGTGAGGCCTGATCCTCAAGGTCCATGACTCCTCAGCGCAAGCCGCCCAGGCCTCACAATCACTCAGGAGCGAGCCAGCCTGTCACCTCTCACACTTCTTGCCGTCCAGGACCCCTGGCAATGACAGATGCCAGAACTGCACCCAAGGAGGCAGGTCATAACCCCCCTGGCACCTCCCCCTGCCAAAACAGAGGCATCAGACCTTCGGGGACCCTCCTGGACAGGGCCTTAATCGGATTTTCTTTTTTGTTGTTGAAACTTTAAAAAATGTATTTTTAGTGACAAGTTGAGCATCATACAGGATAATGGTAGTGCACCACCACTAATAATATTTCAATGTCCAATTCTTTGATGTAATAATATGCAAATCTTCTTTTTATTCTTTTCTCTTTTTTGAAAAAGTGATATAGTGTCATTTCCTTACATTAGATGCACAACTTGGAAGTACCAATGGCACATGAATAATAACATGACAAATCAAATTTGAAGTCAGTTGACTTGGTATGTGTAAGGGGGTATGTTTAGATAACTAATTATGAATTGGCAGGTATACATAGGGGGTGGTATTTCTATAATCATATAATTATAGGTTTTGGATAATTGGTTTTAAATTATTCAATCATTGGTGGATGTATTGTGTTGTATCAACTTTGGGTGTAACTAGTAATATTAAAAATGATGGAGGTTTGTGTTTTAAATATTATATATATATACATATATATATTTTACATATATATATATTTTCGATTTGTTTGTTTATATATGCACAATTGATGTTATTTGTAACAATTGTTGGTGATGTTATAACAATCTGTTTTTAGTAAATGTTTTATGTATTCCTAATATTTTGATAGCAGTGTCTTTTAAGAAAATTATAGTAGTCCCTTGTCAGTTTCTTCCCCTTTGGAGTAGGGTATGAAGTTATGTATTTATTGATAATATTACTGTGGTCTATTGTCTTTCTGTGTAAACTCGTATTTGTGGATATTTAGAATTGTTATGTGTTTATTGAATGTGCGTCATATGTGTTGTATTACAGCCCTGAAGAAGTCCTGTGGTAAAGGACGAAACGCGTTGGCTGTTGCTGCTATGAATTTATGTATTGTTGGAAAAGAGAAAAGAATAAAAAGAAGATTTGCATAATATTACATCAAAGAATTGGACACTGAAATAATATTAGTGGTGGTGCACTACCATTGTTCTAAATTGTGCTTTTCCTTTAGCAGCAGGTGTTGATTTGAGTGCACACAAGAAGAATATAATATTTTTTATATTTAAGGGATTGTTGGGTTAGGTGCGTTGATTGGTAGCCTGCTGCTGCATTTTCTAAGAACATCATACAGGATACTTGAGTAAGCATCCAAAAGATCAAAATAGAACAGATTAAACAGAAACCTGTTCTAAAACAACTCTCCCGCTGCCTATCCATATCAAGAAAATATAGAATCCTTGTACATGCCACACCCCACCACAGAGCAAGAATAAATGCTATTGCACTGCTTGGGAGTGGCTTCCCTCCGCCTCTGATATATTCAAGGAGCAGTATTGCATCCATCGTCCCCACACCAATCTTAATTCTGGGGGCACCCTATGTTTGGATATGTTATTTGTTCTGCTCCAAGGGACATATCCATGGCCGTTTTCCATTCCAGAAGTGTAGGGCATTCACTTCCACCCCAGTGCCTGGCTATGCCCCTCTTGGCCACCACCAGTCCTAGACTGTAGAACAACATCATGGCCCTTGACAAATCAACATCATTAGGGATCCCCAAATGAATACCTTTGGATTCCAACAGAATCAAATCCACAGAACCATTTTAAGTGACTCAAAAATTGTCACCCAATAGCCCTGGATCTGGGGGCAGCTCCAAATAGTATGGAAGAAGAAACCCTCGCCAGTCATGCATCTCAAACTATGTAGATCCTGAGCCCTTCCCATTGCATGAAGCTTCTGCCTATCATAGTTATAGCTGTGGAGAATATTAAACTGCATCAGGTGGAATCTGGAGTTCATTGCTGCTTACCTCGGGTGCATCAATGCTGCCTCCCAGTCAATATCTCTCAGGTCACCTACATCGTCTGCCCACTTTGCCCTTAATCAGAGTACTATGTGAAGGTCATGTTTTTTGCAAGTAATTTGTTTGGCAATGTTTCTCAGCACTTGTACAGGATGGGAGGAAGAGGAGGTGAATACTCTTTTGTGAGATATGAAAACCTCGATGAAGCAAGGAGGTACAGGCTGGCTATATACTTGGTGTCAGCTTTGAACAAGGCCGACACAAAGAACAGGGGAACACTGTTTTGTAATGGGTCTTACTTGTGGGAACCTGTAGAATGTATAATTTGGATGAAATTTCATGTTTTAGCTGTATAAAGCTTTTCAGTTTGTTAGAACACTTCCCCTGTCCACCTTTGCAGGTGGCTGTTTCTTTCCCTCTCTCGAAACTGAATGCTCCTTATATTTCTGCTCATAGACTTACTTTCTAGAGCTAGTGCATTTCACCTTTTCTTGATTAGATTCTTCATTTGGTCTACTTTAGATGCTTTATTTGCTGACAACAGCTGCTACAAAATTTCGGATTTACCCACAACCTTAGGGAGTTTCCCTTTATGAGAACAGAATTTTACCTTACTTGGCATATGCTGTCTTTAATTAACTTGTACTGGCATTTGCTGATTTGAATTGACTGGATTGTGTTCATACATGCTGTGTTCAAGTGACTGTGGATTTTCGCCTAATTGATTTGATTTGACTAATTTGCTAACAAACCTTCACACTCATTGGTATATTACTGAATTCATAATTCTAGCCTCAGTTTGAGACAAAGGTCGGTCCCAGTGGACATAGTTATGATTTGAGTATGCACCAGGTTTGCACAGTGCAAACACAATCCTTAGCTCTAAACACAATTACTCCCTACAAATGTTTTGAAGCCACAGGTGAGGCTAACTGTATTGTTTACCTGTCTGTGGTGGGCACTAACCTAGCAGAGTAAGCTACATCTCCATTCTCTACGGTCTTCTGGGAATAAATGCATAAATCAGTGTAGCCTGTATGAGTAGATTATGTGGCTTCTGTTTGCCTTGCTGCTTATACATTGATGCTTAGGCTAGGCCTAGGCTAGGCTAACGTAGTTATGAGTTGTTCATGTTGGTCTATTGTTTAATATGTGGTGGTGTAGTTTACATTATTGTACTGTGTGTGGAACCTAGCCTGGTTTGTGCATGCCTAGATAGAATGCTAGGTTGATGGTTGCTGTCCCTGGTTGGCCAGCTGTCCCATAAGGGTAAGAATGACCCTGGCAATGTGTCTGTGCGCCGGCATCTGGTAGCATAATTAGAGGTTTCACTGGCGGCCATTATAGCTGTCGATTGATGAGCTCACAATGGGTGACAAAACTTCAAAACAATGTTTATTGTATCGCTGCTGATAGAGCATTAATTAGTATTTACCAACAAAACTGCTAAAAAACTTCCAACTAAGAGGCTGATAGGGTGTGGTAACTCGTGGGTAAATAGTCTTGTGTGGTGAATGATGTAAAGTAGTATCCAGAACTATACCAAAAACCTGCTTTTTTCTTCATCGAATAATGTTTCAGGCAATTTGGTTACCTGGGAGTAGCTTTGAAGGGGCTATTCCTATTGCACAGAAAGCAACTCCCACAAGGGCGACTGAAACTAAAGCATTAAATAACAATTTGGAAGGTTTTGCTAATATTTACAGTAATCTTCATAAATGATAATCTGCATATACTGCTTGCCTCCATGTCTTGCATACTATCTGCCCTTTCTGCCTAAAAACTGTTATATTAAATGGACCTGGGTGTGTAACCTAGTGCACCTTAAGAAGTAAGCAGAATTTTAGGCTGCAATAATTTGCTCTGTGTATAGCAGGATATTGGTTATGGTGGATAAGCCAAGGTCATGGCACAGATGTATTTTATGCTCATTTTAGAAGAGAAAAAAAACAAAAACATGATGGATGGAAAGCTTGAATTAATCTCAGCCACTGGCATTTACTTGGGCCTCACATCAGTCCATCGTTTTTTACCCACCGTACCACCTCAGCCATATGGAAATCAGCCTTGGTCCTGCTCCAATAGGATCACTCCAGCTCAAACTGTCAGGCTAAGTCCCCTCTGAGTGGTAGCAAGCAGCCCCAGACTGGTTTTGCCATATTTGAGCCTCATAGGCAGGGGCATAGCTTGATCCGTAAGATTAGGGGTGGAGGGTGTGAGCTTCAGATTTTCCAATAATCACACTGGCACATAATGTTAAAATACCTTATGCTGCAAGCAGGGTGCATGAGAGGGGCTTAAGGGGCAGTGGAAAGGGAGAGGAGTGTGGACCGGTAGGAGTACTAAGTGAGAGAAAACATAATGTTCTGTAAAATAAGTAACATTTTTTAGGACTTTCAAAACAGAGAGAGGGCAACTGTGTGTATGTTTTAGTCTATGTGTATGTAAAATTTCCTTGTGAAATCCAGCAGACACCTCACGCTACCAAACTGATAGCCCCTGCACCCAACTATTTATCAGAAAATACATTTATTATCCCCTTGCCCCCTGAAGATACGCCCCTGCTCATCAGTAGGGTGTAGCTTGAGTTCTATGGAGCTGTGTGCAGGGGCCAATGGCTGGGCATACCTGTCGCATTTAGTGAACTTCACTGAAAAAAAACAAAGAGTGAGAACTGGAGTGATTCAGTTAAGATCAGCCACTGATAATTACCTGGTAGTGCATTTCAATCCATTGTGTTTTTCCATCATGCCACCTCACGGCTGACATGCATAGCAGGGAAGAATGCAGTGAGTCTGAGGTTCCCCTGGTATTCTCTCCCTCCCTCACACCACTCTGTCTTGGACAGTGCTGTCTTCAGACGACAAGGGCCTGTTTGATTACCCCCAGTCATTGGTTTAGAGAATGCACCTCTAATTCCAAGCATTAGGAGAGCTTTTCTCTATAAACATCTCATGAAACTGCAGAAACAAAGTTCCAGGTTCCTCCAGAAAAGAAGGTTTATGGGACTACATGCTATCTAGCCTACACTACTCCTCAGTTATGGTTGCTTGATCCAGGTGTCGCCTTATCCCAAAAGGAGTTCAACACGTCCGAAGAACCCAAAATCAATGCCAAGAAAACAGTCCGAGAACAATAGGACACTTCGATCCTGTATCTCCCCGCCTTGTGTTGTTGATGACCATTAGACTGATTGGAACTTTTTGAGCGTTTCTTTCTGCGTTCTCCTTTCCCTGAATTTGCCACCTTCTGGTGCTGGAGATTTTTCCCAATGTTAATTCATGTTTCATTTCCCTTTGATCCAGTCATTATCTGTGATATTAAGCCAAAGTTAAATCTTAATTTATTCCAAATTCTGAATCTGTGACAGTGAGTTTAGGCATTTTTCTTCTACAGTCCATTAGATTTATATCTGTTAATGCTGGAAATAGATGTCACAAGTGAACTCTTTTTCGCTTGGTAAAGTTTTGTTCTATTTTTATTCCTTAGTACCCTTGCATGGACTTGGACTTCCCAACGTATATGTCCATAGTGGGAAGTGGGAGAAGGACCCAAACCCAGCAAAGGCTTGTGCTTGTTGCCTGAGAAGTAATGGATAAATCAAGAGGTTGAAGTGAAGACAAACATATAGAAATTGTGATTCTGAAGCTCAACTGGATAATTCGATCAGTGCAGAGGTCTGTGTGTTTAACCAGAAAGTCACAGAATGAAATCCTATTTGGCACAGTGGGAAATAGTGACGTGTATTTATAGTGCTATGGGCTCCCAGCTATGATAGAAAGCACTGTGGATATACAAGTCACTATTTTAAAATTGTACACGCAGTTTAAAATAGGCCACCATTGAAGGTGCAAATAGATTAAGGGGCATATTTACACAGAAGTGGTGCAGCACGGCGCTGCACCAAAATTGGCAGTGCCGCGCTGCAGCACCTCTGAAACGCAGGGATACGCTGTATTTACACAAATACAGCACACCCCTGTGTTTCCTCTAGCGCTGGCGCTAAATTTAGCTGTAAGTGCCAACGCAAGCATCCTTGCACCATGGTGCTGTATGCAGCACACATAGAAGTAGCAAATTGTCATTACTGAATGATTGTGTCACTTCCTGCACATAAACAGTCATTCATGGTGTTTTGCTCTTTCTATGTGTGCTGCAGAATGCAAAAACGAGATGAAATAAAAGTATTTCTCCTCGTTGCGCCATGCTAACGGCACCCTTGGGATGGCGTTCGTTTTTGGCGCTGATACATATTTACGACTTCTTGTAAATCTGGGTAAGTGTCAAAAGCAATGGGTGTTGCAGTGGAACGCCCACAGCAACACGCATTGCACACCCCTCTGATGCAGAAAACTGCATCGAGGGGCCCATATTTACAAGGCGGTGTTTAAGCCTCAAAAAGCGACTTAGTGCTGCCATGTAAATATAGCGCAGTGCATAGCGCCACCGGAGTGTCACAAAAAGTGGTGCTAGGGGCATGGAAATATGCCCCTAAGTGTTAGTGAAAAGCAAGTACTTATAAAATATTTATTTTTATTAATACACAGTCAGACCGTACCCCATGCAAACATTTTTAATGAGTTTTCATTACAGGACTCATCTGGTAACACCCTTACATTACCACTAAAAAAGAATAACTCTTTGACACCAGGACGCCTCATGTCACTCCATCAGTTACAGTCTATACTATCTGCCAGTCAGCCTTCAGGTTTGCCGATTCAGCAGTTGAAAACATTGACGTTGCTTCAGATATAGGGCACCCTGGTCAGAAGGCTTGTTTCTTCCTACGTGGTCTGCCTTTTCTTTGTCTTCGGGATGTAGCGCCTAAAGGTGAGCATTACCCATTCAGGAACAGTAGTTTCTTAACAAAAACTAAAGGAAGTGTTCTGGAATATTTGGGACCACTGGATGAATCAACACCTTAAATGTGTTTCTGATCAGCTCTTTCCAATGCCATTCAATATCGTGTATCCTCCTCTTATAATCCCGTCTCTGATCAGCAAAACGTTGTGGGCTGTAGACATTACTTGAAGACTGTTCTGCTCAATCAGGTGCATTTGTTGTTTGTTTTAACTGTGCCCATGAGAACCTGGATATTGCCATTGTGAAGGGTACAACTCACAACTATAGCACATTTCATTGCACTTGCCCTGTTCTAATCGAACGTGTGCGATGTTGATAACGCGTCCAGCCTTTATAAATTACCTGTATCTGGACACGTTGGAGGTCAGTGAACCTTTTTGCCGAGTTGGGCTCTCCTCATTCTAGAATAGTCGGATCACTTAAACCAATAATCAATGACTATTGTAATCGATACCCAAATACCCAATTAATAGATCAAAATGACATATTAAGAATCAATAACAGTTGGTATTTCGATGCACCATGACCTTTCAGTCATGAATAACCACAACAGTTTATTAAAAGTTAGCGAATTTATTTCCCTATATTAACAAAGCTAGCACAATGTATATAAGTCTCAAAACCAAATGATATATGTATACGAACATTACTAGCTGTCCATAGCGGCGAAAGAAACGTAATCTACGCAAAATCTGAATTATGATGCATTCAGTTATAGCAATACAAATCACTAATATGAGTAATTGAATTTGACTAATTGCATACATCGGTCAGCATGACAAGATTTCAATTCAACATGATACGTCAAGTGCATACCTCGACTAACCTCTAATTAGCATTGGCATGTGGGGCTTCATGCAAAACGAATTTAGTCAACATAAATTTGGAAAACCTCTAGCTTAGGCCCTATCAAAATAGCAGTTGGTACCTAAAAGGAAAAACACAATGCATAATACAATTATCCTTTCATAATTACCAAATACAATCAGCATTCAAGAAAGTCTTCGTCCTTCAGGTACCGGGTTAGATCAGCATGGGGCAGATTTAAAGGGGCAAAGTTAAGGGCAAGTTTCCTTGCAGCAGCAAGGAAAATGGGGCAAAGTTACTACATGGGAAAGACGGGGCAATTTAAAGTTAAAGTCTCTAGGGTGAGAATTCTTAAAGTCTCTTTCTCTGGAATAGAGAAAAGGGCATCAAGATGTCGTCCAAGATGACGTCTGGCATTTAGCTTCAAAGATGGCATCAAGGAAAATGGCTGACTTCTCTTTGTCCGGTGGGTTTAAGTAAGAAACATTCCAAACACTTCAGGGGTCTTCCATTGGAGGGTTCATAGGGTGGCTTCAAATTGACCAATGAATAGTGTCTTTCTCCTAGTACTCTTTTATGCATACATTGTCCTTGGAGCCTTGGAACACAAGTTGCAACAAAGTTTGCCAAGTATTTCTGTATCTGTGCTTTTATTGTCCGCACCTGCAGAGACTGACCTTGCATCAAAGGGGATGAGACCGGCCTAGCACGAAACCTTGGAGATAAGTGTATTAGTCATTTCTACTGGAAAAATACAACCTTTAAAGTGAAATAA
Organism: Pleurodeles waltl; assembly: GCF_031143425.1. NCBI lineage: Eukaryota > Metazoa > Chordata > Amphibia > Caudata > Salamandridae > Pleurodeles > Pleurodeles waltl. The sequence goes on from NC_090437.1 coordinate 702,728,323, forward strand.
TATATTTTGTTAGTGCAAGTGAAAACCATACAGTTGAATTTGAGACCAAGCGACTAGGCCAAAGCCTCTACTAAATCTAAGCTAAGCATAAAACAGTTTCAACAAGAAATCATAGCACATATTTGCAATTATGACAGATTACTACAATCTTCAATTCTTCATGATTAATAAAGCTCGTTTATAATAATGACGAACTACTCCGAGGGCACAATTTCCCTTGTACATTATTTTCTTTGCTAAAATCACACTTCATTATACGATTTTGGTTACATGATATATGAATATATGTAGGTCCTTCTTTTTCTGCGTCATCAATCCCTCCTCTGATGACTAATTATGTCATCACATCAAATCTTCCCACAAATTTTATTCCATTAAAATTCTGTTTTAGTAACTTGGCACTTCAGTCAACTCCCTCTTCCTTTTTGTTCCCTTTGATTTTTCTCTGTATAATTCTATCATTTTATTTTGCTCTTTCTCTTCCCTTTTCCTTTTGTTTCTTGTTTTCAATATTTTAATGGCCTTCCATATTCCCCAAATACCTAATAAACAAATTAATACTATTAATATTCCTTTTACTATTTTCAGTAATAATCCATTACAAATGTTGCTGAGCCAATTTCCCACAGAAGCAAATCCTTTTCCAACCTTCTCCCATACTTCTGGTTCTTTCAATTCTTTCAAATCTGCACTTTTGTTAGTTAAATTTGTAAGCATCTTTCTAATTTGCCCGCTGTTGTCCGGAATATAAGTACAACAGTGACGTGTACCAAGCATTTTGCAAACGCCGCCATCCTTTGCTAAAAGAATGTCTAAGGCAAGCCGATTTTGAAGAGTCATAGCTCTTTCTGCAGCAAGTTCAGCATCCATCAGGATTATAGCTCCTGAGAATTTTGTCAGCATGTTATCCACAATAGTAGACAACTTTCGTATTTTAATTGAATTCAATATGACTCGCACTGCAGGAATCATTGCTCCAAATATATCTCCTACCACACCAGAAACTGTCTCCCTTTTCTGTACATGATGTGATTCAGACAGCTTTGGAAATTTCTTTAAGTCGTCCAGTTGATAAACCTTTGGGAATACTATTCCCAAATAACATCTTCCATACCATCCTTTAGGAAGACGATAATAGGCGTTAAGTCCACAAATATAATATACCCCTGGAATAACTGGGTCTTGTCCATTCAGCATGAACGTCCATTTGGGTTGAAACAAAAGCGTATGTTTACATTCACTCGTTCCCACAAAGACTGTGTCGTAATATGATTTATGTCTATGTACACAGAACCTCCCTACGTGTAATGCATCTAAAGCTATTTTCCCTTGTGTCTTTATTGCGGCAAAAGCATAGTTATCTACAGATGTCCTCTTATGTAATTCCCTTTCTAATTTCTCCTTCACCGCTTTCCTCCTATCGTCAGTGTGATCTAAAAAGCTTATCTCCATCGGTGAAAGTAAGCATGTAAGGTTCTCTCTATGTGTGTGAGCTGTGTGAAAAGGTGACAATGGCTCAAAGAAGCCCCTCATCAATTTTATATAATAATCTCTTGCTACTTTACTCAGGTACTCGATTATGGGGATATATGCAAATGTAACATCCTGATTGGAATAGAAATAGTGAATATAATCCTGACCATAAAATCTGGTCATTATTAAACTACACGTAATTCCATATGTAAGAGGCATACTAGGATATGTCACCCCTTCCACTACTGAGGTAGGTATTTGTGTGCATACATAACAATCTTTCGCATCCATTGTCTCAACATACTCACTCAACAAGCGATAGAAAACGTTGGACGAAAGTTCCTTCTTATCATGCAAATGCCTTTCGTCTTGTTCGAGTTTCTTTAAAGGGGTTAGTTCAGTAATGGGTTCAGAAGTAGAAGCATCATTTGTCTCTTTCTCATTCTTTCCATACATTCCAAGAACTATTGCTACAATGATTAGTACACATGCAGTTATTAGACCTATACACACGTATTTACAACACTTCATCTTATGTCCCTGTGTAGTGTAGCCTGTCATGATCTATATAGAATCCGAAAGTTGAAGACACTTTATCAAATCAGATTTGCAGATATATACAAAGCTGAAACGAGTTCAATGTTCACACGGTTTTCTTTAGCAGCTTCGTCTCTTATCGGTTAGCAGCTTTGTCTCAAAATTGGTTTCAAAGTCAATCAAGTTTTAGCAATGTCTTAGCCAGTTTAAAAAGGTCAATCAGGTTGTGAATGTCTTATTCGGTAATGTTCATGGAATTTTCGCTTCTCAAGTGCCAAAGTGAAGTTCTGCTTCTTCGTTCTCAAGGCTAAGGGATAAGAATTCGTCTGCCTAGTCGTTAGTGGCTATGTATGCCCACTCCGGACCAGAATATCTTCTGCTCGGTATTCCTTTCCTTTTCAATTTTGCACCTCCTTTTGATTCTCTCTCTCTGGTACTCTCTTCTTTGGCCAGGTCTTTCTCTTCACTCTGTGTTACTATTGCGACAGACACTTCTTTTCTTTTCTCTTTCAACTTTTGTCCTTCATTTTCATTTAATATTTCTTTAGTCCTTAGTTTCACTGGCGATATGCTTTGTCTCCATTTCGCACTGTTTTCACCTGATGGACCTGCAACCGGTTCTGGAAGAGTTTGAACAGTTTCACTCTGCCCTGTCTTGTCTTCTCCCCCTAGGAGGTCAATCAGGTTTTCCTTTTCTTTTCCTGTATCGTCTGCTTCTAGGAAAGCCCTCCTAGCTCTTTGTCACCTTCAGGACCTTCGTCGTTTTCTGATGTTTCTCCTCCGTTCTCCTTAAATGGATCAGCTATTTCTTCCTCAGAAAATATCTCTCCCTCCTCTATTTCTGCTTGTTCGCCTCCAGGTTCTCTTTGTTCTGTCCCGGTGCCTGGTATTTTCTTGTCAGTCACTGGCGATTTCAGCACTTCAACTTCCTCTTCTGTAGGGCACGTCACCCTTTTCGTGTGACTGGCGTGAATCCAGTTGGGAACTCCCGCACACTTCACAGCGGTGGTAGTTGTCAGAATCACTTGGAAAGGTCCTTTCCAACGGGGTTCCAGGCACGACTTCCTCACACGCTTCTTTATCACGACCCAGTCACCTGCTTTCAGGGCGTGTCCTGGACCTTGGATCGGTGGCAAGGTGGTTGCCTCCACCTGGTGAGAAAAAGAGCGCACCACATCAGCTAGACCTTTGCAGTAGTCCAACACCATATCATCTGTAATATTAAAAAGAGCATTTGCAGGAACTGCTGGAAGCCTCATGGCTCTGCCCATGAGGATCTCGTGCGGGGTCAGTCCAGTCTTTCTATCAGGGGTGTTTCTCATTGACATTAACACCAAGGGCAATGCGTCAGGCCATTTTAAGTTAAGTTAATATTTTCGCCATCCTCGATTTCAATGTGCCATTCATTTGCTCCACTAGTCCTGATGCTTCAGGGCGGTAGCTACAATGCAACCTTTGCTCAATGTTCAGCGCTGCACACAGTAATTTTATTACTTCGTAATTGAAGTGACTTCCCCTATCTGATTCTAAAGAGATCGGGAATCCGAAACGTGGTATTAGTTCTCTCAAGAGTAGTTTTGCAACTGTAAGGATGTCATTTCTACGTGTGGGGTATGCTTCAATCCAGTGACTAAAAATGCACACAATCACCAACACATACTTCAAGCCTCCATGCACAGGCATTTCAATAAAATCCATTTGCATCCTGCTAAATGGACCTCCCGTTCTTCCAATATGGCTCAAATTTACTACTGTTCCCTTCCCTGCGTTCATTTGTTGGTAAATGACGTAACGATGGCAGACTGCTTCAGCAACTTGATGGAATTTGGGATTAAACCAATCAATCTTGAATAGTCTAACCATGGCATCCCTTCCAAGATGGGCTTGTCCATGATACAATCTAGCTAACTGTGTTAAAAGACTGTTTGGTAGAACCAATCTCCCTTCACTTGAAACCCACATATCATCTGGTTTCTTTACACATTGTAATTTGCTCCATGAGAGTTTCTCATCTTCACTAACATCGTTCTGTAAGGATTTCAATTCATTGATTGTATCTACAACCTTTAGAGCAAAAGCTTCACTTGGTTCAAGTTCTGGCTCATTTATCAAGTTCCATTCGTCTCTGAGCAATATACAGTTCAATGCGCAAAACCTTGCGACTTGATCTGCATATCCATTTCCCAAAGAAACATTGGGGGTGATTCTGACCCCGGCGGTCCTGGCGGGAGCACCGCCAACAGGCTGGCGGTGCTCCGCAGGGCATTCTGACCGCGGCGGTATGGCCGCGGTCAGAACAGGAAAACCGGCGGTGTCCCGCCGGTTTTCCGCTGCCCTGCTGAATCCTCCATGGCGGCGCAGCTTGATGCGCCGCCATGGGGATTCCGACCCCCTCACCGCCATCCTGTTCCTGGCGGTTTCGACCGCCAGGAACAGGATGGCGGTGAGGGGTGTCGTGGGGCCCCTGGGGGCCCCTGCAGTGCCCATGCCAATGGCATGGGCACTGCAGGGGCCCCCGTAAGAGGGCCCCACTTTGAATTTCAGTGTTTGCTTAGAAGACACTGAAATTCGCGACGGGTGCTACTGCACCCGTCGCACCCTTCCCACTCCGCCGGCTCCATCCGGAGCCGGCTTCCTCGTGGGAAGGGGTTTCCCGCTGGGCTGGCGGGCGGCCTTCTGGTGGTCGCCCGCCAGCCCAGCGGGAAACACAGAATAACCGCGGCGGTCTTCTGACCGCGTAGCGGTATTCTGTTGGGGGAAGTTTGGCGGGTGGCCTCCGCCGCCCGTCAAAGTTGGAATGACCCCCATAGTCTTGTGATTTCGAGTGTGCACTGCATTTTACCACTGCTACTTCTCCTGGTAACTGGATGGCATGTAACAATTCTCTTATTCTCTCACCATTTTTCACTGGTGATCCTGAAGAGGTCATGAAGCCTCTTTGTGACCACAATTGTCCAAAGTCATGCACTATTCCAAATCCGTACTGACTGTCAGTGTAAATGGTGACTTTCGTTAATGCGGAAAGTTGACAAGCTCTAATTAGGGCTACCAGTTCCGCTACCTGTGCAGAGTAAACTCCTTGAAGCCAAGATGCTTCCAGAACACCTGTTATTGTACATACAGCATATCCTGCTTTCAATATTCCTAATGCATCTCTTAAACATGAACCATCAACAAAAATAACTTGATCATTTTCTTCCAATCGGGTGTCTTTGATGTCAGGTCTTGGTTTTGTGCAAAATTCAGTCACCTGAAGACAATCGTGCTTGATGTCTTCAGCGTTCTCAATTTTGACATTTTCACTGGGAAACAAGGTTGCTGGATTCAACGTAGTGCACCTTTTCAGCTGCACATTAGGTGAACCCAAAATTATTGTCTCGTACCTTGTAAGCCTAGCACCAGTCATGTGCTGTGTTCGGGAACGCGTCAAAAGTATCTCAACTGAGTGAGGGACCATGACTGTTAAAGGATGTCCCATCACTATTCGTTCACTCTGGTTTAAACTGATACTAACTGCTGCTACGGCACGCAAGCACCCTGGCAGTGCTGCTGCGACCGGATCCAAAGTAGCTGAAAAATATGCTACTGCTCTCTTTACGCCACCATGGGCTTGAGTCAAGACAGACAAAGAACATGCATCACGTTCATGACAAAACAATGTAAAAGGCTTTCTGTAATCAGGCATACCTAAGGCTGGAGCCCTGCACATGCATTCCTTCAGTTCAACAAAAGCATCCATCTCATCTCTTTTCAGTTCTATTTCATCCAGCGCATCTCTCTGGGTCAGTTTCAGTAAAGGTTTTGCTAGAGTTGAGAAATTGGGAATCCATTAGCAACATTAGCTCACCATTCCCAAAAACGTTCTCACCTCTCTTCTCATCTTCAGTGAACTCATTTGAAGCACACTTGTTATTCTCTCTTTCATAATTCTTCTCGACCCTTTCTCTATTTGGTGATCCAAATATTTCACTTTCTTCTGGCAGAACTGTAATTTTGAAGGGGACACTTTGTGTCCGTTCCTTCCCAAATGGTTCAATAGGACAATGGTATCAGCTGTACAGTCATTTTCTGTCTTGGACGCGATCAGCAAATCGTCAATATACTGTACCAAGGTTGATTCAAATGGTAATTCCAATGATTCCAAATCTTTCTTTAGAATCTGATTGAAAATTGATGGTGACTCCGAAAATCCTTGAGGAATTCGACACCAACCGTAGACTCTGTCTAGGAATTTGAAACAAAAGAGAAATTGGCTGTCCTCATGAAGAGGCACAGAAAAGAATGCTTGTGACAAGTTGATGACTGAGAACCACTCAGCATCACAGGGAACTTGAAACATTATTACAGCTGGATTTGGTACTACGGGACAACATTTGACTATTATGTCATTTATTTTCCTCAAATCCTGAACAATCCGGACCTTTCCACTCGGTTTTATTAGTCCCATGATTGGTGAATTACATGGACTACTTAGCACTTCTTTCAGTACTCCCTGTTTCACAAACTCGTCAATGAGTTGGGCGACTTTCATGAGGGTGTCTTGTGCCATATGGTATTGTGGGGTCTGGGGAAAATTTACATTGGGTTTTACTGTCACTTTCACTGGTTCTACTCCTTTGACCAATCCTACTTCTTTCCCTGTCATATCCCACACTTCCTTTCCAACTGTTTCCTGTAAATCAGCAGGAATATCAGCTTCAGTGAGCATTGGATAAAGAGTAATCAAGGGATACTCTTCATCGACAGTTTCCACTTCGTCCCCTCCTACACTGTCCTCTTCTTCTCCATCACTGTTTGTCTGAATTTTGATTCCATCATTTGAACACATAATCGAGCATCCCAATTTACACAATAGATCTCTCCCTAATAGTGATATCGGGCTTGAGTCACACACCACAAATTTATGTGACCCTTGATAGTACCAATTCTGACTTGCACTGGATCTGTGATTGGGTTTGTCAGGTACCTATTTGCTACTCCCACTACTTGAACTGTTCTCCCTGAAAGTGGCAAATTTGGTACTTCAATGCTTCTAACTGTAGAACGTGTAGCTCCAGTGTCAACCAAGAATGAAACACGGTGACCCATAACTCTTCCTTCCACATACGGACCCTTTTGATCAACTTCCAAGGATGCTGCAAGCATTTAATTTCCCTCCTCATCTGAACTTTCACTCTCCCACGCATCGTTTATTCCACTCTCACTGTGTAACGGGAATTGGTGTACTGTGTCATTTTGGTTCATTCCTTGACCCGTGACCTGTTGAGGAAGCATTACTTGTTGCTGATTCATTGGTGCTTAGGGTATTTGCATTTGCTGATTAGGTACCTTAGGAAACTGCTGTTGCATTGGCTGCAACTGTGCCATTTGTGCACGAGGCATTTGCACCTGCTGCGATTGTATGGGTTGTAAACCCTGCATCTGATTTACATTATTCTGAAAATTTGGATTTAGACCTCTCAGTTTCGGTCCTCTCATATTCTGAAATGCATTGACATCATTGTTTTGCTGACCTACACCTTCCTGCACCATCATTGGGCACTCCTGTTTCCAATGGCCGACGATTCGGCACGTGTGACATGGCATCACCTTCTTCATGGCCTGTATACCATTCGGAATCATAACAGTATTTAAATCAGGGCCATTATTCACAAAACCTCCTCGACCTCTGCCTCTCATTTGTGGCTGAAACATAGCATTTCCCTGCTGTTGCTGCTGCGGCAACTTTTGTTGGAAACCTTGCAAACCTTGCAAACCTGTCTGAGCTGCTCTAAGCTGCATCACCATCACCTTTTCTTTCAACCTTTTCTGCTTTGTCTCATTCTCGTCACTGCAGTATTTTGCATAGTTCATCACTTCATCGATCGACTTTGACTGCCAACAAATCAAATGCATTTTAATCATCTGACTAATCCCGGGTCTCAACCCTTCCACAAATCTGAATACAAAATGGAGCCTGTCCTTTGCCTCAATCGTTTCCGTACCACTGTAATTTTTAAACACTTTCAACAATCTCTCATAGTACGCATGTATCGACTCTTTAACTTCTTGTGCTGTTCTGTCAATCCTCTGCCAATCCACATTTTTCAACGCAACTTTTGTTTTCAAGTGCTCAATCACCTTATGGTATAAACTCATCACCGTAGGTGATGGTGCACCAGTGTCCCTGTCCCTTTCTGGTTCACTTATCGGCCAACCTACAGCCCTCTTACAATCTTCCCACAAATCTGCCGGAACCACAATTTCGAATAATGTGTTCAGGTCTTCCCAAAGACATTTTGCGAGTTTCACAAATCTATCTGTTTGTTGATACCATTCAATTGGCTTCTCTCTTAATTTAGGGAAATCGTCCGTAAAGGATTGAATATCGCACCTGTGCCACGGTACATGTACAAGTTTTCCCCCTGCTGTTTCTCTCATTGGCAACATGGTTATCAGGTCGTCATTCTGTTGTGATTTTTCATTCCGATCTGGGGTACTTTCCTTCTTTTTGTCCTTTTTCTTAACCCACCTGCTTTCCCACTTATCTAGACATCTCCAGACCTGCGCGCTCTGCAGTATCTCCTTAAGGTGTGTTTTCATCCCTGAGGATCTCATGTGTTCAAAGTCTTTTGTCTCAAAGTCTAACCTATAACTTCTGCTCAAGTGTTTAGTCTTACCTATATCGATCTTGTTTCTGTCTGCAATTTCTTGTAACTTCTTGTGTATGCTGCTCACTTCTCTTGTAATCCTAGGGCACATGTATCTCAGCTCTTCTTCTGTGTATGATTCTAACCTGTTCAGACCCATCGTTCCCTCTACTAGTTCATCTGCTTCCATGCCCAATCTTATTTTATTCAGGTATTCTTCTCCCTTCCCGCTGGAGGTACTCTGTGGGGAGTTCAAACTGTTGAACCATTGTGTTAGCTGTTGTGCGTTCAGTCCCATCAATGTAGCGCTTACATCAACTGCCACTGATGGTTGCTGCAACGTTTCAGTTTTTGAAGTCAATGGTACTAATAGTGGTGGATTCGACCTTACCACAGTCGACGGAGCACAAATTGGAATTGGACTAAATCCCGACAAGGACCCAGATCCATTATCGACAGGATTCAATTTAGGCACGTCAGGATATATCCTCTGAATTTCGGTACTTGTGGTGCAAAGGGCATATCGGAACTGCTCTGCCGCTGTGATGTCCTCAAATTCGGTGTCACATTACCTTGTATTGGTTCTGGAGGGGCAGTACTAATGCTTGAGCCTTTTTCGCTTTCCACATATGGTGGCGGGCGATCATTTAGCAATTGTATAATGAACTCCTCATCATCTGACTCATCTGATCTTTTCGAATTTCTGTTGCTTTCTCTATCTCTGGACTGACTTCTGTTTGTTTTATAGGTAGCTTTCCTTCCTTCCGTCTCTGCTTCATCAGTAATTGCTGGAAACAATTTAATTCCCTGCAATACGTCTGATCTCCAAACCTTTTGTGTGCTATCCCATCTAGCGTCCGCTAGTGTCTTTTCTACTTTTCTTATTCTTGTCTCAAATTTCTTTTGTTGTTGGTTTCTAGCTATTAGCTCCCAAATTGCTAATGCCTCAAACTGTGCTAGTCTTGGAGGTACTTTCATGTCGTATAGCGCGAATCTTAGATTCTCCAAAACCCTTAGATTAAATGACCCATGGATAGGGAACGCTACACTTCCATGTTTTTCTGTTAATTTGCACCATTGCTTTAACCAAAGACATGGTGCGACACCCTTTTCTTCAATCACGATGTAAGCTGGTGTATCCTCAGGCAGTGTTTCTTCCCCCATATTTGCTTTAATATATACATCTCCCCTCAAGGCACTCTTGAATGCTTTGAAAAATTTCATATTTACGTCTTTTTTTTTTTCTAAAATATGTAATCAATAAGTGACTTTAATTCCCGGAATACTCTTCGCTTGCCTTTCCCCACCAATTGCGTTTCACGGACTGCGTCCAATCCGTGCGCGACCCTTCTCACCAACCGACCTATCCCAGCGCGGCTCCTAGTGACGTCACACTCACACACTGCGACTGACAAAGTCCCGCGGCTTGTCCTCCTTCATTCAGCTTCACTCAAAACTAATTTCCGCACTATATCGCGAGCACTAACCAAAAGAAGAAAACAAATCTGTCGGTTTACTACAGGAAGGGTAATACAGTCGCTTCAGAAACCTTAGGGATTTTTCACTAGCCTCAGCAGTTATTCCATCTTTCTCGGTTTCCCGCTCTCGCAAGCAGAATTTGACCCGCAAATTTTACTCTCAACTGATCAATGAACTATTCTAGTGCACCTTAGAATTCGTCAAATCTCAAAGTCGAATTTTTTTTCTTTCATTCCTCAATATTCATACTGACTTGTTGACCACGCCCGATCAACCTATTAAACCGAACAAATTACAACATCAATCAAGTGTCTCATACACTTTTTCAACATATTCCGGAGTCTCTTGACCTCGCAGGGCCCGTCTCAACATCAACAACAATGTGGACAATTTTTCCTGCACAAAGTGCTACACACATGTGAAGTTCGACGACTTCCCTACTCTCACACTTTGGAGTAACACTCCTCTAAAATCCTTTTAATTGGGATTCGTAACCCCCTAAAATACTCACAAAACTTCTCAATTAATCAGTGGCAATAAGCTGTGCAAGCGCAAAACCCTAACTTCTCTCATACCGTCACTAGAAACGCCGGAAACATTTTCACACCTCCATTTCCTCCATTCGCAAGCTCCGAGATTCCGGGAAAGTCATTGGGGATTTAGGGCATCATCATCTCTCCAACTTGTTTTATCAAACAGAATTCTAACTTAACTCCGTCTATTGTTCGGATGGGGTCCCAAAGGGCCAAACCATCTTCTGCTACCATCTACTGATAACGCGTCCAGCCTTTATAATTTACCTGTATCTGGACACGTTGGAGGTCGGTGAACCTTTTTGCCGAGTTGGGCTCTCCTCATCCTAGAATAGTCGGATCACTTAAACCAATAATCAATGACTATTGTAATCGATAGCCAAATACCCAATTAATAGATCAAAATGACATATTAAGAATCAATAACAGTTGGTATTTCGACGCACCATGACCTTTCAGTCATGAATAACCACACCAGTTTATTAAAAGTTAGCAAATTTATTTCCCTATATTAACAAAGCTAGCACAATGTATATAAGTCTCAAAACCAAATGATATATGTATACAAACATTACTAGCTGTCCATAGCGGCGGAAGAAACGTAATCTACGCAAAATCTGAATTATGATGCATTCAGTTATAGCAATACAAATCACTAATATGAGTAATTGAATTTGACTAATTGCATACATCGGTCAGCATGACAAGATTTCAATTTAACATGATACATCAAGTGCATACCTCGACTAACCTCTAATTAGCATTGGCATGTGGGGCTTCATGCAAAACGAATTTAGTCAACATAAATTTGGAAAACTTCTAGCTTAGGCCCTATCAAAATAGCAGTTGGTACCTAAAAGGAAAAACACAATGCATAATACAATTATCCTTTCATAATTACCAAATACAATCAGCATTCAAGAAAGTCTTCGTCCTTCAGGTACCGGTTCGATCAGCATGGGGCAGATTTAAAGGGGCAAAGTTAAGGGCAAGTTTCCTTGCAGCAGCAAGGAAAATGGGGCAAAGTTACTGCATGGGCAAGACGGGGCAATTTAAAGTTAAAGTCTCTAGGGTGAGAATTCTTAAAGTCTCTTTCTCTGGAATAGAGAAAAGGGCATCAAGATGTCATCCACGATGACGTCTGGCATTTAGCTTCAAAGATGGCATCAAGGAAAATGGCTGACTCCTCTTTGTCCGGTGGGTTTAAGTAAGAAACATTCCAAACACTTCAGGGTCTTCCATTTGAGGGTTCAAAGGGTGGCTTCAAATTGACCAATGAATAGTGTCTTTCTCCTAGTACTCTTTTATGCATACATTGTCCTTGGAGCCTTGGAACACAAGTTTAAACAAAGTTTGGCAAGTATTTCTGTATCTGTGCTTTTATTGTCCGCACCTGCAGAGACTGACCTTGCATCAAAGGGGATGAGACCAGCCTAGCACGAAACCTTGGAGATAAGTGTATTAGTCATTTCTACTGGAAAAATACAACCTTTAAAGTGAAATAATATATTTTGTTAGTGCAAGTGAAAACCATGCAGTTGAATTTGAGACCAAGCGACTAGGCCAAAGCCTCTACTAAATTTAAGCTAAGCATAAAACAGTTTCAACAAGAAATCATAGCACACATTTGCAATTATGACGGATTACTACAATCTTCAATTCTTCATGATTAATAAAGCTCGTTTATAATTATGGCGAACTACTCCGAGGGCACAATTTCCCTCGTACATTATTTTCTTTGCTAAAATCACACTTCATTATACGATTTTGGTTACATGATATATGAATATATGTAGGTCCTTCTTTTTCTGCGTCATCAATGTCACTTTCTCGCAAAGACACAGTAGCTGAATGGTAGTTTTGGTGGAGTCTGTGGGGAGTCCCTGGAGCAGTGTTTCACGGGGTAGTGCTCCTGTGGGTTCCGCCGAGGGCCATAGGGTCAGTCGGAGATAGAGAGTGCCAGGCTCTTACCTCGAGGGCGCAGCCATTTTGTGGCAGTAGCATCAAATGGATAAAATTCAGAAACTTGTCTGCCAGTTTCAACTACCCAGATTGTAATCCAAAACTCTGAAGGAAAGAGGGCTAAAACAGAAGTGACTGTTGCTCCCTCATTTAGAATCTTTATGTAGAGGGCAAACCATCTGAACTAATCTGCCTATACCGTCCCCCCAAAAAACCTTGAAGTAGAATATTGTTTTCTCCTAAGACTACCTCAAGTAAATGAAAAGCAGAAAGTAAGTTTTAACTCAATATTGTGAAACGCAGTGTTTACATTGGAAAATAACTAAATGAATGACTAAATGAATGAATGAATGACTGCTGGTACTGCTGAATGCTGGGTCAAAGTCGGATGATAAAACATAAGACTCGGTCCCCCAAAATGAGTGGTGACGCCCACCACCATCAGTCACTAGCACAACATTAGCACTTGTAAATCCCACAATATGTGCACAGTAGCGGTCGGTGACTGTTAGAAATGGGGTTTTTGGTTGGCAGTCAGGTTACCCCCTGTCCAAGCAAAAGCCCTCACTCTAGTCAGGGTAAGTCACACACAATCCAAGATTATCCTTTGCCCACCCTCTGGTAGCTTGGCACGAGCAGTCAGGCTTAACTTAGAAGGCAATGTGTAAAGTATTTGTGCAATAAATCATACAATACCACCATATAGCACCACAAAAATACACCACACAGTGTTTAGAAAAATATATAATATTTATCAGGATAATTGTAGGTCAAAAAGAATAAAGTTGCAATGGGAAATTGTAGAGATATCACTGAAAAGTGATATAAAGTGTCTTAAGTCTTTAGAATATAAACAAAGTCTCTTTCAAGCACAAGTACCTGGTTTAGAGTGGACAAATCTCAGAGGGCCACAAAGGAAGAGGTGCGTGGAAAAAGGGTGTGTGCGTCGATTTCTCCCCAGCACACAGGGACTAGCGTCGTTATTTTCCACGCGGGGAAGTCGTGCGTCGTTTTCTGGCGCGCGGACAGTCTCTTTCTGTGGATCGCGGGGATTACCAGATGTCCAGGGTCTGTGCGTGGATTTTCCTGCTTGTTCTCCGGCTGCGCGTCGGTCTGCGGGGCTGCGCGTCGAAATTACGATCTCACGGCAGGCGTCGCGTCGATTTCTCCTCTAGAAGTCGGTCTGCGGGGCTGCGCGTCGAAATTACGATCTCACGGCAGGCGTCGCGTCGATTTCTCCTCTAGAGGTCGGGCGGCGTTGTCCTTGCGAAGCCGTGCGTCGGATTTTCGGTCGTCCCAAGAGCGTCGCGTCGATCAGCGTCGGTGTGCGGCGTTTTTCTCGCCGCGGAACAAGCTGTGCGGCGAAATTTTCGGCGCACGGAGCGTCCAAGTGAAAAAGAGAAGTCTTTTTGGTCCTGAGACTTCAGGGAACAGGAGGCAAGCTCTATCCAAGCCCTTGGAGAGCACTTTCACAGCCAGACAAGAGTTCAGCAAGGCAGCAGGGCAACAGCAAGGCAGCAGTCCTTTGTAGAAAGCAGACAGGTGAGTCCTTTAAGCAGCCAGGCAGTTCTTCTTGGCAGGATGTAGTTTCTGGTTCAGGTTTCTTCTCCAGCAAGTGTCTGATGAGGTAGGGCAGAGGCCCTGTTTTATACCCAAATGTGCCTTTGAAGTGGGGGAGACTCAAAAGAGTGGCTAAGAAGTGCAACAGGTCCCCTTTCAGTTCAATCCTGTCTGCCAGGGTCCCAGTAGGGGGTGTGGCAGTCCTTTGTGTGAGAGCAGGCCGTCCACCCTCCCAGCCCAGGAAGACCCATTCAAAATGCAGATGTATGCAAGTGAACCCTGTGTTTGGGGTGTGTCTGAGTGAATGCACAAGGAGCTGTCAACCAAGCCCAGCCAGACGTGGATTGTAAGGCACAGAAGGATTTAAGTGCAAAGAAATGCTCACTTTCTAAAAGTGGCATTTCTAGCATAGTAATATTAAATCCGACTTCACCAGTCAGCAGGATTTTGTATTACCATTCTGGCCATACTAAATATGACCTTCCTGCTCCTTTCAGATCAGCAGCTGCCACTTCAACAGTGTATGAGGGCAGCCCCAATGTTAGCCTATGAAGGGAGCAGGCTTCACAGTAGTGTAAAAACGAATTTAGGAGTTTTACACTACCAGGACATATAACTACACAGGTACATGTCCTGCCTTTTACCCACACAGCACCCTGCTCTAGGGGTTACCTAGGGCACACATTAAGGGTGACTTATATGTAGAAAAAGGGGAGTTCTAGGCTTGGCAAGTTCTTTTAAATGCCAAGTCGAGGTGGCAGTGAAACTGCACACACAGGCCTTGCAATGGCAGGCCTGAGACAAGGAAAAGGGGCTACTTAAGTGGGTGGCACAACCAGTGCTGCTGGCCCACTAGTAGCATTTAATTTACCAGCCATATGCACATAAAGTGCACCTTACTAGGGACTTATAAGTAAATTAATAGTCCAATCAGGTATGATTCAAGGTTACCATGTTTTAAGGGAGAGAGCATATGCACTTTAGCACTGGTTAGCAGTGGTAAAGTGCGCAGAGTCTAAAAACCAGCAAAAACAGTGTCCACAAAGTGGAGGGAGGCAGGCAAAAAGTTAGGGGTGACTACCCTAAGGCTGTCAGGTCTAACATGTGTCCCCCCCAGCTGAAAGTGGGGAGAGCTACCCGACCTCCTGGGAGCTCTCATCGCTAAGGCGGAAGTACCTGGAGAGACCATCAGCATTGGTGTGGTCAACCCCTGGGCGATGTTCCACCGTAAAGTCCATCCCCTGTAGGGAAATGGACCACCTCAAGAGTTTTGGATTCTCACCCCTCATCTGCATGAGCCATCTGAGGGGCCTGTGGTCTGTCTGGACCCGTAAGTGAGTCCCAAACAGGTAGGGTCTTAGCTTCTTCAGTGCCCAGACCACAGCAAAAGCTTCTCTCTCAATAGCACTCCACCTCTGTTCCCGTGGTAATAGCCTTCTGCTAATAAAGACTACCGGTTGATCTCGGCCCTCCTCATTTAGCTGTGCTAGGACTGCCCCTATGCCATGCTCTGAAGCGTCTGTCTGCACGATAAATTCCTGGGAGTAGTCAGGGGCCTTGAGTACGGGGGCCGTGCACATGGCTTCCTTCAGGGCGTCAAAGGCTTTCTGACAAGCCTCTGTCCAATTCACCAACCTAGGTTGTTTCTTGGAAGTGAGCTCTGTCAAGGGTGATACAATGGTACCATAGCCCTTGACAAATCTGCAGTAGTATCCTGTGAGGCCTAAAAAGGCTCTCACCTCAGTCTGCGTTCGCGGTGGTTGCCAGGCCTTGATAGTCTCAATCTTGGCCTGGAGTGGCTGCACCTTGCCACCACCCACTAGGTGTCCCAAGTACACCACGGAACCCTGCCCAATCTGGCACTTACTAGCCTTGATGGTCAGGCCTGCCTGTTGCAGGGCCTGAAGCACCTCCTTGAGGTGAAGCAGGTGTTCCTCCCAGCTGGAACTGTAGACAGCTATGTCATCCAGGTAGGCTGCACAGAAGGCATCCTTGCCAGCTAGGACCCCGTTAACCAACCGTTGGAAGGTAGCGGGGGCATTTTTCAATCCAAACGGCATCACCCAGAACTGGTAATGGCCATCAGGGGTTGAAAATGCGGATCTTTCCTTAGCCCCCTCAGTCAGGGCGATCTGCCAGTACCCCGAAGTAAGATCAAACGTACTCAGGAACTTGGCAGCGCCCAGCCTGTCAATGAGCTCATCAGCTCGGGGGATGGGGTGAGCATCAGTCCGTGTGACTGAGTTGAGACCCCGGTAGTCCACACAGAACCGGAGTTCTGGCTTCGCACCTGGGGCAGTAGCCTTAGGGACCAACACCACTGGGCTGGCCCAGGGACTACTGGATTTCTCGATAACCCCTAGAGTCAACATCTTGGAGACCGCCTCCTTGATGCTGGCCTTCACCTTATCCGACAACCTGTAAATTTTGTTCTTCACAGGGAGACTGTCACCGGTGTCAATATCATGAACACAGAGGTGGGTCAGTCCAGGAGTAAGGGAGAACAGGGGGGAGAACTGCTCCAACAGCTCATAGCAGTCTCCTTTCTGGTTTAGAGTCAGGGAGTCAGAAAGAATGACCCCGCTTACTGACCCATCACCTTCTTGGGCAGAGAGGAGGTCGGGGAGAGGTTCACTCTCCTCTTCCATTCCTTCATCTGTGACCAGAAGCATGTTGATCTCCGACCTCTCACAGTGAGCCTTTAGTCGGTTCACATGGAGCACCCTTAGGGGATTCCTAGGGGTTTGGAGGTCCACTAGGTAAGTGGCCTCCCCTTTCCGCTCCTTGATTTCAAATGGACCAGACCAGCGGTCCTGGAGGGCTCTAGGCTCTACTGGCTCCATTACCCACACTTTGTCTCCAGGTTGAAACTCTACCAGGGTGGCCTTCTGGTCATACCAGTGTTTCATTACCTCTTGACTGGCCTCAAGGTTACTTTGGGCCTCTTTCCAGAAGCAGGTCATCTGGTTGCGGAGGGCCAACATGTAGCTGACCACGTCCTGAGGGGGTGCCTTTGGAGCTTTCTCCAATCCCTCCTTGACAATGCTTAAGGGTCCCCTGACAGGGTACCCATAGAGAAGCTCAAAGGGACTGAACCCTACCCCCCTCTGGGGGACCTCTCTGTAAGCAAAGAGAAGGCATGGTAAGAGATCGTCCCACTTACGCCTCATGGCCTCAGGGAGGCCACCAATCATGCCTTTCAGGGTCTTGTTGAATCTCTCCACAAGACCATTAGACTGGGGGTGATAGGGTGTGGTGAACTTGTAGGTTACACCACACGCATCCCACAGAGACTTCATGTATGCAGACATGAAGTTAGTGCCTCTGTCAGACACTATCTCCTTGGGGAATCCCACACGGGTAAATATCCCCATCAGAGTTCTGGTCACCACCTGTGCAGTTACGGTCCTCAGAGGGATTGCCTCTGGGTAACGGGTGGCATGGTCCACCAAAACCAGGATGAACCTGTTGCCTAAGGCAGTTTTGGGGTCCAAGGGACCAACAATGTCGATGCCCACCCTTTCAATGGGGGTGCCAACGACAGGAAGTGGAATCAGGGGGCTTTTACCCCTTTTTCCTGCTTTACCACTGGCCTGGCAGGTAGGACAAGATCTGCAGAATTTATCTGAGTGTGTCCTCATTTTGGGCCAATAAAAGTGGGTGACAAGCCTGTTAAAGGTCTTGCCTTGCCCCAAATGTCCTGCCAGGGGAATGTCGTGAGCCAGACCCAGTAGGAAGGTTCGGTAACATTGGGGGACCACCAGCGTACGTGCTGCCCCAAAGGCCGGAACCTTACGCTCACTGTAGAGGAGATCATTCTCCCAATATAGGTGGTGATCGCCAGAGGTGTCACCTGCCGCCTGGTTTGAGGCTTGTTTCCTCAGACCTTCTAGAGTGGGACATTCTTTCTGCGCCTTGCAGAATTCCTCCCTGGTGGGTCCACCCTCAACTTGCCAGCCAGCAAGCTCAGGTAAGTCACCTAGGGTGGCAATGTCTTCCCCAGTTGGCTCGGGAGCCTCCTCCTCAGGAGCCCCGTCAGCCACTGCGGGAACTTCTGGGGCCGGTTTCCCGTGCCCCTGGTCCCTCCTCTTGGCAGCTCTCTGGGCCATCGTTCCAGGCTCCAGACGCCCTTGACTTCCCTCTCGGTCAGCCATGGACCGTGTGGTCATGCAGACCCACTCAGGTAACCCTAACATCTCCAGGTGAGACTTGAGCTCCACTTCTTTCCAAGCAGTATGCTCAAGATCATTGCCTAACAGACAATCTACAGGCATGGCAGGACTCACAGCTACTTTCAGAGTACCAGAGACCCCCCCCCCACTCAAAGGGAACCAGAGCCACCGGTAAGTGACTCTCGCGATTGTCAGCGACTATGACCTGGTGGAATGTATTAGGTACTATCTGCTCTGTTCACACCAGCTGACTCTTGATAGTAGTCATACTGGCTCCTGTGTCACGCAGAGCCTCCACCTTCTGCCCATCAATGGTGACCCACTGCCGGTACTTGGAAGTATTTTGGGGCATGTGGACCTTGGGCACCATTTCTCCTTCTCCCAGGGACACTAGGGAAATCTCTACCTGTTCCCCAAAGCTATCTGGGTCCATCTCCCCCCCGAGCGCTACACTAGTCAACCCAGGTGCCTGTCCGGTAGTGGACGGTGCCCTCTTGGGGCACTGGGGATCGCCTTTATAGTGACCATACTGGTAACACTCCATGCATTTGGGGTTAGGTTTCCCTGACCTGTCATATGTCCCTGGCTTTTTACCAAATTTGGAAAAGGAAGGATTGCCACCCCCTCCCTGGGGATTCTTTTGGGGGCCTTTGGAGAGTTCCTTATCTGCAAGTTTATCTCCCCCCTCTTTCTTCTGTTGGGAACCCTGACCACCTTTGTGGGAGTCCCCCCAGGTACCTTCTTGGACACTCTGGTACTAACCCAGAGGTCCGCCTCCTCAGCAAGCTTCCTGGGATCAGTCAGCTTGCTATCCACTAAGTGCTGGTGCAACTCTGTATAAGTAGTATTAAGAATATGCTCTCTTAGAATCAAGTTATATAAACCTTTATAATCAGCTACTTTGTTGCCCCGCACCCATCCATTCAGTGCCTTACTGGAGAAGTCAAAGAAATCTACCCATGTTTGTGTGGTTTGTTTGGTGCTGTCCCTGAACCTCTGACGGTATCCCTGAGGGGTCAGCCCAAACTTGGCAAGTAAAATGGCTTTCTGAAGTGGGTATGTGTTTTGATCAGGTTGATCCAATGTGAGAAGTGTATCCCTCCCCAATGGCGGTACATAACCCCACATAGCTACCCCCCATTGCCCTTCAGGAACCTCATGAGCCCTTAGTGCAACTTCATAAGCAGCTAACCATTTATCTATGTCATCTCCCACCACAAAACTGGGCACCACATTTTTGGGTATACGAACCTTCTTTTCTCCAGCAGGTCCTGTCAGTATGCTGCCACCATTATTGCTGGATTCAGACTGTCTTGCCTTGATCTCCAGCTCCTTGAGACTCAGTTCATGAGCCAACAATAGTTTCTTTTCAGCCAAAGCTCTTTCAGCTTCCACCTGTTTGGCTGTTCTTTCAGCTTCCGCTTGTTTGGCTGCCCTTTGAGCTTCTTCTTGAATCTGTTTGGCTGTTCTTTCAGCTTCAATCTGTTTGGCTGCTCTTTCAGCCTCAGCTTGTTTGGCTTCTCTTTCTGCCCTTCTCTCCTCCTGTTGAGCCTCAATTTTTAGTTTTGCCATTTGCAATTGGAACTCCCTTTCTTCTCTCCTTTCCTCTGCGGTCAGGCTTTGCACAGAGACACTGCTCCCTGGTCTGGAAGGGTGCACAATTGCAGTGGTAACACCATCCACAGATAGTGAAAATTCCTCTAAGGGGCCATTTTCTGGCTCCTCTTCCTCATCATCCTCTAAATGGGCTTCTGCCCAGGCCCTCTGCGCCACTTGAAAGTCCTCCTTTCTGGAGGCCCCTTGGGTGGGTACCCTCAATGCCCTGCAGAATCCTCTTAGTTGTTTGACCGTATATGTATCCAACTGGACTAGGTCAAAGTCCCCTGTCTGAGACCCAGTCAGAGACATGTTGAGTGAGGATTTAGTTTTTGAAAATTGTCAGGAAAAAAAAACGGATTTGCAAAAAGAGATAAAAACCAAGTTGACCTTCAACTGTGGGTAGGTAGTGAAATACTTAGCTACTGTATGTCACTGCACAAATACAAGTCCTATCCTCACCGCTGATCACCAATGTTAGAAATGGGGTTTTTGGTTGGCAGTAAGGTTACCCCCTGTCCAAGCAAAAGCCCTCACTCTAGTCAGGGTAAGTCACACACAATCCAAGATTATCCTGTGCCCACCCTCTGGTAGCTTGGCACGAGCAGTCAGCCTTAACTTAGAAGGCAATGTGTAAAGTATTTGTGCAATAAATCATACAATACCACCATATAGCACCACAAAAATACACCACACAGTGTTTAGAAAAATATATAATATTTATCAGGATAATTGTAGGTCAAAAAGAATAAAGTTGCAATGGGAAATTGTAGAGATATCACTGAAAAGTGATATAAAGTGTCTTAAGTCTTTAGAATATAAACAAAGAGGGTCATTCTGACCCTGGCGGCCGGTGGCCGCCAGGGCCACCGACCACGGGAGCACCGCCGACAGGCTGGCGGTGCTCCAATGAGCATTCTGACCGCGGCGGTTCAGCCGCGGTCAGAAGCGGAAAGTCAGCGGTCTCCCGCTGACTTTCCGCTGCTCATTGGAATCCTCCATGGCTGCGGAGCGCGCTCCGCAGCCATGAGGATTCTGACCCCCCCTACCGCCATCCAGTTCATGGCGGGAAAGCCGCCATGAACAGGATGGCGGTAGGGGGGGTCGAGGGGCCCCTGGGGGCCCCTGCCGTGCCCATGCTAATGGCATGGGCACGGCAGGGGCCCCCGTAAGAGGGCCCCAAAATGTATTTCACTGTCTGCCTTGCAGACAGTGAAATACGCGACGGGTGCAGTAGCACCCGTCGCACCTTCCCACTCCGCCGGCTCGATTACGAGCCGGCATCCTCGTGGGAAGGTCGTTTTCCCCTGGGCTGGCGGGCGGTTTAACTGGAACCGCCCGCCAGCCCAGGGGAAAACTCGTAATACCCGCCGCGGTCTTTTGACCGCGGCGCAGTAATTTGGAGGGCGGGATCCTGGCGGGCGGCCTCCGCCGCCCGCCAGGGTCATAATGAGGCCCAAAGTCTCTTCCAAGCACAAGTACCTGGTTTAAAGTGGAAAAATCTCCTCAGAGGGCCACAAAGGAAGAGGTGCGTGGAAAAAGGGTGTGTGCGTCGATTTCTCCCCAGCACACAGGGACTCGCGTCGTTATTTTCCACGCGGGGAAGTCGTGCGTTGTTTTCTGGCGCGCGGACAGTCTCTTTCTGTGGATCGCGGGGATTACCAGATGTCCCGGGTCTGTGCGTGGATTTTCCTGCTTGTTCTCCGGCTGCGCGTCGGTCTGCGGGGCTGCGCGTCGAAATTACGATCTCACGGCAGGCGTCGCGTCGATTTCTCCTCTAGAAGTCGGTCTGCGGGGCTGCGTGTCGAAATTACGATCTCACAGCAGGCGTCGCGTCGATTTCTCCTCTAGAGGTCGGGCGGCGTTGTCCTTGCGAAGCCGTGCGTTGGATTTTCGCTCGTCCCAAGAGCGTTGCGTCAATCAGCGTCGGTGTGCGGCGTTTTTCTCGCCGCGGAACAAGCTGTGCGTCGAAATTTTCGGCGCACGGAGCGTCCAAGTGAAAAAGAGAAGTCTTTTTGGTCCTGAGACTTCAGGGAACAGGAGGAAAGCTCTATCCAAGCCCTTGGAGAGCACTTTCACAGCCAGACAAGAGTTCAGCAAGGCAGCAGGGCAACAGCAAGGCAGCAGTCCTTTGTAGAAAGCAGACAGGTGAGTCCTTTGAGCAGCCAGGCAGTTCTTCTCCAGCAAGTGTCTGATGAGGTAGGGCAGAGGCCCTGTTTTATACCCAAATGTGCCTTTGAAGTGGGGGAGGCTCCAAAGAGTGGCTAAGAAGTGCAACAGGTCCCCTTTCAGTTCAATCCTGTCTGCCAGGGTCCCAGTAGGGGGTGTGGCAGTCCTTTGTGTGAGAGCAGGCCCTCCACCCTCCCAGCCCAGGAAGACCCATTCAAAATGCAGATGTATGCAAGTGAGGCTGAGTACCCTGTGTTTGGGGTGTGTCTGAGTGAATGCACAAGGAGCTGTCAACCAAGCCCAGCCAGACGTGGATTGTAAGGCACAGAAGGATTTAAGTGCAAAGAAATGCTCACTTTCTAAAAGTGGCATTTCTAGCATAGTAATATTAAATCCGACTTCACCAGTCATCAGGATTTTGTATTACCATTCTGGCCATACTAAATATGACCTTCCTGCTCCTTTCAGATCAGCAGCTGCCACTTCAACAGTGTATGAGGGCAGCCCCAATGTTAGCCTATGAAGGGAGCAGGCCTCACAGTAGTGTAAAAACGAATTTAGGAGTTTTACACTACCAGGACATATAACTACACAGGTACATGTCCTGCCTTTTACCCACACAGCACCCTGCTCTAGGGGTTACCTAGGGCACACATTAAGGGTGACTTATATGTAGAAAAAGGGGAGTTCTAGGCTTGGCAAGTACTTTTAAATGCCAAGTCGAGGTGGCAGTGAAACTGCACACACAGGCCTTGCAATGGCAGGCCTGAGACAAGGAAAAGGGGCTACTTAAGTGCGTGGCACAACCAGTGCTGCTGGCCCACTAGTAGCATTTAATTTACCAGCCCTATGCACATAAAGTGCACCTTACTAGGGACTTATAAGTAAATTAATAGTCCAATCAGGTATGATTCAAGGTTACCATGTTTTAAGGGAGAGAGCATATGCACTTTAGCACTGGTTAGCAGTGGTAAAGTGCGCAGAGTCTAAAAACCAGCAAAAACAGTGTCCACAAAGTGGAGGGAGGCAGGCAAAAAGTTAGGGGTGACTACCCTAAGGCTGTCAGGTCTAACAGTGACCCTTAACAGTGGATGGTCGTCAAGCTGCAGTCCAGTGGCAGGTACGGTAAAAAAACCACAATGGCTTTAGACTCAAATCCGAAAGCTCTTAATCATGGCTCGTTATTATAACGGTCATGACTGAGAGCTCTGGAGTTAAAGCTGACTGCAATGTGAGTTTCTCACAGTGCCTGTCAGTGGGCCAAAATAAGACAAATATACTTACCCACTCTCCTGCTCCTCGCCCTCGTCCACTCAGTGCAATGGCACTTTCTGGTGTCTCACGTAGTTCTCCCCTCCAAATACCAATACTGCCCTCATGCTGCAGGTGAGCAGCGTCAGGATTGGCTGCAGCGGGTTACCTCGACAGCTGAGTGGAGAGGTTTACACTGCCCATGTGAGGCTAGCTGGCTCAAGACAGACGGCCAAATTGCCATGCAAAGTGTAAACGGGGGTATGAGCGCCACTCCCCTGCTGCAAAGTCAGCAGCAATGCCCTGCCCCCAAACACTTCTTCGGCTGGGAGCAGTGAAAATAAAATGGTAATTCATTTTATTACCATTTTATTTTTCACGTTTGTTGCACTGGCAGCAGGTGTGGGGGGTGGGGGGCCTCTGTCTGTACATCAGCAATGGCAAAGGGCAGGGCTGACAAATAATACTTTGAAAAGCAGTGGTAATGTGGTTTCTTCTACATGTGTAATGTCCACTAACTTGCTCTAGAATATTCTCTGTTTGAGGTAGAGTTAGATAGGCTTATAGGGCAATCAGGCAGTGCCCAAACGATTGGGCTGGTCTGACAGGTCAGTGTGAGGACTGTTCTCTTGTGGTTGTTTGTGAGCACGTTCTATAGTCTACCAAGCCAGTTTTACTGTTGATTTTCCTGCCATTAAAATAAATGTTACCTGCAATAAGCAACCAACAGGCCTTGGCAGAGGTAAAGGTGCAGAAATCCTTTGGGAACTTCACAGGGTCTGAGGGAACAGTGTACGGCCTGAAAATTGGAGTCCGGCAAGACTACAATTCCCAGAAGACACACTGGACCACCTGTCTTTCGTCATTCATGGTTTTGTCTTTCGTCGATCCCATGGCGGGACTGATAGCCGGTGAAACTTCAGATCCTGTGAGCGTTTTACCTGCAGTTTGCAGGGGGCTATTGCCACTTGTACAAGGGAGTCTTAGGGTGCTTCTGGCTTCCACAAGGGTCCTTCTGCACAGGAGTGTCAAGTTTCAGCCAAAGACGAAGGTTGTTCACTCAGTTCCCAGTCTGTTGCATCAGGGGCAGAGTATCCCTCTTTTGCCTTGGTGCATTGGGCAGAGCCCAGTTGTCAGTGATGCAGAGCTCCTCTTGGTCCTTCTTCAAAGTTGGTCAATCAGAACTGAGGTTCGAGTGTCAGGGGCGTCTCTTAAATCCTAGATTTAGGAGAGTTAGGGGCGTAGAGACCAGTGACCAATGGGCAGCTAGCTCCTACAGTTAATCCGCTCTGAGGTGACCACATCCGGTGGGGTAGAACATCTTTAGCTACACAGATCCCTCTTTCCTGACACTCCTAAGATTGCAGAAATCAAAATTTTGTACACAAAACAGGCTGATCACCCTAGAGGTGTTGTCAGACTGCTGGGGGTGTGCACTGTCCTGCATACCTAATTTCACGTGGGTTGACCAGCCAGAGCACAAAGAAGAGTGGCAAACAGGTGGGTCACCTCAAGTGTGCCACCTAGGTGCATGCCTGCCATCCCTTGACACCAAATTCGTGTTGGGGGAGAGAAACCAAACTTGACATATCTAGGCGGTACCATAATGGAGCTAGCAGCCCTGGTCTGCCTGGGCTTACGCCCCATTTTATTTACTGGGCCTGGCTGCACTTACAATGTGGTTTAATGGACAGGACACTATAGAGACATATAAGATTGCGCATACATGCCTGCACCATAAATATAATGCACCCTACCTCTTGGGCTGCAGAGGCCTTCCTTAGGGGTGTCTGACATATATACTTATGGCAGTGGATGGGGCTGGGCCATTCATGGTGAGGGCACAGTCAAACTGGCAGACCTGCCTTCAGCAATTTGTGTGGGTCACCTAGGGTAGCACAAACTTGTGCTGCAGTTCTAAGGACCCCTTTACCGCCTATGCCCTGGGAACCCTGGGTACCATTTACTAGGGGGTTATATGAGGGTAAAGTCTTGCCATTCAGGGAATCACCAGGTTGGTAAATCAACTTTGAGAGAGAGCACAGGCACTGGGGCCTAGTTAGCAGGCTTCCAGTGCACTAACAGTCATACACATTAGCATTGGGGCAAAAAGTGTGGGGGCGAGCATACATAAAGGGGCACTTTCCTACAAGTGGATTTTTACAAGTTCAAAAATGGCCCCAATTTCCAAATATGTGCCACTTTTTTAGTTTTCTAATTCACTAGTGGGGGTCACTTTTATTTGGGTGCCCAGACTTTTTTTTCTGTGCCAGTCCAACTCTGTTTAGAGGAATAACTAGTGCCATGCTGTGGCAATCATAGTCACGCCCCACTGCCCCTTGTGCTATTAAAATACCACCAATACAAATAGTAAAATAAAGTGAATCGCTTCTGGGTGCTAATGACAGGTAATAGTGGTGCTTGTTTCAGCAACTTAGAATGGTAACAGGTTGTATGGCCCTACTAATATTTACATACAGCCTCACAAAAGATATAAATAACATGTACAGTGTTATATAAATCAAATATATATATTTTATTTGAAGAAAGTCACATTGGAGTACCTTTATTACTTTTACTGAATTGTACTTCATGTAGAGGGTGGAGGTGGAAACCCCCTTACAGCATCAGCTGGGATAGAGCTAGGAGCAACCGCGCTCTCGCCTCAATGTGGCATGATGGTTTCACATCTGTGCTCTCCAGAGCCGTAGCTTTGGAGGTGTTTGGGGTGTGAAACTCCCAACTAAATGCATTCTTGGCTTGGTAGTTGGGCCTGGTGACTCTGGGTCAGGTCTGCTACCTCTTTGTCAGTTTGTATCAGCATGTGCCAAGAATAAAAGGCAAAACAGTGAATTCCGATGTAAAACAGCAGAGAGAAAGAGACAGAAATATACATATGGTGGCTGAGTTTCAAAATGTGAAACTAGAGAACCTGGAATCAATACCTGCTTTCCAGCTTGTCCAAACTGTATGGTCCTAGGCAAACATATAGGGGGTCATTCTGACCTCGGCGGTAAAAGGCCCTTACCGCGATCAGAAGTCCGCAATTCTACCGCCGCGGCCGCGGTAAACCGCCACGGTCATTCTGACCACCAACTGTGAAACCGCCAAAAATCCGACATCCAAGGAAGGCCGCCACATCAGCGGCCCGCGGAAAACTGGAGATGACCAAACCTCCACCGTCACGCCAACACAAACACGCCCATGCCATTCTGACCCACGAATCTACGCGGCGGTCTTTCAACCGCAGTATTCCATTGGCGGTACACACCGCCGCGGTCAAAATACACACCCAGCTCCAAAACACTGCCACATTGGACATTTTGAAATACGCACACCTGAGACACATACAAACACACCCACACATCCAATCAACTATAAAACACACACCCACATCACCCACAAACCCCCACTAGTTGGAAATCGGAGCGAAGGCGAGAGCGAGAGAGATAGAGATAGAGAGAGCGAGCACAGCAATAGAAAACCCCAACACACACAGGAACCCAACTTCATCACCCACACCACATCTACGCACACATCACCACATATCACCACGCACATCACCACAAACACCACCCCACACCTCATCCACACCACCCCATGGCACCCCAAAGACACCCAAGGTTTTCGGACCAAGAACTCCGGGTCATGGTGGAGGAAATCATGAGGGTTGAGCCCCAGCTCTTCGGCACACAGGTGCAGCACACCACCATAGCAAGGAAGGCTGAGCTATGGCAAAGGATCGTAGACAGGGTCAACGCTGTGGGACAGCATCCCAGAAATCGGGAAGATATCAGAAAGCGATGGAACGACCTACGGGGGAAGGTGCGCTCGATGATCTCCAGGCACAACATCGCTGTGCAGAAGACTGGCGGCGGACCCCCACCCACTCCACCCCAATTCACAGCATGGGAGCAAGAGGTGGTAAACATCCTGCATCCTGATGGCCTCGCTGGAGTACACGGAGGAATGGACTCTGGTAAGTCGAATCTCAACTACTTCACCCCCCCCCCCCCAACCACCAGCATGCCAACCCCCCCCTCACCCCCAATCTCAACCCCCCAGCACACAACCTCCCTGCCAATGTCTCACCAGCACAACCCACCCTAAACAACACCAACCCCTGAATGCCAACACAAACCATAGACAGCCACCACCAAAGCATGACCATTGCACATACCCATACA
Source organism: Pleurodeles waltl (assembly GCF_031143425.1). Lineage (NCBI taxonomy): Eukaryota > Metazoa > Chordata > Amphibia > Caudata > Salamandridae > Pleurodeles > Pleurodeles waltl. Next base: position 702,755,871 of record NC_090437.1, read on the forward strand.
CCCCCCCCCCAAACCCTCACAACACCTCCCACAAGGGAATGCCAGCACTGGGGGACAAGGGCACTCAAAATGCACGCCATGGCACACACAGAAACAATAACCATACTCCTTTACCCCTGCAGGGCCCGAACGCCAACACACCGCCACGGAGGGTCCAGATTTGTCCATCCCACCCCCAGAACAGGCCCCCAGCGAGGACAGCAGCTCTGTCGACCTAGAACCTGACGACCAGCCCGGACCATCGGGGACCTCTGGACAGTCGGTTCCCCACACACAGACACAGGCCACAGCAGACCCAAACCCCTCTGGGAACACCAGCACAGCTCCCACCCAGCGGGCCCATGCCTCTGTCTCGCGGACGCGTCAATCAGCGGTGTGTCCGCCACTACAGGTCACCCAGGCTGACCCAACACCCCAACAACAACAGGGACCTGGGGGCAGTGGTAGTGGGCACACCGTCCAGGGGATAGAGGCCCGGGGAAACAGGGCAACTGGGAGGGCTGCTGTGCGACAGGGGGGGGAGGACAGGCCCAGGGAACCGACTCTCCAAGAGGCCCTCACCACCATCATGGGAGCATATCATCACTCCCAGGAGACAATGGCGACGGTACTGGCCAGGTTCACCGAGATCCAGGCACAGCAGGAGGAACGGTACATGGGGTTCAGCAATGAACTCCGGAACATCGCTACCGCTATGGGGACTATAGTCCAGGCCCTCAACCGGATAGAAACCACATTGCGGGACCATGTGGCACCGCAAAGGGCCCCTGTCACTAGCCAGGAACAGCCTACCACCTCCGCCGGCGCTAGTGGTCAGGAGGCCCCCACAGAACGACGGGCCACCAGAACCCCACCTCCTGCTGAAGAACAACCACCCCGCAAGAGGAACCTGAGATCTCAAAGGAAGACAGAGTAGGATGCCAAGACCCTCGCCAGCCTAATATCCCCCCGGATGTCATTCCACTGTCCCACAGTGTCACCCTGTCCAACCTTGAACTGCCCCTGCTCCATCCTTCCACAGGCATATGGACAATGCACCTGTGCGACCGAGAACTGGACTCTGCCATGGACATAACTCCACCCTCACCCATCACCGTTTTAATATCATGTACCAATATATAGCACTAAAAATAAATCACTCATTGCACAGAAATCATTCTGGAGTCAGCCTGTATTATTTACAAATGTATAACACATTACTTATCAATAATGTTCTGTAATTTATGTGTGGACAACATACCGATGTCAATAAGCATTAGTCCATGGGCTAACCAAGCAGAAGTCACGCAGTGGGTCATACAGCACTGAAAAGGGAAGGGAAAAGCAAACTTCAGTTTAAAAGAACTGGGGGGAAATACACAAAGTAAAGATGCAGGGGGCATTCAGTAAATGTTAAATGGCGTGGGTGATTCCTACCTGTGTGCTACTGAAAATACTGTTGGATAACTCTGTCCCTGTTGTCTGGGTCGTCCTCTTCATCTTCCTCCTCTTCACTCTCCGCAGGCTCCACAGCTGCTTCAACACCACCATCTGGACCATCCTCCTGCAGGAAGGGCACCTGACGTCGCAATGCCAGATTGTGAAGCATACAGCAGGCCACGATGATCTGGCACACCTTCTTTGGTGAGTACATCAGGGATCCCCCTGTCATATGCAGGCACCTAAACCTGGCCTTCAGGAGGCCAAAGGTTCTTTCAATGATCCTCCTAGTTCGCCCATGGGCCTCATTGTACCGTTCCTCTGCCCTGGTCCGGGGATTCCTCACTGGGGTCAATAGCCAAGGCAGGTTGGGGTAACCAGAGTCACCAATTAGCCACACACGTTGTCTCTGTAGCTGTTCCATCACATAAGGGATGCTGCTATTTTGCATCACATACGCGTCATGCACTGACCCAGGGAACATGGCATTCACATGGGAGATGTACTGGTCAGCCAAACAGACCACCTGGACGTTCATCGAATGGTAACTTTTCCTATTTCTGTACACCTGCTCATCGTCTTTTGGGGGTACTAAAGCCACATGGGTCCCATCAATGGCACCAATAATGTTGGGGATATGTCCAAGGGCATAAAAATCACCCTTCACAGTGGCCAAATCAACCTCCTCAGGGAATACAATGTAGCGCTGCATGTGTTTCGTCAGGGCAGACAACACTCTAGACAAGATTTTTGAAAACATAGGCTGAGACATTCCAGATGACTTGGCCACAGTTGTCTAGAATGAGCCACTTGCCAAAAAATGGAGGACTGACAGAACCTGCACTAGAGGGGGAATTCCTGTGGGTTGGCGGATGGGGGACATCAGGGCTGGCTCCAGCTGGGCACACAGTTCATGTATAGTGGCTCGGTCAAGTCGGTATCGTAGTATGATGTGGCGTTCTTCCATTGTCGACAGGTCCACCAGCGGTCGGTACACGCGAGGATTCATCCTTCTCCTCGCAAGTCCCAGCGGACGGTGCCTAGGAAGGACAACATGGCGCACAGAGTCAAGCAAATCACAGGTACGTTCACCACTGCATGCATAGCACACGATTATCTATGTATTGAAAGGCGTGTATGTGTGGCAATGCAAGGCCTAGGCCTGTGTGACGCAGTACAAATAATGCCATGTGGGCCCTTGAAATGGCGGCTGCCTGACCTGTGAAGTGGGACAATGGGATGTGAGGTCAATGCGCTGGAGTGGCACACCGTGGCGGTAGGCGGTCGAAGACCGCTATACGAAGCCGCATTGGCTAACATTGAGGCCTATGGGTTTCAGGAGCCAATGACGAGGTGCGCCGGCGGTCGCGGTACGCACCGCCGCGGTACGCACCGCCGCGGGCGTGACCGCCATTTTCTATCTGCTTAACTCGAGACCTGATCATCCACAGGAGAGGACCTATACTGCAAGTGCTGCTGTGACCTCGGTCTGGAAGTGACAATGGCTGCTGCGACTGGGGAAAGGGCCCCTGCCTTCACGTCTGAGGAGTTGGAGAAACTTGTGGATGGGGTCCTCCCCCAGTATGCGTTACTCTACGGTCCTCCAGACCAACAGGTAAGGTAAGTACACTGGGTGCACATTGAATGGGCCATGCCTGTGTGGAGTGGGGTGGATGCTAAGTTGGTGGGGTGGGGGGCGAATGAGGAGCGCAACGCACGACAGATGAGAGCATGTGCCATATGGCAAGGTTGGGGAGGGGGGGCCAATCGCATCTAACATGCAGAAAAATGATGATTTTTCCTTCCCACCCTGTACATGTCAAATAGGTCAGCGCCCATCAGAAAGTGGACATTTGGCGTGCCATCGCCAAGGAAGTCCGGGCCCTGGGGGTCCACGTCAGACGGGGCACCCACTGCCGCAAGAGGTGGGAGGACATCCGCCGCGGGACCAGGAAGACCGCCGAGTCACTGATGGGGATGGCCTCCCAACCTAGGAGGGGTGCCAGTCGTACCCTGACCCCCCTGATGTCCCGGATCCTGGCGGTGGCCTACCCTGATTTGGATGGGCGCTTGAGGACATCACAGCAGACACAAGGGGGTGAGTATCAGCACATTCTGCTATCTCTCTGCGCAGTGGAGGCGTCTGGGTGGGGGAGGAGGGTTGGGGGTGACATTAGGCCAGGGCGCTTTCTGTAGTGTAGTCCTCTCCCTTAGGCATGGCCCTGTGCTCCCGGCCCCCACCTCTGTAGGGTGACAAGTACAGCTATCCATGGTCCAGCATCACACATGTGCGCCTTTGTCGTCTCTAGACCTGTTGTCCTAGTCAGAAGTACTGAGTAGTGTACCCCGAATGCGCGGCTTAGTGCATGAGGCTCCTGTGTCTGTCCTCTCCGCCAACGGTGTTGACATTGCATGCACTCAACCTGGTCTTCGTTTTTCTCCCCCCACCCTTCTTCTTCGTCTTCTTGTGCATCTGTGCATTAGCATCATCAGGCGGAGGAGAATTGGCATCGGAGCACGAGGGAGCTGCAAGTCACAAGGCCCCGGTGGGACCAGGAACAGACACCGAGGGCACCAGTGATCCGGAGGGCGAGGGGAGCACCACAACGGGGACCGGTGGTGACACCAGCGACAGCGACACGTCCTCGGATGGGAGCTCCCTAGCGGTGGCGGCAACATCCGGGCCCCCCGCCTCTACAGGTACAGCCGCCACCCAGCGCACCAGCCCCGCCCTCCCAGCAGCCCCTCAGCCTACGCTCCGTGCCCGCTCGCCCAGGAAGGCGGGCGTCTCCTTCGCCCCAGGCACCTCAGCCCCTGCCCCTGTTACCCCTGCTGCCCTCAGTGAGGAGGTCATTGACCTCCTGCGGACCATCATTGTTGGGCAGACTACCCTTTTGAATGCCATCCAGGGGGTAGAAAGGGAGGTGCATCGGAGCAATGCCTACCTGGAGGGCATTCATTCGGGTCAGGCTGCCCATCAACGATCGTTCAATGCTCTGGCCTCAGCACTGACGGCAGCCATTGTCCCTGTTTCCAGCCTCCCTCTTCTGACTGCCTCCAGCCTGTCTCTGTCTCCTGTTCCTCAGCCTATCCCATCCACACCATCAGACCAGCCTGCACACACCTCAACACCCAAGGGCAGCTCATCCAGACACAAGCACCACAGAACCCACAAGCATTCACGCAAGCAACACCCAGATGCAGACATTCCAACAGTCACTACCACCTCTGTGTCCCCCTCCTCCTCGTCTCCCTCCTCCCTCCCTGTGACGTCTACACTCACACCTGCATGCACACCACCATCAGCCAGTGCTTCCATCACCAGCACACCCTCCAGTCCAGTCCGCACACGTGCAGTCACCACCCCCACTACCATTTACACGTCCCCTGTGTCCTCTCCCACTGTGTCTGTCACCCCCTCTTCCAAGACACACAAACGCAGGCAGCCACCCACCCAACAGCCATCCACCTCACGACAGCCTCCAGCACAAGCACCTGCACCCAAAGACAGCACACCTGACTCTCCTACAACCACATCCTCTTCCTCCACTTCCATCACCACTTCTCCTACCTATTACCTTGGTCCTAAGAAAGTTTTCCTTGCTAACCTTGACCTCTTTCCCTCCACTGACCCACCCCCTCCATCTGCAAAGAGCCCCAAGAGCACCTCAGCCACCACCAGCCCAGCTTCGAGTGTCACTGTGGTGCATGGGTTCTGGAGCCCACCCTTTGCCAGCAGTGACACTTCAATCAGCAGCAAGGGGACAGCCAGACCCCCACCAGGCAAGAAGACCAGGAAGCTAAAGGGCCGCCGTGAGAGGACTGACACGGCTGCCCCCAAGGAGCAAAGTTCGCCCACTTCACCAGCCACAACATCTAGGGGAGGCAAGGGCCCGAGAGCCCCATCTAAGGAGCGAAAGGGCAGCAGGGCGGAAAAGTCAGCCAGCAGGAGCGCGGAGCAGGAGGGGCCCACAAGCCCCATCCCGGGTGTTAGGAAGAACACCAAAGGGCCCAGGACTCCGTCACCGAAGGGTCCAGCAACAGCACGGTCGGAGGGCGACTGAGCAGGGAGTCCAGGCCAGGTCTGGCTCCCTTGACCTACTGGACGAGCACCGCTGAACAGGGCCCCGCCGTGGAGAAGAGCACCGCTGAACAGGGCCCCGCCGTGCAGAAGAGCACCGCTGAACAGGGCCCCGCCGTGGAGAGGAGCACCGCTGAACAGGGCCCCGCCGTGCAGAAGAGCACCGCTGAACAGGGCTCCGCCGTGGAGAAGAGCACCGCTGAACAGGGTCCCGCCGTGCAGAAGAGCACCGCTGAACAGGGCCCCGCCGTGGAGAAGAGCACCGCTGAACAGGGCCCCGCCGTGGAGAGGAGCACCGCTGAACAGGGCCCCGCCGTGCAGAAGAGCACCGCTGAACAGGGCCCCGCCGTGGAGAAGAGCACCGCTGAACAGGGTCCCGCCGTGCAGAAGAGCACCGCTGAACAGGGCCCCGCCGTGAGAAGAGCACCGCTGAACAGGGTCCCGCCGTGCAGAAGAGCACCGCTGAACAGGGCCCCGCCGTGCAGAAGAGCACCGCTGAACAGGGCCCCGCCGTCTCAAGCACCGCTCCGCTGGGCCCTTCATCTCAAGCACCGCTCCGCTGAGCCCTTCATCTCAAGCACCGCTCCGCTGGGCCCCGCCGTCTCAAGCACCGCTCCGCTGGGCCCTTCATCTCAAGCACCGCTCTGCTGGGCCCTTCATCTCAAGCACCGCTCCTCTGGGCCCTTCAACTCTAGCACCGCTCCGCTGGGCCCTTCCTGTCAAGCACCGCTCCGCTGGGCCCATCCGGTCAAGCACCGCTCCGCTGGGCCCTTCATCTCAAGCACCGCTCCGCTGGGCCCCGCTGTCTCAAGCACCGCTCCGCTGGGCCCCGCCGTCTCAAGCACCACTCCGCTGGGCCCCGCCGTCTCAAGCACCGCTCCGCTGGGCCCCGCCATCTCAAGCACCGCTCCGCTGGGCCCTTCATCTCAAGCACCGCTCCGCTGGGCCCTTCATCTCAAGCACCGCTCCGCTGGGCCCCGCCGTCTCAAGCACCGCTCCGCTGGGCCCCGCCGTCTCAAGCACCGCTCCGCTGGGCCCTTCCTGTCAAGCACCGCTCCGCTGGGCCCCGCCGTCTCAAGCACCGCTCCGCTGGGCCCCGCCGTCTCATGCACCGCTCCGCTGGGCCCCGCCGTCTCAAGCACCACTGGCACAATGACAGTGCCGGATCTGTCTCGAGCTACTGTTCACGGTTCACTGTGCCCACCATGCCTCCTCCTTGACCGGTGGAGACTGTTATCCACCTGATGGACTGTGGCTTTGCAATCCCCAGGATGGCCGAGTGGGCAAGCCACCCACTGTAGAGACTTGAGAGACTGTGGCTTTGCACTCCCCAGGATGGCCGAGTGGGCAAGCCACCCACTGTAGAGACTTGAGAGACTGTGGCTTTGCACTCCCCAGGATGGCCGAGTGGGCAAGCCACCCACTGTAGAGACTTGAGAGACTGTGGCTTTGCACTCCCCAGGATGGCCGAGTGGGCAAGCCACCCACTGTAGAGACTTGAGAGACTGTGGCTTTGCACTCCCCAGGATGGCAGAGTGGGCAAGCCACCCACTGTAGAGACTTGAGAGACTGTGGCTTTGCACTCCCCAGGATGGCACAGTGGGCATGGTGGCCCCTTCGTGGATCTGGCGTCGTGGACTCATGTGGCTGTGGTGCCCCCCCACTTCCCTTCCCCCTGAGGTGCCTGTGGTTTTTTCATCAGATGCCCCTGCAGTGTTCTCTCCAAAGGACTCAGGTCTCCTGTGTGGGCTTTGCCCTTGTGTTGATACACTTTGGCCCACGGACACTTGGAATCTCGTTAGATGTGCAGGACTTATTGCCTCGGTTTATCGTATGCACTGGATATTGAATTGGTATTTTTGAATTGTTATTGCTATTTGACCGTGACTTATCAGTGGTTTTTATTTCCCATAAATTTCGAGTCACGATTTAATTATGTCCTTGCTTTTTTTACGGGGGTTTGGGTGGTTTCACTGTGACTTGTTGCTCTGCATTGGTGTGTACATGGTTTGGGGGGGTGGGTGTATTGCGTATGTGTGTGCACGTAACCTTTCGTCCTCCCCCCTCCCCTGTGTCGTAGGTGCAGTACTCACCGTTGTCGTCTGCGCCGGCGTTCGTACTCGTGGTAGATGAGCAGGTAGACGAGAGCAGGTAGGATGTTTAATTCGGGTTCCATGCTGTCCTCCTTCCTCGTGGAGTGCGTAGAGGTGCGCGTTTTCCCGTTCGTAGTCTGTTTCCGCCGTGTTTTTATCAGCGGTGCTCCCGCCCCGGAAAAGGTGGCGGATTGGCCGGTCATAATAGTGTGGGCGGTACATTGTCTGCCGCCTGTCTGTTGGCGGTGACCGCCGCGCTGTTTGTCGGTCCCGCCGTGGCGGTCGGAGTGTTAATGTGGCGGGCTGTGTTGGCGGTTCCCGCCAGGGTCAGAATTCCATTTTTTGGACCGCCGGCCTGTTGGCGGGTTGGCCGCCGCTTTATCACCGACCGCCAGGGTTAGAATCACCCCCATAATTTCACAGACCCTCCATTTTCTTTATTATCTCTAATGAGGGCACTTTTAAAAATGTCATTTTAGGATCTGCACTGTGCAAGCACCACTTATGGTTGACCTAATGTTGCTCCTTCTATAATTAGGATCTAGGCCATGTTTAAGGTTTACATGACTACTGACTCGCCTCTTAGTTCACTGATGGCATTGTCATTGTGGGGAAGAGCCATTATTGTTTCTAAGTTCCTGTTTAAAAACGTTTAATACAAGTCTGTGCAGTGATACAATCTAATGTATTAAGGTGAGATGCTTTTGTATTAAAGAAATATACTATTCTGAATTTTGAAGAGACTGTATCATGGCTTTATTGTGCACATACTCTTAGAGCCAAGCCAGACCCTTGACTTGGCTCTGGCTCCGCTTGCCCTATTAATTTGCTACTCGCCCACCTCTGTTTACAACTTGGGCTTAGAAAATACCACAGTGAGTAACTTGATAAAATGATCTGTAAAAGGTGAGGACTGGAAACATGGACCAGAGCATACATGCATCGATATAACAACTCTACTGTGAAGACTTCTTGTAGCAGAGACGGAGAAGAATGCATGCTTAAAAATAAATTTAAAACAAATTATCCCAGGGCATGGACCCTAGGCTGCTGTTGTGTATGTGACTGTATTCTTGCATTCCCCGAGAGAACCACCAGGCCCAGGTGGGATAGGTAGGGGCGTAACTTCGAGGTGGGATGGTGAGGGTTGTGGTGTGATACTCCTCAAATGCTTCTTGGTATTTGGGCCTTGAAGCCATGAGTTGGGAATGCTATGTCTGTGTCAGTTTTTCTTGAACTAATAATTTAACTAAGAACGTTTAACTTTTTCATTTTATGGAGCAGAAACTTATACATAGTCACTGGTTTAACAAAAAAGTAGTAACTCTGCACCTGTAGAAGTACTCCTTAAACAGGTGCAATTTACTACTTTTTGCAATTCACAAACATTGGCAGTAGTAGGCTGGCTTGAAAATCTACAATAGTTTTAGGTTTCCATGCATACTACAGGCAATCAAACACCCAAAAGGTTATTGACTGAATGCTTGCAAATAGTCTAACTGGTAACATTCGATCGGAGAAGCATTCCAACCCATTGTTTTTCGCCCACAGCACCACTCTAGACAGAGGCACACCTAATGCAGATCAGTACTGACTCTGTTTCTCATGGTAACAGTCAATCCTGAACCTTGGTCCTCTCACTCCTCCACCATTTAGCCCACTACTTTTTAGTTAGATAATTGAAATTCACACCAATAAGTCTCGTTGACCAAGCTACGCACCTGGTGCCCACTGTGCGGTGAATGTGTGCTGCAGCTTCACATGACCTTGGCACAAACCTTTATAGACAGGTTTTAGATCGAGTGTGCAAGCACTCTGAGGTGTTGTAATCTATCTGTGGGCTTTTAACCACGCCCACTGCACACCCATCACTATCATTCGTTCATGGGCTTGCCTTTCAAAAATCCTTTGTTACCATTGGTAAATGCTTTACGTTTGTCCCGCCTTGGGGCAGTTTTGTTCCTGCCTTGTTTTGTGTATGTTATGGTGCATGTTAAGGCACCGGCACCGGAAGGTCCCAGAGCTCTTCCAGGGAAGTGAAGCTTGCAGCCTGGCAAATGGAACCAGGAAATAAAATAAGAGCAAGCTGCAAGGGCTATAGTGGCACGGAGAGCCCCATGAATGTTTGTAATGTAAACACTGGAATAGGAGGTCCCTTTAAAGCGGTCAGACAGGAAGAGTGAATCTGTCAGAACCCTGAACGCATGAAAGACAGTATTTGTTTTGCTGAACAAGCGTGAGAAGCCAGACATTCCCCAAGCACCTTCATCCACGACCCCTGCAGCAGAGGCGGTGGCGGCCAGTGCTGAGACCTTTTGCATTTTTGATTTGGGGGAATTTGTTAAAAGGGCCGCTCAGTACCACCCACCTAAACAGGCATTCTCCCGAGGATAATCAAGAATGCAAAAAAGTAAACAACCCTATCCTCCACCCTACCCCTAATGCACATTTGAGAGTGTGTGAAAGTCTGTGGAACTCAGTTACTTTTGTCTCAGTGAAGACCTGTAACTACGACCTGTGCCTGACTAATACGCCTAATTTCCTTTACTGGGGTGTTATGGTTCTTGTGAAATCTGTCTCTTTGTGGAGTCAGGGGCGGGGGGCGGTTGTATGATAAAATAGAGCACCTGCCTTCCATTAAAGCTTAATTTAACAGGCAATACCAGTGGCATAACAAATGCCCCCGCAGACCCTGCAGTGCGGAAGGGTGGTCGGGGAGCGAGCTACAGCTCCCCCTCTCCCCCCTCCCACTCAGCACAGTAGTCTGGACTGAGAGCTCCTGCGTGAGTACGAAGTAGGGGTGTGGGCATGGGCGTAGGAAGTGTGGGGGACGCGGGGGATGTATCCCCCCCAGATTTTGGAGGGTGGGGGACACGGGGGACGAAGGTGGGGGGGACAAGGGGACACAATAATTTCCCCTCTCACTTCTATTATTCAGAGGGCCATTAGCGCACAAAAGCGCTACTTATAACAGCCCTGTACTGACCATCCTCCAATCTGATGGTAACAGAATGAAGGTGAGTCAGGAGGCCCCCTGCTCTTTTGTTTGTCCTGTTCACACCTGTGGGCATTAAGGGTGCTCATAAGAACAAAGGGCAGGAGGAGGAGAAAAGAGTTTTGGATGATTACTGTCTGCATCACCTGCCGCCTTGAAGAGGAGCACTGCAGGAGGCCTTCAAGAGGAGCTGCAAGACATTGAGCACGATCTAAAGATATAACAGAGTCCCACTCAGCCTGACACCTGCAGGCTAGAAAGGAGACTATGTGAAACACAATGTTTGTTTTTGCCTAAGATCACACCAGTTGGTGAAACAGTGAAGTCGAGATTGGGCCCAGATTTTACCTTTTCACACAACAATTTAGCTATTAGAAGGGTATATTTTTCTAACATTTATGTTTAATGTTTTGTTATCTGGGTAATGAAAGGCTTGATTACAGCGTGGCTAACAGGGAGAAGCCATATTTCATTTTGGGCCGTTATGCCTAGCGTTATTATTTATGTTGTTGTTATCGTTACATACTTCAGCATATTGAAGTATATTATATTTTCTCTATCTTTTCTTCACTCTACTCTGAAACAATCTACCCTATGCCACTGCACCCTACACCACTTTTCTCCACTCTGTGCTACTCTACTCCACTGCAATCTATGCTGTGCCACTCCACTCTACACCACGCCACTGCAATCTATGCTGTACCACTTCTACTCTGCAGCACTCTACACTACGCCACTGCAATCTATGCTATTCTACTCTAACCATTGTACACTACACCCCTGCACTCTGCCAGTGCACTCTTCACCACTTTACTCAAATCCAATGCACTCTATGCCAATCTACTCTGCACCGCAGCACTCCATTCCACTGCTTTCAATGCCACTGTACTCTGCACCACAGCACTCTAGGCGACTGCACTCTATGCTACTCTACAATACACCACTGTACTCTGCGACCCTCTAATCTGCAACATTGCACTCTGCCACTGAACTCCACGCCACTCTGCTCTGCACCACTGCATTCAATGCCACTGTACTCTGTCCCACTGCACTCTTTTCTGCACCACAGCACTCTAATCTACTCTACACCACTCCACTGTAGGCACTTCACTCTACTTTGAAATCATCTCCTCTATGCAACTGCAATCTACGCAACTCCACTCTATGCTATGCCAGTCTAATCTACCTTGCACCACTCCAATGTACCCTGCGCCACTCCAATCTGCTCTGCACCGCTCTATGCTACTGCACTCTACATCACTATGCTCCACTCTGCAACAATCTATTCTTCGCCACTATACTGTACTCTGCAGCAATCTACTCTATGCCACGGCACTCTATGCAACTCTATTCTACTCTGCACCACTGTACTCTAAGCCACTCTTCTCTACTTTGTATCACTCTACATGACTGCACTCTACACCAATGCACTCTATACCACTCTACTCTACACCAATGCATTCTATGACACTCTACTCTACACCACTGCCCTTTCTGACACTCTACTCTGCAACACTGCACTCTGCCACTGAACTATACTCCACTCTACTCTGCACCACTGCACTCTACTCTGCACCACTCAACTATATGCCACTCTACTGCACTCTACACAAATGTACTATATGCCACTACACTATGCCACTCTACTCTGCATCACTGCACCCCACCATTGCACTCTACACCAGTCTACTCTACCATGCACCACTCCACTCTACCATGCACCGCATCACTCTATGACACAGCACTCTGAACAAGTGCAATCTATGCAGTGCCACTCCACTCTGCTCCCCTCTACTCTTCACCACTCTACGCTACTGCACTGTACGCTAAACCAGTGCTGTCTTCGTCAATGCACGCTACACCACTTTACTCAAAACCAACGCACTCTATACCACCACACTCTACGCCAATCTACTTTGCACCACTGTACTCTATGCCATTTCAGTCTAGACCACCCAACTCCACTCTATGACACTTCACTCTGACATTACACTCCATGATACTAGACTCTGACACTCTATTCCATTAAACTCTAACACTTTCTCCACTCTGTAACTCCCTACACAACACCCTGTACGCCACTCCATTCCACTTTACTCCACTCTATGCCACTTCAATCTACGATACTCTACTCAACGGCACTGCACAGCCCTCTATGCCACTCCACTATTCAACAATGTACTATGCTCAACAACACTCTACCCAACTTTCTCTATGCTAGTTCATGTTACTTTACTTCACTCTACTCCAGTTCACTCTTATTTATGCCTTTCCACTCTACGACACTCTGCCACTCCACTCTATTACACTGTGACACTACTCCACTCTACTACTACTTTATGGCATTGGCGCTTGATTAGAGATTCAGATCTCCGTTGATTGCCTTGTCACTCATATGAGACGTGAGTCAGATTTATCTTCGCCGTTTTGGTTACAAGCACTCTGTAACCCTTTTAACTCAAGCTTAACGAAGGCTTAGGATGATCCTGATACTTGTCTAGGGGATCGAAATATTGTCGGCCAAAGTACCTTGACTTTAATTTGTGATATTGTACATAAGTTGGCATAAGCATAGGTACTATGAGCTAATGACTTCTAGATTCACTATTTGAGTCATTCATGTAAAAGTCGGTGTATAAAAGCTTGTAAATCATTATTGTGGATGCTAACCTTGTAGGAAAGTAGCCTCTTTCTAGCTTGGTTACCCCCACATTTGGCCTGTTTGCCAGTTTGTTTGAGTGTGTCTACTGGGATCTTGCTAATCAGGACCCCAGTAGCTATGCTCTCTCCCTTAAATTATGGTTGTTGCATACTGGTAACCCAGTATTTCACCCAAGATTGGCATACTGGTGCCCCCTTATAAGTCCCTAGTATATGGTACTTAGGTACCCAGGGCATTGGGGTTCCAGGAGATCCCTAGGAGCTGCAGCATTTTTTTTGCCACCCATAGGGAGCCCATGCAATGGCTTCTACAGAACTGCCATTGCAGCCTGCGTGAAAAGGTGCATGCACCCTTTCACTGCCAGTTACACCGCACCAGGTCACTTATAAGTCACCTCTATAGCAGGCCCTCCAGCCCTGAGGGCAGGGTGCAGAGTACCTGTGTGTGAGGGCACCCCTGCACTAGCAGAGGTGCCCCCACGACCTCCAGGACCATTTTCCCAGACTTCAGGAGTGTGGGGATGCCATTTTACACGTGTACTGGAAATAGGTCACTACCTATTCCCAGCTACATAATGGTAACTCCGAACATTGGTTTCAAACATGTTGGAATCATACCCCAAGGCTTTTGCAAGCATTGGTTGTATGATTCCATGCACTCTGGGGGCTCCTTAGAGGACCCCCGGTATTGCCATTCCAGCCTTCTGAGGTTTTCCAGGCAGCCCCAGCTGCTGCCACCTCTCAGACAGGTTTCTGCCCTCCTGTTGGTTGAGAAGCTCAAGCCCAGGAAGGCAGAATATAGGATTTCCTTTGATAGAGGGGTGTTACACCCTCTCCCTTTGGAAATAGGTTTGGAAGGGGTAGCTTCCTTCCCCAGGCCACTGGAAATGCTTTGAAGGGCACATTTGGTGCCCTCCTTGCATAATCCAGTCTACACCGGTTCAGGTATCCCCAGTCCCTACTCTGGCATGAAACTGGACAAAGGAAAGGGGAGTGACGACTCCCCTGTCCATCACCACCCCAGGGGTGGTGCTCAGAGCTCCTCCAGAGGTCCCTGGGTTTTGCCATCTTGGATTCCAAGATGGCAGTGAACTCTGGGAGCATCTGAGTGGCCAGTGCCAGCAGGTGGTGTCAGAGCCGTCCGCTGATAGGTGCTTACCTGTTTAGCTGACCAATCCCCCTTTCAGGGCTATTTAGGGTCTCTCCTTTGGGAGGTTCTTCAGATTCAGATTGCAAGACTCCATCAGGAATCCTCTGCATCCTTTACTTCACCTTCTCACCAAAGAAACTGCATCTGGACCCTCCAGGAACTCCACAAACTGCAACAAAGAAGCAAAGACGACTTCTGCAACATTGTATCTTCATCTCTGGCCAGCAAATGCAACTGTTTCCCAGTCGTGCATCCTCAGAGGACAGCCTGTCTTCAGTCTGCACCAGAAGAATGAACAAATCTCCCTTGGAGTGAAGGAGTCACTCCCCTGCTTCAGCAGGCACCTCTCTGCAACGACGACCATCTGCGTGGGTCCCCTCTCCTGTCGAGTTGCATGGATCCTACATCACGGGTGGTGGACTGAAGTGGTCCTGATGGTCCTGACGTCCTACTGTCCAACTTTGGTGGAGGTAAGAGCTTGCCTTCTCACGCAAGACAGTACCCGTGCACCACGTGTTTTTCAGTTGCCAAGGCGTGTTGGCATCCTTGTATGAAATTCTTTGTGTACCATATAGCTTCGGCCTCCAGCACTCCTTCCTGAGATGCACAGCTTCCTGAGTGGTTCTCTGGTGGTGTGGGATCCTTTCTTTTTGTGCTGCGTGGGCCTCCTTTTGCAACTCCTTTGTCCCCATGCTGGGGACTCCTATGTGCGCTGCCTGGTATTCCGTGGGCTCTCTGAGTTGCTGAGAGTCCCCTCTGACTCCTCCTCCTGGGTGGCCATTTTCCGCTAACATGAGCTTTGCCTGTGCCAAGGCTTGTTGGTGGAATCCAGCGATGCAAACCAGACTGCAATCATCTATCCGGTGTGGGATATCATCTGCACCAACCACGAACCTGCATCCATCTTCTTGGGTGCAGTACTGACTGTTGTTCTTCACCAGTGGTTCTTCTTTTGCACCTTGATTCGGGTTAGCATGGGCCCCTGTCCTCCATGGACTCTTCTGTGCTTCTTGGACTTAGTCCCATTCTTTCACAGGTCTTTAGGTCCAGGAATCCACCCTGTGTGTCTTGAAGTATCTTCTAGTTCTTGCATTATCTTCTTTTTCGTGTTCTTGTGTGTTCTAGGAAAGTTACAGTGATTTACTTCTGCTTTCCTGGGCTCTGAGGTGGGTTCTATTACTTAACTTTGGTGTTTTCTAATACTCCCAGCGCCCCTGTACACACCACACTTGCCTAGGTGGGAAACCGACATTCGCATTCCACTTTCTTAGTATATGGTTTGTGTTTCCCCTAGGCCCATTTCTAACCATTGTGATTTTCACTAATTGCACTGTTTTCTAACTGTTTTTATTGCTATTGCTGCATACTAGTGTATATAATTGGTGTATTACTTACCTTCTAAGGGAGTATAGTCTCTATGGTATTTTTGCCATTTGTCTCACTAAAATAAAGTACCTTTATTTTTGTAACACTTAGTATTTTCTTTCATGTGTGTGAGTACTGTGTGACTACAGTGGTATTGCATGAGCTTTGCATATCTCCTAGATAAGCCTTGGCTACAGCTACCCCTAGAGAGCCTGGCGTCTAGACACTGCCTACATGTCACTAATAAGGGATAAATGGACATGGTATAAGGTCTAAATACCATAGGTACCCACTACAAACCAGGCCAGCCTCCTCCAAACCACTGTACTATATAGGTTACTTTTTAAATTTTTCTTGTAATTGGTGACATTGGGTCATCCAGATAACTTGTGTAATGCCCGAATACCAGTCTTTCTCGATTTCCCCTGTTGATGTTTTCCCACTACATTTGATCTTTTATATTTTGATTGAATAAATGCATAAAACATTCCATTTGCATACTACTTTAATATCATTGTTTATGGGAGTGGTGTTGCATTTTATTCAAGGGACCCCTGTTCCTTTAAAGTAGTTTACTGCTCCATCCTAGGACACTCTACTTACTCCATGATACTACGCCACACCAGTCGGTGACACATCGTTCTCCTTTATGCCATTAACTTTCAGCCATGCAGAATAGTAGTCTCACTAGTGTACAGCATGGCTAAAACACATTGGCAAAGGCAATATAACTTGCATAGGCGAGACCTATTGGCTATGCCAATGCTTGTTTATAAGGTATGAACTTTAAGGTGACTTGCAATATCCTTATGTACACAGGGGGTATTTTACCCCATATAATACATGGTCACACCACCAACTTTCCCACAAACCACTTAAAACCCTAGTGCATAGCTTCTGTCATTCCAAGCTATTAACGTACAGCAGAAGAAAGAAAAGCAACATTCAATTTTTTTGCTTTAAACAGCTGCATTAATTATGCTCTGTGACCTGATCTGCCTTTTACCTTGGCTGCTAGCTCTAGTAGAAGACAATGTAATGTCAGAATTCGACTGTAATAACCCTATCGTAGTCATTTTCTGATGTCTTTTCTTTATAATCATTGAATGTCTTTTCTTTACACGCAGTGACTTGGTGCATCACAAACAGACGTTTCTAAAGAAATTAGTGACTGTAGTTTATACAGAGATTAGAGAATCCATGTTTATATAGCCTGTAACTCCAAGAGCTTCTTTAGTTGAAATGCTTCTAGTTCTGACTGATGTGGAGCTGAGCTGCCCAAGATCACACACAGGAGTAGAAGTGTTATTAGAACTATGGTTTCCAAGCACAGTTTACAACTGTTGTAACTAATCGCTTTTGATCTCTCCAGTGCGGTTCCAATTGGCATGAGGCGAAGGGCATGATGGTTGTGGGGCGCAAAGGGTATGTGCTTCCTTTTTACCCTCCTACCTTTATTTGCTTGGTGCATGAAGATGCAAGGTTAATCAACATGTTATTTTCACATTTGAGCTAATTACTTTGTGAATGTAAATAACAATAAAATATACTTTCAGACTGTGAAAACATGCCTTCCTTTCTCCCTATTTCACTTTATATATATATATATATATATATATATATATATATATATATATATATGATTTTGTATATTTATCGGAGCCTGCAGTTCGTAAACAACGAGCGATTTGTATAGGGTTGATTGAAAGTCCCCCAAGGCTGTCCCCCCCAGAAATGTATGGTCTCCTACACCCCTGGGTGTGGGTGGGGCTCAAGTTTCACTACGCCACTGGGTAATAGGTGTATTTTATTTAACACAGTATATTCATTTAGTTCCTCAAAAGCTTATGCACACATCACAAGCTTGTCCTTCGGTGTTATATGGTGGAGCGGCAGGATTGCAATATTGTAACCAGGGTTCAATCCTGGCTTCCCTACTTGACCAAATTGTGTATTCCTAGGCATTTCCTTTACCTCACTGTTCCTCCTCCTTTTAATAATCATATTTATGTGCACCATGAAGTAATTTAGGTAAGGATGCGCTCTGTACAAAACCTCTTCTCTCTATGTGTAATACCACTTTATACCAATAATTTAGGCAATCTATAGGGGACGCATGACAACTGACTTGTCTCTTGATCCACTGATGGCTCGAAGACAGAACGATGGGTGGGAGGTCATGAATGTTTTTATTAGAAACTATCAGTGTCATTCAGTGCAGAGATAGGATCCAATGTACTAAAGTGAAAATATTTCCAATATTTAAGCTACACACTTTAAAATTCGCAGGAACGTTTGTAATATTTTTACACGAAATTTGTTGCACTAGCATGCCAGATATTTTACTCTTCCGATTACACTCTCCCTGTGGATTTGCTGGGTCGCTTACGTCTAATAACACGCAAAACATATTGACAAAAAGAATCAAAGTCTGACACCTAGTGGACATATTAAATATTAACAGAAGCAGAAGCTAACGAAGAGCACTTTTGTGGCTAAAAGTGGAATAAACGTAGGTCCATTCGTGAAGGGGCAAATGCCACAGAATTCCACTGACTACGTACATGGCTCACATTAAGATTCAGTATGAAAACTTTTAGGTTCTGGCATATATCCGGGCACTGCAGACCACTTTTGAGCCTCCAGCCAAGGCAGTCTCGCATTTGAGACTTTATAGGACTGGTGCCTCTGCAGTCTCGTGGTTTCCAAATCTACCATCATAAAAACACTTATGTGCATATATAAAAACACATGTAAATGTAGCTACTGGAGCTTTTGGTCAGTCCTCTTCATTCATTGGTCTGTTCGAGTGTCATTCACACTTTGCTTCCACCATCCACAGCATACAGCATGTGCGTGACAGTAGTTTTCCGGACCTCATGCGCACATCCACTTAAAATATGAACTTCGATCACAGGACTATTGTGTCGACGCTGCTGGGCCACTCGTTTATTTTATTGTTTTAATGCCACGTTTTATTTTTGACACGTTCTATGCATTCTGCATACGTTTGCAAAAAATGGAACAAAAAAACAAAGATAGCAGCGTTGCCAAGGTGAAACCCTTTGCCAATGCTTGCTTCCAAAAAGCGAGCAGTCGAGGACAATGTGCCACGCTGATGGGATACCATTAGCAGAGAAACTATACGCGTTCCTGTCATCTCATGCGAAAGCGTCTCTTCTTTCAAACCTGCACGAGGCACAGGGAACCAGCGTTAACGCTTACAGCATAAGCCCCTAAAGCCGCCAACAAAACCAAAACAGTAAAGAAAAGCGATGTGAGGTTCAGTGCCTGGCAAGACATCTAAATAATCCCTTTCGAAGGAGCAGTAGCTAAAAAAAATAGCTTTGAAAAATCAATATGTTGCTTATAAATTTACTGTTGATTGGGGTCGGACTGGCCTATAGGGCAGTCAGGCAGTGGATGAATGGCTGGTGAGGCAGGTAGGGTGTGTGGGGCAGTTTTTTGCCCATTTGAGGGACGGTTTTATGGTCTGCTGGACCAGCTTTTACTATTGAATTCCCTGATATTAAAACATTGTATTCAACATATCCTGTATCTTGCACATCACCTATGCAACGTGCCTTTACAAGTTCGAAACTGCTCCAATTTGTCAAACTGGACTACTTTTTTAGTTATCTATTTCACTGAGAAGGGGCACGTTTAGTTTGGTGCCGGGGCCAGCGTTCTGACCCAGTTTTATCCTGCTGTTGGTATAAACATGGCCCAAAGCAGTGCTGACTCGCAGAGGTAAAAAGCCGGCGGAAGAAGAGGATGGCTTACAAAGTACACCATGAGAAAACCCTGCAGATGTCAACTGAAATGTGTTCCCTGGTTAATCGCCCTGAGCTGCCACAGCACACAGGCCCCTATTCACAAAGCATCAAGGATACGCTAGCTAGATGGACGCTAGATGGACCTGCTTAATGACTTCCTGTGCAAACACCCTCCTTGGCAGCTGGAAAGAACACTGTGCTGTTTATGTGAATCCAGTGTCCCCAAGATGGAGTTTGCTCTGATGTCGGTCTCAGCTCACAGTTCTAGCAAGGGTTTAAGTTTCACCTCGCTACCTCAGCATCATAAGACTCCTTGTGTCAGCGTGCTTGTGTTATCTTTCACGGGAGACACCGCCTAATATTACCTACAAGACTGCTCCTTATATTGTCTTGTGTAATGACAAACGCACGCTAAAATATGTAATGGAATGTTACCAAAGAGAATGCCTAAAAGTAAAGATTTAATCACATATAATCCATTTAGCACTTTTCTCTTGTCCAAATGATTGTCACTAATTAGGATAAGTACTACCCAACCCAGAGCCCAGATCATACTGTGCATCTCGCCAATGAGGCCCAAAAAGGCAAAAATGCCTGACATTGGTTGCCTTCCCATTCAGGAAGGCCATGGTCAATACTTTAGACTGGGCAGCTGTTTTTTGAGACGGAGCAAGGAGTGATTTCCATATGGCCACTCCTCTTCTGTAATGTGTCAAAGACTGGAATTCCTGCTGGGCCCTATTCAGGATTGCTTGAGGAAAGAGAAGACTCCCTCTAGTTGCAACAGTGTCAAACTGCACTGAACAGTACATATCAAACCTGTCAAATGTCTTCTTAAGAGGGTCCCATGCAGGAGGGAAAAACAAAAAATTGTAAAAGACCTCCTTGGACACCATTTAGCTCTTGACTGAAGATGAAGATTAATACTGGAGTTATTAGCAAGGCACCAAATTACCCCGAAGTCAAGGAACAGAAAAGTGACAAGCGATAGTATCCACGGGTAGACCCAGTAGAAGTACCAACTGCAAGAAGCAAAACAATCAGGGACAAAAACAGTAGCAATTTGGTAAAGAATGTAATGACAAAAAAGGAAACAAACGTGTTGCAACACATTTATCACTTTAAAATGCCTTGTTTCATATGATTCAATCAATTACCAACCTCACAGGAAAAGACTCTACTTCATCTTGGGTTGGGAACCTCAGATGGTATTCTGTGGAAAGCCCACCATCTTGTAAAGGGCAGATATATTAGTTTTGCCCATATCTATTTGCTGAAACTCAAGGCAACTTGCACAGGAAGAAGAAGGCCAAGTTTGACATCTTTTGCCAAGCACAGAACTCTAGGAGTCCTGCGAAAGCTGTATGGCTAGTGCGCAATGTAGCTTTTGAAACACTTCTATAACATGTCTTAAATTACGCCAGTGTTTACCAATGTTCTGAGTGCGATGCCCAGTAACATGCTGTCATAGAGCATGAGGAACACTCCTAGCGTACGCGTACAAACTCTGATAAGCTTTTGGAACAGCTCTTGGTATTGCCATGGTTCCCAGCAGAGATGCAACATAATGACACAGACAAGCTAATAATACTTGATGGGATGGAATATAATCCAAGGTAATTCGGTGGTTAAAATGACATATTGCCATCTATCACTTTTGTACTTTCATAACTCACTCAACAAAGCCAACAATTAGAAGTAAACTAAATGTTTGATACGACAAAGAGTATCCCATTGTAATTGTTAGAGTTGCTGCTGCAGTTAATTAAACTGTTTTGCATTTCCAGATCAATATGGAGGCGTTCTTATGCCCAACTTATTTTACTTCCTGGGGTTTGCATTCCATACATTTAGGTATTTTCTTGAACTGAGGAGGGAAGAGATATTAGCCTCCTCTCTATTTCTGCTACCACAACTTCTGAATTAAACGGGGAATTTAATGCAAAGTAACTGTCAACCAAGCAACCATTATGATTCATTATTTGAAGAATGTCATGGTTATTCAAAAAACATTGGGTGCAGAGAAACTTTTGCTTTCCTCATTCGATGCAGTTTTTCCGTCACTTGCTTGAATACACATTCTGGTAATTGCACTTCTTTGCAATTGATCTAGCCAATGCAGGTGCTCCGGATTATTCCACAACATAGCAGTGGAGTTTGAGTTGTTTTATATTTATTGGTTTTTATAAAGAAAAAAGGTAACATAGATATACACGTTCTGCCTTGTGTCAATATTCATCTTTTCGACACACGAGGCAATAGACACAGAACAAATATCAAATAATTGGCATAACAATTCATAAACTGACCAGTTTGCATCATATAAATTTGTCAGGATGTGTGGACATTTCTAACCTCTGCACGCTGGTTCCATGCTTGCAATCTGTTAATTTTGGAAGTCAACGAAAGTCAAAACTGGAGTCAGAGAAATACTCTAACACAGTCTTTTGTAAAAGGAAATTGACGAGAACATTAATTATTGAAGGATTTCATCATTAAAGACTGTGAACTCTTTTGTACTTCAGCAATCGATTAGGCATGGGTGTTCATAATGTGTGGGAGCAAGGCAAGTGAGCGTCTCATTAGAATGGCCCTACTGAGTTGTGTGCCTTTTGAAAGTCTCCAGTCAGTTTCTAAATTGGAGCTGGGGCCTGCTCGTTCTGGCCTGTCTGCTCGCCCTTTTTCCCTTTCAGCGCTTGCACATGCTGTCCAGGAAGTCTGTCTGAGTTTGCTTCCCAGGCGCAATCCTGCACACAAAGAGCAGCATTTTCAGGTCATGGAGCCGGACACCGAGGAGTGTGAGGAGCAAAAAACACCAGCAGTTTTTGTGGCAACCCACATCTCCCGTGGCCGGCAGCCACAGAGTCTTTGGCAGCCACAGTAATACCAACGTAAGCAAAGAGAGCTGTGTTCTGGGCATCCGCTCACAGAGTCTTCCTGGGCAGGAGTACTGTATACTCTGGGCATCCGCTCACAGAGTCTTCCTGGGCAGGAATACTGTATACTCTGGGCATCCGCTCACGGAGTCTTCCTGGGCAGGAGTACTGTATACTTTGGGCATCCGCTAACAGAGTCTTCCTGGGCCGGAGTACTGTATAACATATACTGTTATTGTGGCTGGTCTGTGGGGCAACCGATCGGGTGATTTGTCATGCCTAAGGGTTGCTGCAATAGGAAAAAACTTGAACACAGTTCTTAAATTGTCAGGATTCCACAATTCATTTGTTTAGAGCTTTTAGGACAGTTTGAAAATAGAGAAGTCTGAGAATCAAGTCGTTTTCAGGAATGAAATTTGAACTCTTTTGAACATTTTGACTTTAGCCTTGATTTTGTGACGGAAGAATAATAATTATCATGTCAAGATGTGTTGCACGTGGATGTATGTATGGTTATGCATAAGGGACTAAGATATTCCTACTGCTAACTATAAAAAGCCACAGAATAATAATGGCACAAGAGTCGAGTACAAACTAAGCTTATCCTCATCGGAGAGTTGGTAGTTACAGAGCTTGAAGTAGTTTCCTTACCAGTAGAGTAGAGGCATTGATGAACACATATACATGTTTTCATTTCCTGAATAGTAAGTTTCAAATAGGAACACGGAGTGTTGTGACACGTAAAGTTAAGGCATATCTTTTTATTGTTAGAGGTGGATGCAGGCCTTTCATGGTAGATACATAAGATATCTCATTTTGTCTATAGATTCCCACCTTGACCTGTATATGTCAGTGTTAAGAAGTGATGAGTAAGGGCGATGGCGTTTGGTGTCTCTGATTTCTCTCCTCTCATTCCTTTGTTCCCTGATTTTGCAGCTATCCCTCATATTCTTTTTGTATTTGGTCATTGCTTGGGGGGGGGGGGGTAAAAGTTGTAAGAGTGCATCCCATTAGAGCCAGAGTACAAGGTTAATGCTTTCTGAGAGGTGTCCTGCACGCCAGGAGTGGCCGAGAGCTATGTGCATGTTCACCAGTGAAAAAGTTGGAAAGACCTTTTGCGGACACCACCTTGCTGAACCAATCTTCCAGGATAGTTCCATCTGCTGCATCTCTGACTTTTTGGGGCAGGTCTACCAGTATCACATTGTACCTACGAGAGAGGTCCTCCGTGCGTTCTGCTGGGTATTCCAAGAGCCAGGCTTTTTCCTTTAATCTTGATCCATATACGTGTAGCCCCTCGATGTCTGACTGAAGCAGTGTCAACTTCTTTTTATTCTCTGTCACTTTTTTCGACAGCTTATCCTGATCTACCCTTAGAATTCTCATGTCAAGAACTGCTGTGACAATCTGTCTACTAGTGCCTCACTAGTATTTGTAGGGTTTCTGGGGTTTGTAGGGGCACCTCTGCCCATGCAGGGGTGCCCTCACTCTTAGAACCATGCACCATGTAATGTATTGTTTACCTGATGGGTCATGTGTGGCAACCATATATGAGGATGTCGCTGTGGTTTTGATTCCTGTTGTTGCTTCTGAGGCATTTAGAGATGCAATTCTGGTCTCATCTCTTGACTGACCCATTTTAGCTCAGGATACACCTAGGACTTTGTACTAGACCAAAACTTTACCAAGGGAAGGTTTAAAGTACATTTAGCCATCTGAGCTTGAAACCGTTACTAGAATAGACTTTGTATTTGTAGCTCCACAGCACACTGAGAGAGTGTGATGCCACTTCACCACTAGCCATCAGTGGTAAGATTTTGTTCTGACTGTAAATTAAGATATGTTTCCGGGAAGTTCATTATGGATCTCCCAATTTTGCCAAGCAACTGCTCCCATTCTAGTAGCAGTGTTTCCATAGGTTGAAAATGTTCTCCCCCTTTGAGGTGGAGGGGGTAAGTAAATTGAGTAGGGGCGCAACAGGCCTAGAATTCACCCCATGGGAGAGCACCACCAGTCCATTTGGAGAAGAGGGGGTGTCAACACCCCACTGCACCCGTTGAGACCAATACACAGCAGAGCTTGGGCATCAGTGTGCTTTTTTATGGGCAGCCCACCCATGCTGTATGGAACTGCTGCAGGGCTAATATGCCTCTCCTTTTGGCAGGCCTACTGCTCCAGGTCCATCACTGTAGGCTCACCAGCCAAGCAACCAACTGTGTGTGTTCACATCAGCACCGTCAATGCACAGATTTTTCCTCCCTCAATGGCAGCTGCTCCATGGCTGAGTGCTTGGCACCATAGTCGAACAGGACAGGCATCCTGGGAACCTAGGCATCTTATACTTCCCTGTACCAGACATGTATGGGTCAACGACCGTGGTAAGGCCAGAGTGGGATGCCAGGATCCATTGTAAATCCAGACTATTTATTGCTAAGTAGGCACCGGCAGAGCTCAGAAAAGGCACATCTTATTATATTATTTTCCAGCCATAACCACCCCTTAACGTTTGTGTTACAAATGCAAAAGAACAGTGCTATGCAACCATTCTGGTAATTGTTGACTTCCTCAGAATAACGTCTGCACAAAACAGAATATGGTCTATTTCATAGGTTTCCATGTGCAAAAATGACTTGCCATCAGTCTTGTTTATGACTCACTTCCGGAAGTCCTACTGTTCTGCATTAGGTATTGAGAGCTGGTAATAAACCAGCTGCCACCACCACTCTGATGGCTGGAAAGAATGAGTCAGTGAAGCTCACCAATATTATGTAAGTTCCTATGCATTCAGATCATTGTCATACTGGATCAAACCTATATGGTTCACAAAGAATTTGCATAAGATTAATTCTCTAAGTACAACTACCTTCATTTGCTTGCATTGCTCCCATCCCAGGATAAACCCATTACTACTGCCATTTAGCATAACCAAAGTGGATTTGGTAACTCTACAATAGAATATGCACATGCTTTTAAGAAAGCAGGCAAAAAACAGCTAAGCTGAGGAACCAATGGTTTGCTGATCACAACACATGTTCAGCTGCTACTTATCCACCTTCGAATAAATCACCTCTATCTGCACAAAACTAATTTTTGGGAAGGGGAGTTTCTACACAGAAACCCAGTTACATTTGTCCCTTCACTCTACTCGGACAAGGTGAATCTCAAGGACATCCATCTTCAGTTCACTAAAACCATTAAGTGTTTTTATGTGTTATTGAAGACATTTGGATGATCATACAGAAATTTTATGGCAAGACCGGAGGCTCCTATTATGCATTCTTTTCTTGCTTTAATTAAAACAGCAGCAAGTGAAGAAAACCACAATTCCCATGAGCATGGAACAAACCAGCCAATGGGAAACAAAAGGTAGTCCAATAACAGTAACCAATGAATAACCACATGTGCCATTATGACGTAACTGGACTGCGAACAGCCCTCTTTTCTTGCTGCTCGCAATCCAGTTAAGTCGCTTACTTTGAAGATGTTGTCGGCTAAACTCACTATGTTGTTGTGTCTTGTCTCTCTTAAACGAATTTCTGACGTCAAAGCTTTAGACATTTCTTCTCGTCAGTTTACTCCCTCAGGAGTATTATTCACCATTTCTAGGAGAACAAAAACAAATTTGCATTCTGTTTTTTACCCTTATTTTCCTGATCATCCTAAATTATGTGTAGCAAAATGTTTAAAAGTATATGAACATATGACTGCGCATCTAAGAACGTCCTCATCTTCCCAACTTCTTATTTCCTTTCGGAAACCTTACAAGCCAGTGTCCGCTGCTACTTTGGCTCGTTGGGTTAAGTGGATTATGTCCTTGGCTGGGATTGACACTTCCAAATTTGGAGCCCATTCTTCCAGGGGTGCTATGGCATCCAAGGCCTTTTGGGCGGGTTCTCGTCTGGAGGACATTCTTAGATCTGCAGATTGGTCCAATGATAATGTGTTTAGAGTTTTTTATTGTAAACCGGTTGATAATGCGGTTATGAATGTCATTAATTGGCTTTAAACATGCATAATAGGAGCCTCCGGTCTTGCCATAAAATGTAGATTTTCCTAGTTTTAATGACGGAAAGTCTTAATTTTATTAAAGACACGGAGGCGAGTATTATCCCACCCGTTGTTTTCTGGATAACTACTGTTGTTTATTTTTTCTTCCCTCCCTTAGTGGCACCGGCTGTCCAACCTACTACCTAAGTCATCTTCTTATCGTGTGGATGGATCATCATCGTCAACGCTTTCACCATATCCTCTTCTTTGCTTGGCGGATCATCAGTGTGCCTCCCTCCATCGGCAGTTTCCTGGTCTCATGAACTTCTGCACCGAGTTGTTGTCCTTCATCATGGCTCTGTTAATTTTGGCGGCTATTTTCCCTTTATTTCATACGAGGTGATCTTTAAGCACAAGAAAAGAGGGCTGTTCGCAGTCCAGTTACGTCATAATGGCACATGTGGTTATTCATTGGTTACTGTTATTGGACTACCTTTTGTTTCCCATTGGCTGGTTTGTTCCATGCTCTTGGGAATTGTTGTTTTCTTCACTTGCTGCTGTTTTAATTAAAGCAAGAAAAGAATGCATAATACTCGCCTCCGTGTCTTTAATAAAATTAAGACTTTCCGTCATTAAAACTAGGAAAATCTACATTGCCACCGTTATGAGTTCAGGGGAATGAAAACTGAGACATAAACAGGCATTTGGCCAACATTTCAAGTGATGCACTTTACTGATTGTAAATGTTATAAAGATAAAGTGCACATTCTTGGAAACCCACAATGGTAGTACATGATGTACTTGTAGTTCTCTTTGTTGGGTAATACAGGACTTGACAGTACTACTGCACAAATGGTTCCGGCACATATCTCTAACGTAGTATTTAAAGAGAATTAAAAAAAGATTTACAATCATTCTTAATCATTACTTATTGCCACTCAATTACAAAGTATGATGTTATTTTTTACAAGTTTACAATAAAGTAGATGTTCTAGAAAATTCCAAATAGCAAATATACTGCTACTGTCTGTTCATAAATGAGTCAGAAACACCAACTTCCCAGCCTACCACCCCATACTACCATTTGCCTAGGTGTAGCCATGATCCACCCTGGTGCCTTCTCATAGGCATTATATAACATGGCGATGGTGCTATAAATGGGCAGGTGTTTATATGTGCCCAAGTATCATATACTAAACTCTAAAATTCAGTATATTTGTAACAAAATAAATACACTCAAAATAAGTACAAATTAAAAACCTAGTTTTAAACTTTTCATTGTTGAAATAGCCTGGTGCAAATAAAGGCATGTCAAAAGGAATATTTATTAAAATATCTAACATGAATGTTGGAGCAACAAAATATTATTAAACTCCAATCATAAAGCCTATTATCCGTGAATTCTAAAGGGTCATTTTTAACATCCTTGCTTCCACTGCTTTAGAGCTGAGAAAGTTTCACTATATTGCGTCTACACTCTTCCCTTCACAGACTTAGGGAAACAGCTTCTTTATACATATCAACAGTGACGAAGTGAGAGAACGGTAAGGAACTTTACTAAAAAGTTGCTTTAGTGGTATCGTGGTGTAGTCTTCAGTTCTTCCTATGTGGGTGGGGCAGGGCATGTCTAAGTTCTCTAAGGTAGTGGGACACAAACTAAACAGCTGTGTGGAGTGGACACTCATGCAAATCCAGTCATTCTTATCTGTGATGATTGGAGCATCATCAGCAGGCCCAAACTAAAAGTAAACATGCAAGAACTCACTCAAATATCTGCTACATAACAGGGAGGACAAGAACAAGGATTTCCTCAACCATAGAATCTTGGCCGGAAATGATACACTTCGGGCCAGATGTAGCAAAGGGTTTTACCCATTCTGTCCTTATGGGAAAATGTGTTCGTACATATGGCCCTTCCTTCTTTGTTTTAAACTTATTGTCAACCAAAGACAAATTAAGGTGGTCCAATCGAAGAGAGGAAAAGACATGGAAATCCCCAGTTATTGACCACTGTGGGAGTAAAAGTAAAAAATTACAATTAAAATCATACTTTCCAATACATAATAACAATAACTGTCAATAATATGGAATTGAAAATACCCCCAAAATATTGCAGAAAACATTTACTTTAACAAATATTAAATATATGTAAAATTAGTATACAAAGAGTAAACAGAAATATCAAAAATATATTTTTCATATAATTAAATGTATATCATTATACACATTATCCACCTGAAATAAAATATGGAACATTAAAATTAGTAATACATATAGAATGGATACATTGAACCATCTAATAGCATAGTGGAAACGACACAGAGACGTACTGTATTTTGGCTTGAAATTTGGTCATGGAAAATTGTGGTGAAACTGAGATGAGCATTGGTTTAGTCAACAAATACGCATGGAGAGTTTCATTTAAATAATTCACGTTGTACCGAATCAGGTTCACTACTCATTTAAAATTACACCTACTACGTTCCTACAGATGGAAATTAAAATGTTAGCAGCATGGACTCAATACAAAAGAGTGTAGTGTTACATACTAAATTAGTCAACAGTTGTGAATAGATGTGAATTGCACAGCACGTTATCAAAGAAGAACGGTCTTAAAAATAATTTCATGTATATTCACAAGACAAATGTAAGCACAGATTTGAAAAGAAAATGATGAACCTAGTATATAGATTTTATTCCACCAGTTAATAATTATTGAAAATACTAATACAAGTGTGAAAATACAATTTACTACACTGCAATAGAAGGCTAGAAAATTGAAAACGTGCCAGAATGTATACTTCTATTACTATGAAAAATAGAAAACTAAATACAAGGTATTGATTCACAAACTTGGATATCTGAGATATAGGATTTATTTCTACTTCTGTGTTAGATACCCACGTTTTGGTATTCAAAACCATTTCTAAAGATATCAAACCATGAAATTAATTCAAGTGTAGATTTCCAGCAGTACACTTTACACAATGTTTTTTCTTGCTCTGCAGATGTGGAGGGTTAGTGTAAAGTGTGATTTTGATTTAACCATTTTTTTCTCAATATGTTTTTTCACTGTGAAGAAAGGTGTTACGTCACAACAACATGAAAGGGAAGTGCGATTCGGCCTCCTTTTCATAGTCATACTTCTCAAACATTTTGTAAGGCTAAATGTCCATGTGTGTTTTTTTGTGGGAAATTGCCTGTAAATGGTTTGTGATTACCCGTGGATGCATACAATATTTCTGCATGGCCATACCCTTCTCCCTTGTCCAACCACTTACTTTCATTTCTCTCAGCCCTACTACAATTATTCAAATGGAAAAGTCTGTCTAAGAGAAATTCTGATGAATCAAGAGTTCCAATTTAGAAGAAAAATCATCAGTTTTTAGGTTTGTAGCTGACGAAGGTCAGACCTGATGAAGGTCGGGGCAGCAGCTCTGTGTACGGTAATTGTCGGTGGTGTTGGTGTTCCACTGTTTCTTACAGCTTCTGGAACAGATTACTGGTTGCTAGCAACGGAGGACTGAGGGATCTTTGAATCCGAACAAGTCATCCTGCCTTCTGGAAAGGTAAATCAAACCTTCAGAATGATGGCTACAATACCACTTAGGACTGTTTTATATATTAAATAAATATATGCCACGCTGCTGCGAAATTTAACATTCTTAGATGAGCTCAATAACTACATTTTAACCAGCCTACATGTGAAGAGGCATCCTACAGGATTAGTAAACGGACAGCTGTGAAGGAGCTGATAGATCTTACTTATTTTAGCTTGAAATTTTTTTTTCAATGGCGCTTGTGTTTGTACTTTTTTTTGAAAATCTGTCTTTTAATGGAAATTCAGGATTTTTCAGCGTCTTGATTTTCAGCAGCTTCCTAATGTTCTCAAGATTAATGGAAAAATGTGTACCAGATTAAAACAGTATGAAACAACCTTATAGGTCACACAAGCAAATGCAAACTTTTCCAAGATTTGATCTTTAAGGAAATGGCTGATTTGTGTTTGTTGTCTTTCCAATACATTTCAGTTCACACAGAGAAAGCAATGTGTACATTTGTACAAATTCGAATTTCTAATTCATAAAAGTTTAATTTACGACCATAAATCAAGTTACTCGTGCATAATATACAAGCAGCGTTGTGTAAAGCTGCTTCCAAGGGTGAGAAGTGATGTTCCAGTGCAAGAAATATATATTGAGTGGGCGTAGGAAAAAATGTTCCCCCACAGGGGTTAATATTTTACATGTGGGAAAAAGTTAACATGTGCAAAATCTGTGTTACTAAATTTTTACATGTCATCATACACAATGTACATTTACGCATGTTCAAATTCTTACGTGTTTGAACACTCTTGATATATTTGGTTGACCCTTCTAGTTTATTTCTCTCGTTACTCCTCTGTGGGGATTGTGTTAGCCAGTCAGCAACTCTGATGGTGGATTGGTGAAAGTGGTATTCTATTGGAATCAGCATGGCAGATTTACATTGAGATGCTAAATGGTAACATTTTCATTTTTGGAAGAAGAAGGTAAATGGAAGAGCTTTAGTTTGCAGGGCAACTGGAATTAAGGATCAGAAAAAGACCAAATTATGAGGTAGACTTGACCACTTTATGTTGCGAGAAAAGTCCAGTTATGAATTTACAACGCCAACAGCTTTAACTCAAGCAAATGTGAGACCCATTGCGTTGCAAATGACTGTTCACTACTGCAAGGACTGTCTCTCCTATAGGGTAAAATGGGGATTGCCTTGAAATATCTTTTAAGTGTATTTTTCTATTGGAAGCAGATAGAGATATGGAGATTGGGGTCTCTAAACTCACAACTCAAATATACATCTTTTGGTGAAGTTGGTTTTTGAATTGTAAGTTTGAAACTGCCACTTTTAGAAAGTGGGCATTTTCTTGCTTAACCATTTTGTGCCTCTGCCTGTCTGTGGAATACACGTCTGTGTCAGGATGACAGTTGGGCTGTTTGTGAATTCACTCTAGACAGTCACACAAAGGTAGCTGAGGTGTGCCCTGCATATCGAGATGGGTCTTCCTGAGCTAGAGTGGTGGGAGGAACTGGCATTTGCACCTGAATAGGGCTGTGCCTGTACTTACACAAAGCAGTTTCCAACCCTCTGGATTGTGTCAATGCCCATGCCAGGAAAGGCAGGGTCAGTCTTGTGCCCTGCAAAAACTTCACTTAAAAGGCAGAAATGGTGCTTGCCCCCTATTAAGAAGTCTCGGGGACATCAAAGGCTCCATCTGCTAGAACCTGAGCTCCTCTGCTGAGAGCCCTATCCTGTCATGTGGGGGAAAATCAGTCCGGGCCCTTGAAAGAGGTTTTTGGTACTACAAGAATAAAATCCACGCATCGACTCACTGCGTCATTCTGAACCAACATATCGCTGTAAGGATTCAATGCATCACTGCTGCCCGAACCAGAGCATAGTCCCCGCTTGAGGCAATGACCATGGTTTTCAATGCAGGCCCCAGCTTTCCATTGCAGCATGTCAGAAGAACCACTGCTGCATGAGTTTTGAGCACTGCATCACCGAAGTCTGTGACACACTGACCTAACTCCCATGCAACGACTGCTTAATTGCTGTGAGATCGACACTTTGAGGATTGATTTTCGAAACATCATTGATGCATTGTTCCTGGGTACATTTTCGTCATCCACATCTCATTTCAGTAATGAACCAATACAACGCATCACCTCCCCTGTGGCAGTGAGGAACTGATGCATCACCTCCCCTGCAACAGTAAGGAACCTAAGCATCTCCGGCTCTTTTGACTCATCACCTCCCCTGCAGCCCACATCATCTTTGTTTTTGACGCATCTCAGGTACTTTGCCTCAGTCAAGCTCTTCATTGAAAGTGATATCTTTGCTTGTTAGCATTGGATTTTTGTAGTTGTGGTCCTGTCTTGCTCAGATAAATATTGGCTATTTTTCTAAACTTGTGTGGAGTACTTTTGTGGTGTTTTCACTGTTACTGCTTGTGTATACAAATATTTTACACATTGACTATGAGATAAACCTGACTGCTCGTGCCAAGCTACCAAAGGGATGAGCAGGAGGTTATCTTAGCTGTGTGGCTCTGTTACCCTGACTAGAGTGAGGGTCCCTACTTGGACAAGGTGGAAACCACTGCCAACTAGAGACACCATTTCTAACACCTCCTAACTATGTATTAGGTTTGGATCGAATTTCTTATGAAATCTGAAAGCAGTCGCAGGCATGGGCAAATAAATGTGGTTCCCATGAATTACCAGACACCTCATACCTCTTCCAAGCTACCAAATATTACAGCTGATGTCTGCACCACCAAGAGGCCAAAATGGCCTCAACCTCATATTCAGGAATTCTGTCAACCAAACTGGGAGATGAGTTGCAGTGCTTTCTTGGCATGAAACCTATGGAAATCTGTTTAAATCTTTCAGTGATTGGGAAGGGCTAACCTGACTCCTGCAGTTCCAATTAGCTAAAGGATCATAAAGAGACAAAAACACCAGGGACCAAACTTAGAATGTATCCCTGAAATCTCCAGAATACATAAGTAATCCATTATTCCATAGAACACCATACATTTTCCCCAACTGTGTAGCAAGAACAAAGGGTTTGAAGCTGGTCAGCAAAGTTTTTATATTACCCTTTAGCCATTCCTAAATGTTGGAAAGCAGTCATTTGTACCTTAGTTATCTCCACTACGAGAATATGTTATGTAATGATGGAACTGCAGAAGCGAAAAACCCTGATGACCAAATATGTGGATGAAACCCAGAGAAATAAAAAAATGAGGAATACTATGACAGAGAATACCATAACAATATATGCAGTGTTTTGTTTTATGAAACATCAGCAATTGGCATCCACTGTGTTCATTGTTAAGCATGGTACATTAGGAAGCCCCTCAAAAACTGCTACCATGTCTGATTCAAACTCTCAGTTTGCCCATCAGTCTGAGGATGATAACTTGTTGACATGTAATGCATCACTGACAATTTCTGGAGTTAGGCTTTCAAGATTTGCCAATAAACTGGGACCTCATTTTGATTACGACGACAGAAGGTACTCCATGCAGCCTTATTAATTCCCTCAGAAACATTTATGGCTAAAGCAGGGGCAAAAAGATTCTTGTTAACCCGTTAAATGCGGGCGTCGGCCACTGGCCGACGCCCACACTCCCTCCCTGGTGCGGGTCACGACCAGTGGCCGACACCAGGGAGGGGGTTAAAAATCCTCCGGTGCAATGCACCAGAGGATTTTTTTTTTTTTTTTTTTTTACCGTAGGAGACGCGGAAGAGCTTCCGCGTCTCCATCCCACCCCCCTCCCGCCCCCTTATGACGTCAGCGCGCCGCGAGGCGCGCTGACGTCACATTTTTTCCCCACCGGAGAAGGAGAGACGGAGGTAAGCGTTCTTTCCTTCTCCGGTGGGGAAAAAAAGGCCAAAACGGCCTCCCCAGATGCCAGGGAGGCATCGATGGAAAGGGGAGGCTCTCCCCTTTCCATCGATGCCTCCCTGGCACCGTTTCCTGGCCGTGGATCGCAGCGCGGCTGCGATCCACGGCCAGGAAACGCCACTAGGCACCAGGGATCTTCTTTGGGGGGGTCGGCCCCCTCGTAAAAGGGCCACCCCCCCCCGGCAATATTTTAATTATTTATACTGTTTTGGGGGGCGATCGCGCCCCCCACAAAAAAAAAGAAATAAAAAAAAGAAAAAAAAAATGGCGGGGTCGGCCCTTGGAACACGGGCCGACCCCAGGGGAAAAAAAAAAAACGTAGTTTTGCCTGGGGAGGCCGATCGCCCCCCCAGGGTAAAAAAAAACAAAAAAAAACAAATTGTTGGTGGTCAGCCCTTAGGGTGACCATCAATGGGGCCATTTTTTTTTTATATACATGTGTGCTTTGCCGAGGGCAAGCACACATGTATAAAAAGAAAAAGATTTGTGACATGAGTCTCATATATATGTGTATATATGTATACACATATATATATCTATATAGATATATATATCTATATAGATATATATATATATATATATATATCTATATAGATATATATATCTATATAGATATATATATAGATAGATATATATATTTTTTTCAGGACAAGCATTGCAGCGTCCATGTGCTGCTTTTCTGACTTGTTGGTGTGTATCTGGGCTTCTAACAACGCCCACCTCACGCCCATCACTACCACTCCTTTGATGGCATTGGAAAATGATTTACCTTTGTCCCTCCTTGGGGAGGTTTTGCTACCGCCTTGGCCCCTGGTACATGGC
This sequence comes from Pleurodeles waltl, assembly GCF_031143425.1. Lineage (NCBI taxonomy): Eukaryota > Metazoa > Chordata > Amphibia > Caudata > Salamandridae > Pleurodeles > Pleurodeles waltl. The sequence continues at coordinate 702,790,551 of NC_090437.1, forward strand.
TAATTGCACTTTTGCTGTTACGTTTAACTGCGAGCGAACTTCTTTTCCTTTTGTGTAACTCTTCACATGATGCTCATGGTGGCCATGGCGCTGTGAATCGGCTCTCTTATGTGAAAGAGTTTAACTTTAAATTATCAATTTATGTGGCAAGAAAAGTTGGGTTAGGAGTTTATAACGCTAATAGCTCTAACTCGAGCAGATGCGAGACCCATTGCATTGTAAATGCTTGTTATTCTTGTGTGTGTTGTTTCATAATGGTGAACAATTTCACCGCACTCCACGAGGACCGTGATCAAGACTCCTTGGTGAGTTGAAACACGTTGGTGGTTATTGACTGCAATAAAATACACGTTTATTTGTACTTCATGGAGTGCGGTGAAATTTTTCGGCATTAGATAATTTCTAGATTGGTCTTCCCTGTCACTGGGCACCGGCAGTGAAGTGTGCCGCCCAGCAACCCTTCAACCACTTTGTTTCTAAACATATAAATATATATATATTATTATATATATATATATATATATATATACACACACAATATTCATGCATGCATGTCTTTTCTGTAGTGGCAGTTTTGCTGGATAGTACTGAGGGAATTAGAAGAGGAGGTAATGGGAGGCAGAGCACCAAAAATGACTGTTGCACAGGGTGTGTGGTAAGGTGAAGTAATACATTCTTTTTTTGTTTTTTTCAGTGTTTTCAGAGAATCTGCAGAATTGGAGAAGAAGCGAAGGTAAGGTGACGACATTTCCTGTTGTACACAACAAACATACCAACAAGCAATTTTGTGACTATCTGCCTTCTACGTAGGATAGTAATTTAGAGGGACAGTTTAGCCAGTTGCAGAGATGGCGTCTCGTTGGATGACTGCTGATCAAGCCCTAGCTCGGGTTATGGAGGACAGTTCTGATGTAGGCTCAGAGACTGAGACAGCAGACACTGAGACAGCATCTGAGGGAGAGGACAATGGGGCAGATTCTGGGAGTGATTTTTCAGTCGGCGGAGTCCCATCTGACGACACCTCTTCCAGTGAGTCTGAAGGAGACAATGACGACATCCGTGCTGTCCCTTCGCAAGCACATTCTGGGCAGCGGGACCACATTGGGTTAGCCGAACCCAGAGAGCACGTGCTTGCTGCCGCAAGCACAGAACGAGTGCTCTCTTGGCAGCCCCCTTGTTTGGTTCAGCCCCAAATTCCACCTTTTACTGGTGACGCTGGATGTAAAGTCGATACAGCTAACTTTTTGCCAGTCGACTACATCTATCTGTTTTTGGATGTTGACTTTCTTCAGAAAGTTGTGCAGCAAACAAATTTGCGTGCAGACCAATTTCTGAGGGAGCGCGGAGGCACTCTAGGGCCCCGTTCTAGGGCACGCCAGTGGACTCCCACTTCGCTGGCGGAGTTGAAGATATTTTTGGGCCTTACCCTCAAAATGGGGTTAGTACAGAAACCCACCTTGCAGTCCTACTGGACGACTCGCACGGTTTGGGTAACTCCCATCTTCGCACCATACATGAGCAGAGATCGTTTTTTGCTACTGCAGCGCATGCTGCATTTCAATGACAATTCTGCTGCATTGCCCCGGGACCATCCAGATCATGACAGGTTGTTCAAAATTCGGCCTGTCGTGGAACATTTGTCTGCCAGGTTTCCAGAGATCTATACTCCTGGAAAGAATATAGCAGTCGATGAGTCCTTGATCCTGTACAAAGGACGGCTGCTTTTCAGACAGTACATTGCGAGCAAAAGAGCTCGCTATGGCATAAAGCTGTACATGCTGTGTGAGAGCTCTACTGGCTATGTGTACAGCCTGAGAGTGTATACAGGGAAGGATTCTACCCTAAACCCTGTAGGTTGCCCTCCCACGTTAGGGGTCACAGGTAAGATTGTATGGGAACTTGTCCATCCACTTCTTCACAAAGGTTATAACCTTTATGTGGACAATTTCTATACAGGAGTAGAGCTGTTCAGTGAGCTCTACAAAGCTGGCACTGTGGCCTGCGGTACAGTTCGTTGTAACCGCAAAGGATTCCCGCGGGAGCTTGTTTGCAAGAAGCTCCAGAAATCACAGAGTACTGCATTGCATTCTAACGAACTGCTCGCAGTCAAGTTCCTAGATAGACGTGATGTATACGTGCTCACTACAATTCATGATGAGAGCACTTCTCCCATCACGGTTTGGGGTCAGATGGCCGAAGTCCACAAGCCCATCTGTATACTTGATTACAATAAGTACATGGGTGGAGTGGACAAGAACGACCAGGTTCTTCAACCATACAATGCGTGTCGTAAAACTCGCACTTGGTACAAGAAACTGTTTACCCACCTGATTCAGATGGCAACATATAATGCGTATGTTGTTTACCGTCAGACAACAACAGGAAGACTCATGACTTTCCTTGACTTCCAGTTGTCTGTAATTGAAAGCCTCACTGCTGTTACTGAAGAAGCAGCAGCCTCCACCTCATATGTTCTGGAGGATGTGGCAAGGCTGCAGGAGCGACACTTTGCTGATCGCATACCTAAAACACCCAAAAAGGATCGCCCATGTCGTCGCTGTAAAGTGTGCTCAAAGCATGGAAAGCGGCAGGAGAGTCGGTATTACTGTCCCCAGTGTCCATCACAACCAGGCCTCTGTATCCCTACTTGCTTTACGTTGTATCATACTAAAGCAAAGTTCTGGGAAATCGACTGAGGTTGAGCTGCTGTTGGGTAATCCTTTCAGTGGCAGTGCATGGATACCGAACGTCCATGGGCCACTGCTTCGTTAGGCAAGGAGCCACAGAATTTTACTTCATCATGGACTTCCTTTTGGCGTGGTCGGTGTTCTGTTCAATTAACATGCATTTTCTTCCCCCTACTGCATATACTAGTAGACAGAACATATGCCACATTGCCACGGAGTACCCTTTCTTCACCTGCATGTCTTCCTTACTTTCAACGGTAGATATGCTCTCTCAGTTCGAGAAATCACTTTGTAGGGCATACTTGGAAGCCCCCAACTTGCTTCCACAAACTAGTATAGGTTCACTTGGCTATTATACAGGATTAGCCAGGACTCTGATGAGAACAGAGACATGGATGGGTAAGGAAAGCTTATGGTAGGAGTGCCTTCACAGGGTTATTGCACAGGTAGAAGGCAGATAGTAAAGGTAGTACAGATGTACATCATCTACACCTATGGATTCAAACCCATTGGTGCCATCCCAGCACTAAAGGAGAATGACTTGTATAGGTCAGTGTTTGACCTGCTTTTCATGTTCATCCTCCATCAGAACTTAGTAGATGTTCAGTTTGCTGTATAAGTGCATTATAGTCACATCACTGCACATAATGTTGGCTGGGACATATGCTACGTTCTCATGGACTCCCCTATGTACCAAACACTACCCTTTTCCATAGCCTATGACCTTCTCTTTAGGGAACATCATGAGAAATCCCCAGCATGTCTCCCTTAGTTTCAAAGGTAGATATGCTCACTCAGTTCGAGGAATCGCTTTGTACGGCATACTCGGACACCCCCAACTTGCATCCACAAACTGGAAGGAGTTGGATTTAGCACAGAGATTGCGCTAAAGGCGCATGAAAAACATGTCTTCCTGAGCCTCAGGTGGCTGTCACAGGAGTCATTAGTAAAGGTTTGTTACGCATGCATTTGGTAATGTTAAGGAAGAAGGAGGCAGGTAGCCTATGACCTTCTCTTTAGGTAACAGCATGAGAAATCCCCAGCATGTCTCCCTTAGTTTCAAAGGTAGATATGCTCACTCAGTTCGAGGAATCGCTTTGTACGGCATACTCGGACACCCCCAACTTGCATCCACAAACTGGAAGGAGTTGGATTTAGCACAGAGAGTGCGCTAAAGGCGCATGAAAAACATGTCTTCCTGAGCCTCAGGTGGCTGTCACAGGAGTCATTAGTAAAGGTTTGTTACGCATGCATTTGGTAATGTTAAGGAAGAAGGAGGCAGTTACTTGACAGGTGGTAAAATGTAGTCAAACTTAATCCGTTCTGTGGCGTGTGAATGTGATGGGCCCTTGTCTGGCAGCGGTAAGTTAATGTGAGTGGAGTGATTGATTGGATTGGGCCCGTGGCTGGCGATATGAAAGGGTTGTTTGTTGTGCGTGAATGGCGTGTGAATGGACCATAAAGAGGTTGGTGCCTGGACGCGGCTTTATGGCCCACCTTCAGAAGGCTTGGTTTCAACATTCAGATACTTTGATAAGTAATCATGCTTTAAAACCATAATTTCTGGAGGTGCTAAAACCAACCAGTGTGAGTGGTGGGTTAACTTTAACAAACTAGTACCAGGGGAGACCAAGGGTGCAGGACTTGCATGGCTTTCACCAGTTTTCCTTCACCCAGAATCCCCTTGAAATTACATTATGTGCTTAAAAAACACATTTTCCTTGCATTCCAATGAGCAGAAGTCCAGGGATCTGCAGGTATCCTCAAAATTCCTACCACCCAGTGTTTCCCCACTTGTCCTGATAAAAACACAACCCCGCTTGTGTGCCTGCGCCTAGTGCCTGCTTCAGGAATGAATCACTCCAGAGTTAACAGTAGACCTCAAGCAAGGACTACCATTGACCCTTGTGTGATCCATTCCTGTCGCGGGCGCTAGGCCTACCCACACAAGTGAGGTATCGTTTTTATCGGGAGACTTGGGGGGACGCTGGGTGGAAGGAAATTTGAGGCTCCTCTCAGATTCCAGAACTTTCTGTCATCGAAATGTGAGGAAAACTTGTTTTTTTAGCCACTTTTTGAGGTTTGCAAAGGATTCTGGGTAACAGAACCTGGTCAGAGCCCTGCGAGTCACCCCATCTTGGATTCCCCTAGGTCTCTAGTTTTCAAAAATGTACAGGTTTGGTAGGTTTCCCTAGGTGCCGGCTGAGCTAGAGGCCAAAATCTACAGGTAGGCACTTTGCAAAAAACAGCTCTGTTTTCTGTGATGTGTCCACGTTGTGTTTTGGGGCATTTCCTGTCGCGGGCGCTAGGCCTACCCACACAAGTGAGGTATCATTTTTATCGGGAGACTTGGGGGGACGCTGGGTGGAAGGAAATTTGAGGCTCCTCTCAGATTCCAGAACTTTCTGTCATCGAAATGTGAGGAAAACTTGTTTTTTTAGCCACTTTTTGAGGTTTGCAAAGGATTCTGGGTAACAGAACCTGGTCAGAGCCCCGCGAGTCACCCCATCTTGGATTCCCCTAGGTCTCTAGTTTTCAAAAATGTACAGGTTTGGTAGGTTTCCCTAGGTGCCGGCTGAGCTAGAGGCCAAAATCTACAGGTAGGCACTTTGCAAAAAACAGCTCTGTTTTCTGTGATGTGTCCACGTTGTGTTTTGGGGCATTTCCTGTCGCGGGCGCTAGGCCTACCCACACAAGTGAGGTATCATTTTTATCGGGAGACTTGGGGGGACGCTGGGTGGAAGGAAATTTGAGGCTCCTCTCAGATTCCAGAACTTTCTGTCATCGAAATGTGAGGAAAACTTGTTTTTTTAGCCACTTTTTGAGGTTTGCAAAGGATTCTGGGTAACAGAACCTGGTCAGAGCCCCGCGAGTCACCCCATCTTGGATTCCCCTAGGTCTCTAGTTTTCAAAAATGTACAGGTTTGGTAGGTTTCCCTAGGTGCCGGCTGAGCTAGAGGCCAAAATCTACAGGTAGGCACTTTGCAAAAAACAGCTCTGTTTTCTGTGATGTGTCCACGTTGTGTTTTGGGGCATTTCCTGTCGCGGGCGCTAGGCCTACCCACACAAGTGAGGTATCATTTTTATCGGGAGACTTGGGGGGACGCTGGGTGGAAGGAAATTTGAGGCTCCTCTCAGATTCCAGAACTTTCTGTCATCGAAATGTGAGGAAAACTTGTTTTTTTAGCCACTTTTTGAGGTTTGCAAAGGATTCTGGGTAACAGAACCTGGTCAGAGCCCCGCGAGTCACCCCATCTTGGATTCCCCTAGGTCTCTAGTTTTCAAAAATGTACAGGTTTGGTAGGTTTCCCTAGGTGCCGGCTGAGCTAGAGGCCAAAATCTACAGGTAGGCACTTTGCAAAAAACAGCTCTGTTTTCTGTGATGTGTCCACGTTGTGTTTTGGGGCATTTCCTGTCGCGGGCGCTAGGCCTACCCACACAAGTGAGGTATCATTTTTATCGGGAGACTTGGGTGGACGCTGGGTGGAAGGAAATTTGAGGCTCCTCTCAGATTCCAGAACTTTCTGTCATCGAAATGTGAGGAAAACTTGTTTTTTTAGCCACTTTTTGAGGTTTGCAAAGGATTCTGGGTAACAGAACCTGGTCAGAGCCCCGCGAGTCACCCCATCTTGGATTCCCCTAGGTCTCTAGTTTTCAAAAATGTACAGGTTTGGTAGGTTTCCCTAGGTGCCGGCTGAGCTAGAGGCCAAAATCTACAGGAAGGCACTTTGCAAAAAACAGCTCTGTTTTCTGTGATGTGTCCACGTTGTGTTTTGGGGCATTTCCTGTCGCGGGCGCTAGGCCTACCCACACAAGTGAGGTATCATTTTTATCGGGAGACTTGGGGGGACGCTGGGTGGAAGGAAATTTGAGGCTCCTCTCAGATTCCAGAACTTTCTGTCATCGAAATGTGAGGAAAACTTGTTTTTTTAGCCACTTTTTGAGGTTTGCAAAGGATTCTGGGTAACAGAACCTGGTCAGAGCCCCGCGAGTCACCCCATCTTGGATTCCCCTAGGTCTCTAGTTTTCAAAAATGTACAGGTTTGGTAGGTTTCCCTAGGTGCCGGCTGAGCTAGAGGCCAAAATCTACATGTAGGCACTTTGCAAAAAACAGCTCTGTTTTCTGTGATGTGTCCACGTTGTGTTTTGGGGCATTTCCTGTCACGGGCGCTAGGCCTACCCACACAAGTGAGGTATCATTTTTATCGGGAGACTTGGGGGGACGCTGGGTGGAAGGAAATTTGAGGCTCCTCTCAGATTCCAGAACTTTCTGTCATCGAAATGTGAGGAAAACTTGTTTTTTTAGCCACTTTTTGAGGTTTGCAAAGGATTCTGGGTAACAGAACCTGGTCAGAGCCCCGCGAGTCACCCCATCTTGGATTCCCCTAGGTCTCTAGTTTTCAAAAATGTACAGGTTTGGTAGGTTTCCCTAGGTGCCGGCTGAGCTAGAGGCCAAAATCTACATGTAGGCACTTTGCAAAAAACAGCTCTGTTTTCTGTGATGTGTCCACGTTGTGTTTTGGGGCATTTCCTGTCACGGGCGCTAGGCCTACCCACACAAGTGAGGTATCATTTTTATCGGGAGACTTGGGGGGACGCTGGGTGGAAGGAAATTTGAGGCTCCTCTCAGATTCCAGAACTTTCTGTCATCGAAATGTGAGGAAAACTTGTTTTTTTAGCCACTTTTTGAGGTTTGCAAAGGATTCTGGGTAACAGAACCTGGTCAGAGCCCCGCGAGTCACCCCATCTTGGATTCCCCTAGGTCTCTAGTTTTCAAAAATGTACAGGTTTGGTAGGTTTCCCTATGTGCCGGCTGAGCTAGAGGCCATAATCTACAGGTAGGCACTTTGCAAAAAACAGCTCTGTATTTTGTCAAAAAATGGGATGTGTCCACGTTGTGTTTTGGGGCATTTCCTGTCGCGGGCGCTAGGCCTACCCACACAAGTGAGGTATCATTTTTATCGGGAGACTTGGGGGAACATAGAATAGCAAAACAAGTGTTATTGCCCCTTATCTTTCTCTACATTTTTTCCTTCCAAATATAAGAGAGTGTGTAAAAAAGACGTCTATTTGAGAAATGCCCTGCAATTCACATGCTAGTATGGGCACCTCGGAATTCAGAGATGTGCAAATAACCACTGCTCCTCAAAACCTTATCTTGATCCCATTTTGGAAATGCAAAGGTTTTCTTGATACCTCTTTTTCACTCTTGATATTTCAGCAAATGAATTGCTGTATACCCAGTATAGAATGAAAACCAACTGCAGGGTGCACCTCATTTATTGGCTCTGGGTACCTAGGGTTCTTGATGAACCTATAAGCCCTTTATATCCCCGCAACCAGAAGAGTCCAGCAGACAAAACGGTATATTGCTTTCAGAAATCTGACATCGCAGGAAAAAGTTACAGAGTAAAACATAAAGAAAAATGGCTGTTGTTTTCAGCTCAATTTCAATATTTTTTTATTTCAGCTGTTATTTTCTGTAGGAAAACCTTGTAGGATCTACACAAATGACCCCTTGCTGAATTCAGAATTTTGTCTAGTTTTCAGAAATGTTTAGCTTTCCGGGATCCAGCATTGGTTTCACACCCATTCCTGTCACTAACTGGAAGGAGGTTGAAAGCACCAAAAATAGTAAAAATGGGGTATGTCCCAGTAAAATGCCAAATTTGTGTTGGAAAATGTGGTTTTCCGATTCAAGTCTGCCCGTTCCTGAAAGGTGGGAAGATAGTGATTTCAGCACCAGAAACCCTTTGTTGATGGCATTTTCAGGGAAAAAACCACAAGCCTTCTTCGGCTGCCCTTTTTTCCCATTTTTTTGGAAAAAACGAAATTTTCACTGTATTTTGGCTATTTTCTTGGTCTCCTCCAGGGGAAACCACAAACTCTGGGTACCATTAGAATCCCTAGGATGTTGGAAAAAAAGGACGCAAATTTGGCGTGGTTAGCTTATGTGGACAAAAAGTTATGAAGCCCTAAGCGCGAACTACCCCAAATAGCCAAAAAAGGGCTCAGCACTGGGGGGGAAAAGGCCCAGCAGCTAAGAGGTTAAGACTCTTGTCAAAAAGTCAATAATATTTTAGAAGCACGGTTTCCTCTTCTTTTGGGGTACCTCACCAAAAGTGTCAGGTAATTGTCTCAAGTTTTTCTTATCCGTTGATGTCCTGTACAGGGGAATCATGGAATTTCTTTGAAATCTATTTTTGGAGATCTCTGTCTGATTGTGTCATGAGAGATAATTTTGTTTCTTTTTTTACGGGGATTATGAAACCAACGCTTCCTCCCTCACTATAAGGTCAATACTGTCTCAGAATTGATGAAATTCACCCGGTGGCATATTATTCCAGAGCTTTAAAATCTGCTGAAATCAACTACACCATTGTCTTCTACCCATTTTCTGAAACTTGGAAAAGTTGTTGAAACTTTGTAAAATGTCTGGAAAGCAGCTGATAGGTTGAAGTTCATCACCTAGTCTGGATAAAGCGTCCATTTTCCCATGGTTAATTCCTAGTCTGTAAGTGACTTCTTGGTCAAACCTAGAAAATAACAAAAACCACCTGACATGTTCAGGGTTCATGTATTTTATGGATTTAAGATACCCTAAGTTCTTGGAGTCAGTTGAGATGGTAATATGATACCGAGCTCCTTCTAAATAATGTATCAAATGGGAGAGGACTTCCTTCATTGCCAGGAGTTCACTGTCATAAATGGTGTAGTTGATTCCAACAGCTGTAGGTTCTTGAATAATATGCCACTGGGTGAATTCCATCACTTTTAGGATCTTTCTGTGACAGAATTGCCACTATAGTGAAGGTCAGTTTCCTTGATGAAGGGCAAATTACATTCCAGATGTCTGAGAATGGGTACATTTGTAAATGCTTCCTTATGGGGTATCAAGATAGTCTCTTGTTCTTTACCCAAGTGAAAAAGAACATCTTTTTGGGTGAGCTTTAAAATGGGACATACAATCTATGTAAAGTGATGAATGAAATGCTGACAGAAATTGAAGAACCCGAACAAACTCTGAACTTCTTTGTTGATTCATGGTGAAGGGCCAATTACATACCACCTTATGTTTTGGAAACGCGTCCTTTGGGTAGGTCTGCAGGCGGGGACTAGCTAGAAAACTGTAACTATTATCACTCTCACAGAGCTTTTCTTTTGGGACCCATGTGCGGGACGGTGTAAGCTTTGGGGTTCCACACTCTGGTCTAAGACAAGGCACCCTGGGCGAGTGTGGTTTGTTTCTCGATAGGCAATTCCCACCCATATTTTATCTCCTAACTTGAGCAGTTAGCTTTTTTGCACTATTCAATATTTTGCTTTCTGTTCTTTCATTGATGATTTTTATGAAAATGCTTACCATGTTGCCATGTTGCACGAGCATTTTCATTGACACATAAGACAAGTAAGGGGTGGTAGATGTATTGTGCCTCATTATTACTCATTTACCCACCTTATCATCGGAGATTGTATGTATGGGATTTCAATGTGTGCATCATCATTACACAGCGCCATATTGTCCATTCACCAAACTCAGGGTGTATTCTTTGAGCATATATTTGGGTTGATAATTATATACCTATTTAGATACTATGCCAGTCCCATGGTACATTTGTTCCTATGGAGGCTTGTCCCTAATTGAGGATGGTAAGCAGTGATGCTTTAGTATGTTTACTTCCACTGAGCATGACAGCACTTTGAACACTGAGTGCCATGTCACTTTATATATACATTACACTTTGTTGTATGTATTTGGATCCCAACTTTAGTTGGTCAACGTTTTGTGTTTCTTTTTCCACAGGTCTCCTTCTACATTTGACTATTTCACATGTAGATTTTTTGAGTAAGTGACTTGAGTGTCTGTGTATACATTTTCAGACACAATGTTATCTTCTACTGTAGTTTAGGAGAAGTGTTTTTTTTTTGTGTTTGGTCCTGATGAAGCGCCACTTGATCCGTATGGACTTTTTAGGCGCGAAACATGTTGACCTGTTGCAGTGGTTGAAGGTAGTTCCTTCAACCATGTCTGTGTTTTTGCAGGTAGAGTGGCTGAGCATTATCTCTTTTCCACTCCCGAGTATACTTTTAACCTTGACCAAGACCCTTCCTCGATCAATAAATTGTAGGTTTTTTGTAGGGTTTTGAGTCAATTTTATCCCTTTTTTCTCTCCTGCTCTCTATTTGTCTGTAGGTTAACATTTCTCCCTACACACTTTAAACCATGGTACGGATTACCAGTGAAGATCTCCGGCAAAGAGCCCCCTTTTTGGGGGGCCCGTCAGACATTCCAGAGCCAGTCTGACGAGGAGCAAGCCCTATGATGAAGCATGACATCCAATGGATGTGTGAGGTCATTTGCTTCTAGATATAGAAGTGCCTAGTGGATTTCTTACCTTTGCTTGAACAGTGTATTCTTGTGTGTTAGCATCATTATTAGGGAGGCTGTACACTGAATCATTAATCTCCCTTTCCCTCATAAGATTGTATAGGTTAGCACAGCGGCTCAGCTGTGGGACTTGATTTCCTTTTATTAATTGTAGTTTACAGGCTCTGAGATGGATGAGTTCCAAGGCTTGAGTTTTGAAGATGACATGGTTTCTGTCACACTCCAAACCCCCTCCATCCTTGGTAGTGATGGGTCTAGCCCCTCAGGGAGCCTCAAGGAAGACTGGGATAAGTTGTCCTCATTAAAATGGGACCTTATTAAGACAATATTGCATGGAACCTTCATAACAGAATATCTTCGGGCCAATATTGCCCGAATGGCTTGATTGTGATTAACGTGGCAAGAATCTTTTTTACAAGATTTGATCTTTAGCAAGGATTGGGCCAAGATTGCTTGGAAATGCACCAGAGACTGGTTAGTCATTATTGATACATCTAAAAGAATAGCTGACTCTATTATAATTCAAATCAATTTGGCACAAAGTACATTAAAAGCTACGGTGTCTTTGTCAGCCTTCAAGAGACGGTTAGCCGAAATCAATACTGAGTTGAATGAAACAAAAGAATATTTGACTGAACAAAAGATTACCAAACTACAAAAGGATATAAATAAATTCAGCAGAGAGAAGGTGTATCCTTACATTAAAGAAGACTATGAGGCTGATACTCAATCACGCTCTTCAGAGGAGTTGGTTTCTTCTTTTACTAAACCGCGTGCTTACAGCAGTAGTTCCTTCTCAGATGGTTGGAGCACTGATGAAGGCATACCACAACCCTATGACAATTTACCCCAATTTCCGGTACACCAACCCCTACCATGGCAACCCCTATACCCTTTCTACAAACAACGCCCAATGATGCCTTACGTGCCTTTTTTAGCCGGGGCAGAGGAAGAGGCAGGTGCAGGGGAAGAGGCAGACATGTACACTGGGCAAGGGAAGAACCACAGATGGTGACCAGGAGCCAGGGCAAAAACCAGCCAGTGAGAACTTAGTTATTAACCTGTCTTCTAGACCACTCTCTACAGACAAAATCAATGCCTTGAACAAAGGACTGGGTTTTGTGCTAACCCCCAAAGAAGACTTCTTTCGACTTAACTGTGAACTTTCCCAATTTTTTTAGAAAGATCCGGTTACACTTCTTTTTTAAGTATAGACCTGGCGAGTCACTGAAGGAGGACTTAAAAATCCATCCTCTGTTGTGCCTCCAACTGCAGTCATACCCTGTGAGTTGCTTGCATTTGAAAAAGCAGTAATGACTGATGTGAGCAAACTACGCCCAAAACATGCCTTTGTTAACGTTCCCACCAAACAATGGAATGCACTTAAACCATTGGCATCAGACCAACCTATTGTAATAAAACCAGCAGATAAGGGTGGTGCGATTGTTGTTATGCACTCACAGGAATATAGACAGGAATGCATATGTCTCTTAAGTGATTGCCCCTATTTCAAGAGACCCTACAGAGAGATTACAAACACAGATACGTACTATGATCCATGAAGTACAAACCAATGAATAGATATCCCATAGGGAGGCTGAGTTTTTGGAAACGTCCCAACCTCGTACCCCTTACTTTTACTGCCTCCCTAAGATTCATACGGGGAGACTACCACCTCCGGGACGTCCCATTGCCTCAGGTATAGGGTTGTTTTTGGAACCCCTTTCCACTTTTGGTGACTATTTTTTGCAACCAATTGTGAGAGAGTCCTCCACATTCTTGAAAGACACTAAAGATGTCCTGAATTTGATTGAACCTATCAATGCCACTGAGGAGGTACATGCACTCACAAAGCCTTGATGTTGAAACCGTATATACCAACATACCCCAGGAGGCCACACTACGGGTGGTTGAAGATGCTCTCATGGACAGGATATGGACTTCACCCACTCCAGTCCATTTTGTTATGCAATGTGCTACTATAGCCTTGACTGAAAATTTCTTTCAATTTGAAGATCAACTTTATCATCACATATGCGGTACATCTATGGGTAGTACCTTTTCTCCCAGTTTGGCCTGCTTGTACATGTATGATTTTGAACAACGCTTCATACTTCATAGTGCCAATCCTTTCTATGGCAATATCAGACTATGGTGTCAATATATCAACAATATCCTGATTGTGTGGCAGGGTCAGACACAAAATGTTGATTCCTTTACTACTTGGATCAATGAACTTGATCCTTTTTTTCAGTTTACTTCAACTGTCTCTTTAACTAAAATTGCTTTTTTGGACCTCATGAGTACTATTAATCAGGACAAATTGGAAACTTGTACTTATCAAAAGACCACAGATCGCAATAGTTTATTGCTGTATGAGAGTCACCATCCAAAAGCACTACGGGATAACTTACCATATGGGCATTTTTTGCGACTACGTCACAATTGCAGTAACGTTTCAACTTTTGATACGCAAGCTAATGATCTCTCGGCGAAGCTGCACCAAAGACGTCACCAATGTCACGTAATCAATACAGCCCGTAAACGGGCACGGAACAACCATGGAGAGGCATTGTTGACAACTGAACCTAAGGAGACTGACATTCGTCTTACTTGTGTCTCTTTATACACTCCACTGTCTAATACCATAAAAAACACACCCGTCCAACTATGATCTACACAGAACCTAAGCAGACTACACTTTGGCATCTTCCTCCTATATCGGTTCATTATCCATGCGGTAATTGTAATGTATGTGCACTTACTAAAAGAGTTGATGTCCTGGATCTGGAACCCATTGGGGCATGGCGTCTTGTGAAACATACTAATTGCAATACCCATAATCGTATTTATATGATTACTTGTCCTGTGGCTTATGGTATATCGGAATGACTACGAGACCAGTTAAGGTCAGGATCAATGAACACCGTAGCAACATCAGATGTGGTCACTTTACTACCAAACTGAGCGTCCACTATCTTGATACGAGCCACACTCCAGATGATATGTGATGGGTAGTTTTAGATTCCATCAAGTACATATCTAATGGATCTAAGTCCCTTTTGGAAAAAGAGCAATGTTAGGTGTTTAAATTGGGTACCCATATCCGTGGATTGAAAGATGACTGCCATGGATGAGCTTCCCCATTAATACTTAATGGGTCTGATGTCCTGGGTATCCTTAGTCCCATTCAATTTGTATCCATTAACACACCATACGTCAGGGGTACCACCTCTTTTTTTCTTCTGCTCATGACTTCGTTGCCAGCTTATCCCTGTGTGATACTCCATAAATTGTACACACGTTCCCCCTTGTAATGAGATAGGGATGGAGGCCCTTCCATGTCCTTTCACACTACCACATTTCCTTCTTGTTTTACTGATCATTTTTCAGATTTTTCCCTTTTTAAGACAAAATTCAGCTTATGCTGACTGCAAGCCTTTCCCTGATCTTGGCTAGACTTAGCAAACTAGAAATGGCTGTGTCAGATCTTGCAGCTCTTTGTGCCAATCATTGACCTCCAAGTCAAACTACCTCTGAGGTGGCTCCTAGGTTATCGAGGGAACATCAGAAACCTGTAGGGTCCCTTGGTATACTGCAGGCGAGCCAATATTTACCTTTACCATCCTCTCTTAACCCCTCAGCTGGTATGACATCTTGTGAAAGGGAAACTGCCAAGACCAGAGGGAAACAATTTGGGTTCACCTCCTGGGGAAATGGAACTCAACCAAGTGAACTTGTTGTGCCGGCCCCTTGCTCGCCATTTGGCTCATCGAAGCCAAATCTTGATCTCCCACCTGGGTGCTGCCCCTATGTTGATATGTTGACCGATGTTACAGCTTTAGCCTCCACAGCAAGCGAAACTACTGCACAGGTGAAGAACAAACTCTGCCATTGGCTGTTCCAACACACGGACTTTAAGAATCATGAACATAGGGACATCCTTTTTGTAAGAAGGGTTGGGTATATTGGTGCATATGCTAAATCAAAAAATGGGGACTGTATTGTAATTAACTGTAGATATCTCAACTCTTGCTGAGAGGCTAATTTGCCATGGAACTAGGATGGACAGAAGGAGCGATAATATTGGTATTAGTATTGTTCCCTTAGGGTTCTTATACAAGTATCTAATTCCCTTGCATTTGAACATATCTACTGTGAGCGTTCCCAGACAAAAATGGGTCAGCTAATACATTAATTATTTTAATGTTCCTGTGTGTGATAGGTATCAGCTACTCTCAGATCTCAATAGGTTGGATTCACTACTAGAAAATGATTACCTCCAATTAGAGTCAGTTCCTGAAAAATGTATTCAAGATCATCCCGCTAGAGTTTTTGAAGGTAATTGTGAGGTTGGTGTTGACAGCAAGGTATACCCAAGACTTAGTGAACTCAAACTATTAAATTCCCCACAGAGCGTGACTCCTCCCATTTTCTCAACTACATCTCCTATTGATCCTGACTGTGTGAGCCCTAATACTTCTATTAATGAGCAGCTGCACTTCCCTACACAATTTCATGAGGTGGATGTAGCCCCAACTGATTCTGAGTCCCCCATCCAGTTAGTGTTGTGGAATGTTGCTGCTTTAAAAGGAAAAATAGCGGACCCTGAGTGGGGTGCTTTTATCAGAAAACATGACATAATTCTCCTACAAGAAATTTGGGCAGTGGATAAATCACATACTCTGTAAACTGTAAGTTTATTAGTCAATTAAAACCATAAACTATTATATAGCTTGCATAAGCACACCGCTGATAAAAGCAAATTACAAAGGTACAATCAACAATTTAAAACAGAACAATTTTTTTAAACTTCCAGGCTCCTTGTCCAAAGTCCTTGATACCTCCATTAATATAAACCAAAAGATCTAAGCACCAGTCATAATTGTGGGCTATGGTATTTCCCTTTACTATTGGAGTCACATTATTGGTACACTTGCTGCTCCCTACCAACTCAACTAGTTACACCAAAACGTACACTGTTAGTCGTCCAAGCCACATAATGCATAGTCATAATACCATGTGCATAGCTTAAATGCTACTCGAATTTTAGCATTGAAGTTACACCATCCAAAGGAGGACGGCTGTCAGTGGGCCTTTTAATATTGCTAAAGAATACTATGGACCTGAGGATTAGAAAGTTGGATATTAACAGCCCTAACATACTGGGACTATCCCTAAGGGGAAGCAAGGCCCCCTGGGTTCACCCTTTGAATGTTTATAATCGTTCTGTACCATGCAATAAATAATAAACTATATTGGTTTTGTTAGCCCACTTTCTTGATAAGAGAACAGAAAGATACCCGCTCATAGTTGCGGGAGACTTTAACACAACTTTTCAGCCCCTTGAGGGCTTAGGGTTTGTCCACGGTGTAGCAGATGAAACTGGAGGGATTGCTATTTTAGAGAGCGAACCCATAGTATCGTGTCCAGAGGTAGCTACACAGTTACTGTTCATTATGTTGAATCATGGCATGCATACATGTAACATGAGGTTCCCATCTGATGTAAGGTGTGCCCCTACTTTTGCCCGAGGGACTACATCAAGCAAAATTGATTATGTTTTGTTGCTATTCTTAACTTTTCATCTGCGTACCTTGAAGATGTATACATATTGTCAAAGCACATATATGTGGATATAGTAAAACTTAGCTTACCTGTAGAAACAAACCTTCACAATATTTTTTACCTTGATATTCTTGACACGATATTTTGTCCCATGATATTTTTGTTTCCGATATTCTGTTTAAACACCCCAAAATAAATACAAAGGCCTTCCTTTTTTCTCTGATTCTTCTCACCCATAGATAGCATTCTACAAATATCCCCCACTTACATGGCTTTGTCGTTTGAACTTATGTTTTCTTTTACAGCTTCTTCAGAGACAGGAACAGATATCCTTGCTGTAATCTGTCAGTATTCCCTTCTGTGGGTTTGTTGTCCATCAATTTGTAATGTGAGGTCACTAAGTGCAGTAGTTGATGTATGTCTATTAAACACTAAAGAAAAAGCCTCATTTAGATCTTTACAAAGATCTTGGTAGAAGACCACTGCTGCAGACGTACGTGTCCAGGCTACCTCTGCAATTAACTGCTAGAAATGGCTGGTATGGGCCACAAGATCCCCATATTCTCCTTGCCATTTTGAAAGAATAGAAAAGCAGCATGTACAGTCACCTTTGTTTGTCTTTTACCAAAAAATCTAAAACCTGCTGCACAAATGTTCCAAAGCTCAACAACAGAGAGCATTTATTCAAAATCAAGGCAGTCACCCGTGCTAAAGTGTCTTTGCTCAAGTAAAGTAATATAACATTTACCCTAGCCTAAACAGTTGCAAATTATTGAAGGTTTGCCATAAAGAACATAATACATTGAGCCATAGATTCTTGGATAAGATACTCCCTGCTGTATCCGGGGTGGTATTTCTTCTAGGAGAAGCAGTGGGATTGAGCCTTCCTCTCCTGGATGTGCTTCTCCAGGAAAAATGTGCGGTCTTGATGAGCAACTTAAAAATCATCTTGGATTTTACTCATCGTGTGTGGCATTGCCCACAGGAAACAACCCTTACACTCCATGGGGTCTGGCAATCTGTCATGAACACTCATTCGAGAGTGGATGTTGATGTTGATGTCAATGCTCCGTCTGCCGCAAGAGGTCAACCCTTGTACTGGGTCAAATATCTTAAGGAAGACCCAGGCTAAGCGGGAAATGGAGCAAGAAGAGAAAAAGGCACAATCTCCTGCAGGCTGGTATTTTGCAAACCCAGAATGGATCCCTGGCCAAACTGGGAACATTGAGGTCTCCACCTATGGGTGAAGGAACACAACTTACTATAAGTTTAACACAATAGCACAGAAATTAGACTTAAAGGTAACAAGTGCAAGCAGAAAGGACACTGTAACCGTAATCCCACTCAGGAGCAGAAGATACATTAATAGAGAGAAGGCCTGGACAAGGAGACACACTGACATGAGGGTAACAAAGCAGGTAAGCATATAAAGAAGGTAGGGAAACTAGAATACCATAGGGCACTGACAGGTGAAAAAATAAAGGTGAAGGGATGGAGCAAGCTGAGTGCAAACTGAAGCGAATGATGATGAGTCACAACAACCGCTTTTGCAGGAAAAAAGAACTCTCTACAAATGGGGTTTAAATCCATGGTTTGCCACCATTGACCCAGAAGTGTGCCTGATTGTGTTGGCCCTCTAATGGCCCCGGCTGTGCATGTGGATCTGTGAAAAGCAGTTTTATGGGTACGCGTGTGTATTTTTCACTGTCCAACTCTCTTCCAAGTTCCCAGTCTTCTGTGTCCTAACCTGCCTTGGAACCTGACATCTCATTAGACCTAATGGCAGATATAGAATTTTTCAACGAGCTAATATGCATAAATAAAGAAATGTTAATATCAACAGATTATCCATTCATATCTAAGAGAAATATATGAAAGTGCTAGGTTGTAACAACAGAACCTAAGAACACTGCCAAGACATGTATGAGAAAACGTTCGGAGTATAGAATCAAATAAAGCAAAATGTTTGGAGTAAAACAACCCTAAATAAAAAAACAAGTTAAAAGTAAATATTACAGCATTTGATATGTGCAAAACCATCACAAACTTTGGAAGTTATTAATCCAGAAACAAATAATAGTTTATGTTACAGAAACAGCGACTGGGTTATATAACAGTCAGCAAAATCCCAAAATTAACATTTTGGATGGCAAGATACTAGGTTTCAGACATGTTGAACCTAACCACTAAAATAGTTGTTACACGCACATTTTTTCAAGGTATTGTTGCTATTTTATTTGGAAAACAAGTGAATAAGCTGGATATTTTCCCAACTGAATAAAAATGTCATTACATACACAGATATTAAGAACAATATCCAATGTATTCAGTGTATTTTTTTTGTACAATTAAATAACAATATTATATTACATTTCTTATCTTGCTCTATGGAATGATAAAAACTTTGGGGGTCTGACACTTTAGCACTTGCATTTTCATCATCATCTTTGCAACAGGTATGTACTTCATGATAAAATTGCTTTATCACTGAACAAGTATGCATGCCTCACAGCTCCCTGTGAAATTATAGTGTTGAAAATATCTCATGTTAAATAAAACATGCACCACAAAGTATTTTTAAAGATTTCTCTACAAAGTCAGACCTTTACCCAGGGCGTCACCTCTAGCCTGAGCATGAAAGCAGCACCAGAATTGCTGGAGAGTCTGTTTGGTGTCCCAGAACGCACATTTTTTCAAGGTATTGTTGCTATTTTATTTGGAAAACAAGTGAATAAGCTGGATTTTTTCCCAAATGAATAAAAATGTCATTACATACACAGATATTAAGAACAATATCCAATGTATTCAGTGTATTTTTTTTTGTACAATTAAATAACAATATTATATAACATTTCTTATCTTGCTCTATAGAATGATAAAAACTTTGGCAGTCTGACACTTTAGCACTTGCATTTTCATCATCATTTTTGCAACAGGTATGTACTTCGTGATAGAATTGCTTTATCACTGAACAAGTATGCATGCCTCAGAGCTCCCTGTGCAATTATAGTGTTGAAAATATCTCATGTTAAATAAAACACGTACCACAAAGTATTTTTAAAGATTTCTCTACAAAGTCAGACCTTTACCCAGGGTGGCTCCTCTAGCCTGAGCATGAAAGCAGCACCAGAATTGCTGGAGAGTCTTTTTGGTGTCCCAGAACGCTGGGACACCAGAACGGGAAAGGAGGACGAGCGAGGCGGCAGGAGAGGACGGCGGAGGCTACAAACTGTAGGTCGTTTTTTTTTTACATTTATTTACCCCGTCGTCCCCTTCGTCTCCTGCTGCCCATCCTCTTGATATTTGCGGCAGCCGCCGCTGCCTTTACCTACATTAAATTCTTTAGGCACAAGTGTATAACTCAGTCTCTTGCCTTATTTTGCTCTGAGTACCGTTTTTTGCAATGTTGCTACCGATGTTCTTTATATAAAAACTTCTCTTTATATAGTGCTTCAGAACGGATTGCCATTGCCAAGCACTGTACATAACAGAAGGTACTACTGCCTTAACTCTGGCTGTGTATTATGCCTTTCTGTCAAAGATGTTTCCTGCCTATCTTCCCTCCACCTGTTTCTCTATGCAACATCTACATTTCTGAGATTTTGTCCAGATAGTTTGTTTTAAACAAATTTCTCTAAAGCAGGATCTGTCTCTTTCTTCAATAAGGGCTCAGGTCTTCCCAATCATGCACAGTTATTGCATAAAACTGAAGTACCATTGAGAACTCAAATGAAAGTGCCTGTACACGTAATGGATTGTGAGTAGATCCTCATGGCACTAAATGGTGTGATTGCACCTATTATCCGACTACCATCACAGGCTTATTCTAACAAACCTTCCTTAGCTCCCAAAGAGTTAAGTCAGATTCATACCACAGTGCATGCTACATTTTTTTTAACCTTTGGACAAGAATCAGATGATGTGGGAGTGACTGGAAATTATGCATTGTAGTTTTTAGTTAATGATTTGCATAGATTTCAGAATTTTAGGAGGTCACTTAATGATTCCCCAGAATAAACATGAAAATCTATTCAGATGTTAGATTTCTTTGTTCAAGATAGCTCTGTGAGGTAAGCGCTTGCTGCTGACATCTTGCGAGGGGAGCTTGAACCCAGAGGTAGCCACTTCTCCTTTTTCTTTCAATGGGAAATATATCAAGTCCATTTAGTTCAGTATTAGTAAGACTAGTTATTTACAGTGCTTTGATGTGGCATTACGGTGGCAGTGCATTTGACATAAGAAACAGGTACTGTTCCAGCCTCCTTTAAATATGCTGCTGATCAGGCAATCCACAAGACTTGATGAGGAGCATTAATCCCTTCCCATGCACTTCCTGCAGATGTATGGGTATTTGTGAGTTTTTCACACCCAACTTCAGCACTTATTTCAGTCTTGGAAAATATTGTACTATCAGCCCCATATTAAACAGGACGATCAAATTTAGTGAAAGATGCTGAGCCTTTTGGGGGGGATTTAGGATTCTAGCACATTTTCCAAAGCCATGAGTATTTGTCTGCTGCTCCCTTGAGGTTGCTTCTCAGTTTGGTTGTCCTCTGAGCCCATCAACCTTTTGAAAGAGGCAACTGACTCACTGATCCCCAGCTTTCTAGATATTTTCATGCATCCCGTGTGGTGGTCAGATAGCTGTTTCTACTGTCTTTGGGGCGCTTTATGCATTAGCTTGTGATCCTTTGGTAGTGGTCTGTTTTGCTCAAGTCTCTTTTTCCTGTTATATTTGTTTACAATAAACATGAATGCAGCATTATCTTTGCCAGATGGCTCCTGCCCACAATGTAACGATTAAAGGGCGTCAGTGACAAAGTCTGGGTGACTATATAGGATCACATACCTTTTAAATCTTGATCTCTATATATTCTGCTATCTACCCATCTTTCTGCTTTTGGCACTGCATGACTTTATGCTTGATCGTTTAACTCATACTGTAATGTCTGTTTTGGTCTAGGTTTTAACATCTTTGTTTAATTTTCTAGGAAGCCACCACAGTGTATGGACTGTGGCGGCAAGGAAGATCAGAATATGTGTAATCATGTTATAAGATGCTTCAAATTAGAAGTCAATAAAACCTCCCTTTCTCCAGAGGCTATGGTAACGGTTTACAACCCTTCAGGGACTAAGCACCATTTGTACTGTAAGTCCGCCTTTGTGGATCTTTTGTCATAACATTCCCATAATTACCGTGTAGATAATGGATGTAGACATCTAAAGATGTGTTTTGCCAGTGCTGTACCACACATGCTTCATTTCAATAAGGGTGCTTCAAAAAAATTTTTTTTCCTCTATTTTGATGGTGGAAATGCTATTTGTCGCAAATGTCTAAATGCAAGCTTCAAACACTGTTGGATCGTCAGTCCAAGCTTCCTGTATGCGTCTCTGTAGCCTCAGCTGAACAGCGGTTTTTAATAATAAAACATGAAATAATTACAGTAAAAGAAGGAGGCAGCAAAATAAGTGATGGAAATAGAAGAAAGTGGGGGTAAAGGTGAAACATGTACAGTAAAAATAAATATGAGGGTAATGTAAATCATAATTGTCCCCTTGCAGATAAGGGGCACTTTAGCTGACATAAACATCACCTTACAATCAGAAAACTAATTTCACGGGCTACCCTCAACAGACAGCATTGAAAGGCTAAGCCTGATGATGGACACGGCATCTCAGTGAACCTGGAAGTATTGTGGTTGAACGTTGATTCCTTTTCCTGTCATCACAGTAGCCATGCAGAACCACGTCAAGCATGTCGTCTGCATGGCAGCGCATGGTTTCTGGCGGCTTCGACTGCAGGAAATCCTGGGCTCCCTTCTGTCTGGTTTTCTGGCCAAAGACTCCATACCATTTCACCTCAGGAATTGTTGCAACTGTAAAAATACCAAACATTAACAGTTTTCTTGTGAGGCGTCCTCTGTCGAGACAATATAATTGCACTGTTTCTTGTTTTTCCCAATCTATATTTTCCTTTTTACATTTGTGAAATTACTACTAAAGTATTTTTCTGGGGAAAAGTGAGAATTTAGCCCAGAAAGGAGGTGACACTGTAGTTGTGAAAACAAGCAATTTACGCTCTAAATATGAATATTGCTGCATATAAAAGTTTACACCTCAGCAACTTTGTCATGCATATCTTTTTTAGCACATTTGTCAGGCATCAGCAACTTTACATTCACAGAAACGTGATACTAATTTATGCCTCACAGCGTGGCAGCAGTGATAGTCGCTCGACAAGGGTGTCATGACAGCGTAAGATCTAACTCTGACGTGAATGACTCATCTGATGTACTTCTACTGCTTCCAGAAGTAGGTGTACGCCAACAGAAATACTTACTTTAAAGATTTCTAAGTCTATCCTCTCTATGAACATGCACAGTGGCTAAATGACCACTATGGTAGTGCCATATTGAATCAATCAAAGCTAGTTGCTACAGTCCATGGATTATTCTTTTTCTGGGGAGACAATTTCTGCATCAAAACCCAAAGGTTGGTCCCAAATCAGTGAAAGAAAATCATCTCTTCAGAGGAAAAGGGATAAAGGTTTGAACACCTGGAATATTGTCTTCAGGCACCGGACCAGTTACTAGGAATCTTAACAGTTGTTGAGCAGAGGGAGGCCACTAGTCGTTTGAGCCACCCCTTACTATGGCAGTCATACATGTTTATTGGAGTGAGAGCTCAGAGAGACATTGTCTGCGTACTCCTCCTCATCAGAGGTGTGGATGGCAATGGTGTAACAGTGGCACCAGACCCAGAGATTCCAAGGGCCCACTTAACTCTGATTATCGCTGTATTTTACTACCCAACTGGCACACAGTAGGACTACTTTCTCCATTTGCACCAGGGCACAAGGCACCACTGCTACGCCACAGCTCCTCATTATTAACCCACTGTTTCTTCTGCTTTCTCCACTCTGCCAGTGGTACAGAAAATTGCCACAAGACTGCACAATTTTTACCCACCGACAGACCTTGCTTGACCTATATGTGCTCTCCAAGTCTGAGCATATTATTTTCCGGAATTCGGGATTTATGAAAAAGTGGCAGCACACTCATTGTTTTTCATATTGCACAGTTCCAACATATCTCTATGGGCTTTCAGGGGTTTTGAAGTAGTCGGCTGATGAAGGATAAAACAAAAAGAGAAACTTTAAAGTAAGCTTAACAACTTTAAATCCTGAATGGTGGAAATATATGTATCTAAAACCAACACAAACGTAATGTGTTTGATTTATAAAGCGTTTTCCATGAATCTCTTACTGATCTCAGTATTTTGTCATGGGTGGGGCATTCTTTCCAAACATGGGGAGGCCCTCTAAAGGACATCAGTACTTTTTTGGTCAATTCTATGGACAGTTTGTTGCACATTGGTTCTTTGAGCAACGGGCTAGTGGTGCAGTATATATACACGCATGCACAACAATGATAATATGCCTCCAAATGTTTGGAGACCTAGTTCAAAACTTTGAAAAAATACAGTGCTTGCACTAAAGGTACGCATGCACATTAGTGCATTTTTTCTGTGCGCTAGAGAGAAGGCCAAGCAACATCAAACTCAATGCTCGAAGCCCAGATGACAGTAGCACAACCACGGCTACTTGAAGTTAAAAACCATGTTTATAAATTGGGTGCGGAGGCCGATCTCAGATTTGTCTTTGAGAGGGACTGTATTTATAACAACATACATTCTGTGGCAGGCTGGCTTTAGCCAAAACTCATTCATTTCATCAGTAGCCCTGCATTAAGTTGTTGCTTACTACCATACAAAAGATAATTTCCCTTTTCTGTTGTGTTTCATATTTTTTTAAAAATGGCTTCTCTTCTTTGACTTAGGTGTGATTTTCTCATTTAACACGACACCCTTCACTTCACTCCAAACACTTTACTGGATTATTACTTTTTATTTTTCAGAAAGCATGTTTTTACATCTTCAGTCGACAGCTTGTTCTACTGGTACTCCGACAAACAAAAGGCATTTTTTTACCACCCAATTAGTTTTTATTTGCAAAACTGAGAATGGGTACAGCAATCAACATTTCCTGTTCTTTGAATGGGTACTGCAAACATTGAGATGGACATATTAAGACACGCGTGGTCACTGTAGTGTCCTTCTGGACACATGCTATTGTTTCCACCAGCTACTCTGTGAGGGCTGGCTTCCATGCTCACCCCACACCCATCCATCACAGGCAACACCAGTCAGGTGACCATGCCAATGAAAGGGGTAAGGCCCACATGCCCGAAGCCAGTCACCAGTCCACTATGTGTTTATGTGTATTATTTAGGTAGCATGTGGGGCCAGGGCCCACAACACAACTGTCACGTTCATGTTTGTAGGACACACCCGCTTAATATGAGCCACATCCTGAACCAGCCTGACTGCACACTAGCCACACTAATCTGGTAAACACCATTCCATGAAATCAACCATCAACATGGTCACAATTTGGACTGATCAAAGTCTGTCATTTGTCGACTTGCTAGAAGGGGCCTGTCCAAAGTGGAGTGGAGATGGAAAGTGACTACCGTGGTGAAATGCATGGAGCTCAGTTATGAGAGAAATGCTGTTCTGGTTTTGTAAATGTAAACACAGCACGAGTATGCAGAGAATAGCTGATATTTTTTGGGGAATCCTTCTTTGAGTCGCACCTTAAGTTTAGAATGGTGCATGTATGACTTCTTTCAAAATGTTGCAAACAGGGCTATGCCCTAGAATGCACTCGAGATTCAGCTGGAATAGCAGTTACTTCATCAGAGACACAAAGCAGTGCAATAATTACTCCCTTCTTTTCGCCAGTATCAAATATGTCCTCTTTTGGTTCACTTGTGAAGATGGCTAAATTTGTTTTGGGGGTGGAGTTAGCTGACTTAACGATGTCTACTTCTTGCAAAAGCTCTTAGTAGGAGGATAGCGACAACTGAGGGCTTTATAACTGTAATCCAAAAAAACGTGGGGGTGGGGGGTGCGGATGTGGAGTGGTCTGCACTTTAACTGAGTCCTGTGACACACAATTTCATAGGGTGGCAAACGGGTCCACAAAGGAATTGTGGGACTGTGGCATACCAAGACTGTAAGGATCTCGGTGGGGGCTAAGAAGGTCTTCCACACTCACAGAATACCTGTGGGTGAAGCTTTGATGTGGTGATAATGGCTTTAATCCCCAGTAGACAAGAAAGTGGTGGAACGAAATGTGCTGAGTACCCTCAGTCTCAGGCAAAAACATTTTCATTTATATCACATTAGCCATAAATCTGTAGGCAGAGGACCATAACTGACAAAAGAGAAAAACAGGAGGGGTGTACTCTTTGTGTCCTCTGAAACTATTTCATGACTGGTGGCTAGGACACCTCGGCGTTGTTTGTTTATGCTTCTACCCAGAGTTTACTGTGCCTTTATTGGGAGTCTTGTTAAATGGTAAGACATTTCCTTTTGCCAGCTATGAATGAAATACGTATTACAACCTTGCGATAGATACATTTACAATTTATTGTAGACTCCTACTGGAGGGTTAGACCCTCTTCGAGACTGTAGAGTTGTATTGTGTTGCCCTGAAGAAGGTGACGTTACATCGGCAAGAGTCCACTGAATTGTGATGTCCTGGTTATGCGATACTGAATATTAAAATGTGAAGTTTACAAGACTAATGGTCATGATCTACAAAGGTTAAGGGCTGTTTTTAATATGTTTGAGTGTCAGTATGAGTGTTGTATGAGAGAGGTTTCAGGGGTACGTTTTTAACGAGTAGACTATTATACATATTTTATTTAAATATATTTAATAATTCTCTCAGAAATATATCAATTTTGTGGGTATGATGGAATAATATGATTTTGTTAAATATTCAATAAAAAGTTCAATATAGATTTTTAGGTGTTTAACAAACATCGCATCCTTAGTCATCTGATAATAATTTGAACATGTTGTGGGGTTTTTCGTTTTGATTTGTGTATTCCAGGGCTGATCCATAAAAGTAGTGCAGAGGTCATTCACAACGTGCAAAAGCTTAAATCGGGGTTACTCTTGATGCAGCTGAAGTTTCAGTGAAGGAGAAATCGGACTTGGCAGCCATAGTTTACCAGATAGAACTCTTCCTGTCAAAGGCTGAAAGTCTCAAATAGGTGACCAGGTATTAAGAAAACAAGCAAAGTACAAAAGTAAAAGACAGCATTGCTGTAAGTACAATTTCACACAAATAGGGATAAAAAAAGAGTATGAAAATGAAACCACTAAACGACTGCTTCAATAGAAATAAAAGGTTTACTACCAGGACCTGGTAGCAGGAGGGATGTATCTAAGAAGAAATACTAGGGTGGATGGAATTTCTTAGCAGGTCCATCTTTGTGTTTAATCATGTCTGGAAGGTACATAACCAGTGTATGGCAGTGGTAAAGCACCCTGAGACAAATTACCATGGGCAGCTCCTCCATTAGGGTGGAGGAGCATCGTACCGCCCCCAGCAGTGGCAACTACAAACAGTGTTTATTGTCGTTTCCTTATAAAGGGCGGGGCCACGGAGGTGACGACCAGTGACAGCACTCCCCCTCAGAGCACATGTGTGTTTGGCCGGCCGTCTGGTGCTGGCCAAACACGCATGTGCATTAGGCTCACTCCAGCCCAGCAACACAGTTACCGGGCTGGAGAGAGCCTGCACAGGCTCCCAGTCTGCCTGGGAGTGTCCTGGCTTGGCTCTCCCAGCCAATCCTGATGCTGCTTTGAGCAGCGTCAGGACTGGCCACAGGGCAGGCTGGCAGCCTGTGCCTGCAACAGAGAATAAGCAGATGGAGTGCTGCGGCGAGCAAGGTACGTGTTTATTTTTTATTTCATTTTTATTCCTACCGGACCCCCCGCCCCCTCTCACGCCGCCTCACCCCTTCCGCGCAGCGCAAGCCGCGACTGCACATTATCATCGTGCTGGATCCCTCTTGCAGGGTGATGTTTTCTCAAACGGTTCTTATGTGGGAAGAGAGAGTACTCAAAGCAACTGCGGGATAGGGTGAGGTAGTGGGGTGTCTCTGTGTCCCCTTCAGGTTTCCACATGTTCTTGGTGGGCGCTCCTTATTCTAGTAGCAATTTATTTTCTCAGTTCAAGTTTCATATGTTCTTGTAATTTACCTTTCTTAAATCATTGCCATACCCGCCTCAAGATATTTGTGGTTGGCACAGACTACTGTGTGTCTAGCGACCATCAAATTGGAAAAGTACTGAACTGCTCCTGATGCCATTCAGCCCTACTTAAGAGCTTCACTGTGTCCTATTACTGAAGAACCCCTGCAGAATTGTCTGCTGTGGGTGATAAATCTTCACTCCCTGTTTACCAGAGCTACTGCGACACTACAGTTACCAAAAGAAATCGAAATTCAGGGTCCCCATGGTGCTAATGGAGCCAAGTAATTTAAACTATGAGGTTCATTCTGACTATGACCCTTCCCTAATCATATACATTTCCCCAGCCATTTTCAAGCGCTTCATCCTGTAGGCACAATTTGCAGCTGTAAAAGCTGCCACTAGGTGGCAGCAAAAGACAGCGCTGCAGCTTAGTTGATTTCCGATCTCTTTAAGTCAATCCTTTTGGAGGGTGTAATATTCCGTGACGGTCTAGTTACTTGGAGACCGGCCACAGAACACCGACCCGGAAGGAAAAAGGACTTCCGGGCCGGGCGCGAGAGAAAATAAAAATCGGAGCGCGGGAGTTGTTGGAAGTTACCCGCGACTCCAGTGCAGCACCGTACCTCGCGTGTGGGTTTGTTTTCTTTTGCCGCGCGCGATGCGAGGCATTCATCACAGAATATCACACTGGCGACAAGGGTGGTTTCTGGCACATCTGTTGACACGCGCTGGACGAGCGCTGTGGCATATGTATGCCAGACCACCCACGAGGACACCTGCTGATGCTATTTGGGCTACAGATAGTGAGACGGTGAGCCAGCTGCTCAGCCAAGTGGCCAGATAAAATGCAGGACACCCAGATTCGGGACCACATGCAGCGCAGGAATACCTGCTAGGATGAGGCAGAAGAGCGTGTCAAGACCCAAGTCAGAGAGATACACCGACACCAAACCCAGGAGGGAGAAGTAAGGAAAACATCACACTCCAGCACCTCACAAAGTGACACTGCGCCAACCAAAACGTCAACAGCTTGTGACAAACCACGACGTGAGTGCAGAAAGGGTGCACCACGACACAACAGACTGAGAGAGGTGAGCCTGAGACGACGAGCAAGCACGACGCATTCATTATGGCCGATGAACCAGCGCCCGCCAACCATCAACTGCCACAACACACAATGACAGGCGCACTACCGCCGTTCAGCGAGCTTGCGGATCCCGCCACAGTGTCACCTAGATGGAAGGTGTGGGTTAGGCGCCTGGAGAACTATTTTGTGGCCACCCGTGAGAAGGATGGAGAAGTCAAGAGGTTGTTGCTCCTACACTTTGTAGGTGACGAAATATATAAACTCTTCAGACACCTACCGAACACAGGTGCCCACAACGACTACGAGGCGGCCGTGAGGGCTTTGAATGCACACTTCTAAACCCAGATTTCGAAAGAATCGAAAGATTCAAACTACGGCAAGCAAGAAAGAGAGAAGAAGAGTCCATCGACCAGTTTTACGCTCGCCTCCGGGAACTGGCAAGTACGTGCACTGACGATGATCAACAGAAAGAGGTACAGGCACAAATAATACATGGATGCAGAAACAAGACTCTAAGAGGGCTAATACTGAGACAACCAAACATCACTCCGGAGGAGATATTGATCATGGCACGGTCCCATGATCTCTCGGTGGCGAGAGCAGCCGAGATGGACATGGCAATATCACACACGCCAGAGAGGACCCCGGTGGTCAAAACAGAATGTGCTGACGTAGTACAATCGTCGCAAACAAGGAGGAAAACTAGGACATATGCCCCCAACAAGTCAGGGGGACGATGTGAATACTGTGGGAGAGATGAACACAACCCAAGAGACTGTCTGGCGCAAGGGAGGACATGTTCCAACTGCAGAAAATGTAATCATTTCGCAGCTGTCTGCGAAGGAGGAGTGAGAGGAAGAGGATCAAGAGGGAGGCGTCCACCGACCAGAGCAGTCAAACAACTATCACTAGATGACCATATGACACGAAGGGCAAATTACCCATAGTTGCGCCATGCATTAGAGGACTCATCCCCAGGAGAAGACGAAGAGGACGAAGTATTTCTAATATCATTTACAAATGATTTAAAGAGGCACCGGCGACCTCAGCCCACGTGTATGATTGAAGTAGTAGGATCCCCGGTCAAAGCCCTCATAGACACAGGAGCCTCAGTCAATGTAATGGGAGTGCAACAATATCGTCGCCTCCAATCCCGTCCACCCTTGGCACCATCAAGCACCAAAATATTCACCTACGGGAGTCGCACGCCTCTACCGCTAAAAGGACGCATGGCAGTAACAGTGCAGGCGGAGAGAAGAACGATAGACACTACATTCCATGGGGTCGACAGAGAGGCGGACACTCCGCTTGGCAGTCAAGCGGCAGAGGAGCTGGATCTGGTGACGTTTGCAAGAAGTATACGGTCGTGCCAAATCGACGACATGCTAAAAGAATTCCCAGAACTATTTGCAGGCCTTGGCTGCCTTAAAGCCGCCCGATCAAGCTACATATTGACAAGGCTGTGAAGCCGGTTGCACTACGACACCGGCGAATACTGTTTCATTTAAGACCACTAGTAGAACAAGAACTGGCCAACCTTGAAGAACAGGGAGACATCGAAAAGGTATCCGGCCCCACCCCCTGGGTATCCCCCATGGTGATTGCGGAGAAGCCGAAACAACCAGGAAAAATTCGCCTCTGCATCAACATGAGGTTGCCCAACCAGGCCATTAAGCGTGAAAGGCATATTACACCAACTATAGACGATATAAATAGCCGATTTAAACGGACCTAGGTGGTTTTCCAAATTAGACCTAAACGCTGGATATCACCAATTCCGACTGGCGGAGGAAAGCAGGTACATCACCACGTTTTCGACACGCCTTGGGCTGATAAGGTACAAGCGCCTAAGTTTCGGCGTGTCATCGGCGGCGGAGGTATTCCAGGATGCCATTCGACAAACCTTGTCAGGCTTACAAGGCGTAATGAACGTAAGCGACGATATACTGATATACTCTGCAACGGCCGAAGACCACCATCGGCAGGTGAGAGACACTCTCAAAAGATTGTCGGAACATGGTCTTACTCTCCATCGAGACAAGTGTGTTTTCTTCCAGACAGAAATAGAATTTTTCGGATATGTCTTCAACCAGGAACGCATCCAAGTAGATCCCCGAAAATTTAGCGCCATCAGAAAAGCCCCTGCCCCAAAAACTGTGACTGAAGTGAGGAGTTTCTTGGGAATGGTAACATATTGTGGCAGATTCATCCCAAGACTGGCCATGCTGTCAGAACCACTCCGAGCCCTCATGAAAGCGGATGCACCGTGGGCATGGGGGAACCGAGAAGAAGAAGCGTTCCAAGAACTCAAAAAGGCTCTCCTGTGTGACACTACGATGGCATATTTTGACCCAGTGAAGAAGACCGAACTGACTGTTGATGCGAGCCCAGTAGGCCTCGGGGCAGTGCTAGCCCAAGAAAGTGAACCAGGTCGGTGAGCTCCCTTAGCATACGCCAGTAAAGCCTTGACGCCAACAGAGCAACGTTACTCCCAGACCGAGAGGGAAGCCCTGGCAATCAAGTAGGCGTGCGGGCATTTCCACCTATACCTCCACTTTCCGAGTGGTCACAGACCATCAACCACTTGTCCCCCTGTTCAGGGGGAGTGCACCACATCCACCTCCGCGGATCGAAAGATGGGCCATCCAGTTGCAACACTATGGCATGGAGGTGGTGTACCAACCAGGGGCCAAGAACCCCGCAGACTTCCTGTCTCGGCACCCTCCAGACCAAACTCAAGTCCCTAATCAAGATGAGGCAGCCACTGTCCCAAAACACTCAGCACGAAGGAGATCTCAGAAGCGATCCTTGAAGATGCGGTGCTGCTGCGCGTGAAGCAGGTGCTGGAAGGGGGGTCATGGCACCAGTTCCTCCGGAACACGGATCAGTGGACCCCAGCTGAGCGGGAGCATCTAACAAAATTATGGCGAGTTCGGAATGAGCTAAGCTCGACAGCAGATGGCCTTCTTCTTCGGGGGCACCGGCTCGTAATACCCAGCCAACTACAACATCGTGTGATCCTACTAGCCCATGGAGGACATCAAGGAATGACAAAAATGAAGGCGCCTATGCGAGAAAAGGTGTGGTTCCCTGGACTCGAAGAGGAAGTGGACCAATGCGTGCGACAATGCCCAGCATGTCAGTTAACCGCTAGCCCCGAAGCACCAGCCCCAATCCTGACAGAAGAAGCCTGTACCAAACAATGGGCCCAGGTCAGTCTGGACTTTGGAAGTTTTCCGGACGGCAGGACCACCCTGGCGCTCATGGATGGGTATTCTAAGTATCCCATCGTTGAGGTCATCGCATGAGCAGAGGAAAGCGGGCCAGGACAAGAGACATTTGAATCGGTGACCAGGTGATCGTTAAAGATCGGAAGCCTGGATGGAAATTCCGCACACCCTATGAACCTGGGGGTATGGACAGTGATGAGGGTGTCCGGGACCATGGTGGCAGCAGAGAAAGGGAGTGATCAAGTGACACAAAACACCTCGTGGTTTAATAAAGCAATGTTTGGGGAGACTTCCGGTGATCAGGAAGTGGAGGATCAATTCCCTGACTGTTCAGCCACCGAGAGCCCTGAACAAGATCGTGAGAGTGAACTGCCACCGGCGGCTGGACCAATCGGTTTGAGGCAACTGGTGAGTGCCGCCCCAGCGACCCAGGGAGGGGAGGCCAGATCCCAGATGGGGAGGTACAATTTGAGGCCCAATCCGCCACCCAGCCAGAAGCTAAAAGACTTTGTGTGCAGAACAACTTTTGATCCAACTTGAGGTGGGTTGTAATATTCCATGACGGTGTAGTTACTTGGATACAGGCCACGGAACACCTACCCGGAAGGAAAAAGGACTTAAGGGACAGGCACGAGAAAAAATAAAAATCAGAGCGCTGGAGTTGTTGGAAGTTACCCGCGACTCCAGTGCAGCACCATACCTCGCGTGTGTGTTTGTTTTCTTTTGCTGC
Source organism: Pleurodeles waltl (assembly GCF_031143425.1). Classification (NCBI taxonomy): domain Eukaryota; kingdom Metazoa; phylum Chordata; class Amphibia; order Caudata; family Salamandridae; genus Pleurodeles; species Pleurodeles waltl. The sequence continues at coordinate 702,823,354 of NC_090437.1, forward strand.
GCCCTACGCGAGGCATTCACCACAGAATATCACAGAGGGGAGTGCTGGCACAATAGAGAGCGAGTGTAGGTGGCAGAGTGAGGTGTTTAAGGGTGTAGGCTTACAAGTCAGCATGCCGTGACAGCTTACTGAACCCACATCTAGGCAATAAGATCAACTTCTCGAGGTCTGGCGGTTGCCCCGTAACCACAGGGCACGTCACGAGGCAGAGGGCACGGCTGTGCAGTCCACGTGACGTGTCACACACCCACAGCCTCGCGTGGAGTGTTGTTATTGCTGCAGAACAAATAGCCCCGTTCAGCTTTCCAAGAAAAACCTGCATGGGACGCCACCGCAGCCCCTTTCCCTTCTCTCTGAAGCCTCTCCTTTTCCTGCGCATGACTGAAATCATAACCTGGTTTTCAGTAAATCGAAAGAGTTGCCAGGCACCTGAGACTTCAAACAAGCTCAGTTACGAACAATTCTCACCGGCTGTGACATCGCCATATACTTTATTAGCGCCATCCTAGAGCATCAATCATTTTTATTAAGATTATTATTTTCGGATTAGGAACCAATCCTCCCTACCCACAAAGGATGCATCCACCTACATTGCGCAGTTGTAGAGAGAAGAACATGTGAGGTTTTAAGCTCCCCACACCACTATGCAGAATTCGGGAAATTTCTTAATGGTGATCCTCTCAGTGGCCCGATTTACAAAAGTAAACTAGGGCTCCACACATAAGAAGATAAGGCAGTCCTGCCTTTTTATTTGCGGAGACTCCTATATCGTTAACATACGACTACTAAATCACATTTGTGAATAGAAACAGTCACAAACGTACACGAAAGTGTAAGTTACATTTGTGCATCAGCCCATTCTTTTGCACTGGGATGCTATCAGATATAAAATACTGGAAAATGTGAAAGGGTGCAAACATAACAAAAAACATAGTACAGTGTTCAGGAACCAGACCTATAATTCGTAGCTCACCCTCATTTGGAGGATTTCACCCCCTGTCGAATTCTCTAACCCTGCCATTAAGATGCCAGCCTTCATTGGCTTAAAATGTGACCTTAATGTTATCGCAGCAAAACCTTATCACCCACTCACAAGTTAGTTACCACCACTGCCTTCAGTCGGATCACGTGCCAAGTTTCCACCATCACTCCCCCTTCAAATTAATAGGTTGAGATGTTTTGAAATTTAGTGGTACCAAGAAAGTTTACCACACATGCAAACTTACAGGGTAGTGCACAAGCCTTATGTCACATTTGGCTTATAAGCACTTGGCCAGACCTTAGGCCATACTCACCCAGCTTATAACACTTCTAAACAACAACAAATTTCCCCACAATGCCACAATATCAACTACAACTCACTGACCTGGGAGGGAAGATACTGAACCGAATGGGGTTGCAAGATCTTTCAGTGACAGAATGTGCACCACATAACTGCCAAGCTAATTTAAAGATTGATGGGAGGCTCATCCTTCGTTAAGGTGATAGAGGGCACTATCTCCGCCACCCAGATGCACTAACACCGACCATATACAGAGATGACCATTGATCCAGCAGTGATCTCTGTGTCTTCCGATGAACTGCCATCCCAGCAGTTCCTCTGAAGGCACTGGAAATTCGGTGCGCAGCCACTGTCTTCAAGTAGGTGCACACCAAACCTTTTTGAGTTTCAAAAACAAACTCCTGAAACAACAAGCATTTGCAATGCAATTGGTCTCCCATTTGTTCGAGTTAGAGCTATTAGCGTTGTAAACTCCTAACTGGACTTTTCTTGCCACATAAATTGAAAATGAAAAGTAAAACTGTTTCACATAAGCAAGCTGATTCAAAGCTGCACACCATGAGTGTGAAGGAGACAGACAAAAGGAAAAACAAATTTGGTTAGTCAAACGTATTGGCAAAAGTGCAATTAGCCATGTAACAGGGTCGATGTTCAAGGCTGTAACCAAACCGTCCCAAGGAGGGACAAACGTAAAGAATTTACCAATGGTAAGAAGGATTTTTGAAGGGCAAGCCCATGAACAAGCGATAGTGATGGGCGTGAGGTGCGTGTGGTTAAAAGCCCAAATAGATAACAAAACGTTGGAAAGCAGCGCTTGTGCGCTGTTATGCTCAACCTAAAAAAATGCAAAAACTGTAGGCAAACATCGGCGTCATAAGAGCGTGAAATGTCCACAAATAGGGCCTGCCATTCTCACTCTACCCTCATGCACAAAGATGTCAAAACAAAACTTTGACAGCTGGGGCAAAAATGAGAGACATATTGATGCCTATTTAGAGGCTGATTTGTAAAAGTGAAACCAGGAACACAGGATTAATTGGGGCTTCTCTGCTAAACCAAATTTTGTGATTTTAGGCAAATATTTATTTTATCTATCCTTCTTTTGCTCTGCTTTGGCATGAAAGTACCTTGAAATACTAGGTTGTACAAAACCCTGTATTGTGTTTGATTTAAAACACTATAATGTTGCTCTATCTATAAGAAACTGGGCACATACAGGGTTTACAACAACTTTCTTACCTCTTAGTTCACTATTGACACTGTTGCTAGAGTTGGGGAATGGGGGCACGCAAGAGTGGTTATAAGTTCATGTTTAAAAACTGTCACTTTTAATAAGTACTTCTCACTGCCGTAGTGTAATGTGACATATTAATACCAAAGCTTCCACATTAAAGAAACACTCCTTTTGGGATTTTGTAGAGACTCTATCAAATTTTACGTGATGTTTGTTCCATGATGTATATGGTGAACATTTTCCGAGCTGGGCTCATGTATGGGCTCTTAGAGCCAAGCCAGACCCTTGGCTTAGCTCTGGCTCGACTCACCCTGTTAATTTGTTGGCTTGTACACCTATGGTTTAACATTCTAAACAGTATCCCACCTAAGAAAACACCCTTGATAACATTTCGATATTAACATATTCATGTTAGGGGCAGGTATGTGAGCCAAGATTTTTGGAAATATCCCTACATAAGTGTTTAAAAGTGATATGTGGTTCCACCTGGTGAGAGAAGTTTTCTTTTTTAAGAAAGACCGCAAAATATATTCTGTTCCAAGAGTTTGGAACTTTTGGCTAGTACCTTAAGTTAGTATAGGGCCTAACACCTCATTACATTTGATAAAACTCGATAGGTAGTCTACCCTCTCCAAAAGGTTTAATAATTGCCAGCCCCTGGATTGGTTTCTGCAGCTCAGCAAATCAGCCTGAACCATTTGCTGCTTGGACTAATTATTTATTGACAAGCTCAAAGATCCACTTAGCCTAGCAAGTTCTAAAAAGGAATGGGTGGTCTGCAGTGCGCGTGCCCTGACTGTGTACCTTTACAGAAGATTCCTTATAACCAGACGCTGTTTAAAATGCAAAATTACTAATACTTCAATGTTTAATAAATGTTAACTTGTTTATTGGAACTTCATACCGCACTTTTTTCTTGTTTAAGGGTGGTAAATCACAAATATCATCACTACCCATTTTAAAGTATGCAATTAACTGACCTCAGTAGGCCAAAAGGACGTTTGCTTAGTTGGGATTCCTGCTTTGTCCTGCAACACTCAGCATGTATTAGTGGGGAGCATTCAGCTCACTGAGACATCCGGCTCAGACAGGAAGTTATTGAGAATGCACGCTGGGAACAGTAGGGCCAACTGAGGATGTAAACTGATAGATTGCGACATTTTTAACACACGGGAACCCCAAATGCCTCCATAGCTGCTTTTTTAGTTGGGAAAGCCGCTAATATTTTTTTCTAGTCATGCACTAGCACGTCATGTCCTGTAATAAAACAAGCCCAGTCTCCTGCGTTTTGGAAACAGCACATTATGATTGCGCACCTGCACAGGAAAAAGTGAATGTGTAATATTTTACATACTAATTCTAGAACCGAATTACCAAGCAACGCTACTCAACCTTGATATATAAAGATCTCTACTGAAATGAAGTTTATTATTATAACTACTCACTCGGAAAAGGGGTGCAGTAAATGCAAAATGAACGTCTGTGAGCTCCCTGTAATGACAACAGAATTATTAAAGCTTTCACAAATGCTTACTGCTTGTCTAAATGGATCTACAATCCATCATGTAAAATAGGTGGAATATGGCGTGACTCCTTGAAAACTATGCGGGTCTAGGGTGAAATTGATGTGATAGGAAGTGTGAAAAAATGAAAAGTAAAACAATTGACACAAGCAAGCCGAGTCAAAGTGCCACGAGAGAGTTATTGGCTCCCTGCATGAATGTCTAGAAAGGATTGCGGCTGGGATGAAAGGCAAACCGAAACCATCACATGCTGTAACAGGAGGAAGCGTGACGTAGTGTGATGGCCCACAGAAATGTTCACTTAGTTTAAACGCCTGGGGAGGGAACTCAGCAGACAAAGGAGGGACATTTCACAAAATGCACCAATAAAAATTAAGCATTTAAGACAAGCACAACAAAGAATGAATAGCAAGAGTGGGCGTGGTTAAAAGCCCACAGAGAGATTACAACAAGCTAGAGCGCTTGCGCGCTCGACCCTAAAAAGCAGGGATGAAAAACGCACCTTCAAGAGTGAGGCAAAATGACAGCAGTTGTAAGGTGGATCAAAGAGGGATGAGGTGAAATCTAGACTAGGTAGTCTTGATATTTGGCAACCGTGGCACTAAAAGATACTGGCAGCCTGCTCTAAAACACAATTGTTGACCCGCACTTACAAACTTTTGTAAACTAAGCACTGCATTTAACATTATTGAAAAGAAGCCTGGTATTGAGACATTCTTGAGGCTCGAGGTGTTGCCTCTCAGGAATTACTCCCATTGCACTCAAAACATGGTTGAAAAAAAGTTATTAATTTCGGCCTATTTACCATATATTTGATGAGATTCCCACCCACCTTGACATATAAACCACACAATGGACTTTTATGCAATGAACTTCCCGAGACAGTTTCTTGAGAAATGTGTCTGGTCGGTGATCTCAAGAGTTGTAAATGAAAAGAGGGAAACGTGAGATTGCACTAGCTGGCATAACATCATCTTTGTATACGCTTCACTTTATTTGCATGAACATGTTTCATTTATTAGCACTAAGGGCACAGGATAAAGTCTAGATCACCTTTTGCTATTGTTCCCAAATTTAGATTGTTTGCAAGTAATTTACTATCTTTATATTGGGCAATTCTGCTTTGCGCAAAAACTCATCAAAACTTTGAAGTATGTTTTGAAATATTATAATTTATTTCCTTTTAAATGCGTGCATTGCGATGACACCATCTCTTAGTAAACTGTGCTGATGTCTTGCATGAAGAAAGGTCAGCTGACAGTCTCCGCTGAAGATGAAGAGGATGTATAGCCATGAGGTTTGAGATGGAACCATATCGATGCCGTCTGTAGAGACATCACTAATGTGACAAAGTTCAGCACTGTTGGTGTAAACCGGTGAAGAGATCCAGTCGAGATATCAAGATGATGGTGTAACACGTGAATGCGCATCTGGGGGAGCTTGAGAGTGAGAGTTATTGGATCCCTGCGTGAATGTCTAGAAAGGATCGCAGCTGGGATGAAAGGCAAACTGAAACCGAACGAGGTGCCATCACACGCTGTAACAGGAAGAATCGTGACATAGTGTGATGGCCAACAGAAATGTTCACTTAGTTAAAACGCTTCGGGAGGGAATTCAGCACACAAAGGAGGGACATTTCACAAAATGCACACAAAAAAAATGAAGCATTTAAGACAAGCACAACAAAAAATGAATAGCAAGAGTGGGTGTGGGTAAAATCCCACAGAGAGATGGCAACAGGCCAGAGTGCCTGCGCACTCGACCCTAAGAAACTAGCAACCGCCAGACCCTGGAAGTCTTCTCCAGAGTGGGGACATGTCATTTTTCTTTTTTTTTCCTATTCAAGACCACCAGGGTTTTCCTGGTGGTGATGGAGAGAAAAAAATACAACAGACCACTTGCAGTAAATAAAATAGGGTATGTGGCCTGATGTCTACTCACAGGACTTATAATAGAATGGGTGGACCAACAGTTTGATGGACAGGCCATTCCGCCTTATTTGTGACAGAATACGCTGTCTGCCAATCTCTAAATTAGGACCTTAATATCTTGTTTGAGATATATTATGGAGAATGGGCTTTACACAGGAGGGCAGAGCGTTGTTGCCTCAGATCCGGTTTTACACACTCATCTGGATAGCTGTCAGCAGGAGAGCTTGTTTGAGTGCAGGCTAGTGTGTAGCTGTTACTTAAATGCCCGCGGACAGTCATTAGCTATGATGGGTGATGAATTGTGTTCTACAAGCTAGGAACAGGAACCCCAAAGGATCTATGGCCACACTGAGTTTCCTTTCTATTAGCATGTTATTTGTGCATTTAATTGTGGGTCGAAATTTGCTGAGTGAAATGGGATTTCTGCCCTGAAAAGCATATTTTCCACTTGCCCGCTGTTGTGGACAATGCATACCCATCTGAAGTAGTATATTAGTGCCTGTATATCACGTTCCTTCTCCTTGCATGACCCAGAATGTTTTCTATGTGGTCTGTTAGTATTATTTATATTGGGCTTCATACCTCTAGTGAGGTTGTGAGGTGCTCTAAGCAGGGCTAGACTGGGTAAGAAAAGTAGCTCTGGAAAATTGGTGCAAGCCAGTCCTGATCGATCGATCTATCTATCTATCTATCTATCTATCTATCTATCTATCTATCTATCTATCTATCTATCTATCTATCTATCTATCTATCTATCTATCTATCTATCTATCATTTCTGTCTCTCTCCTTATCTCCTCTATCTTCTCCCTTTTCCTCTGGTCCCTCCCCTTTCGCACTTTTTCCTGCCTCTCTCTGTTTTTACTTATACCTCTCAGTGTGCCTGAAATACCAGCAGTGGTCCTCGGGCTTAAAACAAAGACCTCCAAAGGCTTCCGCTCATCGTTCGATTAGCTAAATGTCCAGTCTGGCCCTGGCTCCAAGCTCCCGGGATTGGGCGCAGTATTTGAACAAGAGGCGCTGCGGTTCCTGAACTCTTTGATACAGCTAATGACAGTGTTTTAAATGAGCAGGTCCTGAGTACCTGCACTTTTCTAATTTGAGAGTGTAGTACTAGCGCTTCCTGTTTTCAAGGCCTATTTTTATTTTCTCACTGTAACTTCTCATTTGTGTGGTGAATGTGGACGATTTAGTCACCGTTCATTATGATAAACGTCAGATTTTCTTGTGGGCCAAGAGGAGAACACGCCTAATGTAAAAGATCAAAAGTAGTAACAACAGTTCCTTTTACAACGATTTCCAATTCCATGGAGGTAGCACGCATGACATCTTTTATCCAAACAAAACCAGCAAAACAAAGCCTTGTATACCCCTAACACCCTCCCTTTTGAACAGCTTCGCAGCCGTAACTGTAATTGAGCAAAGGCACCATATGGATATATGTTATGGTGTGCTTCATACTTTTGTTAAGTGCATGACTGCTACTAGAGGAACTTCTTGGCACTCGGTGTGCTGCTTAAATGTACTCTAACTATAACCCGAGCTTGTGTGTGACAGGCAGTGGGAGGAGGCGGGGACAGGGGCCAACAGAGCGGAGAGGCGGGTTATTATGGCTTTTCAGGATCTTAAATAGTCTGATTAAGGGGAAGGTTCTTGATGTGTTCCACAGACTTCCTGCTTGACCAGCAAAGGCATGACTATCCGAGCTTGCCGTTCAGACTTTTGGGACTTGAGAAAGCAGTACAAAAGTTGGCTCCAGGTGTTGAGAAGGTGTTATTAATAAACCTTCAGATCAGAAATGGGAAACTGTGGAGATAGATGTTATGCTAGTGTATGCACAGAGCCTGGAGGAAACTCAGTGAAGAGACGATAAGATGGTGGTAATGTGTTCATATGTGGATGCAAAAGGTAAAGGGGAGAACTTCAAAAACAATCACCAGTAGATACAATTCCTTACTGCCGGGTGGTCTCCAATCATAAAATCTCCTTATTTATGTGGGCTAAAATTGATCATGTTGTTGCTCAACCATTGGTCTACACCTTCAGCATCTTCTGCAGACCAGAGGATGACTGGTATTGAATGGACCACCAACTCCTTCAATTGTAAAAGCAGCCCATAGTTTCTACTCTCATGTAAAGGATTTGTGGCCCATACATGTTAAAGACCTAGTAATACCACCTTTCTTTCGCTATTATTAATCTGCATCAGGCTCTGCTGCACCCACTTTTGCTAAATCTCAAACAAATGATTAATTGTTCCTCTACAGGGCTGCACTAGCAAGGGGAGTGAAAGCACAAGTATCAGCCCTGCTGCTTGACGCTGCCAGGAGCTTACCAACGTCCCAATTCAAAAAGAATGTAGGAAGCTTACTCACATAGGGTTATTCTTACGTTTGGAGCAGATTTCAACTGATGTAGCTTCCCAGGAAAAACATTTATGCTTTTGAATGAAAATGCAGCTGGTGTATGTTTCCAAGTGCCGCTGCACTTTCTAACATTTGTCTTCACGGAGAAAACATGTTTCCTAGAAAAGAAGCCACTTCCTACACACCAAGCCAAGCTTGAGGGTGTTCTCGCCCCCTTTTCACCCCAAAAACAGATTGACTCCTGTCCTTGGAAAGATATAACCTCTGTCCATTTCCATGGTGCATCACCAACTCCAAATGTGTTGGGAAAACCAATAAACTTAAGAGTCTGTTGGTGTTCACCATTTTTGCCGGTGTGGAACGCCCACAAACCAACCTACCTAGGTTCAATCGCATGTACAATGACACCACACTAGTGAAATTTTATGCATGAGTAATCGATTTTGTGAAAAATTCATATTATGAATAACAAAGTTAAATTTACACCCATACATGCTGTAATGTGTGCACAAAAGTGTCATTTGGGAAGTATATTTGTACAGAGACCAACTGTGGCGTGCAGAGAGGTTTTAAAAAAAAATCTTTGTGAAACAGTTTCTCTGAAAGTATCCTCAGTCCATCCTCCCTCCTCAGTGCCAGTGGCATAACACAAGAATTTAATTAGGGGCCCCATGTCTCCCATTCTCACAGATATTCATTGGCTTTGGGTTGAATGGGGGTCACCAGGAGGTTTGCAGGCCCCTGGGTGTTGGCGGCCCCCAGAGCCCACTGGTACTACACAGGCTTGTGTTACACCCCTGCTTGGTGCATATCACTATCAATTTACAGACCACTGAAATATCAAAACCTACTGTAGTCCGACTTGGCTCTGGTCTTGAGCGCTAGGTAATTTTCAGCAAACATAGCCACTTAGTCGGCAAACAGTAGAGAAAGTTGCTTACCTTGAAATCACCGGTGGTGCCTTTTCATCTTCTTTGCTGGGTGGATGTACGGATTCGGCTAAAAAGGATACACAAAAGTGAGACTGTGAATAGCAAGTATTATTCTTCACAAGATAAATGCATCTTATTGGGTGATCACTGCAAAGAAATATATATTGCAAATTAATATTCCAAGAGCGTGCCCAAGTACTGCATAACTTATTCTAATTTTAGATGTCATTTAAGGCCAGGGTCATCAAGTCACACATTACTAAAATCCAGACAGGTTTTCAGGATATCCACAATTAAATTTTATGAGCTAAATTTACACATAATCAATTTCATGTTTGTTGGTATTCAGAAAGGCCTAGTATTTAGCAAGTCAAAACGAACTTTGTATTTTCCTCTCATGACATTAATGTCATTTTTTCCCTAAGTTGTATTTTTATCAAAGGGTTACATCCACACATTTTGCCTTCATTTTACTGACCTCCTTCCCCCTGCGCCTCCGGTGCTTTTGTTTAGGATTGTTATGCCTCTCATTTGTCCTTTTAATCCATTTCTTATTCCTTCCCCCTTAGAATTACAGTAGAAATGTAAAAAAAAACTACTGCAACACCAAACCTTTTATCCTCGAATTTTCCTTACTCCCTGTTCCCACATTCTGCACAAACTTTCAATTCCTATGTTTTTTTCTAAATTATTGGAAGTGTGTGTACAATATTTTTTCAAAAATCATCTTCTAAAAAGAGATGGGATGTCATATTGAGGCTGAGAATAACTGTATACTCTTTTTCCAGAATGTTCATAGTCTTTTCATTTGTTTTTGAAAAATGTGTCAGCCAGGACACACTTAACATAGGCAACTGCCACTTCTAACAGCTATAAACACACATATGCATGTGACAAGTTGCAGTATCTAACAATTGCTGTTTAGTACACTATGGGGGTCATTGTGACCCTGGCGGTCATCGACCGCCAGGGCCAACGACCACGGAAGCACCGCCAACAGGCTGGCGGTGCTTCCTGGCCAATTCTGACCGCGGCGGTAAATCCGCGGTCAGAAAAGGGAAACCAGCGGTTTCCCGCCGGTTTTCCCCTGGCCATAGGAATCCTCCATGGCGGTGCTGCAAGCAGCGCCGCCATGGGGATTCTGACCCCCTTCCCGCCATCCTGTTCCTGGCGGTTCTTACCGCCAGGAACAGGATGGCGGGAACGGGTGTCGTGGGGCCCCTGGGGGCCCCTGACCTGCCCATGCCACTGGCATAGGCAGTGCAGGGGCCCCCTAACAGGGCCCCATAAAGATTTTCAATGTCTGCTTTGCAGACACTGAAAATCGCGATGGGTGCCACTGCACCCGTCGCACCCCTTCAACTCCGCCGGCTCCATTCGGAGCCGGCTTCATTGTTGAAGGGGCTTTCCCGCTGGGCCGGCGGGCGGCTTTCTGGCGGTCGCCCGCCGGCCCAGCGGGAAAGTCAGAATGCCCGCCGCGGTCATTTGACCGCGGTACGGTCTTTTGGCGGTTCCCGCCAGGCGGGTGGCTTCCGCCGCCCGCCGGGGTCAGAATGACCCCCTATGTCCTGATGTCATACACGACAACATGGCTCATCCAAAATTGTGATTATGATTGTACAACGTCTGAAATAACTACAAATTTTGTATTATGGAGTTTTATGTCATTTCTTCTAATGAGAGACTGGTTAGAGCAAAAATTGACTCAGCAGTAGTTTGCGGGACTCTTTTATGCAAGGTATGCTCTTGCTTGAAAATTTCATGTGAGATAACCGAAAACAACATTTCGAACTATTTGCATAATTCACATGCCCATAAAGACATCATTTGAACTTAGACTAGAGACAAATGTCTCGATGTTCACGTTCTGGTCACTGTTGAATGTAAGGTTCCAGCAGTCCTGCGTTACTCACTACACCCATCTGGTTAGTGCTTTCAACAATGAAATTAGATACATAAGATAGTGTAAACGTTCAGATATGTATCTGTACCTGCATTTTACCGGTATCAACACAGCTCCAAAGTTTAGAGCCATGACGTTGGAGGTGCGGGGAGATAAAGTGATTTGCACAGAATTGATCCTTGGGTTGAATCTGGACTTTTTGTTTGGCTAGGCTTGTGCTGGCTAAGTTAGTGCTAGGATGAGCTGGGCTATGCTTGGCTCTAGGCTAAACTGGACTTGAAATTTAGTGGGCCGCGCTCCAGGCACAGCTGCACACCAATGAGCAGGACTGGCTGCTGGGCTGCAATGGACTCCCTGCTAGACTAATTTTGGGGTGGGCAGTGGAGTGAACTGTCTTGGACTAGTCATTGGTTTGGTCTGTAATGAGGATCAGGCAGGGCTTCTGGCTGTTGACTAGGCTGGACTGTGGACAAAGCAATGCCGCTTTATGTTTCAATATGACAGCCAACCCATGCTCAGCGGTGTCTGTGCTCTTAAAATCTTATTAACAACCAAATAACCAGTATGATACCTCAGTGTGCTGAGGACTCAATACCAAGGCATGCGGGTCAACAATTTCAACCATTTAGGGCCAACACATTCTTTCATCTTTCCAAGCTTAAGACAATTAGTTCTATTGGTTTAGGTTAGGTTATACAACTCCTATTAGTTGACTGCCTAGATATACTTTGGCATATAGTGCGTGCTTACAACCTTGGAGGATGGGATACTCTGTCACAAACTTGATAGATCTGCCATATTACAAGTTCCATTATATCCTATTAAGGTCGTAATGAGGCCTATATTGTCGGCTGTATAAAAATCAATGTTATTATTAATACTGAAAGTCAAATGGTTAGTCGGAATGATTGTCTGCCAAGTCAACAAACTGGAGTTCTTTGTACTATCTTGCACTAATTGCTTGAAACTATAATGCTCAACAACAGGCCTCATCTTCATCTTCTAAATGTATACACCCAATTTTGGCTGTGAAAGACATGGTGTTTGTGAAACAATTAAGGTGCAATGCTCAGGATGTTACAGAGAGCCTTGGAGTGCCTGTCCAATGTTTTTGCTGTATATCCTGTGCCAGTACTTTAAAACTAAGATTGGTCTGGAAAGGGTCAACTTTTTTCTGAATCCAAGTAGCTCCCATCGCCTCAAGGAAGCTTTCAAATGATATGGGCTCTTGCATGTACTGATTTTACTTTAGTTCCTATAGGACTCTTCAGGTGTGAGAGTCTTAAGGTATCGCTGTCAGCATCACAGTACAGACGGAATACTTCACACAAACATGATCAGTAGTCAGGCATGTATTTCAGTCTTAGTTGTTACATGCATGCAAGCTGCACTGATATGTGGCCTACTAAATAAACGTGGAGTCAAGGATTATGAGGGGATCAAGTGATATGCAAAGTTAGGTGGCTGTGTCCTCGTGTATCTCACAAATAGGAACAGTCCAAATCTGCAGTGCCTATTTAAAAACAAAACAAACCATTTGTTTACCTGAAGATATTTTAGTTATCAGCATATTTTGGACATTTTGCTCAATTTTAGCAGATGTCTTAAATTCCCTAAAATATATATTTTTTTACTTTTGCCAGAACCTCCATAGTAAAAGCTTGTTGAAATATCAGAAAGGAAGGAGCAATCACTATGTCTGACGAGACACAGCCACAGTGGCCACTATTACCAGAACCAGGAACATTGCAGGTACTGATGGAGAGACTGATCATTTTTAATAGCAGTGCTACTCAGTTGCAAGGTGGGCTGAGCAGTGGGCACCTGCAGCAGCGTAGCAAGCGTTCCTTGGGCCCCCAATGAAAGGAAGGAAAATTGGGGTTCCATGCATCCAATATAGATGTTGGAACTGCCTTTCCAAGATGGGGACCCTGCATCATAAGTATTTTCAGGGAGAGTGCTCCGACCAGCTCACTTAGATCCTCATTTATGAGGTCCTAGACGCACACTGCGCCACTGGAGCGTCATTTTGTTTATGCCCTTGTGGCACAGTGTGCCAGCCCATATTTACAAGGCCACGCAAAGCCACCTTGAGTGGCTTTTTATGACCTTGTAAATATGGACCCCTTTCACTCATAACACTGTGTGAAAGGGGCGTTCCATGGGTGTTGCTTTCGGTGTTCCCACACAACACCGGTGGAGCCCAAAGGAATCTGACTGATTTCCAGGTTTATAAATCTTGGAATGCGTGAGATTCCTACGCCACCTCGGGGGTGGCATAAGACTGACGCAACAGGGACAAATATCTTTATGTCTTCCCACCTCTTGTGAATGTTTTTGTGCAGGAAGGTGTCTCTTCTTGCACAAAAACAATCACCTCCAGAATGCAGGCCCCCTTGCACCATGGTGCAAGGGTGCCTGCATTGGCGCTAGGCAGCAATGTGTGCGGCAGCGCAAGGGGAGCGGAAAGAAATGCACCATATCTTGTGGATACGGTGCATTTCTGCCTTTTCTGCTGCACCGCCCTGCCCCAGGGGCCTCGTAAATGAGGCCCTTAATCTCCCAGTGACACCTACCGAAAGCAGTTAACCATGCATAGGGAGCCAGAGAAAATATGTGCACTGGCGTCAGGCACACAAAGGCTCATGAGAGATGTGTGCAGGGAACATGTGCGAAGGAGAGGGAAAGACCTTGACTTCCGGCTCACAAACTGTAGCTGAGGAAAGATGTGGGTTTTGGGAGTAGAATCCGTTCATGTTTCAATAATCCCGTTTCTAAAAATTCAGGAATGTTGAAAACAGATACAGTGAGTGAAGTCTGCAGCACCTTTCCCCTTTTTTTACACTGTTCTAAAAAATATTGATTTTCCGCCACTAGTTACACTGATTCAACATTTATTTCTAGCACGGATTTTAAATATTTTCCATAGAGTTTCATATTTTGTTAGAAAGCTTTTTGTTAGAAGACTCATAAAGCACTGGTAGTAAAGAACTATCTGAAGTTCTTTCCCCCAGGGAAAGAACATGTTTCGACAGGTGCGTGCTGAATAGTGAAAGCTGACAAGAAACAAAGGTGAATTGAATATTTTACTTGCTTAAAGCCAGCAGCCCTCCATAGGCTGTAGTCTGTCATGGCTGGTTCTTCTACCATTGAAGCTGAAATCGCTACAGCAGGCTCTGAGATTGACATATTCTCACGGACCGGAATATTCTCAGATGAATTAAAGCAATAGAAAGAATCTTATCTACTCCTATTGATAAAACTGGCTGTGATGTGTTGGAGAAAATACTCTTTGGCTTGTCAGATCAGGGCATAGATGGGACCAACGAACATGTCTTCAGTACAGTACACTGTTTAGTCTGTCCCTATGGAAAAGAAGACTGCAGCCATGACAATTGATGACCAAGAGGGCAGAGCTCGAAGGAATAATATTTTCATTCTTGGTCAATTAGGAGGTATTCTGGTCCTTCGTAACCCTTTGTGGAAAAGTTGGCAAAGTTCCCTAACACAAAGATATCAAAGGTGTTCCTACTGGGTAGAACTGAGTTGTGCCTGGGTGCTTGCCACTACAATAAGAGGAAACATACCACCAGGTATTGTGGGACTCCTTTTTCATAGTGACTGGGTTAACATTTTGATGGCCACCAAAGAACAGATGAACGTTAAGCCGATGGGTTTATGTGCCTGTGCGACCTATTCATAGTCATAACCTCCAAATTTTGGACCTTAGACTTGTTCATGGAAAGACATTCTTGATGAACTGAGTTTTCAGAGTAACCAATGGCCTGCACCACTCTTCAGTGCACTATGCTGGGCGGGAGGGGGACAAATAAGCTAGTTACCTCCATTTATGCACCATACCAGGAGTCGTGTGTGGGTGTATCCACAAGAGGCAAATTCAAATGGGAAACAGGTTTGAGATGTGACCTCATGGTGCCGAGCGAGAAAGGATTTATTTATATGGCTAAATGTAAGACATGTAATTTTTCTATATAGGCTCTTCACCAGGAATTATATTACACCGAGTAAAAACTGTAGAGTTAGTCCAAAGTGCTCTGTGACTGTGAGAAGGTGTTTTGCATCTGGTACCGAGTTGTCCAGGTCTATTGGACATTTAAGAACAGTTTGCAAATTACACCAACTTTATTCTTGATTATCTGACAATTCATCATCAAGTCTTGTCCCTGAAACAATTATTAAAGCCTTCAAGACACTGACTGGATTTGTGTATTTAACACAAGTTGTGGTCAAGAAGTGTGTATTGTTAATGAGGATAAGGTGCAATCTACCTGATAAAGCATGGTTCAAGTATAAGGCAAAGTGTATAGGTAATGAAAATATTTGTGATAGACATCTGAACTTCATATCTTGAAAAAAGGCAGAATTGGTGAGCACCACTGACTACTATTATGTTGGAAGTGGGCAACAGGCGTCCGTTATGTAGAATATGATTGACTTTATATATTCGTCATGAAGTTGTGGCCTGCCTATGTATTGATTATGTCCTATGTACAAGCCTTTGTTCTTCTCTAACCACTACATTTTCTGCACCAATATACTTGTTTTCTGTTTACAGCCAAGATAGGAATGAAGTTTATAAAAATACAACAACAAATACCAGAGGAGGAATGAGGGAGTGAGTCAGTAAGTGAGAAGGCATGCCTATGGCACATTTTGGTCTGTTGAGGCTGTAGAAGAAAGCTTGCAAAGGTTTCATTGCATTGTATTTGTCTAAGTACGAAATGTGATCTAACTGATTGTGGGAGTGATATACAAGTTGTACTGTATGTCAGCGCACCTCAGTCCTGAATGAAACATCAGCTGGCGTGGACCAGGCACTGCTTCACTTTGGGACCTCAGGAGAGTCGTAAGTGAAATATCATTATTATAATTCATTATTTAATAAGATGGTATGTGTTCCTAATGATTCTTTGCTGATCTTTCTAAGGAATGGATGTGAGGCAGCCAACACTATCTAGTATTTTCTCTGGGGGTTTCCTGTCATGGGATCCCTCGGCTTGCCTGTCTTCTCCATCCCCTGATATGGAAAACTTCCCAGGATGGAGACACCGTAGTAAGGCCTAGGGATCCCCTTTCCGCTATACTCAGCCATCTTGAAACTTAGGGAGTGTTCCTATTTCTGTTAGAATGTACATATGCGTTTTCCTTAGGAATTATTGATTTCCTTCCCAAGGGTTCTTGTGCTCTAAAGTACAGCAACTTTGCTAACCTTGAATCACTAGTTCTTTGTTCAGGCAAAACACACGGGGGCATATTTACAAGACCCTTGTGCCGCCGGTGCGTCATTTTTTATATGGGAAAAAGTGACGCACTGGCAGCGCAAGGGGCTTCTAAATAAGCCCTTTGGTGTTTTCTTTCTCCACAGTGGTTTCATTTAGAGTTTGCTGACTCTGTAAATGGTTCCTGCCAGTACTTCCATACTCCAGCCCTGATACTCTAGCTCAAACCCAGAAGTCATGATTATGAAGGAATGCCATCTTCTCAGAAGGAGGATCCTAGCCCACACCTAGCCATGGTTACCACTGTGCATGTAAGCAGGGAGAACAACTCTGATGTATATACTTATTTATATAACTATGTAACCACCTTTGAAGGAAATCCATTGCGTTTTTCTATCATTAAGTTGTGCTCACTGTGAGAAATAGTCCCTCCATGGAGGGACTGCCTGTTGGCCTCATCTAAATGCTTTCGATGGAAGGAAGGCACAATGATAGAACTTTACACATGTCATGGGAGGGTGGAAGCTTCTAAGCTCTGTCCTAGATAAAGACTATGCAGGCACTGCCAGGGAATGTTCTGTGCACCATAGGTTCAGTACAAAATGCTGCATTACCACGTATGTGCCACTTAAGATTTTTCTATAGTGCTTTTTCTCACACTAGTAGATTACAGCATCAAAGGATACGTGGATCTAGAGACATCATGCTAAAAACTCAGTGAAGTTGCGTCATGTGTGTCCTTTCTTTATCTCCCCAGTGCAGTTAGACCTCTGATTAACCCCATCTTCCCCTCTTGCTCACCCTTTTCCCTTCCCCATCTACTGTATCCTCAGCATCCATCTTCCCACTACCCATTCTCCGTGGCTAATATCCCTTTCTGTAGAGTACCACCTTGCTATGCTAGGTTTATGCTGCAGAGAAATACACACAAACATGATGTCAATGAATCTCAATGAGCATGGACAGGTAAAGGCATGGAAAAATTACAAACCAATGTTTGCAGTTCCGAGAAATTGAAAAAAGTTAACTTTATTATAAAATTATGTGTTGCAATGTAATTCTTGAGAACATTTTTCATCTGGCCATTTTTTCTATTTACCCCTAAACTCTGTGTGCTTATTGAATTAAGTACCTATCGATGGGGATTGGCAGGTGCCCCTGCTGTCCAACTCTATCATTCTATTTGATTTCACCCATGCAGGAATGTAGGTCCACCCTATCCTGTTTCTGTTTAATATCTAATAGCCTGAAATAATTTATTTCATTCAATTTCAAAGCAGAAGATCCACACACTCCTGGTCTTTTGAAGAATGAGGAATCTCAGATCATCCTTACATCTATACTTTTGGAATTCATCACGGATTATTTCTTGTAAACTGTGTCCACCAATTTCTAGCATGCTGGACTTAAATGCATTGTAACACACTATTCTGGACCATCAATCATAGGTTGCAGCCACACAATACTGCTAGTTCAATCATGGGTTCCACTTCCAAATTATAGTCACACTTTTCAGGCCTTTCAGTCATGGGTTCCAAGTACAATGGAGTCAGTGACTGTTCAGAGTCAACACAGGAGGAGAAGGGGTAACCTGAGCACCAAACAAAGAGCTGGCAAACATTATCAGACATCAGAGAGTAAGCAAAAATACTTACATAGATTTTGATTCTACAACTCATCACCGAACACCACAAAAAGAAACTGAGCCATAATGCATATCACTTAAAATATGTACTGGGGTTTCAAATAGCCCCTTGTCTCGCTTTTGGGAGTTGGCATGACAGATTATCTATTCCTCAATTGCATTACCCCCCTGACGGGAAGGCTTTGTCCATGGGAGGGTGCAGATCATCCCTGGTCCCTTTTAGCTACCATAGCATAGCCCCCGACACTTCCCTTCCCCCAGTGCTGTTTCTTTCTATTTCCTTATGCCTGTGAAAGCTTTTTGTTATGATGAAACGTAAGTGTGCTAGTTGGTGGATCAGGGATGGGTGTGTGGGTGTTAAGTTGTATCGGGTTAGCATTGTTCTTATGGCTCACCAAATGTCTTCTGTGAATGAGACTATGATTGGGGTTAACAATAGTATGTCCTGTAATAGCAGAAAGGGCTTTGACCCTCTTCCCTGTCACAACAGACTCTCCACTGTACGATGCTAATGCAGAATGTGTCTTTATCTGTTAAGTTGCAAACCTTCAATAAAAAGAGATGAACACAAAATGCACCCTGGCGCAAATTAGGACAAACAAAAACACACTATCCAGGGCAGTTGGACGTTTTGCACGTTTTTCCAAAACATGCACTGGAGCAACAGCAACAAAGCCTCGGGCGTACCTTGATATTTAGGCGTGTTCGCATTCTCTAACAAGGCTTTCTCGACATGTAAGGCTTACTGTATGAAGTACTAAGAAAGGTTGAAAATCCACATTTCTGGCCTTCAGTTTGGTCTGAATTTCTCTGTATTGCATTATATTGAGTTCCATCCTTCTCTTGGCATATTTGTATTCCTTGATCAGCCACTCCTCTCTCTATCCTCTCCTCCAAGAAAAATGTTCTAAAGAGGCGAGAGGAAGCCTGAGCTATCGCTTAATGAGGGGTATTGACCATACATCCAGTTAAAGAAAATATATTTCAGAATAACCAGTGACTGAATAAAAGGATTCTATTTAGGTTCATTGTATGCATGGCATGGATCCGGCTCTCCAGGACCTACATTCCAGACCCATGCTCTTTACATATATCAGCAATAAAATACAATAAATGAAGATGCTGACATGCCACCACATACCATTTTTGCTTAGACTGTTCATCCATTCATCAAGCTCCTCCATTTCTATCTCCATGACGGATGGCAGGTCATCTTCAAAGATGGGGCTGCAGTAAGAAAGGAAATCAGAATAAAATAGACTGGATCTCAATGAACCTTCGCACGCCACTAAGATGCAGTAACTCCAGGGCTATGCAATCTCCTTGTTTTTTCCCAATTATGATTACACTTATAGTGATTAATAACATATTATTTACCATTAGTGTAAGAAAAATGGAGTACAATTAACTGGAATTTGACCTCCCCCCCAGCAGTGGATGCAACTAAAAATACTTTTAAATATATGTTGCGTGCGTGCAGCCAAGTGAGAGTGTGTTTATGTGAGAGTGTGTGTATGTGTGATTGTGTGTTCATGTGTAAGCATGTGTGGGTGAGTGAATGTGAAGGTCAAATGGCATGTGATGTCACTTCTGCTACCCCTGAACTTTTGGTGAATTGACCTTAATGGATAAAACAACTACATTTCTGAAGTATGACTAAAATTTACTACTACATTTTTTGATTTAATATTCGTCAACCATAAAGAATTTAGAAATGCAACTGCCAATCAAATTCCGAGTTGCAAAGTACAGCCACGAGATAATATTATCAAATATGATGTGCCTTTAAGATGTGCCACCAGTTCTCCCCTTGCTTTGAAACCCGGCCAGTGCCATGGGCCTTCAATGTGTTTGTCTTTATCTCATCTTTAGCCACATATTTATTTAGTTTTTCTAGTGCTTTTGGTTTAATTTTTTACTTCATAAGCACCAAAATTCAAAGAGTGATAAGGTGTGAATAAGTTATTAACAGTGCTTAATTTGTAAAAGAATGAGTGGGAGTACCGAAAAGCTCTGTTCCGGGAGCACTATTAAAAATCAGTGTGCGGAATACCGAGGCTATGTTGTGTTAAATTAACCTCGGGACTCTTTTATCCACTATCAGACACTGCTGCCCCTTCAGCTCACATTTGCCGACACCTATTTTCTCACTTTATGTAGGTTTGTCTATCTTTCTCTTCCACCCTCTTTCCAGTTTGTGTGTTTTAACTCTCTTGTTCTCTTGAGCCTCTTTTCTTAGAAAGGATGGCAGCACAAACATAAAGAATTCTGAGCATATGAACAATTCTGGGCATGGAATCCTCTCTGCTTTGGAAGAAGTGGGATGGAGGCAGAGACATGAGGGCATCGGCGTCTCTTTGCTGAGGGGGAGGGATGGTAGCAGAGACATGAGAGCCACTCCACTGAGGAAGCAGAGACATCAAAGGTTCTAGGCATCAAGCCTTCTGTACTCAAGAGGCGTGGGGACATTGTAGTAGGCAGAAATATTAGGGATTTGAAGCCTAAGGGCCCCTTTGCTGATCAGTGGAAGTTAAAACAAATACATTTGTCTTACTGGTGTAGACAGTGTCACAGGCCCTGCTCACTGTTTGAAATGTGAGATACAACAATTTTCAGGGTCCTCTCAGGCCTCTAGACCCCAGTGCCACTGAACCTTCTCTTTGGCACTGATGGAACTTACAAGGCTGTTTTGTCCCTTTGGACATGCAAGATAAAAACATTTCCAGATATGCATCCAGCATGAATACACACGCACACTGGGAAAATCCATGGACGTCATTTAGGGGTTGCCAAGGGTCTCAGCCGTGACCCCCTGGCTTGACCCTGTGACCCCTGGCACTGCCTAGGCGATCCCTGACCCCAGGGGTGGAAATATCAGTGCCAAGAACACAGGGGCAACTCCACACTCCTTATTTTCTCGCCATTATTTATTATAATATAGTGAATAATGTAGAAGTATTTACTATTGATATAATAAAAACTGAGTACAATAAGCTGGAATGGGACCTTTGGTGGCAGCTGAGGAAAGTAAAAAATGCTTTTAAATGTATGCTGTGTGTGTGCTTGCAGGAGCAAGTGTGTTTTTGTGAGAGAGAACATGGGTATGTGTAAGCATGAGTGTATGAATGAGAGTGAGCGTCAGTGACAGGTAGTGAATAGGGATGTGTGAGATTGTGTGTCAGTAAGAGAGTATGAGTGATTCACTGCGACTGAGAATGAGTGAGTGAGATTAAGAGTGACTGCAGGTTAATGAGTGAGAGAATGGATATGAATTAATGTAATGGAGTGTTAGAGAGTATGACTACGACTGAGTGCCTGATTTAGGTTTTGGCGGATGGGTTACTCCATCATAATGATGACAGGTATCCAGTGCGCCAAAATCTAAATCCCACTGAATATAATGGGATTTAGATTTTGGCAGATGGGATATCCGTTACAGTTGTGACGGAATAATCTGTCTGCCAATATCTAAATCAGGGCCTGAGTGTGAGTGAGAATGAATGAGTGAGCGAGAGTGAGTGAGTGAGAATGAGTGTGAGTGAGTGAATGTGAATGAGAATGTGGTGTTATGCTTGCAAGCCTATCATTGGCCCCTTACATAGTGAATGTAATTCTTGTCTCATAAAGACGCCTGTGGCACGAGTGACAGAATACTGGCACTGGCGCACTGGAGGTAATTTTGGCGTAATGAGCACAGATGCAGAAATGCTGATAATGGCATATTAGAGGTAAGGATTGGCATATGGGGCACCAATGGAAAAATGCTGGCATACTTGAGAACATTCTTTGCATGGGGGACCAATGCTAAAATGCTGATACAAGCACATCAGAGGTAATCCTTAGATGAAGGACAACCTGACATATGGGAGAGTGGCAAACATGACAAAATGCTGGCCCTGATGCATTGACGTAAGGTTTGACTTAAGGGTCACCCCTGGTATATGGATGGTATGAATGGCACGATTCTGGCACGGGCATATTTTATGTAGTTTTTGGTGTTAAGGGGGCACCCATGACAAAATGCTGGTCCTGCCAGAATGGAGTTACATTTTATTTTGGAAAAATGGTGTCAACTCCTGGGGAGATTCGGGTTACATTGGCATGGCACACCATAAAAGGTTTGATGAGTGACATTTCAGAGCCTATGGCTTTTTAGCAAATTTATGTGTAAATTGTACTTTAAAATGAACTGTTTGCCCCCATTCTTTTAAGATATTTCTAGGGGGAGAAACACTCTAGAACAGAGGTCTTCAAACTGGGGGACGGGCCCCCCTATGGGGGCCTCAAGTGATCCCAGGGGGGGGGGGGCCCAGACTCTGGCCAAAATAAATATAATACAGATAACAGGCCTTTGTTTTAAGCAGAAGCATGTTATTGTAGTTTTAAAAAGGTAACATTACTTAACTGCAATGTTTAAATAGGTTTAGACATATTTAAACATTGCCATGTTTATAAAATAATTGTGAAAAATTCTGAGGGGGGCCCAATGATTTTTATTTTTCAACTGGGGGGGTGCGGCATTAAAAAGTTTGGAGACCTCTGCTCTAGAAGAAGTGTGTCTCACTCGTTGACTATGACTAAGAGCAAGTATTACGTCGCAAAACTTTCAAAGGTCACGTGAGCATCCTAATAAAGGTGGTCTAAAATATACATTAGTCTGTGTTGTGTTGCTAAATGTAATAAGCAATTAATATAGAACGTCGGCAATGTCAATTATTGTGATGTCATCAGGGTTAAGGCTACGTGACACGACGTTCTGGAAAATTAAGGGTTAAGGGTTAAGGGTCATATATTGTCACTTCGTGTGGTGTAATTAAGGTTAAAGGTCTGTGATGCCCCTTCCAATAAACCTGGCATTTTGGGGAATCGAAGTCTATGAGAAGATCTAGCAATTACATTATATTTCCCACCTCTTAGCCCCGTCCTTTATTTGCCCCTTTCCTCCACTCTTAACCCCTATCCCCAATTAGCTCTGCTAGCTCATGTTTGTTGAGTACCTGCACTTATTTTTCCCCATCAAAAACACTTCCTTCATCTGAAATGTGTTTTGTTCGTCTATGGTTTAAAATTACTAGACCTGCTTTATTCCTTCTGGCCACTGTGTGGCAGTAAATACAATAATATTACAATTTGGCTTGCTTAAGTCATATGATTAGTTTATTTTCTGTTTTTATGTATTCCTGATTTATTTTCGGTATTATTCTTTTTAGATATTAATTTATGTCTTTGTTTGTTAAATGTTATGTATTGTATTTATGGCATATGTGTTTTTACGTGTTATGGTTAAGTATAATGACCTAAACCCTTTGCTTTCTGCTCCTCTTCCTCTTAACCTTCTACTTCTCCCTAAATCTCTCCTTTCTAGCCACACCCGATCGAACATTTGTGACCCCAGGCCTTGTCATTTAGAAATGTCCTCTTCCGTATTCAAAGGTTCTGAATAAATATAAAACGTACATTTTTAAATTACACATTTCACCCATTAACTAGAACCATTGTCAATAAGACATTTAGCAATGGGCACAGCAATAGGCCTTTCCAAGTAAACAACCACTCTCATGCAGGGATAAGGATTTGGGGGCCCTATTTCTGGAGCAACTATTAATTTTTTATCCCTTGACAGCACTTTCAAGTCCTGGGAAAGGATAAACAATTTTGAATTAGATGTTAAACTTTCATAGAAGAGGACACACAAAAAACATCCGAAAGCTGAAGCTGCCTACTAACTGCCAGCCAACTAATATCCTAGGTGGCTTGAACGCGCACTGATAAAGCCATTTCTCATTACGTTTGAACCTCGATTTTGTTTTACTTCTAACACCATTCTACATTGAATTCAGTGTCTAGCCAGCTTGTTACTCCCATCGTAGGAGACACATGCTAAGGGTGAGTTGTAAGAAATGTAGTGGACTAAAGTGTAATATTAACGTAAGACATCCATATGCACTTATCACTTGAAAATTGTAGGTTTAATTGCTAAATATTTGTAATCACAAATATATAACCCTCCACCACTAGCATTCTTGGTGCAAAAGTGAAAATCAAAGCACTTCTCCGAGGAGCTTCAAAATTCAATTGTTAGAATATGATAACTTTCTTTTAATGTCTCTTCCACTGTCTGGTCCCTCTTCTCTATATGTGTGCACACCACAGTCGAGACAGTTTCCTGTGACCCTGCTAAGTCAGAGAAATGGGATGAGGCAGCAGATGAACAGAGACTGAAGGGAAGAGAGTAAGTAACAAGACACTTGAATTAGAGGGAGAAGGAGGTAGGAATAGAGATGGTGTAGAACGATATGTGGGGTAGGGAGAGAAATAAAGTAAAGAGAAAGGTGAGGTAGCCGGACGAAAAGATAAGTAGAGGTAGAAAGAGGAAGATGTATGTATTGAAAAAGAGTTAGAGAAATGGACATGGTTTTAGAGTCCTGGAAATAGAGATAGTGAGAAGGAAATGTGTTGAGAGGCAGATGAGTACACTACTCCGAGGAGGGAGGCACAGCGCGAGGTAATATAGCATGTACGTCATTTGGGGCACCCCCCCTGCTCAACTGCAGGCAGGGGAAAACACAGCATGGACTGGGACGGATTCCCCTCCCTAGTTGGACCAGTCCATGCTGCAACATAACATCCAGGAGTCGCAGCTGCGACCCCTGGCTTCCCATTTCGACCTCTGGCCCAGGCATTGCGACCCCGAAGAGGTCGTTTCAACAGAGCCAGGAATGACAGTTAATCAGTCCTCTTGTTACACGGTCTTATCCCTCAGCAGCAAACGGGGAGTTTGCTGACAGAAATAAACACATCCCAGCAGTGAAAGTCACACTGCACGGAAGCAAAATGTTGTCGCCCCCAACGGACTTGAGGCCCCCATCATGAGCTGCCTTTGCAGCATGTTGTAAAGACAGTTTGCTCCAACCACACGTGACAGTTGCAACACAATTAATTGATTGCTGCTAGTTGAGAGGTCCTGGCCAAAAAAAGCCAAGAAATGTTTTTCACAGGTTTAGTCAGGAGACAGGGAAATAAGGCAGAGGCAAGGACAAAATAATGGCTAATGAGGGACCCGGAGCAGCAGAGAGTCTAGAAGAGAGGAAGCGGACACACCACACAGACAGGTGGGAAATAACAGAGACAAGCAAAAAACACGAGCCCGGAGGCAAAGGGGGGGAGAGAGGTGAGAGCCACGACAGGAGGAAAAATAAGAAAGACGCAGCTAAGATAGAAAAAAATAGAGGGAGGGCCGGCTGTGACAGAGGTGACAAAGAAACAGTCTAGAAAGAGACAGCAAAGAAGGTGAGCAGGTGAAAATGAGACATCAGAGGGAAAGGGGTAGAAGATGAGAGACATGCTAACAGAGAAAGTTCAAAGAAAGAGTGAGAGAGTAGAAGACAGGAGTAAATAAGGAGAGACTGGCGTGACAGAGTTCGGAAACAGCCACACAGCAAGAGACATACACGTGTGAGAGAGGGCAATGCGGCAAACGGGATAGGAGAGCTGAGATTCAGGTAAATGGTGGCATTAACATGGATTAGGAGTTGTCAGTGTTCTCAGTGGTGACCCTGCCCTGCCCTTTGGAACCCCTGGGACTGCTTTTGCGACCCCCTGGCCTCTGAAGTGTGAAAATCAGTGCCAAGAATACAGGGACTTATGGGGGCATCTGGGCTTCACCACATTGTCTGCCAATTTTAGTATACTGATAATACATAGTCAATTATTCATTTCTATTGGAGTCACAAAAAGGAGCATTAAGAGCCGGAAAGCAGACATTCACCATCAGCTGAAGTAACTTAAATGCATTTAACTATATGTTGTGTACATGGTGCGGGTGAGAGTATGTCTGTGCGAGATAGAGCACATGTATGGGCGTGCATGTGTGTATGTGAAAGGGTGAAAGTGAGTACAAGGGATTGAGTGACTCAATGTGATTAAGAATGAGTGAGACAGAGTGTCATTATATGAGTTTGAGAGAGAGAGAGAGAGTAAGTATGAGTGAGTGAGAGAATTGCTGGAAGAGAGGGTGAGTGAGGGAGAATAAAAATGCATGTGAAAACTGTCAGAGTGTGAGGGAGTATTAATGGGATTGAATGTGAGCGAAAATGAGTGACAGTAAATTAACTTAACTGAGAATGACTGCTTCAGACTGAATGAGAATACGTGAGAATGAATGAGTGTAAAACAGATTGCAAGTGACTGTGAGTGAGGAAGTATGAGTGAGCAAGAGGGAATGTAAGGGAGAGTGCAGGCAAAAGAATTAGAACGAGTGAGTCAAAATGAGAATAAGTGAGCCTGAGTGAGAAAAAATGAGTGAGTGCTAGTGAGTGTGTGATAATTGAAGTGAGTCCCAGCGACTGTGAGTGGGAATGAGTGAGGGAATGTAATAATGAGAGAGAATGTAGTGCTATGCTTTTAACTGTACAGTTTGCTGTGATGTACTGAAAATAATTCTTGGTTTTTAGAGGCAGCCAGGGCACAATACTTGCACAAGTATACTAGATACAGTTCTCAGCATGTCCAAATACTGGCACTGGCATACCAGAGTAATACTTGGCATATGGGCACACACAGAGAAAAATGCTGTTGCTGACATACTCGAGGAAATTCGTACCAACGGGTGGTATCCATAGCAAAATGCTGGCACTGCCCAGTGATAATTTCTAGCTTATTTGAAAACAACCTTAGCATTCTGGGGTTAGGGCAACCATGACAAAATTCTGACCCCATCATACAGTAGGTAATTTTTGACATAAGTGTCTCTCTTGGTATCTGGACAGCACTAATGGAAAAATTGTGGCACTGGTATACTGTATGTTGTTTTTGATCTAAGGGGCATCTGTGACACACGTGGGGAGGGGCATCCATGTCAATATGCTGACCCTGGCATAACTACGTTAATTTTGGACATATGGGGGCACATACAGCACATTCTGAAAAAAATGAGTTTACTTTTGATCTTGACTCTTGTCTTGCACACCATGAAGGGAGAATATTTAATGAATGCCTTTTCAGAGCATATCCCTTTTAAACACATGGATGTCATAATTCTGCTTTAAAATGCACTATTTGACCCTATTAATTTTCAAAATGTTCATGGAAGCCCCTTAGAAGAGGTCAGTTCCACTGGCTTCACTCCCTGACTATAATTCAGGCAAGTATTACACACACACACTTCACCAGTCACCCTTGCAAGAACAGAAGGTAAACAGAGTCTTGATGAGTATTTTTTTCTGCAGCTCTCAGTGGGACCAGGACATTTCATTTAGATTTTGTAAACTAAAGGATTTCAGCAGTGCATGAACACTCTAATTAAATTTGAAAAAAAATAAAAAGCAAACCATTTTTTGAACAAGCTGTTGCTTTATTAATGTATGTAAATGTGTGTGAATAAAACCTTCACCACCATGCTTTGCACAAGCGGTACTGATGTGCAAATGATAATGAATCAAACTGTATTGAAAATAAGGAACAATTTAAGCAGTTCATATTTGTTATATGGTGCATATCAATTAATATATGTGAAGTTAACATACTATTGCTTTTTTTAAATATCTTTTTTTTTCGTTCCCTATGATGTATTAATGCATTTCATATTGTGCCAGAGAGTAGGGAAATTAATAAACATGCCTCTTTGTGGTGCAAATGATTTAGGCTCGCGGCACTGCTCAGTGTTCAGAGGTACTATATTCTCTCCACAAAAACACATATTTCTTCAGGCAATACAAAGAGAAAGGAGGAAGATTACAATGGCATATCATATCAGTAGCCTAAGGTTCAGTGGCATCACTTCCTGGGAAGATTCAGGGTCAAAGGTCATGATGATGTCACTTCCTGTGATATTATTAACGTCAAAATATGTGAAATGTCACTTCTGCTACCCTAGCATTTTGGTGAATCGACGTCCTTGGGTAATACAGGGAGTGCAGAATTATTAGGCAAATGTGTATTTTGACCACATCATCCTCTTTATGCATGTTGTCTTACTCCAAGCTGTATAGGCTCGAAAGCCTACTACCAATTAAGCATATTAGGTGATGTGCATCTCTGTAATGAGAAGGGGTGTGGTCTAATGACATCAACACCCTATATCAGGTGTGCATAATTATTAGGCAACTTCCTTTCCTTTGGCAAAATGGGTCAAAAGAAGGACTTGACAGGCTCAGAAAAGTCAAAAATAGTGAGATATCTTGCAGAGGGATGCAGCACTCTTAAAATTGCAAAGCTTCTGAAGCGTGATCATCGAACAATCAAGCGTTTCATTCAAAATAGTCAACAGGGTCGCAAGAAGCGTGTGGAAAAACCAAGGCGCAAAATAACTGCCCATGAACTGAGAAAAGTCAAGCGTGCAGCTGCCACGATGCCACTTGCCACCAGTTTGGCCATATTTCAGAGCTGCAACATCACTGGAGTGCCCAAAAGCACAAGGTGTGCAATACTCAGAGACATGGCCAAGGTAAGAAAGGCTGAAAGACGACCACCACTGAACAAGACACACAAGCTGAAACGTCAAGACTGGGCCAAGAAATATCTCAAGACTGATTTTTCTAAGGTTTTATGGACTGATGAAATGAGAGTGAGTCTTGATGGGCCAGATGGATGGGCCCGTGGCTGGATTGGTAAAGGGCAGAGAGCTCCAGTCCGACTCAGACGCCAGCAAGGTGGAGGTGGAGTACTGGTTTGGGCTGGTATCATCAAAGATGAGCTTGTGGGGCCTTTTCGGGTTGAGGATGGAGTCAAGCTCAACTCCCAGTCCTACTGCCAGTTCCTGGAAGACACCTTCTTCAAGCAGTGGTACAGGAAGAAGTCTGCATCCTTCAAGAAAAACATGATTTTCATGCAGGACAATGCTACATCACACGCGTCCAAGTACTCCACAGCGTGGCTGGCAAGAAAGGGTATAAAAGAAGGAAATCTAATGACATGGCCTCCTTGTTCACCTGATCTGAACCCCATTGAGAACCTGTGGTCCATCATCAAATGTGAGATTTACAAGGAGGGAAAACAGTACACCTCTCTGAACAGTGTCTGGGAGGCTGTGGTTGCTGCTGCACGCAATGCTGATGGTGAACAGATCAAAACACTGACAGAATCCATGGATGGCAGGCTTTTGAGTGTCCTTGCAAAGAAAGGTGGCTATATTGGTCACTGATTTGTTTTTGTTTTGTTTTTGAATGTCAGAAATGTATATTTGTGAATGTTGAGATGTTATATTGGTTTCACTGGTAATGATAAATAATTGAAATGGGTATATATTTTTTTTTGTTAAGTTGCCTAATAATTATGCACAGTGATAGTCACCTGCACACACAGATATCCCCCTAACATAGCTAAAACTAACAACAAACTAAAAACTACTTCCAAAAATATTCAGTTTTGATATTAATGAGTTTTTTGGGTTCATTGAGAACATGGTTGTTGTTCAATAATAAAATTAATCCTCAAAAATACAACTTGCCTAATAATTCTGCACTCCCTGTATATACAAAAGCGGTGAATTAGAGAGAGGAAAAGGAAGTGAGAGATTGGCAGAGGAACTTGAGGAAAAATATCGAGATGCAAGGTAGAGAGCACACACAAAATGGGAAGAAGTATACAAAAAAGGGCCAGATAAAGACTTTACTGTGGAAGAGAGAAAAGCAGATACAAACAGAGAAAGATAAACCGTGAGTTAGCAATATCTATAAAGAAAGATGTTGAGAGCAATAGTTGTGGTGGAGGAAGAGTGTTGGGATGGAGAAAAAGGTCCAGACAGGGATATGTGTTTGTGTGTTACAGAACGCCAGAGGAGTTGATGACTGAGAAAAGGGGTAGAGGTATAGAACTAAAGGTATCCAGAAATGAGTAAGATATATATAGGTGTGAAGATAATGAAACAGAATTAGACAACGATAAAGGGGAGGTGGAGAGATAGATTAGAGAACAAATGGCAAACTAAATAGAGAGGGACAGAGAGAAAAAGAGAGGGAAAGAGACACAGGTGGGGCAGAGAGAGGTGGGGGTAGGAATTAGAGAGATGAGGGCGAGTGGTGAGATAGAGAAAGGAATGAGAAATGAGTGAATGAGAGTTTGAGGAATGTAGTGGAGACATGGAGAGAGAGAGAGACAGAGGTGGGATAAAGAAAAACACAACTTTGTATGAGAAGTGAAGTAGATGGAGAAGAGGTTTGAGGAGGTCAGATGGGAAAGGTGCAGTGAGGTCAGTGAGTGGGATGGCAAAGAGAGAGAGTTGAGGTAGAAAGAGGGGCTTGCGAGTGATAGATCTTGATGTAGGCATACAGAAGGGTTATATATAGAGGTACGTTCATGACAGAAACAGATGAAGCTGAGAGAGGTACAGTGGATATATTGAGAGGGGTGTGAGGAAGTAAAAGGTGATGTAGAGAGAACTGAGATAGAGGTAGTGAGAGGGAGTTACAGTGGAAGAGGTGAGGTGAGGTGAAGTAAGGTGAGAGAAAAGACACAAAGATTTATTTTTCAATGTATTTGCCACTATCTGCCTGAGAGTGTGATGGATACGGCATGCACCCTATGGGGGAGAGATATTACCTTTTAGCACAGCCCTGCACAGCAAACAAAGTGGCTGTGCTGTTTTGCCCAAGTGGGAGACTGCAGGGCAGAACCATATTTATTACAAACGACCTGTTTATGCTTATTACCCCTGCACTGGCACACAAACAGGCAGCGTAACACTATGCAAAACTTTGCACTATGGTGCCAAGGTGTGTGCTTGCTCTCTGGAACATGATTTGCACAGGAAGCATAACCTTCAAGTACAAAATCCTATGCGTAGATACATTCAGAAACATCCCTGTACAGTGCAGCACACATGCAATGTGTGGAAAGTGTAGAGAGATTAAAATATTTCTCCATGTTAGGTTCTGCTTCAAGCAGGTGCTATTTTTTTAAGCTAAACCTAGACTAACTATTTTAGTATATTAGGGATTGCTTCAAAAACTATGGGTGCTTGTGCTAAACTGCCCAAATCACACCCAAGTACTGTTCCCATGACAAAAAGTGGCATAAGCACTATTTGAACTGAGAAATTGCACCTTTCACGCGCAAAATCCCTTTCATGCAGGAAAGTAAATAGCCTTGTATGAGTTTGCATTGCTTTCATTCACTCTGTGTGGCTTTACCCCATGCAAACCCTTGGTAAATCTGGCTCCATGTTTCTGTTCAGCATGTTTGGCTCTTACATTAGAAGAATACATGTTTTATTCTTTTACGTACAATGTTACTATAGGAGGAATTTCAACTGTTCCCCTCAGTTTACCAGCAAGCCCCTTGGAAAGTGGGTTCATGGGAAATTGCTTGCGTTGGCCATCCATTAAAGCATCTCTGCTCCCAAGCCTGTGTGTATAGCTGTCAGGTAATTACGGGGCACAAATGAATGGACAGATTGCTTTTAGAAGCTAGGCACTCATAAACAAAGAACGAAGTGAAAGAAAGGTAGAGAGGAAAGGGAAGAAAATAATAAAACCAAAGGAAGGAGAAAAAAGAAGAGAAGAAACAAATATGCTGATGGGTAAGTAGTGAAAGACTGTCTTTTAACCAAGCATTGGCAAAGCCAGTAAGAATGGGTTTAATTTGCTAATGCATGGAAGCAGAGCAGTAACACATTAAAGCCAGACAATTAAAATAAATAAAATCCAGGCTATACTAAAAAAGGACTTATCCTTCATTACAGTTGTGTTTTTCTTTCTATTTGAAGTGAAGGCTGGATGGCAAGGAAGCCTTCATTATAGCCCTTTGTATCTTCTAATGTTATAAATTAATTTCATAAATGAAAGAAGACTGAAAATTAAGGCTGACTTTCATGCAAAATTGTATTTTGCAAGTTTGCGCCGCTTTTGCATAAAAAAATGACGCAAATGCAGTGCTAAAAAAGTATCAATATGGGCCTCAGTGCCTGCATTTAGAACTGTTTCCAGCCTTTCTAGACCTCTGTTGCTCAATGAATTAGAATCCATGGTACTGAAAGTGCTTGGTTTTCGGATAGCAGTTTCCCCTCATATTTGTTGTTCAATGATTTATACATACTCAAGTATTATTATGAACCCTCTATATTAAGATACTCACTACTGTTTCAATGATTTACATTGTATTACTTTACAATAAAAATGTAAATGAAACAAGTCATGTTTCATTTCTGCATAGTGCTTAAGAGCAGAGGGCCTGATTCACAAAGGTAAACATACACTTTTGTGTAACTTTACAATTGTTTGCTATTTACAAAGGTATTTTATGAGTAGAATCTTTACAAATGCAGAGTCGCCATACATGAAAAGGTAGGACTATCCTACATTTGTACACGCGTAGACTCCACAGCTGCAAAGATACTATTTGTAAAAAACCTTTGCGAACAGCAGACAATCGTAAACTTACACAACAGTGTAAGTTTACCTTTGAGTCACCTCAGTACACTAATGATTCTCCCATCACACAGGCAACATTAAGAGACCATAAGCTAATGTGTCCTTGGTTTTTAGCTTACAACAGCACAATTTCTCCATGGGGCATATACACTTGAATTTTAAGGTGCCACAGAAATATGATGCACATGGACAACCCAGGGTCATGTGTAATTTAGATATAAAGCTATATGAGTGCAGAGACAATGCCTTATTGAGATTTTAATTCTACATTGACTGTGTTTATTTCACACCCAAGACTTCTACTCATTGCAGTAAGCTCTAATGGTGTAAGCAATCCTCAATGTCTATCAATTAAAAGTCAATAAACATGGATTAATGGGGCAACCACAATTGTTGAAAACTACCTCGAAAGGGGTTGCATTATACTTAGAGTTTCTGGCTTCCAATTAAAACAAATTATAACAGATAAAACACCACCCAAGGGAATATTTATGTTTCAGTAGAAACTGAAATACACCAAATTGTGCTTCCCCTTTTTCACTGATGTGGCACCTTGTGTTGTCAAAATGTATAAATGCAGCCCGTAGCACTTTTTTATGATGGATACTTCTGCTATGACCCACTTGGGCCCCTGTGGACATTTGCAAGGTCCAGGTACCCCCTAGGACTTACTTTCACTACTGACTTACATTATATTGATTCAGCTCACTATTCACTGCATGTTGATGCACAGTGGCCAGCACCAGCATGTTCACAGAACAAAGAGCACCTCTGTGATTACACTCTTTGGCATTATAAATGGATCAAAGTACGTTCTGTAAGCTCAGGTAAGAGGACTGTGGCAACAAAGATCATTGAACATATAGATGCCCCCAGATTCAAAGTCCTCCCTATAACACGACACTCAGCACTACTGCTCTTAGATTTACATTGTGGTTGTCTAAAAAACATGCTTTTAGGAGTTTCATCCCTTCATATAGAAGGCTGAGGGTCCATATTATGAACAGATTCAATCTGCATGCTCCATGGAAAGAGGTCCGAGATCTGGTTTTGGTGAAACTGCAATGCTTTTCGTGCATAATTTAACTCTTCAAATTTGAGTTAGTGTATAAGATGTAGACAGAACAGTTAGAACTTTCCTATTGTGTGCTGCAGGTGGGTGCAATTTCAGCAAAAACAGATACATGGACCTATTCTGAACCTGCACATTAACCTAGATTTAGCTCCAGGGTCACCTAGTTCAACTTACATTCATATTGTTCCATGGGAAAAAGAAACTTGGAACGTATGGTACTTAAACAAAACCTGACACTTGGCAATATCACCTGTGCAAAACACTGCAACCACACTGAATGGAAACATATTGAGCTGAGTGTTTTCATTCCCACAAGTTGGAAAATGCACTATGAAAGTACACACTGCACAGAATACAAAGGCAAAGTGCTTTGAGCAACCATCACAAATGCCCAAATGGAACACAGCTCCCCTCATAGTTTAAAAAAAAAACACAGACCTACTAACCTCCTTGGTAAAAATCAATACTTGAAGGTCCTCAAATATGCCAGAAGGCCCACCTACGTGGACCAAACATAATTCTTGTAGAGAAATACACATGCAAATAACTCAAGGCGTGCTGCAGGTGCTGAAACGTCTTTGCTACCTTAGCTGCTACTTCTTGCAGTAACACAGTTTGCTCTCACTAAAGTCTCTGTAGCTAAGAGTGTATGCATAATACGTCTCCAGCAAGCTTCTCCACTATGACCAGATGGGATGGAATACCCAGGGGCAGCAGGAAGCTGTGCAAAATACCCACCATTAACCCTTTATCTGCTGTAATCAAATCGTAATGTGTGAAAACATGTTGGCATTCCTGCATGTCCTTGACATGGGGTGGTGCTGGACTGCTGCAAAGAGAAGTTTGAGTACTGGGAAATTGAACAGGCAGGGAGTAAGCAAAATAAAAAAAATACTTGAAAGAACACCTTAAAAAGAAGGATACAAAGAAGGGAGTTAAGATCAGAAACGAATGTATGAATAATTGACAACAGGAATGAATGAAGGAAGAAAGGACATGAAAGCAAATTTCTTTTCACGCACTGAATAAACACAGTACCTCTGATTATTTACGGAGCAAAAAAGAATAAACACTGAAAACCACTGATTTGTACAATTTCTCAAAACATTAGAAAACACTGAAAAACCTCACCAAAATTCTACAACAAATAGAAACTGAAAACAGGCTAACAATTACGTCTTACAAAAATATTGTATCCACTAGATCACCAGGCACTATATCGTTAAGCAGGTATCTGTTTACTGTGCTCAACTGCACTTTCACTTAACTTGATGATATTGTCAGTCAAGGTAGTGGATGCAATATTTTTGTCATGCAACACACCACATGTGATTCAGTGTCCCCCTCCCCCTCCGCTGTCAAAAGACAGTCAATTCATCCATGGCTTTTCAGGTCTTGCTGTGGCTGGACGCATGGATTGAGGTGTGACATTCAAGGGTGATCTCGCTCACATAACATAGTTAAGCTTTGATTATTCAACTACAAGTAGTGATTGCTTTGGAGGCTATGCTAATTTCTACTGCGGTGTATTTCAGATACATAGTCATTATGGCCCACAAAATGCATAAAGTATTATGGCCAAAAACGATTTTGTTTTATATATTTTACCTTTTAACATCTTCAATTTCAGAATTTTCTGAAATACAAACAAAAAAAGGGATTACACAGGAAATATTAAAACACAGAAGCATGCATGCATAAATACAGTATTTGGCATGTGTGCAATGGTACAAATATAGTTACCTTTGTTATATGGTTCAGCTGGCAATCAGTGATACTTAATTATTCCCTCCTGGTTTTGGTTTACCACTATGTGCATGTACGTACCTAATGATTCTTATGGTAATGCACAACTCATACATAATGCTTAACAGAAGCAATATATGATCATGTTTGTTTTGCTTAAAATATGCACACTGGGTAACAAAATTGCTTCTAGGTACTGAGGTATCAGATGGTATGTGTTGTGACATTCAATACACACATTGCAACTAGAACATTAAGCAAGCAAAGAGAGGCATATAAATTGGAGTGAGGGACGATAAAATATATACATGGATGAATGGGAAGCTGTGAGGGGTTGATCATGGAGGAAGATACGCAATAATCCACAAGACTGATGTTTTCTACATCAAAGTTCAAAGTGACGTTGCACAATAGAGTGAAGCTCGAATGGTCGGTGTAGTTGGAATTCTAGCTTTTGCTTCTAAGTCTCACTCAAACAGGATATTGGGATCTTCTATTCTGGGAAATATTCTACTAGATCTGTTAAGTGGGGCGTTCATTGTAGATTGGCAAACTTGTTTTTTTCTCTTTAACTATTGTATAAGGCCTTCTACTGTGCTCTTTTGGTGTTTGTTTGTTTTTTCGAGCACACAGAGGTTATCACGTTTTCTATCTTAACTCAGTGACCCACCTGATCAAACCTAACCACGAAACCAGGAGATTCATTTGAATGTTAACACTGTAGTTAACCATCCAAATATTTTCCCCATCGAATCCCCTCTCTTTGTCTGAATACAGCTTTATGCCTCTTTAATAAATGCCAGTGTCCCACCTAAATCCCGCTACTAAGAAGAGTGGAACTTTTGATCTACTCGTAGTTGTTTGTTAAAGCACAGATGTTGTTGCTGGCTAACGTGGTGCTGTGCTCTGCCTCGGAATTCAGTTTATCTTACCTTTCCCCATCAGGTGACTCCAGTCAATGCCTTAACACCTCAGGGCTGCCTATGGGATTACATATCAGACCTATCTACCAAGTCATCTCACATTTGCTATAAAATCCAAAATTATGCTGTCAAAATGTGCCTTACGAATAATAGTTACAATCACATCTTGCCTGGATTACAAACAATAAAGTCTCTACCAGACTAGCGGGGTTATTACAACTTTGGAGGAGGTGTTAATCCGTCCCAAATGTGACAGATATACCACCAGCCGTATTACGAGTTGCATAGGATATAATGGACTCGTAATACGGATGGTGGTATATCCGTCACTTTACCGTCACTTTTGGGACGGATTAACACCTCCTCCAAAGTTGTAATAACCCCCTAGGTGTTTCAGGGCCCAGTTCTCTCTGCATTGTTCACAGAGCATGTGGATGATTTAGAATCTCAATTTCTAAAAATGAAATTTGAGAAACTCCAGCCTTGTTGCACTTTAAGGTCAGAGTTGCAGTGATTCATAAATTCCATCGCTCCATGTGTGGAGATCACACATGCAAATAGCTCTGGAATTTGGTGCTGACTCTACTCTCAATGAAGGCAAGCCTGCTGAAATTTTAGAAAGTTCTGATGACCTTGTTGTACAATCATTCCTGGTAGCTCCTGGCCTTTCCCATGCTTTCTTTGTTTCTTGCTCTAGCATATTTGAGGGGTAAATACTCTCTCCTAAAATCCCTAACTGCTTAACATAAAATCATGCTACCCAACTAATACTATGGTGCAAATATGAAGAACATATGAAGAACATATCAATTCTAAAATCTTCATACCAATAATATATTAATTCTAAGATGTACTAATTCATAACTGTCAACCAAATCTCATAGTCCATAAAAGGTGCTACTGATATTACACAATAAACTATTATGAAATTATCAAATATTTATCTATAATCACTTTTATTATTACTATCACTACTTGAACATCCTTGCATGGTAATAACATAATTACCTCGGAACTCTAGGTCTGGGTTGTGTGAATTCAGTCTTTGTGACCCTAGCTTCTGGGCAAAAAACGGAGACATTACAGGCAGGTTCACAGACTTCCCTAACAATCTTGGGCTAAGAGCATTTAGCTCTTCTCTATAAACAGCTCTTACGGCCTTCTTATGTCTCGGTCTCCATGACCACACAGCTACAATGTGCTCCAAGCATCAGAGTGACAGGATATGGCAGCAGACTAGATACTGCACCGGTCTAGGGCTTCTGAGAGCTAGCCAAGCTGACCCAGGCTTGGCAATACCTAAGGATTTACTTTGACCTCATTGATACAACTTTAAAGTGTAGCAATTTTAAGCTTACATCAAGGTGCTCCACATACATGTTTTCTATGCTAAATGGGAAACCACTTGTGAGTAAGAAGGGAAAAATGGGAACCGCATGCCAGGGTTGAAGGTAGTGGTCTTCCATGGTCTTTGTGAGAAAATATATAGCATTATAGAGGGGTAACATAGAATAACAGGAATATTATTTACCAAGTGGTTTTGAGTAAATTAAATAGAACAGAGAGAAGTTCGAGTTCTCTAGGGTGTCACTCACAACCCAGAGGAGAAAACATCCACGATATTAACTTATTACTCATAAAATGTTATGTATTGCCCCCAAAATCATCTTCTGCTGCTTTAAACTGCTGCATGCGGCAGACGAGTAATGGGAGAGCCATAGATAACATGGCCTCCCGCCCTATCCCAAAAAAACACTTGGCCTCTTTCCACCCACTGCAAAAAGAACAAGTGATGGACGGAATGCTGAACAATGTCAGACATTCACCCCAGTACACAGATCTGGGCCTAAATTCATCGTTTTTTTGCCACCCATGCCTTTTCAGTTTGGATTCAGCCATGTGCAGATCAGTCTTGACCCTGTTCCCCATGACACCTGTCACCTTCTGTACCTTCCCTCCACTGCCCTCTCCTTCCGAAGCCGTACTCTCTGTTCTTCAGATGTGCACTGACAGGCTCAATATGAGCCTTATCAGAGCAGGATGGAATTTCTTTATGACGTAGTAGTAGTGAGAATTTTTTCTTTGTCTCTGTTGCTACATCACATCAGTGAATAACCAAATTTGGAATCTGGCATTGACACTAATGGTGCTCAGCGAGAGCCATATATAACAAGTGTTCTACCACCTGGCTAACTGAGAAAGTTAATAGCACATCTTAGTGTATGGCGAGGCACAGAATTCAACTGAGGCTTTTTTCAGGAAGGTCATTCACCACTAGCTACCTCAAATAAAGTTAAAACTATAAATAACATCGTAATGGTGCTGACTGAACAAAAGGCACTTTTATCCTACATGAAATTTAGAAGCAAGACCTCACCAAACTAACTCCAGAATTGTAAGCTTCATTAAAGGTTGTCTATATGACTGTGTATATGAGAGAGATATTCAAAACCGGTCTGCCAATAAAGTATTTGGATTTACTAGAGAAAGACGAAAAGCATGTTGAAGGTGAGAGAAAGCCTGACTTTTGGTGCTTGTAGATTATATCTTATTCTGGTCGAGGTATGTTAAATTATTAAGATACTGATGTGCATTGCATTCAACCAAGGATGACGGGTTAGACATTTACTAGTTTACGAGTTAGTAAAACACCAGGCATTTTTCAGATTGATTTAGAGCAGTGTGGGGATGATGTTATAAGCAGTGGAGAGCTTAACTAGCAGTTGCCAAATTTTGGATGCCATGCAATGCTTTTATGATTTCAATTCCATAAATTGTGTCTTAAGAATTTGGTTTAAAAAACTATTTTAAGGGAGGGTTTTAATAAATATATAATACATTGTTTATTTAAATATTCATATAGGTAGTCAACAAAGACAGTGGGTGACAAGGAAAACAACAATTCTCTATAAAGCCAAGCCTTAATGTGTGACCAGTAGTACAGTGATAATTTATTCAACATGAAGTATCTTCATTATGTCGAACATTGGTACTTTGCAAAAAAAAACAAGAATCCACAAAAATGTCAATTATGTAATTTAGGAGCGCAGTATATGGAACAAGTTCTATTTATTTGCCTGGCATTAAGAACATTTCTAAAACCTCTATTCCTAACAACTAAACTTTGGATGCCATGCAATGTTTTTATGATTCCAATTCCATAAATTATGTCCTTCAAGTTGCATACATTCTTAAAATCATTTTAAATATGGCGTATGGCATTTGGATTCAGTGAAATCTATATTTTAATGCTAATTAAGTAAAGGTGAAAAGAGTGTTAATTCACTCATTGACAAATTCGAAATAAGGGTGATTGGCATCATGTGTGAGGCATATGCAGTCAAAGGAGAGAGATCAGTATTGTCTATCTATGTGCTTTTAAAAGCAGCTCTTGGTGACAAGGTTATGGATACACAATGGTGACAAATTCTTCATTCCTGATGCAGACCTTAAACACAAAGTGCACTAATTGAAAGATTTGCAAATGTGCATATAAGTTCTCATTTCCAACAGTGTGACGTCCACGAATTCTGTGAGAATTAGTTTCAGACATGCCATATTTCGCAGTCTAGTTCCCCCCAAATTCCATATTTGTAGAGGCCTTTGCTTGAGTACAAATGTCATGTGTGGGCAGTGCCCAAGAGGTTGAAATACCATTTTCCAACCCAGTGCATTAAATAGCAGCTCGGTACTGGCAGACGTTGTGAGTACACAAATGCCAGAAACAGATTTAAAAAGTGCAGTTTTTAATACCTGATAACTTCGTGTGAATATGAGCAAACCTGAACTGTATTGAGCCAAACTCATTTTACCTGTCGACTTCATCAGTCAAAGACTGTATTGAATTGATAGAGATTGGCAAAGGTGCTGGAGCACAAACAGACTAGATGTAAAAAAGAATTTTTGCAGTCGCAAACAGCCCGATTCTCAGAATTTGGCTGTTTGTGAATGCAAAAAGGCTGTATCTAATGTATCAAACCCACCTTGCGAATCATTAATGAAGCGCAATTTGGGTTTGCCGCCAAATAGTGTTTTGGTATTTGAAAGGGTGTGTGTAGGGCCTCTCTTCCAAATATCAAAACGTAGTGGTATGTACTAATGTTTTTGCGACACAAAACGTTTGTACATTACCACCAACTCAAATAGAGTTGTAAATTGACAGAGTTTTCTTGTTTTGGAGATTTTGGCCTGAAAGCTCTATCTACCCTAAAAGACAACTTTCCGCTATGCTATCATATACCTTATCTTGTAATGTCTCTGTTGCCCTTCTGTATAATCAAACGGAGGGACAAGAGATTACATGGAGGGCTGCTACACAGTGTATGAACTTTGCAAGTTTTGCAACTTCAAAGGTATTAATGCTCTAATGCAGGACTTCTTAACCTGTGGTCCAGGGTCCACGGCGCCTACTCGGGGGGTCCGCAACTGCAGAGAAAATAAAGAGGTAAAATGTAAAATTGAAAATGTTAAAATATTCCATAAATGTGAAGAGATTTGAAATTGGAAGCTAAAAATTAAATTGGTGTCCTCAGATTGATTTCTAGGAGCAGTGCAAAAACATCAGACAGAAAACAGTTTGGTCAACTGGTGGCCTTTAGAAAAGCCCTAACCTTGCCATTAAAACTAACATTTTGATTTTTATAACTGTTTTTGAATTAAGCTTACAAATTAGATAACATATTTCATCATTTGTGTATTTGTTTAATGAATGCATATTTCTGTATTTTGGTGTAAAGTTTTTGGGTGCAAAATTGCTTAAGCATGGGTCCCTCCTTTCCAGTAATTACTCACTGGGTGTGGGTCAGGATTCCAATAATGATTCAGTGGGGGTCTGTGGATTCTAGTGATGATTAAATAGGGGGGCCACAAAAGTCAAAAGGTCAAGGACCACCATTCTATGGTACTTTGGGCCTGATTTAGAGTTTGGTGGAGGGGGTTACTCCATCACAAAGATGACGATATCCCATCCGCCGTGTTACGATCCCATAATAGCCTATGGAGATAGTTATACGTTGCACGGGATATTCGTCACTTTTGAGTAACCCATCCGCCAAAGTCTAAATCAGGCCCTTAATCATACAATGGACTATAAACGCTGTGCTTAGCATAATCTTTTCAGAATATGCCTATGAAGATCATCTCTTCTCACCACTCTTGAAGGCCAGATTCTCTTGCTCTGTTTGCATATCATGGTCTGCTTTCGATTGCTATTCCAAACCCTGCTATAGGAGGCCTGATCTTTGAAGATGGGTAGCCTGTATGATCTTTGCAATCTAATTCAAATACAAGAGTAAAAAAATCAGTACACTTTAATTAATACTTTCGAAAAGCTAACTGGGTATTTCAAAACTGAGGAACTAATTAGAACGCCATTCTGTCTTGAGGGAGCTCTCGAGGATGGCGAGCTTCCCCCGAACTGGTTTGCGGTGGTGAGGGCCATACATGAGACTGCGAATAGCTCAAGTAAGTTTACCAGCAGCCGTTAGTTAGCTGTCGCACATTAGTCAAATTCATATGGTGCCTTAGGCTAATTTTATGGTTGTTATAATGCTGCCCTTTGTTATTGTTTTTAACTTTTTGCATAGGATTTAGCCCATTCTGGATATTTTTTGGGAAGTTGCTATAGCATGAATAAATGGCATGCGTGTGTGTTTTGCCAGTTCCTTCCTTTAAGATCACATACTGATTTACTTTCTTGTAAATATGGGTCTTTATGAACCTTTAATCAGTGTTTTTTAAATTGTTCCTTCTAAGCATTGGTGCATGCCCTTGCCTATAGTCCTGAAGAGGCTTAGAGTTATGAGGCTGAAATGCATCAACCTCCCACACCGGGAGCTCGCATCACAAGATCTTCAAATTAAAAATTGCAAACTTTCTTCTATAGACCATAGCTCAAGCACTACAGAGACATTTGAGCCATCACCTCTATAAACTGGCCCTCCATCTTGTTCCTTTTCTCTAAGTGACCTGCCTGGGAATGGTACTTAGATTCCCAACAACAGATTCGACCATCTACTTTAATATATTGTACATTAAGCAAGGATTGTGCTTGATTTACTACTATGTGTTTGTTAAAAAAGCATGTTGTTCCTTTGAACCTCTTCTACAAAAGTTGAGTTTAAACACATGCTTCATCTTATTATCTATGTTACTCATTTATTTCACTCTGCATAGTAGTGCTGTTGTGTTCAAGCGATAAAATATTAACATGTTTATATATGAGATAACGTTTAAGTAATTAATTTAACATTCTGTCCTCCTTTTACTATTAACAATTAATGGGTTATTGTTTGACTATGATTGATTAATTCATCCCACTGGAACTACTGTTCTCACATATGGCCCATAACGTTAGACATCTGAGGTTTGCAAAAGTTAAACTTCCATTTTTAAGGCTTGAAAATAAATGCTTAATTTGATATTATAAGGGAAATCCCAAGTAATATGTGGGACCACCAAGGCATGGTAGTAGAGTTTCATAGGCAGAATACTCCCTAATGTAAATATTGACTCACAAATATTGTTTACAAACATATCACCCATTGGAGTTAATGATAATAAGATGATATTTCTGTAAACAATATTTAAGACATAATTATTATGTAAGACAATATTTCTAACTATGATATTTTGACACACAATCCTCATCAGAGTATCACAATGGGCACAACTATCAAAGTTTTACTCTACATCATGTAAAGTAGGAACACTTGTGCCCAAAAACACCTCTCACTGCCTCTGACCCACATTCTGATCCTAATCACCTATTAATATTGTTCAGGTAATGGACTGATGCCTATGGGAATCTCTGTGCCCCAGACTAACCCATAACGTGCCCCAAAGATTAAAACTCGGTAATAGTAACACTTATTTATCACTTATTGCTTTTTTCACTCTTTTGAAGGTCTGGCTTTCACACTTTTTCATTGAGATATTCATTTTAATCTCTGAAATACCAGTCTGTGATCAGAATACATTTTACTAGATGTAAGTCTGTAATTGTTAAAGTCTTGGAGAGATGCCGGCCTATGATTATTGAGCATCTTTCCACGACGGCGGTAAATAGTTGTTAAACATCTATCAAAGCCGTAGAAATGGCAACATGAAATTGTCCAACAGCAAGACACACCTATCGTGCAACCATTCATAGAGACAACAGATCATATTAGATAACTTTTTCACCCGTTTGTGTGCAACACAGGATCAACACCAAACAGTTGGCAAAATGAAGCTTTCCAAAAGTATCACACACTCTTCACACGTATCGACACTCATAGAGGTAAGTGGAAATACAAGACACTCCACCTGTACTGAAACCCTCATGCCATCAGCACGGCTACCGAGCCATACAATTGACCACAGGCTGCTCCTCCACAATATAATTAGCTGTACAAAAATAACTCTTGTGGAGCAAGACAAAGCACAGTCATATGGCCCCTCCTAGCCAGAAACAAAAGACACAGCAAAGTAGCTGTGCAAGTTCAGACACAATAAGACCACACACTGGCATTCCATTGAATCAATAGGAATCATATTT
This sequence comes from Pleurodeles waltl, assembly GCF_031143425.1. Taxonomy (NCBI): domain Eukaryota; kingdom Metazoa; phylum Chordata; class Amphibia; order Caudata; family Salamandridae; genus Pleurodeles; species Pleurodeles waltl. The sequence continues at coordinate 702,867,056 of NC_090437.1, forward strand.
TAGCACCTTGTACAAAGTTACTCCAAGCTGCTGAAAAAGCTATGAATTCATATAAATGGCAGATATGTGCTCTACAATGCTGCTGCATGCCATGCCATGGATCTGCGGTCAGAGGACCGAGCCTGTGAGATATTTTGTTCTACACCTCACCCTACAAGAATTCTGGTTTCTGGGGGATAGGCCTGCTTTGCAAAGAGTAAGAGACCCGTGTGACTTGTAATTTCAAAAGTAGATTTCTTTCATAGAACTTTAGCCTGTTTTAAGATCTACATAATGTGGTTGATTCCTTTGTTGTGTGGCCTTGGCTATAGCTCTGTTCTATATAGTCAGAGCCCCTAACATCCCCAACTAACTGTAATAATAAAACTGACCACCCAGAAGTAGGAAATGGGGACTTGTGCTACAAAAATATGTACAGTAATTTGTAGGTTTGTAGAATGTATATTTAACACAAGATGAATATTCCGAGTAATTTGATCAGTTCCATTATTTGGTGCAGCACTTTGATATTTTGGACTTTGTCTGATGCTTGAAATAATGGAAAAGACAAGCTACTTATTAATCCCACACGTTGCTTATATTGGATAGTTTTACAATAAAAACGGAAATGTTCTTTGCAGCCACTAAATTTTGCTTAAGTTGTAAGTGCATCACATACATCAGTGAACTTAGGACCTCATTAGGAGTTTGGTGGACAGTTTTCATCATCCGCTGAACTTCCGACGGGGAGGTTGCCGCCACACTGGCAACCTCCCAACTGGACCCATTAACAGTTTCCCGCTAGGCCAGACTATCGGGAAACAGGCTACAGCATGAGAACAAGGTCGTAATACGCAGGGCAGCGCTGCTTGCAGTGCTGCCCTGGCGGATTAGGATCCTCGCCACCTCCAGACTGCTGGGATCCAAGATCCTAGTGGTGCTGGCAGTTCCCTGGAGGTTGGACCACCAGGGTTGTTATGTGGCTGTCTGACCACCGCATAGGCAATGGTCCACACTACCACCACGAGTGCGGAGTTCGTAAGATAGCCACACTCATAATGACACCCTAAATGTATAGGAATTTATTGGTGGACAATGGGTACTTTACTGACCTGTCCGAAACTAGGATGGACAACTTGCTGGATTGCTGTCTATTTAACATAAAGGCCCTTTGACAAAGTTGGGAATGTTGTGATCATTGATAAATGCATCTACATACAGGAGTTGATGAGGCAATTAAAAGGTTCTAACTGCTACTGTAATGTCACTTGCAATGAATGGAAGCGTATGGTTCAAAAATACTGTGAACAACTGGAGAGTCATAAATGCAAGGTTTTAACTGAACTAGAAAAATGTCAGTTCCTTAAACTCTCACATCCTTTGATACCAACAGTTTACTTCTATCTAAAGACCAGTAAACGTACAACCATAACCCCAGGTAGACCTAAAGTCTTTTCTAACAACAGTCTGTTAAAGACGTCATAATACATTTACCACTTTCTAGCACCTCATGTCTGTGGCCTAGCCTCTTATATTAGAGACACCAACGGCTATACAAGGTCAAACACATATCTAGGTGACACAATTAAACAATGATTACAATACACATACCCTAATTTTATGCTTGTATCTCACATCCCAAAGGTTTGCAGATATTTCCTGAGATCCTAATGAATATACTTGCTTGAACATACAGAAAAGAACCTTGAAATGTTTTTATTCTGCCTATACAATAACATTTTTTGTTCCTCTGTTTTTAGAAATTGCTCATTGGGGCTTTTGTTAGTTCTTTTATGCTGTTAAAGAAGAAATTTAGGATGTAAATCTGTGACCCTAAAAAAGACCTGCTTCAGGGTTAACACAGGTCAGTACAGTACAGAGGTAATCCAGCAATACCACAATACGTAAAACATAGCTGCTTTAGACTGGCTGGGGTAGCTTTTTATCCGGTGGGCCATTTCAGTACTGCAATACTAGCACCAGTCCCTTGGTACCAAAACAATCTGATTGATGGCTGCAACATCAGAGAAAATGTTGCAGCCACCATTACAATACTCAGGAACTCGATTCTCAAGTCTTAAAAAGATTTGAAAAAGGCCCATGAGGGGGCAGAGTGAACACAATCACACCCAAGGCCCATTTGAAGGTGATCTATAGAGACCCACAGCATAATTAAAATTAAAAAAAGCCAATTTTGTTGGCGGTACCACAGAACTACCTCGAGACAAATGAGTTACCATGATACTCGCTGTACTGTCGTACTTAAAATAACAATGATGAAAATGCTGTGCTGAACGTCGTGTGCAGCAGAAGTTGCTCGCTTCTGGGGGGCGGAGCATGTGGCCAAAAACTGCAGCATATGGCTGATGGCCATGTGCAGTTAGGGTTGGCAACCCTGCAGCAAGTTGGGTGCAGGGTCTCACAACAGGAAAGGCCCTGTACCCAGCCCCCACTGTTCATGACCAAAAAAGGGGTCAGCACTTCCTGGGGGTTGACTCCTTCCATGGGTTTGACTGCTTCATAGCAGTTTGGGTGCAGGGTTTGGCCAAAGCCATGCCCTGTGGCCAATACCTGCTGGCCACAGCTGAATGCCGAAGTTTGAAGGCCATTGTGCCATTGTGGTTGGCCACTCAGCAGGGGGATGGGAAAGGTTGCCAGAGGGGATGGGAAAATTCTCAGTGTAGAATATCATAAAAAACTCAGAACTTCACTGAAAAAACAAACAGTTGAGATGACGTTAAAGTAAATTGTAATGAGATAACTCAACACATATTAAATGAGACTGATGACATCTCAAATTACATCATTGATGACATCGCAGATGACATCATACTTTCACTATGAAAATGTTCTCTAGGCTTTCTGACTTCAATTACTTCAACAAGGTACACCGGTGCCCAAATTTGTATCACCAATCAAGTGATAACTAACATGATTTTTGCTTACATGCTGAATATATATCATATCTTCAAATTCACCTACATTTGGTGGTTATCACTTTATTTTACTGGCAATTACCCACCCAAGAAAGAGAATGCTTTCATAGACTTTAGTGGGATCACCCACCTTTTAAACCTTGAACACGCTACAAAATAAGAGTTTGTTTTATCTTCGCCTACATGGGATCATCCTCTTAAAAACTTTAAATGACCCACAATTGTAAGCCAAGAGACTGACAGGTATGCATTAGCCACTTAGAATACCTTCAGTCAGGCCCTATGGACAACCCTACGAAGTTTGGTAAAATACACTAAAAACATTCCTGAGACGAGCAAAATGGCACACAACCTTGGAGCCATACTTACAACTACAATGTGAGGTAAACCATCTCCAAGAGGGTCACTCTTACACTGTACATTATTCAGCGATCTGCAATACCTCAAAATCTTCAGCAAAGTTATGCAAATAAACATCCACACTGCATAAGCATCCGCTACACATAGAAATTATCTAAAGGACAGACTAACAACTATTTAAGGTGAGCTTGTTAAAAGAGAATGTACAGGCTCAGGTATCGGTCAAATCAGCTATGCCAAAATTCACACAGTTCTCCTAGCCTTTACAAAGCAGGCCTATTTCACAGATAACATGGATCTTGTAGGCTAAGGTCTAAGTCAAAGCAACTATTTCACAGACTCATGCTTCTGACAGTAGAGCTATAGCACACTATACTAGCAACATTGTATGGTATATTTCTACAATTTATGTGAATTTGTAGTATTCTCAGCAGTCCAGGGTAACTTGGTACATGGTCATGTGCGTTCTCACTGAATAAATTCACAGGAATCATGTATCTTTTTGCCATTTCTGTGGAATGGCGTGATAAATAATAATTTAACGGAACACCACTGTTTAGCCATGTTGAGTTTGAGCTTGTGGTATGTTTGTAGCAAGGGGGGTCATGGGACTTTGCTTTTTCCGGTTCCACAACGGGTTTTTCAATGTACGGAAACCTGTGTATTAGGGAGCACCCTGTGGCCAATTGTATAGGTCTGTAGTTTTGTTGTATGCAAGAAAGCTTTGTTTTTCTTCAACAATGCAGGAAGAGAGCAAATTGCTTTAGCTGTCACACTCTTTGTCTAGTTGTAATGTTTAATTATCTGCCAGTGACACCAAAACATGAATAGGCATGCATTTTCTGCTTTTTAAAAGATGAATTTGTGTTTGTTCGGGCTAAATGTTTTGTTTTGGCCATTGTGTACTTCAAATTTGAAATCTAGCCTTTATTCGACATATTGCTACACAGACCTGGCTGCTTTTCTGCTCTAAATACATCCTGTGGCCAGTGATTCAGAGATGGATGGGTGGTCTGATAAGACTAGACACTGATGACCCAGCAACATACAGGAGAAAGATCTTGAAACTGAATGACAATCCTACCTCTACTTGCTCACATAAGCAAATTATTGTTAGGGTCCTTGCCTTAGTGCTGGCTTGTGTGTGTGGCCTTGAATGAAGCTGTTTTCTCTTAGAGAAAGGCAATCCCTGACAAAGGGGTTACAGCTTGTCCCAGGTTCCCCGGAGTGGGAGGAATTTACGCAGAAGAAAAAGAAGTAGGGGAAAGAAGAGAGATTCCCAGCTGTGCTGAAGTACAGGTAAGGTAAAACCACACAAGATGCTTTCTGCATCTGTTTCTTCAGTCTAACCATCCTCTTAAATATATTCATTGCTTCCAATTCCATCTCTCATTCTCTACGCTGTTCTTTCCCTTAGCATCTGCATGCATTAAAATGCACTGGCTGTAAAATCTGTTTTATACTGTATATGCACTCTAAACATTTTTTAAAGATATGCAAGGTGCTGGTGTGGTTACTTTATAAATCCTTGCAATCTAATATTCATGTTATTAATTCTAACAGTATTTTAACATATGTAATGTACTTGGACAGAGAGGGTACTTTTGAACTTGACTGGGTCACATTAATATTAGAACTGATATTGAGTAGTTCAACATAACTTCCCAAATGTATACCTAACACTGCAGGGCCACCCTCCTTTCTCGTCCTATTTTGGTAATATACTGTTTGCTCTGCAACTGTAGTACAGCTTTGCTCTTTACAGTACAGTGTTTGGTACATGTAAGGTAAAATACATGTCAACAATATTTAATTGTTCTTGTTTTTATTGGACATACCAAGGGTACTTCTGGTTTGATACCATTGCAGGTACATAATTTTCAGTAACTATCACATTTTCCAAGTTCTCAATAAAGCAAATAAAAATTGATCAAATTCCTAAACTCACACCGTCTTCCAATATGTTCCCATTGCAGCATTACTATGCCAGGGCTATTCAAAAGAGTGTGAAGGCAACATTAAAACAGAGTTATACTGTATTGGAGTGTGGGGTTTAAACATATTTACAGACCGAAAACACTTTAAATAAATATGACTACGTCAAGGGAGAGTTAAGAATGTTTTCTTGTGGGCTTTCTTGGGAGCTTCTTGTACTTCTAGAACTGGTCCAGAACTGGTCTATGGTGCTAAAAACCAGAGCAGACGAGAACAATTTTCATCTGCATAGTCGAGTCAGAGCACAGGAAAGCAGATTTGTCCAGTAGCACAGCTGCTAGTGCTAATATTGTGAGACGTGTTAGTGCAAGAGTACTTTAAAACAATTATCTGATTACGTGATGTGGATGCTCGAGATGGTGAGATAATCTTAGCCTCTGTGTCCTTTATAAAATACAGATTTTCAGCCCAACAGGCTGTGAAAAATCTGCTTTTTATGTCAAAGCACGGAGGCTAACATTATGCAATTGGAAAGCTCTGCTAAAATCATTACCTATTGCATTCTCCACAGATTTAAATAACAGCTTCTAAACATATTCTCATTTGACCAATCTGCAGCAAGATACATTTCCTGAAAAATTCCTCCGACTGGTGCGGGAGTCTGGAGTGCAAGTAAGATATAGTAATCTAGCATTTAACATTGTAAAGCCCCTTTAAAAAAAAAATCTCTTTTCAGCCACCTTTGTCTTCACTTTATGTTTAAAGTAACCAACATTCGATATATGATCACCTATGTACCAGATATAGAGGGACACAATTGGATTAGGAAGTACAGCATTACCTACATTGCAAGGTACACACCAAAAACAGTATTCAATTTTCTCTGCTTGAAGAAAGAGAGTATTACTTGCCTGGTGTAGATTTTTTTCGTTGGTGGCAAACCACCAAGGCGATGACCAGCACTATCAAAAGAACCAGTACCAGCGCAGGTATGCCGAAAGTTAAAATGGTATAAATGTCTGTATCCATGTCTTCTGCATTGTCATTTTGTGTTGTGTTTACATCAAACCTGAGTGTAGTCTCTTCAAATCCAGATCCATCTTCTCTTTCTATCATGGCGTAGGAAGCCAAATCAGCATCTTTTGTTGGTGTAGTATCTTCAACACGCACCAGTGTGGTTGTTAGAGGTGACATGTACTCGCTTTCTGAAGTCTCTCCATTTTCAGACGTAGACACACTATCTGCAAACAAATATAACGTAGAGCACAGTTATTGTATCATAGTGCTGTGATTTCACAAATATACATTTACTCTATGAGTCAGAGTGGATATGATTTCTCCTGAAAGCAGCTTTAGAATGCTTGAAGCTTGACCAAATACAAACAATAATATCTAGAACAACATAAGACAATTAGGAAATAGCAAACAAATGCCCGCAAAGGAGAGCAGGAAAAAGCAGAAAAGTAGAACATGAGAGCAGAAAAAAGCCTGTTCTCCTCAATAGGCTAGTTTAGTCATGCCCTTTGAGTCTGAGCTGCTGGGCTAATGGGATGTCTTTGAAGGAGCCACTATTTTTAAATTGTACAGGAATCAAGAAATGTTCTCCATACCTTGGCCATTGACTGCCTTCCTAATTAGGTGCAAGACTTTCCTAGAAATATGTTTCTAAGTGGCCACATATCCTACACTTGCAATGGTTAAAAAAAGAATAGTAGTAGGGCAAATTTTGTGATGAACACAGCTGCTGCCAAAGGGTGTTCCTGCAGCAGGGGAGGGCAGATTAGTACAATAATATAATCAATAAGTGAACGGTTTCTCAGTTTCAACTATCTATGGATCAAAAGTCAGAAGATATTTTAAAAAACATGCCCATATCCCGTACCCACAGACTCTATTGATTGTTCCAATGATTCGACCCAGTCGGAGGGAAGTAACATGGGATTGGTGTTGACAATCGTTGCATGATTGTCTTATGACAAAGCAGATAATCCTGCATCCACTAAAGCCCCTTTCCAAAGCAGTCTACAATGACTGACCCTTACTCAGAGTACTTACAGAGATGAAGGAGAAGTTAGCCATCATTGGCATACCGTTGTTTTGTTTTTATTAGGGTTTTAGAGATAGGTGAATAACATACAGAGTAAAAAGTACGGTTGCCCTGCTAGCAAAGTGCATTTTACATTAGCATACATTCCAACATAGCAAGTGCACTTAGCTACAATACAGTATTGTCATCAATTGTGACATTATACCTACACTTCTCACTAGGTAAGACATTAGCAATTTTCACAGTCTCATGTATTTCGATGGGCTTGGAGAGCTAAAGCATTCTTTGGGGCATGATTTAGCCTACATTAGCATCCAGTACTCTTCCATCCTCTCCTGGCAGTAGGACATATACTGTAAACATTCATTCATGCATGGCTTGGTACATCACTCCCAATGGATTGCCACGTTCTCTTGGCCAGGAACAGCATTACAGCCACCAGTGAGGATATTTCTAATGTATCCCAGAAGCGCTACAATTGGTGTTCTTGGTACAGAGGTACAAATTATTTCATCTCTGCAGACAAAAACTGCAGCCAAGAAGTTTACCATCTTAACACACCCCCATGGTAGGTGCATGAAGTCGACGTCTACATAGTCACATGCATGCAACATTCTTCTGGCTGAAGACCCATCTTATAATGCCCAATGGGCGTGCGGTAAATTAGTTGGAGGAACTTGACATGGATACGTTGAAGACTATAACTAGGCAAGAGTATGCCGGTCTGGGAGCAACAATACTGCCATCTGTCCTCTGTTAGCTCATCTCCAAGGTCCCTGTGCCACCTCTCCAATGCCCTAGGTTTAACCACAGAGTCCTTGTCCTGCCTGATGAAGTATAAGCAAGTGATCAGTCTCCTGGTGGAGGGGGAACTAAGTACACAATCTAGGGCATGCAAGCTCTAAGGCTCGCAGGGAAAGGAGCCATGTACTGCCGTACAGGTGCTTCACATGCAATATTAAAGAAAGATATCAAGGAGCGTGCAACTTATGCAGTCATTTAAGTCTTGTATAGAATGAAACAAGCCCTCTGAATACAAGTCTCCTATTGTCTCCTAGCCCATGCCTCCCAGTTGGCGTTTTACTTGCACTGCCCATATAGGAGGTAGCAGGGGTCTATCAGTAAATTTCAGGCAAATGGTCCGGAGACAGTCCAGTCAGGCCCTGCAACAGAGGCAATTTCAAGCTAATACTGTACACTGGACTGTGTCAATCGTGTCTCTAGGTGTGTTCACTCAGCGCAAATCACTGTAATCAAGAGGCATTAGCAGGCGTTGTCCACTTCTATTGTAGTGTGAGGCAGATACTTTGAAAGATGGAACCAGTGGTGTACATACTGAGCATAATCCTAAATCAGTACACAATGATCCCTGCTTTTCAAAGGGCAAGGTCGGTACCTCACAGGTCGGTCTTGGCTGCCAACCAGCCCACACCAAGTTTGTTAAAAAAAGGTTGAATGCAATCAAAGGAGGCCCTGGTGAGTGGAATGGGGATATATGCAAAAAAAATAAAGAAGTTTGGGCAGTATGACCATTATTGCGAAGGCTATTCTCTCTGTAAGGGACAGAGGCAATCAGATCCATACAGGGATCCTCTCCTCCAGCTGCCCCACGACCCTGCCATAGTTTTCATGCCAGATTTGGGACATGTCCTTGGTAATTCATATCCCACGGTACCAGAGAGCCTTGCCAGCCCACTGAAGAAGGGACTCCATTGGAATCTTTGCTGTGTTTGCAGTTACAGGGAAGAACACGGACTTTGACCAATTGATGACTATCCCTGTTAATACACCAAATTGAATGAATTTATGCAGCATGGGTTCAAGATTCTGGGAGAGCGGGTACCTTTGTCAAGTGTCTTTGTTAATTATGATAGGGTCAGAGACCACTCCATTAATCCTGAGCCTATGGTGGTGGGGATTAAAGCCAGTGCATTGCAATAAGGTAAAGAGATATAGCCACTCCAGAGAATCAAAGGCTTTTGTAGTGTCAAGAAAAAGGGCTAAGGCAGATAGCTGTGGGTTTAGAGTGAGAAGCAGTGCACAGAGTGTTTGGAGACTGGAAGTGGTGGAGTGTCCCAGGACAAAGCCCAACTGATCCTGTCACACAATATCGGGGATGAGAGGAAGAATTCTGGCTGCAAGCATGTTTGCCAGAAGTTTATTAACAATGTTTAAAATGGATAAATGTTAAACTGTACAAGTTGCATAAATTGGACTGCTAATCAGGATTCAGAATAGTGACTATTAGGGCTTCCCAAACTGAGGAAGACAGATGCTCATCACCAACGGCTTCCTCGTACATTGACAGCAGGAGAAGAGCTACTTCCTCAGCATATGGCTTGTAGAATTGGGCACTCATGCCATCCACTCCAGGGGCCTTGTCGCCCGGCATGCTGCCGATTGCTGGAATAATTTAATCTGTGGTTAAAGCCAGAACAACAGTATGATAGGGAGGTTGGTATCTTAGTGGACGGACATCCCCCAACGCCTATGGTCCTCAGCTGTGTGAGTGCTATTTGTGAGTGCTCTCTTATGACTCAGGCAGATTCATCTACATGATGGCTAAAAGTCTTGGCACCATTGTTTCTTGTGGGGTATATTAAGGGTTTACTAAAGGACATAATTTATGTTTACCCTAAACTAAGAGTAGCTGGAATAAACCTAATCTACATGAAGCTGGAGATGTGTATCTGCAATAATTATTTACAATCTTTGGCTCTGAATAAGAATGACTGTCAGAATAATGTACTCTCCTGTTTGCCTTATATCAATTAATTGACCCTTGCAGCATCCATATTGATTGACCAGCACCTTCCACCCTATGTAACTGTGAAACTGTGAATGAATTCCTACTCTACACAGAATATGCTCTACAGATTAAGAGGATCCATTTTGATTCATGAAATCCATGAGAATTGTCTTCCATATCTGTGGCCCTAGCAAAGAATAGTAAGTCATGTTTGTGTGCAAGTGTGATTTTGCAAAGTTAGATAAGGACCTGTTGGTCATGGTATCTGCACTTTCTTTGTCATGGATGGACAGCTAGGAAATTGTGAAAATCCTCATGTGTTAAAGCAGGGAAGCCTTACAGTAGCCCTCAATGATCACTGAGGCTATTGGCAAGATAAGCAGCTCATTGTGAATTGACCCCTTCACTTTTGCTTAGGTTTATAACTAGGTGACCACAGGCATATTTCATGACCTGGAAATAATAAAGAATTTGCTGTGTTGCCACAAACAAAGGACATTACAATAGTCTAGACAAGCAACAATAACAAAATGATAGCTGTACCTCTATGTCAGATCAGGAGCAACTACAGCCTTCTAAAAGTCCAAAAACCACTCTTCGTTTGTTATGCGATTCGTGTTCTTTGAACTGGTTGGGCCTTTTCCTGTTGAATGCACTTGCAAATCAACTTAGGGCAACTCCTGATCTACCAGAGGACTACTCTAACACATACAGACAGTGAACATTGCTAGGGTGCTGGTGCACCCTGCGGGCTACAGCATTGCAGCCAGCTCGATTACGAGCCGGAGGCAATGCTGTAGCTTATTTACAACTAGGCCAGCGGTCAGAAACTGAGGTTTCCGCCCGCCGACCTAGCGGGAAAGTCTTAATAATTTCGGCGGGTGGTCGCCATGAAGGCGGTGGCCACTCTGTCGGACGTTTGGCGGATAGGCTTTCCTGTCCGCAAACTCAAAATGAGGTCCTAAATATCAACCTGGTGCAATACCCACGTCAACAGTCTAAGAAATAATCAGTAACCCGGTGTAAACTCCATTCCTGCACACTAAAAAGTACATAGTAACCCCATGCAATACCCGTCTCTCTCCCCTAAATACCAATCAGCACATATAAAACTTTTAAAAAGGAACACAAAATACCATTTATATTTTCAAAGTTCTAAATAAAAATAATATTTTCTGATATTGAACTTTAGTAAAGTATCCAAATACTCGCTAAATCCCAACAACCCAACAGACAATTAACATAAATAACTTTAAAAAGTAATTAACACAACTTAAATTCAAATTATAAAAACTAACTTTTTACAGTTGTAATCATTATTAAAACTGTTATACTTTATTCGCTGAAACCCCTATAAGACTGAAAGCCTAATGAAAAATAATACAAATAATCTGTAACTAATTAATACAAATATGAAATAAATTAAAAACACAAGAACAAAATGTAAAAAATGAGGTACTACTAAAAATGTAATACACTACCCAACCCAACCCAAATCCTTATAAATCCTCAAATCCTAGCATAAAAGTATCATTATAGAATACAAAGTTAAATTAAATTAAAACCTAAAAATTTTTTTAATGTGATTACAATTAAAAATTCAATATACTACCCATCCAAACACTTATAAAACCTCAAACCCTGAACTATAAATATTATAATAAAAAATATGTATAACATTTTTAAAATGTTACATATGCAAACTCCCAAAATAATCAACCACACAAGTAAAGAACAGTAATGTATTTAAGGTAATGAATGAAAACAAATACATTTCTAAACAAGTATTTATACTCAACAAAAAATACAATTTAATATCACTGAAAACCCTATCAATAAATATTATAGTTGCATTTTTATATGTAAGAATTTGAAACAAAAAATATAACATTTTATAGGTGTAATTAAATAAACTACCCAGCTAAATACCTAAATAACAAGAATAAAAACAATACAACTAGAAAAAATAAAAATAAAAAAATAAAAAGTAAACATATTTAATATAGTGCTCACCCTAATCCCTACAATAAACAACACCCAGAAATAAAAATAATTAAAACAATAACATACATTTGGTTATATAAAAAACAACATATATAAAGATATATATGTACATATATGTGTGTACATATATATATATATATATATACCGCAAAAGCCCCAAAACACAACGTGGACAGATCACATTTTTCCAAATAAAACAGAGTTGTTTTTTGCAAAGTGCCTAGCTGTGGATTTTGGCCTCTGGCTCAGCCGGCACCTCTGAAAACCTAGAAAACCTGGCCAGTTTTGAAAACTAGACACCTAGGGGAATCCAAGATGGGGTGACTTGTGAGGCTCTGACCAGGTTCTGTTACCCAGAATCCTTTGCAAACCTCAAAAGTTGGACAAAAAAACACTTTTTTCTCTCATTTCGGTGACAGAAAGTTCTGGAATCAGAGAGGAGCCACAAATTTCCTTCCACCCAGCGTTTCCCTAAGTCTCCTGATAAAAATGGTACCTCACTTGTGAGGGTAGACCTAGTGCCCGCGACAGCAAAAGCCCCAAAACACAACGTGGACACATCACATTTTCACAAAGAAAACAAAGCTGTTTTTGCAAAGTGCCTAGCTGTGGATTTTGGCCTCTAGCTCAGCCGGCACCTAGGGAAACCTAGCAAACCTTCACACTTTTGAAAACTAGACACATAGGGGAATCCAAGATGGGGTGATGTCTGGGGCTCTGACCAGGCTCTGTTACCCAGAATCCTTTGCAAACCTCAAAATTTGGCCAAAAAACACTTTTTCCTCTCATTTCGGTGACAGAGAGTTCTGGAATCAGAGAGGAGCCACAAATTTTCTTCCAACCAGCGTTCCCCCAAGTCTCCCGATAAAAATAGTACCTCACTTTGTGGGTGGGCTTACTCCCCGCGAAAGGAAATGCCCCAAAACACTATCTGGATACATCAAAATTATCAAATACAAAACTACTTGTTTTTGTGGGGGGGCACCTGCATTTTTGGTCCTGGGCTCAGCAGCCTTCTAGGGAAACCTACCAAACCCAGACATTTCTGAAAACTAGACACCCGAGGGAGTCCAGTGAGGAGTGACTTGTGTGGATCCCCCAATGTTTTCCTACCAAGAATCCTCAGCAAACCTCAAATTTAGCTAAATAATCACATTTTTCCCACATTTCTGTGTGGGATCACCGCACTGGGACAAATTTCTTACCACCCAATGCTCCCCTCAGTCTCCTGGTAAAAATTATACCTCATTTGTGTAGGTGGGCCAAGTGCTTGTGAAAGGGAAGAGACAAAAACATGTTGATATTGAGGGGGAACCCAAGGGGGTCCAAAACAACAGTTTGCAAAAAAGCATTTTTAGGCTGACAAGTGCAGCAGAATTTTTATCGGTATAGATGAGACAGTGCTGGGTGGTAGGGATTTTGTGGATTCTTGCAGATTCCGGAAGGTTCCATCACAAAAACGTGGGAAAAATGTGTGATTTCCAGCAAAGTTGGAGGTTTGCAGGGCATTGTGGGTACAAATATGGTGCGGGTGCATGTGAAACACCACCCTGGAATCACCCAGATGTTTAGTTTTCAGATATGTCTAGGTCTTGTGGATTTTTCTACATGGCAGCATCCCAAAGTCCCAATAGTGCATTCCTCACCATTCCAAGTGGGATGATTTTGAGAGTTAGCCAAGCTCTCATGGCCCAAATGTAAAACCAAAACCCAAAATAATCAAATGTCTTCTTGCTTGCTGTGGGTTAAGATGTTTTAGAGTGCGGGGGAGAGCTGAAAGACTGTTACCCCCTTCAGTTGGGGTGGGGGCATAACCAGGCCCATACAGGTTGGTAGCCACCACCCCAATATTTTTTGTTTTTTTTTAATTCCCTGCCATCTAGTAGACTTTCTGCCCCCCTGGGGTGTGGATCAGGGGTAATTGCCCCATCTGCCCACTGGTGGGCAGAACAACTTTGACCCTATTTATTTGGGGTGGGGGTATGACCATACCCCCAACCTCTTATTTTGGAAAAAAAACTTACCTGGTCTCTGGTGGGCTTTCTGCCCACCCTTTGGGGCAGATATGCCTTCCACAAATAGGCCCATATGCCCCCAAGGGGGGCAGATATGGCCAACAGTAATGTGCCCCCATGGGGAGTGACCCTTACCCAAGGCGCTGCCCCCCTAAAGAAAATACACGCATACACACACACCAATCCCTGGTGCCTAAGTGGTTTCTGCCACCCTTGGGGGTAGATTGGCCTAACAAAAATCGGCCGATCTGCAGAAATGGTCTAAATACAATGTGCCCCCCAGGGGAGCGACCCTTGCCTAAGGGGTCGCTCCCCACCTCTAAAAAAAACCCAAAAAACAAAAAAACATTTTCCCTGGCGCATAGACGTTTCTGCCCCTCCCGGGGGCAGATCGGCCAAATAACAATAGGCCGATCTGCCCCCAGGGGGGCAGAAATAGCCTAAAATAAATTCCCCCCTCCCCCTTCCCAGGGAGCGACCCTTGCCTAAGGGGTCGCTCCCCTTGTGTGAAATTGGCACAAAAAAAAGATCCCAGTGCCTAGTGGTTTCTGCCCCCCTTGTGGGCAGATTGGCCTTACAAAAATTGGCCGATCTGCCCCCAAGAGGGGCAGAAATTGTATAAATACAATGTGCCCCCAGGGAAGCGACCCTTGCCTAAGGGGTCGCTCCCCACCTCTAAAAAAAAAAAAAAAAAAAAAAAAAACAACAACAATTTTCTTTAGCCCTGGCGCCCAGAGGATTCTTCCCCCACTGGGGGCAGTTCGGCCTAATAACAATAGGACAATCTGCCACCGGGGGGGCAGAAAAGGCCTTGGAAAATATTGCCCCCCTGCGGAGCGACCCCTGCCCAGGGGGTCGCTCCCCTCATGCCAGTTTCTTTTGAAAAAAGAAATCCGTGGTGTCTAGTGGGCATTTCAAAAGCCGGATCGCTTTACGATCCGGCTTTTGAAATGCTCTGAGAGACTTCAAAGGGAAGGAAATCCCTTTCCTTCCATTTGAAGCCTCTCAGGGTCCCCATCACATGATTGGAAGAGAAATGCAAAGCATTTCTCTTCCGATCGCGCTGGAAGCTGAGCTTCAAGCGTGATGGGGAAGTGGCCTCTGATGAGGTCAGCGTGCAAATGCATCACTGGGGGGGGCTGGGAGGGGGGTTGCGTGGTGGAAGGGGAAGGGCTTCACACATTGCCGCCCCAAATAGTCTTGTGAGCATTCATTATATAATTCCTTTAGTCTTTCTTTCTATTTTTACTCCCATTACTCTTTCTGTCTACTGTTTCCTTCTTACTTTCCATCAATTTTTCTTACCTTTTTGTTCTATCCATTTTTTCCTTCTTTATATCCTTCCCTACTCCCTTATTTATGTCTGTCTTCTTACCATCTTTTTCCTTCTTTCCTACATTCAAATGTTCCTCTTTCGCACCATCATGCTTTGTTTCCCATGCTGTAATCATATTTCTTGTTTTAATTTTTTATAATTCCTTTCTTTCTAATCGTTCCTTCCCCCATTCTTTACTTTAATAGTTACGTGGATAATTGCACTTTTGCCGGTTACATGAATAATTGCACTTTTGCCAATACGTTTGATTGCGAGTTTACTTCCGTTTCCTTTTGTGTGTCTCCTTCACACTCACGGTGGCCATCGGCTCGCTTATGTGAAACTGTTTTACTTTTCATTTTCAGGTTATGTGGCAAGAAAAGTCCGGTTAGGAGTTTACAAGGCTAATTGCTCTAACTCGAGCAAATGAGAGACCCATTGCAAATGCTTGTCGTTCATTCCATCCTGTCCATTCTGCTTTCGTTCCGTCAATGTTCCTTTTGTTCTTTGCACTCCTATTTCATTCCTGCTTTCCTTTATTTCAGACTCTCTCTCCACATTTGTCCTCTCCTTTTTCTTACTAATAACAATAGCATTTTTCACTCACTCTGTGTTTGGCTCCTTAGGCTCACCTTGGCCCCACCCTTCAGCCCTCTGACCGTAGTGTTACTTAATAGCTTCTGCTGCTGCCTCAAGAACTGTGGTCCGGATCACAGATACAAAGGCCCTGAAGCAATGTAATGTGATCACGGGCACCACACCCTAGAATGCGGAAGGTATGCGTAAAGAGCCTGCTTTGCAAATGTGCTCCTTGATTTATGCATACTTACAATGGAAAATGGACGAGGTGGTAAATTAGAGCAATACGGGTTTGGAAAATGGGCGAGCCCAGCGAAAGGATTAGCAATGCGAATGAGAGGCCCACTGAACAATTGCAAATGTGTAGGAAGTGATTAACCGCTCTTTCTATGTTTTCTCCTAACCATGTGATGCTTCTGTTTCCAACTGGAGCAAAGTTCTATAGTGATGGAAAATTACGCTGCTGGAAAAAGGCAGCTGCGTCCTCACAGTATTTTTACGTAAATATGAAAATGCCGCCTTTGGCACATAAATGGTCAACTGTTGCTTAATTTTCAGATTTTAATGTTTCTGCATCAAATGAATAAAAAGTTGTTAAAATTCCTGCACAGGAGGAATTTCCGAAAGTTACCTGGTCGGTTATAGCTGTTGATTGCTGTGATCAGGCCTAAAACAAGATGACGATATTACGCAGTCTGTACATTCCGACTTGACGTAATAGTGGAAAGGCTTTTGTATTCAGCAGGAAACTAACGCCTAATGTAAACAAATATAGTTAAACAGGGTGAGGAAAATTATTTCTTCTTTGCCATGAATTTCCTTTGTTCCATTGGTAATAATATCAATTCACATTAACGTCACAGACACTGTTCTCAGAGGAGGAGTTATTTCAACCGGGTCATATCACCTAAATAGGCCGCGGCTACCCAAAAGGGTTTTCCAGCGCTAAGATAAAGAAATAGTGAGAGTCAGCTCCCGAAATTATAATAACCACGTCTGCGGTTCCTTACAGAAGGCCAGGAGTGTGGAGCAATTCCTTAAGGTGACTGGAAGAGAATTGCAGAGCTTGGGACCCAAGACTGAAAAAAAGGGGACCACCAATCTGGACCAGGCGAAACGTCGGAACTGTGCGCAGATCCAGATGCTGAGATCTAATGGGGCCGGCGGGCAGATGGGGCATTATCATCTCCTGAATATAAGTATGTACATGATTGTATGTTTGTGGCATTTGTATAGAGCAAACCTAGCCAAAAGGCAGCAGAGCACAGTACAGGGGAAAGGCCCGGATAGAGTCAGCGAGTGATCGAAGAGGTAGCTGGGTTGTGTGAGCAGAAAGAACTATTACTACGTTGCCATGTAGAGCTCGCCCATTAAACATGGGAAAAATGGCGACTAGCACCAATTAACATAATATAAATGTCGAAATATTTGTCAACAATAATTAAGATCATGACGGAGAACAATAATAATATTTATAGAACAATAATTATATTTATAACCAAGATGCATCATTCTGCCCCTTGCATCAGTTTCAGATCATACGCTACAACTGAGGCCTGACTCATGCACTGCGTTCTGCTTAGGCCTGGAGGGGTGTCCAAAGCACTATCCTCAGGAGGTATAAGACTATTGCCTTCATCTGGAGTTGAGCAGCACCAGCGCGATGGTGGCAGCATACCAAGGGGCATATGTATACTCTGTTTGCGCCGAATGTGCGTAAACATTTTTGATGCACATTCGGCACAAACCGTACACCATATTTAAACTTTGACGCCCGCGGATGTCAAAATTCCTCGGTGTGCATAATTTTTTGAATGCGGGAAACTGCCTTGCGTTAATGACATGCAAGGTAGGCGTTCCCGCACAAAAAATGACTTTAAGGCCTGTGCGCCTTATTTATATTCCTGCGTCATTTTGACGCACAGGAGGGGGCAGGCCTTAAAAAACAGCACACAGCCTGATGTGCACGTTTTTTAACGCATGGGTGAGGGCAGGCGTTAAGGGACCTGTGGGCTCACTTCCATGCCTCACCCCGTGCACCCCTTGCCCACCCCTGGGGGACACACATGGATGAGGGGAACCCATCCCAGGTAAGTACAGGTAAGTTGAGGTAAGTATTTTTTAAAAAAAAATTAAAGTGGCATAGGGGGACCTAAATTGGGCCCCCTACATGCCACTGTGCTCAATGACCATGCCCAGGGGACAGAAGTCCCCTGGGCATGGCCATTGGGCAAGGGGGCATGACTCCTGTCTTTGCTAAGACAGGACTCACTTCAATGGGGGTTGTGCGTCAAAAAATGGCGCAAGTCTGGTTTGAGGCATGATTTTTGCCTCAAACCTGACTTGCACCATTTTTTGACGCACAACCCCCATTTTCTCCTACGCCGGCGCTGCCTGGTTTGAGTAATTTTTTTTAACTCTGACCAGTCCGCAGAACCAGTTAACGTAATTCCTTAAATAAGGCACCTGCATGGTGCGTAGGAATGGCGTTAGCCGGCGGTAACATTTTTGACGCAAACCAGCGCCGACACTGGTTTGCGTCAATTAGTATAAATATGGGCCCTAGTTTTTAGTGATCAGTAGAGTAAACAGCTCCAGTTTACCTATGTCACTAGAATGGTGCATCCTGGCCCATCCCATTAAAATTCCACTGCTGTGTGTTTAAATTGACCTTTGCCCTGCACTGGGGTTGTGACCAGCGTGAGGATGTACATGTGTCTGAGAGGTGGTGCAGTGCAGGAAACGTATTGTGAGCAGCTGTGTGTATACACGAGGATGGGCATGTGCCTGCACAAAGTTTCAGTAGATTGGAGCACATAGGAGATAGCATGTGATGCTGCATGAGCACACTCAAATGTATGTGTGTGCTGGAAGATGTATAGTACATTGAATGCTGTGCACATCTGAATGTGTGTGTGTGCAGGAGTATACACCATACACACAATACACAGAAGACACTGGTTTCCATTCTGGGAGATCCACGGTTTGCAAAAGGATCAGGAAAAGGTGGAGGTCTCCCCCAGAAAGCTTTGTGGCTTTCTGCTTTTCTTATAGATAGATGGGACACACACCGGAGAAAGGAAAAGCCAGGTCCTTCAGTGCACTCCCTTAGGAGCTCTCCTTTCATACGGGATGGCTGAGTTCACACTGCACACCCAACCCAAGCAGATGAAAGTAGATCACCAGGGCAAAGCAGCCTACGCACATCTGAGGAAGGAGATGGGGCCGATAAGAGAATCATAAAGAGTCAGGCTCGGGATTTTTGGTGAACCTTTTGAAGCACATATCACAGAGGCAGACATCCAGGTGTGAACCTCTAGTTACTCCTTTGGCCTGTGTTTGGGGCTAACCAGATTGGAAGCTGCCCTGTAGTGATAGACTGCTCCTCAAAAGACAGAGCACAACAAAGGAGTGAGCAAGTGTGCTCTACAAGTGAGCAACCCCCGGAACACACAATTAAAATACAGGGACACTAAATCACAAGTGTGTCTGGAAATTGATTATAAAATGAGGAGATTGGAATTCTCAAATTATCAAACGGAAGCTGCACATCAACGAGGAGAAGCTCACCTCGAGTTCTACCTGTTGTGACCAGGCCTGGGGACTAAGAGTCTGCCAGTCTCCCATGCTGAGAGAAGGGACATCACCCAAGAGAATCAAGGACACTCACCTAGAGCCTGTAGCACCAGCTTCTGCCTGACCCAAGACCAGTGAGCCCTATGAGGTGAAGAAGATCGTCTGGCCGGAGTAATGTCCAGTGGGAATCCTGTTGCCTGGGTCTTGGGAGCAGAGTATGAGATTCTAGTCCATCGGGACCACCACACCAATTGGGCTGCCGGCCCATGTACCAAAGTCCTCAACTCTCTTGCCAGATGTTGTGGTGAAAAATAAGTGTTAGAGCCCTTGGCACTGCATAGTGAGAGATGAAGGGCCACTTGTCGACACTGCACCATTACCGAAAGAGAGCTGTCACCTTGTTGGTGCCACTCCCAACCCCTGTATGCCAGGTGGGGGCCATAATGAAGGGAGAGGGCAATCTCATGGTATGTGCTACTGTGACCATACCTGCATGTCAGGAGGAAGGGGCCGGGAAAGAGAAAGAGGGCAGCTGCTCTGACCCCACATGCAGTTGAGAGGACACCACGGGCCTTGACCCATGGAGAGTGAGAGCAACAACTTCAAATCCCCTTTCTGGGAGTATCAGAACCCTGTCCCCAGTTCCCAGGAGAGATTTATGTCTGTCTTCTTACCATCTTTTTCCTTCTTTCCTACATTCAAATGTTCCTCTTTCTCACCACCATGATTTGTTTCCCAATATGTAATTATATTTCTTGTTTTCATTTTTTATAATTCCTTTCTTTCTAATCGTTCTTTCCTCCATTCTTTACTTTAATAGTTACGTGGATAATTGCACTTTTGCCGGTTACATGAATAATTGCACTTTTGCCGATACGTTTGATTGCGAGCTAACTTCCATTTCCTTTTGTGTGTCTCCTTCACACTCACGGTGGCTATCGGCTCGCTTATGTGAAACTGTTTTACTTTTCGTTTTCAGTTTATGTGGCAAGAAAAGTACGGTTAGGAGTTTACAAGGTTAATTGCTCTAACTTGAGCAAATGAGAGACCCATTGCATTGCAAATGCTTGTCGTTCATTCCATCCTGTCCATTCTGCTTTCGTTCGGTCAATGTTCCTTTTGTTCTTTGCACTCCTATTTAATTCCTGCTAATAATAATATTTACAGAACAATAATTATATTTATAACCAAGATGCATCATTCTGCCCCTTGCATCAGTTTCAGATCATACGCTACAACTGAGGCCTGACTCATGCACTGCTTTCTGCCTAGGCCTGGAGGGGTGTCCAAAGCACTATCCTCAGGAGGTATGAGACTACTGCCTTCATCTGGAGTTGAGCAGCACCAGCGCGGCGGTGGCAGCATACCAAGGGGCATATTTATACTCTGTTTGCGCCGAATGTGTGTCAAAAATTTTGACGCACATTTGGCGCAAACCGTGCACCATATTTAAACTTTGACGCCCGAGCCCGTGGATGTCAAAATTCCTCTGTGTGCGTCATTTTTTGGATGCAGGAAACTGCCTTGCGTTAATGACATGCAAGGTAGGCGTTCCCACCCCAAAAATGACTTTAAGGCCTGTGCGCCTTATTTTATACACCTGCGTCATTTTGACTCACATGAGGGGGCGGGCCTTAAAAACAGCGCACAGCCTGATGTGCACCATTTTTTAACGCCTGGGTGAGGGCAGGCGTTAAGAGACCTGTAGGCTCACTTCCATGGTCTTAGACCATGGAAGGAGTCCACAGGTGCCCTTCCCTGCCCCCAGGTACACCCCCTGCCACCCTCCCCCACCCCTGGAGGACACCCATGAATGGGGGGACCCATCCCAGGTAAGTACAGGTAAGTTGAGGTAAGTGTTTTTTTTTATTTTTTGAAAGTGGGATAGGGGGGCCTAATTTGGGCCCTCCTACATGCCACTGTGCCCAATGACCATGCCCAGGGGACAGAAGTCCCCTGGGCATGGCCATTGGGCAAGGGGGCATGACTCCTGTCTTTGCTAAGACAGGAGCCATTTCAATGGGGGTTGTACGTCAAACAATGGTGCAAGTCCGGTTTGAGGCATGATTTTTGCCTCAAACCTGACTTGCACCATTTTTTGACGCACAACCCCCATTTTCCCCTACGCCGGCGCTGCCTGGTTTGAGTCATTTTTTTTTACTCTGGCCAGTCCGCAGCACCGGCTAACATCATTCCTTAAATAAGGCGCCCGCATGGCGAGTAGGAATGGCGTTAGCCGGCACTAACATTTTTGACGCGAACCAGCACCGCCGCTGGTTTGCGTCAAAAAGTATAAATATGGGCCCGAGTTTTTAGTGATCAGTAGAGTAAATCGGTCCGGTTTACCTATGTCACTAGAATGATGCATCCTGGCCCATCCCATTAAAATTCCACTGCTGTGTGTTTAAACTGACCTTTGCCCTGCACTGGGTTGTGAGCAGCGCGAGGATGTACATGTCATCCAGTGCCTAAGAACAAAGGATCTCCTCTGCTGGTTCTAACAGCTCCAAAAACAATGATAGCTTATATCACCACTGAAACCTGCATTTTAGACAGATCATACTTGAAGCACACATCTACATTTCTGCTGATTCTGTTGTAAACCGACTGGTTCTACTACATTAGGCCATGTGAATGGTGGTGGGTGGTACCTCTGAGCCCACCACATGCATAGCAAATTTGGACTAATAAAGTGGAAGTCAACTGTCCATCATCCCGGCAAGTTGTAATTGTCCCCTTTTCTCACTTATTCTTCTAAACATGCACTGCATGTCTCCAGCGTACAGCTAGAAAGCCAGACGATTTCTGTTGGCCATGAACAGCATCCAGAATATTGCCGTGAGGATCTCATCTGACTGATATCACCATGAAAGATCCTTAGTCACCCTCCTCAGGATCTACCTTAAGATGAACATCTTCTACCTTTGTAACACACATGGGGTCACAAAGAAAAGACTGACACGACTTCAGCTATTAGAAAACAGAGCAGCTAAATAATAAAAAGTTAAGAAAGATGAGAGAGTGAAAGTTAATTTTCTCCCCTTGTGCTAGCCATAAGTTCAAGAAACAAACGAACTACAGACTCAATGTATGTCCAAAACTTTACTCACACCAAGAACCCAAAAAGGACAGCTCAGGTACAACAGGTTTTAACAGCTATCAACAGAACGGTATTGTAGGTCAGAAAAGAAGAAATAGAATACACTGTGTTGGGATAGAAAAGTCTTCTGCATGGTCCTCAGTGAACAACTGTACTGTTGTCTGGATCCCTAATGCTGATATTTTGTCGTAAGTAAACACTGATCATAAGTGTGTCTCATGCATTGCTGTACGCAGTATTGGGCCAGGAACGGTGCCCAAGCGACTATCCTCAGAGTGGTGAAAGGGTACCGCCTTCACCAGGAGTCAAACAGCACAAGCACAGTGGTGGCAGCATCCTGTGTAATGATCAGTAGTAATGAACAGGACCTTTTTACCCTGTGTCACTTGAGTGAGGCCTACATGCGCACTCACCTTTTCAAAAGTTCCACTCCTGTGTGCGTAACTTACCCTTTGCCTACATCAGGTAGATGTGGGGTGCTGCGCTACGCAGGAGTAGTGACTCTGTGCTAGATGTATGTGTGACTGGGAAAGGTGCTGTACAGGGTTAGAGCAGTGCTGTGCAGTATATGTGTTTGTGCATGTACTAAGTGTATGTAAGCCTGCTGGGAATTTATTACATAAGAGATGTAGGGCTGTGCAATGCATGTGCAATGAAAGCATGTGCTGACTGTCATTGTGCTTGCTTGAAGTACAATAAATGAAGAGTGAAGTGTTGGGCATTGAGCACATGGTGAATTTGTAACGCCGCGCTCAGACGCGGCATCTCTTTCTGTCCTCGCGGATGGAATGCGCTACCAATACTCGGAGCGCCGTTCCCCGCGTTTTTTGACTACACATTCTGGGAAGCATATACAGTATTTCGCTCCCGGTCGCGCTACACTTACCTGTAGCCCTTTTTTTTCTTCTTTTTGTTGTTGGTGGGTTTGTCTGGTCTTTTTACCTGTCTCTGTCCATGTTGTGTCCATCTTGTCTTCTTCGTGTTTTTGTCCCAGCATGCTCTGTTTTTCTTTTATACTACTTTCTTTTTCCTATACTGGTCTATGGGCTCTTCCCAATTCAAGATGGTGTTCTTTCCTTTTCCTGTGATGTCACTTCCCTTTTCTCAGTATATAAGTCAGTCAGTCTTGTTCCACCTTGCGTTGCAAACACTTCCTTCTGGTTGTGCTGTTCGCTCCTGTTCTTTGTCCCTGCTTTTTGCCTTGGGAGATTCTTGCCTGTTCTTTGTTCCTGCTTTTTGCCTTCGGAGATATTTGCCTGTTCTTTGTTCCTGCTTTTTGCCTTGGGAGATTTTTGCCTATTTTTGTTTCCTGTTGTTTAGTCCTGTTTTTTCTTGTTTTTCTTCAGGAGTTCCTGTTTGAGGTTTTTTCCCCAGTGTTGGGGTTTTGTCCCTCTGGGACTCCTTCTGGAGGGTACGGTCTGCTTTGGCGTAGCCTGTCAAGCGGCACCGTGGCTACTAGAAGGGGTCGCCCTTATCTGGGAGTATCCAGAACCTGTAGAAGACTTGGTGTATTCGCCAACCCGGTATCCAGAGGTGAGAACTCCAGCGCAGTACGTAACAGAATTAGTATGTGCTGGCAATATGTGTGTTTGCAAATAGAACACCCTGGTACAATACACAAAGGCTACAGTACTGAGCAGTACATGCAGACACGATGTGTGTGCTGAATGCACATGTCTGCAGTGGCGAAATGCATGGAAGTGACGGTACTGCAGAGTAAGTGTGCTATGAAAGTACACTGAGTGCAAGTGTGCCCACAATGGTACATTACATGGAGGACCCTGGGTTCCATTTTGAAAAGCTCAGTCCTACCTGGTGAAGAAGAATATCTCAGACAGATTGGCATTGTGACCATTTCTGTGAGCTAGGTGAGACACACTGGAGGAAGGGAGGAAGAGACACCACCCTTTACACTTCTTGCTCTTTGATTCGGTGATAGATCACAAGGAAAGGGCCTGGATACAGCTCAGAAAAGAGATGGGGCTGATAAGGGAAACAGAAAGAGTAGGTCTAGGAGCATCCGATTAACCTTTTGATGCACATAAGACTGTGGCTGACATCCAGGGGTGAACTCTGGTCGCTCCCATGAACTGTGTTGTGAGACAATCATCTTTGGAGTCTTGCCTGCTGTGACAAACAGCCTTTCTGAAGGAAAGGGAAGGACTATAAGAAGGGGAGGTTGAGATCCCAAAATATGTCATCTGACAAGCAGCCAAAAGGGCTGTGTGAGAAGGGGAAGCCCCGCAAGACTTCTTCCAGTGGCTTGGACTATGGGCAATGGCCTGCTAGTCTCCCTGCCGGGTGAAGGGATATCACCCGCGAAAACCAAGACCACCTGCCCTGGAGTCTAGAGAACCAGTGCCTGCCAGCTTGCTAAGACCTGTGTGCACTGTGAGGAAGACTATAGGGCTGGAGGGAGCAAGGTCCAGTGGGGAGCCCTACCATGCGGACTCCCTGGGCGAGGTGTGAGGATTCATCTGTGCACCTGGTTGGGTTGGGTGTGCAGTGTCGACTCGGCCACACTGTATGACAGGAGAGGGCTTCTGTGGACTGAGCTCTGTGTTGAGCATAATGCAGGCCTTACTAAAGGCCCTATTACGAGCCTGCACACACCGCAGCAACCCTGTGTACCAGAAGGGGCTGCTGGTACCAACGTTGTTGAAGGATTCGGCCACAGCCCGAAAGAGAGACTGAGGCTACAATCAGCAGATTGGTTCTGCAGTGCGTGGGAGCTGCCCCTGACTGACCACTGACAGCTGCCGAAGATGACCCTCGCTGGCTCCAGGCAGGAGCTGCAGAAATGTCCCTGTAATCCCGAAGGGTAAAGCCAAATTACAGTGTCTTTGTGAGCTGGGAGCTGCTCCAACAACTGAAAAAACTCTGGAAGGGGCGCTCAGAGGAGAGAGCCTGTGCCGCAGGGTGCTGCTCCATGAGGAGCCTAACTGCTCCAAGCAGAGCAGGTCCCTCGGGTGCCAGTGCAGTCTTTCACTCTTGAGAGCAGGTAAGATATGAATTTGGCTGGTTGGGCTCTGGGAGACTGCTGCTAAGGGAGCTGCAGCACCATAGACACTTTTGACTACAATCTGAAGAGTCAAAAGGGAACTCTTAACTATGGCCTAATAGTAAGCATTCTCTTGATGCGGCAACCATTGAATGGGGAATAACCCCGAACACGTTACATGAAGGAGGGTGGAACAGAGATTTGCCTGACAACTACTAGAGCCCCGACCTCAAGGGGATTGTGATGGTGCTTCTAAAAGTTGTATTCACTTGCAGGTGTAGAGTTAGAAAAAAATACAACTTTTTTCTTTTAAAAGCAAGTATTTGACTGGACATTGATTCATTTTTCATACTTTTTGCACTTTCAGTTATGAATCATATTCACTGACCTCTTCATGAATCTATCCCAACCCCTGAGTGAGGAAGCCTTGACTGCTTAACCACAGCTAGCACTTAAACTCACATGCAGAAGGGGTACCTGGCCCAGTTGCTCAGGATCCATAGTAGGTCAGGCCCTGGGACATCAGGAGCAACACAATAATGGGGGGACTTGGAGCATGTCTAGGTACAGCATAAAAGCTCCCTAAATGTACATGTAAACATGTGGAGTATGCAGCTCCTAAAAGAATCAGAAAAGTAAACAGAACAGGCAATAGGTTGGGATGGTTCTGAGTAAGCAGATTGGGGGATCTAATTGCTCAGAAGCAAAAGCAATAACACACCCAGATGGGTATCATGCTTAATCATTGGGAAGCTCCTAGTTGGGCTGGCGTGGCAATGCTCAACAGGCCCTTCGAGGGGACTCTTTGCTGGAGGTCTTTTAAAATAAGACGCCATTGTGAAGTGTAAGTGGAGGTGCTGTGTCTGTGAACTGTTGTGTGATATAAAAATGACTAAGAGAGACCCTGAAATTTTTAATATATGGGACCTCTTGTTATAAATAAAAACAAAGGTGGCTGTGTGGAGACAATGATCCGGTCAGTGAGAACGTCGGTCAACATGTTTCGTGCCATGTAAAGTCCCAATGCATCTGAGCACTTCTTCAGGACTATGTAGCCTAATCTACCAATGACTGGAGTTATAGTAGTGGTAATTAGCAACAATACCCAATCTCAAAAAGTCACCCTCAAAGTGTGGGATATACC
Organism: Pleurodeles waltl; assembly: GCF_031143425.1. Taxonomy (NCBI): domain Eukaryota; kingdom Metazoa; phylum Chordata; class Amphibia; order Caudata; family Salamandridae; genus Pleurodeles; species Pleurodeles waltl. Next base: position 702,893,796 of record NC_090437.1, read on the forward strand.
TTATGTTATCGAAAATCCGATTTGCAATGGAAAAGAGACATATAGAGAGTGACAGTTGAAAACAAGGAAGATAATCAATAGGTCATACCCTATTGTCACACAGTAATGCATTAGGCAATTGCAGAAATTCCATGCTAAGTCATTCCAAAGGTGGAATCAAGCTTGTCAGTGAGCGTGCAAATGCACACATTAAAAATCAAGTCAATAAGCAGTTGATACACATGTGACATATAAAGAACATACGCATATAAGCTCTATCTTCCACATAAGTGAGTATGGATAACCACTATTTTAGCTAATCTGGAATGCAAAAGTGCAGTAAAATCCTGCATTAGTGATCAACATTACCCAATTTGAGTAACTAAATAGCCCGTTAGGTGATGGCAGAGACCTCACTAGCTGTGGAGTGAATCTAGTAGAGAGAAGTAACAGTCAGCACTGGAATAGTGGAGAAAGTTACATAAAGTAAGAACTATTCAAAGTACTTACTGCGTCCAGCATGCTAGGAAAGCTTCAACCTACCCTTCTCTGCCATCCTGGAGGCAATGAAGAAGCAAAGGAGGCAGTATATATGCTGGAGCAAGTAATAATTATCACTCGCAGGTGTGATAAAGAAGTAAAGGTGTGGATGATCACCTTCAGTGTCAAGCTAGATTGTAAATCTTATGCTCGCTGTGCCAAGTATGCTGCCATCTTGGAGAGGACACAAGTGAAATTTCACAGTGACTCTAATTAGTAAAATGCATGGAGGTCCCCACTCGGGGGTCAGCAGGTGCTGTGTGTACTCTCAGTGTCCCACTCTCTGCAGGCCACTGGAAGAAAAAGCCGGTCTGGTGGGACACGTCGCTGGGCCCCATCATAAAGTGAGTGGGCGAGGAGTCCTATCTAAGGAGAATCCCTGCCGCGGTGGCAGCTATATTTGAGTGGTCCCTTTGGGAAAGAATGAAACAGCCTGGTCTGGTCAAGTACAGTCTTCTTTCTGGGCTCAGTCAGATCACAAACCCACAGGAGCTACATGGTTAGTGTCCTGTGATGGGGTATATCCCAGAGGCATCTGGGCGTGTGAGGGCTCCCGCTTCTGAGAAATCAGATCTCCCTCATCTGCTTGCTCAGACCCATCTCGATGTACTGATAGCTCCGTTTCCTTTTCTGTGTTTTTCAGGAACTGCATGCTCCACTTGTATACATCTGAAGTAACGCTGTAATTCATTCACATTACGAACACGCCCCCTAGCACCACACTCTGTTCTTCTCCAGTAATATGCATGCAATTGAAGTCCTATTAACTTCCCCTTGGTGCACAACTGATGTTGTTCGAACTCCTCCCTATCCATTTCCTTAGAGCGCTCTTTGATGATGCGCTGCTTTGCACACCGTGTGCACGTCAGTCAACCATCCAAAGCAATAAGTGCACGGTGAACATAACAGTGGTCGAATTCAACACAACACAGGGCAGCAACAAACATTTAAAATGTGCCTGGAGGAGTGGAACCTGTGCCTTCAGAGAAAAGGGGTTCAGGGAGTTCCCCTGCCACAGAGATCTCCAGCCCCAGGCGTGATTCACGTCTGCAGAGTTTAACCTAAAAAAGGCCACAGTTCGGTGTCGCTTACCTGGCGAGAACAATGCCGCAGTAATCAGAAGTATCAGGGATAACACGAAATTCGGTCTCTGCATGTTACCTTCCCTCTTCTCAGTAAAAGTCGACATTGAGTTGCACGTCTCTCTGCAAAGAGGAACGAGAGCATTTCCTGTTTCCTGCGAGGCTATCAAAGAGCGTTCTTAGAAGATTACTTGACTGTGTTTTTTATCATTAGGAAGTGATGCAATGTAGTTCAGGCTTGCTGTACTGGCGATGACTTTAAGCACTTCTGGAGAGTTTGCTCAGTGAATCACCTGCAGCAGGACCGGTGCGCCGTCCTGCACGGACATGTCAGACATGTAGCTGGTTTCAGTGTTCACACTCCTTTCTTGTGTTACGATATTCACAGGAAGTTTTACGTCTTCGAAAACTAAAACAACTTTGCTTAAGAAATCTGTAATTTTCCTGTTTTGTTTTCTTGGACGTGTAAGATGCTTCATACATCCAAAAAGAAATAAAATGAAAATAGAAGTATTAAAAGATAAAAAATGGAGCCTAAAATGTAAATTGAAAATTGTAGCTCAGCTTCATTCGGCACTCCTAAGTTCATTAATGACAACACAGTTGATTAACATTACAAACTAAATAAACATCATCAAGTGATGAAAAAAATAATTATAAGAAAGATGCAGCAGGTACACAACAGAACACAGAGTGATCTATTGATTTTTGGTCTAAGGGATCCAGAGCATATGAATCATGAATAAAATTAAACTTGGACGGTGGATGATGACTGGATCAAGTATTGAATGAAAACGAATGAATTATAAAATAATAAACAAATGAAAAATTGTATAGCACAACTGTACAAATGAAATTACCCGAGGTGCCCAGGCCTTGGAGAAGTGAGTTGTCAAATACTTTAGAAGTGAGGTACATAATGGAGAGAAAGATAGCCTTGAGGGGAAACATCACTAACAACGCGGTCAATGCAACGCTATGCATTGACCACACTGCCATTACCACGCATATGCATTTACTACGCATGCCTTCGTGGTAACAGCAGCGAGTGCAGTCGGGCGGAACAGGAAGGAGCAGCGACCAGAGGAGAGAGGTAAGTGGGGCCGGGTTTGTGGGGGGAGGGGAGGGTTTGGGTAGTTTTTAGGATTGGGTCCAGGGGTCGGGGTAGCTTTTAGGACAGGGTGGGGTAGGTTTTAGGGTTAGGGTGGTGAGTCAGGGGTCGGGGTAGTTTTTAGGACAGGGTAGGTTTTAGGATTTAGGGTGGGGTTGGGGTTGGGGGTCGGAGTAGCTTTTAGGACAGTGCAGGATAGGTTTTAGGACAGGACAGGGTAGCTTTTAGGGTTTAGGGCGGGGTAGTTTTTAGGACAGAGCAGGGTAGGTTTTAGTTTAGGGTGGGGGATGGCGTAATTTTTGGGGCAGGGTGTGGTAGGTTTTAGGACAGGGTATATTTTAGGGTTTGGGGAGTCGGAGTAGTTTTTAAGACAACGTGGGGTAGGTTTTAGGACAGGGTGAAGGGTAGCTTTTAGGGGGAAGGCGGGGGGTCGGGTAGTTTTTAGGACAGGGCGGGTTAGGTTTTAGGATTTAGGGTGGGATGGAGGTTCGGGTAATTTTTAGGGCAGGGTGGGGTACTTTTTAGGACAGGGTAGGTTTTAGGGTTTAGAGCAGAGGGTCGGGTAGTTTTTAGGACAGAATGGGGTAGGTAGGACAGGGCAAGGTAGCGTTTAGGGCTTAGGGTGGGGCTTAGGGTAGTTCTTAGGATAGGGCAGGGTAGGTTTTAGGGTTTAAGGCAGGGAGTCGGGGTAGTTTTTAGGGCAGGGCAGGGTAGGTATTAGGACAGGGCAGGGTAGCTTCTAGGGTTTAGGGCGGAGGGTCTGGGTAGTTTTTAGGACAGGGCAGGGTAGGTTTTAGGGTTCAGGGTGGGGGTCGGGGTAGTTTTTAGGACAGGCTGGGGAAGTTTTTAGGACAGGATAGGTTTTAGGGCTTAGGGCGTGGGCAGAGGGTTGGGGTAGTTTTTAGGATAAGACGGGGTAGGTTTTAGGACAGGGTAGCTTTTAGGATTTGGGGCGGGGTATTTTTTAGAACAGGGCAGGGTAGGTTTTAGGGTTTAGGGAAAGGGCAAGAGGGTCGGGTAGGTTTTAAGACAGGGCATGGTAGGTTTTAGGGTTTAGGGCGAAGGCGGGGTTGGGTAGTTTTTAGGACAGGGTAGGATAGGTTTTAGGGTTCAGGGTAGGGGTAGGTGGCGTTGGGTTAGTTTTAGGACAAAGTGGGGTAGTTGTTATGACAGGGTAGGTTTTAGGGCGAGTCAGGGAGTCGGGATAGCTTTTAGGACAGGGCGGGGCAGGTTTTGGTATAGGGTAGCTTTTGGGGTTTGGAGCTGGGGAGGGGTAGTTTTTAGGACAGGGCAGGGTAGGTTTTAGGGTTTAGGGCAAAGGGTTTTAGGACAGGGAAGATTTTAGGGTTTAGGGCGGGGGTCAGGGTAGTTTTTAGGACAAGGTGGGGTAGTTATTAGGACAGGGTAGGTTTTAGGGCTTAGGGCGTGGGTGGGGTAGTTCTTAGGACAGGGCAGTGTAGGTTTTAGGACAGGGCAGGGTAGATTTCAGCGTTTAGGGTGAAGGCGAGGGGTCGGGGTAGTTTTTAGGACAGGGTAGGTTTTATGGTTCAGAGTGGGGGATTGGGATAGTTTTTAGGACACGGTGGGGTTAGTTTTAGGACAGGGTAGGTTTTAGGGCGGGGGCAGGGTTGTTTTTAGGACAGGGCGAGGTAGGTTTAGGACTGGGTAGGTTTTAGGGCGGGGCAGGATAGTTTTTAGGACAGGGCGGGGTAGGTTTTAGGTCTGGGTAGCTTTTAGGGTTTGGGGAAGGGGAGGGGTAGTTTTTAGGACAGGACAGAGTAGGGTTTAGGGCAACAGAGGGGGGTAGGGGTAGTTTTTAGGACAGGGTGGGGTAGGTTTTAGGATAGGGAAGACTTTAGGGTTTAGGCTGGGGGTCGGGGTCGTTTTTAGGACAGGGTAGGTTTTAGGGCTTAGGGTGCGGTGGGGTAGTTTTTAGGACAGGACAGGTAGGTTTTAGGACAGAGCAGGGTAGATTTTAGGGTTTAGGGTGGGGAGTTGGGGTAGTTTTTAGGACAGGGCGGGGTAGGTTTTAGGTTTCAGGGCAGGGGTAGGAGTAGTTTTTAGGACAGGGAGGGGTAGTTTTTAGGACAGGGTAGGTTTTAAAGTTTAGGGCAGGGGGTCGGGGGTCGGGGTAGTTTTTAGGACAGGATGGGGTAGGTTTTAGGACAGGGCATTGTAGGTTTTAGGGTTTAGGGTGGGGCGGGGTTGCTTTTAGGACAAGGTGAGTTAGTTCTTAGGACAGGGTAGGTTTTAGGATTTAGGCCATGGTGGGGGGTCGGGGTAGTTAGGACAGGGCAGGGTAGGTTTTGGGCAGGGTACAGCAGGGGTTAGGGCTTAGAGCAGGGGTTGGAAGGGGCAGTTTTAAGGGCTTGGGCAGTTGGAGTTTGGTGTCAGTGTAGGGTGCAGACGGGGGAGAATTTACCACGCATGTTCCTTTACCAAACATGCTTTTACAACAAAATCATTGTAAAGGCATGCGTGGTAAAGGCATGCGTGGTAAAGACGCCGTCGTTGTAGAGACGGTGTTGTAAAGGCATGCGGGCTATACCAGGGGCGACTCCTCCATTAGGGCGGAGGAGCGTCCCACCCCCGCCAGCAGCGGCAGCTGCAAAACCTTTAAAAGAAAACAATATTATTGTTTTCTTTTAAAGGGGCGGGGCCACGGGGTGACAGGCAGTGAGGGGGAGTGCTTAGCACTCCCCCTCAGAGCGCACGTGTGTTTGGCCGGCTGTCTCGGGCTGGCCAAACACACATGCGGAGTATGCTCTCTCCAGCCCAGCTACACAGTTGCCAGGCTGGAGAGAGCCTGCACAACTCCCAGTCTGCCTGGGAACGTCCTGGCTGGGCGCTCCCAACCCATCCTACACTGCTCTGAGCAGTGTCAGGACTGGCCGCACGGCAGGCTTGAAGCCTGTGCTTGCAGCAACGGAGACGGAGGAGCGGAGCGGCACGTGGGGTTAGGGTAAGTGAGTTTTTAAAAATTATCTTTAATTTTATTTTAATTTCCCCCTTCCCCTCCTTTGCGCACCATCCCGCCCCTTCTCCTTGCCGCGAGCCACTCCTGTGCTATACCCATGCGTTGTTCCATCATACATCCGCCTTGAGTTTAGGGTAAATGGGGAGGTTAACAAGCAGAAGACACAATCAATTTCCCACTGCTGGTTGGTGGAGAGGAACATGGCAGTTGCATGTTGTGTGCAGTTGGAGGAGGTTGTTTGGTTTTTAAATAACAATGCGCGGATTGGGTGCCTCCTGAATCCAGGCACAAGAGAGAGGATGAAATGAACAGTAGCACTACAGGCACAAGAGACACATTTGGCAGTGCCAAAGAACAGGTGTTGGTGCCAGTTTTAAAGTGCATGCAATCCTAGCAGGGTATTAAAGTCTCAATTCACGAATCTCAATTTGCGAAAAATACTGGGGTGTCAAATGTGATTCCAAAATTATGTTAACCTGTAGTGCGATTATGAATTGTTATGATACAATTCAGTAAAAGTTGCAAATTGCAAATGTTGCCACTGATGTCATCACCAATCTAGGAAGTAAGCCAGGTGCAGTGTGAGAGAAGATAGGAGAGGAGATGACCTGATCCCTGAGTTCTTTACAGAACCATCCATGGATTAGAAAGTGGCACGTCTGGAAACATCTGAAGGAAGCACAAGTTCAGAGATGTAAGGGCCAGATGAACTAATGTGATTGGCAACCACTAATGTACTAAAGTGTGTTTAAAGTGTTTTGCAATTCCCAGTGGGTCGCAAATAGACCGACCTCATGAATAATAATGAGGTAGGTCTCAGTTTGCTACCAATTGGGAATTGCAAAAATCACAGGCATGGTGTCCTGCTGAGGTTAGCAGGCCACCATATCTGTGATTGTTTTTAAATAAAGCAATCTTTTTCTTTTAATGCAGACCATTTCCCTTTCAAGAAAGCAGGATGCATTTTTAAAAAATGAAAAGTTTTCTTTTAATTTTTTAAGAGTAGTTAGTGGTCCATGGGACAACTGCCTACTCTTAAAAATATTTTTACAACCATTGTCAAAGAGGAAGGTTCTTCTGGGACTCTTCCCCATTGCAAATGGGTTACCATCAACTTTGAGTTGGTGGTAAAGTGCGAAAGTTTTGTGACAGCGTTTCAGTCGCAAAACATTTGTACATATCATTCAGTTTCAGTATTAGTAAGGGTCGCCCTCAACATGCCATTTTCAAATACAGAATCACAAAACCCAAATTGTGATTCGGTAACATGTTAACGAATCACAATTCGGGCTTTGTACATTCCAAAAAGCATTTTTCCGGTCGCAAACAGCCCAATTCTGTGAATCGGGCCATTTGTGAACCGACAAAATGCTTTGTACGTTTGGCCCTCAGCTCAAAAATTGGTGCAGGAATTTTTCTCAGAGAGTGTCAAACTCTTTGACAGATCATCTCTGAATGTTCTAAAAGCCACCAAAAAAATTATATAAGCACATATTACAGATCGCACCTATGCTGTGGGAGTGACCAACAGGAACACAGAAGAAATTTAAAATTGTTTCTGTGAGTTAAGATCATGTACCATGGATAGAGTGGCAGCCTGAAGATCAGAGGCTACTATCACTGGCGGTCCTATCACTAAACCCCTCCCCACACCAGTGGAAGAAATGATTACCACAAGATTTCACCAAAATGCACCTCAGTACCATCAATATTCTGCTCCAATGGCCATTAAAACAGGTAATTACTAAGAGGAGAACCCCTGGAAAAGCTATGCTCCAAAGGCTGCAAAACCAAGGGAACAAATGTAGAAACCTACAGAGAGCTGCCTTAGAGTAAAGAAAATATGGAGAATTTTCCACATATTAATTCATAACGTGAACTCATTGGAGCAATATAGATACAAGAGAGGCAGACAAAAACTATAAACTATTTTATTGAGTATTAAATCTGGTTCAATAATAATCCAAATGCTTCCTGTTTACGCATATATATGTATAACATAAAATCAAATTACTTGACCCAAACAACAATTCATGAATTTATTCATCGGGGCCACAAACAGTACTCCTTCTAAAAAACACCCAACATTCTAGCATTCATACTCTCACTACATAACTCTGAAACAATATCATACCCTTCACCAACATCTCTAAGAACATGAGATTATTGAGGTCACTTACTAGGCATAAAGTGTGACTAAGGCTATCTAGTTTAGTTCATTTGTCATAATACAAATTTAATAATGATAATCCATTCCAAACGTAACACCAAAACTAATAGCATGTCATTGAATTCACAATCATGTGTCAACATAAATACATATTCTGCTATGGTTGTACAAACAGTGATCCTTTCATCATCTAGGTTGCGCCGATGTCCGTTTCGGTGGAACCGCACAGCAGGGGCCACCTTTTTCATGGCACATGGATATGAAATGGAGAAATATCTGGAATAAGCTGTGGCCCAAAGTTGAGCAGATAAAATAACTGAGATAATAACTCATAAGAGAAAAAACACAGCAACTCATAAACAATCTATATACAAGACTCTATTTGCTCCAATGAAGATGACAATCCAAAGCAAAGATAGACAATAAACAACCCCAAAAAAAGGAACAGTGTACTGTGACGAGAAAAGAATAGAAAAAGCCATCCCCTAATGCTTCAAATCGTCTAGTGTTGGATAGTGGAGTATGAGTATCATGCTTTTCACATATGGTCCCTCCAAGTCGAGGTGGTACATACCTGCAAAGCAGAATACTCCTAAAGAGTTCTGAGGAACAATCCACAGGGCGACAAGAAGTACAAGGGCTACTCTGGGGAAAAGACAATAAAAACAGTAAGCCCCCAAAGGAAAGAGAACTGACACTAGTACGCTCATGCTCCCAACACCACCATAAAAAAAGAAGAAGGCACACCTTGTTGTAAAGCGGCAGATAATCCAGTACCAGTTACTCCATTGGGAGAATCAAGATATGGAGATGATAAACACATTGGCCCCAGTATGCTCAGGGGGCTGAACCAATCCTAAAAAAAAAAACATGGGCATATAAGACACAAGGTAAACAAAATCCCTCTGTCACAAGAGCAATAAAATCAACATACACATGGGTCAAAACCCTTCCAGGAATAAGGAACTGGGAAGATACATTTGTATCAAGGAGGAATCTGGCAGCCTAGAAAAGCGTGCCCCGGATCAAAGGAATACCCTGTTGAACACGGGGAGAAAGTACAATTTCCCATGCCATCTCCACTATCATGAGGGGAAAAACAAAAGAACAACGTTCCAATAATCCAAAGTCTATGAGCGCCAGAAGTCTACTTGTTAGTTCCTAAAAATGTGGTGAGGGCCCAGATGGCGCCAACAGCCCACAAAGGGGCTGTATATCCGTAAAAAGGAACTGCTTATCTGGTAAATCTGGAGGCTCACAAGTATGATGAAGAGGCATCTGAACAGGTCACCGTATGTTAACGCGTCAGTCCTTAATAAGTAAACTTCCAAGGGGACGCGTATGGGTCAATGAACCTTTTGATTCGTTTAAGGTGTTCTTACCAAAGTTCCAGTACAGAAACAATAATCAACACACAATGATCAATAATCATTAGTCAAATCAATAATCAATGGAGTCAGTAATTTTCACACACCATGACTTTACAGCCATGAATAACCACACCTTTAGTAAAAGTTTCGTAAGTTTATTTCCCTTATATTAACAATACTAAAGTCATGTAGCTTAGTCAGCAAATCAAATTGGACAAAATTAATAATGCTTGTTAATCAACAAGTTGCAAGAAACATGATCTAATCAAAGCTTGAATCAAAAGACATTCCAAAGCATCATCACAAATCATCAGTAAAACTGATTTCAGCAAGGTTATAATATCCATAAAGTTCAGCAAAATAGTCCATCAACCATTTGTCTCTGCAATTCGTCAGTCGTCATGTGAATAACCTCAACTAACCCAGATTAGCATCAGCATGTGGGGCTTCGTGCAAAACAATTTAGAACACAAATTTGGAAAACATCTACCTAAAGAAAGTATTGAGACAGTGCAGTTGGTACCTAGAAAGAAAAGACACAAAAATGCAATTCAGTCATTGTCATATCTACCAATTCACTGTGTGGGTCAGCAAACAGAATCAGTCTCCGTCCTCAGGTCATCAATCGATCAGCAAAACATCAGGCTTTCAGTCAGAGAGTATGAGCCGAATGTCAGAATCTCGAATCTCTTCTTCTCCCACCATCACTCTAGATCTCTGTTCTCGCAAATCTGTCTAAGTTCCCCCTGTCACGTTGTTATATCAAAGTCACCCAAACTATCTCCTAATTTCTGATTGGTCAAGTAATCGTACTTTATAACTCTGTCCAATAGTGTCCATATACCAAATTTATGAATTCAAATTTTTCACACTTCACATGTTGTTGATTGGTCCGCTTTATGGTGTTCTCATCATCCGGCACATCAGGTATCAAAATTGTTGCATCTTCGTCTCCAATCAGTGTCTCCATTGTTCCCGTCCTGGGAAAGAACCCTTTGCACATTTTACACATGATTTGTTACTTTGCGAGAGACCTCATCTGTCCGTTGGTTCCCATGGAAAGCTTCTGCTAAGCATTTTATTAAAACAATGAACATTTCACAGTTAGTTCACTCTGTCAGCACTTTTCATTAAACGCTAAGAAATACAGCTTCTGCATGAGGCCTGGCAAACTAGGTCAAGACACTCGCTAAGTTAAGGCCTACAATTAATAAGCAAGAACATAATTCATAACACTTAATATGACATATTACTACATTAATCTAATCTTTCAATATTTTATATGAATTAATAATTAATTTAGTACTTTTCGTGAGCACTGGTGGACATTCTTCAAGGTCACAATTTCAAATGTGCACATTATATTTTCTACGTTATTAAATTTTCTACATAAGTCATTATTCGAAATACGTAAGCATTTATTAATAATTTTGAATTAAAACATCTGCTTCAGCACATCTGAGAAGCGACCGGGGGTAAAAGGTGGGAAATGCATGTCACGTGATGTTACAAGGCTCAAAACACACCCTACTGAGAACAAAGCATCATGGAAAGCAGACTACTAAAGGATGTTCACACCCGGGCACCATAATGAAAGGGTAAAAATAAACAACCAAAAATCCAAATCCCCACTCACAAACAAGATGGAGGATTCAACAGAATATAAGACAAAAAGCAACAAACAAATGAACACTCCACAAGACAGGGCCCAAAAACTAAAGCCACTGAGAGAGGGAAGGGCAGATACCCACCAAAGTTAAAAATCAGAGGCCTTCCGAATCACAATAAGAATGGGGCAGCTATTTAATGGGCCACGCAAATATAATCTTCCCACTAAGAAGAAAATGTATATATATGGATATAGAAAAACCTAGAGCACAGAAGGACAACACTGTGGGACTAAACGGCCTCAAAACCCCGATGGGTATAAAGTCACATGTCCAGTGACCTTAACAATCAGAGGGTGAAACCTGATAAGGGCTAACTCACCTGGAAGAAAAAAGTAGGGCTATGAGAATGCTCATAAAGAAAGGGGGTGAGCTAACATTAGCATATGTGGCCCAAAAAATGGTACACCAGGCAGACAAAATATGAATAAAAAGTAAGAATACAAGTAAAAAAGATGAGCTGCTTAGCTACATAGATCACCAAAGCAGTAGGCTCAAGGAAACCCCAAAATGGGAAAATACGCCAAGGGCAAAAACAAGTTCATAGGCTGATAACAAGTCTCGAGGTTGGAATCAAAGCAGTGCTAGAAAAAAGATAAGATAGGCCAAAAGGGAAGGAGACCTGAAGGGGATAAACACTCTCCCAGGGGATGGTCTCATTCAAACCTTTCTCATATGTCTCTAAGGTATAGATCCAATATACCTCTCTCATTTTCCGTTTCTTGTTATTGTCCTGTCCTCTAGTGGGTTGAACCCTTTCCAGGATAATCTATTTTAGCTGTTTATCTGCCTCGTTCTCCCGTGTCCAATGTAGGACCAACAGGGCTCCCACCTTCTGATTGCGTGTAGCTGATTTGTGTTCACTGTAACACTGTCTAAACTCCCTACTCATCTCCTCGATGTATCCAAAACCACATGGGCACAAGATAAGGTAGATAATGTTGCTTGTTTTACAATTTGTCATTGAGGTTAATTTGACAGTCTTGCCCCTCAGCATAAACTCTTGGGACACTATAGCATCGGGGCATGTGTGGCATGTGCCACCGTTGTGGTTACCTTTAATAGGACTCAGCCCTGTAATGGATCTCTGACTATCGTCCCCCTGTTCGGTAATACAAGATTTAACCAGGACATTCCCCAAGTTGCACTTCCTCCTGAATGCAAAGAGAGGCTTCTCCAATGGACTTTTATCTGAGTTGACATCAAGTCGATGCTATTGCGAGTTAATAATCTGTCTGATCCTGTTGTTTAAAGTTGAATGCCAAATGACACAGACTGATCTAATTTCCTGCTCTTTGTTTCTACTCACAAACATGCTGTCCCTGTTGTAATATCTTGCTCTCCTTAGGGAATCCTTTACTGACTTTTTTGGATTTTCCTGATTCTGAGTTTCAAAACTTCAGCATGTTGGAGGAGTTCTCTGATGTTAGTACAATTACGTTTTAGCCTAAGAAATTGGCTCAATGGAATGCCTTGTTTCTGGCATCTGGGTTAGTAACTATCAAAATGAAGAAGTGTGTTCCGGTTTTGTGTATACAGAGACCATAAGATAATTATCCTGATGTTTAATCACAATGTCTAAAAACTCGTCATGAGTACAGTTTGAATTACTGGTAAATTTGAGATTCCGATCACATAGATTTAGCCAAGAGAGTAACTCTTCCAATAGTACTTCTCCTCTCCATGTGAAAAAGATATTGTCAATATATCTTGACCGAGCCTTGACTTTTTCATAGAAGAGCGCAGTCTCATTATAGATGTGTCTTGCTTCGAATTCCCCCACATACAGATTCTCTACACTGGGTCACAATCAGCTCTGACTCCTTTTATTTTGCGGTATATCTCTCCATAAAATTCAAAAAAGCTTTAATGAAGAACCATTTCCAAACACTGTAGGATAAACTCTCATTGTGGGTTCCTACTGCATTTATTAAGGATGTCCATAACTGTGGCTAGAGCCTGTTGTTGGGGGATATTCTTATGCAACACCTTAATGTCCAAAGTCACCAGGATTTCCCTTTGTAGATTGAAATCAAGGCCCTCCAACTGGGCAATCATATGTCCTGTGTCTTTTATGAAAGAGGGCAATTCATTGACCAGGGGTTTCAAGAACACATCCACCTATTTGGAAAGGGGTTCCGTTGCAGCCCCAGTGATACATACTATAAGGCTAAGGGGGAGATCCTTTGCCTTTTTACAGGTCTTAGGGACACCATAGATAACTGGAAGTCAAGTGGATGTCTGATTAAGGAAATCAAACTCCTTCTGGTATATAAGGCCCTGTTGTACATCCTCCTGGCTAATGGATCAAATGCGTTGAACACGTTTCTTTTCTGGGTCTCTCAAACTTTTCTGATAGTGTTCCGGAGCTTGTAACATGGTCTTCATGTTGGACTTGTATATTTGTGTGTCTAGCAACACAATACCCTCCCCTTTATTGCATGGCTTCACTGTAATCTTGGTATCTTCACTAAGGGCCACATGTACAAAGCTAAAAAACTGTGAGTCAGAAATACCAACTCGCAAAACGGGATTGTAGCTGGGTGCCTCACGGCCCGGCTACTCCTGGTGGCTGCCATCGTGGAATGGCAACCCGGAAGGAGAAGACAGCGGGAACCCAGAAATCCGGGCTCCCGTAGACACAAAAGAAGGACAACCGACGCGGCCCAGAGAGACAGAGGAGGACAAAGACGTGGAGGACGAGGACGGACAGCAGCACGAACCACCATCTAAAAGCGAACAGCACAGACAACGCGAGCGAGGAACACTCAGCGGCGACGGTGGGCAGGGAAGCCCGAGAACACTCACTGACCGCCACATCCCTGGAGGGGCATGGGTAAGGCAGGTACGGTCCTGCTTATACAACGGTTACAGGACATTGCTGGGAAGGGAAGAGGGAGCAGGAGGAGGGAAGGATCAATAGAGGGATAATCTCACTACCGGGTAGGGTAGATAAATGGTGTGAAAATCTACCCTATGTATATGTACAGGACTTGTTTCTTTTTCCCCCTTCTTTCTTTAAATCCTTGTTTAACTGGTCTGCTGTATTATTTATTTTTCCCTCTATATAAACTTAAATATCAGCATTTCAGACAACAAGCTTTTCCCCTAATCCACCACAGGATGTTATGAGGCGGACTGTGCTAATAACAGTTTCCCTCCCACCCTATGACTAGAGTCACGCATATTTATAAATAATTTTCTTTCGTTTGCTACTTTTCCGGGGTATCTGAATGTACCTGGTAGAAACATAAGCGTACTCGGGGAAACTCATTCTGCGTGGAGCACAGCACTATCGGGTGAAACACACATAGGGCTGGCGGGTAACCCCACGTTCCCTTCCACCTCACTGCACTCCCTCTCCCCTTACTAACCTATTCCAGAAGTCTATAATAAGAGACTTACCTTTCCTTTTTTCTCTTCCCCGTCTTTTCCGCTGGTCAACACCATGTCACTGGCCAGAGAGAACCCACCTGGAAAGAAGAAGAGAGAAGACATTAGATACAAGAACCATTGGGACTTGGGCCTATAAAACAGTATAAAAGAAACTTTAAAAGAAATAAATATTCACTCAACACCTCTGATAACCTGACTTGTCTCCTCTCTGTCCGCATCTGCTACGCCTCACCTCGTACAGGGATGTAACAAAAAATCGCAAATCAATTTTGAGATTCGATGCTGAGTTTCCTAAATTGCACATGGGTGTGTAACAGAATCGCAAATTAGCGAACAGGTGCAGAAAAAAAAGAGAAATTGCACATCCTGGTGCTGGATGATGACCTCAGAACCAGGAAGTACCCCCCTGTGGAAGTGGGAGGAGTCTAGCCAGCACATACAGCAGAGGCACACCCAGCTGAGAGGAGCAACTGCAGCCATGGCAAACCAAACTAAGGAGGCAACCACTGCAGGGAGGTAGAGAAAGCTCAAATTCTCAGACAAATAGTTGGAGGTCCTCACTGAGGAGTGCTGTCTACACTATGAGGTCCTGTTTGGGAAGGCAGCAATGAGTGTCCCTAACTCACAAAAAAAGAAGGTTTGGCATGATATACAAAGCAAGATAAATGCCATAGGAGTCAGTCATCGCTCCATCGAGGTGGTGCGTAAAAGATGGTCTGGCCTCTGGTCCAGAACTGAGAAAAGGGTAGCAGAGTGGTTGAAGGAGGCGCATGGAACAGGTGGGGGACCATCCACAGTACCACCACCCACAGCAATAGAGAGCATGGTGGAGACCACTCTGGAGCCAGAGGCTGTTGTAGGAATTGGGGACCTGGACAGTTCAGCACCGGGAACCTCCAAAAGTAAGTAGCAAATCTCACTTAGTTACACTATTCAAGGCACCATGCGCACAACCACAGTCCACAAAAGCATGCATCATCCAAATTGCTCCATGCCAATATGCCAACCTCAAGTTCAGTGCATTATGGTAATATAGTACAGTAGTCAAAATTTTGAGGAATATTTATTTTGAGAAGCCACACATCTGAGAGGCACTGACAGTGTATCCCTGTGTCCCACAGGTCTCCCTCAACTAACCACCGATGGCCCTAGTGTGGAGGGAGATGACAATGACACCATTACAGCAGATGAGGCAGTCAGCATTTCCGCAGGGGAGTGCAGTACCACACCCAATGTTCACCATGCACGTGAGACCACAGAGGAGACAGATGTGGACAATGAGGCAGTAAACCTGACACCGGGCCCACAGATTGGTGAGAGTCAGCCACAGCGAACAGCTGGGTCCAGGCATAGAAGGCGTCATCTGACACATGATGCAGGTGAGTAGGACGTCACAACAGAACAATTCCTTGGACTGGAGGCAACCCTACTGAGCGGTCACCGCCTGCAAAACAAACAAATGGGGATGATGAAACGGGACCTGCACCGAATGCAACAGACCCTCACACAGGGATTTGGAAATGCTGAGAACCAATTATCCACCATGAACACAATCATGGTCAACCTCACTACTGCCATCAATGACCTGTGTAGGGAAATGGTTGCGGATCAGGCCCATGCAAGGCGCAGAGAGCGCAACACCGCTGCACGTTTGGACCGGCTCTAGTCAGTCCGTTGGCCGCCTAGCCACCACAACTACTTGCCTGTCAAGGCGCACTGTCACGCTCCAGGTAGAACTAGGCCATTTTGCTGGAGATGTGGCAAGGGGACTAGGGCGCATTGCTGCTGCAGTTGACCTCATTCATACCTCCCAGGCAGCAAGAGGTATCGGTGACACCCCTCAGGACATTGAAGACATATTAAGCGTAAGCAGTGTTTCTGCCTCAGATGCCTGCACCTTGTGTAGTAGCAGTGCACGCCAGACAGCAGTGGACCAACCAGGCACAGGCCATGGTGGTCGTAGCTGTAGGAGGGTGTGATGTTGTCTCCCTAGGTTTAGCCTAAGGCACATGAGTTTAATGTGTTAGACTTTGTTACATTATACTTCTTTACTGCTAGCTATACGCCACTCCTGACATTAAAGGATATTTTTGTTTTGCACACCCCAGCTATGTGTGTCTTACATTTGTGAGTGCTGTTACGCTTGGCACTTACCTGCCAAAGTAATGAGTTGCTATGTGATCCCGTCTCCGTCTTCACTCCATTGCGATGCTACCATTCCCAGGCTGTCGTTGTGGTGGCTCCTGCTCCTCATCCTCTGAATCTGTGTCATCTAGGGTGAGTTGTAGCCCATGTCTGGTTGCTATGTTGTGTAGGATGGCACATGTCGCCACAATCGTGCATGCAGTCTCTGGGGCATACTGGAGTGCACCTCCACTTTTGTGCAGGCATCTAAAATGTGACTTCAACATGCCAAAGGTCCTCTAATGATGGCTCTGGTTCACCGATGTCCAATGTTGTAGCGCCTCTCATTCTGATTGGCAGGTGTTAGGTATGGGGTGAGTATCCATGGCCTCAGAGCATATGCACTGTCACCTGAGCATATATGAGCATGGCTTCACATGGTTATGCATTGAAATGTATTTCTGACATTGGTGTGTACTACACAGTATCTAATAAATATCCTTCACCAAACTCCCCACTTTCTAGTCGTTGGTGCATCCCACTGTGCCTGAATATGTATGCATCATGTGTGCTCCCTGGAAATTTTGCCACTATATCAGTTATGACATTATGGGCATCACATACCACCTGGATGTTGAGTGAGTGAGTACATTTCCTATTGCGGAACACATATTCCAGATTTGCAGAAGGACATATGGGTGATTGTGTCCCGTCCGCACACCCTATTATGTGGAAAAAAGTTAGCAATTCTGTAGAAGTCCAATTTGGTGTTTGTGTATTTCCTCCGCATTCCTGGGAAGGTATATGTATCTGGACATGTGTGCGAGTATGGCATCTAGGAACCTTCTAAAGAATCGTGACAGGGCACTTTGGGACACCCCACCAACAACTGCAATCACCCCCTGGTAGCTACCCGAGGCCAAGAGGTGCAGTGAGCACAGCACTTGCACATGTGTGGGAATAGAGCAGCTGCGCAGGGTTTGGCGTTCTAGCTGAGGTTTCAGCAGTTCTATAATCTCTAAGATGACTGCGCTGCTTAGTCTATATTTGTCATATATTTCCTCCTCAGTCTGTTGAAATATGGTCTGCCTTGTTCTGTATATCCTCTCCTGTCTCCGCCTCCTCCTCCTCTGCTGGGCAGCCTGGACTCGTCTCCTCCATGCAATCACGTAGAGTGCAGCCATTTTGAAAAACCCAAAAGCATTTTGGGTCTGCTTTTATACTTTGGTTCTGGTTACCACCTGTAGGGAATCAGCACTAATCTGGGTGTGCAAAACGGCCTATTTGCGACTATTCGCAATTTGCGACTGCCTTGTACATTCTGTTTGCGACTCGCAAATTGCAATGTCTTAATTGCCAGTCGCAAACTTGAGTCATAAAAGTTTGCAATTCGGTAATTGGTCGCATCGCTATTTGGGACTCCGAAATGGCATTTGTACATACAATTTTGCGTTTTGCGCGGTCGCAAATAGCGCTGCAACCGATTTGCAAGTCGCAAAACGTACGTATATGTGGCCCTAAGTTTCTTGAGTTGCAGACTCTCCTCCTTGGTCATATTATGAGGGTGTTTGGGCATATATTTGGTCATTTTCTGGATCTTCTTGAGGGTGCCCTTTCAAGTATTTACTCCTCAGGGCCTAGTCTACACAAAGGTGTTATGGAGGTGGAAGGAATTTTTAAACCTGATATAGTCTCCTCTACTGAGTCATGCATTTACATATAGGGGCATATTTATACTATGTTTGCGTGGAATTAGCGTAATTTATTTTACACTAATTCAGTGCAAACTCAACACCATCTTTATATTTTGACACTAGACACGTCTTGCGTCAAAATATTGGTGTTAACGTCATTTTTCAGATGCGTGAAACCTCCTTGAGTCAATGAGATGCACGGTAGGCGTTCCCGTCCAAAAAAATGACTCAAACACCCTAACGCTGTATTTATCCATCCGGGCAAAAAAGATGCACGGGTGAGAGGTGGACCCAAAAAATGATGTTAACACCAATTTACATCAAAATGTAATGACTGAGTCAGGGCAGGCGTTAATATGAGGCAAACACACCACTACTTAGGGAGAACACACAGAAGCAACATTACAATCCACAGGAGAAGATGGAGGCAATAATGATCCAGCATACTAGATGGCGCAGAGGACAACAACAACTCCTGCACTCACCACCAAGATAGCGCGGCCCACAAAGGCAACGCAGAAGGCAGGAGAGGGTCTTCAGAACCAGGACAACCCTTCCTGGCCTCAGCGACCTGGACATTATTAGGACCTACCGGCTGAACCGCAAGCCATACTACACCTGCTGCACCACATTGAGCCACATATTACAGCCAGCCTGCAGAAGCCACACAACATACCACATATGACAAAGCTGCTCGCTGTCCTGCACGTGTCCTGCATGTGCTGGCAAGTGGTTCCTTCTAAACAACGGGTGCACCGGTTGCTAGTGTCTCACAACTGTCGTTCTCTGCATTCCTGCCAAAGGTGTTAGACGCTATCTTCTCCCTGACACCACACCACATCAGCTTCCCCAACACCCAGCAAAAGCAGCAGGAGAACAATCAGGGGTTCTATCAAATCCATGGCTTCCCACATGTGCTCAGTGCAACCGACTGCACACATGTCCGGGTTGTACCACCTGCAGCAACAGAGCATTTATACCGGATCACAAACACACCCATTCCGTTGATGTGCAGGGCATAATGGACCACTGCGGACTATTCATAAACATTTTGGCCAAGTATCCTGGGAGTGTCCATGACGCCTACATATTCCGGTACAGCACAAATCTAGCAATGTACACACAACACACCAACCCTGTCGGACACACAAGACATACACCACTACAGTAACATATGGCCAGGTTTACACACGTGTGCAGATGATAACACATATGCACCCTGCTGCAGTACAGAACAACACTTGCAGAGGGTCCTCCGGCAGGAGATGCCACCTTACCGCTGTCCGCTGCCAAGACCGTAGACGGAATTCCACCCGCCTTCTCGTGGAATTCCGTCTACGGTCATAATGCCATCGACGGTCGGTAGCCACAGTGAGTGTATGTTGGCGGCCATCGCTGTGGCGGTAGGCGGCATTTGTCGCCAAGGTCCTAATGAGGGCCCATGTGCCAGATGTGTGAGAAGTGGTACCTCACCTACTGTAGTGCAACCTCACATGCAACACTCATTGACTCACAACACCATCATGTCTGTACCAGATAAAATAAATGGCCTAACAGATGGCAGAGTCACTGCCAGACAGTGCAGATCATGGATGTCATACTGGGACCCAGTAGGAGAAAACAGGACATCACTGACCTCACATGCACTGTGCATAGGAACACATTTGCTAAGTAGCTGAGCTCCATTCAATAGCGTGCCCTGTGCATGTGTCGACAGTAGAAATGTACATTAATGTTTTGGAAGATAGGAGAGACACTGGTAGTTATGCTCCTGTGACAATAAGATACACATCCTTGCACACCTCATGGCTGCTACAAACATTAGCTGCCACTCTGGAACACCAAGAGACCTATGTAATAGCCCACAGTTCCATTGTCATGGCCTGCACTGTATGTACAACTTGGCAGATGACCATTTCAATGACTTGAAGCCACATTGTAAGTTGACCACCCTTCCATGCTTCATGTAGTGTGGAAGGGGTGTGCAAAGTTTCTTGCTGCAGGTCTGTCACCACAAGATACATAGCATGATGATGCTGACTCACATGTAGCTGTCACCTAAAGCCTGAGAAAGTGCCAACAACAAACACCACCCGAGGGGTGCTGTATGCAGGTTACAAAAAGGAAGTAGACTGTGCTAGGAACTCAGATGATTGTGCCACCAATGCATGCTACATACTGCTGCACACACAGAAAGAGCCAAATAGCCATCAAAACAGCATATGTATAGGGTGGTGTACCATCCTGCACAAATACATCCACCTCCACAAGGCAGCTAGCCAAGTACCCGGGTGCAGGGTAGGTAGTGTCTCTGCACGGCTGCACATAAGCAACTGATGCTGGGGACAACTAAGGGTTGCCAAGTAACATGTCACACATGGGGTATTCTTGCATAGTCTAAATGTTGCAGGGCAGTGCAGCCAATTTTGGAGACATGTTATGCATTCTCACGTACCAACTTCAAAGGCCCTAACTGTCACAAATTGTCTGCAATGACACATGTAAACAGGGATGGGATGTCCAGGCTCCATAGTGCTACCATGTTGCCACCACATTTGACCCCATTGTGTTGTGAGGATGTGTCATGTCCCCTCTAGTGATAGCACACTGATACAAAGGTGCACTACACAACACATGGTACATACATAATAACCATCAGTGTGGAATCCAAATCATATAGCCCAGAGAGAGCTAATGCAGAAGATGAGAACGCACCAAAGATGACAACACCGCCACTCAAACAGTCTACTTCATGGATGTGGTTGCTCTTTTGAGTGTTTAACATTTAACAGCAACCACTTCAATCGTGTCTAGGCGCTCATGAAGCCTAAGTGCAAGATAACGTGGTAAATGGGGACCTGTAGTAAATGGGGACCTGACTAGAAGCCCGGACCAGTTCAAAAGGGTTTTGGAGAAGGTCACCACCTCAATTGCAGGAATTATGTGCGCACTGCGACTTACAGAAAGCTAGGAAAGGTCAAGTGGAAGCAGTGTATCATTGCAGGAATCCACACTGGGAACTGTGATGAACAAGGGGGTGCAAGCCAGGCGGAGCTGACTAGGTCAATTAGTGTCAAAGATGGAAAAATGAAACAAACGAGAGGTTTAAAAAATGCGACAAGTAAATCCTATCTTTACGCCATCTTTATTTTGAGAAAAGAAAGTCTACAATGTATTTTGCCGGTGTACGGCATCTGGTGTCATCGAAGCATGTTGCTATGTTTCAGTGGTACAGAAAACTGCGAATAAACAGGAAATGTTATTTGCAAGCACATCATTGGTCCAGGTCAATATTGCTTCAAGGCAATTTCTAAATATCCTCGACTGGCACTCCGTCATGTGCCTCTTGCTGTCGCAATAGTCCCTTGATATTTATCTCCCTGACACTAGGAGATGCAGGGAACACAAAACCTGAACATGTACAGGGATGGCCTAGCTGCACAGAGTCTGTCTTGTTAGCATAGGTTCTAACCGATCAACAAAGGAAAGTGTGATTGTTTTGCTCATCTCATCCTCTATCCAGCATGTACCTCCTCTCTTGCCTAGTTACACAGAATGACTATATCTAAAAAACTGCTCCGGTCTTCTCCCCCCAGTGCCTGCCTCCTCAGCACCATCACTTTCACAACATCTATTGTTGATGTTTGTGCTACATTTTAGGTGTGCTTTTATACCTTGCAGCAGAATACTATCTGCTTCCACTTGGATTTACTAATTATTTGTACATAGGATCTACGAATCACTACTATCGATTCATATTTCGGAAAACGCAAATCGAGTCGCATTTTGGGATTTTTTTTTCTGCCATGCTGTGCACTTTTACCCAAACAACCTTTTAAGCTTTTTGGTGCAATGTAAGGGCCTCGTTTTGCAGTTACAAAAAGGTTTCATACATAACTGGCTTTAAAAACTTAACACAGGATATGAATATAAATGAATGATAGCTAAACAATAATTTTTGTGGGCGAAGTTTGGCGGTTCAGAATTAGGGGGTTGGTGAGAGGTGTGTCAGGAGTGGAAGGAGTGTGTAGCTGACTCGCACTATGCAGGACACCCACTTGGTGCCGGGGGTTCAATGTAGCACTCAGGGCAGGGCGGCCAGAGTTAAGTTATAAGAGGTGGGAGGACACTCTAAAGAAATTTAAAAAGTTTTCTTTGGATTAATTCCATATCTTGTTTCTTTTTGCGCCTCTTGTTTCTGTTTTTCAGTTCCTTCCCCTTGCTTCCATGTATGAAAGTGCACTTGCTAAAGAATCCTTTATATTGTGAGTAGTAAATACGGGGACAGATGGCTTTATGGTAAGTGGGACTGCATGGTATTTGCAATAAAAAGGGATGTTTCTGGTTTGAAAACATTTCAAGGGCACTTTATGTTTTGTTCCAGCTTTAGGTTGGCTCTCTATCCTATCTACGATTATATGACATAATGTAAAGAAAAGTGTAGCATTTGTATCAGGAACCAAAATATCCAGACAAAAATATTGTGGACCAAAATAGCATGATAAAACAGGTAACTATAATGATTGTATATTATAATGCAATATATTTAATTTAATTTAAGTAGTTTGGATATTTATTTTGCCAGGCTGAAATGGCAGCTTAAAACAACACACACAGACTAGAAGGGCAGGTCTGGATACATGCTTTACAGTGCTACCTTTGTAGGTAGCACACTGAGTGCTACAGTCCACTTGTAGCATTTAATTTACAGTTCCTATATGCAAGTAGTACAATACACGAGGGACCTATAAGAAAATTAAATGTGCCAATTAGATGTATGCTAAAAAAACACTTTACCACTGGTTAGCAGGAATAAAATGCGTAGAGTCCTATGGACAATAAAAACGGCCTCAGTTAACAATGGCAAAAAATCTGGGGAAATGTTATGAAAAAGTTTGTCATTTACAACCTACAGGCTCTCAGACAGTGGCCAAACCTGCAAAGCAAAGTTAATGAAGAAAAACTGATGAAATGTTAACTCTGGTTAAGTAGTGTAAAACACTTGGGTCTAATGGTCTATCATTAATCTGAGATTTTCAACACAACTTTAAAAATATCAACTGTCTCTATATAACATAACAGGTTTGTTGTGAATATTGTGTTGGTTCCCGTTTAGGATAGTTTGTTTTTCAAGTTTTGCTTGCTTTCAGCTCTTTCATGTCATTGATAGAATGCGTAAAATTCTTCATCTGTTGGTAAATGCTAAATTTATGATAGCCTTCAGAGTAGGAGGGCATTTTATTATTTTTCTTATCTACACAATGAAGATTTTCCCTGTAGGCTGAGGTCTTGCTTACATTTTGCATATGTCATCATGCTTGCGTTCTATGTGTGCTACTAATATAAAATGGCACATTTGATAATGTAAATCCGTGAAGAAAGCTTACGTGGTTAGGCCATGTTAATTTAGAGATAACAGTATCTCGAAACCTGTTTTATTTTTAAAACATTTGATCGAGTCGGTGGTCAAAACCCTATAAAAACCCAAGGATTTCACCACTGATTGGGAGAGGTCTTTGTGCTAAAGATGATCACCAGAGGTCATGCCAGATTGCTGATCCAAGTCTGCTCTCTGTCGGAGAGCTAACCGCAGAAGCCAGGAGCCGTGTGGGGACTTTTGTCCCTCACAGATGGATGAGTATTGTTTTCCTTGGCAGAACTCTGATAACAAACATCCAGGCATGCTGTTTAAAAGGTATGCTGAGCAATCCAACTTAGAAACTTGAAAGGCAGCGATACTATGTAATGATTTCAGATAACTAAATAAGGATAGTGCTTAAAAATAGCAGGAGGTGAAGGATGAAAGCCAATTCTACAAAATGTTAGAGATGATCTTACTTTTCTCGCTGACAGTTACAATTTAAACTGCTATTTTAAATTTCTCTCTGCATGGTTACCATTCACATTTTATGCACCAGATCAATGCTTTTAAAATGAATGTTTTAAAACTATAAGTCCCAGTTTCTTAGTGTAGTCATTGAGTGTGTTGTTCAAGAGATAAATTAATTGATTAGATTACCACTATGTCCCTAAACCTGTTTAACAGGACTGTTGATAGTTGAATGAAAACACTTCCTGCACAAAGTTAGCTTGGCAGACTACTGAAGGGAATGCAGTCCCGTAGGACTTTCGTTATCCACGCTTGTGCACTTTACTAAGTTCTTGCACAAGTGGGCTAACGGTCACACCGCTGCAGTTCTGGAGCAATTCCAGAATTCGTATTGAGTTAATTTAGGAACAATATTGGGCTTGTTCATAGAACCATGTCTTTTTGTGTATTATGTCAGAATATTGAGTCTTCAATATTGTGTACCCATAATGGCATCCTTACCAGTTTTTTATATTACCAAAATAAGACTGTATTTCAAAATATTGCGTTTTTAAGATAGTGCTACAATAATATGATAGCAAAAATATCAACAACCAAAATATCGACAAGGTTAGTATTTGTAGATAAGTATTGGTTTACTAAACTCCATATCAACATATCTTGACAATTATTTATTATGTATGTATTTACACACACACATTTATACATACATGTATATGTATGTATATGCATATGTATACTTTCACTGAAAACAAGCAAAAATTAGAGTGCCGTTATAGTTAAGAGAAATTTTCAATTCCAAAAACACACTTAAATTCACCAGTTACAGTTATCTCTAGTAAGCATAACTCGTGCCCTGATCTAACTATACCTTGCACCATGCACATTGTTGCTATTAATCACATCATTTCAGATATTGCATTGATGTTATTAATGGTGTCCTAGAACGTCATGAGTGATGTAATATGTGAGGTAATTAGCAAGCCAAATGCCAACCCCGCATCTATTCATGGCTCACTCTGTGATGTAACAATATACAAGGTGCCAATCCCCTGTGCCTGCCACGCTCACCACAGTGCACGCCCATTGACCGTAGCCAGGGTGGCGTTGGGCACAGGGTCAGGCTCTGTGCCCAGTCCCCCATGGGGTGCCCTAACCCACCTCCTCACAACGCACAGCTATGTGATGTAAGAACATAAAGGGTGTCATTATAAGTAACACAGGCCTACTGACTTTGTCAAAGGATCGGAACACAAAAATATAAAAAGTGGGCCTATTTGCTTTATCAAGGGGTCAGAACATCAACTTATATATAGCAGTCTCAAATAATTATAATAAAATTTATATTTTGTAAATGTCCGCATTGAAATGTTTATCAAAAGTGATTGCTTAATTTTTTTAATAAAGTTTTCTTTTAAAAAAATCAACGTCTGAGTCTTTCTTATAATATTTTGTAGGCCACAAAATGCAGCCATAGAACCCAACACAAAAGTTCCCTGCACTCCAGCCGAAGAGCTTACAGCTCCAGCTCATAGTGCTTTAAAAAATGTGGTAAGCTCTTGTGGGGTTATTTAGTCAATGTCCCAGAAGACTTACTTTGTTAATGTTGCCTGGGGGCTGCTGCACTCTCTGCAGCCACCCACAGCATTAAAAACAATAGTTGGTGGTGCCCCAATCCCTTCTAGGAGCACCACCAGGCTCCAGTAAAGAACCCTCATAAGCCATCATGGGGCGCACCTTCTCTGAAGCAGTGAATAGTAAATGAGCAGCTCCTGTTGCTCATGCATTATTCCTTTTCTTTTTGTGGGTGCCCCAGTGCCCACCTGGGGCACCCACATTTTTTTTTATGTTAAAGCTGCAGGGGAGCCCCAAGGCTCCTGCGGCCCCTGCTTGCTCCTCACCAGAACCTCTACCAGTGCCATTGGGAGCAGGCATTTCTTGGCCCTTTTTTTTGTTAAAGTGGGAGTCCCAGTGCCCACCCAGGGCACCCACATTACATTGACAATAGCTGGGGGCCATGGAGAGAGCCCCCGAAGCTCCGCTGTATCTGACAGCTCCCCAGACACTTCCATGGCAAGAACTGCCCATTAAAAAAAAAAAAAAAAAAAAAAAAAGTAAATAGGTGCCCCAGTGCCCACTTGGGGCACCCACAACATGTCCATGGGTTAATGCCAAAGGGGGAACCCCAGCACCCCCACTGCCCAAGAGCTCCCTGGCTAGCACCATTACTGTGCTCCCGTACATGCAAGATCAGCATTTTTATCTGCTCCTGCCCAGGTGGAAGAAAAGTTGTGTTAACTGTCCAGGAGATTGTGGACAGGGTTTGTTCCCTCTTTCTTGAGTAGGGAACCACAGTGCATAGGGCATAGTGTTCCTGGGAAACTGCTTGACCGCTCTCGGGGGGATGGGGTCCTCAGAGTCATTCTATGGCTTAGGAAGTGGGCCCGATGACACCCCCTCCCCAAAAATCAACTGGCCCCAGGTGATGAAGTCACCAGCCCCTATTGTTTCCCACATCTTTCCAAATGTGGGGTAGCCAATCAGATTTTATCTAGCGATCTGATGGGGCTGCGTATCCTCTGCAGCATGATTTATGCATACCTTTTCAACCTTAATTTTCCAAAAACTACGGAACAGATTTACACCATATCAGAAAAAGCCCACATTCTGGACCAAGATCTAGCTTTCTCCTATATTTGGTGGTAATTCCTTTCAGTCATTTTGGCTGTAGCTGTGTCTAATTTTCCTATGTGAAGATGAATGGGGAAAAAGTGGTTTGGCCCCTCAGGGCTCTGTGATCTGGTGCAACTGCAACTGCTGCACCAATAAAAGCTGTGCCCCTAGACATAATCGAACTTCCTTCTTCAGGCTAAGAAATAGCTTGAGTGTGGCCCTGCAGTGGCCTCAGCTCTATACTTTCAACTTTTTTTTATCATTGGTAGTGTTTCCTCCAAATCCCCCTCACAGCAGCATGCATGTTAGGGTTGTCCTGTATCCACTTCCTCTTTTCTATAGAACTTAAAGTGTAACAAGCCAGGAAACCAAACTGTTTCTCAAGTTTCGACTTTGGCGTGACTCTACAAGGTGTGCTTTTCCATCCATGGGTAATACGGGTGAACTTGGTTCAATGCACCAGTAAGGAATGTGAAAGACAGATTACTATAACCCTGCAAATCACTATTCAGTGTGTAATTGACATGGAAGCATTGCTTTTCAGTTACTAACAATCCTATATAGGGACCAGGGGCACCATGGAAACAGCAACAGCCCCTATTTCGTTATTCAATGTATCACACACACTGTCCTAAGAAGAATGAACACTCTTAAATTAAAATTATTTATTACTACAAGAACAATCAGGGGCATATTTATACTCCGTTTGCGCCGAATTTGCGTCGTTTTTTTCGACGCAAATTCGACGCAAAACTAACTCCATATTTATACTTTGGCGTTAGACGCGTCTAGCGCCAAAGTTCATGGAGTTAGCGTAATTTTTTTGCGTGAACACCTTCCTTGCGTTAATGATATGCAAGGTAGGCGTTCCCGTCTAAAAAAATGACTGCGATGCTATTGCGTCGGATTTATACTCCCGGGCAAAAATGACGCCCGGGAGTGGGCGGGTCTAAAAAACCCGCATTTGCGCCGGATTTTAGCGCCTGGGTCAGGGCAGGCATTAAGGGACCTGTGGGCTCAGAATGAGCCCAGAGGTGCCCTCCCAAGCCCCCAGGTACACCCCCTGCCACCCTTGCCCACCCCAGGAGGACACCCAAGGATGGAGGGACCCACCCCAGGGAAGAGAAGGTAAGTTGTGGTAAGTATTTTTTTTTTTTTTTTGTGGCATAGGGGGGCCTGATTTGTGCCCCCCTACATGCCACTATGCCCAATGACCATGCCCAGGGGACAGAAGTCCCCTGGGCATGGCCATTGGGCAAGGGGGCATGACTCCTGTCTTTGCTAAGACAGGAGTCATTTCAATGGGGGATGGGCGTCGTAAAAAAATGGCGCAAATCAGGTTAAGACGGTTTTTTTGCCTCAGCCTGACTTGCCCCATTTTTAGACGCCCAAAAGCCATTTTTCCCTACGCCGGCCCTGCCTGGTGTACGTGGTTTTTTTTCACGCACACCAGGCAGCGCCGGTCGGCTAACGCCGGCTAACGCCATTCAATAAATACGGCGCCCGCATGGCGCTTCAGAATGGCGTTAGCCGGCGCTAATTTTTTTGGCGCAAAACTGCGTTAGCGCAGTTTTGCGTCAAAAAGTATAAATATGGGCCTCAGTTTCTCAGTACATCTAAAACAACTTCACAACATATTGTAAAAACAGCAAGGAGGCACATTATAAATAATGAGAATGAAATGAAAATTCCTAGCATTGTTAAGATATCATTTAAAATGTAATCTAGAATTTAACTCCCTAGAGTCTACTTGTATACGCTCTACTAAGAGAGCATAAAAGGCAGAGCAACTTGTGGTCTACAG
This sequence comes from Pleurodeles waltl, assembly GCF_031143425.1. Taxonomy (NCBI): domain Eukaryota; kingdom Metazoa; phylum Chordata; class Amphibia; order Caudata; family Salamandridae; genus Pleurodeles; species Pleurodeles waltl. The sequence continues at coordinate 702,922,213 of NC_090437.1, forward strand.
TGTCTTTGGGAGATGAGACATACTGCATACCTCATGGCAGTAAAGGCTATCTTTATCAGCAGACGCACAAAGACAGTGTTGCCAATGAAGGGCAAACACATATTGCAGTAGCACTCAGTAATTCTTTCTCTGAGACTCAGAGTTATCAGCTTCAGACTTCAAGCAAGATATGGCATCTCTGAAGTGTAAAGTGTGCTAGCAGTAGGTGAGACCATCTCTGGCAGAATCTCAGGTGATAAGCTCAGCAAAGGACCACCCCAGACAAGTAGTCAAGTGGTTGTCCTTATATACAAAATCTTATCAGAAATTGGAATTTCTATCATACATTTAAGATTGTCTGGCATAGATTATGTGCATCAAGGTATGAGTCACAGACGTTTCCTTCTGAGTATATAAGCTAAAAGTATGTCAATTCAGACTACATTATTTTTGTTATATAAATGTATGCGTTCTTATTTAAGCTTGGCATAATGGAAAGTAGATATTTTACTTAGGCAAATGTTGCATTGATGGTTATATTTGTGTCATCAATTGAATAGCTTAATGCTTTCACAGTTCTTAGAAAAATAAGGTAAATCAACATCTGCATCTAATAGCAGACATGACAATTACTTTGCATGAACTGGGAAAGATAGCAACTTCCATTGTTTGAAAAAGGGAAGATAAGGGCCTCTATTAGCCAAGATGGAGAGTCGGGCCCAGATAAGATGGAGTCCGACCTTAGGGACTTTACGCCATTTTCAGCTTGTACGTCTAAGTGACAACACAGTGGTGTAGCTAACCAATAGGGATTCATATAATGCCTAGGGAAGCCTATGCTCTTAAACTACTAAGGTCTAAAATATGCAAAATAAAATGTACATTTAAGCACACTATACAGGAGAAAAATGAAGATACCATAGCCGATTAGCAGTATGATGAATGAAAATCCTCTAAAAAGGCTGGACAACAGAGAATGGAAAAATGATTGTATCAGTTCAAAACTGCTTTAAATCCAATCACAAGACCAGATGCAATGTTCCTAAAATGATGCACAACGCCAATTGTCACAGATGAATTAAATATCGTTTGTATGATATCTGCAAAATGTGTCGGTTTTTGAGTGTGTACCAGCCTCTGAATTTCTGAAGCAAGTTCTGGCTGTCTGTAGATTATAAACTTCAACCCCTGAAGTCAAAGAGATTTCTTTTTATAACAGAACAGCCAATAGTTTGTTCAAATCACCAAAATGCAAAGATTTAATGCTTATAATAGACTAAGGGATGTTCCTTATGGTATTTCTAGGCAGAGGATACAAGTTCCTTCCACAACACTATATTGTTTCTGAAACAGATATCAGATATGGCTGGCTAGGTTCCAACCCAAGGCAGGTAATAAGTAGAGTGTCACCGACTGCAAATGAAGCATCTTCAACTTGTTCTATACCTAATAGAGTGTATGTAGATTCTTTTTTTGGCCATTGTTTTTTGCATGAGCATCAAATTATATGGTTCAGACTCCGCGGAATTCTACGAGTTAAAAAAATCTCAGTGGAATTCCACAGAGGCGAAGTTCCATGACCCTCAAAGTCCTAAATGCGCTAGATCTCTAAAGAGCTAAGCAGGGCTGACCCTGCTTTGCGCTTCCGAGATCGTTCGCATTTAAGAGAGGGCCGTAGACAGTGAAAGCAGTAGTTTCAGGCCTCTTGTGCAATGGCCTGCCCCGTGTGCACTGCACACAGGACAGGCCGGTGCACAAGAGGCCTGAAACAGCAGATTTCTTTTGCCGCCTACGGCCCTGGCCTGAGTTCAGGCCAGGGTCGTAGGCAGTGAAAGCACTGCTCACGGGGCAGGCCGGTGCACAAGAGGCCTGAAACGGCAGCTTTCACTGTCTACGGCCCTGGCCTGAATTCAGTCCAGGGCCATAGGCAGCGAAAGATGCCAGGCCTGTTGTGCACCAGCCTGCCTCTTGTGCACTGCACATGGAATAGGCCAGTGCACAAGAGGCCTCAAACGGCAGCTTTAGCTGCCTACGGCCCTGGTCTGAATTCAGGCCAGGACCGTAGGCAGTGAAAGCTGCTGTTTCAGTCCTTGTTTGTGCACCAGTGTGCACAAACAATGACCAAAAAAAGAGAAATGGTGTAGAGGACTTAGCTGGGTCTTCCCGGGGTCCTCCTCTCCAGCGGTTGCCTCCCTCCTCTGCTCCGGTGTGCTCTGCAGCCCAGTTATGGACTGCACAGTGCAAGCGCACACTGTCTGCACTTGAGCTGTGCAGCCCAAGTGGGCTGCAGCGCACACCGGGTGAGCTCCACTCCACTGGGGGAGGCTAACAGATTTTTTGGTACATCCCCACGCTCCAGCGCGGAATTCCAAAAACTAAGTTAGCTCTGCAAGCGGAGCGGAGCACCCCGCACACCCCTAGTTCAAAGAGGCTTGTTTCATTGAGAGGTTGCCAAGGCACAAAACCTGATCTAAGTGTTTCTAGTGCCCAATTTATTTGTAAAATTGCTCCTAACTAAGCCTGCCCATGTTGTACTAAATTCTGGTCTCCTTTCAGGAGATCCAAGGCTGATGACAAAATTTGATTTAATGAGTATTCTCTTTTAGAAAGAGTGGCATTTCATTGTCAATAACTTTAAAAACTGTTTGTATGTTTTCCTGATATATTTGCCTAATTCTTTCTGCAGTTCCTTTCTCTGAATAATTATCTAATTCCTTATAAAATGCATAGATTCCTTTGGCAAGGATTATTTTATTACTTTTATTACGTGATCACTGAAGAAAATCAGAAAAATCCATGTTTTCATTAATGGAAGGAAAGTGTTCTTTCACAACTGAAATACTGAAGTGTTATAGTAATTGGTGGCATAGCTTTACTACACCATATGGGGTAACTATTACAGGTGTTTGCATATTATACTTTGGATCAGGACAACTGATTTTAAGTCCAGGAGTGTTGGAAAGGAAACAGTACATGCATGTATCAGAATCATAAGGCCTTAAGGCCAGTCATTTAACAGGACATTGGGTGGATTTATAGGTTCCATTCTATATGATATCATTAATTCATTAAGGTTGGATTCAGACAAATTCAGTTGAAATTGCCAATCACTGAACATCACCAGGTTGACTTATGGATTAGAATGTTTCTTCAAGCCCTTCATTGTTCTGAATCCCGGACAAGTAGTCTGCTAGGTTGTTTTGTTTAGAAAGATCATTTCTTTCGATATTATACAGGCTTGAAATAAGGTTCTTTGCTTTGGATCTGCCAAAATTTGGTTCCCAAATACTGTTTTCATCAACATTTGCTTTCTAATACTCATATCCTTGAATAACAAGGTTTGACTGAACTCAGCGGAGTAAATCAACTTGTTGGTAGTGGTTAGGCTTTTTGGGAGCTGTAGCGGCTTCTGTGTAAAATAAAAGGCTGAAAGGTATGATCTATCAGCACTCTAAATGCAAGGGAATTACTTTAAGAAATTAGGATGTCTCACAGGAGGTGGAGCCTCACAATGTTCCCATTCTATATAACTGTGTATTTCTGAAGGATAGCTTTTCCTATGTATGAAATAATGCGCACAAGGGAGATACAAATACATTTATTTGTAATTTGCTGAGTTAAAGGAAGGATCTTAATTATTCGAAGTAGCATATGCCTGTAAATCAGACATCATTCTTTCAGCAGTCTCAATGACCCAATCATCTGAAATAGAACTGGCTATAATAACATCATTCATTGACACTTTTATCACATAAGCAAATTACAGAGTCTCAGTGGGCATCATAATCTGATATGGTACCTTCTATCAGGCTATGCCCTCGGGCACAGGATAAGCTGTAATATTTGCAGCATGAAGACCTCTTTGGACTTGTGTGTTAAGGAGTGTGGCTGCAGTTCATGAACCAGAGGTTTTTTCTTGCAGAGGTGTAGAGTTCATCCAGTAGCAGTAGAACTACAAATATCAGTAGTAACCACACGATGAGAAGAAAAGATCCCAAAATGATCCAGGCATAGGACCACAAGGAATCAAATGCTTGTCACAAACCTACCAACAAGCCTGAGGTAGTCTCTTAGGGTAGGTGACTTTATAAGAGGTTAAAAATCTCCTGTGAAATATCCAGAGTCGTCTTCAATACCGTTGGTCTCTCGAGGCTCTATTCTGCTTTGCTTCAGACTGAAAGGGAACAAAGAATGCATCACTCTTAGTCTGAGTAATGAATTTATTGAGGCACTTTCCAGGTTTCAGCTATGGACATATGAAAAGAATAACGTGAGCACTTAATGTGAATTCAGCAACACACGTGCAACTCTTAAAATAATCACAGCAGTTGGATAATAATAATCAAAGAAAATGCAATACATCAACATTGAATATATATGCAGTGACTACAAATATTTATGCATGCACACAGTAAAGCTAGATATTAAGAATTAAAAATGCATCACCATGGGGATCGAGTCCAACATCATCCTTGTCTGCCAACGTCAAGCTGTGGAACCCGTGACATCTGAGACAGGAGAAACTTCCCCAACAGGGTTACTCTGAGCAATGCGTCCACTCTCAGAGATGAGTTCCTTCTACCTGCATGCCAAGCTTCCCCACCTTATATACCTTAAACAAATTTAAGAGGAAGGTTCTAGAAACCCCTCTTCCCGTCAAGTAAGTTGTGAAATTCAAGAGCTGGCCGTACTGGGTCAGTGCTGAAAACACAAGCAAGAGACTGGCCAAAGCACAAAGTGTATTTCCAAGACCAAGCTGTACTCTTCTCTACCATAAACATTCTCAGCCTTGTACATTCTAATCAATAGTGCATTCCCCACGTTATGCTCCCTTCCCTGTTGAGAAAAGCGAAAAGACTTTAACAAGTTGTGCGTGGAAAAATACCTGTGCCACCAATGTGACGGCACTTGAAGCTAAGCTAAACTAAGCACAAAATGGAGTCAGTGGTCAAGATGGAGTCGGTGGTTAAATACAGGTAGCAATACAGGCTCTTGAATGGGTTCCAGTTCAAATGTCATAGCGTCAGGTCAAATTTCACAGTAAATCTAGGAATTGCAGTGGATAGTAGCCACTTTCATATTTGCAGCATTGCCTGTGTCGATTGCACTCAGTGTTCTGCGTAGAGTGTTAAGCTCAGTTGTCCCTGGCTAGGAACTTGGTCCAGAAATGTTACTGCTTTGTTCACGGGGTAGAGTTTTCAGAGTAGGGAGAGGCTGGGAGGCACTACTCTGAATCCTTCTTGGTGTGTGTGGTGTTCAGCTGTAGAGGAACGGCCACATAATGCTTTTTGACATGATCAATAGGTGCCTGTCTGTTTCTCCTTGAGCCTGGCAGAGGAAGCAGAATAACAGTGTTGTTGCCTTTAACCCTAAAAACAGTGACAAGGGTCTGTAAGATGGTTCAAAAGCTTGCTTTCTCTGCATTTTCTCCCAACTAGATCACCAACCTAGGGAACCCGTCAGCAGCAGTGATAACCTTTTCTTCACAGGTGATGGTGTCAGGGTGGTTTGTGTTAGACAGCTTGTCTCTGAATTTTTGGATATTCTGTAAAACATTTAAACCTTCTCCAAGCCAAATCTATCCTCATTCATCACCTTCCCAGAATTTTCCAAGTGAGGCACATGCATAGGAATTCCAAAGAGAACCTAGTATGGAGTACGTCCTCCCAATACTCATTTAGACAAGTTATTTAATGTTTGCTGAACTCCATACAGAATATGGTACCAAGACCTGAACCTAGCACCCTAGCAGTTAAAGCTGTTTAATCATGCCATTGGCCCTCTCAACAACACTGTTTGATTTAGCGTTGAATGGGTTGAAACTCCCAGAGCAAACACTGAATCCCTGTAAGCCTGTAGAGGCGAACACAGGACCATTATCTGAATTAAATGATGAACTGCCCCCATTGACACTAGGCACTGCAACTCTTTTAAGTCTGCTGAAGCTCTTGCATTTCTCTGTGGTTAAACCCATAGTAATCCAGAACATGAATCAATAGCTACAAATATGTGTGTGTGAGGGTCTTTTTACAGTCAAGGGTTTGAACACAGAGAACGGCTATCAGAACACTGATACTGATCAGGTTTTTACAATTGTCTCTTAAGTTATAGCCACCCCTGCCTGATTACCGAGCAGTGGATTATTCAGTTCATCGCTTATCCTTGACTTTTCCTTTTTTTCTTTCCTTCTGTTGCAGTTTTATCTTTCACTCAGTATAATTTTCAGGTTTTAAACATGGCTTAATGGGTCGAGTAGCCAAGGTATCTCTACCAAGAGAGGTCTTACATTTTTTTATATTTTGGGTAGTTCCCATTCACAGTCTTGAACCTGAACTGCTTCTACCCTCTGATCTACAGCTAGAACTGAAGCTTCTCCCTTTATGTTGGTTAGGATGATTGAGGAGACTGTTGAGAAGTTCCCCATTAACTTCATACTTAAGTCCAAAGCTGACGCAGCTCTGTGCTCAGTTTGCAGTTGTCTAAGTACATCAGCGAGAACTGCTAATGAAGGTGTACCTTGTTTAATCTTATAAATGCATGCATAAATTCTTCCCCAGGTGTTACACTCCTCCACTGGAACCACTATCCTAAGAGGCAGGCACACAGACGGTATTCTGTGTTTGTCTATTTGTCTTGGGGGTAGTGTATAGATACACTGTTTCTAACTAATTGGTCTTATGAGCAATCGAGGAAGCCATTTCATCATGCTTTGTGGGCACTTTTCCTATGATAGAGCTAATAGGCTGTGGACTAATAGTTTGTATGTGTGAGGAGCGGCAGGTACTTGTGCGACAGCAGGTCTGAAGCTCAAAGTATGTTGTACCAAACTGTATAAGTCTCCTGTAAAAGTGACTGTGTAGTTTAAGACCCCTATTACCTCATTCTGTGTTAGCTTGTCACGGCAGAGAACAAGAGTGTAGCCAGCCAAGACTGACTACGTAGCCCCATCATTTTTCAGAGGCCCCAAACGGACATTTCTATGCATGTGCGGCAACTGGCCACCAAACCAATTTGGTGTTCTTGGTAAGTTAATGGGATTTTCATATCTATATATAGAGTGCCTGTGGGTCTACCACTGTGTATTCTTGAAACTGCCTGAGGCGGTATCAATAGGCTCAAACTTCACACAGGAGTAAAATGTCTCAAAACCGTGCACTGGATGTGCAAAGTAACTGCCTCTCACCCGTCATTGGGGACACATTGAACTTTGAGATGATGAGTACCTACTTCCCTGCAATTGTCCCCTTTAATGATAGTTGCTTCCATAGTGAGTGGATTCAAATGAAAATTGAAATCAAAGAAGCAGAAAACCCACAGAATGGGGAATAACCTTTTATGAGACAAACCTACGGAAATAAGTCCTCCCTTATCCCCAGTAGGATGTAACCATGATTACTATGGACATCTCCATAATAACTCAATAATTGTTCACATGGGTAACCGAAAAATATGAGTCCTACGTTGGGCGCCAACTGTTGAGTAAGTTACGATGTTGGCATAACTTTACAAGGTGTGCTTTCCCATCCACGGGGGACACAGGTGAACTCAGTTCAAAGCACCGGCAATGAATGTGAAAGACAGATTATTGTAGCCCTGCAAAACACAATTCAATGTTAATTGACATAGAAGCATTGCTTTTGGGTTACTATCAATCCCATAAAGGTACCAGGGGCATCATGGCAACAGTAACAGGCCTTATTTTGTTATTCACTTTTCACACATACTGACCTAAGAAGAATGCACACTTTTGAGTTAAAAGTATTTATTATTATAGGAAAAATATGTGTCTTAGTACATCTAAAACAATTAAACAGAATATTGTAAAAACAGCAATGCACATTACAAATAACAAGAATAAAATGAGTATGTTAGGATGTCACTAAAAATGTAATCTAGAACCTAACACCCTAACGTATACTTCTATGCACCATACTAAGAGAGCATGGTAGGCGAAACAACTTGCGGTCTAGAGTTTCGTCAGGAGAAGAGACATACTACATACCTTGTTGACAGCAAAGGCTGTCTTTATCAGCGGAGGCGCAAAGTCAGTGTTCCTCGTGAAGAGCAAACATACGCTGGGGTAGCAGTCAGTCAGTCATCCTTTGGTATTCAGCATTATCGGCTTCAGGTAAGATGTGCCATCTGTGAAGTGCAAAGTGTGCCAGCAGTAAATGAGACTGTCTCTAGCAGAAACTCAGTTGATACTCTGGGTGAAGGACGTCTCCTGACAAGTAGTCAAGTGGTCGTCCTCAATTGTTAAATCGAATCCGAAATTGGAATGTCTGACATAAGTTTAAGAATATCTGACTTAGATTATGTGCATCAAGGTGTGAGTCCCAGACGTTTCCTCCTGAGCATATAAGTTAAAGAGACGTCAATTCAGAATACACTATTTTGGTTATATGTCTGCATATGTTTTTTAATTAACCTTGACATAATGGAAAGTAGACATTTGACCCAAACAAATGTTGCAATGATGGTTGTATCTGTGTCATCAATCAAATGGCTTGATGCATTCACAGTTCTTAGAAAGATAAGGCCAGGCGACATCTGCTTCTAATAAAAGACATGACAATGATTCTGGATAAATTGGGAAAGATGGCAACTTCCATTGTTTGGGAGAGGAAAGATGGTGGCCTCTATTAGCCAAGATGGAGTCAGGCCTATATAAGATGGACCTTAGGAACTGAACTTTACGTCAAAACTGTAAGCATATACACTATTATAGGCCACAGACCTGGCAAACTCTTTTGCTTTCATACTCTCAAATATCAAGAATTATTCCATTGCCTCTCTATATAGCCATAGTAAATAAAAATACAAACATTTCCCAATTTCAAATCACTGCACATCATCCATGGTTTCTGACCTGGATCTAAAGTGGTCAAAAGACTTCAAAGATTTTTGAGATCTTTAGCTCGACAGTATGAACTAAATCCTAAATGTACAAATATACAAGTTAGTAAGGAGCCTCGATTTGCTCATTACATATACTAGTTCATATAACTTTGCTAGTTGCACCCTGCAGAATCGGTTGCTGTGCCACAAAACATGTACTGGCTGTATCTGCATATTACGTTGTTACTCATGGCTGTGGCTGTATTTGTCTATCAAGAATGAATTTATGAGACTTTAATTTCTCAAGAGTACAAAGGAGTCTTCTGAAGGAAGATTATGGTTGGGATTTGTTTTATAACAAAGCAATTTCATGTAACTAGCAAAGTTGTAGGCACTATTATATGCAATAAACAAACTGAGGCTCCCCAATAACTTGTATATTTGATGTATGTAATTTATCAGTCCGCTGGGTTACTGACATATTACGTAGAAGCCAAGTGCAGGGCTGTTAACATCTGTAAACCATATTATGAGATAACTCTTAAAATTCCAAAGTATAAGAGAAAATATTGACAGATATTCCTCACTTCACATTTCTGCACAGAGGCATGGCAGAAGCGGTGAAGTAAACACTGTCCCTTAAAATCCTGTACATCCTTAGTCTAATCTTGATATAATTCAATGATTTTTTTTTTTAGTTGGTGAACTATTGACCAAGTTTATGTTACAGAGTAATGAACCCATGAAGTCTTTTTAGACTCAGTAAACCTAGGGGAAAAGAGGAAATGTACCTTTCAAGAGTTGCCAAGTAGCATAGCCATGGCATATGGGTGGCTGCCTCCTTCTTCAGAGAAGGAAACTCACCAGTGACTTCTATTCAAGAACGACCTTTTGAGTCCTTTAGTTCACGTTGCCAGGAATAGTATTAAGATTATAAGATGTGTGGGAAGCCCCTTATCTTTGAATTTATTGCTAACGCATCTCACTTGCTGCAAATGTCATGGAATGAGGATGAGGGAGTTTGTGTGCCAAAACCGATCTCCGCCATTCCTCATTCTGTATCAGTAACTCCAAGTGAGGTATTACTGATGTTGTCTTGCTGCTCATTTTGAAATGAGGGCCTTTAGCTCCAGCTGGACTGATAACTTTTTTCAGGAAGAAAAGACTCCCAAATACCCAAAGTCTTAGCCCCTCCTGAAATGTCGTACTTGGTTTTTTAAACTGCACAACAACGTGCAGCATCTGTTGAGTTTTGTTGCACTGAATTCCCAGCGTAAACGAAAAACGGGCCCTTCCCTTTTTTGGACTGGCAGACAATCAAAACACATTCACTTGTTGTCGGGTGATATTGGCATGCACAATTTTTCCACCTAACTCTACTTGAACCAACGACACAATGTTGGTGAGAGTCTACTATTGGTTTAGTCATAAATCGGGTTTTTGTTTTTTCAAGAAAATTAGCGTAAATTAGTAAATTGAGATTCAGTTGAGGTTATCATTTCTAACAGACTACTTAACATTTTCGTATCAAAACATTTCTCATGAGGTGAGAAAGGGCAAAATCACATCTCACACAACCTTTACATTACATTATATTATGCATCATCAAAGGAACCTTCCCTCTGGTGCCAAGTTGATCTGGAACACTGACATTGGAACAAAATTCACATTTTACGTCTTGAGTATTTTACAAACATTGAGCAAAATGCACCTTATATCGCAAGCACAGCACAGACACTCTTCGTCATTCCCAGTCGTATTTAAGTGTGGCCACTTTAGCTGTCTGTCAGAGTTAATTTCGGGAACCAAAAACAGATATACTGAATGAGGCTTTGGGCTGCCCCTTTCAACTATTGGTTACCTTGGTTCAACCCCTTTCAACCTCTGCTTGGTCAAAGTAACATTCACACTTGTCTACATGAGTACTTTCTCTTCATGGGCTATTAGGTGCATTAGTCTATATAAAGAATTCATCCATTGTAGTGCACAGAGAGTGAATGGAGGTCCATCAACAGCACGTGGGCCCCATTCTACGATGTTATACTTAAGTTGGACGACGGTCTGGGCTAGGTGTGTGCATCAAGTGTAGAAGTTAGTGGGACTTACAGCCGCCCTGAATGACAGGATGTTAAAGTTTCGAGTGGGGGTACCCTGCTGCTTTTGCTTGATAAGTGTGGGGACCACTTGTCGGGTGAGTACATGAGTTCCCTATGTCAACACTCCCTTTAAATGTTTGCTCATTCTTAACATGGAACAAAAGCATGAAATATAAATACTAACATATGGAACAACACAAATGCGTTCAACAAGATCCCTGGAAATATCTCTGTAGCCCACATGTGGTGTCGCTGGCCATGTATGGTCATTGTGCTCCTAGCTCCTGGGTTCAGTAAAGACATAGAACAAGATTGTCTGCTAGCCTCTGCCAATGACTGGGAATATCTGGGTGAATCTGGGGATGTAGTGAACATGGATTTGCCTTTTGTGATAAAAAATTAAATAGTGCCATTCTAGGTAAAAAAAACTAGAAGCTAATGCATAAGAGAAAGAATTTGTGAGATGACCTACAGAGTAAAGGTGCATAGATCTCAGAAGAATTATTTTTAAAAAATACCTTTTTCAATGGACTCACATAATATATCATGATAATTTTGAGAAATGCGTAAGCTTTAGGAGAAAACATTGTAGGAACAAATACCAATTTAAAAGACAGATAATGCTCATGTTATTTTTAAGAGGTTATCCCACTTCTATTACTTGAGAAGAGAAAAACGTTGGAGAATCAACTGCCCTAACCTGCAAGGGACTTGTGTCTAAATACATCTCCTCTTATATTCTGCATTAGTTTCACCAGCCACCTCAGTGGTATGGGGAGGAAGAACAAGAGAGCTTAAGGGGTGATCCCACCACCTCAATGAGATATAGAAAATATACATTCCCATGAGCGCTTACATTCCATAGGGCCACAAACCGTAGCAGCAGCTGTGCAGCAATACATACCTTTTAACTTTTCAAATTTCCGTAAAAAAATGTAAAAAGGTGGTCTTTTGGCTTATGTTATTTGTCACCTGTAGTCAGTCCTGTCTTTGCAATCCAGGACCATTGAATGTTGGGAGTTTTAAGCACCGACGTATAATGCTGTATGTGAAATTACATGTTGGTTAAGAAGCGAAGGCTGGCTGGAGGCCTTGCATGTAATATGGCTGCTTGCCAGCTCGCACCTTGTTAATTCTGAGATAGGCATCTATGAAATAGGTTCATAAATCAGACACGGTTATTCGCTGTAATAAATTCATTGGTGGATTTCCCCATGTCCTGGTAACATACCGTACCAGAAATGTACACCCAGCCTTTGTTTTTTCGCACTGTTTGCCCTCAGCGCCTTCGTTCAAGTCACAGTTTCACAGAGTTCACCTCAAAGCAAGTGCCAATGGCTCATTTTCAGGCGTTTCCTGGTCGGCCTGTGGTTTGGGTTAGAGCGGTCCACACCCAGGGGCCTTGTATTCCCTCGGATCTACCTCTGTATTCCTGACCTTGCAATTCACAGTGGGCTACTACTTGGGTGGAATGGGATTCTGCAGGCAGACTGGACCTGGGCTCTAGCAAGCCTCGTAAACATTGCAAAGGGCCTTAACTTCGGTTCGTGCATCCATCAATGACAGGTTGTATGCGGTCGCCAAGTTAAGGTTCGAACACAGTATGACTGCTGCAGCCTATGCAAAGGGTCTGGTTTTATTTGAGTCCTTCATAGTCAACGTTACAGTAGTTAGTGGGTGCCATGCCCAGGACTACCATCTATTCCACGTTGAAACGCGGAAGGGTTTTGCGTGATAAGAATGTGATCGTTTTAAGGAGTCCCAGAGCACTCAGGGTTTACTGAGTTCAGAAAATAAAAATCAAGTGCCTTTCACCACTGGTGTCCTCAAGTTTTACCAAACGATTGAGTCAGAATAAGGGCATCGATTGCTCTCCTGTAGTCAACGCTTAATTTGTAAAAGAATGAGTGCCGTGTCCACAGCTCTGCTCAGAAGCGCGCGGCTGGCGTTATCACATGTCAACGCGCCGAATACCAAGGACTCTTGCGTCTTTAATTCACTACTCTCTGCCCCTTTATCTCACTGTTGCAGGTTCTTGCTTTCTCCCTTTGTGAGTGTTGATTTTTCCATCTTTATTTTCCTCCCTCTTTCCTCTTTATGTGATGTATTTCCCCCTTTTGCTCTCGGTAAATGTCCGGTGTATATAAAGAATGGCCGGTCCCTAAAAACGAGTGCTGGTGGGTCCCACCGGCAACCACCCGCTCAAATAAAGCACTACCTGTAGCACTTTACTTCTTGCACAGAACACAGTGCTGTACAAATAAAGCTGAAACGGGGGAGTCTGTCACTGCGCGGAGCGGAGGAAAACTAGCTATTTCTCTTATTAAGGCATTGTATCACAACACATACTGTCAATGTCAAAGCCGACCTATAGCCATTGTGGAGGAAAACTGTATGGTCCATTTATCGGGGTACCCTTTCATATTCCTGGCTATCTTTTCCCAAAGTCCCTATGATTTTAATATGATCATGGTTGGCCCTTGGTTGCTGGCAGAGAGCAGGAAAGGTGCAGCTCTCAGTGGTGTGTGCACTGCACAGCAAACTAGAAACAGTCACATTGATTCTCTTTTGGACAAACCAACGTCATTGATGCTGCTGACTTCACGTTGACATGCAGACATGCGCACTGGCAGAAGATGCGGGTGATGTGAGCACAGGCTGTGCACCTTCAGGGCTGCTTGTTGATTGATGGTCCTTTGTGAATGAGTCTTCCTTGGCACAACACTAAGGTTACTACCTAAACAAGGGAAGAGCCCCCCGTGGGCCGTGGCGATTCACCTATGTGGGGTGCAATCTTTTAGTCGCACCTACCTCTCCTAGGGGCTTTGAGTTGTTGTGAGGCCACTGATATGCGATCACAGTTCTTGGAGCACCTCTCCGTCACAGACATTTAGGGGGTTATTACAACTTTGGAGGAGGTGTTAATCCGTCCCAAAAGTGACGGTAAAGTGACGGATATACCACCAGCCGTATTACGAGTCCATTATATCCTATGGAACTCGTAATACGGCTGGTGGTATATCCGTCACATTTGGGACGGATTAACACCTCCTCCAAAGTTGTAATAACCCCCTTAATCTTGATGTCGGAGCAAGAACTGTGGGGATGTGATCTCTGTGCGCTCTAAGCTGTCATTGGAGCCTCAACACAGGGTATGCTGCAGGGCCATTGGCATTCCCAGGCCTCACCACCCATCCTGGAAGTGCAGCTCCTTCCTGGAGTGCAATGGTCGCACTCCTCACCTGCCTCAGCTCCTAACAGTCCACCTTTCAAGGCAGTTTCTTCTTTGTGCGAGTGCACCTCCCGACCCCTCTTCAGCAATCACTCAGCTCATTTCCCTACGACACGAAAAAATAGTTGACTGAGGGTAGTATATATAGACAGTGTAGCCATCCACCATTCACTATTGGCAAGAGACAGTCCGACCACATCAATTCAGCAACTAAACTAGCAGCTCGCTCCAGCAGCCACATGGAAGCCAGCTGCGTGCAACTTATCAAACGAGCTAGGGTTACCAAAGTACTTGGCAGAACCGGTTCCCAGGGCCAGTGCCCCCTGGTTTGGGTTGAGTTCATGGATGATCGCAACCAATCAATCATCCTTAATGTGAAGGGACCAGTATGTGAAGGAGATGTCCCTAATTTACTGGAATTTGAGCATGAAGCAAGAAGATTACGCTAAAACATTGCACTGATTTTAATGATCCTGCCACCAAAATAAATGGGAAGGAACATCCGGTCAGTAACTATTCAAAATGCTGAAAGCATTTATGGGGGAATAAAGTTGTTCAGTTTGGAGTTGTAAATAAAAAAAAAAAAACTAAACTAGCAGCTCAAGTGAACAATGAGTTAACTAGTTGATCCTGCACCAGTATACCCTGAACTCTATTCAGTACCCCACCCGGCTACCTGGGCGCAGGCATAGATCAGAGGTAATGTTGATATGTAAGCCCCCAACACCCAACATGCTTCTACTATCTTGCAGACAGCTTCTTGGGGGCACACCAGCACTCTTTGCCGGCACAGTCAAGACATCTGAATCACTACTTGAGGATCCCGAAAGTGTGCTCACGAATGGCTTGTGTACATATGTGTGCCCTATTGTACCTCGTGAGGTTGTGTGATTGTACGTCTGTAGGGTGGGAAGAGACAGCAGCCACGGCGTTACCTGCAAAAAGAGGTGATATTTCTTAAAAGGGTATTCTCTTCTAAATGTTATGCATCAGGTCTAAATTCAAGAATGAGTTTCAGTGTAATGGTTATGTACTGAGTTGTAGTGAGTAATGAGTGAATGTGTCTGAGATGCTACCCCCACCCACCGATGGACCTGGAGCCCCTGTCTGAGATTTTCTCACTTACCAATGTGCCACTTGTTATTAAAATCCCCAGCAATGAAACAACATGTAAGAGGTCATTGATAGACTTTGTGGCTGTCATATGGGCTTATAGGAAAGTCAGTGTACACATCAGTGAAGCAGCCCCTGGCCCGGCACATAGCTTGCATGTTGATGGAGTGTCAGCGATGTCTGTTGTGGAAAAGATGTGATGTGTGATGAGGTGGCTAAAGTGTCAAGTGGGTGTAATCAACAGCATCAATCACACAAGAGAAGTAGGCAAAGGCATAACATTCCCTTGCCACTCTGCCTGTCAGCCAGTGACTGTGGCATGGTAATAAACTAGTGCACTCTTCTATTGATGCATCATTGGTACCTGATTCAAGCATCAAGGCTGGCTTGCCTGTGAGATACCTAGGTTGTGAGAGCTGACCCTCTGGAATGATCCCAAGGCCATGAAATAGAGTGCAGTTAGTGGGTTTATTTACATAGTCAGGGATAGCCTAAGAGCGAGCAACAACAACATCAAGGATTACTTCAGGTTAGAAGTGATATTTGAGAATGTTGTAAACATTGGTATAAAATCTGAAATTCTTAATTATAAAATAAATATTTATTGGGTCTGTAATTTTTAAAACATTCCCAATTACTTTTCTTTAAATATTTTCTGTTACTTGGTGCTTCTGTTATTGTCTATGAAAGTGTACTGCAGTCCCTGGAGGTGGCCACGTATGGTGCTGGACCTACTCCATGTATTTTCTGAAGTACATTTACTGCTTTTGAGTGCCCTTTCTGACTGTAGTAAGTTTAGAAGTTCAGTTTGTGACTATCAATTATCCTACTCTTTTGTGGGTGTGTTTTTATTTGAATGTCCCTCTCTGCACCCCCTTATGTATGCCTCAACCCCTCCCATTTAGGAGTAAGCATTCCCATTTTCCAGTCACTCCCTCTAGTCCCTGTCAGATTTACTACAAAATCGAATGCATATGTGTGCGTGGAACTCCACACGTATGGCAGAGATCTCTAAATAGAAAAGATAGGAGAGGCAGAGAATGAGACCGCCACACGTCGGTTTGTGAACCACATTTTGTAGCATGTGAATAGTACTATTATAATACTACAACATGTACTACAAAGTGCAGATTGTGACCCATATGTGAGACAGACCACAGAACACTGACTGACGTGGCACTTCCTTGCCTTGGTGAGTTTGGCCCCCTGCATCTGCACCAGTACTTACTCCAAGTGCTTTAGATGCTTCCTTCAAGACCTAAACAAGACAGCAATGTTGCAAAGTTAGGCCACACAGAACTCCTTAAGGCCAAAAACACATAGCTGAGCAGAGACTGGAAAGTGGGGGCACTTTTCTTAGCCTAAGGGGCTTGACTTTGAAGTGTAGAGATCCTCTGCTGTAAGGAATTCAGTCCTCTCCTGGCAGATTGCATCTATTGCAATTTGTCAGTAACCATCATTCACGTAAAAGGTACTTATGTATTGGCTCCAAACAGGCTGTCTACTAGCTCATCAACAAGATGGATAAGATGGGTAATTGTATTTTTTCATGGAACTGAGGAGACTATAGACCATGCAGAAGTGAAGGGCTTTTGTCCCTTGCTTAGCCCTTTCACTGAAAGGCCTCCCCACCTGGCCCCCCCTTCCCAGGATTAGCCTTTTTTGGATATTTGGGGTAGTTTGCACTTAGGCCCCAATAACATTTTGTCCATATAAGGTATCCATGCCAAATTTGTGTCCCTTTTTCCAGCATCCTGGGGATTTCAAAGATACTCAGGGTTTGTGGATTTCCCTGCAGGGGTCCGAGAAGTTAGCCAAAACACAGCTAAATTGTGGGTTTTTGGGGGAAAAATTGGAAAAAAGTGCTGCAGAAGAAAGTGTCTGTTTTTTCCCTGCAGTATGGCATTAACAAACGGTTTGCGATGCTAAAATCACCATTTTCCCAGATTTCAGGGAAAGGCCGGCTTGAATCAGAAAACCAATTTTTTTACACAGTTTTGGCATTTTCCTGAGAGATAGCCCAATGTTCCTGTTCTTGTGCTTTAAACCTCTGTCCACTTAGTGGTAAAAATGGGTGTGAAACCAACAGTGGATCCTGAAAAGCTATACATTTCTGAAAAGTAGACAATATTCTGAATTTATCAAGGGGCCATTTGAGAAGATAATTCAAGGTTTTCCTATCGAAAGTAACAGTTGAAATAAAAACTATTGAAATCAAGTTGAATAAAACACCATTTGGGTCTACATTTTCATCTGTAACTCCTAACTATCGTGGATTTTCGAAAGTGATGTACCGTTATGTCGACTGGACCCTTCTGGTTGCGGAGATTTATAGGGCTTGTAGGTTCAACAAGAACCTGAGGTACACCAGAGCCAATAGGTGAGGTCCCCCTTGCAATGGTGTTTCATTGTGTATTAGGTATACTGTAAGTCATTTGGTAAAATATAAAGTCTGAAAAATAAGTATCAAGGAAAACTATGTATTTCCGGAATGATAAAAAGATATAGAGTTTAGAAGCAGTGATTATTTGCACATCTCTGAGTTTGGGTGTCCCCATGAAAACATGTGAATTAGAGGGAATTTCTCAAAATGACTTACACACTGTCTTTCATTTGGAAGGTGTTTCTGTAAGTCTCCCGAAAGGCCCAAAACGCAAAGTGGAAACAACACATTTTTCCACTACAAAATGGACCCTTTTTTGCAATGTGCCTAGCTGTGGAGTTTGAGCTCTAGCTCAGCCAGCACCAAGGGAAAACTAGCAAACCTGCAAGCTTTTGCAAACTAGACACCTAGGGCAATCCAAGATGTGGTGACTTGTGTGGCTCTCACCAGGTTCTGTTACCGAGAATCCCTTGCAAACCTCGCAATTTGCCTAACAAATCACATTTTCCTTACATTTCTGTGATGGAAAGGTTGGGAATGTGAGGGGGCCACAAACCTCCTTCCATCCAGCATTCCCCCATGTCTCCCGATAATAATGGTACCTCACTTGTGTGGTTAGGCGTAGTGCCTGCAACGGAAATGGCCTAAAACGCATCGTGGACCCATCACATTTTTCCACCCAAAACTGACCCTTTTTTATGCAATGTGCCTAGCTGTGGGTTTTGGGCCGTAGCTCAGCCGGCACCTAGGGAAACCTAGCAAATCTGTACATTTTTGAAAAGTAGACATCTAGGGGAATCCAGGATGGGGTGACTTGTGTGGCTCCCACCAGGTTCTGTTACCCACAATCCCTTGCAATCCTCAACATTTGCCTAACAAAACACATTTTCCTTACATTTCTGTGATGGAAATGTCTGGAATATGAGGGGAGTCACAAACTTCCTTCCACCCAGTATTCCCCCAAGTCTCCAGATAAATTTGGTACCTCACTTGTGTGGGTAGGACTGGTGCCTGTGACAGGAAACAGCCCAAAACACAACGTAGACCCATCATATTTTTACACTCAAAACTGACATTTTCTCTGCACTGTGCCTAGCTGTGGATTGGGCCCAAGTTCTGCCAGCTCCGAGAAAACCTAGCAAACCTGTACATTTTAGAAAGCTAGACCCCTAGTGGAATCCAGGATAGGGTGACTTGCGTGGCTCTCACCAGGGTCTATTACCCAGAATCCTTTGCAAACCTCAACAATTGTTAAAAAAACAAATTTTCTTCGCATTTCTGTGATGAAAAGTTCTGGGATGTGAGGGAAGCCACAAACTTCATACCACCCAGCGTTCTCCCAGGTCTCCAGATAAAAATGCTACCTCACATGTGTGGGTGGGACAAATGCCCGCGACAGGAATGGGCCCAAAACATATTGTGGAGACTACAAAATTATCTATCACAAAATGAACTGTTTTTGCAAGGGGGCACCTGCATTTTTAGTCCCGGGCCCAGCAGCCTTCTGGGGAAACCTACCAAACCCAGATATTTCTGAAAACTAGACACTCGGGGGAGTCCAGGGAGGTGTGGCTTGTGTGGATCACCCAAACTTTTTCTTACCCAAAATCCACTGCAAACCTCGAAATTTAGCTATAAAATCAAATTTTCGTACATTTCTGTGCAGGATCACCGCACCGGCACACATTTCCTATCACCCACCATTCCCCTCGGTATCCCAATAAAAATGATACCTCACTTGTGTAGGTGGGCCAGGTGCCTGCAACAGGGAAGGCCCAAAAACATGTAGAAATAGAGAGGGAACCAAGGTGGATTCAAAAGGGCAGTTTTTTCCTATGTTTTTATACTGATTATGCTTTGGGCACACACAAGTGGGGCAGAGTTTTTATTGGTAATGATGGGGCAATGCTGGGTGGTAGGAATTTTGTGGATTACTGCAGATTCCAGGAGTTTCCATCACAGATATGTAAGGAAAATGCACGATTTCAGGCAAAGTTTCCAATTTGCAGGGCATTGTGGGTAAGAAAATAGTGTGGGGTGCATGTGAAGCACACCACCCTGGATTCCCCCAGAAGTTTAGTTTTCAAAAGTGCCTGGGTCTGGTAGGTTTTCCCAGGTGGCAGCGTACCCAAGTCCAAAATGTGCAGCCGCTCACTATTGCAAGTGGGACGATGTTGGGAGCTAGGCAAGCTCTCTTGGCCCATATATAAAATCAAAACCCAAAAGAGTCAAATATTCTCTTGCTTGCCTTTGGGATGAGATACTTTAATCCGCAGTTGGGGCAGAAAAACTGTCACCCCCTTCAGTTTGGGTGGGGGCATAACCATGCCCATGGTGGCAGGCAGCCCCCACCCCTATATATAAATATATTTAATTCCCTGGTGTCTAGTGGGCTGTTTCCTTCCCAGGGGGGCAGATCAGGAGTAATTACCCCATCTGCCCTCAAGGGGGGCAGAACGACTTTGTCCCCATTTATTTGGGGTGGGGGCATGACCATGCTTCACCCCTCTTTTTTCTTAAAACAAATTGTTACCTGGTGTCTAGTGGGCTTTTTGCCCCCCCTTGAGGGGCAGAAGGACCGTGGGCTTTTTTTGGGGAGGGGCATTACCATGCCTATTCTGGGCAGCCCCATCCATACACTAACAAAAAAAAAATCCCTGGTGTCTATTGAGCTTCCTCCCCCTCCCCCCCCAAGATAAGGGGTAAGACCCCCTGGCAGAAAGACTGTGCCCATTTGTGTTTGAGAGGGATGGGCACGTTGGCATGCCCATTTTGGGCCGCCCCCGCCCCTACGTATGAAAAAAACAAATCTTATTAGCTAGTGGGCTTTCTACCCCTCCCTCTTCCCCGGGGAGCAGAAATACTTTTTTACCCATATATATATATATATATATGTGTGATCAAGGTCCGGTGTGACCGAAACGCGTCAGGGGATTCCTGGTTTGTTTTTGCCGTGATCTCACAAATGGAATAAAAAGATTAACTTTTATAGGCACAACGATGGAGTGCGGTTTTTTCTTTCGTAATAGAAAGAGAATTTATTTTCTTTAAACACGGTCGTCCTGCCTTAAACCAGCACCACCGAAGAGAAAACAAGTGTGCCGTAACACGCTATTCAGGACAATTTACCTTCATTTATATATATATATATATATATATATATATATATATATACATATAATACATATATATGGGGTGCACGGCCTTGCCCACTGTGTGGGCAGCCTCCACCACTTTTTTATTGTAAAAAATAACCTGATGTCTAGTATGCTTCCTGCCTCACTTTGAGAGCAGATGGGGGGTAAGTACCCCTGTCTAGCCCCTGGTGGGGCAAAAACACTGTTCTATTTATTTTGGGGCAGGTGGGGACTTTGGTATGCCCATTCTGGGTAGCCCCCACTCTTACATATTAACAAAAAAGATCCCTGGAGTCTGGAGGGCTTTCTGCCCCCCCAGGGTGGCAGATAGGGGGCTATTGCCCCATCTGCCCCTCAAAGACTGAACTGGCCCAACAAATATGAGGGGAGGAGCAAAAGTCCTTGCCAAAGGGGAAGCTCCACCCTCTCTGGGTGGGATGCCTGCTTGGGGATCGCCCTCCTGCAGGAATCCCCAAGCAGGGATCCACTGGGGAGGGGTACCATTGGAAAGGGTAGATTCTGCCCTTTCTAACGATACCTCTCCCGTCTGGATATCCGCTGAGATAGCCCTATGAGCATCGATGCAGAGTAAGTGAAATGATCCAATCAGTTCATTTCACTCTTGTTTTCAGAGAAATTATGTCAGTGCGCCGCGCACGCTGATCATCATATACCTGAAAACCAAAAAACAGCGTTGGGAGGCGTGGAAGTGCTTCCCCACCTCCCAAGGCGATTTTGGCAGAAAGGAAATCCCTATGGTGCCGCACCAGAGGCATTTCCTGCTCATGTGCCAATGACGGAACAGTTCCATCTTAGCACATGAGCACCATGGCTGAGGACGGATATGTTCCGTCCTCAGTACTGAAGGAGGTAAGCACTAGTACCTAAAGACTGGCCTATGGGCAACAGGAGCACTCAACTCTTCCCAGGTCCAACATCTTGGATACTTCTACCTTGTTGCACTCCAGGATGCAGTCCGACATTCTGTTTAGTTTGCTTCTCATGGCCAAATTATTCCCAGGTTTTATGTCATGATCACAGACTGGAGTCCAACTGGGGTACGTGAGGAGGACCAGCAAGCTATCCCAACATCTGTCTACATTTCATCTGCTGTTCAGGAGTCAAGTCAGGGGCTAATTTTACCCCATCTACTGAGTCATCTTTCTCATTACAGTGCATCAGGTCTGGGGAGAATTCACTCCTCTCCTCAACATTTTCTGCCTTGGCGGGCTGTTAATTATGTTGTGTCTCTGGGGGTATGACTTTAAACCACTCATTGGAACCCTCTGTGGGGATCTGAAAAGGTATCTGTGTCAAACAAATAGTTGACAATTAGTTAACATCTGTGATTATACTCATCACGTTGTGGGGGCCACACCATATCCCCTCCAAAGCTTGTGGGCAAATTGACACCACACCTCCTGGTACCAGTTAATATTGCCTTCTGGGCATACCGCTCCTTCGCTTAAAAGTTTTTTTTTTTTCACCTTGTGAATTGCCTATTCCCATCTGACAAGTGGCTTTATGTGCAGGCTTTGTCCAAAAATGTAATAATTGTTTTTAGCATTTTAATGATCCCTCACCTTTCTTTCTACCAATTATAGGAACTTTTTTTTTGGAATCCAATGGCAGATAGGGGTAACTTGGCTCAGTTTGCAATAACCGAGATCCTTTTATTCCTGGTGCCCTGGAACTTAATGTTGGAAAGTTTCCTTGGGATGGGCACGGATTCCAGGCATGTAAATGGTTCTCTCCCTTCTCACTAGGAAAGGCAGAGTAATGTAGACTTTTTAATGTAAACAGTTGTTGCCTGGAGAGCAGGGCATGATGACCAGTTGCTGCCTATGGGGGAATAATAACCCACTGCTTGGGAGAATCTCTTGGTAACCTGTTACTAGGCTTGGTCACTTATTGGCATGTTATTAAGTAAGGTGGCATGCAAGCATTATTTGTAGGAAGGTCTTGCAGGTATTTAGTACAAGTAGTTGGTGAAGCACTGTATCCCACAATTATAAGTGATTAGAAGGTGTTACCTGCTGCTTGTCACTCTTATGAGGTGTATAATTACATTACACCTCTCCTAATTGAATAACAACGTACAGAGTTTTCAATCCATCACAATGCTGAGTCTCTTTGTGGCTTGAATGGTACAGGTGGGATGTGGTTCAGGAGGAGAAGGGGATAACAGAGAGGGACTGTGGAATGAGGAGATAGGGTATGGTACAACACTGTCAGTGCATGAAGCTTTTTCCGGGATCTCCCCAGTATTTGATAGTATGTGACCTCACAGGGATCAAAGTTCAAACTCCAGAATTAAGAAGAGTTTTGAGTGTGCATGTGCCCATCTCCCCATACTGTTAGCAAAGCTCCCTGGACGTTCATTATTAGACATGGCTGAGAGTCAAAGACAGAGTTGATCTCCCAAGAGCCTTGGGATTGTACCAAAACCTCATCAGCTTGACAAGACAAAGTCTAGAATGTTTTACTCTTCGCATCTGGTCTGCATGGTCCTTCATCTTCCATTTCTTGCAACAATATTGTTGCCTCACTTTATCATTATTGGAGCTTGCACAGATTTGAGCTATGGAATCCTGGTTCAGTTGTATGATGGAATATCAAGCACAAAAACATTGTGCCAAAAAAACATCATAGTCACAGTGACAACCACCTAAATGTTCCCCACAAAGTATTGTAAAAATACGAAAATATGTAAGAATAGATATTCTTAACTCCACATCCATGTACCTTGAAGAAATATATTGTGTCAAGGTATGCATTTATTCAGCGATAAGATTAGGGAGCCTCTACTAACCTACACATTATCTTCACTATATTTTTGTAATTGATATTCTGGCTACAGTATTTTTGTAGCACAGCACTTAAAACTAAATATTCTGCTAACGTACTTGGGATTAAGAGAAGCCAGACTCTGAAGGATTATTAGGCTTTTCACACACTACTCACAGAACATCTAGGAACTAGCTGAACTAATATTTGGTCAGGCACATCATACGCAGTATTTTAGACAGTGAGAGATAGTGTAGTTCAGAAGACTATGTAGTAAATTATATATTTTTTTCTTCTCTTCAGGACTTGAATGAATGAGACAAATCCATGCCAGCACCAGAAACGGGTGATACACAGTGACATGTATCTTTCCTGAAAACTCAGGAGAAAAGGGGAATTGGGAAAGACATATTACTGTGTATCACACTCTTGGATCTGGCATGGATTTGGCCCATGCATCCAAGTCTTGAATAGAAAAAAACAAACAACATTTACTATATAGTCTTCTGAACTAAACTTTCTAAAATACTTCGTATGATATAGCTTTAGAGTGGGTAATACTCTGCAGCTATGTATGCTTGTGAACATAAATGTTTTGTCTGGAACATTTAATATGAAATGTTAGCCTAAAGTAAACTTTTCTGTGGAATGATGATACATGCATACAGAACCTAGCCCCTTTACTACCTTGAAAAATATCAAATGCAGTCTATAACACGTAGAGGAAACCATATCAACTTCATCATTCAAGATTTTTAGAAAATTGTGAGATTGTCACTGTTTGGCTAAAGTGTAAGCTCAGCCAGGCAGAATGTGCCACCCCTGTCCTTTAAGGCTACATGCTGCACCGGAATGCTCACTCGTCATCCGTGTGTGCTCCCAGAATTTACCTGTGCTTTCCGCTGGATTCTGTGCTGGCGCTTCTTGCTCCTCCTGTTGTTGTCCTCTGCTTTCCGCTTCCTCCTCGTCCCGAGCACTTGGCATTCTCCGTCCCTCCTAATTGTGACGGGTGCATCCTATGGCTTCAGGTTCCCTTTGCCTCTCCACACTTATTTGTTGTCCTCTATGTGACCTGCTAAACAAAAGGAACAACACATTTCAGCTGCAATTTCCATCATTTCAATTTAAGATTGAGCAGAAAAGATACTTACCTCATAGTTTTCCTTATGGATGAAACTGGTGAATTTAACCATTTTCTGTATATTTTCTGAGCTAAAAGGAGAAGAAAGAATAGTTACATAAGAGCTGGTGAACAGACAGAGATTGGTTTCATTATGAGTGACTTTTTATAATGCTGCAATTTGATGAACTGCTGAACATTGATAATTTAAGCTGATGAACTGTGATTTAAAATCTGCATGGTATTAAGTTTGAAGGTCTATTGAACCCTGACATATACCCAGAGATGAACTTGATTTAAAACTACTATTGGTATATTGCTATTTTTGAATCTTGTGACATTATTTTCAAATTGGTCTGTTGTTCAGTATTCAGCCTCCTAGAATCAAGAGCCTATACTACCTAGGTATGTGTTAGGTGATTCTTCCCTTCCTCACACATACTGAGGCATGGTTCTTGTAAAAGCATTGTGAATTAACAGTGTTGAGTTCTGTTTCATATGTAGAGCGAATAACAAATGCATCCAAAAGGAACACCCAAGTAGCTAGGAGGAAGGGACATTACGTATGCAGAGGTGGGCACATTGGTATAAAAGCCATATTTGTTAATGTCTTAGCTCTAAAGTTATGTCTTTTATTTCCTTGAAGATAGATGAACAACCCAGATGAAGTCAGGTGGGAGGCTGGAGTCTGCTTGATCAAGCTTCGTTCCTTCATCCCAGTGGAACAGACTTCACCATCTTAGTGGTCCGCTTGATTCGCAGGGAAGCAGGGAACTACAAGGTCTCCATTCTACTCTCGCGAAAAGGTAAAGTCTGGCACCCATGATCAGTGTAACACGTGCAATCCAGGGTGCACCCTGGGGCTGACAGTAGCAGCACAATGTTTATCACAGTAAGCCACACTCCTACCTAGACCCATGGCCTTAGCCACACTAGTAAAATGTGATGTCAACCTTATGAACTCCCTGGCAGAGCCTGAGTAGCCAGCAACACCACAGTGCTGCCCCAGCACTCACTTGTTCTCACTCAGACTCACTGAGTCACGTCTACCCTGTGCGAATGCACGGGGCCTGGGTATCAGTTGTCACTGATACGACACACACACACTCCAGTACGCACTCCCTTCCGGGACCCTAATGCGATTTCGTGATAACTGGCAAGTGAAGGCCCAAATACTTGCACACCCTCTGGGGACCTGCCAACCAGCCTCCATTTAACCCCGTCCCACAGCAAACCCCACAGATTATATTAACTTTTCCCTGGGCACCCAGCCTCTCACGGCTAAGTCACAACTCCCCAGGTGTCGGGGTCAAGGTGGGGGTCAGGAAAGACAACAGCCAGTAAACAATTAAGGAGGAGACTTCAGGCTACCAATAGGAGGTTCACTCAGACGTCTGAAAAACACAGGGGGGCGGTCTCTGGGGCCAAATGTTAGAATCTGAGGTGCCCAGCCCCGCTGGACAATCCAGTTACCAAATACTAACCAAATTCAGCACCTCCGGAATAGAGATGCACCGTCGGGCATCTTAACTCAACCTGCCCTCGACACTTCAGATTGCACACAAAAAGTTACCAAGTCTGTGTGTCTGGATTAGAGACACCCTTTCTGGTGCCCGTGTACTTCCAGTGGCCCCCAGACAGGTTCGATCCCACATAGAAAGTGCTCAGTGTTGTGCCCCTGATGATTGGGGGTTCCCGGACAGCACCAGGTTTCTTCAACCAATTCCTGGTGTCATACCCCCCTTGACATGAGGCACTAGTCCGGTGCGTGATAATTTGAACTGCACCAGACCTTCAGATTCCACTCAGGACTTGGTTTCAGTACCCCTCTGGGTTTAGGTACTCTGTCCAGTACGCTATGACATTAGCAGTACTGGACTCTCCGGACAAACACACTAGACGCAAGTTCCATCATGCAATACTAGGCCACATAAAGCACTCCTCAGGTTGAACCCACACCTCTGCAGGTTCCAACCGATGAACGGGCACAGCACACAATGAGCATGCAGCCAAGTGTCACACAAGAGAAATGCTCTCACTCGACCTCAATGACCCCCCTGCAGGGACCCGCAATAGTGATCCATTCACTTCACAAGCTGTCTCGGGGTGCCGGGGTCCCCCCAATGAAGGGCCACACACCAGTAGTGTGAGCAGTATGCTGCTACCCCAAACTGCTGGGCCCAGTCGCCAGAATAAAGGGGTCATTACGACTTTGGCAGACAGAAAAGGACGTCCGCCGAAGTCCCGACGGGCAGGTTGCCGCCTGTGCAGGGACCTCCCTGCTGGCCCCATTACGCATTTCCCACTGAGTCGCGGGCGGAAACTGTGTTTTTCCATCTTTTTCTCCTTTCCCTTGCTGCTGCGTCCCTGCGGCCCCTCCTGCCTCTCCCCACCTCCTCACCGTCCGATTTCCATCTTTTTCTCCCTTCCCTAGCCGCTGCGTCCCCGCAGCCCCTCCCACCTCCCCCCACCTCCTCACTGTCCGTTTTCATATTTTTCTCCTTTTCCTTGCCGCTGCGTCCCCACAGCCCCTCCCGCCACCCCCCACCCCCCACCTCCTCACCGTCCGTTTTCCATCTTTTTCTCCTTTCCCTTCCTGCTGCCTCCCTGCGGCTCCTGCCGCCTCCCCCCACCTCCTCACCGTCCGTTTTCCTTTTGTTTTTTTCCCGCCGCTGCTAATCCCTGTGGCTCACCCCCCCCAGCCTTCCCATTTGCCCAGACCTCGCTCCTCCCAGCTGCCACTCTCTCCCTTCTCCCCATTTATGGCAGCTGTGGCGCGGACGCGCTGCTGGCGTGCCAAAGGTAAGCCCGTCTGCGCCTGTCCGCGCCAAGACCGCACCCGGCGCCAGCCCCCCGGCTCCCCTTAGACAAATCTACTCCCCCTCACCCTCCACTCACTCAACCCAGGCCCTCGCCCCACCTGCACCCTTTCCAGCCCCACACACACTCATGGCCCCTTGACCTGCCACACCTGTCATTTCTCCTGCCCCTCATCCCTCACACCACACACCAACCATAGCGACCCCCCGACAACAAACACAACACCCCCAATGCAATACACACCTGCTCTGCCCCCACCCCCACCAACCAGCCCTGCAGCACACCACCCCACAACCAACACACACCCCGCAACAACACCCTCATGAACCACACCAACACCACCCACCACAACCACCTCAACTGCCTGCTCCTCAACACCTGCTCCCTTCACAAACATGCCATAGAACTCTGGGACCTCATTTCACACTCACCTGACATTGCCTTCCTCACAGAAACCTGGACCAACCCCTCCTCGGAACCCGACATAGCCATCGCCACCCCCAAGGGATACAAACTCCAACACAAAGACCGCCTCAACAGGCCAGGTGGTGGCATCGCCATCCTACACAGGGACACCATCAAAGTCACCACCAGCTCCCAAGACACTATCGACAACACAGAAAACATGCACTTCCTAATCCACATTAACAACAACTCCACCCTCAGAGGTACACTAATCTACAGACCACTAGGACCACGCCCGCCTTATGCGAAACCATCGCCGACACCATCAGGTCGCACGCCCTCACCTCCACATACTATATCCTCCTCTGTGATTTCAACTTTCACTTGGAGAACCTTCAAGACCACAACTCTACCTCCCTCATAGACAACCGTACCAACCTCGGACTCAAACAACTGTTCACCGCACCCACCCACTCAGCAGGACACACACTTGGCGCAATTTTCAGCTCAAGCAAACACATAGCCTACACCCACACCACCAAACTCCTCTGGACTGACCACCACTGCGTCCACTTCTCCTTCACCAAACCCCCCACACACCACCATCAACACACCACACCCTACCGCATGCGGGACAGGATCCCCACAGAACGCCTGAACTCCCAACTGGCTCACAACTTCCCTCCCCACACCAACGACCCCAAGGCAGGAGCACACAACCTCTCTAAATGGATCACTACCTGCGCAGACAACACATCGCCACCTGCAACATCAAGAACGCCCCATGGTTGACCCCCGAACTCGAAGACTCCAAGCGCAAATTTTACCAAGCGGAGAAAATATGGCGACAAGAACCCTCTACAACCAACTTCTCCACCCTCAAAGCCACCATTCGCACCCATCACCAACTCATACGCACCGCCAAAAGAGATCACTACAAGACACGCCTTGACAACAACTCTCTAAACAGCAAAGAACTCTTCACCATCATTAAAGAACTAGCCAAACCCAATCCAGAAACATAGACCCCACACACACACAGCCCCTATGTGACGCCCTCGCCAACCACTTCCACCACAAAATCCTGGACATCCACAAAAGCTTCATACCACACACACCCACCACACACACCCCTCACTCACCCAACTCAACCCCCACTCATGACCCCCCCACCACACTCACCACCTGGGCCCCCACCACACACGAAGAAACCAAAAAAAACATGAACTCCATCCACTCCGGATCCCCCTCCGACCCCTGTCCACATCGCATCTACAACAAAGCCAGCCCAACCATCGCCCCCATACTCCGCGACATAATCAACTCCTCTTTTGACTCCACCACTGACCCAGTCCCCTGAAAGCACACAGAAATCACCGCTCTCCTAAAAAAAAACAAAGCCGACCCAGAGATCCTTTCCAACTATCACCCCATCTTCCTCCTCCCTTTCCCCGCCAAGGTTGCAGAGAAACTAGTCAACGCCCGCCTATCCCACTTCCTCGAAGAAAACAACACTCTTGACCCCTCACAATCCGGGTTCCGCAAGAACCACAGCACGGAAACCGCCCTCATCGCATGCACTGACGACATCAGGACCAAAGTCGACAAAGGCGAGACTGTCGCACTCATCCTCCTAGACCTCTCCACAGCCTCTGACACACTGTCTGCCACCACACACTCCGCACACGCCTCCACAACGTAGGAATTCGCCACAAAGCCTTAGACTGGCTCACCTCCTTCCTCACCAACCAGACCCAGAGAGTCCGCCTTCCACTTTTCCACTCCACCGCTACCAAGATCATCTGCGGAGTCCCCAAAGGTCCTCCCTCAGCCCCACACTCTTCAACATTTACGTGGTCCCCCTGGCCAACATCCTCTGACCACACGGAATCACTTTCCTCTCCTACGCAGATGACACCCAACTCATCCTCTCCCTCACCCGCAACCCCACCACCGCCAAAACCAATCTATACGCTGCTCTCCTCAACACCCCCAACTGGATGACAACTAACCACCTCAAGCTTAACTCCAACAAAACCGAGATCATCATCTTCAGCCCCAACAAAACCATATTGGACGACTCCTGGTGGCCCACCGCCCTAGGCCCCGCACCCACCCTCGCAAACCATGCACGCAACCTCGGCATCATCCTGGACCCCTCCCTCTCCATGACACAACAAATCAATGCACTAACCTCCTCCTGCTTCCACCCACTCCGCACTCTAAAAAAATCCTTCAAATGGATTCCCCCAGAGACCAGGAAGACAGTCACCCATGCACTCATCAGCAGCAGACTTGACTACGGTAACGCCCTCTACGCCGGCACCACACTCAAACTCAAACGCAAACTCCAGAGAATCCAGAACACAGCCGCACGCCTCGTCCTTGGCCTCCCCCACCACAAACAAATCTCACCACACCTCAAATCTCTTCACTGGCTCCCCATAGACAAGAGAATCACTTTCAAGATCCACATCCACGCACACAAATCCCTCCACAACACCGGCCCGACCTACCTCAATGAAAGAGTGAATTTCCACACTCCCACCCGCAACCTCTGATCAGCCGACCTCGCACTAGCTACAGTCCCCCGCATCCACCGAACCACCACAGGAGGCAGGGCCTTCTCCTACCTCGCCCCCACAACCTGGAACTCCCTCCCCACCAACCTCTGCAAAACCAAAGACCTCCTACTCTTCAGAAAAAACCTCAAGACATGGCTGTTCGAACAGTTACACCCCCCTTGCCCCCTTCCCCACTAGGGCCCTGAGACCCTCACAGGTGAGTAGCGCGCTCTATAAAATTTTTTGATTGATTGATTGCTGGCCCAGCAGCAAACGGCCTACAGCATTGTCTCCGGTTCATAATAGAGCCGGCGGCAATGCTGTAGTGCGTAGGGTGCACCAGGCCCCAAATAACAGGGGTCTGTCGTTCTGGATGCCCAAGTTTTATAGCGGTCAACTGGGGAATGTGGAGATGTGCTCTTCCCCCGGGATCCCTGGAATGTGTCTAATTTACGGGACACCAGAACCAGTCCTAGAAATGACCACTTCCCAGGAACGTCATTTCCTGACCAGGAGTGACAAAGCTACAATTACCAATGGCTCAAGCTTGTCAC
Organism: Pleurodeles waltl; assembly: GCF_031143425.1. NCBI lineage: Eukaryota > Metazoa > Chordata > Amphibia > Caudata > Salamandridae > Pleurodeles > Pleurodeles waltl. The sequence goes on from NC_090437.1 coordinate 702,953,241, forward strand.
CCTGAGTCCAACGATACCAAACAGTATGAGGCTGCTCCCTTGCAATCCCTTATTGCAACCACACTTAATAAGCCTCGGTGTCCCATATCATTGTATGGGTAGAGCAACTCTCCGTGACAGTGCGTGTTTGACACTTCCTGGGCACTTGTGCCCTAGCGTGCGCACCAACCTGCCAAGGCAGGTAACACTTCGGTTACAGCTACCACAACAGTGCGTGTGCACCTCAGTCAGCCTGAGCCCTCAGGCTCCATTCCTATCATGACTACTCGTGCGTAAATACTCATGCCATTGTCACTTTGGCCATGTGCGCATCCACATAGGAATCACCCCACCCGGTCGTAGACATGGATGCCCGGGGTGGAGAGGCCAACCCCAATCCATACCTGGCCCAGCCCGGGTACTCAAACCGGCACCTTGGTGACAGTGCTACTTTCTAACCTGAATGGATGGCATGGGCAATTTCACCCTGCACTGGCAGAGGGAAAGTGCTCCGAGCTCCTAGGCTCTTGCACTGTATGGCACCCATTTGCACTGAGGCACCTTCTGGGCTACTGCGCCAGCTCAACCAAACCGGCGGTCTCCAGCGCGTGGGTATGCTGGTGCAGGCCAGCTTTGCTGGGCCCGTACTTTACCCGCCCCTCCAGGCCTGAGGCACACTCTGGGTCCAACTACGACTGGTCTCACACACGCTGTCCAGCATGGTCTCCCCACTCAGGGAGCACCTGCATCACCACCCTGTCCATGCAGGGGGCCGATGCTCGTGAGCCATGGCCGCGTATCAGGTAACCAGCTTCCCACCTTGGAATCCAGCCGGCTTCCTTTCGGTAGTGGTCCCCCCCCTTGGGGGCTCCACCCCTACTTGGGCATGTCCTTTGGGCGATGCCTGTCTGGCTCCATGCTGACCACGACCCCTCTGCTGGGGCCTTCTGGGGACGATGTAGAACCCAGTCAGGTCTAGTCCGCCTCACAGGATTCCTATCCCGAGCACAGGTGCCCACAGATCTCGCAGGCCTACTCCATCAGGCCTCGTACATGGCCAACCGGGGTTGCCAATGAGGGCAGCACATGCACCAGAATTCCCCTTGGCAACCAGGGCCGCACCCCCCACCCCATGCCCAGGTATCTAGTACACCTATCACATGGGGCCAGCTGGGGGCGGTGCTCCAGCCACGTCCTTCCCCCCTTACCCTGTCTTCGGTAGGATGAGAGGCTCACTTCCCTGCTGCCAGACAACAAGGAAGTGTCCAGAGTCCTAAGGTCCGGCATGGGGAGACAGCATAGACTGGGAGGAAAAAGTGAAAAATTTCAGGATTTTTCCCTACAGAGAGCCACGTTCAACAAGTGTTCATTATTAATTATGTGAAATCAGTAGTCAAGACATAAATGCTCTGAATGACTAAGCGTAAGGAACGATAAATGTATTTGACAGCTTTCTGAAAGGAGTGGAAATGACCATGGAAGAAATGGTACCCCCTGTAATTAGAAGGCCCAATAGTCAGAAGAAACCAGGTCACCCTTGGTTTACAAAAGACCTCAAACTCCTTCAAAGAAAGTATCGGCAGCAGGAAAGACGGTGGAAACTTAATCCAGTACCTGAGGAAAGGGTGGCCCTTAAGTCCACTCTAAAGGCTTATACAGCAGCACAATTTATGGCCAAATCTAAATTTTATACTACCAAAGTAAAGGAGGCTATTAATGCCCCCAGGGAACTTTTTAAGACTATTAAGGCCCTAACTGTGCCCATGAAGCCGGCTGGTCTAGAAAACTCTCAGGGTTTCTGTGACAAAGTTGCTTTTCATTTTGAAAATAAGATATTGCATATACATAGCAACTTTGATACCCAGATCATTCCCGAAGTATTACCCCCCATGATAACAGAGAGTGCTACAGCAGATGGCCAGTCACTAATGTCATATTTCCAACCCCCTTCCATGGATACTATTAAAAAGAAGATTCTTGAAATTAAATCGGGCTCCCCTATGGATCCGTGTCCTCCTTCCATTTTTCACTTGGTTCCGGATTTAATGGCACGGATGTTGGTCCCCATTTACCAAGAGGTAGCTATGTCTGGGGAGTACCCATCTATCTGGAAAGAAACAATAGTAGTACCCTTCAAGAAAAAAACAGAGGGGGATAATCAGGACATGAGTAATTTGCGGCCAATAGCACGTCTCCCATTTTTGGCAAAGATTCTAGAAAAAAATTTGAACTCTGAATTGATCAAGTTTTTAACAAAAGCAGATGCTCTTGATATCTCCCAATACGGGTTCAGAAAAGGGCATAGTTCTGAAACTGCCCTAATCTCATCCTCTGATACTATTCGAAGGATGGTTGATGAAGGCAAGGGGGCCGTTTTGTTTCTTTTAGATTTATCCGCTGCCTTCGCCACTATCTCTCCCACACTATTAATGTCCCGTTTGCATCATGTGGGTTTGCGGGACAAGGCGCTTAAACTTTTGAAGTCTTTTCTTACAAATAGATGGACCACAGTTAGCTGTGGTGATTTCAAATCTAGACCTTATCTTCTGCCATGTGGGATTCCGCAGGGATCTTCCCTCAGCCCCACATTGTTTAATGTGTATGTAGCGCCTTTGGCTAGTCTAATTCGTACTTTTGGTTTCATTCCATCTTCCTATGCTGATGACTCCCAGCTTATTATTCCTATTAATCAGCCATGGGAGGAGGTTGCAGATCGATTCAGTAATTGTATGGTGGAAGTGAGTAAATGGATGAAGACCAATTGGCTAAAAATGAATGCCACCAAAACTGAAGTTTTATGTTTTGGACCTGGAAAGAATTTATGGAACTCACGGTGGTGGCCCTCTGAATGTGGTAACTGCCCTGTGCCCACTACTGTTACTAGAAACCTAGGCATCTTGTTCGACGAACATCTGTCTTTTAAAAAACAGATTAATCATGTGGTAAACATCAGTTTATGGTCAATTAAAATGCTCAGAAAAATCTTCCCCTATCTGTTACATGAATGGAGAGTATCTGCCATCCTGGCATTGGTAATGTCCAAGATAGACTACTGTAATGCACTGTTCCTTAATCTGGATAAGGGGCTGATAAAAAGACTCCAATTAGTTCAGAATTCCACTGTCAGAGCGGTTCTTAATCTCCCACGATGTATATCAGTTAGAGAGAGTCTCAGGAAATTACATTGGTTACCAGTGGCGCAGCGTATCCAGTTTAAGTCGCTCTGTCTTACTTTTAAGACAGTTCATGGAATAGGACCACAGTACCTGACTTCCAGACTCCTCCTGCATGTACCTAAAAGAAGCTTGAGGTCTTCCCAAGCTCACTTGATTCAGGTCCCTCGCACACATAAAGCCAAATGGGGAGACAAAGCCTTTACAGTAGCTGCAGCCAGAGGATGGAACTCTCTCCCACAGAATATTAGGCAAGAATCAGGTTATATGAAATTTAGGAAATTGGTGAAAACTTGGCTCTTTCCTCGTTAATTGTTTGGTACATCAAGATCAGGGTCTTTGATTTAGATCGTTTCAGTTTCTTCTATTGGATGTTTTTCTATCTTCATTATTTCTGTTATTTTTCTCATCCTCTGTCTATTTTTTACTACGTGCTTTCTTCCCAGCGCTTCGATGCTCTTTGAGTAGGAACGCGCTTTATAAATCTCGAATTACATTACATTACATGTACCTCATGCCTATGTCCATCTACCTTGATTGACCCCCATGACAAAACCTCATAATCTTTGATCACAAGTTGTCTTATCCAGGTGGCTGGTTGACATCCGTTCGATATAAGTCAATAAGGACGCTCAATGAAGGACCACACGCCAATTATGAATACAATTTAGCTTTACTATAATTTCAGGTAAATGCAGGCATTTAGCACATCAACAATAGTGGAATAAGAATAGCAATGAAAAGCATCTATTCATATATATGTACACTACAAAGAGTATCTATGTATACGTATGAGCAAAGAGTTCATTGACAGAATAAGAATAGCAATAAAAAAAAGCATCTATATATATATATATATATATATATATATGTATATATATGTACATATATATATATATATATATATTAGTACACTACAAAGAGCATCTATGTATACATCTGAGCAAAGAGTTCATTGACAGATATAAACTTGGAATAACTGTATACCAAAATGTGATACACTACGATGTTCAGGGAGCAGAATATAAACGAGTTGAATACTTCAGATAAGCTTTGATTTACTGCACACTAAAATGCATATTTCAATTACTGTGGCAGACTCACACTACGATGTTCAGTAGGGAAGAAAAACTATAAACGAGCTGAATTTCTCAGATTATAAACACAGTGCAAGCATAATAATCCATCATAATGATAGAGCAGAGAAACAAAAAGCCTTTCATCCCTGGGTGGAACTTAACTGAGTCCACGAATGCTGGGAAGCCCTCTACCGCCCGCTTGGACCTCTCTACCCCTCGAGCGTCGCGGTCTTGGAACAGAAAAACAGGGAGGCAGCTCTGGGTCTGAAGATGACAGTTTCATAACTCCATCTGCGAGCTTCAATTCCCTCACCCACCTTTCAGTGTTTAAATAACCTGAAGCTTGGATTCTACCCCCTTCCAGTATTTTCTAGCTATGTTATCAGTACATGTCTCTTGGCTGCCTTGCCTTTCCCTGGCCATTGTTTTCATTCCATCTTTTACTGTGGTCTTGTTCTCAAGTTTGAGACTGAGAGGGTCATTCTGACCCTGGCGGCCGGTGGCCGCCAGGGCCACCGACCACGGGAGCACCGCCAACAGGCTGGCGGTGCTCCAACGAGCATTCTGACCGCGGCGGTTCAGCCGCGGTCAGAAGCGGAAAGTCAGCGGTCTCCCGCTGACTTTCCGCTGCTCGTGTGAATCCTCCATGGCTGCGGAGCGCGCTCCGCAGCCATGAGGATTCCGACCCCCCCTACCGCCATCCTGTTCATGGCGGGAAAGCCGCCATGAACAGGATGGCGGTAGGGGGGGTCGCGGGGCCCCTGGGGGCCCCTGCCGTGCCCATGCCAATGGCATGGGCACGGCAGGGGCCCCCGTAAGAGGGCCCCGCAAAGTATTTCAGTGTCTGCCTTGCAGACACTGAAATACGCAACGGGTGCCACTGCACCCGTCGCACCTTCCCACTCCGCCGGCTCGATTACGAGCCGGCATCCTCGTGGGAAGGTCGTTTTCCCCTGGGCTGGCGGGCGGTTTTTCAGCAACCGCCCGCCAGCCCAGGGGAAAACTTGTAATACCCGCCGCGGTCTTTTGACCGCGGCGCGGTATTTTGGAGGGCGGCATCCTGGCGGGCGGCGGATCTCCTTCACAGCCTGTTTCTCACACATGCAGCTGCGAATAAGCTTATCTACGGAATGTCAAAAGAAAACAAGCTTGAAAGCGAACATTGTGAATTTGTTCCACGTTGCTCTGGCTTCGGCAGGCATCACGCTCATCTACACTGTTCAAGCTAATTAACCCTTCGCGTCACAATGTCTTCCGCACCTTTCCTTATACTGATCACTCCACCCCTTAGATGAGCGCGATGCTTGCGAAACCAGAAGTATTTATTGTAACACTTCGCTAGCTAGATTGCTACGAATACTTGTTATCATTATTCTAAGCGCCTGCATTTTAGTATAAAGCTGGTTTGTGTGTAGCGCCTGATTGCCTCTAATCTAGGTAGCTTCACAACAAGCGGGATGTTCCATTCTAACTGTGCTTGCATTTGCGTCTGTAATGTGGTTGTGGTGAACTTAGTCGGTCGGTATAGGATGTGAGTACTTATGTCAATAATGCTGGTAATATTGCACATACACATTACCTGCTCTCCGGTGGTTTGTACAAATCGGTTAATAAGTAAGGGATGATTAGTAACGTAACATATACTCTCTGTTCCTATCTGATATAAGTCTGTGCCATTAATAGGATAAGGTAACCATTCACATTCTCCTGGTATTGGGTGAAGGCATGGGTCTAGCGCCCGTCCAGTGTGGGTACATACCCACCCCTTAGACCAATCTGCACATCTAGTGGGATCTACGGTGTGATTTGTTTGATCAATCCATTTTTTGTCAGTGTGAGGTATCCACCATTCTTCACCTATTACTACAGGGAGCAATATAAAGGGGCACCATATTTCAGGAGGAAGATTACTTCTAGCTGTATCAAAATGAGCATAACACATCTCTCCCTCACAATGAAATTGTATAGGCTTTACCCATATTTCCTCAGGCAAATGCAATTGTTTTCTCCAATATTCACCTCAAAGCTGTCCCCATTCTGCTTTGAAGTCTACATACTGTTGATTAACAATGCTTTGCCATAGTATGCACTGAATTCCTTTGGACATTGTTTGGGCGCTTTGAAAGCTTTTTCCAATTTGTTCATAAGTGAAATTATGCCATTGCCAATCACGATACAACCCACGCAGAACCTTCCATACTTCTTGTGAGTGTGTGGGCCCCCATTGTGAAATTATGTTTATGGCCTCCCCTGTACTATATCCTGTTGAAGATAGCTTATTCCTGATGGCTTCAATATCGAAAGCGTTCAGGGCCCCTACCCCAATTACGGTGACCCCAGCTATCATGGATCCTAGATCTCTTCTGATGCGTAACTTCGGCAAGGGCCATAACTGTAGTGTCCATGGTGTGCATAATGGATCGTACTTAGAGACATTCCCCTTGGCAATAGTTATCTGTATCACAATATGGTTAATTATGCTTGCATGTAAAGCTTGCTTACATCCTATTCTATATCGAACTATGGAAACGTTACCTAAATTACTGACCATGCGTCTTTCGGCTACATAAAACATAAAGGCAGGCGGTTTGGAGTATCGAACTCCTATAGTTCTATTAGTCATTGTAACAACCACCATATGTCCTGGTAAAATATATTGTTTGTTTGAACAATCATAAGATCTACACGGATATGTCTGTACTGGTGTAAAAGGTACAATGGCATCACAATATTTACATATCATGTTTAGCGTGTAATTCAAAGCCTGTACCGTTGCGGGCATTCCCTGCAACTCGTTCAGTCCGTTGGCATGTCGGATTTGCTGTCCAGTTACCTTCCAGGTTACAGCTTTGGCAACCATCCATTTGCCTCCGGGTACCTTCACGTTGCAGAGTGAAACATTTCCCTGGTCATCAGTTACAGTAACGGCTTGAGGTGCACAAGTGACATGAAGGTCCGTGATGACATTCTCTGCCACATTTGGTCGGACTAATATACTTTTTCCGGTTATAATCATGACCGCAAACAGGAACCACGTCATCGATGCAAATGTCATTATTTACGACCGTGGGGTAAGTCTCACTGCAGGTACAAATACAGGTACATTAGAATTCTTTAAAAGTACAACATACGTACTCCCCACCCCTTTACTCAATATCTCTCCTGCCTCTGGCTTTTTCCCTGGATGATGCACCCATACTCTTCTTCCTGTGCTTCCAAATCCTCCTTCACCTCTCTGAGTGTTATCGGGGGGCAGATCTTTCTTCAATGTGGGGGGTATACACTTGTTCACAAATCAATTGGGCAAGTCTGTCATGTGCTTGATATGATACAGTAGCATCTCCTTGGTTCAGTAATACTACTTTAACCTCTCCTCTAAAATCTGGGTCTATGACTCCCCCTAGCACCGACACTCCCTTGATGGCTAGGCTGGATCGAGGGGCAATTCTACCATATGTTCCAGGTGGAACTCGCACTCCTATTCCTAGGGGAATAGCCTTCACCTGTCCTACGGGTATTTCTCCATCCTCTGGAGCAAACAGGTCCAGTCCTATACTGCCAGAAGTAGCCTGTAAAGGTAATCGAGCTCGAGGGTCTGTTTTCCAGACAATCATTGTGTGGGTGAGTTCTTTATCATGCCCTGTCATCCGAATGAAAGGAGTCTGCTGCCCAACTGGTCTATTGTTCAATTCAAACAAGGCTTTGTCTAAATTACTACTCCATCCTTTTGGAGTCTGATGTGCTGATGACTTTTTTAGCTGTTCTTTCAACAATCCGTTATATCTCTCAATCATGCCTGCAGCTTGTGGATAATAACTAAGGTGTAAAATCCACTGAATTCCCTGTTCCTGCGCCCAATTCTGCACTGTTTTCCCTGAAAAGTGTGGGCCCCTATCTGTTGGGATTTCATTAGGTACCCCATAATGTTTTATCAGGTAGTTTAGTCCTCGCAAAGTGGACTTTTGGTCTGCAGACTTACAGAGCATACCCAACATAAGGCCAGAGTAGGTGTTCACCATGGTCAATACGTAGCTTTTTCCTCCTTCCTTTGGTAGCAGCCCAATATAGTCCAATTGCCACACTGTAGCGGCTGCGGTTCCTCTTCTGATATGGCCGCTAGGCTTCTTTTGCAGGGGCATTTGTTTTATCTGGTTGCATGTGGGGCACTCTTTTACTGCTTGTTGGACCTGTTCTTTAGTGACTGGAATCTGTCGTTGCTGTGCCCATGCATAAGTGCCATTCTCTCCTAGATGTCCCGATGTTGCATGGGCCCAGTTTGCTAGAGCAGCTTTAGCCTCCTCATTGATGATCAGTGTTCGTGTTTTGCCCATCTGATCTGCGGTGTTGTTGAATAGAGATGCAAGTGAGATGTCTGCTGGGCAATGGGCGTCCACATGTCCCACATAGATTTGACATTTGTGCCCTTTCTCCCACATCTCTTCCCATAGCTGCTCGCCTCCCCAAATGGGGGTGCCTTTGATTTTCCATCCATCCTTGCGCCAAGTCGGGGCCCAGCTTACTAGTCCTTGCTAGGTGGCCCAGCTGTCAGTGTACACAAACGTTTCCTCTCCGATGGGAGCCTGTTCAATCACTGCTGCTACCCCCTGCAGTTCTGCAAGCTGACTTGATATATTATTTCCTCCTCGCAGCAACAGCGTCTGTAGCAGGCTGGAATGCGACTGTTTGCCATTGTCTCTTTCCTTGATGGTACCGGGCGGTACCATCTGGGAACCATGCATTTTGCTGTTCTTCTTCTGTGAGCTGTTCAAAAGGTGGGGCTGTTTTAAATGGTGAGGACTCCATCTCAGATGGCTCTGGTGAGGGGACCATTGCTTGTAAGTCCACTGCCCCAAGCATATCTTCTTGTAACTTCGATACTCCTGCTGGCCCCGTTTTGCTCTCTGCTGCAGATACCATTTCCACTTTACGATGGTAGACTCCTGCGCCCTGCCTACTTTAGTGCCAACCCCTCCTTCTCTTATCCAGCCTAGTAAGGGGACCTGTGTTCCTAAGGTAACCGGCCGGTTACCAGTTATGCGATTTGTTTCTACTAACGCCCAATATGCTCCTGCTAGTTCTTTTCCTAACGGGGTATAATTGCTCATGGAGGGAGTTAATCTCTTTGACCAAAATCCTTGTGGCACTCTCTTTTTTCTTGCCTCTGCCATAAACTCCACATCACTACATCATCCTGTACTATCATTTCCAGCTCAAACGGGTCTCCTTCTGTGATGGGACCTAACGCAAAATAATTCCGTAATGCATCTTTTGCTCCCTCAAAGGCCTCTTGCTGTTCAGGTCCCCATTGGAAAGGGTGCTTTTTTCGTGTAACTTGATATAATGGTCTCAATATTAATCCTAAGTGAGGGATATGTTGTCTCCAGAATCCCATCAAACCAATAAATCGTTGTGCTTCTGCCTTAGTTGAAGGAATCTTTAGCTGCTGTACCGTATCAATCACTTTCTGTGGTATTCTTTTTACTGGTCCTGACCAAATAGCGCCCAGGAATTTCACCTCTTGTGCCGGCCTTAGACCTTTTTTGGGTTTATAACCCATCCTCTCTGCTGTAAGTATTCAATTAATCTTTCCAGCGTGTCTGAGACTTGCTCTTTAGTGTCCCCAGTGATCATGATGTCATCAATGTAATGTGCAAGTCGGTGTTTCTAGCCGAGAGGTTGGCTTAATCTCTGGCTATTAGCCCATGACACAATGTGGGACTATGCACGTACCCCTGGGGCAACTTCCTGAATGTGAATTGTCTGTCCAGCCAGCTTATTGCAAATTGGTCTTGACTGGCCTCATCAATATCAATTGAAAAGAAGGCGTTTGCTAGATCAATCACGGCATGCCATTACCCCACATCTTTACTCAACTATTCCACCAGTGTGATGATGTCTGGGACGGTGGCTGCCAAAGGTGGAGCCACTTTATTCAGTTGTCGATAGTCGACAGTCATTCGATATGTATCATCTGGTTTCTTCATGGGCCATATAGGAGAGTTAAATGGTCTCACAGCCGGCCTTAACACACCTGCATCTAGCAACCCCTGTATGGTTTCTGAAATCTCTTTATGACCTCTGGGTATGCGGTACTGTTTAATGCACACCAGCTCCTTTGGAGGAGGCACATGTAATAGACTCCACTTTGCATGTCCAACCAGAACTGTCCTAGATTTCTTTATGTGTACGCTCCTCACACCAAAAGTAAATGTTCCCCATTGCGTATCAATAGTTTTGCCTAGTAACAAATCCATGCCAATAATGTATTCTGGTACTTCAGCTATTAAAACTTCTGCCGTGAACGGGGGTCCTTTACCGATTGACAATTTAAGCTTAACAGGTTTGACCTCTGTCTCTGCACCCCCGTAACCATTAATGATCACCCCCTTCCCTGGCAGCCTCTTAGGGTTTCCATTTATCAAAGTTATTTCCGCATCTGTATCGAGCAGTGCCATAACATGTTGTGTTCCTTTGTGCCAATAAATAATGAGAGGTACATATGGCCGCCTGTCCCCGGGGCTTACCTCTTGCACTGCTCTGACCCCCGGGGTTTTGCCTGACCTTCATAATAAGGGGTCTGGGACTTCCCAGCCATCGCTGGACAAGTCGGGATATAGAGTTGAGACAGGCACCTTCCTATTTTTCCCTGATTCTGTTTTTTCCTTCTCAGACTCTTTCATGGGTGGTGCTGAGGGCTGTTTCTCATCAAATGCCTCTTTCTCTTTCTGTCTACGCTGCAATGCTTTCCATTTATTAAGCACATAAGGGGTAGGCTTTCCATCTATCTCCTCTTTCTTCACCCCAGCATTCAACAAATCTATCCACATTTGTCGCCAGGGCACTTTTATTGTAGATTCTCCTCCCTTATACTTATTGTCCTGCCCCACTGCTCTTGCTGATTTTTGTCTATCAAGCCCTTCTAATTGTGCCATTAATAATACCACATCCCCCACTGGTCTTCCCTGAGCAGGTCCTAGAAGGGCCAACAAGGCACCTTTCATATGCGGAGGGGCATTTCTGATTAACCGTGCCCTGATCCCTGCTGTCACGGGTTCAACATCAGGTCCTAAAAACTGTTGGGAGTATACTGCGTTCTGCATCCCCATTTCTCGCAGTTGTTCATTTGCCTCTGAAATCGTATGCCAAGGACCCCAACTCTCCTCCACATCTATAGCAGTTGGGTACAATTGCTTCACTCCTTCCATCAACCAACCCATTAGAGAGAAGGCTTGTTGCCCCTGTGCACCTCGTAACCGTTGCCCTAACATAGCATGTGTAGTTACTGATCCCATTTTCAAAAGTTCAGTTGGTGATAAATATGTACCATCTGCTCCATTGTCCCACAATCTCACCAACCATTTAAACAAGGGCTCTCCAGGCATCTGCCTAAACATACGAGTTATTTCTAACAAATCACTCTGTGTATAATCTCTTACCAAACATGAATTCTGTATTTGCCCACCATTCACTCCCTTTGATTTATTCTGCACGAGTGGGCGAACCTCCATTACACTTCCCCTTTCACCTTCAATTTCACTTGCACGTCCTTCTCCACTTTCAACTCCACCTAGTTCTGCTACACGTACTTCCACCTCATCCTCCCAATTCCAGTCATCATCATTATCCGAAACTGATCCATCCCAAGTATAAGGATCCCAGTTTTCTTTGCGTACCAATGCCCTCACTTGCACAGCTGAGGATATTTTAGACTTCTGCCTACTCTTCTGTTTTGCTACTCGAACTGCTAATGCGGTGCACCTTGCCTCCATTTGATCACCCATAGTCACTGCACTTTCTATAGTTTCTTTCAAAAGTAACTGCCTTTCCTGCAAGGCTGCAACCTCATCCTGCAGTTTTCTTATTTCTGCATCTTGTGTTAATGTTTTCCTGTATACCGTACGGAGCGCAGACAGGAAAAGCCATCCCACTACCCTGCTGCTTTCAGCTCCAGCTTTGCCCCTCTTAGCTTCACACTCTCAACCGCATCTTCCACTAAAAGGGGAGTCACTTTCTCATCTAATGCCTCCCATAACACCGGCGCTGCCCACCGGTTCAGGAGCCCTGCCACACCAAAGAACGGTTCAGTTGCTAACCACCAGGGAATGGATCTGGCTTCTGCCCCATGCTGTCTTCCGCTCTCTGCCTCACTTTTCTTACGTCCTCAAAGAGGCATTATTGACTTATACCCCACTCCTAGTACCAAATGTCTTATCCAGGTGGCTGGTTGGCACCTGTTCGATATAAGTCAATAAGGATGCTCAATGAAGGACCACACGCCAATTATGAATACAATTTAGCTTTACTATAATTTCAGGTAAATGCAGGCATTTAGCACATCAACAATAGTGGAATAAGAATAGCAATGAAAAGTATCTATTCATATATATGTACACTACAAAGAGTATCTATGTATACGTATGAGCAAAGAGTTCATTGACAGAATAAAAATAGCAATTTAAAAAAAAGCATCTATATATATATATATATATATATATATCACAAAAGAACAGTCCTGTGATTCTTCCAGCGCTTGCCTGTCGAGGTTGGTGCTCAGTAAATGGGCACAGGACCCATTTCATATATGCTCCACAAGAAATTCAAACTCTGGCACTCCATGCAGATTACTGGCCTTTATTTATTCCAAAAATTCCATTGAACAAACCATAGGGTGACACGTTTCAACCATGGTTTGCAACCATGGTTGAAACGCGTCGCCCTATGGTTTGTTCAATGGAATTTTTGGAATAAATAAAGGCCAGTAATATGCATGGAGTGCCCGAGTTTGAATTTCTTGTGGAGCATATACTGTATATATATATATATATATATATATATATATATATATATTAGTACACTACAAAGAGCATCTATGTATACATCTGAGCAAAGAGTTCATTGACAGATATAAACTTGGAATAACTGTATACCAAAATGTGATACACTACGATGTTCAGGGAGCAGAATATAAACGAGTTGAATACTTCAGATAAGCTTTGATTTACTGAACACTAAAATGCATATTTCAATTACTGTGGCAGACTCACATTACGATGTTCAGTAAGGAAGAAAAACTATAAACGAGCTGAATTTCTCAGATTATAAACACAGTGCAAGCATAATAATCAATCATAATAATAGAGCAGAGAAACAAAAAGCCTTTCATCCCTGGGTGGAACTTAACTTAGTCCACGAATGCTGGGAAGCCCTCTACCGCCCGCTTGGACCTCTCTCCCCCTCGAGCGTCACGGTCTTGGAACAGCAAAACAGGGAGGCAGCTCTGGGTCTGAAGATGACAGTTTCATAACTCCATCTGCGAGCTTCAATTCCCTCACCCACCTTTTCAGTGTTTAAATAACCTGTAGCTTGTATTCTACCCCTTTCCAGTATTTTCTAGCTATGTTATCAGTACATGTCTCTTGGCTGCCTTGCCATTCCCTGGCCATTGTTTTCATTCCATCTTTTACTGTGGTCTCGTTCTCAAGGTTGAGACTGAATCTCCTTCACAGCCTGTTTCTCACACATGCAGCTGCGAATACGTTTATCTACGGAATGTCAAAAGAAAACAAGCTTGAAAGCGAACATCGTGAATTTCTTCCACATTGCTCTGGCTTCGGCAGGCATCACGCTCATCTACACTGTTCAAGCTAATTAACCCTTCGCGTCACAATGTCTTCCGCACCTTTCCCTATACTGATCACAAGTAACGCATGTTGTGTTGATGTTCACAACAGAAGCAGTGAGAACTGAGTAAGTAAAACACAACAAAACTGGGGGATGGGCATAATGACAGCAGAAAACCATGTGCTGCAGATCCAGGGTTACCCTGGAAGACGATGTATAGGAAAAAAGAACTAGTGCATGAGATAAATGCTGGATGATTAGAATGTGGATAAGAATGTGATCTAACTAGTATTTTCCTATGTCACTTAATCGCCAAGCATTGTTTCAGTAATTTCTTTGTTCAAATTCTATGTGGAATCATGAGTGCAGGTAAGAAGTGGCTGGTCTTCTTATGTCTTTTAACCTTATAATATAGTTTTATGCTATGAAAGTTCTGGAGCCACATGTGTTGCCAGGTTGGAGACAGCAGACGCAGCCTCCCAGTCTGCCTGGGAGCGCAAAGCCAGGGCGCTCAGGCCAATCCTGACGCTGCTCTTATGCTGCCAGCAGCATGAGAGCGGTGTCAGGATTGGCCTCAGGGCAGACTGGGAGCCTGTGCCTTAAGTGGAGCCTGATAACCGCCGATGCAGTGCTAAGGAAGGTACGTTTCTTTTTTCACGTTTTTGTTTTGCTTCTCCAGTCCCCCATGTCCTCCTCATCCCCTGGCCAGCCACCCTTCCCCAGCATCAGCCATCACTGGATTGTGTTCCTTTCTAGGATTGTGTATGATCTTGGAACCATTATCATTGTAATCACCAACCCCTTATCTCTGAATAAAAAGAGGCATGCAGTCCATTGGAATGACAAATGTTATCATAAGAGCTTGATGGTCAGTAACTGTGATGGTCTTTTCAAACCAAACCACATACACTTTTATTCTTGGCTTGTGAGTAGGCCTTCTCCAAGCTGGTGAACCTTTTGCTGCAATAAGTGATGATGCACCCGGGTGCTTCCGGATCTGGGCCATCTTGGGCAAGAATGGTACCCAGACCAACAGGGCAGCCATCCAGAATAGTTGCAGTCCATAAAGCCTGATTGAAGTATGTTATCATCATCAGCTTCTACAATGCATGACTTAACTGCTTCATATATCCATGTATAAAAATATATTTCATAGGTGGTGATTGTGCCTGTGTATTTACGCTTAAATCATATTTTGCAATGAAAAGGCTTTTTTATTTTGCTCATAATTTTGGCACCATTTGTCATTTTTGATGGCATCAATGATATCATTTAACATGTTATTAGTGGTGTTGTATGTAATGTGATAAACAATTAACTGAGGATTTTCTGTTGTTTTCTGCTTTTGTTTTACAGCCATAATCCCACATTAACTGTGTGTTTTTCACTGAAGGTTTTTTTAAATGTAAATTAATGGCTCTAAACTAGAGCTAATCGTAACTTTAAGCTCTATTTTTCTGTGAATATAGTCACCACTGTCTAATGAACCATCAGATGCACTTTCTATTGAAACAGCATTTTCTGTACAACTTTGGTCCCAATTGATTGATCTGCATTAAATTCAGCACTCATTTAGCATTAGCACCTAAGGTCTGGCATGCCAATTCCTGTTGATTTTCCGGAGGGGCAAAAAAGTGTTCACTTGCTAATAAGTTTGTCAGTGTGTGTCAAATCTGCACAAAATGTAGCAGTGGCTTGGAAGGATTAGGGGCCATATGTACAAACACTTTTTCCCATAGACACAGAATGGGTAAAAACCTTTGCTACATCTGGCCCTAGATTATTGATATGCCAAGTTTTGAGCCAGTCCATCAAGGGGTGAGCAGAGTAAAAGGGGAATAATAAAATGTTCATTTTCTTTTCACTTTGGTAATGTTTGATAAATCTGCAGCAAATGCAGTAGGCGGTTAGCAAGTTACATCCAGTAGAGGTATTTCAGGTTTTATACTGATCAAATTGGGTTTGTCAGGGGCAAAGTTAAATAGGGGGTTGGCCAAAACATTTGTATCTTAATAATAACTGGGAACCATTTGATGGACCTGCACAAACTTTGTAAGAGTGTTATCAAGTTTAGCCTACTCTTTGTTTACTCAATTTCATGCTCATGCATTGGAGGCCTATAATTAAAGTGGGGTGGCAAAGAAGTGTCTCACTACCACTACATTTAGCATAGTTTGATGAATCCACACAGACTTTGGCAGATGTTTATCTGTATTTACTACTTTTTGTACTAATTTACCAAAGGGCCAATTAGGCAGACCAGGGTCATGTGAATCTCAAAGGATGAGGGCCCAGGTAAAAAACAAGTTACTTGCCTGTATATTTGGGTTCTCCAGTATTGACATCTTTAATAGATTCACATGCTTGAATCTTCCCCACCTTCATGGTTAGAGCCCCACAGTATTAGTTACAAGCACTGCATAGAGAAGCATTAAGAACAATAGGCAAAAGTAAGTGCCATTGTTTACCAATTCACACTGAACCAAAACCCAACTAATCAGACAGCAGCCCCTGAACCACTCTTCCCCTGCAGGGCTGTCATGAGGCTTTCGTGAGGCCCACCTTAGTTAGATTAATATTTTACACGTTTTATGTTGACATCATTTTTTGTAAAGTTATTTTACATGTTTTATGCTTCTATAATATTATTATGAGAATACGCTGTACGTGTTGCTTGTTTTCAGTAAGCTTTTCTCACCATGTAATCTGTACACTCTGTTCAAGCCTAGGAACAGAGAACAAGATATCCTAGTGCTTGCATTACCTGTTTGGAGACAGCTTCTGAATCTTAGCCATATCATCTCATCAAAGCTACGCCTCCAACACAGTGTGGTTTTGATTATATAAATTACACACTGCCCTATATGGGTCAGAGGAGCACTCCGGCCAGTACTGTCCTGGAACAGAGCCTGCGTTAGATATGCAACTCTGCTGACACTGACATTTCACCTTGCAGGGAAGGATCACAAACTCTACTCTAGACCAACTCCCTGGCCCAGCTATACAGGTATGGGAGGATCAGGCTATACTTCGAGATCTAGCAGAGAGTACACCAGTTATGCTCTCAGAGTGTAGGTAGCGATAGGTAGTATTATATGGAAATAAGATTGCTATGGTTGGATTATTTATTCTGTTCACTATGTTGGTAATGCTGGTTACAATGCTTTAATTAATCTGCCTAATAATCATAGATCCTTCTCTATGCAAGAACATAATTATATTAATACATTAAAAAAAATCTTTATCTGTACCTTTCTTGTGTTTACCCTGGACATTCATAAGTAAACAACAAACCAGTAAGCTCTGTTTCCACGATTTCCTTGGGAATTAGAGTGGTCACGTTGGAGGTTGCCAGAATCATCTGTTACCGTAGGAAGGTTAGGGGTTCAGGTGAGACACTATTAGCTAGCAAAGAATTGGGCTGACATTTTCCGATGGTGTAGACAGACTTAGGGCTTGACTTAGATCATGGCAGGGGGGAATACTCCATCACAAACGTGACAGATATCCCGTCCGCCTTATTACAATCCCATTATATCCTATGGGGATCATAATACAACGGACAGGATATCCATCACGTTTGTGAGAGAGTATTCCACCTACGAGATCTAAATCAAGGCCTTAGTCCCTACATCCTGAAGTTCTATCATCCTAATGTGCAGTCCCACTTCCTGTGGGAACCGCATAACAGGGCCATCATACCTCAGATTTCAAGCACAATTATACCAAATTTGATAAAATAATTGTTGTAGGGGGTAAGCCTAGGAGGGAGGGCTGCATGTGAATCCATGAAAGATATCAATACTGGAGAATCAAAGTGCACAGGTACAAGTAACTTGTTTTTTTCCAGTATGGAATCTTTCATAGATTCACATGCTTTAATCCTAGTAGTGAGCAGTATTAAGAAATAGAAGCAGATGTAGGAATAGTCAACCTCTCAGAATAAGGAGCAAAACCATTCTCAAACAGGTTAAGTATCAGAAAGAACATAGGGGGTCATTCTGACCTTGGCGGTCCATGACCGCCATGGCGGAGGGCGGCGGAAGCACCGCCAACAGGCTGGCGGTGCTTCCTGGGCGATTCTGACCGCAGCGGTAAAGCCGCGGTCAGAAAAGGGGAGCCGGCGGTTTCCCGCCGGTTTCCCGCTGGCCCAGGGAATCCGCCATGGCGGCGCTGCTTGCAGCACCGCCATGGGGATTCCGAGCGCCTTCCCGCCAGCCTGTTTCTGGCGGTGTCCACCGCCGGAACCAGGATTGTGGGAATGGCTGTCGTGGGGCCCCTGGGGGCCCCTGCACTGCCCATGCCACTGGCATGGGCAGTGCAGGGGCCCCATAACAGGGCCCCACAAAGATTTTCACTGTCTGCTGTGCAGACAGTGAAAATCGCGACGGGTGCCACTGCACCCGTCGCACCCCTTCAACTCCGCCGGCTCCATTCCGAGCCGGCTTCATTGTTGAAGGGGCTGTCCCGCTGGGCCGGCTGGCGGCCTTCTGGCGGTCGCACGCCGGCCCAGCGGGAAAGCCGGAATGGCCGCCGCGGTCTTTTGACCGCGGTGCGGTCTTTCGGCGGGAACCGCTTGGCGGGCGGCGACCGCCGCGGTCAGAATGACCGCCATAATCTTGTTTTTAAAAATAAGAGCTTTCCTAAATGTACAAGAAGCACTGTACAACAGTATTAACAAATATTTTACCTTATTTAAAAAAGCAGCAAAGAACTGCTTGACCAACTGTGCTACCAGCTTTCCAAGATGAATCCAAACAATATTGCTTGGTGAAGATATGAACAATGGACCAAGCTGCCACTCTGCAAATGCCCAGCAAAGAGACTCCAGCACAGAGGGCTGTTCAGCCGAGCCCTGAAAATTTCCAATCATAGGGCCTCATTCCGAGTACGGCGCTCCGTGCACCGCTGCACCCGTGGTGGCGGTCGGACCGCCGCAACCTTGGCGGTCCAACCTCCACATTACGATGCTGGCGGTCAGACTGCCAGCACACCACCGCCACTGCCAGGATCAGAGATCCTGACGGGTTGGTGGCGGTGCAAGTCATGGTCAGCCACGGCAGTGCAGAGTTCGAAACCGCCATGCTGATCACAACTTCCCTTTCCGCCAGCCTTTTCATGGCAGTGTCACTACCATGAAAAGGCTGGTGGAAAGGCAGAGTTGGAACCTCAGAGGGGCCCCTGCACTGCCCATGACCCATGGTCTTGGGCAGTGCAGGGGTCCACCTTTCAGCAAACTCAGAATTGTGGTACTTTAAAATTTGGAACCACACTGGAGGCATGGCCCTATCATGCCGATTTTAGTATCAGAGAGCCGCAAATGGCAAATACGATATGTACGAGTGTTTTTATCGCGTTTCATCAATGGAATGACCTTGTATATGATACTGCATATTGTTCCATGTAAACGACAGCCATTTTATGATTGCCCTCACATAGGCCAATGTCTAATGCTGAAAACTCTGAAGGACACGTACATCTTTGCTGACTCCTCTGTGACCTGGGCAAGCTGACTCCACTGCCTGAAGCCAAACCTGTTCGGCCAGTTTCTTTCCCAGTGGCCGAATGAGATTAGTATCAAGGCACAACACATCATAAACCTTTCATCACACACAAACCATGCCTAATCTTACACACACCTGTCCCTGTTTCCTGCTTTATGGCTTGCTTTACGAGGAGGAGGTGCCCGGTTTTATTGGGGTCTGCTGATATCTGAACCCTCGTGGGTAAATAATTGGAGGCTGTCCTAGCTGAAGTATGGGAACATCATCATGGCTCTGTTTTTGTCGTTTGTATTGAAATATGTGAATGGTCAACTGTAATCCTGTTAAAACCCCAAAGGCTACTCACATGTTGCCTCTCTAGCTTTTCTCATTTGTTTAGGAATGTGACTGGTACAGCCCCCTTGCATGCCTAGGGCATAATAAATGATATAAAAGGTCTGAGCTAAGACCATTTCGGCAGACTGCCTCTTTCAGTTGCTATAGGTCAGCTTCTGGGAGACGTAGTCTCACTCATTTGAGTTTAATAAAGATGTCTTTTCATATTTCAGCTTCTTTGCCAAGTTCTTTGTTATATTACCCTGAGAATGAAAATCTCTAGTACTTCAAATGGCGCCCAACGTGGGGCTCATCAGAGAAGTGACTTTCTGTGGGAGTGATCTTGTCAGGAGACTGAAATCTACTGAGGAGGACAGAACAGGATTCTACCAAGAAGGTACTCTGTGCGCAGGGATTCTGGAGATTCTTTGATTATGCAGCCCAGTGTATTTCTGATCTTCCTGATTTTGATACTCCACATGATGTCACCCCTGACTGAGAACCTTTTTGGCGTAAGTGAAAAAAAAAAAAAAAAAAAAGACTGTTAGGTCATTTAGAACTTGGCAATTAGAATTTGGACAACTATTTGTTTGGTATAGCTTTGATAGGTTTGAATAGGTTTGTATACGCGAATTGCAATTTGTGTAGGCAGGTAATGAAGAGACTTTTTCTCCATCTGCTTTAGTTGAAGTATAAGTGGGTCGCTCCCAGTCCTTAGTTCTTTGGTCCTTTGGTTCTTAGTTTTTGGTTCTTGGTTCTTAGTATTGGTCCTTAGTTTTATTTGAAGATTGCAATTTTCAAAAACCGAGGGTCTCGTACATTTGAGAGTGTATCGATAGAGATAGCCCCTTGAAGTTTGAAGCTCGGTTAGTGAGCGAAGATGCCTAATCGTAGCAAATTTGGTACTTGGTTTGGTTTTTGGTGGCAACAGGGATTCCCGATTGGAGGATTCATGTCTGATACCTCCGATTGAAACTCCAACTTATGAGTTCTATTTTAAACACGGCGTGGGCCCCATCACGTTTAATAAAGTATGGGTCCGCTATTCTTGGAAATAAATGTCTGTGAGGCTGTTTTTGCAGTTTTTTGGAACACTATTGAGAAAAGTTTTCTTTTCTCTTGTAAATATGACTTACAACTAGGATCTGCAAACGGTTCTGTAAGTAAATTGCGACGACGCTATTTATGAAAAATGGCTAAAGCGCGCTGTATTGTGTGTCCTGAGTGTTTTCTGTTTATATCTGAAATGAGCTCAATGTGTGTTTGTGGGTCTTCTTGATGTTTTCAGTTTGTTAAGTAAAATGTTGGTTAATTAATATTAAGTAGAAACTTAGAAAAAAATCCAGAAATGAACCATGTAATGTGCTAACATAGCTATATGTTGCTCTTTAATTTATAGAATGAGCAATTGTGCACATATACAAAACTGCTGTTAAATGCATAATAAATTAGAAAACACATTCAATAGATATAAATAGGGCCCCAAAACAAAAAAAAGAAATTATCTATTTTTGCAAAAAAATAAATAAATTTACAGCATTTTTCTTAGATGCATTGTATTAGATGTTCACAGGCAAACTTTTCAGCTGCAGTATATTTGATAGAAATGTTCAATTCAGCCAGCACTTTCCCAGTTAAACACGGGTGGAATTTTGACTAACCTTCCTTTTAAATGAAAGTGGCGCAAAAATGTGACGCATTTCAAGTTAGGCTTATGCGCTTAGGCTTGTGAGTTAATGTATCCCAAATAATAGGCAAGGGATGCAGCTTGCTTTTATATGTGGAATTATCACAAAAAAAAGAATAATTGGGTTTTTAAAAAAAGAAAATGATTAATTATGGAAAAATTATTTTAAAAAAAATAAGTGCCTTTCAAAATCGTTTGTTAATATTTATAAAGCTTAATACCTATACTATGACCTCCTAGCATTAAAATTTAATTTAAGTTATGTTGCACCGCTAAAATTACATTTGTATGTGCAATTTTCCCTTGGCGCAGGAGCAAACAAGCTCATTTCTATAAAGTATAAGTTAATATTTTCAATGGCTGACTCATGGATTGTGTAATAGACATTCTGGTAATGTATATTATGCCAGAAAATTGTAGGATATTGATTTTTTAATGCCTAAAATATCAAAGTCGATTTTGGGCAAAAGCACTGTTTAAACTGCATTTTCTTTCATTCAGAGTACTTTTTAAAGTGTCTCAGGCTTCAGTAAATGCATACATTTAGGTTTGATATATATTTGCAGGTTGTGCCTTCTTATGATTCAATGAGTCAATGTGCCGGTACAAAGGCTTGTTTTAATATCAAGGTTGAAGGTTCTAACTTCAGCTGGGCCTACTGAGACGTTCATTCATTCGAAGTTGATGAAATATGTACCATTGCATGGGATTGCAAAAAGCACTTATTCTAACAACTGGTATGTGTGTTATTAAGGTTTGTGAATTATTCACAGTAAATGTAGTTTAATAATCTGGAAATAGAGATAATTTTTTTTTAGCGCCTAAAAAGGAAAAATTATTTTTTAAAATAGAGTGAGTTATTGCAGGTTAGAAGGAAAATAGGAAGGCCTACTGTCTTTGACAGATTCAGAGTGGCAGAAGCTAGGAGAGCTACAGAGGCTGGCTCAAGACACACTGCTGAGATGCTATCTTTAGTTTTCCCATAAACAATGGAGGAGGCTGTCATGTTGACACTTGTGACCTTTTAAATTAGGGCCTTGTCTCTGTGAAATGCAGAATGACCCTACGGGCCTCTAAAAGTGGGATTTCTGGTTTCTCCAGAAGAACATCAATACAATTAAACAACTTAATTCCAAAGGGAAAATATAAAAAAAAGGGGTTTCTTCGAAGGTCCCAACATCATGTTAAATGCTCTGCAGAACTGATACATTTGTGTCTCCGCTCTAAAAAAATAAAATTATGCCTGCTAGTTGCTTTTATTTGACAGAAAACGAAGTGTTGCATTAAGTCTTAGACAGAAAATAAGATGCAGCCCTTTTCTAAAATTTTGAAGGCTACATGCCTTAATGAGAACGATTTGCCAATTAAGACTTATTTTTCACAGTGGAAATTGTAGGTGCCAAATTAATATGGAGTGTCAGTGTAACAATTTTTACTTTTAGAAAGGTAAAACTAAGGTGGCTTGATGTTGCGAAGTAACTGACAAGAGGGTAACAGTTAAGTAATGGAAATTTATTTTCGTGTATTTGGTCCTATCATGAATTGTTCTTGCTGGTCCTGTATGTTAGAAGAGAAACAGTAAAGTTATATTTGACAGCAGATTTCCATTGCCTGGTGATCTACTGTCAAAAGGAGGGTAAGGATTTTAAACCTGACAAATTAAACAGGCCCAAATATTGGGTTTTGGGCTGCAGGTTTACAGTGCATAAAGTACATGACATGGTGTTGTGTGTCACCGCTTATTCACACATGCTATTGTTTTGTCTATGCTTTTTGTGCTTGATACACAGCAAGTATATCTGATGGCTTGACGTTTTGTGCGTTTTTATTATTTTTTATTTGTTTTTTGCATGTTTGTTGCTGCTTTTGATACTATTACAAGCTCCCCTGTGTTGTGAGGGGATGGTCATGACGATGCCCATCGCTACGCAACAGTTGGTTGAACTCGTTCTGGTTACTAAATTCCACAGATAATGATATTTCATGCTGTGCACATAAGAGACAACACTTCACCAGTGCATGTCTATTTGGCTATAATGGTATTGAAGGAAAATAAAAAGAGATATACAGGATCAAAGTGTGTCACCTGCAGCTAGTCACGTTACTGTCCCTTCCCTTAAAGGAACAGGCAGCCCTACATTTATGTAGCCTTGATTGGACCTAAGGATGAAATTATAGATCTGTGACTCAAGGTGGCCTAATTTCTATATTACATTAGTTAATTATGTTCTGTTTCCTAAGTAGCATGTGGCTTTTGTTCCTTAAAAGAAAACCAGGTTTTCATTTTTTCCTGAAGAAGGAACTGAAACATTAGCTAGGAGTACCGTATATGGTGTAGTCGCCAACGGTAGAGTTAAAATTTGTGTAACTTTGGCCTTTGTGTATCACCCGTACTCTCGGTGTTGTGTCACATGCCTGACTATCACCCAAATAATTTTTTGTTCTTCCTATAGATTTTTTCTTTTGTTACTTCCCCTGACCAATGTCGCATCATGCTTAGTTATTGAGATTTTAGCTATGTCCTAGTCCCATTTCTCTTTTTCGAATTCCTTTCACCAGTCAGCCCTTTTATTATTATTGATGTATTGTTCAGGTTCACATTTCCAGACTGCAGTGATGTACCAGGGACCCCCATGTTATGTATAATTCCCTTTGGTATGACCAGACTGGTTTTCAAGAATTTGCCTTAGGCCTGCTTCAATGTTTTCCAGCCTGACTGTCAGGGTAGCGATAGGCTGGTTAACTGACTCAATATTATAGTAAGACAAGTTTTCCATCTCAAAAGGAGATATCTTATGTTTACCTTTTTGAACATGACAAATTTTCAATGTCTATTTTAATTTGGTTTTCGGTTCCCTTCTGTTCCTGCTACTTTAATTTTTGGTGGGATCAGATGTGTCCTAATCATGCAAATATCAGGACCCTCTAGTTCTTGTCTTTTTGTTTGCACATTTGACTATTAGCCTGTGTATTGCATAGTGCACCTGATGCACAGTTTTTAAAGGAAGGTTTCTACATGTCCCTGATAATCGGTATCATGTGATTTCTCTATTGAGATGTTCTAAGATAAGGAGGAACACCTAGACTTAATCATTGAGGAAAATATGTGTTTACCCCATTAGACAATGCCACTGTGTGAGGAAATCCATTCAGATAGAATTCTCATGTAGCTATAGATGGCAGAGAATAATGGAAAGAACCCAATTAAAGATGCTAGAGACCCTGTTTTGCCCTTCTGCCTTTGTCTTTGTATTTTATGCCCATGGTGTATGGCTACTCCTTTGAAGATTGCAGACCACCTGCTTGCAGTCCCCTTGTTAAAAACCATGAACTGTTTTTGTACTAAATTGAAGGAAACTAACAACTGTGGCACATTTCCTACGTCACTAGATTCTGCGGGTATCAAGTCATAATAACCTGCAGGACATTGATTTAAGCCTAATTCCCATCAGTGACAGCTACAGATGAAAGACGGACGTCTTGGCCCTACAGTCTCAGCACCCAGAAAGTAGCAAAGCTGGACAGCGATCGCCAGCGCATGGTATCGTACTTGCTCCATCAGACGGCGTTGGACATCACAAAACCAAAGTTTCAGTGTAAAAGAGCTAAAGAGAAGGATTCCTGTTGTTGATGGCAGAGCTGTTTTGAGGTTTCATTTCTCTACCTGTCATGTGCTGGTAACCTCTGACAGTGTGCAATCCCTTGAGCCCCTTGGCCTGAGTTTTGGCCACCCCCCCCCCCTTTTCTTTGCTCCAAAGGAAGAAGGGCAGTGCACCGAAGATTTCAAGTTTGGAAAAAGGCACTATATTGCGGTGCCCATGAAAGAGCAGCTTGAGCGTCCTCTGACACTAAATAATGAGTGTTGGAGTCTGAAAGTGCTGCTGAGCTTGAGCTATTTCCCAATTAATGGTGCTTGGGTCTGCACGAGATGATTTGTGCCCTTGATCAATGAAGAGCACATTGTTTGTAGTGTCTGCCACAGAGGAGAGACACTGGTGCATTGCTTTAAGACATTGAGACTTTCGAGTGAGCTGTGGGTGTTTGCCAGGAGGGCACTCCAACTAAGCAGTACTTTTCTCACGAAGAGGCCTGAATTGAGAGGCCCATGCGAAAGAAAACAACAAAAGAAAATTTGATGGACAATAGAAGCCTGCCAGAGAGGCTTTTTGAACGGACTCTGGGCATAGTTGGTTTCACAAGAGGTTTCCGTGTGATTGTATAGACTAGGTGTTAGGAGACTGATTGTTTTGCTGGCATTGTTTTAAAGTACTATTCTGTTTAGTAAAAGCAGAATAAAGTCCATTTTCTGTGGAAAGAGTACCCCTTTTCACCTTAGAGCATTGATGAGAGTCACCACTGTTCCACCTGAACATACAAAAATTACTGAAATGCAGAGGAGCCCAAAAAATGTTACTAGATAATTTTAGGATTTGCTTTTTGGTTAGGGTTGTGAAAAATTATTATTTCATTTGTAATAGTGGTCACTACTTTTTCCCGTTGTCTATATGTTCTTAATAACGTGTTTTCTAGTGTCTTTTAAACATGACGTTGTCATTTATGGGTGGGATTGTTTTTCTCTACTCAATTGACTTCTGCACCCACTTCCCAACCTATGTCTTTTCCTACTATTGTTTCTTTGCACTCTTTTCACCCTTTTCCTGAACATGAGCAGGTTAGAAGATCAGAATTCGTAAGCAATTCTTTTGTACAGCTTCTGCATCAACACTAGTTAGTAGTGAACATCACTAATTGTTGGGTGTGTGATCTTATGCCACCTACTGCAGATAGAGGTATTCCTTATTTTGTCCTGCCATATGTGGCCTTTTGTGCTACTTCATGTTCGAGGAGACCTGTCCAGAAGAGAGTTACCAAGTGCTAGAATTTTGCTCCAGCAACATCTCCATGGCCTTATGAATATAGACCCGGACTCAGATTAGTATGAGTATAGTTATTGCCTATGTAAGGGCAAAAGGAGGGTCTGTGGTACTTTAAATTTCAGAACCACACTGGAGGCATGGCCCTATCATGCCGATTTTAGTATCAGAGAGCCGCAAATGGGAAATACGATATGTATGAGTGTTTTTATCGCGTTTCATCAATGGAATGACCTTGTATATGATACAGCATATTGTTCCATTTAAACGACAGCCATTTTATGATTGTCCTCACATAGGTCAATGTCTAATGCTGAAAACTCTGAAGGACACGTACATCTTTGCTGACTCCTCTGTGACCTGGGCAAGCTGACTCCACTGCCTAAAGCCAAACCTGTTCAGCCAGTTTCTTTCCCAGTGGCCGAATGAGATTAGTATCAAGGCACAACACATCATAAACCTTTCATCACACACAAACCATGCCTAATCTTACACACACCTGTCCCTGTTTCCTGCTTTATGGCTTGCTTTACGAGGAGGAGGTGCCCGGTTTTATTGGGGTCTGCTGATATCTGAACCCTCGTGGGTAAATAATTGGAGGCTGTCCTAGCTGAAGTATGGGAACATCATCATGGCTCTGTTTTTGTCGTTTGTAGTGAAATATGTGAATGGTCAACTGTAATCCTGTTAAAACCCCAAAGGCTACTCACATGTTGCCTCTCTAGCTTTTCTCATTTGTTTAGGAATGTGACTGGTACAGCCCCCTTGCATGCCTAGGGCATAATAAATGATATAAAAGGTCTGAGCTAAGACCATTTCGGCAGACTGCCTCTTTCAGTTGCTATAGGTCAGCTTCTGGGAGGCGTAGTCTCACTCATTTGAGTTTAATAAAGATGTCTTTTCATATTTCAGCTTCTTTGCCAAGTTCTTTGTTATATTACCCTGAGAATGAAAATCTCTAGTACTTCAGAATGCACAGTGTCTGCCATTGCAGACAGTGAGCATTTTGAGTGTGCTGTGGGCAGTGACATTGGCCTCAGCTCTCTCAATGCACTCTTTCCACTGGCCAGCAGAAACATCGTAATACGGCAGTGGGGAGGCCGCCGGCTTGGTGGCCTCCTTCCCACCGTCATATTGGCGGCCCGGCTGTATGATCGCCATGATCATAATGAAGCCCATAGTGTCGTCCATTTGTTGAAATGCAAGCATCAATTGTGTATCATCCAAATAGGATATTAAATTGAAACCCCACGGCTGAACTTCTAAAGCCAATGGAACCAATTACACATTAAACAGGGTAGAGCTTAGAGCTATACCCTGTGGTATGCCACATCTTCTTTCACTAAAACGAGAAGTATAAGGTGGCAATTTGTCACAAAAGATTTAGGCCCTCATTATGAACACGGCGGTAAAAACCACAGTGTTCATGCTGGTGGTCAAAACACTGACCGCCAGCGTCCCTGGATCCCCGCCGGCCGTATTAGGAACATTCCTGTGGGCCTGGCCGGGACATTGACGACGCCTCTGTGCAGCGGGTGCAGCTGCACCCGTCGCGTAGATCACTGCTTGAAAATCGGGCAGTGACCTGCGCGATGGGGCACTGCACCGGGGCCCTTGCACTGCCCATGCCAAGTGCATGGACCGTGCAGGGCCCCCCAGGGGTGCCCCGGCGCACCCCTTCCGCCAGCCTTTCCCTGGCGGGGAAACCCGCCTGGGAAAGGCTGGTGGCTGAGGAAACATTATTCGAGGGGCAGCACCGCTGCCCTGTCGGATAATGTTTCTGACTGCTGCCAGGCTGCCTGACAGAGGCAGCCTTGCGGTGAGTGAGGGCTGCCGATGGCGGCCCTCAAGGGGTACATTATGTGGCGGTGTGGCCCGCCATGCCAGCTGGTGGTTTTACCCGCCACCGCCGGCATGGCGGGCCACACCGCTATGTTCATAATGACCGCCATAATCCAGTGCCAAGATTCATCCATGATTCCCACGTTTTCCAGTCTCGGCAACAGAATATCTTTGGATACCTTATCAAAGGCAGCAAATAAATCAAGAAGACTGACCACAGATTATTGTTATCTAAATCGAGGTTACTTCTAATAAATTCTGTGGCCTCTAAAAATGCTAATTCTGTGCTGAACCCAGTACAGAAATTGGACTGAGACATATGAAGGATGACATTCCTTTCAATATGACTAGTGATCTGGGCTTTCACCAGAGTTTCCAGTATTTTCCCCATTGCCAGAAGAAAAGAGATAGGTCTAGAGCTGCTCAGGATTGATGGATCAGCATTACTGTTTTTCAGAAGCAGTCTAACCAGGGCCTTTTTCCAGGCACATGGACACATTCCTATTGGATTATATTTAGCTCCCACTTGCCTGAAGATATATCCTTCCAATGATTGTAGTAACTGGATAAGTCGCAATGCTGTTGCTGAACAGTTGAGGGGACTAGTGCATGAAAATTGTCACTGGCATCTAGATGCTTCATTGCATTTTCCTTCCGCTGTAGGTCTTCTACGAGCAGGCTGCCTTGAATAAGCTACAAGCTGAGTTGTCCTGTATTGTTGCTGTGGGGTGTACTACTGGCGAAAACCCTACTGAAATGCAGGATAGGGTTGATATCTACATGGCTGGTAAGAACCTCTTGACAGAAACTGGCCTCTTTTTCAGGTATCACAAAAAGGCTGAAAGCCGTGCTGTTGCTAAGTTCTAAAGAACCAGCCATGTCAGTGTCAGTCCTGATAGACTGGAAACCATTGGTCACGTGCTCACCAAAGAGGTTCTCTCCATCAAAAGGCGTGTCTAACTCCATTGTTTAAATTTATGATGGAAGGAAGTGGCTTTCAACCATCCTTGTTGGCGGAAGACTGCTGCACCAACCAAGTGTCTGAAATCCGTTGAAGCTATATCCATGGGTTAGAAGGATTTCGGGACCGCCACTGGACTGCCTGCATCACTACTGAATCTGAGCGTGAATGCCAATGAAACATGTAGGCAAATTCTCGGAAGCTCTGTATTTCTTATAAAGCCAAGAAATGCTGCTGTCTCTGATGCAAGGTTCTTCATGAGATTCAGCCTTTCTTCCCAAATGTGAACTACAATGGGAATTAACTTAACCGATTTTCTTGCAGAATCTTTAAAATCGTATAGAAAACAATCTGTTTGCTTTATTGGTGTAGGCAGGTTGAATTGTTTTGAAGCTCGCTGCAGGAGTACATGAAAACCTCTGATGACTTCTGGAGGAGAGCTAGTGGGCGGAGTCTTGGGAGATGCACATAGTGGAGCTGAATTATCATCCTACTTATGCCCTGACACAGACTGATCTTCAAGGATCTCACCCTCTTCTGGTTGGTCAGAACTGGCCTGGTTGAAGGCAGTGAGCAGCACAGAATGAGTACATTGCATATGAATATACTATATCATTAAAAACCTGTGGGGGCGTGGCCAAGGCGTCAAGATGGCGGGTGCACTCTCATAGTGCTCCGGACCTCTCCGTCATCCGCCTTGAATCCACCCGAAATCCTCCTCCCTGTGAGCGACCCATCCCGTTAGGAAGAAATCAGGACCGTCTGCCCGAGGTGTGCGGTGAAAAATCGGACCCGGGCCCAATCCGAAGACCTAGGTGGACCGGGAGGTCTGCGGCCTGTGGTCGGCGGCAAAGGGAGCTGAGCGAGCCTGAGACGCAGAGGCCGGGCGGGAGTGGAGCCTGCTGAGACGTTCCCGAAGTGGGGGGCGGGGGTGACCCCCGAGCCTCTGTCCCCTGCCTTCCTTCCTGCTTTCCCCCTCCACGACGGACTTCACAGGTGGTACTGGCCCATTCCCCTTCTTCACAGGTGGTGCAGAACCCGGAGTCGGTGCCAGAGAAGGCGGGCCCCCCCAGCCAGGACCGGGGATTGTGACGGGCGGCGACAGGTGGCGGGGCGGAGCCCGGCCCAGCGTGAGACCGCGAGGAGGAGGAGCCGGGGTGAGAGATCGTCTGCCCTTCTTCCTGCTTCCCCTGGCGGCCGGAGAGGTGACACGGGGTCGGCGCCGGGAGCGGCTGAGACCCGGTTGAAGAGGAGCAAGTCGGAGCAGAGGGGGGCCCAGATTGCGACCGCGGAGAGGAATAGCCGGGCCGACCAGAACGACCACCCATAGAAGGGAGCGATCTACCGCCAAAACAGCCACAGGCAAGAGTTTTAGAGCTGGGGCCCCTGGGACCATAAGGGGGCGGAGGGAGGAACACAGGCACCCCGGTGGGGGAAGCCCCTCTCGGCAGACACCCTCCGCTCCACTGCCTCCTTCCCTCTCATTCCCTTTTCCCCCCCAATGACGTGGGGGGAGAGGACCACCTGGCGTCAGGAGCCGCTCCTCTGGCCCCCGGCTCCGCTGCCCTGCAATTTCCGGACCGGGGCCACAACGAGGAGACCTCGCGAACCCAGCTGAGGCTCAGCCCTGCAACAAGAACCCTCTGGGCG
This sequence comes from Pleurodeles waltl, assembly GCF_031143425.1. NCBI lineage: Eukaryota > Metazoa > Chordata > Amphibia > Caudata > Salamandridae > Pleurodeles > Pleurodeles waltl. Next base: position 702,983,926 of record NC_090437.1, read on the forward strand.
ACAGACTGGAGATGAGAAGCTGAAGGCCCCTAGGGTGCGATTGACGTGAGATCTAACGCAGGTGGACCCATCCCGGGCCCGAGTGGCGAACCGCCGCGGGACGGGGAGAGAGAGAGGCAGAGATAGAAAGCCGTCATAATCTACTGAACAATACGCTACGAACGCGGCAGGGACCCGGGCGGAGACCCATGTCCCGAGCAGAAAAGAAGACCAAATGCCGACCTCCAGAGACCTAGAAACAATCCTCCAAGCCATCCATACATCCCAAGCCACTGTAGAGGCCAGGGTTGGAGAGGTCAAGGAGGAGGTGACTCTAGTGCGCCAAGATCTTCGCAACACCACGGCCCGAATCACAGAGGCGGAAGCCAGAATATCCACGGTAGAAGACGAAATAAAGGCCCTTAGAACACAGGTGTCCATACTCACATATCGTACATCAGAGCCGCACCGAAGAGCTGAAGATGCCGAAAACAGGTCAAGACGTAACAATCTGAGACTGGTTGGACTCCCGGAAGACATAGCCACGACGTCACTCACTACATTTCTGGAGGAATGCTTCTGCTCCTGGATCCCGAAAGGCCGCCTTACCCCGTGGTTCACCATCGAGCGTGCCCATAGAGCCCTACAGATGAGGCCTCCGCCGGGGACCCCGCCGTGACTGGTAATCCTCAGCCTCTTTAATATCAGAGACAGAGACATGGGGGATCATTCCTACCCTGGCGGTCCGATACCGCCAGGGTAGGGGGCGGAGGAAGCACCGCCAACAGGCTGGCGGTGCTTCTGGGGCTATTCTGACCGCGGCGGCGGTGAAAAGGTTTCCCGCTGCCCCAGGGAATCCTCCACGTCGGCGCTATGGGGATTCCGACCCCCTTCCCGCCAGCCTGGTTCGGGTGTCGTGTGGCCCCCGGGGGCCCCTGCAGTGCCCATGCCACTGCATGGCACTGCAGGGGCCCCCTAACAGGGCCCCACATTGATTTTCAGTGTCTGCTTGGCAGACACTGAAAATCGCGACGGGTGCAACTGCACCCGTCGCACACCAGCAACTCCGCCGGCTCCATTCGGAGCCGGCTTCCTCGTTGCTGGTGCTTTCCCGCTGGGCGGGCGGGTGGCCTTTTGGCGGTCGCCCGCCCGCCCAGCGGGAAAGTCAGAATTACCGCGGCGGTCATTTGACCGCGCTGCGGTATTCTGGCGGGGGAACTTTGGCGGGCGGCCTCCGCCGCCCGCCGAAGTTAGAATGACCCCCATGATCCTACAAGAGGCCCGCGCCAAAGGAGACCTCCTCTGTAATGGAGGCAAAGTCCTCCTCTTCCCTGACTACACTCGAGACGTGCAGCAAATGAGGCACTCTTTCCTGGAAGTCAAGCAAAAGCTAAGGGCAATGAACATTCAATACCGACTGCTGTTCCCTGCGAAGCTACGGGTAGTCCATGGAAACAAGACCCACTTCTTCGAACAGCCAACCGCAGCGTGGACATGGCTAATGGAAGAACTACCGCTTAAACCGACTGGCGAACAAACCGAATGGTCTCTGAGTGGAAACAAAACCAACTACCGGCCAAAGCAAACAATCGCTTAGGGTCACCGCACGCGGTCGAGAAGACGCAGAGGGGGACGGAGCTCCAGCTCGAACTCCCCACTAGTGGCTGCAACCACCATATCTAACAACACGAAAGACCAGAGATCACCACAGAGATTGGAAGAGAATGGGAGAGACTTGGAACAACAGAGACCGTCCCGTGCTGGAGCTGGAGATTTTCTAAATGGGGAGGGGAGGAGAGGGAGGGCAAAACATGCCAAAATAAGGATGTCGATGACAAATAATACTGTTAAGTGCCTTCAATTCACCGATTCGACATTATGGAGGGGTCCACCACTGCTCAACCAGTTAATTCCGGTTACTACCTCGCCTGGTTCAAGGCGCGAGGTTCATGGGTAGGGCGACAGATGCTTCTGGGGGGAAGTATGGGGTGGGGAATGAGTTGGGGGGTTCCAAAAGAGACTGTTCACTGTCATGTTGACCAAAAGACAGGACAACCGACAGGCACACCATAATAACATAGTACAGCCCTTAAAGTTATGCCGGGAGACCGGGGAGGGAGACACCCCAAACCTAAAGCAAACACACTCACTGGGTAGATCTAAGACAATCTTACACACAGACCCTAATGTATCCAACACAGACCATCTCATGGAACGTAAACGGATTGCTAGATCAAATTAAACGCACTGAAGTATTTACCTTCATACACAGACACCGACCCGAGATTCTCCTCTTGCAGGAAACACACCTTGCTGGAGAACACTGCCCCTTCCATGCGAGAAGAGGATTTGATAGAATCTATCATGCTGGGTTCATGCGGGGCTCAAGAGGGGTCGCGATCCTTCTGCACCGCTCCTTTCCTTTGAAAGTGATGCAGACATGGAAGGACAAGGAAGGCCGATTTGTGGCCATTACTGGTACAATAGAGGGGTTGACAATCAATATAGTTAGTATATATATTCCCCCAACGATACAACGAGGAACCACTAAAGAACTGACCCAGCTTCTGCTGGACCTGCCCTTAGGACTGACAGTGATAGGGGGTGACTTTAATGTAGTCCTGGACCCAAGACTAGATGTAGAAGGCCCAATAACAACTCACAGACGAGATATGGCGGCGGGCCTTACGAACTGGATGACAGCAATGGGGCTCATTGATACATGGCGTCTGCGGCACCCACAACAAAAGCAATACACTCACACCTCGGCGGCACACGGCTCACAGTCCTGAATTGACCTAATACTACTATCCAGCATAGACTGCAACGCCCTATCACATATTGAAATACTGGCAAGGGGCAAATCCGATCACGCACCACTCCGACTGGTTCTAGGCCGGGCCAGACAGATGAACTGTCCCATGTGGAGGCTAAACGCCTGGTATCTACAGGATGAAGAATTTGTAGAACAGCTACAAAAGGCGCAGACCGACTACTTCAGCCTAAACGAGGGATCAGTGTCCTCTCCTGCCATCTTGTGGGCCGCGGGCAAGGCAGTCCTGAGAGGGTCAGCTAGAGGTCTGATGAGAAAGCTAGAAAGTCTAAAAACTCAAAATATCGAATCACTAGAGAAACAAGCGGCAGAACTAGAACAGGCACAAGAAAGGAACCCCAACGAGAGAGGGGCAAGACATTTAGCCCTGATAAGGGAGGAAATCAGAGACCTGTCCCTAGAAGCAGCAAAGGCTCTCTGGCGAACGAGCACAGCAAGAATATATGGTTGGGGGGACAAAACAGGGAAATTACTACACTGGCTGATCTCCCGCCACAGGGCCTCGGCCATCATCTCCGAAATATGGGACGGAGATCAGGGCAAGGTCGAGAAGCACCAAGACATAGCAGAGGCCTTCGCCCGCTATTACAAAACACTATATAGGGCCTCAGACACAGTCGACCCAGCCCACCGCCGGAGACTACTTGACACAATTCCCCTGCCCCGACTGCCTCCTTCGGAGACGCAGATCCTAGATGAGCCTTTGACAGAGGAAGAGATAAGCAATGCCATTTCGAGACTGGGAACTGGGAAGACCCCAGGTCCCGACGGCTTCCCGTCAGAATACTACAAGAAATATAGGAAGGAGCTAATACCACACCTGATGGCCCTTTTCACAGAAGTAGAACAGCAGGGGCATTTCCCGAGAGGGATAGACGAGGCCACCATAGTGGTAATTCCAAAATCTAACCCTCCGTCAATGCACTGTGCAGACTATAGACCGATCTCATTGATCAACTGTGAGGTTAAAATCCTTGCCAATATATTAGCTACGCCTCTCAATATAGTGTTACCACAGTTGGTTCATATAGATCAATGTGGATTCATGGCAGGCCGTGGCACCCATCACTGTATCCGCCGCCTTCATGTAGCCCTTGACGAAAGACATAAACTACCCCGAGACTTAGCACTACTCTTCATTGACTTCGAGAAGGCTTTTGACTTTGTAGATTGGAACTTTCTATTCATGGTGCTGCAGAAAGCGGGACTGGGACCAAGGTTCTGTCAGCTGACCCGAGCGCCATACGCAGACCCCTCAGCCCGGGTACAAATTAACGGAACCCCATCAACACTCTTTGAAGTCAGAAGGGGAACGAGACAGGGATGTCCGCTGTCCCCCCTCCTCTTTGCCCTAACCATCGAGCCATTGGCCCTGATGTTCTGAATAGATCCAGAATACTGTGGCTGGAAATGGGAAAATGCCACAGAAGATAGAATAGCCCTATATGCAGACAACGTTCTTCTCTACATGGGCACCCCAAACGTGTCTGGTCCACGCAGCCTCCAGCTCAAGAGCTTTGCAACGGCCACAGGCCTGAAATGAACCCCGCCAAATCAGTACTAGTACCCTTGGTGAACACCTGAGACTGTTTTGACTGGCAAGACACAATACCCCTCCGCAGACTGAGCTTCAAATACCTGGGCGCCTGGGTGACCCTCCTGCTGGAACTGAACTGGGCAAAGAACGTAGACTCGCTGCTAATACAAGTCAAGATAGACCTACAAAGATGGCAGGCTCTACCACTGAATATAATGGGACGGGCGGCCTGGTATAAAATGATGATCCTACCCAGACTACTATATGCCTTCCAGAACTTCCCCCTTCCTATCCCATGCTCATGGCTTCGGACCCTAGAAACAGTCACAACACAATTCTTGTGGGGAGGAACCAGGCACCGGGTAGCCGTAAGATACTGCAGTAGAGGAACACACGAGGGAGGCCTGGGGATGTCTGATCCATACCTATACTACTTGGCGACCCAGACACTAATGGTGCATGACTGGTTTAATGGAGGGTGGACAGACCCAGCATGCCAGGTGGAGCTGAACACTCTAGGCTTCCCAAGTATTCTAGATGCGCTACACAGTGCACCTCTCCCCCATGGCCTGGGCGAGACAACAAGAGCTGTCGTCCTGGCGTGGAGAGCTGCACTGAGACACACCCAGTGGAACGCTATAATCACCCTACAGACTCCGTTGTGGAGAGGGAGGTGGTTGAGATCCACCGCCGCACTAGAGGGATTCGCAGAATGGGACCTATTGGGAATCTCACTGGTGGGCGACGTCTGGAAGAGAGAAACACTAAAATCCTTTCAGGAACTCCAGACAGAGTACCAACTATCCCGAACAACAGTTTTTTAGATATCTCCAACTCACACATGCCATAGGAACCTAACTCCCCAGGGGCCCGCTACTGGAATTCAATCCTCTCGAAGCCAAACTACTAATGGGAAACATAGGAGGGAAAGGGGTTTCACAACTATATAAAATGCTGATCAATAATACACCAGGAGACATAAACTCGATGAGAAGAGACCTGGACCGGGGCCTTGGAAGATTCGGAGTGGGCGGAAGCGTTAGAAGCCCCCAAGACCCTAGCCATATCGGCAAAACTACGCACTGTACAATTTTATTACCTACATAAAGCATATTTAGCACCTAACAGGCTCTCACGGCTGGACTATGGCCAAATAGCCGCTGCCCCTGATGTGACAGGGAACACGCAGATTTTTTCCATATGGTCTGGTCATGCCCGACCCTACAGATCTATTGGGGTAAGGTTCTGGGAGACTTAAATAAGACAATAGGGACGGAGCTCCAACTCTCTGCCAGTATGGTACTACTGGGGATTATGGATGGGTTGCTGAGGTCGCGTACCAACCGAGCTTTCATTGGGATGGCATTGCTTGTGGCCAAAAGAGACATAGCCGCGACATGGACCTCATCCACCGGCTGCAGAAATGGAGAAAAGGAGTGGACTGGTTTGCAATCCAAGAGAAACAAATATATGAGTCGAGAGGATGCCCCGAAATATGAGAAAATATGGGGTCCGTGGCTTGGGACACTGTCATAGATTGGACTGGGCTGTCCTCCTCCTCATCAAGCAAAATGAGAATATCACACACGCTCTCCCCCGTGGGGACAGGAAAGCACATACACAGAACAAATGTATAACATGGAACTGTCTGGTTGTACATGCACTAAAAGGTTGTTGTTGTAAAAAGATTCTTTAAAAAAAAAAAAATGTGAAATTTGCTGAACACAGTTGATGTTCGTTTTGTATAAGCAAGCACAAAACTGAAAATACCCTGAAATTCATCAGCTATGATGTACAATGCACATATTAACTCCCCCCTCCTTGCCATGCTCAAAGCAGCCCTTAGCTGATGGCATGTAAAAGAAAATAAAGGATCTCTACAAACAGCAAAACAGGGTGGTGGGTGGGGATGTGCCTGTGTGTGTTGGTGTCTATAAATCTATAAATGTATATAGCAACACATGCACACACACAAATGTGTATGTGTGTGTGTGTGTGTGTGTGTGTGTGTGTGCGTGTGTAGCTATATATATTTATAGATTTATAGACACCAAAACATATATATCAAACACTGGCATTCACAACGTTCAGCACTTTAACCTTTGTTTTTAATGTTGATTTTCTGGGGTTTCATAATATAAAGTACGATTTTATTACCATATCCAGTTCCCAACAGGCAGCTATAGGCCTCTTTGCACAGCCTTTGACCCTGTACAGCATGAAGTTGGGCCTGAAGCCAAGCCCAGCCACCCACTGGGGTCCACCAACCAAACACCCACTCCACATTTTTTTTTGTAATTCATTTTCACCAGTCCCTCAGGAATTGGAAAAAAACACACTGTGAACATTTGTTATCTCCTGACAGGAAAAGCAGCCAGGAGCAGAAGGTTTGTCCTAAGCAGTGCTGGTTATTGTAAATATGAACTATTCTGAAGGCTCAGTGAACAACACCATGTTTCATGGAGAAAGGGAGGGAGGGGTTGAAGCGTAGAGGTTATTATTAAAAAGGGCTTAAGCAGCATGTTCCCCTTTATCACATACACTGAAGCAGTCCTGCGGCCGCAGGTGGGTGGCAGGGCCTTGGGTCCCTTAGTGCAGCGGGCAGAACAGGAAGTAGGCCTTAAAGATCCACAGCCAGTTCTCCCTGAGAAAAAAACTGCAGCTACAAGTGCTAGAGCGCAAACTGTTATAGGCTAAACCAGCAAGGACTTGCACAAGGCGTCTATCATCAGACAGCTATCTCCAGAGTTTAGCCTCTACCTCTGAAATTGCATCTCTCCCAGTAAGGCTCATAGCACATGTTCACTCTGGACATGCACGAATCACTTCCTGCCACTGCAAAAAACGCTTGCCTGATGCGTGACAAGACAGGACCAAGATCTGAAAAACTGACTTCATACCTTCAACTTTTTTGCCAACAGCAAGTAAATTCTTTGACTTACAGTTTCACCTTTCCAAATTCAGCTGTAGGCTAAACTGCTAGAACTTGCCGAAGTGTGTGCTTTAAATTGGCCGGTACTCTCCGGTACTGAGTACCGGCACTTTTTTATTTTAAGAAGGAGGGTACCGCCACTTCTCAATAAAAACGTAATACTTTTAATTGGAGAGTACCGGCACTTCTCAGAAACAAGCAGGTACTCTGGTTGAGAGTACCTGCACTTCTATTTTTCCATTTCAAGCACTGCTTCTCACAGTGTATAAATATGTACCGGGATTAACTATTATGAGGCAATGCCGTGGTGGTCTAAGAGCCTACTAAAGTCGCTCTGTATCCGAATATAGCAAGCTTGGTGCTAATAACTGCAATTCTCTTCATGGTAACAAACAGCTTTAGTTGCCAAAAGACAAAGGGTGTATCAGAATAATTTGTAAGGCAGTGGAAAGGTTCAGGATAGTTTGGATTCAGCAGCAAATTCGTATTTTATTCTTGACAGGGTTTAAGGCATCATAGGATTTTATGTATTGCTTCACACCCATTTCAATTGAACTCATACTGTAGTTGACAGTCAATTGAAATAATACCAATATTTGCGCCGGGGTACTCAGATCTCTGCTACAACTCATATCATGGGTTGGGCATGCTCCTGTAGACAGCAGCGACTGTATAGGGACACACACGACCTTGTTTTAAACCATTCTGAGTTGGGATTTCATGGGACAAGCTTCTCCCTCCCACTAACAACACCATACACCAGGTGGATAAATGGCGGCCAATCAATAGATCTAAAAGGATACCTGGCGTGCCTAATCTTGAGAGCTTCCTAAACAGCGTGGCCCGATCTACTTTGTCAAATGCCGTTGAAAAAGTTGATAAAGGCTGCATAACCCCCTCCAAAGAGACATACTTCTCATTTATTACCTGGAGGGCCGAGATATTATCAATTGTTCCATGCTTTTCTCTGAAGCCAGATTGCTCCAGAGGGGTGATTTTATTTCTTTCTGCCCAGTCACTAATCTGAGAAAGCAAACATTTAGCAAATATTTTGTCAACCGCATCATGAGCACAGCGATCTGGCGGTAGTTCCCAGGGCAGTTGTGATCCCCTTTCTTATATAAAGGAACAATATTACTACCTTTCCAGGATGGAGCACTGAAAGACCTGGCACAAGATTTTACTCCAGGTAAGAATATCATGTTTCATAACCAATACAGGAATTTCATTTGGACCTATTGCTGCTGAAATACGCATGCCTCTAATAACATCTTCAGTTTCTTTTATAGAGGGGTAAGTATATGAGGGGTCGTCAACAGCCTGAGGAAGCTCCACAGTAATCCCATTAGAGACATAGGGCCTCCCAGGGCCGGGGGCAACGGAAGCACCGCCAACAGGCTGGCACTGCTTCATTGCCCATTCTGACCGCGGCGGTAAAGCCACGGTCAGAAAAGGGGATCCGGCAGTTTCCCGCCGGAATACCCCTGGCTGTGCTGAATCTCCATGGCGGCGCTGCAAGCAGCGCCGCCATGGAGATTCCGACCCCCTTCCCGCCACCCTGTTTCTGGCGGTTTTTACTGCCAGGAACAGGATGGCGGGAACGGGTGTCGTGGGGCCCCTGGGGGCCCCTGCACTGCCCATGCCACTGGCTTGGGCAGTGCAGGGGCCCCCTAACAGGGCCCCAGCAAGATTTTCACTGTCTGCATTGCAGACAGTGAAAATCGCGACGGGTGCAACTGCACCCGTCGCACCCCTGCAACACCGCCGGCTCCATTCGGAGCCGGCTTCAATGTTGCAGGGCCTTTCCCGCTGGGCCGGCGGGTGCTCCTTTGGCGGGCGCCCGCCGGCCCAGCGGGAAAGCCAGAATGGCCTCCGCGGTCTTTTGACCGCAGAGCGGCCAAATGCGGTGACCGCCAGGCGGGCGATGACCGCCATAGAGACCAAATATGAAAGTGGACCAGCTTGTTTCATTGATGACCATTGGAAGAGATCTAGTTCTCGAGCCACTCCCTTCTACTACCAATGACCAGAAACGCCTTGATTGGTCATTAAAAGCTGCTTCCCTTACATTAATCCAGAATATGTCAATTGCACCTCTTTTTAGACCTGCTCATAAATGCCTCCTTCTTCTTTTTAATAGGCCCAGTTGAATATGGCTTTCTAAAGTGTATTCCCTATATTGCTTGCGAGTAAGGGTATTGATCTGTCTGTTCAGTGAAAATAGGAGGAAGGGTTTTAATGTTTGTTTGCTCTGGGCCTTCTGGCGGGTGATCATAGAACTTTTCCAAAATATTTCCTGCACAGTTTTCAGGTTTGCCTGAGATGGTCTCTAGAATACATTCCAGCCCCTTAATCCTGTCATAGGACCAATGTGTTCTACCAGTTTTAGTATTAAACTTTGATTTCAACCCATCAACGCTCCAGGTATCAGCAGGGAGAACTTTCAGGTTAACAGATGCTTCCAGAGTATTTTGATCACTGAGTGCTGTCTCTATCACTTTTATGTCATGTACCAAGGAGAATGTCTGATAGCTGGTTACCACATAATCTAGAATAGCTGTGCCCCCCTGAGAGTTGTGCATATAATGGGGTAGCAAATCGGAGGGGAATCTACCATTCGCTATGATACAGTCACTCAACTTCAAGTGCTCAAGGAGAAGTTTTCCACACTTATCAGTTCTTATTTTATGGGGAAAGACACAAGTGGGGATTCCAAATGCTTCCTCTTTTTCTTCATCCCGGAATTGTAAAAAGGTGGTGTGAGAGAACAGGGCTGATTGCAGAGGCCCCCTAACTTTTTACCCCCATTTTCCACTTTTTGCTGGTGTTTATTTATCTCTGATGGTGCCCTGGGTACTGCTAACCAGTCCCAGGGCCTGGGCTCTGTGTAAAATCAGTATGCAAATTAGGCTAACTATAATTGGCTAAGTCAACCTACCTATAAGTCCCTAGTATATGGTAGGGCATGTAGGTTTAGGGACCCAAGCATAGATAGTGCACCCATAGGTGCACCGCTGAGGTGCCCAGTGTCATTTTAAAGGAAGCCCTGCCTTGCTGGCTGCTTTTAAATTAAAGTTATATGCAAATTCGACTTTGGAATTAAAAGTAGTTCCAAAGTCTTAAACTACCTTATTTTTACATATGTCACCCCTAAGTTGTGCCCTTTGTACCCCTACGACTGGGTGCCATGTAACTATAGGCAGGGACCTTATACAAATAGTTTTATAAGCCCTGGTGAGGTAAAACAGCCAAATTCGTTTTTCCCTCATTGTAGTGAATGGCCTCCATAGGCTAGAATGGGGAGACTTTATTTTAATTTTTAAAGTCCCCTTAAGTAACAGATACCAGAAGTTTGGTATCAAATTATTTGTTATTATAAATCCCACAACTTCCAGTTGTGGGATTTATTATAACTTGTTCAGGTAAAAAGTTTTAAACTTTACCTGAAAAGTTGCCAACTTCAGCCCTGCAGTGTTTTTGCTGCTGTGCTCTGATTGGCCAGCCTCTGGAAGCCTGGCCAGGCTGCCTTGATGGGGTGTGAAGTGGCCTGGCTCCACACAAAGAGATGTGCCTAGGGGAGGAGATCTCCCCTCAGCAGATGGTGAAGCAGGAATGGGGAGACCGGGCAAACTGTCCTTCAAAGGCAGGGAAGGACATTTGGAGCAACCCAGCAACACCCTCACATCCTGCAAACCCGGACAATTAGGTGCCCCCCTTGATTAGATTAGGAGAGGGGGGTGTTTAGGGTTTTTAGCCACACCAGTGGGTGGGCTCAGCCAGATGTAACCTCCAAAAATCACTTTCAGCCATGATGGATTTTTGAGGAATGTTGCTTCCTGGGATTGATTTTTTCCACACTTCCCAGGAAGTGGTCATCACAGGGGGAAGGACCCTGAACCTGATTGGAGAACCAGGACCCCCTTGTTTTTCACCCGGGAGCAAGGATAAAACTGGCAGTCTTGCACTCACACCTCAGATCCCTATCAGATTCAAACAAGGAAGAACTACAGGAGAAGAACGACTGCCCTGCTGGACCCCTGACCTGCACCTGGACACTGCACTTTGGAGCACTGCACCAGCTGCACACTTGGACTTCACCACTAAAGGGACTTTACCTGTCTTCTACTGCTTCATGAAGGGACTCCCTGTTTGCTACAGGTACAAAGGAGCTGCCCAGAGTCCCCTGCGATCAAGTCCTGCAAGCAGAGCCCAGCTGACCAGCGTCCAGTGGCCATTTGAGGATTCTGACCAGGTGCATTCTGGGAATTGTAGTCCCAACTCCCAAGTAGCAACTTAGAGCTTCTGGAACCTTGGATCAAGTTGTGGACACTTCAAGGACACAAAAAGGACCTCTGGAAGAAGATCCAGAAGTTTGGAGACGTTTGGAGCAACTCCATAAGTTGAAGAGGTGCATTGTGGGAGTTGTCGTTCCAGACCCCAAGAGGCACACCAGAGCCTTTGAAGCCTTGGCTGGTGCTGTGGACCACTTTCCTGAATCAAACACTTCTGAAAGTAAGTCTGACAGTGTTACCTCGTGGGTGGCCTGAACTCTGGACTTTGTTCCTTTCCAGTGTGACCTTTTTTTTTTTTTTTTTTAAATTTATTTGATCAAAGGTATAAACAGTACAAATATATATAGTGAATATTTTCACAATTTTTCCTTTTTCACATTAAATATTTCTGTAATGGGTACATACACGAATGCAATCTAACGACAATTTCTAGCCCAGTAAGTGTGACATCATAAGCACATTCGGGATGGTAGTCTTGCAGCAAAGGAGCGATGAATAGGGGTGTCTTATGGGTTAAGAGAGGTGGAAGATAAAGAGAAAAGGGGGAGAAAGGACGGTATTAGGAGGGTTAGGGGAGGGAGAGGGGTTGCTGAGTGTGAGGACTATTGGATGTATAGGGGAGGGGGGTTTATTGTCCCCGTGTCAGCCGTTATGCTCCGTCCTTCGTGGCTCTCCCTCGAGGACGATCGGTTTTAAGGTTTGAGCCCCCTTTTTTTTTTGATATAGGATGACATGAGGGTAAGGGTTCCTGCCTCTATTGGGGATTGGTGCTGAGAAGAGACTGCATAGGAGAGGGGGTGGTGAGGCCGTCCGTAGCAGATTGTTCATTATTACAAAGTCTTAATTTAAGTTGTACGTTCTTCTTGCGTATTTTGGTATCCTGGAATAGGTTATATGGGGGGACCGGGAGAAGGTGTTTGCTTGTTCAATCCTGAGTCTAATGTAGTTATCCAAGTGGGACAACTGGGAAGTGAAAAAAGAGAGGAGAGAGAGTGGGGTGAACAGTCATATAGGAGAGGGGAAGAATAGAGGAGGGAGGTGTGAGGAAGTAAACGATATGGGTTATAAGGGGGATCATTATTTCTCTCAAACCTTTGGTCATTGGCCCTCCGCCAGCTGTTTTATGACTTTGTCAAAAATGGATGCCAGACTTCCTCAAATTGTTCTGTTTGGTCCTGTAAGTTATAGATCACTCGTTCACGGGTGGCTGTTTGATACATGGCAGTCATCCATTCTGTCGGCGTGGGGGCAGTGCTAGCCCTCCAGTGCCGGAGTACACATATTTTGGCCGTGGCAAATGCAGTGTGTAGTAACCTTTTTTGGGCACGTGTTAGGGAGGGGAATAGGCTTATGTCATGTAGGAGAATAAGTGATGGAGGAGTCTGGTTTGGGATCTGGATAATATCCAGCAGGGTACGACGTACTGCATCCCATAAGGGCTGAATCGTCGGACAGTGACATAGGATGTGGAGTAAGTCGCAATGGGGTTCTATACATCTCCAGCACTTTGCTTGTGTTAGCAATCCAGCCCTAAAAAGTTTGACGGGGTCCAGTACCAATCTTGTAGAACTTTAAATAGGCAGAATTTTAGTCGGGCTTCGCGTACTCCCCTATCAAGGGCTTCTAGTGTGTCTGACCATTCTTCTTCTGTGTAGGTTAACCCAAGTCTATCCTGCCATTTTAACCGTAAACGTTCAAGAAGGGGTTGCGAGTAGAGATGATTTGTTAGTTCGGCGTAAAGGCCCGCCATAACGCCTTTGTGTCGGCCCCATTTCTGAAGGTAAGTAACAATGGGTGAGGTTTTACACGTCCATGGGGGAGCCCCTAGTGAGCTGAGCATACAATGTTTGAGCTGCAGGTATCTCCATTCTTGATTACTATGGATGCCGAACTCTTCCTGGAGAGAGGCGAAAGTTCGTAAGTTATTTCCGTCTATTATATGGGATATGTTATGAATTCCTGCCTCAGTCCATTGGGGCCACGAGAGGGGTCTCCCTCCTATTTTTATATTTTTATTCCCCGCTATAGGGGCCTGGGCGTGTAGAGAGGGATGTATGTCCAGCAGGCGATGGGCTCTGCGCCATGCTGTGTCCGTTGCTTTGAGGATGGGGTTAGGCGGGGAGGGATGGTCGGTGTATACCCCTCCCATCGTGTGCTGCCCTCTTAGGAGTCTCTCTGTGACCACCCATTGTGGTGGATCCGGCGTATCTGGGAGAGTGTATTCTAACTGTGAAAGTTGTAAAGCTAGTGAGTATTGTTCTATTAAGGGTAGGCCTAAACCTCCATAGGGGCGTCGGGCTAGGATAGTTGCCGGCTTCAGTCTCGGGCGGAGGGAGCCCCACGCAAAGGCCCTCATAGATGCGTCAATCGAACGAAGTATCGGGAGGGGTACCTGTAGGGGAAGCATGCCCAAGACGTATGTAAAGCGTGGTAATGTAGTCATTCTAACTGCTTGAGTCCTTCCCCACATCGACAGACCCAGTAGTGACCAATTAGCAAAATCCAGTTTCATTTTTGATATAAGGGGATCTAGGTTATCTCTAACTATATGTTCCAGGCCTCGGTTGATATACGTTCCTAGGTATTTAAGGCGAGTCGGCGTCCATTGGAATGGCAGACCATGCACTGCTGCTCTCGTTGTCATGCAGGATAGAGGCAGTGCTTCACTTTTATCCCAGTTTACCCGGTATCCAGATATAGACGCAAATTCCTCTATGGTGGAAAGCAGTGTGGGTAAGGATGTTTCTAGGTCAGTAAGGGTTAGTAGGATGTCGTCTGCGTAGAGATAGATTTTAGATAAGCCCCCGGTTATTTGGATACCTTTTATCTGTTGGGAGTTCCGTATAGTAGCTGCCAAGGGTTCCATGGCTAGTAGGAATAGGAGTGGTGACAGGGGGCAGCCCTGACGAGTGCCTCTTCCAATGGGGAAGGGGTCTGATAAGAAACCTCCACAATTAACCTGTGCTGAAGGGTGGTCATATAATAAGCGGACTTTAGAGATGAATTGTTCTCCTAGGCCAAAGTGTTTCATGGTGGCGAATAAATAGGGCCATTCGATGCAGTCGAATGCTTTCTCTGTGTCTAGGGATAATGCAAGGGCTTCGTTGGGCATATTTAGAGCTTCCAGTAGTGTATGATAGAGAGTGCGCTTGTGGTTTCTGGAGGAGCGGCCGGGTACAAACCCCACTTGGGTGTTATGGATCAAAGATGGTATCACTTTACGCAGGCGTGCTGCTAGAATGCTAGCTAGGAGTTTGACGTCTCCATTCAAGAGGGAGATGGGGCGATAGCTGCCACAGAGAAGGGGGTCTTTCCCTGGTTTAGGTAGAACGACAATTGTGGCCCTGTTGGATAAGGCGCCTAGGGAGCCTTCCTGGCATGCTTCGGTTAGTGCTCCATGGACTGCGTTGATTGCCTCTTCTCCGGCCCACTTATAGAATTCCGCAGGGAATCCGTCCTCTCCTGGAGATTTATGATACGGGAGGTTTGTTACAACTTGTGTTATCTCCTCTCTGCTCATATCACCGTCTAAGAGGGTTCTGCCTGCTTCCGACAAGCGGGGTAGATTGGCCGTCCTAAGAAATGTCTCTATCTGTGTCTGAGCGGACGACGTTTCCGGCGTGTAAAGGTGCTGGTAGTATTTAGCAAATTCGTTCACGATATCTTGTGGGCGAGTTAGCACTGCCCCCGATGGGGATGTTATGGCCGAAATGGCGGAAGCTGCCTCTCTTTGTCGGAGCTGGGCCATTATGAAGCGTCCTGCTTTCTCTCCTTGTTCGTAATGACGGTCTCGCAGTTTTTGTAGTGCGAATTCTGCCTGGGACGTGAAGAGTTCATTGTGTGCTATTCTGGCTTGTTCTGAGGAGCAGCGTAGTCTAGGGGACGGTTGGGTAGTGTACTGTTTAGTGATATTCTGGATTGTGGTCTCCAGGATGGTTTGACGGGCAATTCTGTCCTTGTTGGCCAATGCTGTGTCTCGCATCATATTGCCTCTCAGTGTCGCCTTTGCAGCTGCCCATAAGATCCTTTTGGAGGTCACTGTATCTTTGTTCTCTGTCATATATGTAGATACGTGTGCTCTTAATTGTTCCTTCCCTTGGGGGGAGCGGTATCTGCGCACGGCCAGGCGCCACGGTTTTCGGCCCGGAGGGGACACGCCTATCTGAATCAGAGTTAGTACTGGGGAGTGGTCTGAAAGGCCACTGTCTAAAATACTGGAATCCAGCACTCCTGGGATTACAGTGTGTGACACCAGAAAATAGTCCAGGCGTGATTGGGTGCCGTGGAAGGCCGATAAAAAAGTGTATTCCTTGTCTTTCGGGTGTTGTATTCTCCAACAGTCCACTAAGCCGACGTCCGTCGTTATGTCTGTCAGAAGAGCTCTATCATGGTTGTTGCCTATATCAATGGGACCTGTCCTGCCCAGTATTGCGTCTTGGGCTAGGTTCCAGTTTCCCTCGATTATATACCGGGCTGTCCCGATTTCTGTCAAGATGCGATTTAGTTGTAGGAAGAATGTGCGTTTTGAACCGGTTGGTGCATAGACGGAGCCCACGCATAAGAAAGTGTTCCCTATTTTTAGTTTAACGAATGTGTATCTTCCTTCTGTATCGCTCCATGTTTTAATGATTGTAATCGGGAGAGATTTTCGTATCAATATCGCCACCCCGCACTTGCGAGGTGTACTGCTCCTAGGTTCTTGGTTCGCCTGGTAGCAGCTATGAACGACCCTCCCTACCCAGTCCCGTTTAAACTTGTTGGATTCTAAAGTATCAAGGTGGGTCTCCTGTATTAAGGCAATGTCAGCTTTTTTGGATTGAAGGTAAGATAAAAAAAAATTCTGTTTAACATAGCTCGTCATGCCATGTACATTCCATGAGAGGATACGTAGTGGCTGTATCCCTTGGAGAGTTCTTCTCAACATCTTTGAACAGGTGTACCGGGTCACGCTTGTTTCAGTGTCAACCCTAGCAGGGGAGGGAGGGGGAAGTGTCACCTAACTCTTTTGTTCAAATAAGAGTTGTGTTTGTTATGATACAATGGGTTATGGGAGGAGGGGGTGCAGCTGGCGGGGGTCGGAAATGCACTCTATGGAAGAGAAAATGAGAGAAAAGGTAGAGGTTGGAGGGGGGGGAGAGGCGAAATATGTAGGAGAAGAGGGAAATGGAAAGAAAGGGAAGAGAGAAGAAACGAAAAGAGAAAAGAAAAGGAGGAAAGGCTGGAGGGCCTGCCTCCTTAGCTAGTTCTGTAGTCGGCGGGTCCGGTTCCTCTCGGGGCTCACGCGTCGACGGGATGGTCCCTATCGGGGGCGGAGGGGAGCGCCGGGAGGGGAAGGGCAGTTGACAGTCAGTTATCCGCATGTTAATGACAATGAGGTGCGTAGGGATCTTAGCTGTGTATTGAGGGTCAGGGGGCAAGTCTAACGCATGTTGCCATTGGGTTGTGATGGTTGTCATGTTATGTTTGATCGTTTATATGACTAGGATATGTGGTATTGGGGGTAGGGAGGGTGGAAGGGTAGTTAGTTATCTTGTGGCTAGGTAGTATTGCCGTAGGTTACGGTTATCTGTTTGTGAGAGGTGGCAGCCGGCTGGAGGGGAGGAGGAAGGGATGGACAGGAAAAGTTTGTACAGGGTGGGGCTTGGTGCATATTACATGATTTCTGGTGTTTCTGGAAATAGGGGGAGGTGAGAGTGTACATGAATGGTGTAATGGGGGGGGAGAGGTCCTGCGGTGGTATTGTCAGACGAGGATAGGGTTTACAGAGAGGAGAGGGTATTCAATTAGGAAGATTGGGGCGGGGAGGGAGTGGGAGCAGCAAGGCGGGGGCGGGCGGAGTTATATAGCGATAGTACCTTTGTGGATAGAGGTGCAGAGAGTTTCAGGTACACAGTATACCACGGGTCCCTCTCCCTCGCCCCAACATCACATTTTTATCTGTTTCAACATTTTTATAACCTATTGATTCTTATTAACATTACACATCCTTGTGGCTGTTATTACTTTGTTATGTTATGAGCTGTGGATCTGGGTATCGGTCTATGTGTCGTGCGGTGGGCAGTGAATGCAGCATAGTTCCGTGGCGTGCGAGAGCATTGTGTGGCCTGCCTCCTTGCTGATGTCCTATCAGGTATTATTACTTCATAATACTGTTATGGGGTGTATGATAAACGGGTGCCGACCGTTTAGTAGTGTGGTGATTATTGCCCTTATAGTCGTTCTTTCTAGAAGGAGTTCGCAGGCGTTTGTGGTGAATGATCTGTGAGCGATTGAGTACATCCCGGATGGAGGGGTATGTACCTTATATGTGTTGTGATACCTTGATGCATGGGGTCCCGTGTAGTTGTACTATGCTAGTTTGCGTCTTTTTGTTGTGTGGGTTTGGTGTGTGGTGCTAACAGGTCTATTGATATTCAATGGGTCGCATTATGTTACATGTGTCTCAAGGGATAAATTAGAATATCCTTTTATATCCCAGTCGCGGTCCTGTAGGTCCTGGTCTAGGCTCTTATGGAGTCCGGGAGAAGGGGAGGGAGTCTAGTCCTTACGTAGGTATGTGTGTTCTATCATACACCCAGGGCGAGTAACAGTTTTTACCCATTGTAAGACTTTATACCGGGTTACAGTGTATGTGTGCTTTTGGAATGTCAAGTGTAGACGACTATATTAACGATCATAAGCAATTATAAACAATTATAAAGAAGGCACGCATTTGTATGAACTAATTGGGTACTCATCCGTCTCCAAGTTCAAGAGCTTCTACGATTGTCTTGGTTTAGGAAAATGTCTTTTTTGTGTGTGGGATCATGTCTTCTTCTCAGGGGGGCATAGCCGTTGGTTTCAATGGAGAGCGAGATTTGTCCCTTTCCGACAGCTGGGTGTGAGTTACCACTGCGTGCAATACTTGGCCCCTGTCATCATGAGATCTGACCATTCTCTCTATGTCTCTGCCTCTTTGTCCGACTCCAGTGTCACATTGGGCTGTGCCCGTCTTTTCCTGTCCTGGGGGTAGGTTTCCTTCATTGTCGCCTCCGTTGTCATGTGAGCCGCTTGTGCTGGTAGAGTCCATTGATTGGGGTTGGAAGGAGTCTAGGAATAGTTGCAGTTCTTCGGGGTTGTAGAAATTCTTAGACACTCCGTTTTTAGTGACCCACATACTTGCGGGATCGAAGAGGCCGTATTTTATCTCCAGTTGGCGCAGTCGGGGTCGTAGAGCTAGGAAGGCCTTTCTGCGGTCATTTGTTTCCTTAGAGTAGTTGGCGGTTATGCGGATGTCATACTGATCCAGTTGGAAGGGTCCGTGTTTGCGTGCCGCTTGAAGTATTTGACGAGTCTGGTTGTGCCGTAGTAAGCACGCAATGATTGGTCGAGGTCTTGAGGAGTTGCCGGGGCGCTTTGGTCCTACTCGGTGCGCCCGTTGGAATTCTATCGGTGGGTCAAAGTCCAATGAGGTCAGTTTTGGAAAGATAGATCTCAGGAAGGATTGCACGTCCACGCCTTCTTCATTTTCCGGTATCCCATGTAGACATATGTTATCTCTCCGGCTCCTATCTTCCATGTCCGTTAGCTTACTCCTCAGATAGAGGAGGTCTTGGTCTCGGTCCCGAGACATGGTGGTCTGTGCCTCTACCAATCCCATGCGTTGTTCCAGTCCAGTCACTCTGGATTGGAAGCCTGCAATTTCAGCTCGCATGGGTTTAGTCTCTAGCGTTAGTGAAGTTATAGAGGCGTCCATCCCCTCTATGCGGCGACTGACAGTGGTGATTTCCTGTAATATCCTATCCATTGTTGTGGAGTGGCTCTTTTCTGCCATTGTGGTGGATTCAGTTGGAGGGGATGATGTTTGGGGGTTGGTTGTGGTAGAGGCTAAGCGTTTGTGTTGGAGTGCTTCCGAGAATAATAACTGTTGTGCGGGTTTACTGGCGGATTTTTGATTCAGTTTGTTACCCGGCATCGCCTCGATAGTCCGCCCGAGTCTTCTGCTTAGTGTACTGTTCTGCCTCCTCTAAGTCCAGTTGGGGCATGGGCTTTTCTTTGGCCGTTGATTCTTACTTCTATTCTATCCCTTCCTTTTTCCCCCCTTTTTTCCCCCGTCTCCTTGCCCTCCAATGAGCGTTTTCTTTTATTCGTGGTTCTTCGTTTTCTTCCGTTGCCTTTTCCCCCATTAACTGCTATGCCAAAGTTCAGCGACCTGACTTTGTTTTCAGTTACATCCTTGTCGGTTCCGCTATGGTAGAACTGGTGTGGGGATTGTCACAGCCCAGAGTATTTATGGGTGTTTGGTCGCTTTCCCCTGTACCTGACTCTTTTGTGGTTGCTGTTACGTGCAGAGAGCGATGGGGGAGTGTGGCCTCCTCTGAGCCCTTCGCCTGTCGTCTGGGCTGGTCGGGGTTGCACGTGGCTGCGTTCCTGTGGGGAGAGGGTTGAATGCGGTATATGTGCTTGTCGTCGCCTCTCTGCTCCTGGTCTGTCTCTCTGCCCCTTTTTTTCTCCACTTTACACTTTCCTTTCGTTTCCACCGTGCCCCCTCTTTTTGTCTCTCCACCTCATCCTGTTCGTCCCCATTTATTCCCCTCTTCCCCTCTAGCGTCTCCTCTGTCCTCTCTTATTCCTTCAATGATTATGGGGGGGAAGAGGAGAGGTAATTGCGCTTAATATCTCCGTGGGGGGGGGTGTTCCGATCTTCCGGTGGTTTTCGGTTTATGGAGAGCGGGAGGGAAGGGTGACGATGGAGGTGGGAGAGAGATCGTACCTCCGTCTCCGTTGGTTTGCACTTTTTTGGTCGTCCCGGCTCTTCTGCAGGACCGTCGTGTAGAATGCGGGTCTTTGACGCCTCGGCGGATCTCCTCGGGAGATCTGAGTATCTCGTGTAGACTACTCCTCACGGTCCCGCGGCTCGTCAGTCTGTTCCACGGCCGCACCATGTGCGGCTCTCCTTTTACGCGGCTCCGCCCCTCCAGCCAGGCCCTCTCCGTCGGGAAGGAAGGGACTTGGGCAGGTTGCGAGATCTTGGCTCCCCGGTCGCCCTCACGGTGTCTCCAGGCTTCAGACCGGGGCACAACGGTTGTCGGAGCGGGTGTCGCCGTACACAGTATGTTTTCTTGCCATCTCAGCGCCCCCGCCGCCCCCTGTGTTCGCCGCGACGCGGAGCTCTCGTATTAGGCGCCCATCTTTCTTCGTGGCCCGGCCACGCCCCCGTGACCTTTTTTTTTAACCCTTTGAGCGCTAGTTGCTTCTATGTGCTAGAAAGCATTAATTCTTTAAAAATTCATATCTCTGGTTCCCCTTATCCGATTTTATCCGATCTTATTCGTTTTGGTGTTATTTTAAAGATAAAAATATAATCTATTTTTATAAATTGATTTTGGATTTTTAAACTGTTTCCTGTGTTTTATTTAATTACTGTTTTGTGATATTTGAATACTTTACACTCTGTCTCCTAAGTTAAGCCTTGTCACTCGTTGCCAAGCTACCAAGGGTTGAGCAGGGTTTAATTTACTGAGAGCTATCTGGACCTAAGTGGAGGTTAGTGGCCTATTGCTAAGTGTAGGTACTTACCTGCCCTTACCAATAACCCATTTTCCAACAGGTGGGAATAGAAATTTTACAGTTTAAATCCCGACCATGATAATTCGAATTACAGGGTCCCTATTGCAAAGCTTGTTAATGAAAATAAATATCTTAGCTAAGAGGCTATCATATGAGGCACCCGGGGGTATATAGGAGTTTACCAATGCCAAGGGAGCTCCATCAGACCCCTCTCCTACACCATATGAGATTATAGCCAAGAACTGATTGTTGGGATCTCTAAGACATTCATAATGCCGGTTAAGCCTATTGGACAGCAGGCAGGGTACCCCACCCTTAGCGTGGCCTTTCTTTGAGGGGGTAGCGTTACAGCAAAGTGAAAAATATTTGTCGCACGAGAACTCCCCAACAGACCAGGTCGCTTATAGAGGGATTATGTCTGCATTTAAAGAGTTCAAGAACTAAATTTTTCCCCATTATTTTTTATGCCCGCAACGTTTGAGGCTACAACAATGAGATCATTGCTAATGTGATGGTACTATTGGATGAGACATTGTGTAAGAGCTGCTTAAAGCAGCAGTAACCAATTCCAAGAGTAGGTGTTGGCACTTGATTCTTGGGGTGAACACTTCGGGGGGGGTCCTTAAGTGACACCTGCCTGCCGTGTTTCCCTAGACAAATGTTTAAACCCTGTTGTCTGAGAGAGTAGTTGTCGAGATTACTTAGGGGTGGGGGAGTAGACATGTGCCTCCCAGAACCTTTGTGGGGATACTGTGAGTCCTTACCAGCAGGCATGTTCCCCCGCCTTCCTCAAACTAGGAACAACATCAATACCTTTACATTGCAGCCGTTCAGAATTATTTAAAATTTTGTTGACTATCAGTTTTGAGTAAAAGAACACTTTTATTTGGGGGCCAAGACCCGAGTCCTTCATAGATATGTAGTGTATATCATTACTTTCAATTAGTCTAAGTGACTCTACCTTCGAAAAACCCTTTAAAAGTAGAGATCTATTTAAGATTAAGGCCCTCATTGTGAACACAGCGGTTCATTCCGCACCGCCGGTGGTGGCGGTAAAAACCGCCACCAGAGGAGAGGGCCAGACTGCCAAATAATGAACCAAACGAAAGAAAGGCATCCTGAAAACCACCCACCGCCAGCAGAGGAGTGCCGACGATGACGGCAGAGTCCACCCACAGGCCAACGGAAAAGCCCAAACCGCCCATCAAATAATGAACCACCAGTCCGCGGCCAGTTCCAAGGTGGGAACCACCGGCACTCAAAGCCAGGCGGAAATGAACCAAATCCAATGAAACACACCGGAGGCGCTCGCAATGTTCCGAAGCAGACATGGATAGAGAGCTGCAGATCATGCCAGCCAGGCTCCTTGTCATATACCTCCACGACCGAGGACTAAGACGACAACAGTAAGTACTGCAACCTACGAAACAAGGGAGGAAAGGGCACAGTCACATACCCACCCACTCCACCCACCCTGCAACGCACCCCCAACCCTTCACAGCAGCACAATTCATACACCCCACAGCAAAAGGTACTTACCCGACACAAGGCAAATCCAACTTGACCATAGTACATCCAAACGCCCCATACCCATAAACAATGAAACGAAAGACCATGGTTCAACAGTGTGCTGCCAAAACACAGGCCACACAGATATTTTTTATGAAAGCTCACAGAGCCAAATAGTCCAAACAGGGACAATGGCCAGTCCGTACGGCTACAATTGTCATGGGCCATAACGGACCCAACATAACTCCCAAAAGTGCATGGTACTCCACCTAATGGGTCAACAAAGGGGCATCCAGGAACCTCACGGAACGGGTGCAGGGGGTGGTGGGTTTGGGGATTTGCGACAGGGGTGGGCCTTGGACTTTCATTTGGAAGGAGGGGGGGTGGGCTTGTCCTTTCAAGGGGGGGTTTGAGCAGGTGGAGCCAGATGGACTAGGATCTGGCCAGGCCTTTTTTTTCTCTGGGGAAGGGGCACGGGAATGTGAACGGTGGACAAGGGTGGGCTGTGAAGTGGAAGGACTGGAAAGGGCAAGGAGGTAAGGACGCTTGGGGACAAGACTGGGTGGGCCAGTGGGTTGGAAGAGGACAGCACAGGAGAGGAAAAGTTTCTTCGGAGCAATTCGGGTGTTCCTGGATGAGGGCGTGGGAGTGGAGGCAGAGGCAGTGGATGTATTTGGTGTAGGGGTGCGTGTAGTGGTGCAGGTGACTGGACAGTATGCTGTGGTGGATGTGTGATGGGTGGGTGTCTTGGTGCGTTTGTGTGTTTTTGGAGGAGGGGGTGGACACAGTGGGAGAAGACAGGCATCTAGTGTGGATGTATGTTGTGTTGGTGTCTGCAAGTCTAGTGAGTGTGCTGCATGTGTCAACTACAGTAGTTGTGGTGAGTGCAGGTGTGGTGCATGGGGTGCATGTATGGATGTCTGCTATTGTGGTGAGTGCAGTAAGAGAAGCAGCAACAGTGACTGAAGGTGCAGTGCATGAGGGTGTGGATGTAGAGGGGACAGACAGGGATGCGGAAGAGGTGGGCACACTGGGGGAAGTGGATGTTGTTGTTTGTGCATGTGTCTGTTGGCTGTGTGAATGCTTGTGGTGGGAGGTGTGGTGCTTGTATTTAGAAGTGTGCTTCTTGTGTGTTGATGGGCTTGACTGCGTGCCTGAATGTGCGCCTTGGCCGGGTGAAGGGAGTGGGGTGCTGGAAGTGGTAGAGGAGGTTGGACGGGGGACGGAATGGCCAGGGAAACTGGCTGCCATCCAAGAGGAGGCCAGAGCCTGAAAAGATCTCTATAGAGCAGACACGGCTAGGCATTTGTCTGCTGCACCTCTGATGCTAGCCCCTGGATGGCATTGACAATGGTTGTCTGACCTACAGAGATGGTTCTCAGGAGGTCAACAGCCTCTGTGAGGGCAGCAGGGCTTACTGGGGCAGGGGAGGAGGTGTCTGTGGCGAAGGAGACGCTTTCTGGGTGAGCGGGCACGGGCAACTCTGTGGGGAGCAGAAGGGAGGGTGGTGATGGAATGGGGGGTGGTGGAAGATGTCACTGTAGTGGTGTGGCCACTATGGTCCGCCACCGTCGGGGAGGCCCCATCGGAGGAGGTCTTGGATTCAATACCTCCAGTGGTAGTTGCCTCCCCCATGGAACTCCCGTCGCCCTCCCACCCACTGGTCCCCTGGGCGTCGGATGTCTCTGCCTCCTAGTATCCATCGGCCGCTGCTTCCCCGCTTGCCAGTGCCTCCACTCCCTCACCAGATGTTGCTGCTGTACCAAACCAACACAAGACAACAGGGATGGGGAGACAAAACAGGAGAGACAATTGTGGATAGCTGAATGGCGGTACATAATGGCCAGACATACACCCACCCAGAAGACACACCCAACAGGCAGCACAGTTCACTATGCCCATGGCCATGCCCCTGACTACTGACCAGAATACTGCTCTACACCCATCCCCTAGACTTCCTAAGGATGCGACATGTGGGAGACCAGACAAAGACACCCTTACACCCTTTGGGGACCATAATGTAGATGGACACCAGTCGGAGTCCCTGCCTCTAAGCAGCATGAACCCTAATGCCCACACAGACATCCTTCCAGACTGAAGTTTGTGAAATGAGTACTCACCCCCTTGTGACTGCTGTGCAGCCTTCAAGCGCCCATCCAGGTCTGGGTACACCACCGCCAGGATACATCGCATGAGGGGGGTCAGTGCCCAACGGGCACCCTTTCCACGTTGGGAGGACTTCCCCAGCTGGGCTTCACAGATCTTATGCGCCTAGCGCCGCAGGTCCTCCCACCTCTTTCTGCAGTGGGTGCTCCGCCGGTTGTAGACCCCCAGGGTCCGCACCTCCTTGGCGATGGCATGCCAAAGTGCCCTCTTCTGGTGGGCGCCGACCTAAAAGGGTGACACAGATATGGAACACAGAGGTCAGGCACTTGCAAGACAGTACTCTCAGACTTACAGGCCATACGCACGCAGCATGCCGTGCACCACGGCCCATGCAGGCTCTGCGGTGCACACATATGTCCATTCAACACCATCCAATACACCCAAACAGTGCCCCCCAAACCCAGACTCACCTGTACCTCTGGCCGTCCGTACAGGTTTGCGTACAGGGGCAGGACCCCGTCCACTAGCCTCTCCAGTTCCTCCTGGGTAAAGGCAGGGGCCCTTTCCCCTGCAACACGAGCCACATCCATTGCCAGAGGCAATCCACAGCAGTACACACAGTGGAGTACCTGTCCGCATGAGATCAGGGAGTCAAGTGAATAATCAATGACGAAATCACGTAGGTACCGCGGCGGTGTGCACCGTCACCTCCGGCGGCAATCATGATACGCCAGGATTCCACATTGGCGTCCATGTTAACCAATGATGGTGCGAGCGGCGGTAAACACTGCCTTACGCTGTGACGTCAACTGCTAGCGGTATGAGGTCACTTCCACAACGAAAGGCCTGGATTACAGTGGGCAGACATTTTGGCAGTAACTACGCATCTAAAAATAAAACTTTGCACAATGCAGGCCCTACTAGCCACATGAAGCACCAAAGCATGTTACCATTCCGTAATATACCACACATGAAAAACTCTGTTCCCTCATTGTGGTGTAGATGTAGGTCTGCCAGTAAGCAGTTAATGATGAGTCACCACAATGAACTATGCAGTGCACAAAGGATGAAAATGTGTGCCTATGTATGTGTCTTCATCACACCTTTTTGATACCCCTCGTAGGTACCGACCCTTGTGGTGAGGAAGGGCACCATCGGTGTACAGACCACTTGTGGATATGAGGACCATGGTGGAGTGTCAGATCATAATCAATTACAGACTCACACGTGCAACAATTCAGGAACTTTGTGCTTTACTGGATCCTGCACTAACTCCAGGAAATCGTAACCAGCATGCCATCCCTACTGAGGTGCAGGTGCTCTCCACACTCATTTCCTGGCCACAGGTTCATTTCAAGTGACAGTGGGCTTGGGTGTTGGAATTTCACAGCCAATGTTCAGCATGGTACTGTCAAGATTTCTGAATGCATTTGTACGACACCTGCAGTCCTATGTGAGGTTTCCCCAAAGTACTAACCTCCCTGCCATCAAGTCTGAATTCTATGCTTTTGCCAACATATCCAATGTCATAGGTGCCATCGATGGCACCCACATACCGATCATCCCCCAAGAGTGATTGAACAGGTGTACAGAAACAGAAAGAACTTCCACTCAATGAACATCCAATTGGTATGTATCTGCAGACCAGTACATCTCACATGTGAATGCCATGTTCCCAGGTTCAGTCCATGATTCCTTTGTGTTGAGGAACAGTAGTGTGCCACATAGGATGGAACAACTCCAAGAGGACAGAGGGTGGATCATAGGTGAGTGTGTCTGTCACTAACTGACACATAGCAGACAGCCAGGCTATCTGACTAAGGGGCTTAACAATGAGGACTCTGTATTGCACCTTTTTCTAGGTAATTCTGGCTATCCAAACTTGCGTTGGCTCCTGACACCAGTGAGGAATCCCAGGACGGATGCAGAGAGGAATTACAATGAGGCCCATGGATGTACTAGGAAGGTGATAGAGCACACAATAGGTTTCCTGAAGGCTAGATTTCATTGTCTACATATCTCTGGGGGTTCCCTGGCCTATGGGCCTGAAAAGGTGTGTAGAATAGTGGTGGCCTGCTGCATGCTGCACTACGTGGCAGTGAGACATTCTATCCCCCTTTTGGAGGTGGAGGGTGCTGTATGTCCTGACCAGCTACCTCAGAGAGGTGAGGAGAGTGATGGTGATGATGAGAAAGGGGAAGATGTCAATTCCAGGACCCAACTGATACAACTCTACTTCCAGTAACTGTGTGGGACTTTGGGCTGACATTGGGGTTTGTGACACATACTGGCAGTGTGCTCAGTCATATGGGGGGGCGTTAATGGTAGGTGAAACATGGTCCACTTCTGCATGGTACAGATTGAAATTTTCTGCATTTGCTTATTGCCCACATTTAGGCACACAGGACTCCCTTCATGCACAGATTTCACAATAAAGTAGTTATCAGCCAGTTGCATCCATACTTCACGTTGTTCACAATTTAACACAGGGGACAGGGTTACAGGTGTGATATGTGTTTTATTGGTTGCAGGGAGTGAATAGTGTTATTTACAGTGATGGCAAGTCATAATGGGTGGATGTCCTCAAAAACAACATGGTGGCAGCCTCGCTGGTAGTAATGATGGGTCCACCTTTTCTTACATTAGTTCATATTGCCTCTTTGCAATGTGTGGTGGCTGATTGAGTGGGATGGTTGCTGTGCAGATTGTTGCTGATTCTTGAAGGTGGCCTTGTTCTTTACTGGGGTTCCAGTGCCATATTTTGGCTTGAGGGTCCGTTTGGGCGCCTGCTGTTGATCTTCAGGGGATGACATGGTAGGCCCTTGGGTTTCCTGTGAGGGTAGTTCCTGGGATGTTTCTGCTGATGGTGTAATCTCATGGTGGGTGTCCAGTGCTGTAGTGGGGGCCTCTTGTCCTGTGTGGGTGTCAAACTGGGTTTGGACCAGCTGCAGCAGTGCTCCTGCTATGGTGGCCATTGTGGCGTTGTGCTGTTTCCACTGCTCCATGGCCTGTTGGTGGTGTTCCTGCTGCATCTTCTGACTGTGCTCCAGGGTGGACACAATCTGTGCCAACCTGTCATGTGTATGCTGGTAGGCCCCCAATACCTCTGATATCACGTCCTGGGCTGCTGCATCCATCCTGTGCCCTCCCCCTGGCCCACTGCGACCCTTGCACTTGCCCTAGCCCCCTGTGCCTGTGTCCCCTACACAGTTCTGGCAGTACCACTTGTACTGGGGCCCTCGCCTTCCTGCATGTTGGGAGTGGGAGACTGTGGCCTCTGTACCTGTGTTCCACCAGTCTGTGGCCTGGATAAAATGGTGTGGGGGACGCTTGCCCTGGGCTGCTGGTCTTGACTGGGTGGTAGGGGTGACAGTGGTTTCCTGGGCGGGGCTGCTGCATGGTGACAGTCCAGGACTGTGTGAGGGGCCTCCTGCTCATCAGTGTCCAGGGATCCTTCACCAGTGTCCTGTGAGGTACCTCTGTCTCCCTGGGGGGCACTGGCACTCCTTGTCCCATCCGTTAGGGTTGCATGGGTGGTGGTGCCTGTTGGGGGATATAGACATGTCTGTTACAGCTGCATGAACGTTTGAGGTGAACAGGACTGGGATATTTTGTGGTGTGGTTACTTTCAGTGGCCTTACAGGATGCCTTTGTGAGGTTGACACTGCATTTATCGTCGACAGTGGGGTTGCATTGTGGTAGGGGGTGTTGTTCCATTGTGGGTGCTTGCAGGGGTAGGTGACTGTGCACAGGGGGAGGGATGTGGGCCTGTTAGTGGGTTTGTGGTCATGCAAGGGGGTGGATTTAGTGGCTGATGCCTGGGTGGGGTGTTGGTCCTGGTGGGTGTGGGTGGGGTGGGGTGGGGTGGTTCATGCATTACAGGTATGGTTTATATGGGGTATATGTTGATGACTTACGCGAGTCCATTCTTCCAGTGAGTCCAGTGAGTCCCTCAGGGTGCAGGATGGCCAGTACCTTTTCCTCCCAGTCGGTGTATTCGTGTGGTGTTGGTGGCGGTCCTCCCCCAGTCTTCTGGACTGCAATGTGGTTCCTTGATGCCATGCCCCTGACCTTCCTCCGCAGGTCGTTCCATCTCTTCCGGATGTCGTCCCGGGTGCGTGGATGGTGTCCCACTGCATTGACCCTGTTCACAATGGTCTGCCATAGCTCCATCTTCCTTGCGATGGGTGTGTGCTGCACCTCAGCCCCAAGTATTTGTGGCTCCACCTTCAGGATCTCATCCACCATGGTCCTTAACTCCCTTTCTGTGAAGTGTGGATGTTTGGGGGGTGACATGGTGAGTGTGGTGAATGGTGTCGGGCTGGGAACGCGGTGAGGGTGCTCTTCTGTGGGTCGGTGTGCGTCTTGTGTATGCTGACGTTCAGTGTCTGCCTCTGGTGCTCTCCGTCTTCTTGGCCTGGTTTCGTTGCAAAGGATTGTGGGGTATGTCTAAGGGTGTTTTCTGGGGTTATGGATGTGTGTCAGGTGTGTGGGTTACACGCTGATCCAATGTGCGCACTTCTTTCTGTTAAGTCCACTTGCTGCCCGTGGCGGTCGGAGCCGCCAACGGTCGTCGGGACTCCACTGTCCGCCAAGGTGATTTGTGCATCATTATTTGGAGGGTGGGATGTGGGTGTGCTCGGTGGTGGCGGGGTGGGGAGGTCCGGAATTCCCACCAACAGGGTCATGGCGGGAGTGGTGGTCTGGTGATTTTTGGCGGGGTTGGGATTTTCATTCAATATATGGCGGGTTTCCATTCACCGCCAACGGCGGTCTTCTATTCACCGCCGCCACGGCAGTCAGCGGTGTTTCCCGCCGTGTTCATAATGACTGCCTAAGTCTGGGTCAAACAGAAGAATAAAATCTAAAAACAAAGGCCCTCATTACAACCTTAGCGGTAAAAGCCGCCTACCGCTGTGCTGAAGGCCGCCAACATACCGTGACCGCGACGGTATTCCGCTACGGGTATTATGACCCACACTGAGAAATCCGCCACCATACAGACACCCACACAAGTTCGCTAGCACACAGGTCAGTGATGAATTGGCGGGACCAAAACCCACACCATTATGCCAACACGAATACGCCCACAGTATCAGGACCCACGAATCACTGCGGCGTTCTTTTAACTGTGGTAAACCATTGGCGGTACACACCACTGCGCTCACAATACACACACACTTACAAAACTACACCACATTGGACAATTCAAACTACACACACACCTGACACACATACACACACCACACCCACACACCCAGTCCAATATAAAACACACACCCACATTACCCACAACCCCTTACAACAACAAAAAAGATAGCTAACAGAGAGAGACAAGCCAGGAGCACCCACTTAATCAGAGCCACAAAACACCATCACCCTTACACCATCCACTCACTTCACACAACACACCCCAACAGATCACCCCACACACGCTCACACATACCACTCAAACCACATCCATGGCACCCCAAAGACACCCCAGGTTTTCAGAGGAGGAGCTAAGGGTCATGGTGGAGGAAATCATCCGGGTAGAGCCACAGCTATTCGGATCACAGGTGCAGTAGACATCCATTGCAAGGAAGATGGAGCTATGGCGGAGAATCGTGGACAGGGTCAGCGCCGTGGGACAGCACTCCAGAACAAGGGACGACATCAGGAAGAGGTGGAACGACCTATGGGGGAAGGTACGTTCCGTGGTTGCAAGACACCAGGTAGCAGTACAGAGGACTGATGGTGGACCCCCACCTCCTCCACCCACAACTAACAACATGGGAGGAGCAAGTCTTGGCGATCATGCATCGTGAGGGCCTCGCAGGAGTAGCAGGAGGACTAGACTCTGGTAAATCAAATCTTTACTACGTCCCCCCTATCTGCATGCCATCACATACCCCCACCCTCACTCCCATCACTCCAAAACCTCTCACATTCCCCACTATCCCAACCCACCCATCCCAATCCCAAGCCCTGCATGCCACAACAATCCATGGACCCCCATCACAGACCTGCATGGATACCCATCTCCACAGCATGCCCAGTAGAGAGAATCACCTAGCCCACAAAATCACCACGCACACAAGGCAAAGCTGACAGGGAAATCACAACCATACAGGGCAACACACCCATGCACAAGATTGCACACGCAGATACAATAACACTGCATTTACATCCCCACAGGACCCCTACTCAACGTCACCGTAGAGGAGTTGCCAGTAACATCCAGCCCCTCCCCCTCTGCATGCATGGATCACAATGACCAACCTGGCCCATCAGGGACCTCAGGACAGTCAGTTACCCTGCCACAGTCCCATACCACCACAGAGCCTCCCCCCTCAGGAAACACCAGCACAGCACCCACCCAGCGGGCCCATGCCACTGTCCCTAGGACACGTCAATCAGCAGTGTGTCCACCACTACAGGGACACCAGGCAACCCCACAAACCCAGGCCGATTAAGGACCTGGGGTCAGTGACAGTGGGCACACGGTTCAGGGGACAGAGGCACAGGACAACAGGGAAGCTGGGAGGACTGCTGTGCGACAGGGGGAGGACAGGCCCAGGGAACCCACTCTCCAGGAGGCACTCACCAACATCCTGGGAGCATACCACCTTTCCCAGGAGACCATGGGCCAGAAACTGGCCAAGTTGCAGGAGACCCAGCGGTTGCAGGAGGGACAGTTTCTGGGGATCAGGGAGGACCTCACACACATCTACACCATCCTGGTCACCATTGCAGGGGTGCTGGCAGACATGGCCAACACCATGAGGGAGGCAGTGGCACACCAATGGGCCCCTGACACTAGCCACACCGATGAACAGCCCTCCACTTCCACTGGCGCTAGTGGACAGGAGGCCTCGCCACAGGAACAACAGGCCACCAGCACCCCACCCCCTGCAGAAAGAGAACCACCCCGCAAACGGTCCCTGCGATCCAGGCAGAAGCCAGAGAATATTGCCAAGATGTTTCAGAAATCTACATTTTTCTAAATGTGGATATGCTAAAAATCTGGCATGGACCCGGCTCTCCAGGACCGACTTTGCAGAACCCTGGCCTAGTGCACAGGGCTGCTCCCTGTGTGTTGAGTACGCCAACAGCAGTGGTGTTGCTGGCATTGACCAAGTGTATCCTCTGTCTCTCCCCCCTCTTTTTGTTTTGTCACCCTGTCCTTGTGTCCATTAGCATAATCTGATGGAGGAGCAGAGGCGCCGGCGACGGAGGGAGCTGAATCCCGCATGGGCCTGGAGGCCGAATCCACCGACAGTGAGGCCACCAGTGGGACGGAGGGCGAGGTCAGCACCACGACGGGGACAGGAAGGGACACCACAGACAGCGACTCCTCCTCCGATGGAAGCTCCCTGGTGGTGGCGGACATCTCTGTGCCCACCCCAACAACAGGTACAGCCTCCACCCCTCCTACCAGCACCGCCCTCCCAGCAGCCCCTCAGCGTGTTTACTGTGCCCGCTCACCCAGGAGGGTGGGCATCTCCTTTGCCCCAGGCACCTCAGGCCCTGCACCAGTCAGCCCTGCTGCCCTCAGTTAGGAGGCTATTGACCTCCTGAGATCCCTCACTGTTGGGCTGTCAACCATAATGAATGCCAGCCAGGGTGTCGAGAGGCATTTGCAACAAACAAATGCATACCTGGAGGGCATTCACTCTGGCGTGGCGGCCCAACAGAGAGCATTTCAGGCTCTGGCCTCAGCACTGATGGCAGCGATTGTCCCTGTCTCTAGCCTCCCTCCTCCAACTTCCTCTACCCAGTCCCAATCCCCTCAACCTATCCCAAGCACACCTTCAGACCAGCATTCACCCAAATCAACACACAAAAGTGGCTCAAGCAAACACAAGCACCACACTTCATCTCACAGGCACTCACACAAGCACCATCCCCATGCAGACACACCAACATCCACTGCCTCCACTGTGTTCCCCTCCTTCTCGTCATCCACCTCCCTCCCAGTAGCGTCTTCACTCACACCTGCATGCAGTACATCCTCATTCACTATCTCCATCACCAGCACGCCCATCACAACACACCCCTCACTGGCAGTCACCACCCCCACATCCATGCACACGTCCCCTGTGTTCTCACCCAGTGTGTCTGTGAACCCTCCTCCAAAAGTACACAAACGCAAGCACCCACCCACCCAACAGCCATCCACCTCCCAACAGCATCCAGCCCATGCACCTGCACCCAAACTCAGCAGACAGACACCTCCTACAACCACTCCCTCTTCCTCTCTTCCCAAGCCCTCTCCCTCTTCCCGGCCCAGTGTCCCTAAGAAGCTTTTTCTAGCAAACTTTGATCTCTTCCCTACCCCTCCCCCCGCATCCTTCCCTTTGGGCCAGGGTGGCCAGAACCCAGCTCAGCACCTCAGCCACCAAGTTGGTGTCCGCTGCGGTTCCTGCAGCTATCAGAGGCTCAAAGGGGTCACCTATCAGCCCAGCCAGTGTGCCACCAACCCTTGCCAAGCCCAAAACCATTCCGCCACCCGGCAAGGTGAAGAGGGGGACAGCATCTGCCAAGGGGAAGGAGCCACAACCACCCAGCAAGGCCACCTCAAAGACTCCAGCTGCCAGACCCAGGGTCACACCACCATCTGCCAAGGTGAGGAAGGGGCACAAAACACCAGGCAAGGCACTTCAGCCGTCCGAGGCTGCAGGTGAAGGCTTGGTGGCTACCAGCACAACCACCAGCACCGCCACCTGCACCGCGGCCAGCACTGCCAGCAGCCCTGCCGCAAGCACCGCCACCTGCACTGCCACAAGCACCACTACTGTCAGCAGCAGCAGCCCCAGTGGGCAGCCATCCAACGCTGCAGGAGAAGGGCTGGAGCCTCCTTCCACCACTGGCAGCCCCGGCACCTGCACCACGGCCGGCACCGCCACCTGCACCGCCGCAGGCCCCGCCGCAAGCACCGCCACCTGCACTGCTGACGGTAGCACCACTACCACCAGCAGCAGCCCCAGTGGCAAGCCGTCAGAGGCTGCAGGAGAAGGGCTGGAGCCTCCCTCCACCACTGGCAGAACCCCCACCAGCACCGGCACTGCCACCAGTTTGCAGCCATAGCCGTCGCAGGATGGAGTCTAGCCCTCCATGGACTATCATGCAACCTGGTCCCTGCAAATCTCGTGCCTCAGACACCCAGGTGAGGGACTGTGAACTGCCACACCCCAAGTGTTGCATCACTGGGCACAAACCCCCCTCCAGAACCAGTGGAAGAAGGCATTGACTCACCCTACCCTTGGCAGGATGAAGCACACTGGGCCAAAGCCCCCTCCAGAACCAGTGGAAGAAGGCATCCACTCGCCCTATCCTTGGCAGGATGAAGCACACTGGGCACAAAGCCCCCTCTGGAACCAGTGGAGATATGCATCCACTCACCCTATCCTTGGCAGGATGAAGCACACTGGGCACAAAGCCCCCTCCAGAACCAGTGGAGATATGCATCCACTAACCCTATCCTTGGCAAACCACCCGCATGAGAGAATGTGGCTTTGCACTCCCCAGGACCAAGCAGTGGGCAAACCACCCACTTGAGAGACTGTGGCTTTGCACTCCCCAGGACCAAGCAGTGGGCAAACCACCCACCTGAGAGACTGTGGCTTTGCCCTCCCAGGACCAAGCAGTGGGCAAACCACCCACTTGATAGACTGTGGCTTTGCACTCCCCAGGACCAAGCAGTGGGCAAGCCACCCACTTGAGAGACTTTGACCTTGCACTCCTCAGGACATCGCTGTGAGCATGGAGCCCCTTCCAGGAGCAGTGGCGTTTTTATCATCTTCCGGCTGAGGTGCACCCCCCTTCACCCTCCACCTGAGGTGCCTGTGTATTATCGACCTGATGCCCCTGCAGTGTTCTCTCCATGTTGAGGCAGGAGTCAAGTGTGGGCTTGGCCTCTGAGTTTTGGCCCAGTGGCCCACGGACATTTTGAGTGGACAATGTACCACCTTATGTAGACATTGTATATTTTTGTAAATACTGTTTTTAACATTATTACGTATATCTGACTATTTCTAAAATATCACTGATTTGACTCTATTCCTTTTATGCTTGCATTCTTCTAGGGGGTTACGGGGTGTAAATGTAATGTTGATGCATGTGTTTGTGTGTATGGTGTTGTGGGTGAGGGTAGGGGTGGGAGTGTTGCATGTTGCATTTGTGTGTCACTCTCTTTTTCCTCCCCACCTCCCCTGTGTAATAGATGCCCTCCGTCCCATGGTCGTTGCTGCCTCCGTTCGTACTCCTGGTAGATGAGGAGGTAGACCAGCATGGGGAGGACCTGCAGCTCGGGCTCCATGACGTCCTGGTTCTTCGTTGAGTGTCGAGAGGTTAGTGGTTTCCCTTCCCAGTCCTGTTTCTGCCATGCTTTTGATGGCGTTGGTACCGCCCCGGAAAAGCTGGCGGATGGGCGGGTTGTGATGGGGTAGGCGGTACCTTGACTTTCGCCTGGCTATTGGCGGTTACCGCTGCGGTGTTTATTGCTACCGCCGTGGTGGTCGGAGTGTTAAAGTGGCTATCTGTGTTGGCGGTTTCCGCCGCGGTCGCGATCCCATCGTGATCCCATTTTTTTTACCGCCAGCCTGTTGGCGGTATTACCGCCGCTTTAACACAGACCGCCAGGTTTGTAATGAAGACCAAAGTGTCCACATAATTCAGGTGCTCATTTGGACTTTGGCGGTCTTTTGCCAAGACCGCCACTGAGGCAGGCACCAAAAGACCCCCAGTGTTGGTGGCCTGAAGACCACCGTATTACGTCTCACCAACAGATTTCCACCCATAAACAGGCAGAAATCTGACACCGTCGAACTGACTGATGGTGGGTGAGAGGTGGTTCCAGCACCGCCACGCCACAAGGACTCCACCCGCCATATTACGAGAAGTAATTTGGCATGGCGGTCCTTGCATGGCGGTGCGGCATTGGCAGTGGAACCGCTGACATCCACCCTCTACCGGACGACCACCTTGACGTGGGCTGATGTGCAGCCCAGACAGGTAGGTGGAATGACCGAAAGAGGTGTGTGTGTGTGGTAGGTACATGTGTGTGGCATGTGCATGTATGTGTGCAAGTATGTGTGTGTTTCAGAATGGGTGTGCATGCATGTGTGTGTGTGTCTGGATGCGTGCGTGCCTGGGTGTGTGTGTGCATGTATGCAGAGAGGGTGTGTGTGTTCATGTATGCGGAGGGGGGGTGTGTGAGCATCTATGTGGAGGGTGTGTCCATCCATGTATGCAGACGGGGTTGTGTGTGTGCATGTATGCATAGGGTGTGTGTGTGTGTGTGTGTGTGCGCATGTATGCAGAGGGGGGTACGTATGCATGGAAGCGAGTGGGCATGTGTGTCTGTGTGCAAGCGAGTTGGAGTGCATGTCTGTTTGCGTGCAAGAGAATTGGGGTGCATGTCTGTGTGCGAGTGAGTGGGGGTATTTGTATGTATGCATGCGGTCGGGTGGGGGTGTTTGTATGTATGCTTGCGGTTGGGTAGGGGTGTTTGTATGTATGCGTGTGGTTGGGCGGGGTTGTTTGTATGTATGCGTGCGGTCAGGTGGGGGTGTGTGTCAGAAAGTGTGTGGGCGAATGGGGGGTATGTCTGCAAGTGTGTGAATGTGTGGGGGTGGGGGTGCTGGCGACAGGAATGGGTATTCCTATTACCGGGTGTGTTACCGCCAGGGTTTCCATGGCAGGGCGACCACATTGAACAGTCTAGCAGTTTGCTGCCTTGTAATACGGCCGGCGGTCTTAGGCATGCCACCGGCTCGGAGGAGCTGACTGATGGCCGCGCTGGTCTGACCGCACCAGCAGGACTGGTGACGTTGTGGCGGTGTGGCTTTGGCCAAACTCATAATTCAGCGGTCTTTACCACCAGGACCACGGTGGTAAGACCGCCACCGCAAGTGTGGCAGTCTTAAGACTGCCACACTTGTAATGAGGGCCTCAGTCTCTCCTTCCTTCTTGTGAGTGGCGACCAGTCCGGCCGGGGCTTGAGCCATGTTGAGGTCCCAAACGGTTGTGCTAGGGGATTCAAAGGTTGCACATTTGTCTGTGATGGAGGCGTGTTATGACTCATGGTTGGGGCACCCTTGCCTAGCCCACAGGGGGTACATAAAGGAACATAGAATGCTCGAGATTTAGAGATTGCAATATGATGTAGAACAGGATCCTCCAGAGTTAGAGGTTATTGTGGTGAAAGGGGGTGCCCCTATGAAACAAACCTTTCTCCGACCTTTTTTAGAACTTCTTCGATTCTGTTTTTTATCCCTCTTATGATTTCTCTTTTTACACATAGGCTTTTGCATCGATGAACAGGTTTCTCCGGACACTGCATTTACCTTTGGGTGAGGTTTAAAAAATCGGACATACTTCCTGTACTATGCTTTGGGGTTCATAGTTCAGGCTTTTTTCTGGAGAAAAGTCACTCTAAACAAATTTGATATAGTCTACCCGGCTCTCAATTGAAGTAGAGTTTGTGGGTTGGACCTTAACCTGAGGTTTACCGGCCTGGGAGCAGAAGTCAATCCCAGGATGGGTAACCTTGTTCTCTGCGACCCAAGGCCATCGGTTTGAGATTACCTCCTTTATTAGCAATTAATTCTTTTAATATAGCTGTAATAGTGTCAAAGATACAGTCAGATCCCCCAACAAATTTTTCCAATAGATTTTAAATAGATGATAAAAGTCTTTCTAGGCTTAGGAGAGAGGAAAAAAACTATGTATTTTGATCTGGGGGATTGTTTGGGAAACTAACATTTATGCTCAAATCAGGAGTTACTGAGAGATGTGAGCACAATAAGGGATGGTTAGAGGGATTACTGCTAAAGAGCTACAGGCCTGTAGATATTGACTAATGACTGAAGAGTATTCACCCCCTGTTGAGGACCATGGCCCTCATTACGACCCCACCGTCTTTTCGCAAGACCGCTGAGGTACCGCCGTGCTGAAGACCGCCAGTGGTGGCGGTCTTCCGCGCTGCGTATTATGACCGCTGGCAGCCCTCCGTCCTTTTCCGTATGAAAAGCCGCCATCAGCCATACTGGCGGTCGGCCGGGAAGTGGAGGCTGCTCAACCTCCACCGCCACGTCAACAGAACACCGCCCACAGAATCACGTCCCATGATTCGGTGTGGTTGTGTTCTGGTGACGGTGTTCTGGTGGCGGAGCTGCCCCCATGGATCCCGTCCCCTCCCGGAGGGCCAACAGACAAGGTAAGTTGATCGTCCGTTAGGGGACGGGGGTGGGGGGGTGATGTGTGTTGTGTGCGTGCATGGGGGTATGCGTGTGAGTGTGTAGAGGGGGTGTGTGAGTGCGTGTATGCGTGCGGGGGTGCTGTGTGTATGGGAAATGTGTGTGGGTCGGTCGGTGTGCATGTCTGTTTGTATGTGTGCGGGTATGTGTTGTCGTGATGTATGTGTGCATGTAGGGGTGCATATATGTGCATGTTGGGGGTGTGTGCGTGTAGGGGTGTGTGTATATGTGTATATGTGCATGTTGGGGTGAGGGTGGGGAGGGGGGTTGTGCCACCTTTGGGGGGTGGCAAGGGGTGTGGGGGGAGGACTTGTGGGAGGTAGCAGGGGGTGGGGGAGACCCCTAGCAGTAGTGCCTACCGCCATGGATCTCATAGCGGTTCCCAATCACCCGAAATCCATGGCGGTATGCAGGGTCCTGATACCGTTGGCGGTCTAGTGACGGCCGCCGGGCTGGAGACCGAAATCTCCAGCCCAGTGGTCATTACCGCCACGGCGGTCGGAATGGTGAAGTGGCGGATGACCGCAGCAGTAACTGCCGCAGTCATATTTCCATTTTTTTTCCGCCGGCCTGTTTGCGGTCTTCCCCGCTGCTTTACCACCGACCGCCAGGGTCATAATGAGGGCCCATATCTTTTATATAATTCTAAGTCCAGGTCTGGGAGAATGAAGTCATCTAACCAATGTTTCAAGTCAATACTTTGGAGGCGAGCCTCTTTCACGGCACCTGCGAGCAAGTCCTCCCTTTTAAGGGCAAAACAGTTAGAGTTACAAGCTGAAGAGAGGAAGGTATTGTGGGGTGGCAAAGCCGCTTTCCTTAAACTGTGGACCTCAGTATTGGAGAGGGCTACTAAGGAAGTGATGGAATCCTGAACGGCCTTTTCAGAGACATCAATGCATGCTGACTCCTTGAAACTATTATGCTGTAGTCCTCCCAGCGGTGACGCGTTAGGTATGATCCTGTTGCCAGAGGGTCTAATTTCCCAGGGCTCAGATGGAGCCGTCTCCTTTTCCCAGAAAGCAAATAATTGATTACTACATTTCAGCCCCGGGGCTACTGCACCCTTGGTGCGAAGAGGGTTAGATTTACTTTTTGAACAAGACCTCCCCTGTAGAAAAAGACCCGATCTAAATTTCTGGGAGTCATTGTACCTTTTTCCAATGCCTATAGTAGTCAGTCACAGATGTTGCTTCCCGATTTCAATAGGCACCAGTGTATTATTCCGGTGATCAGATTTCTGCCAAAGAAGATTAGGGCGTGAGTGTCAGTCCAGTCAGAAATAAGATACGCTGCTTTGGAGGGTTTTGATCCAGTATGAATTTACAGTCAAGGCAGCAATTCCCTTTTCCCAAGTTTGAAAAAACAAAGATCTGGGCAAAACAGCGGGGGACAGGGAGGAAGGGGGAGAAAGGCAACAAGCCGCACCGCAAGTAGCCCGTGGCCGCTTCCTTTGCCCAGTCACTGTTTTCTCCTGTATGTTACCTCCCCTGTGTTGCTCTGGGGAGCTCTGTGGGCCACCCGAGGCTCCCAGTACTCTTTTACCTATTTTCCAGATGCGCTGCTCCTGGTGCCTGATGCCCGAAGTGTTGAACGTGCTGCACACTTCTTCTCCGATGGCAGGTTGCTCTGGGACGGGCACCGTGATCGCAGCCCACTTGGTCCCTTCAGAGACAGGCTGTGTGATAGGCCAGAACCACCAGGTTTGCTGCCCGAGGTGCAGCAGCCCCCTACGTTCTCAGACTCACCAGTGCTCGGGGTTTGTGGCCTGAAGCTTGCGGACATGGGCCTCCCAGCCCATGACCCAAGTTGCTGCTTCTTTGGATTGCGGGCCCTGCTGGCTATAAGCTTACTGCACGGTCTGTGTAGCCTGCGCAGACCCCTCAGTGGTGGCCTGCGTTACGTTGAGGTCCGCCGCCCAGACTCCTGACCACTGCGACGCCCTGCTAGCTGGTTGTCTAGGCCTCCTGGCTTACGACTCTGCGTCTCTGTGTTCTTCTGGGGCGTCGGTCTTGCAATGCGCTGCATGGTCTGTGGCACGGTCTGTGGCCTATACGGTCCCCCTCAACCACGGGGGCTTGGGTGTCAGAGAAGAACCAGGGGTGGTGTCCTGCTGTCGTCCTGCAGGCGGGAAGTCATCTGGGCTACCTGGCCCATGACTCTGTGGCTCCATACGGCCACCTGCTACCTTGTGGTGCAGCTGCACGGTCTCCTTTATGTGGGCCTCTGCAGGAAGAGGGTTAGAGAACACCCGTATGGTGCTCACTCCTATCTCCAACCTCCGACCTCCACTCAATGCAGCCGATGGGCAGCGAACAACGGGCAGCGGGCGGAGATCAGCTCTCGGCTCGCAGCTCCGCGGCTTTTGCGGCTCCGCTCAATACAGCTGACGGGCATCAGCCGGTGATCAGCCTCCTGGCTCCCAGCTCTGTGGCTTCCACGGCTCCGCGAAATACAATGGACAGGCAGCGGGTGAGCAGCGGCCAGTGATCAGCCCCCCAGGCTCACAGCTCTGCAGCTTCCACATCATGTCGTCATGTCTGGCATCAGCTCACGTCTGGTGTCAGCAACAACTCCCTGTCAGCTCAGCTTTCAGTTTTACAAGTTCGATTCCTTCAAGATGGTGTACGGGTGAGCCACACTTTTGTCATATATAAAGAACATGAGTGCTTCAGTTGTCCAATAGGAGGCTGTAGTGAAGCTGTAGTAGAACAATGGGGAGTCAATTTTATCCTCAGATAGCTAAAGAAGACAGTGTGAATTTATAGAAATTGTACTCTCATTTTAGCTTCTAGAGCACCTTCCATTCCCTTCAAGTGAAAATCTTGAGTAAAAACTGTTTTCACTGAAACATGGTTCGTCAAATTCCAGGAGAGAATCAGCATTCTTCACAGGGTAAAAATCCCCTTAGAACACACCACAAGTCATAAAATTATTATGGTACTACCATGATTTATATTGTGACTAACAACTGTTCTCACACTTCATAATTGTTCCTATTTGTGACCCGGAAAAACAGGCTTTCACTACAGTAAATTTCAATGAGTCCTGTAATGGCTGTCACAGCATGCTGTCCATGTTGTGCCCAGCCAATCAAGGAGGGTGCCTTTGAGACGGCCCCGTGGCCACATGCCCCTTGTGGTCAAGGTGTGCTCAGCCTGCCCCCTCATATGTTCTAATTCATTGTCAGGATACAGGGACCATATCCCTGAACTCTGTACTGACTGCTGCAACATATCGTTCATGTTGTGGCCACACAATGGGCATTGATCAATCCCCTTTAAATTGTCCATTGAGAGCCAATCCAGACACTAGCGGTCCAGAAATCAATATATTGTTTTTACTGGAAGTTAATCCCTTTCTGCCCAACCTAATCACCTCAATAACACAAATTTCTTGAAAACTACTGAATGGATTTATCAAATAATGAAGAACACACTTCTTAAGTAAAGTTTTAACTGTGTGTAAAATGTGTTGTAATTCCGTGAACCCATTTTTTCTGCATTGGAGAGCAAAGTTTCCTATATGAACTGAAATGGGAAACTGATGTTTTTAGCTTCCCCTGCCTGCCATTACTCTTGGTACCCAGTTGGTATATCAGCCCCAATCTTTCCATGAGGGAGCAAAAGTGGATTAACTTTTTTTTGGAAAGTTTTGTTTTACAGAACCAACGTTAATAAGAACACAAATAAGAAAAACAAAAAATGTTATTCCTTTGGAAACTCTGACCTAATTATAACTACTCTGGCACTATCACCACCAAAGTAATATCTCTATATATCTAAGTATATGTATATATATATATATATATATATATATATATATATATATATATATATATATATATATATATATATCTATCTATGAAACTCCCTGAACCCAGCTCACCAGATTTCTGACGACCTACAAGAAGAAGAAGGACTGCTAAGCTGAAACTCCCAGCAGAGAAGAAGGAGGATAACTGTTTTGACCCCAGCCCTACCGGCCTGTCTCCTGCTTCTAAGAACCTGCAAAAGACCAGCAACACGTCCAGCGGGATCAGTGACCTCTGCCAACTCCAGAGGACTGCCCTGCACCCATAAGGACAAAGAGCTCCTGAGGTAGAGTATCAAATCCACTACCTCAGTCCTTGGCAGGATGAAGCACTCTGGGCACAAAGCCCCCTCCATAACTAGTGGAGTATCACATCCATTACCTCAGTCCTTGGCAGGATGAAGCACTCTGGGCACAAAGCCCCCTCCAGAACCAGTGGAGAAATACATCCACTACCTCAGTCCTTGGCAGGATGAAGCACTCTGGGCACAAAGCCCCCTCCAGAACCAGTGGAGACTGTTATCCACTTGAGAGACTGTGGCTTTGCACTCCCCAGGATAAAGCAGTGGGCAAACCACCCACTGAAAAGACTTTAGAGACTGTGCCTTTGCATTCCCCAGGATAAAGCAGTGGGCATGGAGCCCCCTCATGGAGAAGTGGCGTTGTGCGGTCATCAGGCTGAGGTGCCCCCCGAGGTGCCTGTATATTTTCTATCTGATGCCCCTCCAGTGTTCTCTCCGTTTGGAGTCAGGTATCATGTGTGGGCCTTGCCCATGCATTTTGGGCCCAGTGGTCCACGGGCAATGATTGGTGCACTATCCAGACTTGTGTAGTTGGTGTACATAATTGTATATACTGGATTTTGACTTTTGATAATGATATTTCACATGATTACATTCGTTCAAATCATCTCCTTTTGTCCTTGCGTTATTCCAGGGGGGGTGTATATGTAATGTTGCAGCATGTATTTGTGTGTATGTTGTTGTGGGTGAGGGTGGGGGTGTTGCGTGTTGCGTGTGTGTATCACTCTCTTTTCCCTCCCCCCTCCCCTGTGTTGTAGGTGCAGTACTCACTGTGGTCGTGGAGCTCCTGATAGAGGAGCAGGAAGACCATCATCGCCAATAACTGCAATTCAGGCTCCATGGCGTCCTGGTTCCTTGTGGGGTGTGGAGAGGTGAGTGTTTTCCCTTCTGTGTACTGTTTTTTCGCTGTGTTTTTATTTGTGTTGGTTCCGCCCTGGAAAAGGTGGCGGATAGGCCTGTTGTGATAGGGTGGGCGGTACATTGTCTCCCGTCTGTCTCTTGGCGGTGTCCGCCGCGCTGTTTGTTTGTACCGCCATGGCGGTCAGAGTGTTAAAGTGGCTGTCTATGTTGGCGGTTTCCACCATGGTCGTGATTCCATTTTTTTCCCGCGGGCCTGTTGGCGGTATTACCACTGCGTTAACACCGACCGCCAGGGTTGTAATGAGGGCCACTATATTGAAATAAAATTAATTTTCTGAAGTTAAAATACAAAAAAAAAAATCTAAGTTCTTTGTTTATGTATTACTAGCTAGTAAAAGTAATGTGTAGCATTATGTGAAATGAATTAATTATATTTTAATAAAAAATAATGTTGCATTGATTTGTAGATTCAAAAAAGTCAACTACAATATGTTAAAATAAAATGTTTTATTTTCAGATTTTTTTAAACATTAAATTGT
Organism: Pleurodeles waltl; assembly: GCF_031143425.1. Taxonomy (NCBI): domain Eukaryota; kingdom Metazoa; phylum Chordata; class Amphibia; order Caudata; family Salamandridae; genus Pleurodeles; species Pleurodeles waltl. The sequence goes on from NC_090437.1 coordinate 703,027,416, forward strand.
ATTGATTTATATTTGTAACTATCCTAAATAATTTAATTTAAGTTAACAGTGTCTTAAAGGGGTCTACTTTAAGTTCTTACATGCATTATTTTCTACAGGATTGTTGAGGTATAACTGGTAGGCCATGTGTGGTGCAGGACTTAACACTGCTACTTTTTTTGCAGTAGTAATTTTGCCATCACAAGTTAGGCTCATCTCCGCTTTTCAGCGGTTGAGGATGTGTAAACCTAGAATTTGTACTAACTTTAAACTCAGATTTTGTTAATAGCTCAAAGTAGTAAAATTATTACAAAATGTAATTGTAAACTTATGTGTAGATTCCTCAGAAATGTAAGTTACCTTTAGGAATATCCATAATTATGTGGTAGATGCAATAATCATGGGATCTCATGAATCCACTTGCCTGCAACATTGCCCATTGTTTTATTAACAATGTATTGCTGAATGGTAAACAAAACCTAAATATTCTAACTCCTATCAGTGCAAAACTGCATTTTGTAGAAGTCAGCATTTTCAAGCTAACTAGCCTTAAATAAAAATGGGAAATAAAAATGCGAAATAAAAATACTTCACAGGTGAGCCAAAGGCCGCCTGTGGCTGGTAGTTGGCTTTACAGTTGGTAGTAAAATATTACTTGAAGTTAAATAACCCTAAAAAAATAGGAATTGTAATTATAGCTCACTTTACATTACAAAACCTTAGAAAGTCACTGAATAAGGTTAAAATAATGTTAGAGTTAGGTGAAAATGACAGTTAAAACATACTGATTTAAATGAAGAAAACCACTGAAGTTCACCAGTTATAATTATCTCAAGTTACTATAACTCTTGCCATACAGTAACTATAACTCGCTTCCTTGCCATGCACTGCTAATTACCCCATATATTACATCACTCATGACATGATCTGTGAAATCATAGGCCAGGTCCTGCGCCCAACACCCCATGGCTAGGCAATGTCATGTTGGGGTTTCTTATTTTTTTTCACAGATCCACGATACTGCAGTACTACAGCAACATTACACAGGGCTGCCCTGAGCAAAGCAGGCCACCCTAAGCACTGCAGTAGTACAGCAGCATCAAAATAAATCTTTTTAATTTCCCCTCTGGGAGTCCCTCTTTGGGAACTCATCTCCTGCACAAGGACCAGGGGTTCTGGCTACCCCTACCCTGTCCCTTTATTCCTTATTTGTTTTCTATGTCACCCCCACTCATAAAATGACAGCCCTAGTTTTCTCTTCATGTTGTGACCAAACCATCAGATAGAGTATTATGAGCTTGCTGTACCACGGTACACCACAGTAGTACCATGGTAGTATTGCATGATATATACATACATTTTGAGCCTTAATTACTCAAAAACTACTCAACGTATTTACACCAAATCAGAAAACCCAAAGCAATCTTTCTGGATCATGATCTATCTCTATGTCAAATTTGGTGTAATTCCGTTCAGCTGTTAAATTTTTGCTATGGAAAATTTGCTTGAGGGAAAATGCATTTTGGGTCCCCCATTTTCAGTAAGGAGCTGAGGTGGATGAGGCTTTTTTTTTAAAGTTATGTTAAGACTTGTCAATCAACCCTAAAGTTATTAGCAAATCAAAATATCAATTTCCTATGGAAACGTGGTTCTAATTAAATATATATATATATTATATATATATATATATATATATTATATATATATATATTTATATATATATATATATATATATATATTTATATATATATATATATATATACATAGAGAGCGAGAGAGAGAGAGAGAGAGAGAGATAGATAGATATATGTATACATATAGAGATATATTGTAGGAAGCTGGCTCTGTATATACTGTACCAAAGTGAGATATAGGGGGTCATTCTGACCCCGGCCGGCGGCGGTAGAAGGTGTGCGACGGGTGCAGTAGCACCCGTCGCGAATTTCAGTGTCTGCTGAGCAGACACTGAAATTCAAAGTGGGGCCCTCTTACGGGGGCCCCTGCAGTGCCCATGCCATTGGCATTGGCATGGGCACTGCAGGGGCCCCCAGGGGCCCCACGACACCTGGAGGGGGCTTTGTGCCCAGAGTGCTTCATCCTGCCAAGGCATGAGGTAGTGGATGTATTTCTCCACTGGTTCTGGAGGGGGCTTTGTGCCCAGAGTGCTTCATCCTGCCAAGGACTGAGGTAGTGGATGTGATACTCCACTGGTTCTGGAGGGGGCTTTATGCCCAGAGTGCTCCACGTGCAGTGTGGCCGGAACAATACACTCGCCTGGGTGTGTGTGCCACTTGATTGCCGAGGTACGCATGATACGCCATGGAGGCAGAGACATACCCCACACTGCTGCAGCTTTGCATTCCATATGCAGGTGACAACTGTGATGAGAGTGATGCTTCATGGAAGCTGCCCAGGGTCCTGGAACTCACCACCAGCCTCGGACGACTGACCACTGGGGATGGTAGCCATGTCTGCGGTGATGCCACTGTCTGAGGACATCGTGGGGCCACTGGCGGTGCTTGCGGCGGTGTCAGTCGTGGCGGTGCTTGCGGCGGTGTCAGTCGTGGCGGTGCTTGCGGCAGGGTCTGTAGTGGCAGTGCTGGCTGCGGGGTCTGTGGCGGCGGTGCTGGCTGCAGGGTCTGTGGCGGTGGTGCTGGCTGCGCAGTCTGTGGCGGCGGTGCTGGCGGCGGGGTCTGTGGCGGTGCAGGTGGCGGTGTTCTCCACCGTACACGTTGGCGTGGACAGAAGGTGTGACACTGGTCCCTCAGTCGGTGCCACCATGCCCTCTCCGGACCTGCCCTTCAGTTTTTGGCCCTTCCCCAACTATGATGGTGGCCCAGCTGTCTTGCCACTATCCCCTTTCGTTTTCCCTGACCCCTTGGTGGCAGGTGTTTTCGGCTTCTCCCTCTGGGATGTGGGCACCTTTTTCACCTTGGCAGGTGGCAGAATGTCCTTGCCCTCGCTCCGTGGCAGACTGGCAGCCCTGATGGTTGGCGTACTCCATGACCCCGCAGTTGCTGGCACCACTGTGCCTGGGGATGTGGTGGCTGAGGTGCTGGGCTGGGACCTGGAAAGCCTGGCTCTAGGGGAAGGACGGGGTGAGGTATAGGAAAGAGGTCAATGTTAGCCAGGAAACGTTTTTTAGACACACTAGGATGGGAAAATGGAGGGGGTTTGGGAGTGGAGGAAGAGGTAGTGGTTTTAGGAGGTGTACGTCTGCTGAATGTGGGTGAAGGTGCATGGGCTGGAGGCTGTTGTGAGGTGGATGGTTGTTGGGTGGGTGTGTGCCTGCGTTTGTGCACTTTGGGAGGAGGGCTCACTGACACACTGGGAGAGGACACTGGGGATGTGTGAATGGTAGTGGGGTTGGTGAGTGCACGTGAGCGGTGTGTGGTGATGGGTGTGCTGGTGATGGAGGTAGTGGCTGAGGATGTAGTGCATGCAGGTTTGAGTGTAGACAAGACTGGGAGGAGAAGGGAGACGTGGAGGAGGGGGACACAGTGGGGGAAGTGGATGTTGGTATGTGTGCATGGGTATGATGCTTGCTTGAGTGCCTGTGGGATGTGTGTTGCTTATGTTTGCCTAAGCCACTCTTGTGTGTTGATGTGTGTGCATGCTGGTCTGATGGTGTGCTTGGAATAGGCTGAGGTACAGGGGATTGGGTCTGGGTGGAGGAGGTTGGAGGGGGAGGCTGGACACAGGGACAATGGCTGCCATCAGTGCTGAGGCCAAAGCCTGAAATGCTCTCTGTTGGGCTGCCTGGCCAGAATGAATGCCCTCCAGGTATGCATTTGTTTGTTGCAAATGCCTCTCAACACCCTGGATGGCATTCAGAATGGTAGACTGCCCAACAGTGAGGGATCGCAGGAGGTTAATAGCCTCCTCACTGAGGGCAGCAGGGTTGACTGGGGCAGGGCCTGAGGTGCCTGGGGTGAAGGAGATGCCCACCCTCCTGGGTGAGCGGGCACGGGACACACACTGAGGGGCTGCTGGGAGGGTGGTGTTGGTAGAGGGGGTGGCAGCTGTACCTGTTGATGCGGGGGGCACAGAGGGGCCCGCCACCGCAAGGGAGCTCCCATTAGAGGAGGAGTCACTGTTGCTGGTCTCTGCTCCTGTCCCTGCCGTGGAGCTCCTCTCGCCCTCCGTCCCACTGGTGGCTTCAGATTCCATTGTTTCGCCCTCCAGGGCGAAGTGGGATGCAGCTCCCTCCTGCTCCGGTGCCAATGCTCCTCCGCCTGATGATGCTATTTCAGACAAGAACAGGGAGACCACAAAAAGGGGGGGCGAAGACAGGAGAAAGTCATGTTCAGTGCATCCAACACCACTACCGATGGCGCACACAACAGACACAGCAGCCCTCTGCACTACGCCATGCACTTATAGTTCCTAGATTAATCACATGCCCATGGGGTACAAGGCCTAAGCCCGATTGCTGCACACCTGGAAGTCACAGGAGCCTGACTAGGTGTAGATGGCACTAACCACTAGTGTGGTTGGGGTTCCACTGAGCCTGCCTCACAAGGGACCTTGCTACCAAGCTCGCCCTGGCCTAGGGGAACCCACTGCCCACCTTCCCCATCCAGACACCTCGTAATGTGCGCAGAGTCAGCTGAATGAGAGTTTACTCACCCCCTTGTGGCTGCTGTGATGCCCTCAAGCGCCCATTGAACTCCGGATATGCCACCGCCAGGATCCGGAACATCAGGGGGGTAATGGTGCGACGGGCACCCCTCCCACGTTGGGAGGCCATCCCCAGCTGGGCCTCTGCCATCTTCTTGCTCCAGTGGTGCAGGTCCTCCCATCTTTTACGGCAGTGGGTGCTCCATCTGTGGTGGACCCCCAGGGTCCGGACGTCCTTGGCGATGTCACGCCAAATAGCCTTCTTCTGGTGGGTGCTGACCTAGAGGAATAGTACAGGGGGAAAGGAAATTCTTTACCCGTCCGGACCATCATACTCATTGGCCCCCGTTCCCACCCTTGCCCTGATGCAAATGCACTCACCGTCCACACATGCAGGCCTTCGCCCCCCCATGTATCTTCCATCCACAGCACTTAAAACAGGCATTGCCCATGCAGCATGTTCACAGTGTACTCACCTGTTTGTCTGGAGGACTGTACAGTTGTGTGTACTGGGGGAGGACCCCATCCACCAGTTTCTCCAACTCCCCCGAAGTTAAGGCAGGGGCTCTTTCCCCAGACACTGTAGCCATTGTCACTTCTAGACACAGGTCACAGCAGCACTTGCAGTGTAGGTCCTCTCCTGTTGAAGGTCAGGTATCAAGTGAGTGAACAGACATAAAATGGGCGTCACGTCCGCGGCGGTGCGTACCGTCACCACCGGCGTACATCGTCATTGGCTCCTCGGACCCATAGGGTCCAATGTTAACCAATGCTGGATTGCGCCGCGGTCTTCGACCGCCCACCGCGACGGTGTACAACGCCAGCGCAGTTACCTCATATCCCCTTGTCCCACCTTACAGGTCAGGCAGCTGCCATTTCAGGGGGCCACATGGCATTTATATTAACTGCGTCACACCAATGTAGGCCTTGAATACACACAGTTTGTCAACACCAGAGCAGTACGCGCTCTATTGGCGACAAAAATGCAAAAACCCAGCACTCTCAAAACAACGTAATTTATGCATTGTGCTGATATGTTGTGGTTTAACCTTTTGCATTGCAGAGTTCAACCCTGAAAACTTATTTTTAATATGCTTACAAATACTGTTCCTGTGCAATGTATTGCTGCAGGTTTTCAGAGTGTGTTAGGGTGTGGCCTCTTTCCAGGGCCTTCCAGAGACTTTCCCTGCAACATGCCTGGGCGTGGTTCTGGGCTGGGTCAAGACTCTATAAAAGAGAGCCAGCCCAACTCCCAGTGCTCACTATTCAGAGTTCCCGGTGCAGAGCAGCAGCTTCTTCCTGAGTTCCTGTCCCGGTGGCCTATTTGGATCTTCCAGTCTTCTGCCCTTCATCCTTCATTGGTGATCATTGTTCCAGGCGGTAAGACGGTGGTTGGACTGTTCCAACACCGTTATTGAGAATTTTCATATTCTTGGTTTAATTCTTAAATGAGTAACAGATTACTTGCGCGCTACCATTTCTTGACATTTATATGGTAGTTTACAAATAGGCAAGACGCACGATTTGTTTCATAAAGGTTTGACTTTGTTATTCATTGCATGCTATCATTTCTTGACATTGGCATGGTGGCTTAAGAATCAGCAAGACGCGTGATTCGTTTTATGGTGTTTAAACATTGTTGTCCATTGCGCGCTACCATTTCTTGACATTCACATGATGTTTTACGAATTGGCAAGACGCGCAACTCGTTTCATGAGGATTTAACTTTGTTGTTCATTGCGCGCTACCATTTCTTGACATTTACATGGTGGCTTAAGAATCGGCAAAAGAAGCGCGATTCATTTCATTGTATTTTGATCTTGTTATTTATTGTGAGCTGTTATTTCTTGACATTTACATCATGTTTTACGAATCGGCAAGACGCGCGATTCGATTAATGATGATTTGACTTTGATATTCATTGCGTGCTACCATTTCTTGGCATTTTACATGGTGACACTCGAATCGGCAAGACGCACGATTCTCTCCTCGAGTTTATTTCATGTTGTTTATTGTATGCCAATATTCTAAGATATTTATTATGTAATATTCGAGATTTGATTTGTTTCCTGAATCCATATTGTGTTATTCATGGTGCACATTCCTTTTATGATGTTTACTATATATATATATATATATATATATATATATATATATATATATATATATATCTGCAATATGCGCAATTTGTGTTGAAACATTTTAAGAGTACACAGAAGGCCAGAGTTTCTAGATGCAATATTGTATGGTCCTAGTATACATTCTCAAAACAGGATTTATATGACTGGTTTAAAATTTAGTCAGAATGTTTTTTCTGATTCTCATGTAAAGGAAAGTACTTGAATAAGAAAGTTTTCATTTAATTCATCTTGATTCCCTTACAGGTATCCGGCCATCTTGAAACTTAGTCATTTTAAACTTAACTCTTAGATTGTTCATGTTTTCAGAGTGACTAGGCTTAGAATCATAGTCTAGTATTGATTTCAGGAGATATAATTTTCATATTGTGTGTTCTAACCTTTTTCTTACTACAGGTCTCCTTCCCAGCTGTTCCCTTCCAAATCCCCTCTTCCCTTCTTGAACTCTCTCAGTCTCTTTGATTTATCTATCCGAGTCTTGGAGCTGTTCAGTGGTGGACGTGTTGGGAACGTGCACAGACCCAGAGGATCTGGTGACTCTGACACAGTTACAGGCACATTGCGGATTAATAAATGTGTGCAAATGACATTTTGTGATACCTCAGTGTTGGCTGACTCTCTGCTTGCTGTTCTCCTCCATAGGGCACGTCTGCTGGGGCAGGTGATGAGATGTCGGCATCCTCCGGTGTACAGACCACTGGTGGACCTGTCGACAATGGAAGAGAGACCCATATTAGTCACCTACAGGCTTGATCGTGCAACAATCCAGGAACTGTGTGCCCAGTTGGAGCCAGACCTGATGTCAGCTATCCGCCATCCCACAGGGATACCCCCTCTAGTGCAGGTCCTGTCAGTACTCCATTTCCTGGCAAGTGGTTCCTTTCAAACAACAGTGGCGATTGCATCAGGGATGTCCCAGCCAATGTTCTCTAACGTGTTGTCCAGAGTGTTGTCTGCCCTGCTGAAACACATGCGCAGCTACATCGTGTTCCCTCAGTTGGAGGATTTGCCCACAGTGAAAGGTGACTTCTATGCCTTGGGACATATCCCCAACATCATTGGTGCCATTGATGGGACACATGTGGCATTGGTACCCACCCGCAGGAGTGAACAGGTGTACAGAAACTGGAAGAACTACCATTCTATGAATGTGCAGATGGTGTGTTTGACAGACCAGTACATCTCCCATGTGAATGCCAAATTTCCTGGCTCAGTGCATGATGCTTACATTTTGAGGAATAGGAATAGGAATCCCTTATGTGATGGGGCAACTCCAGAGGCACCGTGTGTGGCTAATAGGTAAGGACAAGGACCCTATACAGTGTGAATAGGTGTCTGGGTATGGGGTTGTCCCTACGGGTTAGTGTGTGTCTAACAGTTGTCCCTCCATATTTGCAGGTGACTCTGGTTACCCCAATCTGTCATGGCTACTGACCCCAGTGAGAAATCCCAGGACAAGGGCAGAGGAACGCTACAATGAGGCACATGGGCGAACTAGGAGGGTGATTGAACAAACCTTCGGCCTCATGAAGGCCAGATTCCGGTGCCTCCATATGACAGGTGGTTCTCTCTACTACTCACCAAAGAAGGTGTGCCAGATCATCGTGGCCTGCTGTATGCTGCACAACCTGGCTTTGTGACGCCAGGTGCCTTTTCTGCAGGAGGATGGGCCAGATGGTGGTCTCGTGGCAACTGTGGAGCCTGTGGACACTGAAGAAGAGGAGGCAGAAGAAGAGGATATCGACAACAGAAACAACATAATCATGCAATACTTCCAGTGAGACACAGGTAAGATGTCACTGCCTCCCATATCTCATACTATTATTGGAGCTAGCATGAGTCTGTCATTTTCACTCAGTGTATGGACCCTGACTTGTCACTTTGCCTTTCCATTTCACAGATGTGGGTCCAACTTTGTGCCCTCTGCTACATTTCCTCCAGGCCTACAGCTGTGTTACATCGGTATGTGCACAAGTAAATTGACATTGCTATATTCCATGGTTATTGCAATTACACGTTTGTGAAAGCACAGACTGACTCCAGATTGTTTTGTGATTGAAGTGGGCAGGGAGGATGGTGGAGGACTGTCCATGGCAGAGTCCAGTCTATTTGTTTCACAGGTGCATTGTCCAAAGGGGCATAAGAAGTGGAGCAATGGCAGTTGAAGGATGGACAGGGTAACAAAGTGGGACAGAAGGGTGACATTCAGGGGGGTCTCATTTCCTGGCAGGGGTCTTGGCAATGTTCTCTGTCTTGTTCCTGGATCTCAGGGACCGTTTGCGGGGTGGTTCTCCATCTGCAGGGGGTGGGGTGCTGGTGTCGTGTTCCTGTGGCGGTGCCTCCTGTCCTCTAGCGCCGGCGGAGGTGGAGGGCTGTTCATCGTCCAGGCTAGTGTCAGGGGCCCCTTGTTGTGCCACAGTGTCCCTCCTGGTGTTAACAAGGTCTTGCAGCACCCCTGCAATGGTGACTAAGGTGTTGTTTATGGACTTCAGGTCCTCCCTGATCCCCAGATAGTGTTCCTCCTGCAGCCGCTGCATCTCCTGAAACTTGGCCAGTACCGTTGCCATCATCTCCTGGGAATGATGGTAAGCTTCCATGATGTTGGAGAGGGCCTCGTGGAGAGTGGGTTCCCTGGGCCAGTCCTCCCCCTGTCGCACAGCAGTCCTCCCAGCTTCCCTGTTTTCCTGAGCCTCTGTCCCCTGAACCGTGTGCCCACTGCCACTGCCCCCAGGTCCCTGATTTTCTTGGGTTGGTGGGTTTGCCTGGGTTCCCTGTAGTGGTGGACACACTGCTGATTGACGTGCCCTGGGGACAGAGGGATAGGCCTGCTGGGTGGGTGCTGTGCTGGTGTTTCCTGAGGGGGGAGGCTCTGTGGTGGCTTGTGCCAGTGTCAGGGGAACCGAGTGTCCCGAGGTCCCTGATGGGCCGGGCTGGTCATCTTGATCCAGTTGTGCAGAGCTGTTGTCATCACTGTGGGTCTCTTCTGTGGGGGGACTGGATATGCCTGGTACCTCCTGTCCGGTGATGTTGGGTTAGGGTCCTGCAGGGGTGTAAAGGCATGATTATTGCATCTGTGTGTGCCATCGTGTGCAATGGGTGAGTGACCCTGTACTCCAGCTTGCATTCTTGTCTTGGTCCTTGTGTGATATTTTGCTTGGGGTCTGTGTGGGTATCTGTAGTGGACATGATTTGGTGATGGGTGTCCATGCTTTGGTGTTGCATGCAGGGCTTGGTATTGGGATGGGTGGGTTGTGATAGAGGGGCATATGTGAGGTGTTGGAGTGATGGGGTTGAGGGTGAGGCTGGGAGTATGTGATGGCATGCAGGTAGGGTAGGGGGATGAGGTAGTAAAGAGTTGACTTACCAGAGTCCAGTCCTCCTGCTACTCCTGCGAGGCCCTCAGGATGCAGTATTGCCAAGACCTGCTCCCCCCATGTTTTTAGTTGTGGGGGAGAAGGTGGGGGTCCACCACCAGTACTCTGTACAGCAATCTGGTGTCTGGAGACCACGGAACGCACCTTCCCCCGTAGGTCATTCCACCTCTTCCTGATGTAATTCCTAGTTCTTGGATGCTGTCCCACTGTGTTGACCCTGTCGACAATTCTGCGCCATAGCTCCATCTTCGTTGCAATGGAGGTGTGCTGTACCTGTGATCTGAATAGCTGTGGCTCTACCCGGACGATTTCCTCCACCATGACCCTGAGCTCCTCCTCAGAGAACCTGGGGTGTCGTTGAGGTGCCATGATGTGGTGTGGGTGATGTGTAAAGTGGTGTTTGTTGTGATGTGTGAGGGGATGTGTTGTTGTGTGTTGTTTTAGGTGCGTGGATGTTGTGTAAGTGATGATGTTGTGTGTCTGTGGATGCTGATGTTGTTTATGGTGGTGTCTCTCTCTGGCGTGGTTTCAGAATTCTGGTAGTAAGGGTTTGTGGGTGATGTGGGTGTGTGCTTTATATTGGATTGGGTGTGTGGGTGTGGTATTTGTATGTGTATCAGGGGTGTGTATTTCGAATTGTCCAATGTGGTTGTGTTTTGTAAGTGTGTGTGTATTGTGAGCGCAGCGGTGTGTACCACCAATGGATTATTGCAGTTGAAAGACCGCTGCGTTGATTCATGGGTCGTGACATTCATGGGTCGTGATTCCTGTTGGTGTGACGGGTGGGATTTTTTATCGGCAGTTTATCATTGACCTTTGGTGTGGCGAACTTGTGTGGGTGTCTGTATTATGGCAGATTCCGAGCTGTGGGTTGTAATAGCTGTAGTGGAATTCCGGGGCTGCAGTGGTATGTTGATTGTCTTCTTTTAATTTTGAATTAAAAATATGTCAATAGTACAGCAACATTTTTTCCTTTCTCCTGCCTTTAAAATATAATTATTTTTCATAAATATTTAATGGAAAAATATTGAACAATTTTTTACCAGGTTTATTAAACAGTAACACTCGAGCACTACCCTGTTTCTTTTGTTTTGGGTCATGCAATCTTTTAGTAGCAATCTTGTAGGAGCGAGGCGCAATCACAAACGCTTTTTCCCAATGCCACTTAAACACTGTCGCAGCCCGAATACTATCTTTGTGATTCAAGCCAAGTCAGTCCCCGGGACAAAGAGGAAGTGGATAAGAGAAAACACAGTGCCTTCTATTCAGCCTAATCCTTCTCAACATAAGCACATCTAGATCCTCTTCAAATTAGTTGCTGTCTGGCTGCTAATGGAAATAGACTCTCTGATAGCTAAACATAAAGAACAGTGTGTAAACTTCAAGAAAACCCTGATACAATGTTTATTCTAAACTGATGTTTCCCTTTATACTTAGCCTACTTAAAAAATCCCTCATTCCAACTTAGAATTTGTAAGGTGGCATGTTAGAAATGGGGTCTCTAGTTGGCAGTCGGTTTGCACCCTGTTCAATTACGGACCCTCACTCTAGTCAGGATAAGGGAGATACCCGCTCCGATAACCCCTGCACTCCCCCTTGGTAGCTTGGCACAGGCAGTCAGGCTTATCTCAGAAGCAATGTGTAAAGCATTTGCACATAACACACAGTAACACAGTCAAAACACCATGAAAGGACACCACACCAGTTTTAGAAAAATAGCCAATATTTATCTATATAAAACAAGACCAGAACGAGAAAAATCCAACATACACTAATAATGATATGATTTCTGTAAGAATAAACTTAAAAATACAGTTCCTTGAAGTCGATAGCTCCACCTGGGTCTATCACAGCGTTGTGATCAACAAAACCAACAGTTCAGGCCTGCCACAGTGTCACGGGCCAGCTACGGTGTCGGGAAGACCTGCAAACAGTACCTTGGAATTGTAGGGTGTAATGATCCTTGTGATGAAATCCGGAGAGCGGCATTGCTGCCATTGCGGTGTCGGTTCCAGATTCGGTTCGGGGGTCATCGGGCCCTTAAAGTCCCACGCGTTGCAGATCGAACTCTGGGCTGATGAAGTCAGGAGGGCCGGCGTGAATGCAGTTGCGGTTTCAGTGCGAAGTGGGACAATGTGAAGTGCAGTGCCCACAGGTCAAGGTGCAAGCAGCGGCTCGGTGACAGGGTTCAGCGGCGTCGGTGAGACCAAGACTGCAGTATGAAGGCGGTGTGATGTGCGGTGTCACCAGGTCATGGTGCAGGCGCTGTCGTCATCGTTGCTGAAGCACTGTCGTCAGCAGGCCCATGTCGGTGGTGTGGTGTGGGACAGGCTCCGTGCAGACAGGGACGTCTGTTGACAACACTGGCGTCGATGGTTCTGGCGTCGGCAGACTAGGGCTGCAGTGCGGGACGGTTCTTTGTGCACGTCACAGGCAAGTTCACAGGCCATGGTGCAGGCAGCAGCGCCGGTGCCAGCAGGAGCGTCATTGTCGGGGATGCCGAGGCTGCGGTGTGAGCAAGGCGATGCTGGAGTGCGGGGCCCCCAGGTCACGGTGCAAGTAACGGCTCGGTGGCGGCATCAGATGGAGGCGTTGGTGAGACAAGGGTCGTGATGTGAAGCGGGCAGTGTGACTCCGTGTGGTGTCGGCAGGTCACAGTACAGGCCAGCGGTGTTGTTGGCGGTGTCACAGTGGTATTTCTTCTTGAACACCACAAAACACACAGTTCTCAGTGCTGTAGGCAGATTAAACTGAAGTCTTTGGTGTCCCTGAGACTTCCAACAGGAGGCAAGCTCTACTCCAAGCCCTTGGAGAACTTTCTCAAGCAGGATACACAGCAAAGTTCACCCTTTGTTGTCCTGTGAGGCAGAAGCAGCAACTGCAGGCCAACCCAGCAAAGCAACACAGCAAAAGGGCAGTACTCCTCTTCCACCTCTTCAGCTCTTCTCCTTGACAGAGGTTCCTCTTGATTCCAGAAAGATTCTAAAAGTTAGGGGTTTTAGGTCCACTACTTATACCCCTTCCTGCCTTTGAAGTTGCCCAACTTCAAAGGAAAGTCTCTGTTGTTGACAAGATCCTGTCTTGGCCAGGCCCCAGACACACACTAGAGGGTTGGAGACTGCATTGTGCGAGGGCAGGCACAGTTCTTTTAGGTGCAAGTGACCACTCGTTTCTCCACTCTAGCTCTGATGGCTCATCAGGATCTGCAGGCTACACCCCAGCTCCCTTTGTATCAGTGTCCATGACAGGCCTTGTCTTTCCATGGGTCTCATTGAAGCAAACTTCCCCAGGTGTGGTTGGATACCTCACTGGTGTCAATAACCATGGACGGTTTGAATACCCAGAGTCACCTATAAGGAATAGGTATAACAACACAAACACATATCTTAGACATACACATTTGTGATATCAGGAGAAACACTTTGCAGACACACCTGTCATATATTACTTACCAACCAGCCAGGCCCTTTCTGTTGTGTCATCAGCAGTGGGATATTGCTGTTCCGCATGATGATGGACTGATCCAGGATATCTGACACATACTTGTGAAAAATACTGGTCCGCCAAACACACCACTTGGACGTTGATGGAGTGGTCATTTTTCCTGTTCCTATATACCTGTTCATTGGCACTGGGAGGAACCAAGGCTACAAGGGTGCCATCTATGGATCCAATAACATGTGGAATGTGTCTCAAAGCATAATACTCTGCCTTTACATTGGCCAAATCCGCACGTTGGGGAAACCTGATGTAGCTGTCCAGGTGTTTCAACAATGCAGACAGTACAGTCTTCAAAACCAGAATGAACATGGGTTCAGACATCCCTGCAGTTAGGGCCACTGTATTCTGAAAGGACCCAGTGGCCAGGAACTGTAGCACTGACATGACTTGAACGATGGGGGGTATGCTTTAGGGATTGTGTATGGCAGGCATCTGGTTCCAAATGACAGTCTGCCTATTCATGCGATGTATCTGTATAATGTGTCTCTCCTACATGGTGTGCAGGTCTGCCAGTGGGCGGCACATTGGAGGTTGTCTTCCTCTCCTCATGCCAAGGTAGCTATGTGGGACCAAAATAGAGTGTATTTGAATGGACAATATACACATTATCAGTCTGTTCATTTATAAGTCACATATATCTCCACATGATGTCATATGCAACATATGACATTTGATGTGCAGCATATTGCTATGCATCCTATGACAGTCCCCTTGATTCAGATTCCCGATACCCTCTGATGTACTTTACATGCATATATATAGCTGTGACTACCAGTGTTTGATAGTCCTACCTGAGTTACATGAGAAACATATTTATTGCACCTATACTTGCTACACCTACTCATAGGTGTGTGGAGGTGTCCCCATTGTTAAGTGTGGACTGTTCATTGGATAATGTGATGTATATTCAGGATGAGCATCCTACATGATGAAAAGCGTGGTGGAATTACTACATTCCTAGGGCAAGACATATCATTGAAATGTGAGTTCAGACTATTTTTACCATGTACACGGTATTGTGAAGGAAAGTGTCTAGACTGCTATTCCCTTGGCCAATATATTGTGGGCATGCTACATAGGGCAGGACATCTCTTATATGGTAAAATATACACTGTCTTTTGCCAACATCATGTGTATATAGGCAATTCCTGCCATTTTCAGGATTTGGGATCCAAGTTTGGCATATTTACTTTAGCTATTCTGAATTTTCCTAGAAGGATGTTAGTATGGCTATGCTCAAGTTACACTGACTTCATTGTGTTGACGGTTTTGTAGTTGACATTCACATGTTGGTTTAATGGTATATGTTATTTGCTGGATTCTAGGTGCATGTTTCAATCACTGTCACTTTAGAAGTTGTTTATGTCAGTGTAACGTTACTCCAAAGATGTAAAGTTACTCATGCATGTCTGAAGTGCTGATACTGATGTTGGTATTTTGATATTGTTGATTTAAGGTTGTTATCATCAGGATTACTATAACTGTATATGCCCTTCATACACATGAGAGGTGTCCATTGTATTGAAGGTGTTTGTATGGGCCCTGGGGTTGTCTGTGAGTAAATCATATGCGCTGAGTGGGCCCCTACTGCTTTACAGGACTTTGTTTACTATATGAGAATGACTAAGATGAGTAGGTCCACAAAGTATGTACTGACCTTTGCAAAAACACTATTGATACATGTGTTATTGAAATGGTTTAGAATTCCACTATACTCCAACTTTGGATATGCCAAATGGAGTAGGTGGATCTGTGCATTTTGCCATTGTGAATGTCATGGACACAGTTAACATTTTGTAATGTGATTGCTAAGCAACATGCTGTGTTCTACTTGGAATTTGATGAGGTTACTTTCAGCGGACATGACATCTGGTAATGGACTGAGCAAGTGTGGATTTGGAGTATGTATGAATGTGATATCAAATCAAAGACTAATTTCCATTGATGGATTGTTTTTTCACAGTGATGCTCAGTATTGGCATACCTTTTTAATGTTGACAAATCATCTTGTGCTGGTATAGTATGTGTTTTAGCTGTACTGATCGGATGGTGATGTAGTGGTCAGATAGTTGGCTTATGTTGTGTGTGACATTGTTGTCATATAGGTTTGTTCTTTTGACATGATGTAGGCTCAAAGTGGTTGCTACCTGATTGTGTTTTGCACATAGATGTGATGTTACTGTTGTGTATGGTGTTATGTAGGTGTATGTAAAGAATGAGATCACCCTACTTCTCTCTCTGTTTCTCAGCATCTGCACTGGCAGGCGAAGGAGACGGGGCACAGCCGAGTGGGGAAGCTGCTGGCCACAGTGCGTGAAGTTATGATAACACCAACACCGAGGGACTCAATGGCCCGGAGGGTGAGGGGAGAGCTACGGGAGAGAGAGGATCTAGTTCTTCATCTTCAAATTTCTCCTCCAGTGGGCACTCCCTGTTGGTGGTGGACCCATCTGGGAGTACCCACCCCAGCAGCATCTAAGTCTGCCACCCCCCTTACTAACACCACCCTCCCTGTAGCTCCCCACCCAGTTGTCTGTGACCACTCACCCAAAAGGGTGGGCGTCTCCTTTGCAGCAGGCACCTCTGCCCCTGTCAGCCCCACTGCCCTCAGTGAGGAGGCTATTGACCTCCTGAGGTTGATCTCTGTGGGTCAGTCGACCATCGTGAATGCCACCAGGGAATGGCAACTCAAGTCCAACAAAGTAATGCGTTCCTGGAGGGCTTTCACAGTGCACTGACTGGCTTACAGAGATCCTTTCTGTCTCTAGCCTTCACACTGACGGCATACAGTCACCCATTGTCTACCATCCCCTCTCCGCCTTCATCTTCCCAAACCGACTCCCCCTTCCCCAACCCAGCCAAAACACACAGACAGGCATGCATCCACCTTAACATCCAAGGGTAGCTCAGACAAAAATAGGCACCATAAGAAACACCACCAGCATTCACACAATGCAGACACAGCAACAGTCACAACCTTCTCTGGCACTTCCATTCCCCCATCCTCCATCACTGACCCTATACCTGACACCTGCAGACACTATCCCAACATTCACAGATCCAGGCACTACACCTATCCTACACACAGTCAGCACAATAGCAGACCATCAGACATCCATCCCAGTCACTATAACCATAGATACCACAACCACTGACACTCTTACATCCAGCACATCCACCATACCTGCAGTCACCACCCCAACAGACAGTCACCCACCCACCACGGCATCCCCCAGCACCTCCAACCCCTTTGTCCCATACACATAAACACCCTCACTCACTCAGCCAACAGACACTCACAAGCATACCTCCCACAAACACATTCCCACAACACTCACACATATAAGTCAGACAACCACTCCCTCATCCTCACCACCCAAACCCCCTACTGATGACTATCCCCGTGTGTCAAAAAAAGTGTTCCTTTCATGTTCTGACCTTTTCCCTACTCCTCTTCCCCCCGTGAGACCCCTAAATGCTCTGTTTCCCTCCCCAAGCCCGTCTCTTCCACCTCCAAGGCCTCCCCTGCCCCCCTGCAAGTACCCATGCCCCACCCCGCAAAGAAGTCTACCCCTCTCAAGAGAACCTAGAACTCCCCAAAGCGTGAACCTAAAGCCCCCTCCCAAGCCCAATCCCAAAGGACCACCTCCAAAGCCTAGGCCCAACCCCAATCTCTCCCCTTATAATCCGTAAGGTCCCTGCCTGCCTGCCCCCTTGATGCCACTACCTGTAGAGGGTACATGGCAGTCAGGAGTCAAGTTAGGGGCACACAGATGTGCATTGTTTGCATGTTGCTCATTTTCCCTTTGAACTGGCCTATGGCCTTGGACATTTAAATAGTATTTATAATTTTAATGCATATTTGGACTAACCGATTGTTGGTTTCAATGTTACATATTTGTCCTGCATTTCTTTTCTTTGTGCAGGTTTGTTCATGGCTGACATTGTTTATGTGTGTGTATTTGTGTGTAAGTGGTGCTTGTGATATGTGTTTTGTCTGGGCAGCATGTGTGGTTGTGTGCAGTGCTTTGTCCCCCAGTGATGGGTGTGTGTTATGTGATGAGCATGTGTATGTTGGGGACATGTTGCTGTCATGATATTGAGTAGTGTTTGTATTGACATGTGTTTGTTGCAGTGTTGTGTGGCTTTGTGTGCTTTGACTGTGTGCATGTTTGGTGCATGGTATGTCAGATACGATGTGCTGTGTGTTTGCTGTGTATGTCGATTGCTGCATTGTATGGTTGTGTGATTGTGTGTGTTCATTCTCTGTTGGTGGTACGTACGTTGATTTGTCACTGGGTAGTGTCTATTATGGGTGCTTGTCAATGCATTGATGGTGTTGAGGTTGTGGTGTGTAGTGGTGCTATGTGTGACTGGGCCAGTGCTGTTTTTCCAGGAGTTGGTGAGTGTTTTTGGTGTGTGGGTGTGTGTGTGATGACCGTAGTGTGTGTACTGTGTATGTGCGGGTGTGAGTGTGTGTCAGTGTCAGATTACATATGTGTGTCTCTCTCATTCCCCGTTCCCGATGGTATGTTGTGTGAGCGTATGAACTTTGGCAATATACAACAGTGATAGGTAAGTGTGTGTACTTACGGTTGCTGTCATCGTCTTCGGCATTGATTAAGAAGTCTTTGGAGCAGCAAGATGAGGTGTAGTTCTGGTTGCATGGCGCCTTTGGACAAGTATGGCTTCCTGAAGGTGAGTGTCTCCTTTTATGCAGTTTGTTTCCGCCTGGGTTTCCGTGGTGGTGCAACTGCGGCGAAAACCTCAGTGGTGTGCAACCTCGTAATCTGTCTGGCAGAAACATGGTCTTTTCTGGCCTGCAGGTGGCCACCGTCGTCTGTGGCGGCCAGACTGCTGTGGTGGGGCCGGTGGTGCTTTGGCTGTATTCTATTCTCAATACCGCCATGGTCATAATTTGGCGGCCTCTGCCAGCCTGTTGTCAGTACGACTGCCAATAGCCAAGGGCGTGTGTTGTAGTTACCTTTGGGCACGAGTTATAGTTACTTAAGGTAACTATAACTATAACTGGTGAATTTCCATGGTTTGGTACAGTTAAAATTTGAGCCTGACTATAACGTCCCTGTAACCTTTGGTTTTTTCAGTATATTTCTATATTTAATTTTTTTAACAAGTAGAAATTTTTAGTACTATATGCTAATCCAACCACTGCCAGGCACGGCCTTTGGAGACCAAGCTTTGTGTTTTTTTATTTTTTATTTCACAAGCGGAGTCGCGGCTCCATGCTGTCTCTGCTCGTAAAATTATTTTTAGCCCTGGGGGGTCCCTTTGGGACCCCACCATCAGAGCTGACCCCTTTTATTTTAAATTTTGTAACTTTTTTTTGGGACTTGGCTGAAGCCGAGTCCCAAGATGGCTGACAACACTTCTGCACGAGATCAGGAGGGGTCGCGCATCCTTTGTGTCCCTAGACATACAAATTTGTTTTCCCCTTAATTTCTCAAAAACTACTGATTGGAATTACACCAAAACAAAAGAAGCACTCTTTCTGGACCAGGACCTACCTTCGTGCCAAATTTGGTGTGATTCTGTCCAGTAGTTTTTGCGCCATCGCTGTTCAAAATCCCTCTGGAAAAATTAATGGGGAAAATGTATTTTGGGACCCCCCCTGTTTTTCTCGGTCCTCCCGGGATGGATCTCCCCAAAACTTTCTAGGCAGCAGTTGACGGGACTGGCAAATTGTTTTGGAAAGTTTCATGAAGATTCATCAAGCGGCACCAAAGATATAGACAGGTAAAAAAATGCTTTTTATATACAAACTAGGTCGTAACTATAACTACCTAGTGGCGACCGCCACTGCACTTTAAGAAATGCACAGACAAGAAAATATAAATAAATGAATTATTTTGGTAAACTGGAGATGGTGTCGGCGGTGCTGTGAATCTGACCCTGGAGGTGGGACGGTTGTAAACGAATATATATTTATACATATATAGATATCTATATCTATATATATATATATAATAATACCTGGTGGCGGTCACCACTAGGTAGTTATAGTTAGGACCTAGTTTGTATAGAAAAAGTGTTTTTTACGTGCCCATATCTTTGGGCTGGTTGAGAAATCTTCACGAAATTTTCCCAAAAAATTAGATGCGCATGTGAGCTGCTCTCTGGAAAGTTTCAGGGTGATCCGTCAAGCTGGGGCCGAGAATAGAGTTCTCTCAAGTAACTAGAACTTGTGCGCTAAGGAAACTATAACTCGCGCCCACGCCATGCACTGCTAATTACCCCACAAATACGGCACTCAAGATAACATCATTGATAATATCAAAGTAATATTTGCAGTAAAATGTTTTACAAAAAAACTGTGCATGGCGGGGGCGCGAGTTGTAATTACCTTAGGGCACGAGTTATAGTTGCTTGAGAGAACTCTAACTATAACTGGTGAATTTCTATATTTTTGTACGTTAAAAATGTATGCCTAACTATAATGCTACTGTGTAGTTATAGTTCAATCGCACTTTGCATTCAATCAATCCATCAGTGTTTGTTAAGCGCAACCACTCACCAGTGAGGGTCTGAAGGCGCTGAGGGAGGGGTGTGGAGCACCCATCAGTGCGGTGGTTCTTCAAATAGCCATCTCTATGAGTTGAGGAGGGGTGTGGTCTGTCTGAGGTGGGGCAGTAGGGAGTTCAAGGCTGTGGTGGCGAGGTAGGAGAATGAGCGTCCCCTTGTTCTTGTTTTTTTGATTCGGGGTACTTCAGCAAGAGAGAGCTGGGCTGAGTGTAGGGTCCTGTCGGGTGCGTGAAAATTCAGTCTCCTGTTCAGGAAGGCTGGTCCGGTGTTGTGGAAGGCTTTGTGTGTGTGGGTGAGGATCTTGAAGGTGATTATTTTCTCTATGAGAAGCCAGTGTAGTGTGCGCAGGTGCTGGGAGATGTGACAGTGTTGAGGTAGGTCCAGGACCAGTCTTGCAATGGCGTTCTGGATGTTCTTTAGTTTGCAGGTGAGTTTCTTGTTGATTCTGGCACAGAGCGTGTTGCCATAGTCTGCTGGTAACAATGGCATGTGTGACGGTCTTTTTGTGTTCGAGGGGGGTCCATTTGGATGTCTTGTTTAGGAGGCAGAGGGTGTGGAAGCAGGTGGATGCGACTGAGTTGATTTGGTGGTCCATGTTGAGTTTGGAGTCCAGGATGATTCTGCGGTTGCGGGCTTGGTTTGTGGGGGTGGATGGGCTTCCGAGGGTGAGGGGCCACCAGGAGTCATTCCATGTGTCGGATTGAGGGCCCATGATGAGTATTTCAGTTTTGTCTGCGTTGAGTTGTAGGCAGCTGCTTTTCATCCAGTTGCCGACTGCTCCCATGCCTTTGTGGAAGTTGTGTCTGGCTGTGTTGGGTTTATTGGAAAGGGAGAGGATGAGTTGGGTGTCGTCAGCGTAGGAGACAATGTTGAGTCCGTAGTTTCTGACAATGGCAGCTAGCAGGGCCATGTAGATAGTAAACAGCGTGGGGCTGAGGGAGGATACCTGAGGAAGTCTGCAGGTGGTTAGGTGTGGGGTCCGAGATGAAGGGGGAAGTCTTACTCATTGAGTTCTGCTGGAGAGGAAAGATCGTATCCATTTGAGGGCCTTGTCTCTGATGCCGGTCTTGTGAAGTCTGTGAATCAGGATGTGGTGGGAGACTGTGTCGAAGGCTGCGAAAGGTCAAGCAGGATGAGGGCAGCAGTCTCTCCCTTGTCCAGCAGGGAGCGGATGTCATCCGTTGTGGCTAGGAGGGCTGTTTTGGTGCTGTGGTTTTTTTCTGAAGCCAGATTGGTAGGCACTGGGGATGTTGTGGTCTTCAGTGAAAGTGGTGAGTTGGCTATTGATGGCTTTCTCAATGACTTTTGCTGGAAAAAGGAGCATGGAGATGGGCCTGTAGTTCTTGAGGTCGGTAGGGTCCACCGACGGTTTCTTGAGGAGAGGGTTGATCTCAGCGTGTTTCCAGTCGTTGGGGAAGGAGGAGTCTGCTAGGCAGCGGTTGATGGTGAGGCGGAGCTTAGGGGCAATGGTTTCAGCAGCTCTGTTGAAGATGAGGTGGGAGCATGGAGTCGTAGAGGCCCCAGAGTGTTTGGTCTTCATTGTCTTCAGTGTATCTTCATGGTGAGGGGGGTCCAGTTGATGATCATTGTTTTTTTGGTGTCGGGTTCCCGTGGAGGGGGTTCTGCACGCTGGTTGTCCTAGCTGAAGTTGTCATAGATAGTCTTGATTTTATGGTGGAAGTATGCGTTGAGTTTGGAAGTTCGGAGGTGTGGCTGAAGGTGGCAGAGGCTCCTTTTGTGAAGATGGGGTCGAGGGTGTGTCCTATTGAATGCGTTGGTTCCGTCATGATCTGTCGGAGCCCTATGTTGTGGAGTCTCCACTGGTTCTGGAGGGGGCTTGGTGCCCAGAGTGCTTCATCCTGCCAAGGACTGAGATAGTGGATGTGAATTTCCACTGGTTCTGGAGGGGGCTTGGTGACCAGAGTGCTTCATTCTGCCAAGGACTGAGGTAGTGGATGTGAATCTCCACTGGTTCTGGAGGGGCCTTGGTGCCCAGAGTGCTCCACATGCAGTGTGGCTGGTCCCATTACCTCACATGGGTGTGTGTGCCACGAGATTGCCTAGGAACAGGTAGCATGATACGCCATGGAGGCAGAGACAGACCCCACCCTGCTGCGGCTTCGCCTTCCACCTGCAGGTGCAAACAGTGATGAGAGTCCTGCCTCATGGAAGCTGGGCAGGGCCCAGGAAGTCTCCTCCAGCCTCGGACGGCTGCCCAGAGGGATTGTAGCCATGTCAGCTGTGGTGCCACTGTCTGAGCACGTCGCAGGGCTGGTGGCGGTGCTTGCGGCGGTGTCTGTGGCAGAGGTGCTGGTGGCGGTGCATGTGTCAGCACCTGTTGAGGGACACAGCAGTACGTCTCCTGCAGCCTTGGACAGCTGCCCACTAGGGAAGATACTGGGGACTGTTGCTGAGGCTGCAGACGTGCAGGTGGCAGTGCAGGTGGCTGTGCTGGTGGCGGTGCAGGTGGCGGTGCAGGTGGCGGTGCTGGTGGCGGTGTTTGCCGCCGTACAGGTTGGTGTAGTGGTTGACAGAAGGGTGTGACTCAAGTCCCTCAGTCGTAGCCACCGTGCCCTGTCCTGACCTGCTCTTCGGCTTGTGTCCCTTCCCCACCTTTGATGGTGCCGCTGGTGTCTTGCCACTGTCCCCTTTTGTTTTGGATGAGCCCTTGGTGGCTGGTAGGTGCGGCTTCTCCCTCCGGGATGTGGGCACCTTCTTCACCTTGGCAGGTGGCGGAATGTCCTTGACCTTGCTACGTGGCACACTGGCAGCCCTGATGGGTGGCGCACTCGACGACTCCGCAGTTGCTGGCACCACTGTGCCTGGGGATTTGGTGGTTGAGGTGCTGGGCTGGGACCTGGAAAGCCTGGCACTAGGGGAAGGACGGGGGGAGGTGTAGGGAAGAGGTCAAGGTTAGCCAGGAAAAGCTTCTTAGACACACTGGGACGGGAAGATGGAGGGGGTTTGGGAGTGGAGGAAGAGGTAGTGGTTGTAGGAGGTGTATGTTTGCTGAATTTGGGTGAAGGTGCATGGGCCGGAGGCTGTTGTGAGGTGGATGGCTGTTGGGTGGGTGTGTGCCTGCGTTTGTGTACTTTGGGAGGAGGGCTGACAGACACACTGGGAGAGGACACTGGCAATGTGTGGATGGCAGTGGGGGTGGTGATTGCACGTGAGAGGTGTGTGGTGATGGGTGCGCTGGTGATGGAGGTAGTGGCTGAGGATGTAGTGCATGCAGGTGTGAGTGGAGATGGGACTGGGAGGGAGGAGGAGGACGTGGAGGAGGGGGACACAGTGGAGGCAGTGGATGTTGCTGTGTCTGCATGGGGATGGTGCTTGTGTGAGTGCTTGTGGGATGTGTGGTGCTTATGTTTGCCATGTCTACTCTTGTGTGTTGATGAGTGTGCATGCTGGTCTGATGGTGTGCTTGGGATAGGCTGAGGTACAGGGGATTGGGTCTGGGTAGAGGAAGTTGGAGGGGGGAGGCTGGACACAGGGACAATGGCTGTCATCAGTGCTGAGGCCAGAGCCTGGAATGTTCTCTGTTGGGCCGCCTGCCCAGAATGAATGCCCTCCAGGTATGTATTTGTTTGTTGCAAATGCCTCTCAACACCCTAGGTGGCATTCAAAATGGTAGATTGCCCAACAGTGAGAGATCTCAGGAGATCAATAGCCTCCTCACTGAGGGCAGCATGGCTGACTGGGGCAGGGCCTGAGGTGCCTGGGGCAGAGGAGATGCCCACCCTCCTGGGTGAGCGGGCACGGGACACACCCTGAGGGGCTGCTGGTAGGGCGGTGCTGGTAGGGGGGGTGGCGGCTGTACCTGTTGATGTGGTGGGCACAGAGGTGCCCACCACCGCAAAGAAGCTCCCATCAGAGGAGGAGTCGCTTTTGCTGGTGTATGCTTCTGTCCCCATCTTGGAGCTCCCCTCGCCCTCCATTCCACTGGTGGCTTCAGACTCCGTTGCTTCCCCCCCTTAGGACCATGTGGGTTGCAGCTCCTTCCTGCTCCGGTGCCAATGCTCCTCCGCCAGATGATGCTAATGCACGCAAAAACAGGGAGACAAAACAACAAGGGGGGTGTGACCGGGCCCGCATGGAAGGAATACTCAAACGCGCTGTTCCAGTGTACCAGAGTTTTATTGGTTCAATGTGGTACTTGGTGAGTTAAGGTACAGGTATGTTTAAGGTTTTCTTCTTTGGCGGTGGGTGGAAACGCTGTTTCGGTTGTGGATTATCCTTCACTCGTTCCTCTCTTTGGTTTCTTGGCGTACAGGTATCCCCGGAAAGTACATGTGGAGAGAACAGAGGAAATATGGTAAGTGGTCAGGTTGCCTTGGTTTTGGTCTTTTATTATGTTTCCTTCCTATCTTTCTCTTTCCTTAACAGAATTTTATTATCTGTCTCTCTTCTGTTTTCTGTCTTTTCTATGTGCTGTCCTGGTACGATCCGCTTGGTCTTATTATATTGCTCAGGCCTCTTTCCTTTTCTTTGGTGCTTATGCCGTTTTGTGCGCAGTGCCTTTGAAGTGCAATATTCTAGTAAAAAGTGCTTTATAGTGCTCAATTAGTGGTTTGTCTGTTTTCCCCCTCCCTCCATTCAGTGCCCATTTTGTTCCCTTTTGTTTTATCACCTTCGTTCTCTCTTCTTTTCTCCCCCCCTCCATACAATTCCCTCACGCTCTCTCTCTCTCGTTTTTCACAGGGATGTAATCCCATGCACCTGGAGTTGCCACGCTTCTCCAGAAGCGTGGCAGGCGGTAGCGTTCCGTCCTCCCGGTTGCCTGTCTCTGCTGAACAAGTCAGATGCCTCCGGTTGTCCGCCCGAGTAGAAGACGGGTTTCGCTGTTTCCGTTGTCTCGAGGCGCCACCATTCTCCCTCTCCTTCGTCCTTCTGATGTGCGTTGTCCTTCTCCTCTCGTGGTCGAGTTTCCTCCTCCTCCTGTGGTCGTTCGTCTGTGTCTTTCGAACCGCCGTCGTCTGCCAGTGCTGCCAGTGGCAGTTTTGACCTCACAGCGGCCCGCCATTCATGACCATCCCACCAATCACGGGGCGGGAGGCGGGTCAGACTAAGAGCACCAGGGGCAGATTCAGCACAAGCCAGGGCTGTGTGCGGGCGATCGCAATCCAGCCCGTCACAAACACTCCCCCTAGAAAGCGGCCTGTCGAGACGCTTAGAGGCAGGATACCGGGACAGAAAATCCGCAGTCACCATTTCGTTACCCGGGAGATGCTGGATCTGAAACGATAAAGGCTGTAAGGAAAGGAACCAGTGTAGAACACGGGAATCGGTGTCCTTATTGTGGGCTAGCCAGGTGAGAGGAGCATGATCGGTAACCAAGGTAAATGTTCTGCCAGACAGATAGTACCTAAGAGATTCAATAGCCCATTTAATGGCCAAACATTCCTTCTCTATAACCGGGTAATGCTGTTCACGGGGAAGAAGTTTCCGACTGATGTACAAAAGGGGGTGTAGGGAGCCATCTTCCTGCGGTTGTGACAGCACAGCCCCAAGGCCCACCTCAGAGGCATCGGTCAGTAAGACAAAGGGCTTATCAAAATCAGGACAACAGAGAACTGGTGCAGAAGTGAGAGCGGACTTGAGGTTGTCAAAACTGCGTAACTCAGAGACTGAAGGAGGACCAAGAGTATTGGGACACATCTTCCGTAACAAGTTAGAAAGGGGTTCAGCCATCGTAGAAAAATGGGAATAAAGCGTCTATAATAGCCAACTAGCCCCAAGAATGCCCTGATATCTTTTTTTTCCTTTGGATATGACATCTGGGAAATAGCTTCTAGTTTTTCTACTTGGGGCCTAATCTTACCACTTCCTACAATGTCGCCTAGATATTTAATACTAGTTTGGCCCAGCCGACATTTTTCTGGATTGACGGTTAATTGAGCTTTCCTAAGGACACATAAAACGGCCTCTAGGTGTGACATATGTTCTGCCCAGGTTTTGCTATAGATAACGATGTCATCAAGATAGGCCGCCACATACTGCCTGTATGGTCGTAAGATTTCATCCATGAGTCTTTGGAAGGTGGCAGGGGCCCGGTGTAGCCCAAACAGCAGGACAGTGAAGTTGTACAAGCCCGAAGGGGTGGCAAAGGCTGTTTTTTCTTTATCTTCCTCCCTCAAGGGTATTTGCCAATAACCCTTCGTGAGATCTAACGTGGATAGATATCTGGCTTGACCCAATTTGGGAACCAATACAACCGGCGACCACCATGGGCTAGTTGAGGGCTCTATGATACCGTCTGCTAACATGGCTTGGACTTCTTTTTCTATTTTTTTCTGTTTGGCCTCGGGGATACGGTAGGGTCTCTGTCGGAATACTGTATTTTCTTTGAGGCGAATGGGATGCTGGACTAAGGTGGTTCTTCCAGGATATTTAGAAAACACATCATGGTTTTGGGTCACTAGGTGGTTTAACTGGCTAAGATACGACCTGGTAAGGTTGGAATTGATCCGTGGTTTTCCGGGGTTGGAGACATCTTGATGAGAGAGGAACGGATAAGGGATGTCTTCATTAACATCAGAGGTGACATAATGGATGGCTTGTCCACCAGTGGGGTCTACCCATTTCTTAAGAAGGTTGATGTGGTATATCTGTTCTCTTCCGCCACTGTGTGGTATGGCTAACCTATAAGTGGTGGGATTTATTTGGGCAATTACTTCAAAGGTACCCTGCCATTGAGCCAATAATTTGTTTTCAGTGCTAGGGAGTAAAACCAATGCTTTATCTCCTACAGCTAATGTCCGAACCGCACTGCGTGTGTCATATATTTGTTTTTGCTTGTACTGGGCTTCACGCAAAGCGGTGTGGGCTTCTTCCCATACTGTATGGAGATTTTCTTGCAAATCTCGGGTGTAAGTTAGCAAATCTTTTATCTCTTCTTCGGTGTCCTCCCACTGTTCTGATAACATATCTAGCAACGTACGAGGCTGTCGGCCAAACAACATTTCAAAGGGGCTATGACCTAAAGAGGATTGTACGTGGGTGCGGATAGCGTATAAAACCAAAGGAGGTTTCTTCTCCCAATCCTTACCCGCCTCAGATATACTTTTTCTTAAGAGAGACTTAATGGTCTTGTTGTATCTTTCCACTAGTCCATCTGTTTGGGGGTGGTATACTGAAGTACGGATTTGTTTCACACCTAGCAACCGACAAACTTCAATCATCAGTCTGGACATAAAAGGAGTCCCTTGATCCCTCAATATTTCTTTCAGGAAACCCACCCTCGAAAAAAACTCTATCATTGTCTGGGCAATAGCTTTAGTATGCATACTAGGGAGGGCAATGGCTTCCGTATACCGCATAGCATAATCCACTAACACTAAGACATATAGGGCCTGATTCTAACTTTGGAGGACGGTGTTAAACCGTCTCAAAAGTGGCGGATTTACCACCTACCGTATTACGAGTTCCATAGGATATAATGGACTCGTAATACGGTAGGTGGTATATCCGCCACTTTTGGGACGGTTTAACACCGTCCTCCAAAGTTAGAATCAGGCCCATTGTCTACCTCGGGTAGAAGGGGTAAGAGGACCAATTATATCCATCCCAACTCTGGTAAAGGGAATATCGATAACTGGAAGTGGTTGTAAGGGAACGGGTCTTGTATTAGAGGGATTGTATAGCTGGCACTTGGAACACTCGGAGCAATGTCTAAGCACGGCTTCCTCGGTTTTCTCCCTTCCCAAGTGTCCTTCCCCGTTATCCCCATGTGCTAACTGTAATACTTGTTGGCGGTGGCTTCTGGGGACAACTAATTGTAGGTCATTTCCCTTTGTGTTGGTAGGTTTCCTGTATAATAGATTATTATGTATCAGGAATCTGGGACCTACCCCTTGTGCTGCCCCGGATGCTACCTGGTGCCATGCGTGTTTCAATAAAGGGTCCTCCTTCTGACTCCGTCGGAAGTCACCTGTAACCGTGCAAACTTTTCCGGTGACTATAAGTGCATCTGGGGTGATTTATTCTGACCATAAGAATGCCGTTGCTCCCTTTTTTGTCTCCTACTGAGAGTATTTTGTACTAGTTTGGGCTCCTCTATCACCCCCCCACTGGGTGCCTCCTTCCACCAGTCCCTAAACAGGTGCTCTTGTCCAGCCTTCTCTAATAAAGAGGGAAAACCCTCATAGTCGGTCCCTAGGATAATGTCTTCGTCTAATTTAGAGAGTACCCCGACCTGTAGATTCTCTGTTTGGTCTCTCCACTTCAACCATATATTGGCAAGGGGGTAGTATCGTTGATCACCGTGTACACAGGCGATGAGGACTTGAGTTTCAGTATCCTTCTGGCCTGGTAGTACTAGGTCCCCCCTTATCACACTCTGGCTACAACCTGAATCAATTAGAGCTATTCTTTCTTTACCATTGACAATGATGGGGAGGGTATATTTGGGTTTATCTCCTCCAGTCCAGAACACTCTCCCCTTTGTCAGACCTATCTCCATGGGTTCTTCTGCGTCTTTTCTTTGAGGGCAATACCTGGCAATATGGCTCCATTCGGAGCAGTTATAACATTGTGGTCCGGTGCCGGGGTATCCGGAAGCGACCGGGCCCGTAGGTTGAGCGCGGTCAGGGCCATGGATCGCCACTGGTCAATGTGTGACAGTTCGAGAGATAACCGGTCAGACAGGAGGGGGAGGAGCTCGTCTCCCGG
Organism: Pleurodeles waltl; assembly: GCF_031143425.1. NCBI lineage: Eukaryota > Metazoa > Chordata > Amphibia > Caudata > Salamandridae > Pleurodeles > Pleurodeles waltl. Next base: position 703,056,238 of record NC_090437.1, read on the forward strand.
TAGCACTGAAGTCCGGACCCCTATGATAAGCACAGGCTAGATCCACAGCGGTTTCATTAGTGATTCCGGGATGTTGTCGTACCCAGTTGTGAGTGGTAGATGGTAAGGCATCCAGGTATTGCTCTAAGACTATGACATCAAACATTTCTTCCCTGGACTTTTCTGAGGGATGTAACCATCGACCAGCTGCATGTTGTACTCTGTAGTATAAAGTGCGGGGGTTCTCCTGGTGCTGCCATTTCGTTTGTCGGAATCTGGTCCCACTTGGATTAATTGCTTGGTAAGTAGACTGCAGGTGACCAGTGAGAAGAGGGGCGATATATTGGCCCCATTTATCCTCAGGCCAATTCGCTGTACTAGCTACCCTCTCAAAGTTTGTGAAGAAAGAGTCGGGATCTTCCTGCTCCTGATAACGCTGCAACACACTGCTCAGTACATTAGGGTGTACTTTGGTATGGGCGATTGTGTCAGTAAGTTTTCCCAATGCGGTTTCATGCGCCAGCTGGTTGTTGGCCATAATTGTGGCTTGACTTTTAAGAGCAGTTTGTAATGCCTCACGTTCTTCTTTAGCTTCTTTCATTTGTTGTTCCCATATCAACTGTAGATGACGTTGCCCTTCAGCTAATTGAGCAATTACGTCGGCCATGGTTGCCTTTTCTTCCATGGTGGGGGATTCTGTCTTATCCCACTTCTGACACCACTTGTGACCAGGCCCGCGTGGAAGGAATACTCAAACGCGCTGTTCCGGTGTACCAGAGTTTTATTGGTTCAATGTGGTACTTGGTGAGTTAAGGTGCAGGTATGTTTAAGGTTTTCTTCTTTGGCGGTGGGTGGAAAGGCTGTTTCGGTTGTGGATTATCCTTCACTCGTCCCTCTCTTTGGTTTCTTGGCGTACAGGTATCCCCGGGAAGTACATGTGGAGAGAACAGAGGAAATATGGTAAGTGGTCAGGTTGCCTTGGTTTTGGTCTTTTATTATGTTTCCTTCCTACCTTTCTCCTTCCTTGACAGGATTTTATTATCTGTCTCTCTTCTGTTTTCTGTCTTTTCTATTTGCTGTCCTGGTACGATCCGCTTGGCCTTATTATATTGCTCAGGCCTCTTTCCTTTTCTTTGGTGCCTATGCCTTTTTGTGCGCAGTGCCTTTGAAGTGCAATATTCTAGTAAAAAGTGCTTTATAGTGCTCAATTGGTGGTTTGTCTGTTTCCCCCCCTCCCTCCTTTCAGTGCCCGTTTTGTTCCCTTTTGTTTTATCACCTTTGTTCTCTCTTCTTTTCTCCCCCCCCTTCCATACAATTCCCTCACGCTCTCTCTCTCTCTCGTTTTTCACAGGGATGTGATCCGATGCACCTGGAGTTGCCACGCTTCTCCAGAAGCGTGGCGGGCGGTAGCGTTCCGTCCTCCCGGTTGCCTGTCTCTGCTGAACAAGTCAGATGCCTCCGGTTGTCTTCCCGAGTAGAAGACAGGTTTCGCTGTTTCCCTTGTCTCGAGGCGCCACCATTCTCCCTCTCCTTCGTCCTTCTGATGTGCATTGTCCTTCTCCTCTCGTGGTCGAGTTTCCTCCTCCTCCTGTAGTCGTTCGTCTGTGTCTTCCGAACCGCCGACGTCTGCAAGTGCTATCAGTGGCAGTTTTGACCTCACAGCGGTCCGCCATTCATGACCATCCCACCAATCACGGGGCGGGATGCAGGTCAGACTAAGAGCACCAGGGGCAGAGTCAGCACAAACCAGGGCTGTGTGCGGGCGATCGCAATCCAGCCCGTCACAGGGGGGGAAAGACAGAAGAAACACATGTTCAGTGTATGCAACACCACTACCGTTGGCGGACACAACACACAGGGAGCGACCATATGCACTAAGCCAAGCACAATTCCTAGAAAATTCACATGGCCATGGGGGACGAGGCCTAGGCCCAATTGCTGCACACCTGGAAGTCACAGGAGCCTGACTAGGTGTAGATGGCTATTACCAGTAGTGGGGTTGGGGTGCCACAGAGCCTGCCTAACAAGGGACCTGGCCTACCAAGTTCGCCCTGGCCTAGGGGAACCCACAGCCCACTTCGACCACCCAGACACCTTGTTAAGCGCGCAGAGTCACCTGAATGAGAGTGTACTCACCCCCTTGTGGCTGCTGTGATGCCCTCAAGCGCCCATCCAACTCCAGATAGGCCACCGTCAGGATCCGGTACATCAGAGGGGTCATGGTGCAACGGGCACCCCTTCCATGTTGGGAGGCCATCCCCAGCTGGGCCTCCGTCGTCTTCTTGCTCCAGCGGCGCAGGTCCTCCCATCTTTTACGGCAGTGGGTGCTCCGTCTATGGTAGACCCCAGGGTCCGGACGTCCTTAGCGATGGCACGCCAAATACCCTTCTTCTGGTGGGCGCTGACCTAGAGGAAAAGTGAAGTAAAAATGAATGTTTCTATCCCGTACATTTCATGTCACGCATTGCCAAACACCTCCCACCCTGGCCCAGGCATACATACACATACAATCCTGACATGCTGGCCTGTCCCCCTCCCCGCCCTCTTCCATCCACAACACTCCATACACTCATGTGCCATCCACCATGCTCACAGTGTACTTACCTGTTTGTCTGGAGGACCGTACAGTTGCGTGTACTGGGGGAGGACCCCATCCACCAGTTTCTCCAACTCCTCCGAAGTGGAGGCAGAGGCCCTTTCCCCAGACACTGTAGCCATCGTCGCTTCCAGACACAGGTCACAGCAGCGCTTGCAGTGCAGGTCCTCTCCTGTTGAAGGTCAGGTATCAAATGAGGGAACAGTAAGAAAATGGCGGCCACATCCGCGGCGGTGCGTACCATCACCGCCGACGTATATCGTCATTGGCTCCTGGGACCCATAGGGCCCAATGTTAACCAATGCTGAATTGTGCTGCGGTCTTCGACCGCCTACCGCGACGGTGTACAACACCAGTGCAGTTACCTCATTTCCCTTTGTCCCACCTTACAGGTCAGGCAGCCGCCATTTCAGGGGGCCACAGGCATGGAAAAAAACTGCGTCACACCTATTTAGGCCCGGAATACAGACAGATAAAAGCACATAGCGAATTTCCAATGTTTTACCGAATAACACATTGTGATACCTAAGTGTTGGATGACCCTCTGCTCGCTGTTCTCCTCCATAGGGCACGTCTGCTGGGGCAGGTGATGTACAGACCGCTGGTGGACCTGTCGACAATGGAAGCGAGACACATCATTATCACCTACAGACTTGATCGTGCGACAATCCTGGAACTGTGTGCCCAGTCGGAGCCAGACCTGATTTCAGCTATCTGCAATCCCACAGGAATACCCCCTCTAGTGCAGGTTCTGTCAGTACTCCATTTCCTGGCCAGTGGGTCATTTCAAACAACAGTGGCCATGGCATCAGGGATGTCCCAGCCAATGTTCTCTAACGTGTTGTCCAGAGTGTTATCTGCCCTGCTGAAACACATGCTCAGCTACATCGTTTTCCCTCAGGTGGAGGATTTGCCCACAGTGAAAGGTGACTCTTATGCCCTGGGACATATCCCCAACATCATTGGTGCCACTGATGGTACACATGTGGCATTTGTCACCCCCTGCAGGAATGAACAGGTGTACAGAAACCGGAAAAGCTACCATTCACTGAATGTGCAGATGGTGTGTTTGGCAGACCAGTACATCTCCCATGTGAATGACAAGTATCCTGGCTCTGTGCATGATGCTTACATTTTGAGGAATAGCATCATCCCTTATGTGATGGGGCAACTCCAGAGGCACCGGGTGTGGCTAATAGGTGAGCCCAAGGTCCAAATACAGTTGACATAGGTGTCTGGGTATGTGTTTGTCCCTAAGGGTTAGTGTCTGTCTAACAGTTGTCCCTCGACATTTGCAGGTGACTCTGGTTACCCCAACCTGTCATGGCTACTGACCCCAGTGAGGAATCCCAGGACAAGGGCAGAGGAACGCTACAATGAGGCACATGGGTGAACTAGGAGGATCATAGAACGCACCTTCGGCCTCCTGAAGGCCAGATTCCGGTGCCTCCATCTTACAGGTGGCTCCCTATACTACTCACCGAAAAAGGTGTGCCAGATCATCGTGGCCTGCTGTATGTTGCACAACCTGGCTTTGCGATGCCAGGTGCCTTTTCTGCAGGAGGATGGGCCAGATGGTGGTCTTGTGGCAGCTATGGAGCCTGTGGACAGTGAAGAAGAGGAGGCAGAAGAAGAAGATGTCGACAACCGAAACAACATCATCATGCAATACTTCCAGTGAGACACAGGTAAGAAGATGTAACTGCTTACCACATCTCATACTATTGTTGGAGCTGGCATAAGTCTGTCATTTTCACTCAGTGTATGGACCCTGACTTGTTACTTTGTCTTTCCATTTCACAGATCTGGGTCCCACTTTGTGCCATCTGCTGTGTTTACTGCTGGCCTACAGCTGTGTAACCTTGGTGTGTGAACAAGTACATTGACATTGCTATATTCCAGAGATATTGCAATTACACATTTGTGACAGCACAGACTGACTCCAGATTGTTTTGTGATTCAAGGGTGTTTATTTCTGTGCAAATAAGTGGAGGGGGGGTGTAAAATGGGCTGGGGTGATGGTGGAGGAATATCCATAGTAGAGTCCAGTCTCTAGGTATCACAGGTGCATTGTCCAATGGAGCATAGGAAGTGGAGCAATGGCAGTTTCAGGTGGACAGGGTGACAAAGTGGGACAGAAGGGTGACAATCAGGAAGGTCTTACTTCCTGGTGGGGTCTTGGCAATGTTCTCTGTCTTGTTCCTGGATCTCAGGGACCATTTGCGGGGTGGTTCTCCTTCTGCAGGGGGTGGGTTGCTGGTGGCCTTTTGGTCCTGGAGCGGTGCCTCCTGTCCACTAGCGATGGCGGAGGTGGAGGGCTGCTTATCGTCCAGGCTAGTGTAAGGGGCCCGTTGGTGTGCTACTGTGTCCCTCCTGGTGTTGACAAGGTCTGCCAGCACCCCTGCAATGGTGACCAGGGTGGTGTTGATGGACTTCAAGTCCTACCTGATCCCCAGGTAGTGTTCCTCCTGCAGCCTCTGGGACTCCTGAAACCTGGCCAGTTCCGTGCCCATGGTCTTTTGGGAATGGTGGTAAGCTCCCATGATTTTGGAGAATGCGTCGTGGAGAGTGGGTTCCCTGGGCCTGTCCTCCCCCTGTCGCACAGCAGTCCTCCCAGCTTCCCTGTTATCTTGTGCCTCTGTCCCCTGAACCGTGTGCCCATTGCCACTGCCGCCAGGTCCCTGATCGTCCTGTGTTAGTGGGTTTGCCTGGGTTCCCTGTAGTGGTGGACACACTGCTGATTGACGTTTCCTGGGTACAGATGGATGGGCCCGCTGGGTGGGTGCTGTGGTGGTGTTTCCTGAGCGGAGAGGCTCTGTGGTGGTTTGTGACTGTGTCAGGGGAACCGACTGTCCCGAGGTCCCTGATGGGCTGGGCTGGTCATCTTGATCCAGGCATGCAGAGCTGTTGTCATCACTGTGGGCCTCTTCTGTGGGTGGACTGGATATGTCTGGCACCTCCTGTCTGGTGACGTTGGATATGGGTCCTGTTGGGGTGTGAATGCATAATCTTAGTATTTGTGTGTGCCATCTTGTGCAATGGGTGAGTTAACCTCTACTCCTGTCCTTGCATATTTTCCGTGGCTCTTGTGTGATTGGTGCTTTTGGGGCATGAGTGAGTCTCTCTACTGGACATGCTTTGGTGATGGGTGTCCATGCATTGGAGTTACATGCAGGGCTTGATTTTGGAATGTGTGGGTTGTGGTAGTGGGGTATCTGTGGGGTGTTGGGGTGATGGGTGTGAGGGTGAGGGTGGGAGTATGTGATGGCATGCAGGTGGGGTGGAGGGGATATAGTAGTTAAGATTTGCCAGAGTCCAGTACTCCTGCTACTCCTGCAAGGCCCTCAGGATGCATGATTGCCAAGACTTGCTCCTCCCATGTTGTTAGTTGTGGGGGAGGAGGTGGGGTCCACCGCCAGTCCTCTGTACAGCAATCTGGTGTCTGGATATCATGGAACGTACCGTCCCCTGTAGGTCGTTCCACCTATTTCTGATGTCATCCCATGTTCTTGGATGCTGTCACACTGCGTTGACCCTGTCGACGATTATCTGCCACAGCTCCATCTTCCTTGCAATGGATGTCTGCTGCACCTGTGATCCGAATAGCTGTGGCTCTACCCGGATGATTTCCTCCACCATGACCCTGAACTCCTCCTCTGAAAACCTGGGGTGTCTTTGAGGTGCCATGATGTGGTGTGGGTGATGTGTGAGGTGCTGTCTGTTGTGATGTGTGAGGGGATGTGTTGGTGTGTGTTGTTTGAGGTGCATGGATGTTGTATAAGTGATGGTGTTGTGTGTCTGTGGATGCTGGTGTTGTGTTAGCTAATCTCTCTCTCTGGCCTTCTTTCAAATTTCTGGTTGTAAGGGTTTGTGGGTGTGTGCTTTATATTCGATTGGGTGTGTGGATATGGTGTGTGTATGTGTATCAGGTGTGTGTATTTCGAATTGTCCAATGTAGTTGTGTTTTGTAAATGTGTGTGTATTTTGAGCGCGGCAGTGTGTACTGCCAATGGATTACCGCGGTTGAAAGACCGCCGCGTTGATTTGTGGGTCGTGATAGTCAGGGCGTATTCCTGTTGGCGTGACGGTGTGGGTTTTGGTATCGCCAGTTTATCACTGCCCTTTGGTGTGGCAGACTTGTGTGGGTGTCTGTATTGTGGCGGATTCCGAGCTGTGAGTCGTAATACCTGTAGCGGAATTCCGCAGCCACAGCGGTATGTTGCCGGTCTTCTACACGGCGGAAAGCGGGGTTTACCGCCAGGATTGTAATGAGGGCCCATATGTCTTACTTAACAAAATATAGCTCCCTGCAATAGGACTCTATAAGCCTTCCTTAGGGAGAATTACATAAAATGTTAAGGGATAGGATGGCTTTGCCATCGGTTTAAATGGCAAAGTCAAACTGACAATGAAAACACTGTCCTACCAGCCTGTAGTGACAGGGAGGGAGCCAGTTTGTACCTTATCACATGAAGTGTGGCACATACAGAGCTGCAGCCCTGAGTTGTTATTCTGGGCCTCATTACGATATTGTCGGTCCTAGGTCGGTCAATGCCAAGGTGGCGGTCGGACCGCTGCACTCTAGGTGGCCCGACCGCCACATTATGACCTTGGCTGTCGGACCTGGTTCCCCATGGGCTGACAACGGTCAGAGTGGTGGTCAGCCATGGTCAGCCATGGCAGCACTGACTTCAGTCCAGTTTCTACCAGTCTTTTCATGGCGGGGAATCCACCATGAAAAGGCTGGCGGAAACACAGTACAGCCCAGCGCCTTTTGCAGACATTGCACATTCCGAGGGTGCTGTGTGTTACGGTATTGGCCTTGGCTCCCAATACTGTAGCACTGTTCCCGCCGGGATGACTGGCAGGAACGTCATAATATGATGTTTCCACCGGTCAGCATGGTGGGAACATCGTAATATGATGGGGGTTGATGGCTGCCTCATCCCCGCATGTTTGGTGGTCGGCTCGTCCGAACGCTAAATTCGTAATAAGCCTCTTTATTTTATAAGCCCTGGGTACCATATTAGGGACTCATAAATAAGTCAAGCCTTGCCAATTGGGTGCCTCCAATTTGACATGCAATTTGTAGAGGATTAGAACACTGGCACTGAGGTCTGGTTAGCAGGCCTTAGTGCACTCTCAGAGTAGGAAAACCGGCAGCACTAGTCCAAAAAATGTGGGGGTGAACATTAAAAAATAGGCAGTTCCTTACAATAGCGTACTGCCAAAACTGTTTGGCTTAATTATTTATATTAAGGTCTCCACTGTGCTGCCTGTGGAGGTTTCTGGATCCAATTGCGGATGCGCTCGCAGTGAGGAATCTGTGGTTAGCTAAAGTATCCACCAGAAAGAGTGGTACCAAATGTACTTAACATGTTAATCAGATAGTTCTTGCTAGTCAAAAGCAAAGAAATTCCTTGAACTTATGGGCCCTTCACTTTTACAATTTCAATTTTCAGTGAGGTACACTAATCCTACCTTGTTGCGGGGAAGGACACTCTATAGTGCCAGAACGTAATATCTCTACCACTTCCCCATAACATCCTTCAAAGTGCTCTCAGGATTCACTAATAAGACGTGTTCGGCTTTACAAAGGCCCTTTATTAAAAAAACTGATGAATAGATAAAGTTTTAGTATCACCACTTCTTTTTTTCATATGTTGAACTAGTCAGCCTATTTGCACATCCCTAGATCATTTAACAGCAATAGTTCTAATTCATACCAGCCTAAAAACAAAATAGGCTTTAGCTCTTAAAGGTAACACATTTTTAATTTAACCTAAATCTGTCTTGAAGGTTTGGACATTTCTTTCCAATTCACGTTTTTTATGGATTTATGCAAGATCTTTTGATTTCAGTAAAAGTATACATACTGTACGTATAATGGCTTTGAACCAGCCCTCTTTATCCATTGGTCTGTTGTTTTATTCATGATTTTCTTCTGCCCTCTACAGAATGTCACAGGGCAGTGGGTCACCTAACTTCAGTCACTGACTAAATTCACTGTGAGTGATGGTATTCTGCTTTTTAATCAGCAGAAAGAAAGTAGGTCCCTGCGTGGCAGGGACTAGTATGGCAATGTGTCCTTTTTGAGACCAAAAAAATATTCTTGATTTTTCCCTAATGTTTTTTTTTTTTTTATTGACTAAAGCCTGGCAGCTATTACAACATTTTAGAAAAAAATATGTAAAAAACAAAACAAACATTGTCAAAGCAAAAAAAGCTAGCAGCCAAAGCCCAGCTAAATGGATTTGACAATGCTTGTTTTAATAGCAAAAAGGAAAAACAAATGTCGGAATTTGAGCAATGTTCAACACTAAACCTAAATCAGTCAGTGGCAGCTACACGTTTCTTTCAACATCAGAATACATCTGTCTACTTTTTTCTGGTTTTCATTTCATGTGTCATGGTGTCTAGTTACTAGGTGTCCTATTATGAAACTGGCGGTCCGAGCGCTGGACTGCCTATATGGTGGGCGAGAGGACACCGGCAAGCCAGTGGCCTCTGGACTGCTGTATTAGGATGTTCCTGCGGGGCTGGATGGTGAAGACAGTGCAGCAGCATTGGCTTCGGCTCTAAAGGAAAGTCGAGGCGAAGGCCAATGCACAGTAGGAATGCGAAGTGTTGCCTTTGTAGAGAGTGCCCATTCTGACTGTGCTGGCAGGGGGCCCTCTGCACTGCCCACCACATGGTCATGGTCGGTGCAGGGCCCCCCCTGTGGACCGTCTCTGCCTTTCCACCAGCCTTTTCATGGCAGTGTCTCTGCCGTGAAAAGGCTGGCGGAAAGGCAAGTTATGGTCAGCACGCAGTGCCGACATCGGCACCACTATGCTCGACCATGGCTTCCCGCACAGCGGCAACTATGGGATCTCTGATCCTGGCAGTCTTGTGGCGGTCTGACTGCCAGCATCCTAATCTGGTGGTCGGACCACCAAGGATGTGGCGATCGGACTGCCCCCGCGGGTATGGGGGTCCTAAGACCGCCGTACTTATAAGTGGACCCTAGGTTAAGTACATTTGTGTCATGTCATGTGTGTATTATTATTTTTGAACCCCCGTAAATAAACAATTGCAACAAAAAAAAGAATCCTACATGTCCTCTGAAGCATGTGGCACATACAGCAAGTCCTGCAAACATACAGGTCCAAATTGGATTGTTGCCTGCTGCTCAACTCATCATAAAGAGCGGGCACAGATGGTAAGTTACTCTTTCGGCAGCCCTGGTGGCTGGCTTTTGGTTTGACTTTGTAATGAATGCATGCTAGCTGGGGTGGACAGGAATTAGATGTATCTTTATGAGCGAGTCATTTCATTGTGTTTCAGAGTTTCTGCCAGTGTTTTTAGTCCAAAAGTGGACTTGGCCTCATAAGAAAGTGCAATACACATACCAGTACAATGCGTTGCCCAAATACTTTGTACTTGATTAGGTCGAGCCTAGTCTTGGAGACATGTATATCTCGTCTGTGGGCTTTCAGCATGCCCTAGCTTTGGATTTGTTCATCTGTGTGTCTTTCAAAATTCCTTTCTATTCTGTGGTGAATTGTTCAGATGTGTCCCTCCTTTCTGTGTGTTGTTCATGCCGAAGGCAAATGGCCGTGTTACATGTATTATTTCTCTTGTGTGCATTTCTGCTACTTTTGTTGCACTATTTTTTTCGTTTGCTTTGGGTCGCGTATTCTGAAGTTTGTCTTTTTGAAATCTTTACTAACACTGGTTAAATTCAACGGTATTGTATTCTGTTTTAATAACTGTGTTTTGTGTGCGATCGCTTTGTTTTGTGTTTTTTCTGAAGTTGCTGCTTTGTAGCTTTTTTGGGTTCTTTAACAAAACGCGCTGAATCCGATGGTATTATATTCTGCATTCTGTTTTAATAACTGCATTGTGTTTAGTGTGCGAACACTTCACTTTGCTTTTCTGAACTTGACACTGTGTAGCTTTTTACCGAAAAGCTGCCGACTTTGGAACTGGTCACATCTTATAATTCTTGGCAAATCACTTAATTTTATGAGTGGCTTGTTTTAATTACTAGCGTACCGAAAACCCTGAGGGATCTGGCAAACTTACAACCCTGTTTGACTAAGTTACTTTAATTCTCTAAAAGTCCATATTCTCATTTCACAACACCAGGATTAGTGGAGCCAAGAACTAAAAGACATTTTTATCTCTCACCTGTGAATCCCTCCTCCTTCCTCACCCTGTGCAAACACCATCTTTTTCAGGAGGCCAGAGCCAGGAGAAAGCGCTATCTCACTGCAAACCAAACCTCCTCATTCTACTCAGGAAAGATGTGGTGGCAGCCAGTATGAGGGCAACTCCATGCACATTAATTATTTTTGGGGCTGAGGGCGCACGTCGGCTCGTTTTCTCAATGTTTTGCTGTTTTATATAATGTGATTACAATACTCAAGGTTAATTTTAATTTTTATTTAGAATTTTGGTCACAGGAAGATTATGGGCCCTGTTAGAAATGGGGTCTTTAGTTCGCAGTCGGTTTACACCCTGTCCAAGTAGGGACCCTCACTCTAGTTAGGGCAAGGGAGATACCCAGCTCAGATAACCCCTGCTCACCACCTTGGTAGCTTGTCACAAGCACTCAGGCTTATCTCAGAAGCAATGTGTAAAGCATTTGCATAGAACACACAGTAATATAGTGAAAACACTATAAAATGACACCACACCACATTTAGAAAAATAGCCAATATTTATCTGTGTAAAACAAGAAAAAAAACAACATACAAAAATAAAGGTATGACTTTTGCAAGAATATACTTGAAAATACAGTTCCTTTAAGTCAATAGCTCCATCTGGGGCTATCCTGGCATCGTGAACAACAAATCCAACAGTTCAGGCAGGCTGCGGCATCACGGGATAGCTAAGTTGTCAGGAAGACACGCAAACAGTACCTTAGAAATGCAGGGTGTAGTGATCCTTGCAATGAGATCCAGAGTGCAGTGTTGCTGGCGTTGGTTCCGGAGGTCGGTGTGGGGTGCATCGGGCCCTTGAAGTCACACGCATTGCTGTGCTGACGGCGAAGTCAGGATCACTGGCGTTGATGGCGTTGGGGCTGCGGTGTGAAGTGGGACGATGCGACGTGTGGTGCTCACAAGTCACTGTGCAGGCAGGGGCTCGGTGACGGCATTCTGCGGTGTTGGTGAGACCAGGGCTGCGGTGTGAAGCTGGGCAGTGCAACACCCTCCAGGTCATGGTGCAGGCAGCGGCATAATCATTGCTGAAGCGCTGTCACCTGTACACCCAAGGCAGTGGTACCGGCGTACGGCGAGCTCCATGCGGCACCCACAGGTCACGGTGCAGACAGGGGTGGCTTTTGACGACACTGGAGTTGATGTGCTGGCATCTGTGGACTGAGACTGCAGTGCGGGAATGGGACAGTGCTTTGTGTGCCTCACGAGCAGTATCCTCAGGCCACAGTGCAGGCAGTGCTGTCAGCGGCAGCATCGGGGATGTGAAGGCTGCAGTGTGAACAAGGCGATATGGAGTGAGGGGGCTACGGGTCACAGTGCAAGCAGCGGCTCGGTGACAGTGTCCAGTGGCAGTGTAGGTGAGACCAGGGTTGCAGCACAAAGTGGGGCACGGCTCTGTGCATCGTCGTCAGGTCACGGAGCAGTCAACGGCATCATTGACTGCGTTACAGTGGTTTTTCTTCTGTTGCAGCACACAACACACAGTTCCCAGTGCTTGAGGCAAATAAAGCTGAAGTCTTTGATATCTCTGGGACTTCTAACAGAAGGCAAGCTCTACTCCAAGCCCTTGGAGAAATTTCACAGGCAGGATACACAGCAAAGTCCAGTCATTGCCTTCTTTAAGGCAGAAGCAGCAATTTCAGGCCCACCCAGTAAAGCACACACAGCAAAGAGGCAGTACTCCTCCTCCAGCTCTTCTCCCTTTCAGAGGTTCCTCTTGATCTGAAAGTGTTCTAAAGGTCCGGGGTTTTGGGTGCACTAGTTACCAGTTCTGGCCTTTGAAGCAGACAAACGTCAACGGAACGTCTCTGTTGTTCACAATATCCTGCCTTTCCCAAGCCTGGCTCCAGACACACTCCAGGGGGTTGGAGACTGCATTGTGTGAGGTCAGGCATAGCCCTTTCAGGTGCAGGTGTCATCTCCTCCCTCCCCACTCTAGCCAAGAAGACTCATCATGATATGCAGGCTACACCTCAGCTCCCATTGCGTCACTGTCTTGAGGGAATTCACAAACAGCCGAACTGTCAGTCTGACCCAGATGTGGATTCCACAGGCAGGCAGAGGCACAGAATGGTTAAGCAAGAAAAAGCCCACTTTCTACAAGTGGCATTTTCAAACAAACAATCAAAAAAACAACCCTACCAAAAGATGTATTTTTAAATTGTGAGTCCAGAGACCCAAAACTCCAGCTCTCTATCTGCACCCAAAGGGAAACTGCACTTAAAAGACATTTAAAGGCAGTCCCTATGTTAACCTATGGGTCAGATAGGCCTTACAATAGTGAAAACCGAATTTAGAAGTATTTCACTACCAGGACATGTGAAACACACCAGAATATGTCCTACCTTTTAAATACACTGCGCCCTGCCCATGGAGCTACCTAGGACCTACCTTAGGGGTGCCTTATATTTAGTAAAAAGGAAGGTTTGGGCCTGGAAAGTGGGTACACTTGTGAGGTCGAATTGGCAGTGCCAGACTGCACACATAGACAACGCAGTGGCAAGTCTGAGACATGTGTACAGGGCTACTCATGCGGGTCACACAATCAGTGCTGCAGGACCACTAGTAGCGTTTGATTTACAGGCCCTGGGCACACACAGTGCACTTTACTAGGGACTTACTAGTAAATCAGATATGTCAAGCATGGATAAACCAATCATCAATACAATTTACATAGGGAGCACTTACACTTTAGCACTGATCTGCAGTGGTAAAGTGTGCAGAGACAATAAATCAGCAAAAACAAAGTCCAGCATACCATAATAAACGGGAGGTCAGAAGACAAAAAGACAGGGTAAACACGCCAAAAGATGCCAGGTCTAACAGGCCTGATTACGTGTCTGGCTGTCCAAAGACCGCTAGACTCGGGATAGGGGTCGGACTGCTGCAACTGTGGCAGTCCGACCACCATATTACAAGATTGGCGGTCAGTGTCGTCAAAGACCGCCATCTGTAGTGATATTTGTCTTTTGACCACTGACTTCGTGTCGCACCACTTTGCACTTGGCTTAGCTGTCCACCGTCACATTAGCGGTAACAAGTTACAGAGTCCATTTTGTATTCAGCTTAGCCTTAGCTACATCTCCATGTCAAAAGTGTGAGTATCTTTCCATACAAAACATGTTATGCAACGTGTTTTCTATTCTACGTGTCTGCTTGTTCTTTTCTCGCTAAAGGGCTAGGACATAACGTGGAGGAGTCAGTCAGTCATCACAATAAGGATGTTCTAGAATGATGTTTATGGTACAGCAGGGAACAGCTTAGGCTTGGGAGAGACACCTTGGAAAACTGGCCATTTCCAACCTGTTTCTTTCAACCCTGACCTAAAATAGCCAGCATTTTTTAATACTTCTTGTGGAGCGGGAGGGTTTTTTCCAGAAATCTCTTTCCTTGTTTGTTTAAGATATATAAGAGACCCAGGTCGACAGTGGGGGGATTACAGACCTCAATCAGGATTTAGATGTTGAATGCCTGATATATTTCCAGTGAGGGTAGATCTCTCTCATTCGCGATGTGGTCTAACCGGGGTCAACGACTTGCTGGCAGGAGAAAGATGAAGCACCAGACAGGCCCTACGGTAATGCATTTTTATTAATTATTTGCTTTGCATTGTGTATGAATATATATACATATATCAATATAGGTGTTTGTATGTTTGCATGTAGATATATGCTGTTTATAGATTGAAGATTCTTTGTACATATTCTTACTTTATTGTTGCACATTTTAAAAGTACACTTTCTGTTGTACGGACCTTCCTTCACGAGCCTTGCAAAAAGATATAATAAATGTCTTCTTTAGACAAAGAAGTGCATTCCAGAGAATCTTTTCGACTCCTCTCAGTGTGTATATTTTGGCTCAGTCAGCAGTAAAGCAAAACACCATCGCCGCCATGATCTCTGATCCCGACGGATGACGGCGGTCATGGTTGTAATCAGCCACAGCGGCACTGAAGTTAGCACTGTCATGCTGATTATAACCATGTTCTCCACTAGCCTTTTCATGGTGGTTTGGCCGCCATGAAAAGGCTGGCGGGGAACATGTGCAGGAGGCCTCAGGGAGGCCCCTGCACTGCCCACGACATTGTCGTGGGCAGTGTATTCCCCCTCCTGAGCACCATCAGACAGTGAACATTCCGAGGGTGCCAGGGGGGGCCCTGTGCGACGCCATTAGATTCAGCTCCACATAGGAGCTGAGTCCAATGCCGTTGCACGGTTTCCACTGGGCTGACCGGTGGAAACCTTGGTTTCCGCCGGTCAGCCCGGTGGAAAACTCGTAATGGGGCTGATGGGGAGACCACTAGCTCTACAGCAGTCTCTTCACCATGGGTCTGGTGGTCGGGTTTTCCGACCGCCAAACTCGTAATCAGGCACTAAGTGATTTGCTCACAGTCACAAAATGCCGATGCCATGTTGCTACACTTTTTAAACACAGCATTCATGAGATGCCAGAACTGCTCCATTGCTCACACCGACAGGAATGTCTGAAGTATTTAAAAAGAACACTCCCATTAACCAGACACTGCAGCCTCAGGCACAACTAGCGGGGGAAAGGCATATATTTTCCTTTCTATGTCAGTTAGTTGTTTTTGGAAGTGCCTATTTTTGAAAAACACACTGCTGCAGTGGCTGGAAGATAAACTAGAAAATAGATATTGAGGTAAACATTGGTATTTCAGGCTGAAGGCAGCTTGGAACTCTCTCTTGCTAATCCTACCATGTAGTTTCAGTTTTTTTTTAGCCAGGAACACTGCATTGTAGGACTTGTAGTTTTGTGTTTACCTTTTTGATTATGTGCTTCTCTTGTACATACAGCCATAACTGACTGATGGGGTGCCGCATGGCGTAAAGACACTTGGCAGTTGATTGACTCCTAATGCCAATGAGCTTAGTGGGTGTCTGGAGTTATTTAATTTTTAATGTGTGTGTTTATTCAGCAGCAAGCAGACGCCTGGCAGCTGTACAGGGCTGTTTTTACTACAGTAGAGGTGCAGTTGCCAAATAAGGCACAACTTACAATGCCTTGGCATTGCATTGTGGGATTTGCAGTCTTCAGGCTTCAATTTAGGCTTCAATTGAACTTAGGAATCTGATGCAATATTGCAACATGTCAATAGAACAATGTTGTAATGAGCAGTTTCTAGCTGTCCTTGACCCATTCGGCTTGGTGCTCTTTTTACACACACACACACAGACACACATCCATTTATGTGTAGTGACATATTTGCTTATCTGTAGAAGGACCAATTCTTGTGTTGTTATTGGCAGTGACCCGTGAGTTCAGACTACCAGGTTTACAAAATAATTATTGAAATAAGTACTTCTTAATGCAGTGCTATATTGTGCCTATTAGTGTCGAAGCTTCCACGTTAAAGAACAGTAGATACTGTAGCACCCAGGATAATGTGCTGCATGGCTAAATACTTACACCGCCCCAAAGGCAAGACCTATGACTATTCCAATGCTTGTTGGTAAAGAGATGCCTTGAAAAGACTTCTTTGTCTCTACCCTCCTCTGTCCCGATGTGCATTAAACAATCTGCCTGTAGTTTAAAAACAGAATTTCTGCTTGACTCACACTCCAAATGCATCCACTGTCTCATGCTTCAGAACTGGTTTAGGGTGGTCCTCCTTTCAAATGTCCTTCCTAGGTTGTACTCTAGACACAGCGGTTGTGTAGTGATGCCCCTCACAACAGGGTAGTCTCAAGACTGGCGGCACATACAGCTGTGGGGTTTTTCCACTGAAAGTGTCATAAAGGAAGGCAAAAGGCTTGGTCTCACCTACAGGGCCCACTACAACATGCACAACAGAATCTGCAGTTCAACCCTACACCCCTAACAAATGGCAATGCTCCAGGAAGTATAATCAGCAACCATTCATTAACCAATGCCTGATTTAGAGTTTGGGGACAGATTACTCCGTCACAAACGTAACAGAAACCCATTTGTCATATCACAAGTGCATTATATCCAGTGGCACTTGTAATACTGCAGAAGGGAAATGTACATTATTTGACCATGTATTTTCTCACATTGCTATCATCTTGAGGGCATTGCTTCCCTGTGTGCATCCTAAAGCGCTGATATTTTGCACCATATTCATCCAGGCATTACATTTCTCTTCTAACCCTTGAGCTGATCAACAGACCTGCCTGAAGAGGTGGTCTAGCAGTGGCATAGTAATGGGCAGACTGTTTGCCTGATTGTAGTGCCTATCAAAGATACCTGTGAATGAGTTCACATAACCTTATAACTAACCTTAATTCATTGAATTCATGACACAGGAATTGGACACACAATCCTCCTGGTCCCAAAACTCTCTGGACTACTGTTTCTGAGCAAGAAACTGGAAAGGACACACAAGCAGCTCCTAGGGCTCTTCATAGGAATGCAATGTTTGCTTCTGACTGAAAACAATTACTGAATATTTCACTTTCTACTATAAATTAATTATGCTCAGTCCTCTCAAAAATGAGGAATTACTTTTGGGATAGCGAATAAGGCCCACAGAAAGGGGATTACAAATCACAAATAGTGGTGGCCATCTTTATTGTGGAATACAAACAAAATGGACCAGTGGGTGACATTTTAAACCAGATTTATCGCGCCCATTAAATCAATTCCACAGTCAGTATGGTGGTATAAAAATGAATGAAACAAAAGGGCCTAAAATATCGTGTTGGTGTGATATATAATCTCATAACATCATTCTGATAAAGTAGAACAATCAGTGTAGACAGTGCAAGGTGCAGAAAAAGTGACTGGTGCAAAAACAAAACAATTTTACATATGCCATTTGAAGATTTAATAATTGCAAATCTTGATAGATAAATTTAAAGCAAGTGCAGCAGACCCAAACCTTTGCCACCTTGGTTCTCAAAAGTTATTTATGAGGAAAACAAGTACCTCAGAAAGATTGAGAAGCAATGGAGACAAGCACCCTCCCTGTTGAGTCTGATTAGGCAGAGAACAGCGAGAAAAAGCTATAAAGACACTATTCTCAGAGCCAAGTGAATGCATATCAGATCCCTCCTGGACATGGCAAAAAACATACCTAAACGTCTATTCAAAGTAATCAAGCAGGCAAATAACTCTCCATCTAAAACCACAACCATGCCTTCTGAGGCCTATGCAATGGCTTTGTAGAGTTCTTTGACAATAAGGTAAATGCTATAAATATTTCCCTGGAGGTCACCTCTGACAATATAGACGAGGATTATCTAACTTACACAGCGATGTCCTCTAGGTCTCTATTCATCTCACTTTCGGTGTCAGAATTACTGGAGACCATAACAAGGTGAAGCCATCAAACCACTGTTCTGACACTACCCCTGGTTTTATCAGTAAAGATCTCACTAAACAGCTCCTTGAGCGAGGTACTTTTACCAACGGTCCAAAATTTGTCCAAATCTCTCCTCTTTTTAAAAATGATCATTGGACCCCTAAGCAACGTCCATCTAGTCTACACCGTTCCCTTCTTACTTTAAGGTAAGGTGACAGAAAGCTGTACAACCTCACAACTGTCATCTCATATCCACACAAACAACTTCCTTGACAGTCTCCAACTGGCTTCTGACAGGGTTACAGCAATGGCATTGCAATTCTGGAGATTGTTGATGACTTACTCTGCATCCTTGACACTGGAAAACTCATTTCTTCTTGTTATCCTTGATCTCTCGGCTGCTTTAGGGCATGGTCATTCACCACACCTTCATCAGCATCCTGAGGAATCGGACGGGCATCAAGGGGGTAGTTCTTGACTGGTTTACCTCCTATATGATGAACCATTCACAAATAGGGAAAATTGGGAACTTTGTCTCTAATCAAGTCAGCCTTCAACAAGGAGTTCCTCAAGACCCAATCCTTTCACCAACCCTATTTAACCACTATATTGACCCATAACAGTGCTGGGATCTCCTTTCACCTGTATTTTGAAGATACCCAGATCTATCTGAAGGTCTCATTCCCGGATGATACTACCCTTCTCTCCAACACCTAAGCAAGATTTTAAACATGGATGCCAACTCACCACCTTAAGCTTAACCATGCAAAAATGTAATTCCTTCTTATATGGCTGAAGAAAGCCAACCTACCTGTACAAGAATGGATAGACTCCCTGTCTGCCCTGGAGTGCCAACCCACCATTGCTCAGAACAGCAAGTTGCTTGGTTTTGTCTTCGACAATTACCTCAACATCCAGAGTCAAATTGCAGCCATGTTAAAGAGCAGCTGATTCTAGCTAAGCCTACTTTGAGGGAGATCAGGCAGTTCACTCCAGAACATGACTTAAAATCAGCTCTTTAGGTATTGCCTCTCTCCAGATTAGGCTATGGTAATTCACTGCTCTTAGGCATCACCAAAGGACACCGAGCTTCGCTCAGAGCAGTTCTATATGCTGTGGTCCGCTTTGTTACTGGACACAAGAAATTTGACCACATCACACCTATCTTGTTATGCCTCCAATGGCTTCCTACTGAGGCAAGAGCTCATTTTAAAACTCCCTGCTTCACATACAAGACTCTTGATTCCCTTCGACTATCTACCTCAGAGGTCACAGTGGGCGGGATCGGAGGGGCACGACGTGCCCATACTTTTTTGATGCGTGAAAAAACGTTCCCCTACTTTTCGTAAAAAGACAACCGTCCCAGGATGATTAATTCTGATAGTTTAAAAGCTTGAGCTGAAGTGCCATTCAGCAAGTCTCTTGTGCTGTGAAACCGAACCCGGGCAGATAGATAAACAAACCTTCCTAACAGGGTGCCTGCGTGCCTTAAAGAAATGCAAATGAGCGCTACAAATTAATCTGCAAATGTAAAGGATGCTTGGGAGCTGGTACTGGCTTTAATTGATTGAATCACCCGAACAAGCTTTGTGACGACAGATTTATCATTTTTGAGTGGTACTGCAAAGAGTTAACAACTGAGCTGTGAACTGTGTTCTTTTAATTGTAATAGTATTTGTATAACGCTTACTACCCCTAGAGATTATTGAAGGAACAGTAATGTAAACAAATTGCATTACATACAGTCTGTACATTACTCAAATCTACATTTTGGAAGCACCATTTTATCTTAACCTTTTTTGTGCCTTTTCTAGCAGTCTATCTTATGCTGTGTAAAATGCAATTTTAAAATAATAACTTTCATGCTCACAGTGCTATCTGTCACAGGAGGTGACCTCTTACCACTAAAAATACACAGGTCACTGCTCTTCACTGCACCAACCAAGGTTTAATTTTGTGGGTCTCTGCTTACACAGACAGACCTCTGCAGTGCATTATCTAAGAGGTTTCATAATGTATTATAGTGCATTTCCCACTGAGTAACAACGTTTTAATTTATTTTTCATTTACGTTGTGCATTATTTTATTTGTAGACAGCTGATGGCAAAAGACCAAAAAACTTACAGAATATTTTGTTTTTTTAGTCATACCTTTGACCCTGCACCCCACACTCATTGACCCTGCCCTCACAGCATGCAGTAACACAGTTCCCATACCTTTTAATACACTTCGACCACTGATCTACCTAAAGGAAAATTGAAACTGTCAGGTACAGTTTGGGGTTCAAGAAACATACAATTACTTCTCCTGGAGCCTCCCAACTTTAAATAAAATTAAACACAAACCAATCAGTTTCGGGAAATGCCAGAGGAATATGGAACTCCCTCCTTCTGACTCACTGCATGACCCTATGCCATGATACCTTTAAAAAGGAACTTAAGACACTTTAACTAAGTCTGTTGCCTCGAATGCACTCTCAAATGTCTGTTTTTCGTTTTTCCTTTGTCGTATCGCAAAAATATTCCTTCAATAATTGTATTTATGTAGAGTTTACTACCCCTGAATTTTGCTGGTAACAGTACTTTGTAAAGCATGCTCATGCTTCTGGGCCATGATGGTGCTATATAAAATCATAAACATAAATAAAATAAAATAACAAGACTAGTCCTGGTTTCCGACAATAGCCTTATACTGGACTAACCACTTAACTTTTGGTTCTGGAGCAGCTAGCTGCCCTGTAAAAGCACTTAAATGCCTTGAAGGGTTTGTAAGCACTATATAAATAGGGTGAGCAAAATCAACAAGCATTTGCAATGCAATAGGTCTTGCATTTGCGAGAGTTAGCGCTATTGGCATTGTAAATGCCCAATTGGACTTTTCTTGCCGCATAAATTGGTCAACACTGCCTTATAATTTGGTCCTTTCCTGTCACATAATTCCAGTTGTCCCACATATAACTCAAGTACTTCCATATACGTTCTTCCTCTATTTCCAGCAAAGAATGAAATGTTGCCATTTAGCATCCTAATTTCAATCTGCTATGCTAATTAAATGCACATCCACATCCTTGGAACTGAGAGTCAGATAGCTTTAGCTGCTGGGGGTCAACTCTTTTACTGACCATTAATATGACAATGCCTGTCGTTAGGTGATAGCAGATGGAAAGGCAGGGTGTGACGTAGGCAATAAAGACAAGGATAATGGATGGCTGAGTGGAGTCTGGTGCTGCTTTTTGATATGCACACAGCCCAAACAGAAACCTAACAGGACAATGGACCTACGTTAAGAAATGGGCGGCCCCTCTGAATCGCCCTCACAGTTTGGGCCACCAGGGCTGCACTCAGAAGATGCACATTCACATGGTAAGCATTTTCAACCAGGTGCAATTCCTAAGTGACAGTTAACATAAATACTTAGATCTTAGGGGGCTGTATATCTGAAACAAAGAATGACTAACCCCTTGCACCATTTAGTTGTGTATGTGTTGGCACCCCGGTGGCACACCATATGTCCTCTCAAGTCTTCGTGTCAGTGAAAAGAAGCTACCATGAATCTATCACATCCTCACATTGCACCAGGCACCAAAGCCACATAATTGGTGAATATTCTACCCAATTGAGCGACAAGTCGAGCAATGCACCTCCAGAGCAGAACGAATGGTAAAGTATTTTGTAGCACACATGCCCATATGCCTAGCACTAATGGGATTTATTTGGCCATTATGAGGTTTTCTAACTAATACATTGGTACTTTCTATGGCATTATAGCTCTCCTTCCGCAGGCTTGACTGATTATAATAAGCCCTCTGATTTATAGGTCTAAACAAATCCGAGACTTACAACTTAAAAGAAGAGGGCCTTGGACTGGCATATCCTGAAGCCAACAGGGTTCCAATGCTGTCAGAACATTCCATCTACAGAGGGACGAATATTCTAGTACGTTGTAATTGAAAACGCTACACAAGCTAGCATTAAACCTCTCCCACTCAGATGCTTTCAGTGGAAATCCCAGCATTAACATGTTGTAGTTGCATTATCTGGCAGTGGGCCTTACTTTCTACATCAGAGTTGATGTATAATATTATTTCACTAAACAAATGTAACAGGACTCGCACTGCTTTTTCCGCTGCTTGTCTTCTGTCAAATTAAGCCCCTCTGCCCCGCTTGTCAGACGATATTGTTTACCGATTACAGAAAGCAATTATGCAAAGTACATATATGCGTATTAACTCTCACACAGGTGCCCTTGTATAAATTATGAGATTATAATTATTGCCGAATGGGCCTAGTCGTTATTCCATTAATTACCATCAAGAATTGAAATACGCAAAATTATATTTTGGACCGAACGCACCACAAGACACATTGTATGTCAGCTTGAACACGAAAACAAACATGTATGTCATTCGCCCTTGAGGGGAGCCGTACAGTGATAGGACGGTTTCCTTGTTTACCTAGTTTGAATGGAACTCATTCATTGAGATTCACTCAAGGGATTTCGGGTTTTCAGTGTGACTGGTGTGCAGGGCGTGGCAAAAGCTAGAGTTTGGCTACATCATACTGAGCAGCAAACGGGAGAGGTTTAAAGAGTGAACCGGCATAAGTGTGAGACTTCCTGACAGAGGGGTCATTGTGAATGACTTTTTTGTAATTAAATACGTTCATAACTTAATTTAATTTGCCTTTCACAGTCACACTGATGCATGTTGTTGGTTATTCTGTTTACACACAGTGGTGTTGGAACTAAAGTTGTATGTGCTGTGAAAACAAGCAATTGAGGAGAGACAAGATGACTGCACTACTTCTAGTTGTGTAAACGTCTGAACAGAAATTGGAAACGCAGGAAAAGTATATTCTTTTTATTTTAACAGAATGCAAAGTCTTGCAAACATTCTTGCCTTGCATTTCATTGAACAGAGCAGCCTGAGAAGAATTATGTCCCCAATAAAGGAGATAATCAACGTCCTGTGTGCAATCTTGTACGTGCTGGCAGGGAGGAGCCCTGGTGAGAGAGACTGGATATGCGATGTGAGACTAAGCAAGTTTCACATCATTGCTTCTAGGTTTAGCTACATTTTACTATTGTGGCTTTTTGTGAGAAGTGAGCTAAAGGAACCAGAGTTTCTTTTGTGAAATAAGCTTATTTTAGGAGCCAGAGGTAAACGAGGACGGCACCGGAATAAGGCCAAAATAAATACCAGCGACATGGAATGGAATGCTGCAATAAAACTCAGTCAGCTACCAGCCCAAAACACCCACAGGGAAAGGGGAGCACCAAAGAAATAACAAAAATAGTCTGTTGCAGCAACAGATAAAGAAACCAAAGTGGAATTATCAGTAGTTGCTCACTGCTCTGAAACAGAAACAGGAGGGACAAAAAGGCAGAACTGACCACTAGCGAGCAATAATTTTTAAAGGACCCTGCAACCAATAACTGACATTCTTTAACCCCTTGGGAGCCCAGGAAGAGGTGATCTCGTCCTTGGCGCCGGTTCCCCGGTGCAGAGGACGCGACCACCTTGTCCTGCTATGGGCCTCCCGGGGGAGCGCCAGCGCTCCCCCGGATGGCCAGGCACCCCCTCTCCTCTGGGCAGGGATGGAAGGGGAATCGCTTCCCCTTCTACCCCCACCCACCCCGCCCGTGGCGTCTGATAAAGGTCAGAGTGCTTTTGCACGCTGACCTCATCAGAGGCCTTTCCTCCGTCGCTGGAGAAGCTCAGCTTCCAGTGCCCGATCGAAGGAGAAATGCTTTGCATTTCTCCTCCAATCACGTGGAGGGGGAAGAGAAGCCTGAAAGGAGAGGAAAGGCCTTTCCTCTCCTTTCAGGCTTCTCTGAGCATTATTGCTGCCCGGTCGCTATGCGATCGGGCAGCAGAAATGCCACTAGACACCAGGGAAATTTTTTATTTTTTTATTTACTTGACAAGGAGAGCGGCTCCTTGAGCAAGGGCCGTTCTCCAGGGGGTGCAATTTGTTTTTTGGCTGTTTTGGCAGAAACCACTAGACACCAGGGATTTTGTTTTTTTATTATATGTACACGTAAGGGGAACAGCCCCTTGGGCAAGGGCCGCTCCCCAGAGGGGCAAATAATTACCCCTAGACACCAGGTATTTTTTTTTTATTTTTTTTTTTTATATGTGGGGAGCGACCCCTTAGGCAAGGGTCGCTCCCCTGGGAAGCAAAATTAATTCTAGTCCATTTGGGGGGCAGGTCAGCCTATTGTAATTAGGGGGGGCAGAAATCTCTAGGCACCAGGGATTTTTTTTTTTTTTTTTTAATTTATATGTGGGGAGCGACCCCTTAGGCAAGGGTCGCTCCCCTGGGGGCAAAATTATCTTTGGGCCAGGCCTATTTTTATTAGGCCAATCTGCCCCCAGGGGGGCGGAAACCACTAGACACCAGGGATTTTTATTTTTTTGCGAAAATTTCACGCAAGGGGAGCGACTTCTTAGGCAAGGGTCGCTCCCCAAGTGGGGCAAAATTATCTTTGGGCCATTTCTGCCCCCCTTGGGGGCAGATCGGCCTATTTTTATTAGGCTGATCTGCCCCCAGGGGGGCATAATCCACTAGACACCAGGGATTTTTTATTTGTTTGCCCCAATTTCACGCAAGGGGAGCGACCCCTTAGGCAAGGGTCGCTCCCCTGGGGGGCAAATTTATTTCAGGTAATTTCTGCTCCCCTTGGGGGCATATCTGCCTAATTCTATTAGGCCGATCTGCCCCCAGGGGGCAGAAACCACTTAGGGATTGGTGTGTGTGTTTTATTTGGGGGCGCAACCCCTTGGGCAAGGGTCGCTCCCCATGGGGGCACATTACTGTTGGCCATATCTGCCCCCCTTGGGGGCAGATCGGCTTATTTTTGGAAGGCCCATCTGCCCCCAAGGGGGGCAGACAGCCCACCAGAGACCAGGAAAGATTTTTTTTCAAAATAAGAGGGTGGGGGTATGGCCATACCCCCACCGCAAATAAATGGGGCCAAAGTTGTTCTGCCCACCAGTGGGCAGATGGGGCAATTACCCCCGATCCACACCCCGGGGGGCAGGAAGTCTACTAAATGCCAGGGAATTTAAAAAAAAAAAATAGTGGGGTGGTGGCTACCAACCAGTATGGGCCCTGGTTATGCCCCCACCCCAACTGAAGGGGGTAACATTCTTTTAGCTCTCCCCTGCACACTAAAATATCTTATCCCACGGCAAGCAAGTGGACATTTGATTATTTGGGGTTTTGGTTTTACATTTGGGCCATGAGAGCTTGGCTAACTCTCAAAATCGTCCCACTTGGAATGGTGAGGGCTGCACTTTTTGGACTTTGGGACGCTGCCATGTAGAAAAATCCACAAGACCTAGGCACATCTGAAAACTAAACATCTGGGTGAGTTCAGGGTGGTGTGCTTCACATGCACCCCGCACCATTTTCTTACCCACAATGCCGTGAAAACCTCCATCTTTGCTGGAAATCACACATTTTTCCCACATTTTTGTGATGAAGCCTACCGGAATCTGCAGGAATCCACAAAATTCGTACCACCCAGCATTGTCTCATCTATACCGATAAAAATTCTGCCCCACTTCTCAGCCTAAAAATGTTTTTTTCCAAATTGCCCTTTTGGACCAGCTTTGGTTCCCCCTCAATTTTGACATGTTTTTGGCTCTTCCCTGTCACAGGCACTTGGCCCACCTACACAAGTAAGGTATCATTTTTACCGGGAGACTGAGGGGATTGTTGGGTGGTAGATAATTTGTCCCGGTGCAGTGATCCCACACAGAAATGTGGGAAAAATGAGATTTTTTAGCTAAATTTGAGGTTTGCTGAGGATTCTGGGTAAGAAAACACTGGGGTATCCACGCAAGTCACACTTCCCTGGACTCCCTCGGGTGTCTAGTTTTCAGAAATGTCTGGGTTTGGTAGGTTTCCCTGTATGGCTGCTGAGCCCAGGACCAAAAATGCAGGTGCCCCCCGCAAAAACAGGTAGTTTTGTATTTGATTATTTTGATGTGTCCATATAGTGTTTTGGGGCATTTCCTTTCGCGGGCACTGGGCCTACCCACACAAGTGAGGTGGCATTCTTATCGGAAGACTTGGGGGAACACTGGGTGGAAGGAAATTTGTGGATCCTCTCAGATTCCAGAACTTTCTGTCACCGAAATTTGAGGAAAAAGTGTTTTATTGGCCAAATTTTTAGGTTTGCAAAGGATTCTGGGTAACACAACCTGGTGAGAGCCCCACAAGTCACCCCATCTTGGATTCCCCTTGGTGTCTAGTTTTAAAAAATGTGCAGGTTTGGTAGGTTTCCCTAGGTGCCGGCTGAGCTGGAGGCCAAAATCTACAGCTAGGCACTTTGCAAAAAACACGTCAGTTTTCAATGCAAAAATGTGATGTGTCCATGTTGTGTTTTGGGGCATTTCCTGTTGCGGGTGCTAGGCCTACCCACACAAGTGAGGTACCATTTGTATCTGCAGATTTGGGGGAACGCTGGGTGGAAAGAAATTTGTGGCTCCTCTCAGATTCCAGAACTTTCTGTCACCGAAATGTGAGGAAAAAGTGTTTTTTTGGGCCAAATTTTGAGGTTTGCAAAGGATTCTGGGTAACAGAACCTGGTGAGAGCCCCACAAGTCACCCCATCTTGGATTCCCCTAGGTGTCTAGTTTTCAAAAATGTGCAGGTTTGGTAGGTTTCCCTAGGTGCCGGCTGAGCTGGAGGCCAAAATCTACAGCTAGGCACTTTGCAAAAAACACCTCAGTTTTCAATGTAAAAATGTGATGTGTCCATGTTTGTTTTGGGGCATTTCCTGTCGCGGGCGCTAGGCCTACCCACACAAGTGAGCTACCATTTTTATCGGCAGACTTGAGGGAACGCTGGGTGGAAGGAAATTTGTGGCTCCTCTCAGATTCCAGAATTTTTTGTCACCGAAATGTGAGGAAAAAGTGTTTTTTTGGCCAAATATTGAGGTTTGCAAAGGATTCTGGGTAACAGAACCTGGTGAGAGCCCCACAAGTCACCCCATCTTGGATTCCCCTAGGTGTCTAGTTTTAAAAAATGTGCAGGGTTGGTAGGTTTTCCTAGGTGCCAGCTGAGCTACAGGCCAAAATCTACAGCTAGGCACTTTGCAAAAAACACGTCAGTTTTCAATGTAAAAATGTGATGTGTCCATGTTGTGTTTTGGGGCATTTCCTGTCGCGGGCGCTAGGCCTACCCACACAAGTGAGGTATCATTTTTATCGGCAGACTTGGGGGAACATAGAATAGCAAAACAAGTGTTATTGCCCCTTGTCTTTCTCTACATTTTTTCCTTCCAAATATAAGACAGTGTGTAAAAAAGACGTCTATTTGAGAAATGCCCTGTAATTCACATGCTAGTATGGGCACCCCAGAATTCAGAGATGTGCAAATAACCACTGCTCCTCAACACCTTATCTTGTGCCCATTTTTGAAATACAAAGGTTTTCTTTATACCTATTTTTGACTCTTTATATTTCAGCAAATGATTTGCTGTATACCCGGTATAGAATGAAAACCCACTGCAAGGTGCAGCTCATTTATTGGCTCTGGGTACCTAGGGTTCTTGATGAACCTACAAGTCCTATATATCCCCGCAACCAGAAGAGTCCAGCAGACGTAACGGTATATTGCTTTAAAAAATCTGACATTGACATTGCAGGAAAAAGTTACAGAGTAAAACGTAGAGAAAAATTGCTGTTTTTTTCACCTCAATTTCAATATGTTTTTATTTCAGTTGTTTTCTGTAGCAAACCCTTGTATGATCTACACAAATTACCCATTGCTGAATTCAGAATTTTGTCTACTTTTCAGAATTGTTTGTGTTTCTGGGATCCAGCATTGGTTTCACACCCATTTCTGTCACTGACTGGAAGGAGGCTAAAAGCACAAAAAATCATAAAAATGGGGTATGTCCCAGTAAAATGCCAAAATTGTGTTGAAAATGTGTTTTTCTGATTCAAGTCTGCCTGTTCCTGAAAGTTTGGAAGCTGGTAATTTTAGCAACACAAACCCTTTGTTGATGCCATTTTCAGGGGAAAAAAACACAAGACTTCTTCTGCAGCCCTTTTTCCCATTTAAAAAAAAAAAAAACGAAATGCTCACTGTATTTTGGGTATTTTCTTGGCCTCCTTCAGGGGAACCCACAAAGTCTGGGTACCTCTAGAATACCTAGGATGTTGGAAAAAAAGGACGCAAATTTGGCGTGGGTAGCTTATGTGGACAAAAAGTTATGAGGGCCTAAGCTCGCCCTGCCCCAAATAGCCAAAAAAGAGGCCTGGCACCTGAGGGGCAGCGAAGGGGTTAAGCCATTAGAGGTTTACTGAAAGTATACAAGAGCCTGGACCTAAAAAGCAGGACATTTCACAAAAACTGAAGGAGGACTAGGAGTTTACATTAACTTAGTGGCACAGAATGACAGCACTCACCAATATAGAAATAGGGAGGAGGCACTGAGGAAATAAAATAAAATGTTTAATTCTAGCACTATACCTGTTATTTAAATTGCGTTTTGCCAACAGCTACTATCTAATCCTGCCTTGAAACACATAAAAAATGTGACACCCATTCTTTTCAGAGGAGCGCCTCTGAAAACCGGGACCCGGAGTCAATTTTGCTGAAATCTGTCGGGACAGATGGTGAACAACTGGGACTGTCCAAGCAAATGCAGGGCGCCTTGTCACCCAACATATAAATGCAATTGCGAGTACTGTATTTACGTATTCCTCTTTATCTTATATTCGTGCCTCCCTCCTCGGCTTTCGCCTTCGTTTATGTCTATGGCCCTGTCGCTGTCACTTTGTTGTTGTTCCCTCTTCTCTGTCTACACGCCGGCGGCTGTCACTCTAGTTTTCCGGTCTGTGGCGTATGCGCTTCCGGGTCGCGTGGCACAGCCGGGAGCAGCGTAAGCCGAGCCGGAGGAGCACTGAAGCCTCGGTTCCAGCATTCAGCGCCACGGAGCACACACCGGAGCGGAAGCTGACGGCTTCAGCAGGTGGGTCTGGGGGGCAGCTGGAAGGGGAGAGCGTGGCACTGCAGGAGTTAAAAGGGACACCTCCTCGGACAGTCAAGGAAAGGAGGAGGAACTGTCACTGTGGGGTGTGGGGCCTGGAGGAGGAGTTTCAGCTGCCCTAATCACCATCACTGCCGTTTACGTGTCCCAGGGTTGAAACCCGGCGCAGCCTGTGTCTCCAGTCACACGTCACTCCTATCCCCAGGCTCTCTCCGCTTCGGACCGTCACACTACCGTCCCTCTCCAACCTATAGTCCTACCTAAGTAGAGTGGAGCAAGCCGTGCGTCCTGTCCCACTCTACTTAGGCTATGCTCATAAGTGTCTCGTAGCATTGCAGTTTGTGTGTAACCTTACTTTTCAGGATGGTTGAGTGATTCAGCTTTAGTGGCAGTACATCATTCACGTCGTTCACTCTAATGAAATAGTTCAGTTTGGCTGGCTCTCACACTTTGTCTTATATTACAGAAGTAAACAGCCTTAGTGTTTTTTCTGACGACTGGGAGAGAGCAGGGCACGATAGGTAATCGGAACTGGAGACCCTACAGTACAGGCTAGTTATACGCTGAATTGATCAAACACGTTCCTAAAACGTGACTCCAGTGAAGGTTATTAGATTCAGGTAGTGCTTCTCAGACCGCGTGGTTAAATCTTAATTACAGTTTTCTTTTTCAGGCAGCCGCAATTTCTTACAAATGTCTGTATGTAATTAACCATTTTGAAATAGAGTGAGAAATTTTCTCGTTTGTGCACACTACACTACCTGGTATTTTAAGTGAACGCATTTGTACATTTCGTTTTAAGGACTAACGCTGCTTGTCCGTAGTGTACCCTTTAAGTGCTCTCTGCGAGGTGGCATACACACATTGAGACTGCAATACTTGAATGATACTGCGGGTAAATAAACAATTGGTGCCTGGGATTGTTTGACTCTACGCTGCAGATATGCCGCAGGTGTACCAGCAGGGCATTAATTATTAACTCTAGGATACCAAAGCTGTTGGGTAGGTTAGGTTGCTGTGCAGGGATACTGTGTGAAATGACCTAAACAGTCGTCTTTAACCATTGTGTACTTTTCGCACCTGGATTTACACGTAAAATGTATTGTTCCTGAAACGTGTGCATTTATTTTCAAGGCGCCTACGCAGCTGGGCCAGTCCGGAAACACAATAGTCGAATAAAATGAGTCATTGCCAATCAACCGACACCGTAAATAAAGGAAGAATTCTGTCGGTTTTTCTAAGAGATTGAACAAGAGGACATTAAACCAGCTAATTTAAAACTTTCCGATAAATAAATTGATGAAACTTGACGTCTCACCCACACCCTCTCAGCCTGTCTGGCTTTTTTTGTTGTTGTTTGTCCCTTTACTGTTTGGTTCCTGCCTTATCTCTTTCTTACTTCATGTGTTACTTCCTCATTATGTTCAGTGCTTTAAGTGGGATGGATGAGGTGGAGGAGATGGAATGTCAACAGGAGAGTGGTCATGAACTTTACTAGGACTCCTTTAAAGGTGTTTGCCTTCTGTGGCAATGAGGTGTGGCCTGATAGAGTGGACTAGAATCGTGACTGCACAAATTCTAAGTTATTGTAGACTGCCTATTTCATACTCTGCATGTAAAAGTCTAACATATTGTTTGGGTTACTTTTATCAGCGAATAGAGCAGAAATTTAACTTGCGGTTTGAAAACACTGTGCAGAGGTATGCTGCCCAATAGCTGATGAAGTTGACACCTTAGTGCTGTTTCTCATGTCCCAAAAGACATCTACATGTGACCGCTTATTCCTTATGTTGACCAAGGTACTAATGGTTTGAATGTAGAACCTGCACTGACAAGTCATTTTAAATATGCATTTGTTTAAACTTTAGATTTTGACATAGGTGGTATTTATATTAAATCAAACGTTAGAAGGACTGTATTGAGTTATTCCGTTTAAAGTATTGAAATACATATGCTAACGAAGTACAACAATGTCCTTGAATGTAGAACATCCTGAACTGTGGACTGACACTATATGCAAATGTTTCACATTTGTGTGGAGCTACATGATGGAAGATGTTCCCATGATAGACATGGGAATATTTATCAATGTTGCAGATTGACGTCATCTGATCAATTTCTATTGGATGATGCCCCTTCAACATAATGTGGACTATCAGCTTTCAGAATGCCCCATGAACTTCGATATGTTGATGACCAATTGGTCTTTGGTCAGATTGATAATCCCCCTTCCTGAAGAGGAGATGCTGAGCCCTTATCCTGATTCCAGGGTGCTGATCCCCTTGTAGAGGTATCTTCTTATCTTTGTCCCTTGAAATGCCTTATTGAGTTTTCATCCTAACCCCTGCAGAAGACTCTTGATCGAGATTCTGACATGCTGATTCTTTCCCTTTTTACTTACCTTTTGCCCACCTTAGTTAGTAGCTTGTTACCCAAGATTACCCTGTTATAAATTGTTTTTGCCCCTTTTGTTTTTTGTCTTTTGCCCCATGTGTTTTGCCCCACACATGAATTTCCCTGATCTGTAAGGTTGTAGGGTTTTCCTGGTACCCACCTAAATTTTGACGCTGCCAAATTGAAGTTGACTTGATGGTTGTTAAACCTGAGCAACACTTGATATTTTATCTCAGCTAATATTGTTAATGTTTAATACTCTTCTTATTGAATGCTTAGTTTTATTAATGTTAATCGCCTGAACTTATTTTGTCACCTTGGGCAACCCCTGTTGATCTTGTATCTTTATAATTTTGTGTTGAGAGTTGTGTACATGACTTTGAGTTTGTGTTTGTAATAAATCCCTTAGTTTTATTCCTGACAGGAGTTTTCCTTCCATGGCCACATTGGTCATGGTGTGTAACTTATTTGGGTTTGTATTGAAATCGTGTTAGTGGTTCTACCACACCATGTGCAGGGTTCAAAGATCTGTTGACCTCGAAGAGCACATTGATTCCTGCAAAGGATGGAAATGCTGTAGCAGAGGAATGTTTTAGTGTCATAATGGGTGGGAGGGACCATTCAAGTGTAGTGTTAGGGACCAATCCCATGTGATTGCCCAGCTCAAAAATATCCACCCCTAATTCTGTCCCATAGTTCATTCTGAAGACTGATGAAGTTTCAGCGTTGTGCTATCAAGTGACTAATGTTGTGAGGATTAATAGGGTTTTGTGCTTGCATTGCTTTTGGCCTGAAGATTTCGGTAAAGTGTGATGTTGTGAAGTGTTTTTTGCGGAGTCTCGTACTCAAAGTAATTGTGGCGCTTGTTGCTAAAAAAAAAAAAATATATAATGTCAGCGGTTGTTGTTGACAGGTCATCCGTGGCCTGAGATCCCAGGATAGTGCACAAGTGTAGAAGACACATAGCTAATTTATTGTCTGCAGTGAGGTACTTGTCATGAGACGTCGTTGACCGTGCCAATAGTTTTCTTTGAGTGAGTGTGAGTTATTGGTTGGTATGAAGTTAATTGTGAGTGCACATTAAGGATCTTTTCCAACTGGAGTGGGTATTGATAATCACATTTCACTCATTGTGACACGGAACTCACAGGATTGTGATCTGGATGGACATTTATAGGAACATTCAAGAGAAACTCTAAGGATCATTGTGAACACTATGAAGTCGTATTGTATGGACTATTAAAGGATCAGTGATAATAATTATACAGGATTGAAGTTACTGATGTTATTACAAGTGGGAATATTGATATCAAAATATTGTAATTTGTACTTCAGAAGATGTGTGAACAATCAATGAGTGTAAATAATAACCAAGGAATATATATTGAGTAGCATACTAGTGGTGAGATATTAGCTGGACGAGTGCCTGAAATTGATTAAGGTAATTTATCAGGAACTTGTTGCTGATTACAGGCATTTTTGGAGGTGTTCACCCTGTTCAGTGCACCATCTGGGCTAGTAGTTTGGATTAATCAAGGGCAGGTAGCGCCATTTACTCTATGAAAACTTCCCATTTTTTAGTGCCCTTAGCATTTGGTAACTCACAGCACAAGAAAAAATGGCTAACAAATATGAGAACAGAATTCAGAAAGCAATTAAGACACTTGCAGAGGCTAGATAGAATGTGGAATAGAAAATACTTGAGGGAGTCAGAATGTTTCCAGCTACTTCAGAGGAAGAAGGTGAAAGCTCTAAACCTAAGACTAGAAAGATGACAGGAAAAACAGAACTGGCAAAAGAAGCTGAGGATAAAAAGACAGTAACATATGAGAGGGATTCAGATGATGAGTTTATAAATCAGATCTTGATGAATCATCCACCACCATACCACTCAGTTGAGGTAGGAGTGAGAAGTGAAGTAGCACAAAATGTAACCCTGTATGTGCCAACTGCTCCAGTAGCACAGACCTTGAATCAGATAGTACCAGTGACACCTGTTTATTCAGCGACACAAGTTCCTGCTGTGAATCAACCAGTTAAGAGTTTTAACGCAAATCAGCCTGTACCAAGTCCTGTTGTGAGCCAGGTTGTGCCAATTTCTAATGTGAATCAGATGGTACAGTCACCCCATGTGAATCCGCCTGTACAAAATTGTACTCTGGATCAACCTGTGCTAATGTTTAGAGCAGTTCAGTCAGTGCCTAATGTTACCCAGAGTCATTTAGGACAAAGATTCAGTACTGTCTTACAGGACAGAGTGTAGGAATGACAATTCCTCAGAATAAGACACATGAAACAGGTCCTGATGCATTAACAGTCCTCAAATAGAGTCCCTTGTTCTCTTGGATGCTTCAGGTACGTCTGGAAGTAATGTCCTTTCAGTAAATGTTCAAACTGTTCCTGATAACCCAGTTACATTGACTCGGATATCTCCACTTGGTATGCAGCAATCAGTGTATTCAAACAATTCAGAGATGGAGAGAACAGCTTCTTGTTGGACCATTGACCCCTTCACGATTTGCAGATCGGAACCCAATGTTAAATGAAACAGGATTTACTCCTGATGCAAGGTCACCACCGGGAGCCTCACCTTACTATATGCCCAGGCCTAATCAGATCCCAAATGTACACTGTAGCGCTCTACACCAGGAGGAGTACCTTTTAACATGCCAGAGAGCATGACATTTTAATACCCCGAATCCATAGAATGTAGGATCAAATCCAGAGAGTTCAAAACCCCCAAGTATAGAATTTAAATTTGTACCAGGACAGCAGATGTAGGTATCACAAGCCCCTATCGCACAACAACAAATGACTGTTTCCGGAAAACAAAACATGAATCGGATTGCAAATGTGAATCGGATAGCATCACAATTTCCCCTATTGGACCTGAGTAATGAAGAACTTTCACAATTCCTCAAGCTGGTATCTCTGATGGTTATTGCATGTTAGATGCATCCTTAGAAGTAGATCAATATGGTCCATATGTGAATGCCAACGTCATGGTCCAGGTGTGTCATTCTTGGTTGACATAGGAGCTACATGATCCAGTGTTAGAACAGCAGAAGTGCCAAATTTGCCCTTTTCAGGAAAAATAATTCAGGTAGTAGTAGTTGCAAGTAAGCAATTGACCAACCCTGTAACAGAACATGTTCTGGTAAAAATAGGTTAATTCAAAGATGAGCACCCATTTGTGGTTTGTGATTCGAGTCCTGTAAGTTTACAATTGCAATCCAAACAAATGAGGAAGAAGTGCCCTATAAAATTGTAGAGCTGTACCCCAGTGCCATATTGTACTGAATGATGAAATGTAATGATTTACCCAAAGACTTTAAAGTTTGGGATTTTTCAGGAAAGGAAATAGGACTCATCAAATGAGTTGAGATTAACTCCTTCACTGCCGGGCCTTTTCCCCTCAGGTGCAAGCCTTTTTTTTGGCTATTTGGGGTACTTTGCGCTTATGCACTCATAATCTTTTGTCCACATAAGCTATCCACGCCAAATATGTGTCCTTTTTTTCACCATCCTAGGGATTCTAAAGGTACCTAGAGATTGTGGGTTCCCCTGGAGGAGACCAAGAAATTAGCCAAAATACAGCTAACATTTCGTTAAAAAAAAATATTTTTGAAAGAAAAATGGGGAAAAGGGCTGCTGAAAAAAGCATATTTTTTCCCCTGAAAATGGCATCAACAAAGGGTTTGCCAATGCTAAAATCACCATCTTCCCAGCTTTCAGGAAGAGGCAGACTTGAATCAGAAAACCACAGGTTTCAACACAATTTTGGCATTTTACTAGGACATACCCCATTTTTACTATATTTTTGTGCTTTCAGCCTCCTTCCAGTTAGTGAAAAAAATGGGTGTGAAACCAATATCCTGGACAGCCAAACATTTCTGAGAAGTAGACAAAATCCTGAATTCAGCAAGGGGTCATTTGTATAGATCCTAGAAAGGTTTCCTACAGAAAGTAACAGCTAAGATGAAAAACTAATATTGAAATTGAGGTGAAAAACAGAGCCATTTCGGTCCACGTTTTCTTATGTAACTTTTTCCAGCTATGGCAAATGTTTGAAAGCAATATACTATTATCTCTGCTGGACTCTTCTGTTTGCGGGGATATATAGGGTTTTTAGGTTCATCAAGAACCCTAGGTACCCAGAGCCAGTAATGGTTGCAATGGGCATACAGCAATTTATGTGGTGAAATACAAAGAATGAAAAATAGGTATATTAAGGAAACCTTTGTATTTCCAAAATAGGCACAAGATAAGGTGTTGAGAAGCAGTGGTTATTTGCACATCTCTGAATTCCGGTGTCCCCATATTAGCATGTGATTTACAGGGCGTTTCTCAAATAGACTTCTTTTTTACACACTGTCTTACATTTGGAAGGAAAAAACGTAGAGAAAGACAATGGGCAATAACACTTGTTCTTCTATTCTGTGTTCCCCCAAGTCTCCCAATAAAAATGGCACCTCACTTGTGTGGGTAGGCCTAGTGTCCGTGACAGGAAATGCAACATGGACACATCACATTTTTACATTGAAATCTGATGTGTTTTTGGCAAAGTGCCTAGCTGTAGATTTTGGCTTCTAGCTCAGCCGACACCTAGGGAAACCTACTAAATCTTTGCATTTTTGAAAACTAGACACCTAGGGGAATACAGGATGGGGTGACTTGTGAGGCTCTCACCAGGTTCTGTTACCCAGAATCCTTTGCAAACCTCAATTTTGCCCAAAAAATGCTTTTTCCTCACATTTCGGTGATGGAAAGTTCTGGAATCTGAGAGGAGCCACACATTTCCTTCCACCCAGCATTCCCCCAAGTATTGGGATAAAAATGTTACCTCACTTGTGTGGGTAGGCCTATTGCCCACAACAGGAAATGCCACAAAACGCAACATGAACACATCAAAATTATCTATTTCATAACTACCTGTTTTTGCAAGGGGGTGGTACCTGCGTTTTTAGTCCTGGGCTCAGCAGCCATCTAGGGATTTCTACCAAACCCAGACATTTCTGAACACTAGACACCTGAGGGAGTCCAGGGAGGTGTGACTTGCGTGGATCACACAAGTGTTTTCCTAACCAGAATCCTCAGCAAATCTCAGATTTAGCAAAAACATCAAATTTTCCTCATATTTCTGTGTGGGATCACCGCACTGACACAAATCTCCTACCACCCAACGTCCCCCTCAGTCACCTGATAAAAATGATACCTCACTTGTGTAGGTGGACTAAGTGCCTGTGTCAAGGAAGGGCCAAAAACATGTCGAAATTGAGAGGGAACCAAAGCGGGCCCAAAAGGGCAGTTTGGAAAAAAACGTTTTTAGGCTGACAAGTGGGGCAGAAGTTTCATCTGTATAGATGCAACTATGCTGGGTGTTAGGAATTTTGTGGATTCCTGCAGATTCTGGATGGTTCCATCACAAAAATGTAAGGAAAATGCATGATTTTAAGCCAAGTTGGAGGTTTGCAGGGCATTGTGGGTAAGAAAATGGTGTGGGGTGCATGTGAAGCACACCACCCTGGAGTTACCCAGATGTTTAGTTTTCAGATGTGTGTAGGTCTCGTAGATTTTACTAGGTGGCAACGTCCCAAAGTTCAAAAGGGCAGCTGCTCACCATTTCTAGTGGGATGATATTAAGAATTAGCCATGCTCCCTTGGTCCAAATGTAAAATAAACCCCCCCAAAAATCAAATGTCCTTTGGCTTGCCATTGGGACAAGATCCTTTAGTTTGCAGGGGTGCTGAAAGACTGTTACCCCCTTCAGTTGGGGTGGGGGCATAACCATGCCCATACTGGTTGGCAGCTCCACCCCTCTATTTTATTTTCAATTCCCTGGCCACTAGTAGGCTTTCTGCCCCCCTCGGAAGTGGATCAGGGGTAATTGCCCCATCTGCCCGCCGGTGGGCAGAACAACTTTGTCTCCATTTATTTGAGGTGTGATTATGGCCATACCTCCCCACCCTCCTTTTTTGTATTTTTATTTTTTTTATTAATTCTTCCCTGGTGTCTAGTGGCCTAATAAAAATAGGCTGATCTGCCGAAATGGCCAACAGTAAAATGCCCCCATGGGGAGTGACCCTTGCCCAAGGGGCCAACCCCCAAATAAAACACACACACACAACAGTCCCTGGTGCCTAAGCTAGGCAGAAGTAGCCTAATATAATATGCCCCTCCTGGGGAGCGTCCCCTGCCTAAGGGGTAACTCCCTTATGTAAATAAAAAAAAAAAAAAACCCTGATGCCTAGAGGTTTCTGCCCCTCTTGGGGGCCGAGGTACCTAATTAATATAGGCCGATCTGCCCCCAAGAGGGGGACAGAAATGGCCTAAATCAATGTTGCCCCCCTGGGAGTGACCCTTTCCCTCATGTCATTTCATTAAAAAAAAACCTCCCTGGTGTCTAGTGGGCATCGCTATGTGATCGTGCTGCAGGAATGCCCAGAGAGTCATGAAAAGGAAAGGAAAAGCCTTTCCTTGTCATGCCTCCCTGACCTCCCCTGCCCCTCTACTGAGGATAAACTAATCAGTTTATCATTGGATCGCGCTGGAAGCCTGGCTTTCAGAGCGATGGAGGCGACCTCTGATGAGGTCACATTGACTTCATCAGACGTCACTGGTGGGGGTCATGGGCGGTAGGGGTAGCGATTCCCCTTCCATCCCTGCACAGGAAAGGGGGTTGGGAGGCCCACGGGGGGAGTGCTAGCGCGTTCCCCCTGTGGGCCGGGTGCAAGACGTAATGGTTACATCTTCGGCACCCGAGTGCTGTGGCCGAGAACGTAACCGTTACGTCCTGGGCACCCAAGGGGTTAAAATGACAGTGAAGCCAAATGTGGTTTATCCAAAAACACCCCCGTATAATATGTCCGCAGAGACAATTGCTGGATTTAGCCTTTTGATAATCTGTCTGACTGGACAAGGAATCCTGAAAGAGATAATGGGAAGCCCATGTAATTCGCCCATTCTAGGGGTGCGGAAGCCCAGTGCAATGAAATCTTAAAGATTGTATTTCAATCTGAAAGTCTTGGCAGCCATGGGAAAGTGAGATGGCAGTGGTACTGAGTGTTGGGCTAAAAAACTCCACAAGGGGCATGTAGTAATGGCAATGAGCACCAGGGTGCATGGCAGCCAGAAGGACTGAGGCGGTACCGGGATAGCATTATCAGAACAAATGCATAAATATTCTCACAAAGTCCTGTTCCTCTGTTTCACCAGTGCAGGATGTTGGACCCAAGAGTTTATCTTGGTGACCTTGCCACGAACAAGAAATAAAAATAAAAAAAATCCACTGTACAGAACTTTCTCTAACAACGAACCCTATACCCCAGTAACTACGGGGGAAGAAGAGGTTTAACGGAATGCTTTGTTTCTTGTTGGGTTGAAAAGGGTTTGACGGTACTAAAAACTAGGCAGCAACACCTTTATCATCTAATTTCTGTATACGAGTTACATTTAGAGCCTGCGCTTTGCACACCACCTTTCTGGCCCCCTGCAGATTCCACAGCATGCACTTTCAGATCGCTATCAGGTGATCATAACTCATGATCATGGCTGCATACATAACAAAGTAGTCTTCTCAAAATGTCATCAAAGTCCGGGTATTGGTGACACCTAGCTGAGTTCTTATCAGAGCAGCAATGTGCAGGCAGTGAGTGATAATTAAAAAAAAAAAAATTCTCTTTTATCTGGGCCCAAAACAAAAGGTGAACTTAACAGGCCATCAGCCCTCCTTTTGTTGGAATACAATTGAGGCAAGGAGCGATCTGCAGCGTAACACCTAGCTAAATGCAAATGCAACAGGAAACAAAAGGACACAGCTTTCTAATACTTCACAAATACGATTTGGAGACAGGTTTTTGACTTTGTGCAACCCCATGTGTGAAAGATATGCATGCACTATAAGAATGC
Source organism: Pleurodeles waltl (assembly GCF_031143425.1). Classification (NCBI taxonomy): domain Eukaryota; kingdom Metazoa; phylum Chordata; class Amphibia; order Caudata; family Salamandridae; genus Pleurodeles; species Pleurodeles waltl. Next base: position 703,095,608 of record NC_090437.1, read on the forward strand.
CAGATGTATTAGTATTTACATGAATAACAATTTAAATAGCATTTTCATTTTTTATTTACTACTTTAATAGCACTGCTCATTTCACTGTAGTATGTCATTGCTTTACCTCACACACACAAAAATCATACTAGCAGTATGCAGTATAAATCATTGTACAGTGTGTTATAAGACACGGGATTTCAAGATGTAGGAGTCACACATCGTATTTACTGGTAGAATTATGTGCTAATATTTAATGGCTGTGAGAAACACAAAGTCAGGTTTTAAAATACACAGTGCTTAGGGTTGGCCTTTATTACTACCCATAACCCCCTTTTAGTGGTCTTTAAATTAACAGATTGGGGGGGATAACAATAAGGGTTTTATCCAGTTTCACTGCATTTTGCAAGCAGGTCTTTGATGTCAGTTCATAGCTCACTGTGCCCTATTAGGGTTGTGTGTAATAAAAGGATCTCTGCACCAAAAGCAGTAACCCACTTACTTATATACATAACATAATAAACTGCCATCTGCATGTTACATTATGTGCTTTCCAGGAGACACATTAACCCTCTGCGCTACTTTGTTAATCAAAACCGTGACAAAACAAAACACAGATCTCTCCAGCAAGTACCTTAACCACCAGATTTATTTTCCCATTATTATTATTATCATCCCCAGAGTTTTATGGGGCGCACAAAACTCTGTGTAGCAGATGCTTTAACTCCATAAGTTATTTTAAAATGCAGCCTTTGCAGCCAATTAAGCCAGAACAGATTTACTATCACATTTCTCCTTGTTGCCAATTTTGTTGTGGTAGTTTTAAAACAAATATGTTGACTCTGCCCCTTGTGATTCCACCCCGTTTGTGTTGTCCACCTTGCCCCCATTATGAGTTCACGGAGTAACATTTTTCCAATTCCAGCGTTGGGATTGATAATAGTACCTCTTGCCTGCGTGCAAAGGTAATAGACTAACCTTGCTCTATTTATCGTAGGCGGAGACTATGTTACAGCAGTGGTTTCTAGGTGATCAGTGCAGAACAAAGTTTGGGGACTTTCTGGTGCCTCCAAAACTGCAGAGAGATGTTGGTTGTCGGCTAGAGGGAATACATGGGCTTGAAAGGTGTGTACCCTTCTGGGTGAGTGAAGTTGTGCAAACCAGCCTGATGTTTTAAAAATTGAGGCCATCACTCTTTTTTAAGAGCTAGGGGTTAGTGGGAGAGACAAACTCATCTTTGGGAGCAGTGAGAACCTTTATATGTGAGAGGTTGCATTATGGAGTTGCTGTCCTGGTAATGGCGTTTGTGGGTAGGGGAAACGTCCTACCTACTGCAAGGTAACAGTAGCTACACCCATCTCTTACTCTTATTTTATTGTGACGACCTACCTTTTTGTGTGAGGCATAAGTGACTCTCTGATTGGTTAGCGTGCCAGGAAGCATTGGAGCGTTTTTTGGCTAGTTTTGCTGCACTATGAACAAAATAGGGAACCAGTAAATCAAACGTTTGCTGATTTGTATGGAAGTATATTGTGGCTTGCTGTATAGTTGCCTTTTTCGGAAAAAAGTAGTTATGCAGCAGAAAATGGGTTCAGGTTTGACTAACGGGCACATACTAGTTAAGCACTGCTCAGGATTTGATCTACAAACATATTATCATACCTAGTTCACACTTAGTGTTGCTGATACCTACTCTTATTGATAACGTTGGCGTCTTATTTGATTAAGACCTAGCACTTAACGCACAGTTCCAGAAAGTTTTGTCCTCCTGATTTTTTTTTTGTTTCTGTGATTGCTAAAAAAAAACATTTTTATATCGCTGTGGATAATGAGGCTTCATCTTTTTGGGGCCATGACTGTCTCATTGTTTCGACTATAGCAACTCCGTATGTCTTGGGCTTCCTGGAGCCTTGCTGAGGAAGCTGCAGAACATAGAAGTATGTCTTTCCCATACACTCTGCAAATATGAGCGTTTTCATATTCTGGATGACTATTAAGTAGTACATTCATTCATTGTGCTGAGGTTTGAGCAATGGGTGTGGTTTCCTTTCTGATCTTCTAAAACCTCCCCCCCCCCAAAAAAAAAAAAAAAAACATTTGGCCTTGAAATGTAGCACCTTCATGTGCTGAAACTACTATGCTTCAAAGTGGCCGGTTGTAATGGCAAAACGTCCAGGTTATTGTCCTAAAGCCGTGGAATGCTTTTCCAATCCAACCCTGACAGATGTTTGTCTACTCTCTGTTCCAGATATCTCTGGTACCATATTTCTTATGCAAGTCTCCTGCATCTGGTGTTTATGGTCTCCCATGGTCCATGTGGATTCTAGTATCAGGATGCAGTCCAGCGGCATTTGCTTTGCATGAATAAATAACTGAAATAGACTGCCGAGGACTGTAGATTTGTTGATTCTCTTTCTGCTTATGACATTTTTGGTTGTATTATTTTGTTTGCTTTTCAGTCTATATGGTCTCCATTTTCCACATTTTATTTGGTATTAGTTCACTGTTCTAAAATGGATACTCTTTGTTGAAGTGGGGAAAAAAGTTGCAAAAGGACAACTTTGGGTTTGTCAACAGAGAATCATTTGTCTTCATCTTTATTCTCCTCTTCATCAGAACGTAATGGACAGGTTTACAGACCAGTTAGCATGATGCCAGAGAGAATGCAGATTAAACTCTGTTATTTAGTCCAAATGTGTTAACTAATTGTTTAGGATAATCCTAGTACACCTTTTTAAGTGTTTGTTTTGTTACCAATTGTATGCAGTTAAAACTTACAAAAACAAATATCGACAATCCAGACTTGAAAGGATTCACCTTTGGTAAATTTGTGTTGTTAAGTTGTGAGTACTGTACAGAAGACTGCTATTTCATACTTATGAGAAACTCAGTGGCTTGGCACCACATCAGGTCAGCGTTCTGTTAAACTACATGATTCTGATTGTATGAGGCAATGGCTTTCACTTTTTTATTTTCTCTGGCTAAATTGGTATTTGATTAGTACATCCATAAAAGGGGGACACTTTGTGGGTTTTTTCCTCAGAGCTATAAGAGGACAAGTCTTCAACAGTTTTTTTTTTTTTCCCCTAACAAACAAACTTGAGTTTTATACCTCTGAAGCAGTTATATCATTTTTCCACTCTCTTCAGTGGTGACAATATCTTATATTGTGTAGTAACAGAAGGTCAGTTGCTCAGAGCACAAAGTGAAACAGCGCTGAAACTAGTAGAACAAACTTGTCCCCCCCACCACCACCTTGGAGTAAAAGACAAATAAGTCAAACTCACAGTATTAGCCCCTCTGTGCCGAACCTTCCCAGTATCTCTGGTGTGGTGTATGCTCGGAGAATAGATGCGAGTCAGCGATGAGGGTCTATAATGACACTATTTTCGTGCTGCTCTTTTTCAAGGAGTCTGCCCTTCTGGAAGTTCCTCTTGGGAGGGCATTACCGAGGGGCTATTTATATCACACAGCTCATTTACCAATGCCTCCCATGCCTGTGCAGCTTCCCTAGGTCCAATACCATGTTCTGCCTCACACCTAAGGATTCTGCCCTCACAGCTTGCCCGTTTTAACAAATCCCTGCACCACGTGGACACTCTAGGGCCCTTGGGTAATTTCCCATTTAGCTATAAGGAACACCAGGTCGTGAAATTTGCTAGTTATTTTATTCTTAGCATCATGAGGATACCAGCTCAGGAGACAACAGCCGGGGGTACATGGTATTTCTTTCTCCAGTATGGTCGCAAGCACCCCAGTAACCCCTCTCCAAAACTCGCTCAGCTCCAGGCATGTCCACAGCATGTGTAATATGTCTGCATGCAATTCCTTACAGTGCGGACAGGTCGCATCAGCTATTTGGAAATGCCTGTGAATACGATCTGGGGTTAAATATGCTCAGTGTGGTGTATAGAAATTAATAAGTTGGAAACATGCGTTTCTTGATACTTTTAGATTCCCCTGCAGTGGCTTGTCCCAATTGCTCTAATTTATTGGAGTGCCCAGATCCTCTTCCCATCTGTTTCTAAGCGTCATTAGGGGAGGGAGTACATCTGCTCCTATAGCTCTTTAGAGACGTGACCATCTCCGGATGGTCATAAGCTCTGGGGGCCAGGGCTATATCGGCAACTGGAATGCAACAGAGACTTAACTGTACCGTTCTGCCAGTGATTTCTAATTGCTGCTGTGAACTCTCTATGTATCAAGAAGTGCCCCTGGTGTAGTCCGAACTCCTCCCGAAGTTCCTCAGAGGGGAGAAGGTCCCCAGTACGATAGAGGTCTCCCACAGTAGTTGCCTTCGCTGCCACCCATTCCCCGAGGTCCCTCCAATCCCCACCTTCGGGGAGTTTCAGTAACACTGTCTGGGGTATGTCGGGCGAGTAAGGGGTTTTGGTATGCGTCTTCCGGAGACAATGTCTCCAGCATCGGACAACCACTCTAAAAGCAGTTGACTTCGGTGGCAATGATCGCTGTGCTTGGAGTAACACCTGAATGAGCTTCCTTTCCGTTGGCCTGAAGGAGCCCACTTCCCGGCGGGTGTGCGTTTCAAAGTAGCTAGGTCAACTCTGCGATGTCCCGAGATCCAAATGAAGGCGGTAATCATTGCGTCAAGATTCCTTAAACATCATTCAAGGGATCCAGACGGGGAGCGGCCCAAAGAAATATAGGAGTTGTGAGAGTGCCACCATCTTCAATAAGGCTATTCTGCCCATCACCGACAGCGTCCTCCAAAAGCCAACGCAGGACCTTAATGACCAGATCGCTGCCCCAACATTCCCCTCCAGGAGGTAGGAGCGATCATGGTAGATCTTGACTCCCAAATAGGGCAGACATATGGGTTACCACTGGATGTTTCCGGTATCCCCAGCGGGGCGAGCACCGTCAGTCGGGGGAGGGAGGAGATGGAACTTCTGCCAACTTACTCAGAGGCCTGACATGGAACCAAACTGTTGTAATATCGCCCTTGCCCAGACCAGATCTCCCTAGGTCTTGAAGAAACACCTAAAGGTTGTCCTCGTATAGAGATATTCAGTGCCATTGCCCGCTGGTTCCAAGATCCCTGTAGTGGGCTTCAGAGCATGCCTTGGCTGCCAAGAGCTCCATGGCCAGGGGAATAAGGGGCATCCCTGCCAGGTGCTCCTTGCCACTGCATAGCTATCCAAGATAGCGTTGCCTATCCCAACCTGAGCCTTGGGGTTCGTGTAAAGCAGCTTAGTCCATTGCACAAAGCCCTGCCCAATCTGCATGTGGTGTAAGACTTCATAGAGGTACTCTTGTTCCAGGCTATCAAAAGCCTTTTCAATGTCAACTGCAAACACTGTCGCTATCTCCATAATAGCTAATAATCGCCTTAAGTGGAGGGCTGGGTTACAGCTGGGACTTAAGCCAGCTTGATCACCATGAACAAGTTTCTTCATATGTGGGAGGAGCTTGGTTACCAATATCTTACTCAGGATTTTATAATCTACATTCAACATGGACAGTGGCCTGTATGCCGTCCAATCATATGCTGGCTTCCCAGGTTTTAGCAGGGGTTCGATCAGTGCTTCCGTCATTGAGTGTGACAGGGTTTCTGCAGTCCTTGCAGCATTGTACAAGGTCTCCAATTTTGGGGCCAATTCATATTGTTCACGGGGGCTGCACATTCCGTAAAAGGAGACCTGTCTCCCTGCATGTATCCCCCAGGTCTCCCCACTAGGCTCTGATGTGTCCTTCGAGGGGCTAATAGCCTGGGGGAGGGGAAGAGGGGGGGCTGTTATGCGATTGGAGCCCCTGTTCAGTAGGCACTGTCTTGGTAACCGGACCTCTCATACTAAGTAGGGTTTAGTGGGGTTTGTGCTGTTCCAGGCACTTGTGGGTCTGGTGTTTCTCAGCTCCGTGCGGCCTGAATAGGACTTTGCAGGGGATCCACGAGCATCCAAGCCGCAGGCCTCCCAGTTCAGTCCATTTCCCAGTTCCCGTCTCCCCGCATCTAGCGCTGCCTCCTCTGCTCTGCGCAACTCTCTGTCCAACTATAGCAGGCCTGGGCCTGGTCCTTTGCTCAGCACTATATCTATGGAATCCTCTCTGTCCTAGCGCTGTTTCATTGCCACCTCCTCTCCTCTGTGGGCCTTCCCCCATTGTGCCCGTGCGGGCCCCTGTCAGCTTGGGGCTTCAATCTGCTGCATGACTGATCTGGGCCTACTTGTGGGGAGGGCTCATGACCCTCCAAGCTGCCGGCCCTCAGTGCCAAGCAGTGCTCCAGGGCGGCCGCCTCTCTGGTGCAGTCAGGGTAGGTTGGGGCCCCCTATTCAAAGACAGCTTCTCACGGGTCTCCTGCAATCCCACAGCAGCCGCCCGTTACCACATTTCTGTCATACTTGGGCCACTCTCTCTTCATCCGCTTGGAGTCTGGCGATTCCACTTGTCTTCCGGTCTCTGGTTGCACTGCCAAGGTATATCCGGACAGGCTGGGCAGCAGATCGATATCCCGTCATCTTGGGCCGATCCATGCGGGCCCCTGGCCGATGTCAGTGTCTCGGACCCACCCCTTCACCGGCCTCATTCGGTGCTGCTTGACTCCATGCTTCAGTGCCAGGGACTCTCTGCTTATTAGTTTACCCCTGAGTTTGAAGTTAGGGGGGCAGGATAGGGCTGGATGTGGCCAAGGTACGCAGAGCCCAAAGCCTACTCCATTGCACACAGGCCATGCCCCTCCGACAAGTCTACAACATAACAGTACTTAGCGGGGTTAAGGGCGCACTCCAGAAGAGGCCAGAATGCTCTTGGCCTCTTGAATTAACTCCTCAAAATGGCTGTTTGTAGACTCTGTCTACATCTGCAGACCCCCAAAGGTGACATGGTGACCATAATCACTACATCCTCAATCATAAAATCCATATATCACTTTCTGTGGCTTGCACAACTTTTGAAATCATCGTGGTGCATGAACATGTTTTATCTGCAGACTACCACAAGTGACTCTTGGTCCATTAACACTAAACAAATGATCACTATACGTTCACAGATGGACCACAGACCTAACAAATGTAATAGAAAATAACCTAAACACTTATTCTAATAAACCTTATAGATGATAAAAACTGAAAAATCAACAAAGATGGGCAGTTATGTTTATCTGCCCTGTTGCATCCTAGGCCTGCATTAATAAAATTAGCTATAAATTTATGGTGCAGTCGAGTGAAAGTGGCACATTTAGCCACTGTAGACTTAATCTAGATGCAAACACATCATTATACTATTGATTAGAAATTTCTGATTCTGTGATCAGATGTGAAAACCCTTGATTCGGACAAAACGAAATTTAATTCACAGAAGAAAATCAATTCTGATCCTACAGGAAAATTCCCCACTGGCCATAATTCTTAGTTAGAAGCTATGTAGAACTCCATAACGTTGTCAGCAGAATTAAGGTTTGTTGGTTCACCATGGAACCAACAAACTCATGCTGGCCGATCATCACTAGTACACTGGACATATGTCATCGGAATCACATTCCCAGAAGGATGTTTTCTGTGTGCTAGACAGATTCAGAACCCTAACGGCCCTTAGCACAGTTTTTCTTCTTTGACTATGATTATTCAAGAAACTGGCTGTCTTCTTTTATGTAATGAATCCTCATCCGCCCCCCTCAATTTCATCTCCCAAATGCAGATTTTTCTAGAGTTTCATAGTTATTCTGAGACTGAACAATCTTGCTTATTTTCTGAACCGTACCTATGTATGTAGGAGTACACTTAGCATATTATCCTACTGTAAATGCAGAGTATTGGAACTCTGTACTTTAGAAGAGAACATAATAGGGATGTAATTAGGAAAACCTAGGAGTTCTCTGCTGCCCAGCAATTAAATAGAGGCATTAATTTGTTTTCAGCTGCACTAAAATAAATGTATATGACGATTAGTACTTAATCTCTGACCACTGTTTTACTCAAGGAATATCGAAATAAATTTTTATTATAAGTGAGAATTGCTTTACTTACTTAAAATTTTTTCATAGTTGGTGGCACAGGGGTATTACCCTCGTAGGGTAAGCAATCAATTCTGCCAGTTAGTCAATGCTAGTGAGCGTAACACCAGAAACTATTACCCCACTTCCTTGATCATCGTATTCCTGATTGTATGTTTGTACATTTGGGACGACTCCTTGCCCTCTTTATTTTGGTTGTTGAGTGCTCTCATTTTTGGTCACTTACCTGCTCATATGTTTTCTTCAGTCAGTCTCTAGAATTTCACTAGTTTGCTCTTTGATATTCATAGCGTAGTGGGAACTGGACCCCAGTTTTGTTGAACTCCTTTTACATCCGGCAGCTCAACTCCGTACTTCTTCTCAGTGATCTAGTGGTAAAAGACTACCTTCCCCATCAGTAACACAACTTAGAAACTGGGACTACTCAAGAACGTAATTAGAAACTGGGACTACTCAAGAACTGAGTTCTGGACCAAAATTAGGTTTAACAATTTTAATACAGAAATGTTTAAAAAAAAAAAAAAAAGCAATACAGGAAAAATGAATAATTTGCCATGAAGGCTCAGATACAGAATCACAAATTATAACAGAAACCCTTGCTAGTCAATGAAATCTCTTAACTTCTAAGTGTCAAACTGATCAAGAGTACAGACAGCATCATAAGTGAGGAAATCTCAAAATATTTGGACAGAGTTAAAGGAGGCAAATGGAAAGTCACCCTCGATTTGTCAAAACAAGGGTTTCTTTTAATATTCAATGTATGCTTAATAATTAATAAAATTCCAAACTCAGCAAATGTTGCATTGGCAAATCAAAAAATTTTGTAACTCTGAAAGGTTCTTAACTCTAACCCATTTCTTAAGGTGATATAAATCTTCCCCTTGCTTCCTCTGCAACTGCAGTCCACAGATGTAAAACACAGTATGAAACATGTTCATAAAAGTAGCTCATAGAATTATGTTCTTCTGCATCGGCTGGATCAGAACCAGCAGCAGAAATTCTTTTAAATTATCCATCTGGTGCACAATGGAAAGATTAATTCACAATACATGTATTCTAACTCTTCAGTCTATTATGTCATAGTGTACATCATGAAAACTATGGGGAGAAAAGACTTGCAGTTAGTAACTAACTGATTGGGAAGGAGCAACGAGTGGGAGTAAAAATGAACAGAACATCAAAAACTGCGTCAATAAAAAAAAATAAAAAAAAGTCTCACATGAAAATGTGGCATATCATACTACATTATTGATCATAATTAAAAATAAGATAATCATATTGCTTTAAGTGGAAAATCATTAGTTCATCAGTTATAGTCTCATGTGTCATTAAAAGTACTAATTCGCCAAATAATCTGTCACCCAAAAATGCACATCAGAAAAACCTTTGACAACAGTAAAGTTTGAGAAATGTATGGAAGGATGGTCATTTTGATTCCTGCTCTAAGTCCCACCCAGCAACCCTCCAGCCATGCAGGTGTGCATTGATTGACTTGTATAGAGTTTTGTATATTCAATGAATCACATTATTTATAAATGGAGTAAGGGCGATACCCAGGTATCTACTATATGCTGAGCGCCAGTGTAGGGGTATAGTCAATCGTAGCTCAGTGGATGCCACCTTGTCCACTGTGACCGAGTACCCCTCTGATTTGGTCATGTTCACTTTCAATCCTGCCACCCATGGTAGTCTCCCAATTCCCTCATTACGTATGTGGTTTAGGTGGCTAGGTCAACTAAAGTCAGAAGTAGATCATTGCCAAATAGTGTAATTTTGAATCTATCTATCCTCATTGTTATTTTTAGTAGGTTTATTGTCTTTAATCCTTTGTGCTGTAGGCTTGAGGTGTAATGTAGAAAACAGTGGTGACAGGGGACACCTCTGTCTCATACCGCTTTCAACTTGCACTGTCTCAGAGAGCCATTTACCCTCACTCTTGCTCATGAAGCTCAATGTCCTGTCATTAACCATCCCAACTGCTCTTCTCTGAAACCTATATGTTATAAGATTCCTTTCATAAATGACCAGTGTTCCTGATGAGATTACTTTTCAAGATCCTGGGGATAAGGTATAGTAACACCAGTTGTGATGTTTCTTTGTTATATGTATCTGATGCAGGTCTTTTTTGGGTTATCACTGGTTTGTCTACCTTTTAATAAATCCTACTTAGTCCAGATAGACTAGTTAGGGCATTATCTGTTACACGTAGCCTGTAAAGAGTTTCTAGTCAATGTTTAGGTGAGATAGTGGTAGGAGGATGGCAGCCTTTACAAGCTTTAATATCGGGGCCTCATAAATGCTGTTCAGTCTACAGACCTCCTGGTCCCCACCCAGGCTTCACCGACACCATTGTAGATATCGCAAACTCCCACGCCTGGCGTCCACCAAAAACGTCCTCCTGGGCACTTGAGTTTCCACCTAGAGGACTGCAACGACCGAAACACCACTTCCCTACTCAGCAATCTCGCCATCCCTGGCCATATCCAATCAACTTTGGTCCAGCGCGTCCCAAAAAAAGCCAGCCGGTTCACCGAACTCCAAACGCACCTGCAGGCGCCTAGAGAAGAAATGGCGAAATGGCAAAACCAGCGAAGACCTCGCCTCTTCCAGAGCCACCTTTGCCACCCATCACCAACGCATCAAGAATGCAAAAAAAGCAGCACTCCGTGAATGCATCAACACCTCCCCGCACAACACGAGAGAACTCTTCACGGTAATCAACAAATTCACCAGTCCTCCCTCCGAAGCCACCAACATCCCCTCCGCCCCCATCGCAAGACGTCTGCGACAAACTGGCAACTTTCTTCCATCGCAAGACGAAGGACATCTGACAACATTCTCCTGCAGAAGCCACCCAGCTTCCGAACCTACTACCGACCTAGCCCCCCCAGAACCCACCCAAATCATCCTCCGATGGGCCATGCTCACCGCAGAAGACTGAAATGATCATGAACAGCATTCACTCTGGAGCGCCAACAGGTCCCTGTCCTCACCACATCTACAACAGAGCCAGAGCATTCATCGCCTCGAATTCCCCAAGGCGCTGAACTGCTCCATCACTACAGCCCCCTTCCACAAAGATTGGAAACACGCCAAAGTCCGCCCCCTCCTGAAGAAACCCACAGCCGACCCATCAGAGCTCAAGAAGCTTCGACCTATTTCCCTGCTACCCTACCCAGCCAAAGTCCTTGGAGAAGCCATAAACTTGCAGCTGCGACAGTTCCTCGAGGACAACTCTCTGGATACCTCTCAGTCTGGATTCCGCATGCAACCACAGCACAGAGACAACTCTTCTTGCAGCCACTGATGACATCCGCACACTCCTTGACCGCAGACACACTGCAGCACTCGTATTTCTTGACTTCTCAGCAGCCTTCGATATGGTCTCCCACAGCACCTTATGCACCAGACTCCACGATGCAGGAATCCGCGGAAAAGCCTTGCAATGGATCCACTCCTTCCTCACCGGAAGAACAGAGAGTAAGGCTCCCACGCTTCATATTCAAACCAACAGAAGTCAGCTGCGGAGTCCCTCAGGGAACCTCCCTGAGCCCAATGCTCTTCAACATAATACATGGCCCCTCTGGCAGCCATCGTTGGAGACCACAAAATGAACTTGTCATACGCCATTGACACACAACGCATTATATCCCTCACTGAAGACCTGGACAAAGCTAAGAGGAACTTTCACACCGGGATGAAAGCAGTCGCCTCCAGGATGAGGGAGAGCTGTCTGAAGCTCAACTCGGACAAGACCATGCTCATCATCTTCGGAAACTCCACCTCAGCCTGGGACGACTCCTGGTGGCCCATATCGCTCAGTGCACCATCTACTCTGACTGACCACTCCTGCAACCTTGGAAACATCCTCGACTCCTCCCTGTCAATGACCCGACAGGTAAACACAGTCATATCTTCCTGCTGGCACACCCTCTGCCAACTCCCCAAAATCTTCAAATGGATCCTGGTCGACTGCCGCAAAGCAATCACCCACACCCTAGTCACTAGCAAGCTCGACTACGGCAATGCACTCTACGCCGGCACCACAACAAATAACATCAGGAAACTACAACTCATCCAAAACGCTGCTGCAAGACTCGTCCTGAACCTCACCCGCCAAGAACACATCTCCCAAAACCAGAGGACCCTCCATTGGCTCCCAATAGAGAAGCGAATCAACTTCAAACTACTCACCCACACCTAGTACCCTGCACAACATTGGACCGGCCTACCTGAACCATCGCACATCTTTCCATAACCCAGCTACACCCTTCCTCTCTGCCCAGCAGGCGCTAGTTACTGTCCCACGCATCCGGAAAAGCACCGCCGGAGGAAGATCTTTCCAGGGAGAGCTGGAACACCTCAGACAAAGCCCATCTCTCACCATCTTCAGGAAGAACCTCAAAATTATGGCTCTTCAAATGAGGCTCAGACCCACCACCAGCGCCTTAAGTAGTTGCGTTTTACAAAAACTGATTGATTGTTACACAACAAGGGGATTTAAAGGAATTAAATCTTTACAGCAGTTCTAAGAGCAGTAAGGTAAAAACCTTATAAAAGTATTTGTGAACATGTCTGGGCCTGGTGCCTTGGAGGAGATCAAATCACTAGAAGTGTTTCTTCTTAGATATGGGTAATTTAGCTTTTTCTAAGTCTTTGTTGGCAGCTTAGTTGGTCCGTTTGTTTTTAGATATCTCAGTGAAGTCTGACTCTTTTGTGTATGATTTTTAGTTGAATTTGGGGACTACTCCTACTGTCCTTGATTGTCATCCTCTGTCATCAACTGGGCTTCCCTTTCTTTTTTCAGTCAAACTGCTTATTTTATAACTGTCCCCGTAGGTCAGCTTTTAGAGCAACCCATTGCTTCCTTAATCAGACTTCATCAACTATGTTAATGTTCTGTTCTTTAATGGCTTTCTCTATGTTTTGTATTATCTGGTCATTGTTTAGTAGATTATTATTTTATTTCTTTCCCCTATTTTTACCCCCTTATTCTTCCCCTAGTCCCAGTAGGTCTGTTGTCTGTGATTATGTTAGTGACTTCTGTTCAACTTCTATGATTGTCCACATTAAACCTTTGTCTAGAAAGAGGTACTTGAGACATCCTGTGACCAAGAGTAGTCTATCCTTTTGGGGTATCTGTGCCTCCAGTTATGAGGCCTTATCCTCTAGAAGGCTCTTGCTCTCTATTGAAATAACGAATTATGCTGCACCAAGTCTGTGTTTTCTGCACAGCCACTCCATGTTTTTTGCTTCCTTTTTCTGAATCCTGTATTTGCTGGCTTTAAAACTCTGTGCACTTTATTACTGCTAAACAGTAGTAAAGTGCTTGTGCTTCCCCACTAAAACACATGCTATACACTGGAACTCCCTAGCTGGTCTATTAAACTTCCCTATAAGCCCCTTGTAAATAGTGAACTAAGTGCACCTATGTATTAAAAATAGTGGATCACTCGAGTAAAGGCATTTTAAAGGAAAGAACATATCATTTATAACTTGACAACAGAAAAAAATAACAATTACCAATATAGATCGTATGTTACCAGCAGATGAGAAAGAAAAACAAGATTACCAAAACTTACGGATATATTATTTTAGAAAACCATAAAAATGTTGTAATGGCGCAGTGGTTTTTGTATCAACTGAAGTGCCAAAAACATAAATTATATAAAAGAGAGGAACTTTCAAACAATAGGACCTGTGATCCAAGAGATCACAAATCATTATTTAATATGTTCTTTCCATTAAAGTACCTTTTCCCTGAGTGACCTACTATGTTTATTACATTGATACTGACCAGGCTATTTGGATTAAGCCCCATCTTTTTGCCCTTGAGCACCTAGGGCACAGATATCATGTGGCTGCAGTGTGCATTTATACTACATATAAAAATATATATGAATGTGTATATATGTATGTGTGTGTGTGTGTATATGTGTGTGTGTGTGTGTATATATATATATATATATATATATATATTCACTGAAAAAAACAAATGTTACAGGGAAATTATAGTTAGGTTCTGAATTTACTCGTACAAAACCATAGAAATTCAGCAGTTAGAGTTCTTTCAACTAACTATAACTCACGCCCTATGGTAACTATAACTCGCACCCTTGCCATGCACAGTTTTCTTAGCAACAATTTTATTGCAAATGTTGCCGTCCTAATATCAAAGATGCAATACAAGATCTAATCAATGATAGAATAATTAGCTGTGCATGGCGAAGGTGAAAGTTATAGTTACCTTAGGGGGCGAGGCAAGAGGGAGGTCTCAGTGCCCCGGGAAGGCCAAGGGGTGTTACCCGCCAACCATGTAGCAGAGATTAGCTTTCTGTAAGTAGACAGAAGCAGCTGGCAGAACAAAGGTCTGGCGGCTTTAGCTCTTCCTCTTTTATCTTTGAAGTGCCAGGGTGGACTTCTCCTTTTTATCCCAAGGCCCCAGTGCTGTCAGAGAAACCAGGAGGGCTGCAAGAAAATTGTTAGGATTGGGTGTTAAAATTTCACTAATCACTGCCTTGTGAATTGAAGCCTGATTTGAGCCTCTTGTGGTACGCTGGTTTTGATGTGTTTTTCTTTTATGAAGCTTACATGTGTATGTACCTGTTTAAACTCCATCGGTATCGCCATTATTTTAGCTGGCTTGTTTAGCCCTCTCAAGTTAAATGTTGCAGATTTAAAGGTGGACGTCATATTGTTCGTTAAGATTCTGTATCTCTTGTCGAAAATCCCCCCGTTCTTTAGTTTAACTCTTTCCTGGGGATTTCCCCTTCTCTTACCTTTGTCTCCAGACCAAACTGGGGTCCTTTCCTCCTCTTGATTCCACTGTCTTTTCATCTCCCTCTGACTAGAACCATGAAAATTAGAATAAGCCACAACTAGAGCAATGATATAGCAGACTTCTTCCTTCTGTCCTATACAAATTTTTCCCATCCACCATAGCTCTAGTTAATGAGTCAGTGTAACATCCCTAGAGTTCGATGTTAACAGAGTTTGTACTCATCTTTTTTCTGATGCCTTCTCAATGGCCAAACACCACTCTGTCCGTTCCTTACACAAGCTTCAAAAGGGTACTTGACAGTCCTAGTTAGCTATCAGCTTTTCACTGCAAATGTTGTCTATGTACCCCTCTGCCTGCTTCTATGTCACGTTTTCCGGTGGCTTCATGTTTTCCTTTTTAATGTGTCTTGTCAGCTGTTTTTAATATGGCTTATCTGCTGTAGTAGCTTTTGTTGTTTACTTTCTGTTCTCTTTTGCAGGGCTGTCCTCTCACATATCCTGGGTGCACCTAATGCCATTCTGGATGTTGTTCAGGGATCTCATCTTCCTCCTAATGTGAACTTTCATGAGTTGTAATGCCAAGGATCTGACAAGCCTCGTGGACCAATTTAGTTACATGCTGTGACCCTTTCCAGTTGAGGATTATTTTGAATGGGTACCCATTTGCATCCTGTGTCCTGGCTTCTGAGATCATCTGTCATTTTGCAGAACGCTTTCTGTTTTAAAAGGGTCATGATTGATAGATGTTTGTGGATGTGAAGTGACAATCTTTTGTATGAGAAATCTTCATTCCTTAGGACTTTAGACATCACTTGTTACTTACTTTTATAGTTGTGAAATTTCTCTGTGGTGTCTGGGGGGAATTGGTGTCACATTTGGGCTTACTGTCTGGGTCTCATACTGTATAATGAGCTGTCTGGTTCTTCAAGGATTGCTGCTACCATACCCTTTGCATACTGCTTGGCAGTTTGTATTTCTTCTCCAATTGGGACTTTCTTACGCTAATGTTATTTCTCCTGGAACGATTTTCAGGCCTTTCTGCTTTTCCTGGAGGATAATGTTTTGTTATTCTAAAGCTATAGGCTGAAAACGGCAATGTTCCATGTCTAGGACAGCCTCATCTGTCTGTTTTGCTTCATATTGACCCTTGCTCCAAGTTATGAAACATAATTGAGGACATCTTTGAGAACCCTTTGCAGTTCAAATCTGACTGTTCTTTCTTCATTAATGTTCTCAAGGAGTTCCTCAGTAAAGCTTTGGATTGGTTGGGAGTCTGTTGTTTTATAGATGACCCTCCCCCTTCAACCCCACACAGTTTTTCAACTGCTTTCCTTTAGGTTTTTACCCATTAATTAGTTATTGAACTGTAAAGGTTCTGCTGAGGCTGTTATAAATGTTGTATCCCTTTGTGTCTTCAAATACGTATGGACCCTGACTCTGATTTTGTGGTACCTGATGCTGCGCAAATCGTCGTCTTCTGTATGGTCTCTAGGTGGTCACCTATCAATGGAACTCTAACCATTAGCTAGATATGCTGTTTCAGCAACATGCATGATCATTCTGAACCTGTAAGGGTTTTTGACACTCCTTCTTGTTTTTGCGGCCACCACTAAGCTCACTGAGATACTTTCATACTGGTGAAGTGATTGAAGGAGCACCCCCTCCACATCCACCCTCTGCCACCGTTATCATTTTTTACTCCATTTTAGAAACAGATGGCCTTCTTGTTCATTGTGCATTTTGGACATGGGTTTCTTATTCAGTGTGGTTTTTACCCAAATAGACAGCAAACCCCGTCGCAATCATCATAATGGTTAAGGGGTCATCTGTCTCTGTGGTGTCTCCCACTGCAGTCTCTGAGTTGACTTCAGGTGTATGTCACCAGATCCTGACCTTGAGTTCCTCCGTCATCTACTCTGCTGCTCTTCCCTCTGCCCGTACAGCCACCTGTCATCTTCTGCTCCCTCTCGCTAGACGCCGCCACTTCTGAGTTTCCCTTCCACCGCAGGGAGTATCAAGGGGTCTCTTGTACGTTTTGCAACCGCTGCATGACTTGTTATCACTTTGTGTGGCCTCTGCCTTGGTTCAATTACTGTTGGTGCATCTTGTCAGTTTCCATGGGTTCATAATGCATCATCATCATCAATTCCACACTGGATCACTAAAGCCTATAGCCTATAATTGTGTTGTTGCCTTGTTTAGAAGGGTACCTGGTCTCCTTCGCCATGTGTAGTGTGGTCTCGGCTTGCCTGGATGGTAATGAAAAACAGTGGCTGAAGCAGAGCTCCAAGTTTAAGTGTCCAACAAGCTCTTGGCCCAGATACCCTCGAAATAGTGTATTTTAAGCATTACCTTATTATTTGCAGAGTAGTGTGAGTAACACAAGTCATTATGATTCCGAAAAGACATTTCTTCCTGAACTCCTATGGATCTCTAGCCTTGTGAAATGTTAAGCAGACTTCCTTAAGTTTCGGGCAAACCCAGAGCCAAATGTTGCTGTGTTCATACATAAGTATCTGTTAACAAATCACACTAAAAAGCAGTTCATATAGCAAGATCTTATTCATATCTGGTGAGCGATATACCATTTCACACACCGTACATTGTCAAGAAGAGGAGTACAAGAATGGAGAGCTGTTTCAGTATTGCCACTGACAGTGATTTGGAGTGTTTATCAGATTGTACACACAAGGAAACTGTTTTTCAGCAATATGTAACATTTACAGAGCATCCTCGGCGAGGAATGCTCTATCAACCACTGCAGTCACAACTCCATGTACACACATGGGACTGTAACTTTTAAAGCTGTGTTTGGATGTTAGGTTTCATCTTAGTGCTGGGATTCTCCAACCTAAAAACTGCATATATACTACTTGTCAGATCTCATTGACAAAGCATGCACCCAAAGTGCTATATTTATGATGTCCATTTTTAGAATATCCTCTACTGTTGCTTTATGTAACTCACTTTGACATTGTGAAGTGTTGGACAGTTGTTAGGGGTGGGAGACAGGCGAAAGCCCATTGTGGTCTACTTATTCAATTTTCCATGTTAAATAAAACAATTATACCTTGTAATTATTGGTGTCCATTCCCTTTTGGAGCAGGGCGGAAGTTAATCTCCCAATATGCTTCCTTTCGCCTGCCTGGCTATTGGTCTATTATTTAATTCAAAAGGTATTCCTGCTATAGAGAGACATTTTTTAATCTTTCTGCACCAAATAAATGGCCAAAATTATTAACACCCTTGGAGAAAAGGAGAGCAACTTTTGAACTGTGTCATATAAATATGATTCCTGCGCATGGATTGTGGCACGTTTGTGGTCCCTGAGGAGGAATATTTCTCAATGGACAGCAGGAATGTCTCTTGGGAATTTTTTGTTCTAAGGATTCCCCACCTCAAACAGTCTTTTTCCTAACTGAGTGAGGGCAGATTGGGTTCGGAGGGGCAGGATGTTTCTACTCCCATTACCAAACTCTACCTTTTCAGTGGGGTCCCTCGTAAAAGGTTCCCTGCTTAGCCATTGCAGCAGGAGGAGTTTACTTGGATAAGGATCCTGTCAGTAGGGCTTTAGTGCTCATCCATGAAGGATCCCTGGTCAGGAGTCGGGGTTCAGTTTAAGCCTTAACCTGAATTATGGACAGGGGCAACTCCTTTTATTTGGGTAGCAGAATCAATAGTCACACGTGCTGAAGAGTTAAGCAAAATCATGGATGAGAGTAAATAGTCTTTAGTTAGATTGCAGAAAAAGTTACATTCTTGAAGCATTTACAAACATACACATATACCTTACTCAGTCTTTGAATGATGACACCAGTAAAAAAAGCTTTTACAAATCTGGGTACCTTGTTTAGCTCACACTTTAACATGACACAGAATGCTGTTGGTTATTCTGTTTTAGTCTCAAGATGTGATGATTTTGTGATGAGGCCCTAGTTGAAACGGTTTCTCCCTGCTTGATAAGATAGATATCTTTAAAATTACTTTACTAATATATAAAAGCGTCCACACTATTCAAAAGTGTAAGATCACTGGCTCTGGTGTGCCATGTTTCAGATAGCATTTCACAGGTCAGTGAAGACTCATCACTTTTGTTTCAGGTTCTTTAGAGCAGCACGCCGGGGCTACACTTTAATCCTCGTATTGAACGTATCCTGGTCCTAAGGACTGGCAGTGTGTTGGAATCAATGTCAGCTGGTTTACTGAACTAACAACTAGGATATCTCTTCTGCGTTTGGTGTTAGACTTTTGCAACTATATGCAGATAAGGTTGGCCGTCTTATTTCTGGTGTCAATGCCTAGACCTTCAAGGAATGATTAGTTCACATCACTTGGAATCTATTTCATGCTGAAAACCTATTGGAATAGCCATGAGAAAGCCCCATGTTTGGGGCTGAAACACATGTCGGCTGAAAGTATCTGTGAAATATCGTTTTGGTGAATATCTGGCTTCTTTGGTCTGAACTGTACTGTCGAAGTAAATGCTTACCTTTTATACCACATGAAGACTTTGATCACTTCTTTGACTTAACAGTGAAATATAGTGAGGTAGTTTAGAGTAAAAAAAAAAAAAACAGTATTCTGCAAAATGTGATACTAATATAGCACTGGGCACAGTGTTAGGTAGTCATATGAACATTGATTTTTGATATAGACCCCAAAAATGTGAATCCCCCATTTTAGGCGTGTGATGTCATAATATAAAATGGCCACCACAAGGGCCAGTAAATTATCATAATTGTAATATTAGTCTTCCAGCATATAATTGTAAAGGTTTTTGAGCCAAGGATTTAACAAATGTTGCAGTTTAATTGACTCTGAAGACACTATAAGTATGTAGATATATGGTAGCTATACAGGATGTTCTACATAACTTGCTCACCCCCCCTTAACTTTTGAACTGCTAAATATAGAAATTTAAAACAAAAGTCATGGTTTTTCAAGACATGTCTAGTTTATGATGTTGCTGTTTTAGTGGCATTTGGGCCCAGTATACAGGGTGTGCCAAAAGACTATTAAAATGTTTTAAATGACACCCTGTATATTTTTATGTGTTTTGCTAAAATATAAAAACTGATTTTGTAACATTTAAACATAAAAACATTTTTATTGAAAAAGAAAGGAGACACAGATGATATTGTTATTATTGTTTGTTATTTTAGTAAGCAGTTTTTTAAAGGTTACATTTTCGTCAGTCATGTAAAACATGTCCCTTTGATTGCATTGTCCATCACAAACACAAAGACTAGTACATGGAAGAGACAATTGTTTACATTTACAAGCATGGGTACACAATGTTTTACATCCACACTTAACAAGTTCCTTGCAGTATTGTGGCAAAGGTGACCACAAAGGGTCATATCCAGACTGTTCTCTCTGCCATCCCCCCTGAACTGGATCAGGTATGTCAGGATACACATTCCACCACTGAGACCACACATAACCTGCTCGGAAAATAGCTCTCTTGCTGTTCTGTAAAAGAACAGCCTCACTTGGTGGCACATTTTTTTAGAGAGTGATTACGTTTGGTCACCATCATTACTCAACACTCATTAACAGAATCTGTTTTAATGTTCCTATTTGATGATCTAATTACAAATTGCTGAAGCTGACTGAAACTGTTATTTCAGATATCTGGTAGGCAATGAGAGAGCGCAATAAATGTTTCTGTGACAGCCTGAAAATGTTTGCAGGTTTCCCAACCTGTTCTCTTGCTATGACTTCCAACTGCAATACAGTGTTGCAACCTGTAAATGCATGGAAAAATAATACCATCACAAACACTTTTGCCAAGTTTATTAGCGTACTCCTGGATAGGCAGTAGCCTTTGATGTTTCCCAGTACCAACATCAGTCCACAGATTTGAAATATTTAGCTGCTGGATGCATAAAGAGCAATAACTGCTACTTAGGAATCAACATTACTTATAGTTATAGACTTCTAGCCACTTTCACTAGCATGTTTTGCATGTAATAGTATTCTGGTATCATCTTCTTCTTGATAACATGGTTTAAGTTCTGATACATTTGGTTTTTCTGGAATATTCACCTTGTCATCCTTTGTCAGTACTACAATTTCACCCTCTGGGATCTCAAGACTCAAAATGTTAGAAGCCAAGAACTGGAACAAATCATTTTTATTTTCTTTATTTTGTAGAAAGGTTGCCCAGTTTTTTTTTGTATCTTTGTTGAACCTTTTACTCAAAAGCATGGACCAAAACCTCACCTTTTTCTTTTGTTCTTTTTCAGAGACCCCTCTATGTAACCATCAATTACTATGTTTACTTGTTTTGATTTGTTAACTATGTTGATTACATAAGGCTGGAATATATAGGTGCTGGAGTCTTGAAAGTTGTGTACATTGTTGGTTTTTAAGAAATGAATTATTGCTGATCCATCCATAATAACATATCTTGAAGTGTCTGGAATGTTATTCATGATATCTACAGCACCATTAAGCTTTTTCAAACAAGATGATGTCAGGCTTTGTCCATTTTCTTAGCAATTCTCCCCCAGAAAGTAATGGGGATAATCAAGATTTTCATGGGCAAAAAATGTCTTTGTCTCCTTCTCTCTCTTCACAAGCAATATACAGTCTAGAGAAAAGTGAGCAGTCACTTTTTAAGATGGATACTTTGTGGTTCACTGATTTTGGGACTACCTTATGAAATAAACGTAGCTTGTTTCTAGGAATAGGTTCAAATATAGATTTTTCGCAGCATAACAGGCATTCTTGAACAAATGTTAAATATTGAGTTCTCCCCACGTCTCTTCAGCGATGCACATAGATTTATTAGCATTGTCACTCATGATAAAGTTGGATGCAATATTCATAAGATTTTCTCCAGTACTACAGGCATAAGAATTTTCTGTTATCATGCGAAAACACTTGCTTAAGTTATGTAACATCATTTACAAATCGAGTGTTGCAAGAGACATTTTCTTCATGGTGAACAGTTATTTTCGTTTTCACTGAATCCCAATTCTTCATGGGATTGTCACTGTAAATTGGCAGTTACAGTTCCAGACACCATCCATTTCATCAATGCACTAGGATTATCAAGAATACCAACTACCCCTGTGTCTGATTTTTATATCCTTGTTACACTGCTCATGCATTTGGTCATGAGATATGCAGGAATAAGGACTACTGCTTTTACAAGCACCAAAATATCCATTTGAAAATTCTTCATAAACATCTGGAATTCTTGTTTTCAGCTCAACAACTGTTTTATTGAACACTGGCATCCACCTGACATAGTTGGTGTAGTCCATTGCAAACATCCAAGGACAGTTCATTTGCGGGGTTACAATAAACCTCTCAAAATTTGCTGATCGAATGGTATCAAGAAATAGGAATAGCAGTAATTCGAGTTGATATTTGAATTGAACAGTCTCTGCAACTCTACGCGTAATCCATTCTTCCATGGATATTTGTCCATCAGTAGATACATCTTAAGCCCTCTGTATATACACTAACTTTTTATATGTAGTGGTATCATTTTACATGAGACCCTTTTAGACATTGTCCAACTTTACCCCCACTGGAAACGTTGGCTTCAACTAAAATATCAGCCTAGCCACTACCATCAAGCCAATATCCTAAAACTGCAAGGAATGACATTTCAATGTGTAATGCTCCCATCTTAACTACCATTTTGTCCTCCCCATACAATTCTGGAAGTAACCACTGTAACTGTTGAGCTTTTGCATAGACTGATTGATCACATGTCACCACAGGATTCTGATTATGATTAATTGTGGGTAGTGTATGCTTTAGTATATCAAAGCAGTAGCGTACCAAAGAAGGAGAATTTATTGACTCATTTAATAAAGGTAGTAATACACTATGGCTTTTTGTGACAGAAGCACGTCTGTTGGGGTGGAAAGCAAGCTAACTGGTGTGGCTTATATTGGTTACATTATGGCGATCAAGAGTTTGAATCATCTGAAGCCATTCGTCTGACATAGGGTTATTACGAATAGGAGGAGGCTGGAAGGCATTGATATTACTTATAGGTACATTCGGCTGTTTTTTTGTCATTATACATGATAACTGCAAATACCACTCTGGTGGGGATGAAGTACATTTCTTGGTCCACTCATTTTCTTCAATTTTTAAGAAGGATGATATAGCCTGGGCATCTGATTTTCTCTGTATCAGAGATATGACTAGTCTGTGAAATGACTGAGCAGATGAAGATGACAAGGAATTGTGATCAGTATTGTCTATTGCAGCACAAGTGAAAGTGGAGAGCCAAAGGTCAGTTGGACACACAATCCGGTCATTGCAGAATTGCTTACATTGTTTTTGTTGCTGACAGGCATACACCCAATTTGTGCAGTTTGCCAACTAATTCCCGTTTTCAAGTTTTAGAATGCATCATTAATCGAATATAAAGAAGTAGTGGAGTATCATTATCTTTTTTTTGTGGAGGATATTTCCTTCAGGATTTGCCTTCTTACTCTTACTGGTACAATACTGACAAAGCTGCACTCCTCTTATCATTTCCTGTGCTGTCATTTAAAATGTTACAACCTTTAATAACCATTCGTATTAGATTAAGCATAGCCGTCCCTACTGACTTTTCTTGTCAATTTTGCTCATACTGTCCACTAAATCCATCTACTTCAAGTTAAAACACTTATTTTTCAATAAGAGCAGCTGCATTGGCCAGGCAGACACCATCCTGAAGAGCATTTTGTTAACACATACTGAATATATTTTCTTCTATGTCGTTTTTGCATACCTCTGCCTTTTGTTTCAGCTGTAAGTTCTGGTATGAATGCAAGAATCCTTTCTTTTAATGTGCTGTATTCATATTTGTCTGCATTTTCTACACCTAATTCTGTTATAGGATGAACTACGAGTGATTTGATGTTAGATAATGTTAATACTGGCGATACATGATAGTTTAAAATTTCACCTAATAACATGTCATAGATTAATGTCAATTTGTTATCTTCACTTTTTTCTTTGTTCTGTATTTGCCAAAGCCATTTATAAAAAGGAAAAAGACACTTTTTGTGGTACTTGGCTTCAGTTGCAATCATATCAATACCACTTAACTTGGCGACTACTTTTGAGTCACTTAATGCAACTGCAGCATCTCAAAATCAATTACTCATTTCAAGTGTACGCACAGTTATAAGCTCAATCCCTGGCTCTTTGTCACAGAAAAAACACTTATCGTTCAATTAACCAACTATCAATGAAGCATGTGTACACCTTTAAGTACTCTCTTGAAAACTGTCTAGAACCAGTTTAGGTCTTTTTTGATAACCTTGCAAGTTTTGTGTTTGTCAAATTTTGTTTCTACACATTTTATGGAATTTTCCACAGTTGTCATTTAACAGTTCAACTATTTCATGATTTATTTATTTTTAACAATTTTGTCTTGGTGATTGATAGACGGCCTTTTATTTTGTCAAAAGCTAGCAGATCATCAAGCAAACTTTTGTACCTAATTCATTTATCAGAACGCTTTACTATTAGCTGGTCACACTAAAACTTCTGGTAAATCTTGTTGACTCAATACACACAGACCTAAATCAATCTCAGTTCCAACCGTTTCTTTACTAGATATAAACTCTTCATTAATATTTACAAATTCACATCTTCTTTTGGTAGACATTTTTACTCATTGAGAAAGGATAATCTTTTCACAATTTCTGAAACCTGCAACAACAAAAAAATTATTTGTTAGTTTACAAGGGTAGTACAACATACTTTTTTGTTTAAATCATAAGATATGTACTTACTGGATCCATTAAAAATTTATCATATTTTGTCAGGGTTCACTAAAATGCAGAATATGTGCCCGTTTTTGCATTCCTGACCGGGAAAACGTGTGAAATGATGAGATAGATGCCTATCATTAGATTCATAATCGCTATACAAATAATCGTGGCGGCCATTTTCTTTTATGACGTTGTACGGGCAAATTAGCCATGCAGTTTTTTGGGGTCTACATCATCATTCATTTTTTGCCTTATTATTAGGCCCTGTGCACAAGTTCATGTTACTATCACATTTTGCACAATTCTAACGCAAAGCTACCTCACTACACTACATAAACCTTGTTATATATGAGACGTTTTGGACTGTGGTTGGGGGCATAAAGTTAGGATTGCATATTGAATTTATATTTATGAGTGCTTTGCTATGCAACAATTTTTGAAGTGATCTGTTTAATACAAACTGGGGCAACAGATGTGATAATAGTGTTCTGAGCACCACTGTCTTTCGAAAATTACATTGCTCAAAGGAAAAAGAATGTTGTCTTTTTTTTCTTTTGTATCAGTGATTACCTACCTGGCTACTCCTTTCTGTAAACAAGTTTTGACACAGTTTATTATTTTATTTCACCACTTCAAGAGAAGTGTCTGCTATCCTACAATGGTAAATTAAAGAAAAAAACGAAACAACTGCTATGTCATAATGTATTTGCGCATGCTTGGTGAGGCATGCATCCATATACATCATCACACTGGTGCTACCATAGCGTTATATCATATACACACACAATGACGTGCTTTTGCATCATCATGCTGAACTTTTTTTCTTTTCTACTATCTTCAGTTGAAAAAAGGTGAGAGCTCAATGAATGTTGTAGTATTGGTGGTAACACAAAAAGACCTAGACCTGTATTAAAAAAAAAAAAAGGTACCCTTCATCTTCTCCTGGGGCACTTTCGTATTATAGGAAGGGCTGCAGATGCTTGTGCCGCCCCCTCTGTAATGTGAATTGGGCTGGCTCATTCCCTCTTTTGCTTGGTGTTGTGGCCCCACGCAAATGAGGGAACACTTTTCATTTGTGTCTGTGCCATATTACAGAGGCAAATGAAGAGGCTAAGTGGGGTCCGAAGGTGCACTGATTGGACTTCACAAAGAGGTGGGGCATAGTTAGTTAACCCATGCCGGTGCCCTTGGAGAGCGGTTTAGTGGTCTAAGGGAGCCTCCAGGAATAACCCTGCAGGGAAATCTCAGACTCCGTTGGAAGTGCTGGCCAGTTTGCCGCCTTCAGTAGAAGACTGACAGATGGCTTCTTGCAGATGGTCCACCTTTTGCTAATGCGCTGTTTACAGTGCAGATGCATGTTTGCGCCTCCAGTGTAAACAGTGCATTCATTGTTATAAGATACACTATCCCGGTCTGCACTGGCTCACTCAGTTAAGAGTGGGTGTGGCACAGACTGGGAACAGTGCACACTGTTCATAATAACATTGTGTATACTTCTGTTTTTCACTGCATCTGCAATGCTTCTTTGTAGATTTTATGAAGCAGCACACTGCAACGATGACTAATCTGATCTGCCCCACTTGTATTTCATGCATTTTATTGGCTCATAACGCCAATATTGTTCACTGTTTATTTTAACACAATTTTAAGAAGTACAAAGTAATTGAATTTATAAATAGGTTATTACTGATTACTCATGCTTACATTTCCCAGGCTCATTGGTGGGTATAAACATTCAAATACTTCCTTTGAAGGAATCTCAGAAAGATATGGTCCATCTCAGTTTGCTTCCAATTTCATATTATCCACTAATTGTGTCTTTGCCCTCCTATCTGTTGAATCAAGAAGATGCATGGGTTGTAGTTGTGTTAAGGCGTTTCCAAATGTTTACCAGCTAAACACACTTTTACTACTCTAAATCTCAAGATTACATTACTTCCATTATGATCACTATCTTGTGAACAGTTATTTATAATATTGTTCAATTATGTGAATGTAGTGATTGAAAGAAAGAAAATGTTATGGCCTTGAATTATTGGCTAACATGTACATTTTGCCTCCTGCTTTAATATAAGATTAGAAGGAAGGCTTAAAGCTTTTGAGACAGAAAACACCAGAATTTCCGTAACTACTTTGCTAAAATCATGATTCGTAACTTTCTGTTCTTTCTGTTTAGTTGATCCTTGACACAACAATGCTCCTCGTGATAATATCCAGTGTTTTCCTCTGTTTCCCAGGATTGCGGTTTATTTAAAAAAAAAAAAAGAAAATCCCAAACTGTTCTATTGATTTTTGAAATTCAGTCATAATGGACTTCCATTTACATAGAACCTCATATGAGACATTGTGGGCCGTGGCAGTTATATTCTGTTGGTAAGTAGCTTTGGAAGAAACATCAGTTGTGTTTGCAGTATACATAGAAGGGATCTCGGGGATAATTGTTTAGGTGGAGAGCGTTTCTTTTGCTCAGTGAAATGTGTGTGTTTCTAGTATTGTTTCTAGGTACTAGATTAGTACAATACTAGTCATGTCATACCAGGGAACGACTACACCAGTGTGAACACTAAATTTATTACTAATGATTTTCATGTATTTTGGATTATGAATTTGCGTAGAATTTGACTAACATAGAAAATAATGTGCGACATGGAAAATGTGCCCTGGAGTGGCCGTCATTAAAGTATGAAGTATCAATAATAAATGCATATTTATATTAATTGAAGTGCCTATGTTTAGGTTATTGTAGTAATGTGTTATAGTAATGATTACATATTATGTATTTGCTTTATTAATCCTAAGCCATAAGGCTTAGTGAGGTTTGGGCCTAGTTTTGCACAGCCTCCTATTAGGCTGCACTGTTTAAAAAAATTATGGGAATGTATATCTAGACAAATCAATTCATGTATTATTTTGACTGCGTTGACTAAACGTTAGCAGATGTCTTTAAATTTCTCATTAGAACTGCTTGCTAGAATGTCTTGTATTAGAAGTCGATACATTGTATAATTTGATGTGTGAGATGGCGATGTTCCCATGAGCTAACAATGGATACATTGAATAGAGTACAGATGGATACAAAAATGTTACCTGACGAACCTCACGATGGGAACAGGAGAAGAGGAGCCAATCATCGACAAGTAAAAGACAGTTTAGTTATATCTTAGATTTGAGCTTTTATTTCTATTAGACTAATTGTAAACGTACAATTCTTTGACCAATGACAACGTGAGAAGTCTTTTAGACTATTCTAACTTAGCCCGACTGCACAGACAGGAGAGAGGCTATTCCCACTTTGACTTCCTTCTGAGAGGAGCCCTTATTCTATTCTGTCTGAGGAATTGACAAGTTTCTGATGATTTATTTATTTCTTTAACTTTATTGCTTAAACTTTAATGCTGAATGCTGGTCCCTTAGATGTTGCTTCTTAAATGGTTTGGCTAGCTTGGAATCCCCGTTTCTGAACCATTCCCTTTCACTGCCCTTTGCTTATGCTGACCAAATTGATGCCCAACTGACTAAGAGAATCGCAGCTTGCTGATCCATATTGAGGAGAGGTATTACAAAATGCTATTGTACATGTTGTAGGGTATGTTCTTTATTTCCAGGTACCAACCGCTATTTTGATAGAGCTATAGCTAGATTTTTTTCCAAATTAATGTTGACTAAATTGTTTTGCATGAAGCCCAAACGCTATTCTAATCAGAAGGTTAGTAAGGGTAACCCTGAAATATTAACAGGTTGCTATTAACAGATAATTGAAGTTGCTCATTTTCTGAACTTAAATGTTCGCTATTTCTATTGCACAGTTATTCTTGCTATTAATTTGTATGGTAACTCTTGAATGTTTAGTGATCAATGCGTTAGCTAATTTAAGATTCTTTAGAAGATTTGGTCAACCAGCGTTTTTTTTTTATATGTATATTAGTTGGTTTTGAGACTAATTTACGTGATCTTAGCATTTAAAGTAAACTTTCTTACTTTTACATAAAGGTGTGGTTATTGGTGGCCAAATGGGTCATGGTGTGTGAAGTTTACTGACTCCAAAGAGAATTTGATGTTGTTATTGCATTGGGTCAAGGGCTTATGGTGGAATCACTCTAAGCGCAGTCAAAATGTCTATCGAACCGCTAAGGCGTCCCCTTATAAATTAAAAGTGAAAGACCAAATAAGGACAGACACAATGCTATTGTACTTGTTGTAGGTTATGTTCTTTATATCTAGGTACCAATCGCTATTTTGTTACCATTTCAAACAGGGTGGTACAGCTTTTAGTTTGGTTAAGTGCCACCTGTGACCCAATGGAACAAACTGAATCAATTCTTCTCACCTTTTTTGTGCTGCTATTCATCGGAGGTACATAGAAATGCAACCCTTGAAAGTCTTATTCAAATGTTGTTTAACTTTCCTAGGGTTATATGCTTTCACTTTCTGGCTCAATGCAGATAGTTTGTGTTTTTGCTAAAAACGCAGATTCCATTAGGTAGTGTTTCAAATTATTAACAAAAGAAAGAATAGAAAGAGCGATAGGCAAAATACAATCTAAGCAACAACCGGTCCTTGGAAGTGTGCTATGATTGCCTGTTTTCCACTCCTTTCACTTTACCCAAACTTCTCTAAAACTATGAACTAGTTCTGCAGCGTCTGAAAT
This sequence comes from Pleurodeles waltl, assembly GCF_031143425.1. Taxonomy (NCBI): domain Eukaryota; kingdom Metazoa; phylum Chordata; class Amphibia; order Caudata; family Salamandridae; genus Pleurodeles; species Pleurodeles waltl. The sequence continues at coordinate 703,124,724 of NC_090437.1, forward strand.
GAGGAACTTTTTCTTCTTGAAACGCAGCATTATTCATTGCGCTCTATCAGGTTATTTGATCTCGTGTTGCCTCATAATCATATGCGTTTGACTTTTGAAATGGCTTTGACGGTTGATTCTTCTGTGTGAAACATTAGTCTATTACTCAATTTAGAGTTGCAACCCATTTTTTGTGTGCAGATCCTTTTAGCAGTTATTCGCTTCCTGCATTTGAAGTAAGTGAGCCGTTAGTCCTGCTAGGTCACTTTTGTTTGCCTTTCATGTCTTTTTCATAAAAGGTAGGTTTGGAAAAAAATGCGGATTAACTTGCTTTAAGTTCTGTAGTGAAGCAGTTTGACGTTCCTCTGCACCCAGTCTTGCTTGACCTGTTAACACCTTTTCCCATCACAAATCTGTGATATGTTTACTTGTATGATACAGTGTGATCATTTTTGTTTGCTATGAGTTTTGCTGTCAGCTCACTGATAAAAAAAAAAAAAAAAAGCTTGCAATGTTATATTGACACTCTTCTGTAAATAGTTGTTTGGCAAATTAATGGGTGTATAGCGATTGTGGTTGAATACTTTGAGTGGCTGTGTTATAAACCAAGATGTAAGTCACATTTTTTTCCAGGTGTGCAGTGGTGATGTGGGACAGCCATAAGCAATCTGTACTAATGTGCAGTTATAAAATAATAGGCTTGTATTCCTTGAGCATAGAAGAGTTTCCAACATAACATGTTGGATAACTCTGTGATAGGTGTTGTGATTGGAAGCTAAAAGACTGACAGATTTTGAAAAATCCTTTTGAAACGGGTGCTTGGATTTTCGTCTAGAACTATTAGTGAAGGAGAAATGATATCAAATCACATGTAAGGTCCCCAGAATATATGTAAATGTTGCATAATCGTTGTTTCGGCTCTCAATTTGGCAAGGAGTGAATTTGCGGCACAAAGCACTACAGTTTTTCCCCATGGAAGCACAATGTAGGTTTAGTAGGCAACCAATCACAGAAACTTTGAGTTAGTGGATGATTTAGCTCATAGTTCATACCACATCTTCCAGTTTCAAGAGTATTCAGTGTTAGCTCCCAGCTATTGTGTGAATTCATTTGTGACTCAGACAATATTGTTGTCAGAGAGCGGGCCTACTCATTGACATTTTAGAAAGATGATTTTAAGCAGTGCATAAAGTTAAGAAACTTCTTATGCTCACATTCTCAAAAACACTGTCTATTAGATGGAGCAAGTAGAGGAGGGAATAAAACAAAAGTGTGTACTCTGTTAAAGGGCATGTGTCAGTGAGCATCAGGGCTTCTCCCTTTGTAGCAATAGGGTACTATTACCCAGATGACATGCCCTGAAGCATTCTAATCTTTAAGAGGGGGAGGTAGACATTACAGCCTCATTTTGGTTGACTACTATGTTAAACTCTACAGTGGTCCACCCTTTCATCTTTTTAAAGCTGCTGAGTATAAGACCACATAGCTCCTGATGTAAATCCTCTGGGATTGGCACAACATATTATAAGGGAGGGTGAAGAAGAGGTGGCTGGATGAGAAAAGAGATTGTCAAGGAGAAAGTCATTGGAGTGCATGAGCCAGCTGTACTGCCTACATTTAGCACAGGGCATGCTTTGGACAGGGCTCTGCTAGAGCAAGTTGTTGACAATCCTGCACTCCCTGGTGCTGCATGGATTGAGCAGGCCCTTCCAAGCAGACATGTCTTTCTCTTTCTGTGTCTTTGTATCCTTCAGTCCCCTTTCTGCCTCTTTCTCCTTACTCCTGTTTCTTAACTCCCTGTCTCTCCATGTCCCCCACCCTCCAAACCCCATGTCCTTCCCACATCTGCCTCTTCCCCTTGTGTCTTTTGTCTCTGGATCCATGTCTCCTATCCCATCTATGTCCATGTCCCTTCCTCCATCTCACAGTCCTCATATCCTCGTCTTACATCCCACTCCAATTACATCATTTGCTCATTGTGGCTGTTGGTCACCAAATCACAACTCATTAATAACAAACATCTTTGTCGATTACCAACCAACGGTCCTACCTGTTTGCCTTTAACTAGCGTTATTGTCACACATTGGATGATATGTGTCTTGTAGGTAAGCCTAATTTGTAAGCCAGTACAAAAGAGGTTGAAGGAAAGAAACAACAAAAAACGTATAGTCACAAAAAAAAAATAAAGAAATAAGATTGATCCTTGCACAGTATCCTAGTATCCAGGGAGATAAAACGTTACTTCATCACGCCGCTTACTACTACTACTACTACTACTACATCTGAGTCCTGATGGGATTATTCATGTTGACTAGCCAGACGCCATCTCCCACTCTGTTTTAAATAGTTGGACTTTTTGCATCTGTGTGAGAAGTTTCGTCAAAGGAACGCCTGTGGCCCTAATGTTATTCACTTTTGTGGGTGTGCCTATCATATAGGAATTGAGGAAGGACAGATAGCCTGCATACTTCGAGTGATTAATGAATGATGGATGTACTGTATAAACTGCAGACTTGCACATGTTTTAACAGTGAGGGTAGCTAGCATGGTGTTCACCAAGTGGCATATGTAGATGTATTTCGAACATATAATGCTATGTCTCCAGTGAGTATGTTACAGTGACACCATGGCAGAAGCCCTGCTGATCTGATCTGGCAGGCGCTCCCTTTGGTAGCTGAATGATGTGCGTGCCTGAAGGTTGAAGGATTGCTGTTATCACCTGATTGTTATATTATATCCAGGATGTAGACTGACTGTTTCACCTCCTTATAGCCCAGCCATAAATGGTGTGTGTAGATCATTCAGTAGCATGTGCTCTATTTATGTTTTGCAGTGACAGGCTGACTGAAGCATTTTAGGAACGAAAAGCTGACAAAATAGCAAGTAATGTCACACAATTCCCAGATATCATTGGGGGTTCTCTTGTTGTGGAAACTAAAAATAAACGGTGCCTCAATCTGTTGCTGGCATGTGTTCTTTATGCCATGTTCAGGCTACGGGACATTGATTTGGCAATGTCCAGAGTTGAGGTACATATGTGAAGCCAAGTTGAGCTATTTTATAGATTGGCCAACAGTAATCTTGCGCCCTACAGTGGGGATCTTCTGTGCGTTGCACCTGTGATCCAGGCACCTTAAACTTTTATTTAAGGGTGTGAATGTGCACTCCGTAATCTCACCAGTTTGTATTTGTGGCTTGTCATTCCATGGAGTTGGCCATCAATAGGATGTTTGGAGATTTAGGCAGAGACTGCGAGCACTAAAACGTGTGTGAAAAGCATATTCTTTGGTGTATGGCAGTATCCAACAAATATACATTTCTTGGTTTGATTGTCTTTTTCTATACACTCCAGTGTATGCACTCATATTTCGTGTCATTTCTGTTCTCGCCCTAGTACTGTCGATGAAGCTATGCACTTTTCACATGCTTGAATTTGTGATGATAGTCCTCATGCAGCTATGTGCCAACGTAGTCTCCTGCAAGCAGCTGTCCAATAGGGAAATTGGCATACATATGTACATTTCCCTTTAGAATCACTTATGACTTGCACATTCATGGGCTGCCAATTGTGACAGCTGTGAAGCAGATGCCCAGTGTTCTTGGTGACTGCAATGTGTTGTGCAGTCCAGTGCATCAGGCACACGTTCGACTTGGTCTACACAATACATGTTTTTGTACTAACTGGTATGAACGTATTGTTGCATGAAATTTATAGAGCTATGGCAACACCTGGTATAGATCGGGAACGTGGCATCCATGTCAAACCCCCTGTGACCACTGTCCTGAAAGGAAGCAGTAGCCAGGCAGTCCACAAAGTTCTTTTATATTTGAAGGGATGATTGCCTGGGATTGTGCAGTTAGTGTGGTAGTGATGTGGATTTACCCTTTCAGTCCCTGACCTTGTCCTGGATCATATCTGGTGGGAATCAGTACCTCCCCTCCACACCTTAGTTTTCCGTGTAGAAGAGTTAGCCGGTGCGCTCTCTTTTTCGTTCTCTCCCAGATTAAGACATCGAAAACAAAAGACTTGCTTCTCAAATTGATGTGAAACTCACAAACTGTTCCTGCTGCTGTTATTCCTGATATCCGTGCTTGACCAGTTTAAGGTACAACATAATGTTGCTGCTGTCTTTCTTGCACGTGGTATATTTTATTCTTGATTGCTTATATACATTATTTTCTTAATATGTATATTCCTTATTATCAGTAGGTTGTAAATGCATGTTGAGATTACAATTGTATTCCACACTGTCTTCCCAGGCAATCTGTGTTGTAATTGATAAAGGGCTGGAGGTAGCAGAGGTCACCATTAATCTCCTCTAATTTTAGTGTTGTGTTGGAATAGTTAAAAGTATGATTTGGTGTATTTCCCTAGGGGTAGTAAACTCTTTATAAATACATATTACAGTTTACATCAGCCACCTAGTGGGGCTCTCCGCCTGAGGCCCTAGGGAAACTGGCCAAACGATCCTGGCACTTCTGTCTCACAAAAGAATTACTGTTAAGGCAGAATTTCTGCTGGGGAAGTAAAATACTGTAGTGTATTAGAATTCCAGATTCCCCAGGGACGCATGTGCCTGGCAGCTTCATTCAGATGCTAATGTAAAGATAAGGGTCACTGCATGGTTATTCTACTTATGTATCAAGTAAAGTTCTAGGAGTGAATTGAGTTGAATGGGTTAAATGATAAAATATCCAAGAAATAAACTAACCTAATCCTCAGTCTTTATGTAACAAGGCTAGTGAACAGAGCCCTGAAATATCTTCACTAAAAACAGTCTGACCCACCCTTCATCCAAGTGTACCCTCAGCTACTTTTGGACAGCTCTACACAAAGAAGCCTGTTTAGTCACTATAAATGTGTAACGTGAAAATATGATGACACCTACTTAAACATTTACAAATATTTAGCATGTTTGACATTCAAGCACACTTTTTTCAGTAATCTTCATTTCTTTATTAGTCAGCCAAGTATATTTGAAAGGTTTTAGCAACTCTAGTGTTGTTTCATAAGTATGTGTCCAGCAACACATGTGACGGGTGATTTGGGACACTCTGCTTTATCTTTCACCTTGTTCTGAAAGGAAGCCGTTTAAAAACAAAAAAAAGAAATACCATTTACAAGCCTTTTTGTAAAACATTTCAGAAAGGGACAGCAAAACATCTATTAGTTAGCATTGTAACTTATTAAGTCAACATTTTTCTGCTATTTCATTGTGGTTTTGATATGACTGATGGTAGCATGACGTTTTGTAAAATGATGAATAGTATCTTTTGCGTTACCTATGTTAATTTCCACCTATTCATATAGATGAGTGATGTGAATATTCTCCTGGCTGTAATTAGTGAGCCATACTATATCAATTGTAATGGTGCCAATACGTTGATGTGAGTCTTCTCCTAACTACAATTAGTGAACCATGCAGTATCCAAGGTATTGGTGTCAATATGTTAGTTAGTTTAGTACCTAATTTTTTCTGAGAATTTCAAGTTTAATTAGGTGATCATATTTCATCAATGTGTGTACCTTGCAGGCTAATGGTAGGTAGTTGTATTGCTGGTTTGTAATGTATGTTGCATCCAGTATGTGTTTAATTCAATTTTGCTGATGATGTACTGTAATTGCACTTCATGAAAAGCAGACCTATTAGGTTTGCCCCAGTTTATATCATGTTTTTAGCAGTCCGTATTGGTTTACGTTTATTTTGACACCCGAAATTTGTATTTTTTGTTTGTATTTCTGTGTTCTAGGTTAAGTCAATAGAGTTTTCATTTGTAACAGAATAGAACCCCCATTCGGTTACATTAAATGCATAATTTTCTCCCATTTCGCCTAGTTTTTAGTTTTAAAACGTACTCCTTTACTGTCAGCTCCCTCAACCGCCCCCCATGTATGTCTGTATGGGCAGTTCCACTGACCCTTTGTTGTTGTAGTAGTGGAACATAACCAAATGTTTCCCTGTGGAGGTTTTCTTAGCGGCTCTCCTGTCTATTAGTCATTATGAATCAAACAGAAATTAGAGAGCTGTGGGGCATATTTTTGTAAGTCATCTATCTTTTAGGAGTTGACGTATCAAGTTCTTTATGGCCTTCACTTTAAAGAATTTTCCACAGCATTGTTCGACCAATGGAGCAGTATCTCAATTCACAATCTAGGTAGTACCATGTTAGCTGCTACTGAGAGTACAGGAGTCTCCTGTCTCCTATGTTATATGTATTCTGCTTGTTTGGTCGAAGACCCAATATTACTATATATTTGGCTGCTGAGCCTCTGTTAGAAATGAGATTTCTGGTTGGCTAGGGTATGCACCTAAGCCAGGTAGAACCCACCCACTCTAGTCAGGGCGAGGGAGATATGCATCCAAGATAACCCCTGCTCAACCCCTTGGTAGCTTGGCACGAGCAGTCAGGCTTATCCCAGAGGCAATGTCTAAAGCGATAGCACAACACACGTGATACAATAAATACACCACAAAGGAAACACAACAAGTTATATAAAAATAAACTGTATTGCATAAAACATCATTAGACCAAACACATGTCAGTAATCCCCTGCTACACAAGCAGTTGTCAGAACATCACACAGGATACTAGAACTCTGCAACCATAAGCAGCAGTCGGGTAAACATATAGGTTACTGGTTATTCTACAACACAAGCAGTATGCAGGTTGACATTATTACCAGAAATACATGTATCATATTAAACATGGTAAGACATCATCATGAAAGCGCATAGCATGAAAACATGGCATATATCGTGGCTCCTTAGAGCATATACGTCTCACCAGTAAGGTGAGCACAACATATATCATTCCATCAGGTCATAACAAAAATGCACCCTACATGAGAGGAATATCTTGATGAAAAGCAATTACGACGAGAATCACCACCAAACCCCTTCGATATAAGGCTCACAGCATTGCTGCACATCTTCTATGAAGACTGCGATGATTAAAGACCACTCCAGCCGCACTGGAGTTCCCGTGTTCCTGTTAGGGTTAATACAGAAAATTAGGGGCTCAGCAGGAACGGGACCGTCGTTGAGGGTTCCCTTCTCGTCCTGCGAGCCAGATTGCAAGCCCCCTCCCCCCCAATAGTCCACCAAAACAACAGGGATATTTCTACAGAGAGCTGGGGGGTAGAGGGGCACACCCACCTTCTCTAATGGCGGGACAACCTATTGAGGTTCTCCACAGGTGCCTACACCCACAATGTGTACTTCCAGCTCCTCTATTCGGAGAGATATATCACATCACGGTGAGCTTTCTGGCTCGGGGGAGCAAAGCCACGCACTCCCGTCTGGTCGGTAGGACTCCTCACCTTCCTACCTGGCCGGTGGAACTTATTCACTTCCTTCTGCTCCCGGCGTTGCTGGGCGAGCCGGCTCCCTTTTGCGCCGGGGGGGGGGGGGGAACACCGAAGCAGGTGCAGTCTTGTGTCCGCTGTAAGGTTCCCACTCCTCGCGCCCTCTCCCGTGATGAAAGGGGGGCAGGGGCCACATACACAAGCCATGACACGGGCACTTTCCTCGTGCCCAAGCTGGCAGGAGCTCCGAGTTAAAGCACTCCTAATGCCCTGGAGCCAACAGGTGGAGCGCTCTCCTCACGCTGAATTTAGGAAAACACAAAGCTTTCTCCCCGTGCTCAAGCTGGGAACCACTGAGGCTCTCCTTCTGTATTCAGGTACTCCAAACAGGGGAAAAGGGGGCACACTACTCAGCCCCCGGGAGACCGCAATGGGGGCACAGGGCTGCATGGCCCAAGCAAGCAGGCCTGCACAAGGGTTCAGGGGGGGGTGGCAGTCCCTCTCAGTGACCTAACAGGTCAGAACCACAGAGTCCTTCTAGCAGCATCCTTTTGTCCAGGTCAGTAGTCCATTGGTGTCTAAAAATGTGGGGAAGACCCCCTGTACTTACACTAATTTTGAGCAGCCTCTACAAAAGGGGGAGAAAGGAGTCCAACCAGTACTGACCGGTTCCAGGATTGTCCCCTTGCTCCTTCAGCACTCAGTGGGGGGGTAAAGGAGCCCTTTGTGTGAGGGCAGGGCACAGTCTTTACAAAAGCAGGCGTGCCCCGCCTCTTCATGCCCAGGAAGACAATTCAATATACAGATGCACTCAAGTGACACCTCCATGCTCCCTGTGTACAGACTGCCTGAAAGATATGCACAAAGCCCAGCTGTCACTCTGCCCCAGACGTGGTTTGGAGCCAGCTGCAAAACAGCAGAGTCATAAGTACCGAGAAATGTCCACTTTTTAAAGGTGGCAGTTTTATAATGGTAATAAAAAAATAATAATCCACCTACACAAGTAAGCAGCATTTCTCGCTACCATTACAACCATACCAAACATGCCTACACTGCCCCGCGTAGATCAGACAATACCACTGAGACATATGTTGAGACATTTCCAATGCAGTCCTGTGAGAGGCAGCACTCACAGTAGTGGGAAACTAGATAGGCTGTTTGTCACTAGTAGGACAGGCCACACAACCAGGCACATGTCCTGCCTTTTACCTACACAGCACCCTGCCCATAGGGCTAGCTTGGGCCTACCTTAGGGGTGACTTATATTAGTAAAAGGGGAATTCCAGGCCTGGCAAGTAGATTTAACTGCCAGGTCCCTTTGGCAGTAAACTTCACATGCAGGCCCTGTGGTAGATAGCAGGCCTGAGACAGGTTTAAAAGGCTGCACCTGTGCGTGGTGCAGGCTGCAGGCCCTCTAGTAGTGTTTTTAATTTACAGGCCCCAGTTATAGGGATTCCACTGTACAAGGGACTTGCAGGTAAATTAAATGTGCCAACTAGGTGTAAGCCAATCATACCAAATTTAGAAGGGAGGGCAGCTGATCAGTAGTGATATAGTGCTCATAGTCCTAGAGCCAACAGAAAGAGGTCAGAAAAAACAGGAGGAGGAAGGCAAAAAGTTTGGGGATGACCCTATAAAAAGGGCGAGGTCCAACAGCCACCATCTGTTATTCTGCCTTGCTTTTTATGGCAGCTATAACTTGTTTCCAATAGAAAATCTTTTTGGGGGCAGTTACATCAAATGTGTACAGGGTCTTCTTTGTTCCACACTAGCTCCAACATCATTCTGAGGTTCCGGAAAAAAACATGGGTAATCTTGTCTGGGAGCATGTACCTTTCTGTTATTACTTTCATAGCGGACTCTTACGAAGAAAGTATGCTCATACACAACTTTGTATTCTGCAAGGTGTTGTTTAGCAACGTAATATACATATGAAGCTAACTAAGTTGGGCCTCTAGGGGATTCCCCAGCACCTCAAATAAGTATAAATAGGCATAAGCTTCAGAAACAGAATCTAAATGTATGAATTATCAAATGCAGTAATCCAACAGCGATCATTTGAGGAGATGAAATCAAACGACTTACACAGGTGCAGGATTCTCAAGTTATGTGAAAGTACAAAAACAAACATATGATAGATACAGAAATGTCAACTCTCACTGGTGAGCAAGCTAATCCGATAACCTTACCTCACAGGCCAGTAATGGAAGGAGGCTTTACTGATCATATTCAGGCAACTTGAATGCGTAATTAACTTTGACCAGCATATGCCTTCAGTTGTCACAATTAATCTAAGACAAAAAAATAATTTCACAATCTTTCTTTTAGACTATTTTGTAACCCTTTGATCAGATGTTTTCACTCTATTCACTACTTGAGACGTCATCATTACCATATTTCAATGATCAATTTTCAGATTTCTCGTCGAAGTCATTAACAGTCTCTGATATTTTGAGAAGGAAAGTAAAGGATTCTCTTTTTGATAGTCATTCAAGTTTATTTCGAGGATACGTCCCCATAAAAAAATGCAGGCCAGTACTAAGTTGAGATATCAAAGTGCAGTGAAATTGAAAATAGGACTGTTAGACCTGTCATCCTTGGTGTAGTCTCCCATGTCTTTTCGCCTCTGCTTCCTGTATTTTTTACTGTGTCTGTGTGCTGATCTTTGTTTTTGCTGGTTTTTGGTACTCTGGGTATTTTACCACTGCTGACAAGTGTTAAAGTGCAAGTGCAATCTCTGTAAACTGTATGTGTAATTGGCTTTTCCATGATTGGCTTAAACCCCTAGTAAAGTGCACAGGAGGTGCCCAGGGCCTGTAAATCAAATGCTACTAGTAGGCCTGCAGCACGAATTGTGGCACCCACATGAGTAGCCCTGTAAACATGGCTCAGATCGGGTACTGCAGTGCCTGTGTGTGCATTTTTAAATGCCAATTTGACTTGACAAGTGTACCCACTTGCCAGGCCCAAACCTTCTCTTTTAGTGCATGTATGGCACCCCTAAGGTAGGCCCTAGATAGCCCCATGGGCAGGGTGCTGTGTACGTTAAAGGTACGATATGTCCTGGTGTGTTTATATGTCCTGACAGTGAAATACTGCCAAATTCAGTTTTCACTGTTGCAAGGCCTATCTCTCTCCTAGGTTAACACGGGGGCTGCCTTTAAATATCTTTTGTGCAGTTTCATATTGCGAGCAGATAGAAATATGGAGTTTGGGGTCTTTGAACTCACCCTTTAACCCCTTCGCTGCCAGGCCTTTTCCCCCTCCTGTGCCAGGCCTTTTTTTGCCTATTTGGAACAGTTCTCGCCTAGGCCCTCATAACGTTTTGTCCACATAAGCTACCCACACCAAATTTGCGTCCTTTTTTTCCAACATCCTAGTGATTTTAGAGGTACCCAGACTTTGTGGGTTCCCCTGAAGGAGGCCAAGAAATTAGCCAAAATACAGTGAAAATTGCATTCTTTTTTTAAACAAAATTGGAAAAAGGGGCTGCAGAAGAAGGCTTGTGGTTTTTACCCTGAAAATGGCATCAACAAAGGGTTTGCAGTGCTAAAATCACCAACTTCCCAGCTTTCAGGTACAGGCAGACTTGAATCAGATAATTCAATTTTTCAACACAATTTTGGCATTTTACTGGGACATACCCCATCTTTACAATTTTTTGTGCTTTCAGCCTCTTTCCAGTCAGTGACAGAAATGGGCATGAAACCAATGCTGGATCCCAGAAACCTAAATATTTCTGAAAAGTAGACAAAATTCTGAATTCAGCAAGGGGTAATTTGTGTAGATCCTACAAGGGTTTCCTACAGAAAATAACTGGAAAAAAACAATATTGAAATTGAGGTGAAAAAAACAGCAATTTTTCTCTACGTTTTACTCTGTAACTTTTTCCTGCAATGTCAGATTTTTTAAAGCAATATACCGTTACGTCTGCTGGACTCTTCTGGTTGCGGGGATACATAGGGCTTGTAGGATCATCAACAACCCTAGGTACCCAGAGCCAATAAATGAGCTGCACCCTGCAGTAGGTTTTCATTCTATACTGGGTATATAGCAATTCATTTGCTGAAATATAAAGAGTGAAAAATAGCTATCAAGAAAACCTTTGTATTTCCAAAATGGGCACAAGATAAGGTGTTGAGGAGCAGTGGTTATTTGCACATCTCTGAATTCCGGGGTGCGCATACTAGCATGTGAATTACAGGCCATTTCTCAAATAGACGTCTTTTTTACACACACTCTTATATTTGGAAGGAAAAAATGTCAGGGATGTGGAATTCCTATCGCCCGACGCCCGGGACATCTTGTTTGGGGTCAAGGGCAACAAGTTTTGATGTTTATCTTTGTCCTTGGGACAAGTACGCCCAACCCCCTGCAGCACAAACCCTTTGGCTGCCTGTTTACAGAGAGTTGAACTCTCTGCAGTTGAGGTAATGTGTTTCCAAAAGATAATGCTGTTCGAACTTGTATTTATGGTTCATTATTTGAAAGCCTTCATTATTAGGGTGCGTGCTGTAAATAAATGTTTTAAGGTCACACTTCACTACTGACGTTGGTTCCAGTACAAAAAAAAAAACGTGTACACACATGTTTGAAAAGTTTAGGCTAAGAGGCTAAGTATAATGCTCCCAGAATGCTCTCTGATTATATGCAAATGAAGTGTCATTTAGTAAAATGTGTTGATGCATGCTAGTATTTCCCAAAAATATTTCTAATGGAAAATCAGTGTAACCATTTTCAGCACGATTATGGGAAGCATGAAAATAAACAAACACTGACAAAGCCAACTGATCTGACATATTTTTATAAGTCTTTTAGTTTCATCAATGCGTGTCTTGTTTTGACATGGCTTTTGTAACACTTTATTGTTGTGGGAGCTACCAGGCCCTCAACATTGTAACAAACATTGGCAAAACCCCCCAAAAAGTTTTTGAACTCTTAAAGCACACGTTGCCACCAGCGGCATAACAAAGGCCCCGCAGCCGCCCTCCAGGGGGCCCCGTCAGCACAGCACCTGCCCTGAGTGAGTCTGGAGAGGGGGCTCCTCCATGTTCTTTGCAAAGGGGCACCCTCCAGTTTCGTTACGTCACTGATTGCCACTGTAGTTCCTGACACTGAACAAAACTACTTTGTGTGGCAATATGCTCCTTGTGGAAGAGCAGAATGCGATCACTCACAGTAAAGCCAGCCGAAAGAGAGAGAAATAGAAGTTTAATAAAAACAAAATGTCTTTGTTAACACCAGACCTAATTAGGGACCAAGACCCACATGTAGGTAGCTTTTTGCATGTCGCAAACAGCGACTTTCGCTGTTTGCGACGTGCAAAAAGCACATTGCGATGCACAAACCCAGTTTTGCGATTCAGTAACCTGGTTATCGAATCATAAAACGGGTTTGCGACTCGCAATTAGTAAGGGGTGTTCCCTTCCTAATTGCAAATCGCAGTGCAATGTAGGATTGTTTTGTGACCGCGAACGCGGGCGCAAACCAATCGCAGTTTGCACCCATTTCAAATGGGTGCTAACACTTTCGCAAAAGGGAAGGGATCCCCATGGGACCCCTTCTCCATTGTGAATGTCACTGTAAACATTTTTTCAGAGCAAGCAGTGGTCCTGTGGACCACTGCCTGCTCTGAAAAAATGAAACAAAAACGTTTCATTTTTCGTTTTTGTTATGCATCTCGTTTTCCTTTAAGGAAAACGGGCTGCATTACAAAAAAAACTGCTTTATTGAAAAGCAGTCATAGACATGGTGGTCTGCTGTCTCCAGCAGGCCACCATTCGTGAGGGGGTCGCAAATTGCGACCCACCTCATGATTATTCATGATGTGGGCATTTGCGAAGCCCTTGCGAATCACAGATGGTGTCAAGGACACCATCCTACATTCGGATTTGCGACTCGCAATTTGCAGGTCACAAATCTGAACCTACCTACTTGTGGCCCCAAATTCTTAAAGAAAGTCACAAAAGTGCACCCATGGTATATGTCGTACCCCTATAAAATATTTGTGAACTGTATTTTAGCGTGGGTAAATACGATGTGTAGATTTGCTCATGTGAAAATCTATTGAGCATTTGCAAGTTCATTTTCCCTCCAGCCACTTTCTTCCCAACACTGGAAGAAGTTCTAATTCTGCCATTGTCAGGAGTAAATGCCCAACCTTTCTTATTATGGGAAAATATTAGAGAGAAGCTGGTAAAAATCTTTAAAACATGCAGGTTAGTAGGTTTGCAGACTCAAAGGCATTCCAGCCCTGGAACTATTGCTTACTGCTTCCTCCAGCCCCAGTATGCAGATCTGCAGAAAGGTGGCAAAATAAGGAAATTGCTACAGTAGGGATTGAAACTCCAAGTATTCAAGCCCTACTATGGTAGTAGCCCTGGCATAATCAGAGAGGCTATTAATTGCTGCCATAATTTGTCGCCACACTACATGGCACCAAAGGGACAAGTAGATCTTTTTACAGGACAAGTAGATTTGAGAAGCAACCTGTCCCCTGGACAGGTACATATTTTAATAAATTCCACACCCCTGAATGTAGAGAAAGACAAGGGGCAATAACACTTGTTTTGCTATTCTATGTCCCCCCCCAAGTCTCCCGATAAAAATGGTACCTCACTTGTGTGGGTAGGCCTCGCGCCTGCAACAGGAAATGCCCTTAAACACAACGTGGACACATCACATTTTTCTACAGAAAACAGAGGTGTTTTTTGCAAAGTGCCTACCTGTAATTTTTGGCCTCTAGCTCAGCCGGTACCTAGGGAAACCTACCAAACCTGTGCATTTTTGAAAACTAGAGACCTAGGGGAATTCAAGATGGGGTGACTTGTGGGGCTCTCACCACGTTCTGTTACCCAGAATCCTTTGCAAACCTCAGAATTTGGCTAAAAAACATGTTTTCCTCACATTTCGGTGACAGAAAGTTCTGGAATCTGAGAGGAGCCACAAATTTCCTTCCACCCAGCGTTCCCCCAAGTCTCCCGATAAAAATGATACCTCACTTGTGTGGGTGGGCCAGGTGCCTGCAACAGAAAAAGGCCACAAACTTGTAGAGATTATGGGGATAGTACAGCGAGTTGATAAGCACATATCTTCTTTTATACATCTTTAGGCTGACTCTGCTTTGGGGACCCACACAAGTGAGGTGTCAGTTTACTTGGGAGACTGAGGGGAACGCTGGCGAGTAGGAGTTTTGTGCTGGAGCGGTGATCGTACAAAGAAAAGTCAGGAAAATATGCTTTTTTAAGCAAATTTTGAGGTTTGCAGAGGAGTCTGGGTAAGAAAATGTTGGGGGATCCACGCAAGCTACACCTCCCTGGACTCCTTGGGGTGTCTAGTTTTTAAAAATGTCTGGGTTTGGTAGGTTTCCCTAGATGAAGGCCGCACCCAGGACCAAAAACATAGGTGCCCCCTCCCCACCGAAGACAGGTAGTTTTGTAATATATCATTTTGATGTGTTCACATACGTCTGTGATGTGGCAAACACTAAAATTGTGAAAAGAAACACACTTAGGTTATATGAAAAAGACCCCTCACCCACCAACCAAGTTGGTGACATGCTTCATCATCGGGGTCCCACCTGAGAAACCTAGCGTGTCACAAGTGTGCTGCGACGCCTGATTACAGCGGAGCAGGTTTTTAAATTTTTTATCACACATACTGGTTGGATTTGGCACAAGGGTGAGTGATGGTTCATTAGATCAAATTTTATTAACAAGAGATTTCACAAAAGTGAAATGCACTGTTATTAACTGAAAGGCCAAAAAACTGAACCAATGACTCACAGCTCATGAGCTGTAAAGCCACGGCAAGGCACCAACTGCTTTACCGTCCTTTCACACACCTTTCATACGTGACATGCACAAGACCATTCACGCCGCCAGCCACTGGCCCAGCACATTACAACACTCGCATCGACAGACAGCGCCAGTCAAGGGCCCATCACTTTCATACGCCCACATGCCTGATACAGCAATCACACCAGCTGATGAGTGTGTGGACTGGCGTTTGGCTGCACCGCTAGCCAAGCGCCACCCCACACACACCGCCAGCCAAGCGCCACCCCACGCACACCACCAGCCAAGTGCCACCCCACGTACACCGCCATCATTTTTTTGTTGTTTATAAACAACAAAGAAACCACTAACTAATTATAAAATAAGTACAAAACTACAAACACAAAAGCTCTAACTAAATACATGATAGTAATGCCAACCGTGAAACTGAACATATGAAAATATAAAATAGGCAGTTTACGCTCATGGTATTTCCCAAATGTTTTTCTTGGTGTGGTAACTTCTAAAACAGCCGGGCACACACAGCCCAGGCTTTGAAGGGCAATCGGGGCAGTACATCCAACTCTCCCTCTGGATTGCTCTCCGGGCACATACTCTACATTTCTTTGTGGGCAAGTCTTTTTGGGGAGTGGGAGGAATGTGATCTGGAAAGTGCCGATCTTTCAATCTAGCCACATCCTCCACCACTTCTACTCTAGGAACTCTTGCCTGTTCCACCACAATAAGGCTCTCGTATCACTGACTCCTGAAGTTTAACAAATGTCATCCTTGACTCAGGTGAACAATCCTTGAACACAATAAAAGCATTAAAAGTTGCCAAATGAAATAAATGTAGGGCCAACTTTTTATACCACACGTAAGAGTTACGAAGAGCAGTGTAAGGTTCCAACCTCTGATCTACTCTATCAACACCACCCATGTGCCTATTGTAGTCCAAAATGCACGCAGGCTTGATCTCTTCTGCAACCTGACCCCAAACAGTCACAGGGGAAGTACTCTCATCATGGATGGTAGATAGAATGTACATGTACACATCCCTCCTGTCTGAAAATTTTAGAGCTAGCAGCTCATTATTCCGCAAGGCACTGCACTGTCCCCTCTCAAGTTTTTTTTTTTTTTTTTTTTTTTTTTTTTTTTTTACAGACAAGCTCCCTTGGATAGCCTTTCCGGTTAGAACGGATTGTGCCAAAAGCAACAGTGTCCACTCTAAACAACTCCTTGAACAACTGCACTCCAGTGTAGAAATTATCTACGTACAAATTTTGACCTTTGTTAAACAGTCGTCTACCAAGTTCCCACACAATTTTTTCGCTAACTCCAAAAGTGGCCGGATAATCAGGAGGGTCAGTACTGGAATCTCTACCAGTGTAGACCCAGAAATTATACAGATATCCTGTACTGCTTTCTGACAGCATATACAATTCAATCCCATACCGTGCCCTCTTACTAGGAATGTACTGTTTAAAAACTAAACGCCCCTTGAAAAGGACCAAAGACTCGTCCACACTTATCTCTTTGCCTGGAACATAGACCTCTGAAAAACGATCTACAAAATGACCAAGGACAGGCCTAATCTTAAAAAGACGGTCACAATCAGGGTGATCTTGTGGCAAGGCTAAAGCATTGTCTACAAAATGCAGCATATGAAGAAGAAGCAAATAGCGATTACCTGTCATCATTGCAGGAAATATAGCCGTTGCCATCAAGGGAATAGTAGACCAATAAGAAGCCAGTGACGGCTTCCTGATCAACCCCATCAAAAAAGTCAAACCTAAATTTTTTTTCATCTCTTCCAGATATGTGGGAACCCACTGAGTAGCTCTAGACTGAGGCCTAAGTCTGGCAGCGTTGTCCCTCAAATATTGCTCTGCATACAAATTCCACAATCTCTTCCAAAAATACATCGTCCATAAACAAGTGAAAGAAATGGACAGGCAAAAAGTTTTCCGTATTGACTACACCCTGGGAGACCAGTAAATGCAGGTAACTGTGGCTGCTCCATGTTTGGGGCAATCCAGGTGTCAGGTCTTCTAATGGGAAACCCTTCAGCCCCAGGCTGCTGTACTCCTGGCACATCAATGTCCTCCTCTAAAACAGGCCCTTCATCCGCACTGATAGTAGCTTCCTCATCAGAAGAATACTCTTGGACAGAGAACTCACTGCCAGAATCTCTCACTTCCTCCTCTGCCTCAGATGCAGAGTCAGTCTCGTAATCATGGTCTGAAGACGACTCAAAGAGCATGCCAACAACCTGCTGAGCTGTCACTCTGTGGCTAGCCATATTCCTCACTAACAACAAGTGGATTGCCAACAACAACTAGCACTAAAATAAGTAATAAACAAAGTGTAGCTTTATCACAAAGAGTTATGTACTAAAAAGCTATACCACTCCCTTGCCTGAAAAAGCTACTCACCAGCAACTACTCAGCACAGACACAGCAATCACCAATGATATCCCACTAAAAAGAAAAAAACAAATTAAACATGACAACACAAATATCATTGTGCTCCAATCTAAGGACAATTTCACACACAATACTGCATTTAGTACACCACCTACAAACACGTCATTCATGCATGTCAACAATACTCCTTTGAAGTAAATTGCTTTCACTTACCTAAAACATGCAACTCGGCAAACCGCAGGACAACTATTGCCAAAACCGCAAGGATCCACAGCAAAGGAAGCAAAAGCTTTGAACTAGAACAAAAAGAAGAAATAAACTGTTATAATCACAAATACAAATACTTCGCCAGTTGACAAACACCCCGCCACCAAGAACTTAGAAATTGTCCCTGGTGCCTAAGTGGCTTCTGCCCCACTAGGAGGCAGATGGGCCTAAATGGGGGTTCCCCCAGCACAATAAAAACAAAGGGAACCAAAAAAAAAAATCTCTGACATCTTGGTGCCTTCTGCCCCCAATGGGCCTAAATAAAATAGGCTGATCTGCCTCCAAGGTGGTCAGAAATGGCCATCACTAACGTGCCCCCTTTGGGGGGGGCGACCCTTGCCAAAGGTGCTGCCCCCCCCACACACAAAACACACACACAGGATCCCTAGTGCCTAAGTGGATTCTGCCCCCTTTGGGGGCAGATGGGCGTTAAAAAAATAAAATGTCAGATCGGCCCCTAAGGGGGGGCATAAATGGCAAACAGCTCTGTGCCCCCTTTAGGGGACGACCCTTGCCAAAGGGGGCAAAAGGGGGCACCCCAGCACTAAACAAAAAAAGGGGAACAAAAAAATAATCCCTGCCGTATTGGTGGTTTCTACCCTCCTTGGGGGCAGATGGGCCTACAAAAATAGGCCCATCTGCCCCTAAGGGGGGCTGAGATGGCCAATACAAAATTTCCCCACTTTGGGGGGGTGAGCTTTGCCCAAGGGGTGCCCCCAAACACACAAAACACACACACCACACAATCCCTGGCACCTAGTGGGTTTCGACCCCTCCCCCCCGGGGACCAGATCCGCCAAAAAACGGATGGGGGGCCGAAACACATAAAAAATCATTGCCCCTGGGGCAGCGACCCTTGCCTCAGGGTTTGCTGCCCAAAAACAAAGAAAATTAATTCCCTGATGTCTAGTGGTTTTCAGGCCCCCCCCCCCCCCCCGGGGGCCGATCGGCCAAAAAATCAGCCGATCTGCCCCGGGGGGGCCGAAATAGGATAAAAAAAATAGCCCCCAATGGAAGTGACCTTTGCCCAAGGAAAAACCCTTTCTTTTCCCCCTGTGTCTGTTTCCCTCCCCCCCCACAAACCACCAAAAAGGGAAGGAATCACCTGTTTGGAGTCCTCTTCCCCTGACGTGCTGGAAGCAACTGGCTTCCAGCGCGTCCTCGGCAATACTTGATGACGTCGGCGCGCTGTGAGCGCGTTGATGTCAGATTGCCGAGGGGGGGGGGGGGGTCTGGTGGAAGGGGAAGGGATTCCCCTTCCATCCACGACCGGAGGGTGTGGGTTGGGTGCAGGACGAGGTGATCTCGCCCAAGGCACCGGAGAACCGGTGCCTTGGGCGAGATCACCTCGTCCTCGGCATAGAAGAAGTTAAAAATACATCTTTTGGTAAAGTTGGTTTTTAGATTGTCAGTTGAAAATGCCACTTTTAAAAAGTGTACATTTTCTTGCTTAACCATTCTGTGCCTCTGCCTGCTTGCGTATTCGACCTCTGGGTCAGACTGACAGTTGGGCTGTTGTGAATTCCCTCCTGACAGTGACACAAAGGGAGCAGGGGTATAGCCTGCATATCATGATGAGTCCCCTGGGCTAGAGTGGGAAGGGAGGAGCTGACACACCTGAAAGGGCTGGGCCTGTCGTCCCACAAAGCAGTTTCCAACCCCCTGGTGTGTGTCTGGGGCCAGGCCGGGGCAAGGCAGGATCTTGTGAGAAACCGAGACTTTCCTTTGAAGTTTGCCTTCTTCAAAGGCAGAAAGTAGGGGACCCCAAACCCCAGATTTTTAGATTACTTTTGGATCAAGAGGAACCTCTGCCAAGGAGAAGAGCTGGAAGACAAGTACTGCCCCTTTGCCTGTGAGTGTGCTTTGCTGGGTTGGTCTGCAGTTGCTGCTTCTGCCTTTGAGAGGACAAATACTGGACATTGCTGTGTTTTTCCTGCTTGTGAGGTGTCTCCAAGGGCTTGGACTGGGCTTGCTCCCTGTTCTGAAGTCTCAGGGCCATCAAAGACTTCTTCTGCCAGCATCTGGAGTCTCTTGCTGAGACTCCTACCCTGCCAAGTGGTGCCTAAACCAGTCCCTGGGCCCTTGAAAGGAGAGTCTGGTGGAACCAAGACTAAAATCGACACATAGGAGACGGGCAGGAATAAAATTGATGCAGCACCTGCTTTGCAGCTTAAAAATCGACACACCACCTGCATCGCAGCTAGGAGCACCTGTGTGGCTTCCAAAATCGATGCATCAGCCACACAACGCGGCTCTTAACGACCGTGTTCTGGAATTTTGAACACATTGTCGCTGGGCGTCAAAATCATTGAGAACCTTTGTGGATTTGAGGTTGCCCTTCCGGAAATAGACACATTGCTCTTCTGCAGGAGAGAAAAACGACACATCGCCTACCCGACCGAGAGGAAACAATGCATGGCCTCACTTGGGAGTAAGGAATCGGTTCACTGCTGACTTTTCCGACGAACGCTCGCCCACACAGCTTTATTTTTTACGCAAACCAGGTACCTTGTGTAAAAAAAAGTACATCCATTGATTTCTAAGGATTAAGAATCTTTTTACTGAAAATTAATAACTTTTGTATGTTGGATTTTTGTCGTTTTGGTCTTGTTTGATTTAGATAAATATTGGCTATTTTTCTAAACTGGTGTTGTGTCACTTTTGTGGTGTTTTCACTGTGTGTGTTGGTACAAGTAATTTACACATTGCCTCTGAGATAGGCCTGACTGCTTGTGCCAAGCTGCCAAGGAGGTGAGCAAGGGTTATGCTAGGTGTGTATCTCCCTTGCCCTGACTAGTGAGGGTCCCTGCTTGGACATCGTGCCAACTGACTGCCAACCAGAGACCCCCTTTCTAACAATCACTATATACACATAAAGGAAAATACAGTAAGTAGTTTAAAAAAAAAACACCATTAAAAGCATATAAAAACATTATCCGAGAGAAGTCAGTACTCTATATCATACACCTCATCCTACACTCAAATCCCCAACAGCCAGGTTTTAGTCTAGGTTTTAGTCTAGTTACTATTTGCATTACTCTAGAAATTCCTAGAGTGGCAGTCCTAAGTGATTACTGATGAGACAAGCAGAGTATAGAAACATACTTAAAGAGAACACAATGGATATGTCAGATATGTCAGCTTTAAATTGTTTTTCAATGGGCATGTATTGCTGGGAATCCAAGCAGACCTAAGGAAAGGGCCCCAAACCCATCACATTCAGACAGTTTATCATTTTATTTGTAAATGACTTGTTCAAAAGGCAATTTTATATGGCATTCTTCGGTAGTGGGTAGAGTTGGTTGAGGCCAGTGCCTGAGGACCCAGAGTTTGACTGCAGACAAAGAATTTGCTGTCCATCTATGCAAGTGTTTGATAAGGTCAAGAATGCCAGAATCATTGTGAATCGGTGTCAGTTGTATTACAGGAGTCAACTGGACCGATTGTATTCAAGGCCTTTCCGCCCTTCGAGCCTTGAGACTTGCATCTCCAACATACCCTGGTGTGAGGAAATCCTGTTCTATGCAACTTCCGATGGGCAAGACCTTTAATGCAAGACCTTCATTCTGACCTTGCAAAGTCATGGATATCCGTGATTCCTGACCATTGAGCGTCTGAACAGATTTTTTTGGAAGATGGTTTCCCTCTGAAAATCCCTAAGGATGGGAATAGAATAATTTTATCAAATCTCTGTGTATATCTGAAGTTGGTCTACCCAGTTTGCCAAACATGGTCAAATGATGTAAAAGAGAAGAGTCAACCAGTGTCAGTTGGGGGAGGGGAAATAGTTGACTTCTAATACAATTGTTCAGTTGGCTATAATGCCAGTGCTGGTGGTCAGCTCAATTGTATTCAGTTCTTGGATCTAGAAAGGGCTTAAGTTCACCTTTGAATAGTAGGCGGTCGATGTGCAACAGTCCTATGGCTACCTGTTTTGCTTTAACTAATGACCGAGCTGACCACAATCTCTGGAATGCACTTTTTAGTTTAAAGAAGACATTTATTATGACTTCACCACGAGGTTCCTGAGAGAGGAGATTAGCAGGTTGGAGGCACACGTTTAAAAATAGTCACAGCAATGAAAGGAAAATATATCAAAGTGATTCTCAATTGCAATGTACACAGCAAATATATGTGATTATATTCTAGCATAACTTCAAAGCAAAGAATAAAAGTCAAAGTTCATCACCGTAGGGCCTATCACTGCTCGTCATCTTTCACATGCCAGCAAGTTGATGACCCCCGTTCAACTGCGAGAAAGAGATTTTCCACCCTCACGGGACAGGTCAGGCTGTTGACGTCCACTCCTGACTGAAGTCTCGGAAAATTCCCCTCACTGCTGCCCAGGGACCCCTTTTATAACATTCAAAACATGCTGACTACTGTAGGTCAGAGTTGGTAGAAACACCGTCGAAAGTTGGCCAGGTTTTCAAGGCGGTCTCTCCGAAGGCCGAAAAACACAAAATATGCGCTTCCTTATCATGCTAGTGTTCGGTGAGAGAAAATTCGAAAAACACAAGCTTGGTTTACCATGTGGCAAAACAGAGCTCATCTGCAATGTCTCAACTGCAATGTCTAATGCCACGTTAAAGCCAGTAGGCATCTAAACTGAATACAAAATGTAATGTCTAATGCCACGTTAAAGCCAATAGGCAGCTAAACTGAATACAAAATGTAATGTGCTACTGGTGAACATTGAACAACTAATATACACCGTGGTGAAACACAAAGTCAGTGGTCAAACATAATTATTTTCATTACACTACCCAACCGGTTCCTTCAGGGGTTCGTTGATAATTTGTTGTCCTGTACTTTCCCGCATAGAGCCTTTCATATGGATCCATGTGTAAGAGTTTGTGGTAATGTTTACAAATTGATAACATGCAGTCCATGATTGCGTTAACAAACGGCATGTACAAAAGTTAATTTTATTCAGCATTAGCATAGACTCAGGACAGTGTAGTAGTCTTTTCTCAATGGTGACCCTAGCCAGCTTTAGTGGTGTGTTTGGTTAAAACAAAAAAGGCTATTTGCTACAAATGATGTGCTTCAAAATACATGTTCACATTTGGGAGATGCAGACCTTCTGAAATTATAAGTGTGTGAAGTGTTCCAGGTTTCATCCGGGGCCTGGCTTCTCCCATTATAAATCTTTTACTATCAGAATCATTAGTGTATGGGTTATAAATAAGCTAGGAAGCATGCCAGAGACATGATTATAGCGTTATGCTACTGTCATTTTCACTACAAAAGACAAACGATCTGCTTGAGCTATCAGCGGTTTATATAGTCCTCCACTGTGCTCCCCATACCTTTATTCCCCTTGATACCAAGATATTTCAAGCTCCTGGGGAACCACGCAATGAGCAATCTCGTATACTGAATCTTTGTTCTGCTGCTCATGGGTAGAGCCTCTCATTTCTCAGTTAATTTTGTAACCGGGGAATATGTCCGCAGAATATCGGCTGTATGTAGAAGACCTTTATTTGTCCTTGTGTTTCTGTGTTTGTCGATATGCCAATGGCTGCATGGAGAGGTTACAAACTCAGTAAAAACAGAAGGCTTGGAAGGGAACATAGAAGGTGTTGACAAAAGCCCTCTTAAGTGTATGCTTGGAGTAGTAACAACGTACTGCTAACATGCTTTGGAAGTTAAGTCCTTGGCCACGTTCGTCACACTGAGACCGACGTGAATGGGTTGTTTTTCAGTTTAATTGTATTTATGTTAGTAAGTGTGAACTGTGCTTTATATGTGAGCAGCATCTTATTTCTCCGGGGACACGCAGGGAACAGAGACAGAACATATGTAATTTGTGGCGGTTTTGTTCTGCCTTTTAGGCTGAGCAAAGCCTCAATTCATCAGAAGGACAATTGTAATGCATGCTGAATCTGTTTCACTTTTAGGTATGTCTGACCACAACGATTCCACACCTAGCAATTCAACTACCCAGGCCGCAGAAGAGGTCGAGTCCGACCCAGAGGTGATTGTGTAAAGTTTGCGTTAACTGGAAACAATCAGCTAAACTTAACCAGTCTATTCAGCGCTGTGTACAATTACAGATTAACCTGATTGGGGCTAATTAAATTTAAGCAAGTAGGTGGATAATTATGGTGGCTTCATTACTGGGTTTGTGATCATTTTGTTTGTAAAATCAAATGTTAAGTATTCATTACAACACACTGCTGCACCTTTAAAATTCGTCAGTCTCCGGTTTTTCCTCCTCCAAATGATTTCTGGATTTTTTTCAAATGTTAAATGAAAAAAGTGATAATGTAAACCTTTTTCTATACGTTACTTTTCATAAACTGCAGGTAAGTGTTGTAGAGGATATAGCCCAACTTTGTAGTTACGTTGGAAGAACGTTGCTTGATTTTACGCAGTTGCTGTCATGAAAGCGAAGCACAAAGCACAGTTGCTCCAGTCCCATGACATCAGTGGTGGAGCTGACACGAGAAAGGAGGACTTGTAAAACAGTACTATATTAGGAGGAAATAAACAATACATATCTGTGCTCACACTGGGGCAAAGTGTAAATGACATTAACAGTGGTTTTGTAGTTCCAGAAGAATTGAGATATATATGTATCCACATGCAACACAGAAAAAATATTTTTATTCCATAACAGCGTTTTGCAAGCTGAGAACCCCAACATGAAAAGTGATAAGACATGGAAATTGCATGAAGTTAACAGTCATGGTGTTAAAAATAATTTGAACAAAGATGATTTTTTAAAAAGATAATGTAAAATAATTAGCCCGATCAACACTACATTCGTATTCTTATATAACATCAAAGTGCTAAGCCGATGAGTGTGTTACATCCCCAAGCTCACATTCAAAATTTGCGTCATAAAATTGCTCACACCTGTGAAGCTCTTCTATGATAGCCATTGGTTGTAAACCCAATGTAGACCAAGTAGTAGCTATCACATCATGACATTTTAAATGCACACCTATAGTGTTATTTTGCCTCAAGTATAATACAGTGGCCATAATCAAGACATACAAGAAAAAAAAATGTTTATGAAAACAGGTTGACCATCTCTATGGAAATCAGACTATCACAGAAATTTCCATGTTGGCTGACCAGTTACGGTAGTACTACTTTTCTGGATAGCTAGCTGTTAAAGTAGCTCATTGGCAAAACTCTGTACACTGTAGTAGGAGAGATCACTTCTTTTATCTTATGTCTTATAATGACCAAAAAAAAAAGTAAAGAAGCAAAAGTAATAGGGTGTCGGACATAACACTAAGCCAAAGCTCATTATAGGACGGTAGTTGAAGGAGTTAAAGGAAGAGGACCTAACAAGATAAGAGTTTCAGATTTGTTACATGTAATCCTGAACCCCTTTCTTTACAACGGGGTTGTGGAATTTAATACATTACCTGCTTGTTAATGGAACATGTTGCTTCATAAATCTACTTGTCCTGAAAATAAATCTACTTGTCTTTTTGTGGCGATAGAATGCGGTGACAAATTATGGCCTCATTATATAAGAGCTCAGATAATGGCCTCTCTGACTATGCTAGGGGTCATACTATAGTAGGGCTTGAATACTAGCAATTTCTTTATTTTTCCACCTTTCTGCTCATCTACGTACTGGGGCTGGTGGTAGCTGTAAGCAGTTGTTCCAGTGCCAGAATGCCCTTGCATGTTGTGTGCTTTTCACCTGGTCTTCTCTAATTTTTTTCTTATTAAGAAGTGTTTGAAATTTACTCCTGACAAGGGTCAGAAGTAAAACTTCTTCCAGTGTTGGTAAATGGGTGATTAGATTGAAAGTGAACTTGTAAACACTTAAGAGATTTTTGCATGTGCTACTTTACACATGCATATTTTGCTCGTGCTAAAATACAGTTCACATATATTTTCTAGGAGTATGATTTCCTGGTCTATTTCTGTAAGGTTGTGTGAATTCATGAAATATGTAAATCTGCAGTAATGCCAAGGCACATATCATGGGTGCGCTTTCTTGACTTTCTTTGAGAATTGAGCCCCTATTTAGGTTTGGCGCTAACCAAGACCTTTTGTTTTTATTGAAATTCTGTATCTCTATCCATCTATCGGCTGGCTTCACTGTGAATGATTGCAATCTGCTCTTTGACAAGTAGCATATCAGCACACAAAGTATTGTTCAGTGCCAGAAACTTCTATGGCAGTGTGTGTGTTATGAGACCAAAAAATATTTTTGCCAATGTTTGCTACAATAGTGAGGGCCCAAAAGCTCCCACAACAATAAAGTTTTACAAAAACAATGCCAAAACAAGTTGCTTATTGACAAAATCAAAAGACTGACTACCAACGTCGGACCTATAGCGCTTTACTAATGCTTGTTTAATTTCAAGCTTCCCATAATCGTGTTGAAACTGGTTACGCTGGCTTTCATTATGAATATTTTTAGGAAACACTAGCTTGCATCAACACATTTTACTGAATGAGGCATCATAGAAATGGTACCTGAAATTTCACAGTAGTATAGCAAAATGCTTTTGTCTCCTAGTTGCATTTTTTGTGAACAATTTATTTTGAAAGCAAAGAATCATCACTCTTGCATTATGTGTAGCCTTGTATTGTTAAACCTTGCAAATGTGTGTACACATTTTTTACTGGAACCACTGTCTGTAGTGCAGTCAGAGCTTACAACATTTATTTAGAGCACTCAGCCTAATAAAGTCTTTGCATTAATGAACCATAAATACAAGTTATAACAGCATTAACATGTAGACTAAAATATTACCTCTACTGCAGACAATTCCCTTCCCAGCTTCATAATGTGGTACTGTTAATTCCTAGCTAAAGGGTTTGTGCTGTAGGGGGTTGGGCCTACTTGTACCAATGACAAAATAAACTTGAAAACGTGTTGTCCTTGAACCCAAACACTATGTCCTGGGCATTGAGCGATGGAAATTCTACACTCCTGTTACAAACTTTTTTTTTTAAAAGACCACGAAGGAGGAGACTTTGGAAGGATGGCGAAAAATAGGACTGGCCAAGTTTTGTCTTCATCCTTGATATAGAATCTTATAAGATCTATTAACAATACCTATTTGTAATTTGGTTCAAAACTGTGGTTGGTTATTCAGAGACCCATGCTTGTGCTGAAGAATATGTCTAAAACTGAAAGCTATTGTGCGGACTTGTTTCCAAGGATATACAGATGTTTTATTGCTGTTTGTAAGATTAAAATGGAACAATACCCAGCCCAATCTTGAAGATGGCAAAATGTGTTGCATAGGCTTTTCTGGCAAAACCAGTTATCTACCTTTTAGGTAATGCGTTCGACCATGCAAATTGGAAGGCCTATCCCAGTGCTGTAAGACAAACAAGCACAAAAAGCAAACAAAGAATTAAATACCTGAAACTCCATTTAGTTCTTTGGATTTAAAAAATGTTGTCTTACTTGGACAACTTGCAACACAAAGTTTTTAAGATATTTTGATCACTTTATCAATATGGCTAAATTAATGCATGCTGCCACTAGGTCTGTCATCCCCTTTACTAGGGAAAGACAACTACACATTGGTATGGTGCTGGAGTACGAGTGTTTCACATGTGAATGATGATGCACAAGCTGGGTTCTCTATCCTATACTTAAGCCTACCATCAATAAACATACCAGCTGCTCCTAATATGAGAGATCTGAAGCAGTCCATCCGCTTACAAAATTAAATACGCAGGGTGCTCCAGTTAAATCTACCTATACAGACATACTTGTACTCTATTGCTAAGTCAAATTGAGTTGTTCAGTTATAAATGTGTATTGTTTATTTGTGCCCTGTATGAGTGTTACTGTTCTACCCTCGCTGACTAATTTGCCTAAACTTAATTGTCGCTTAGCAGTTGATGGTAACTGTTGAGCAAGGGAAGCAGAACCCATTTAATAGGCCACTTTGTTCAATATTTAGTTTAGTATGGGATGATACAATGAATGCTTCTTGTCTGCTACTCTAATTAAAATTAGTTTGTCTTTACAGGAAAGGCACCACTCATGACGTGATCATCTCAGAGTATTAGCCAACCTAACTACCTTGTAGTTTTGTGCTTTCAGTGTTATTCGTAAATAACAAGTTAGTTTGTGTTTGAACACTCACAGTAAATAAGAGTGAATAGGCTCAGCAGGCATATGGCAAACACCTTGTTATAAACCCACAGGCACTAGGCTTTTTTGGAAGATCAAAAACAAGAAACTATCTATAACAACTGAGCCATGTATCTGATATAGACTTTTAGCCACAGATTTCTTACCATAGAATTATTCCCAGGTGTCCAACTGGATCTGGAAACTTTTCATGAGCAGTACTCCTACGCTTGGCATTGTTGGCACCAAAATTGACCCTTGTGGTGCCTAGATTGGCTCCACCCAAGCATGCTCACGTCAGTTCTTTTCTTTCGGTGCTGTCCAGCGCAGATCTGGAGAAGAGCTACCCCCTCAGATTTTCACTATGTTTTGTTGACGTTTTGTCGACTTAATTTGAGGGTTTTCCTCCCGCAGTGGCAGGAATATCATCTAAGAAGGCCGGCTTCAAGCCCTGCGTCACCTGTCATTGACCGATGTCGGTGACGGATCTGCAACTTGTATACCTTTGGTGCCTCAAGCGCAACCACGACCCAAGGTCATGCTCCAGCTGCCAAGCCATGAATTTGAAGGCTTCTAGGGGGCGATCCCTCAAACTCCTGGTGGCTCGGCATGCGATTCTGCAACAGTGAAGGTCCCGGTAGAGAAGAAGGTCCCTGGAGTAGTCGTGGACTTGGAGATCCTTGTCACACTCCAAGTCGTTGGGTCACTTGGGTAAGTCCCGCCATAAGAAGAAGTTGTCGAAGTTGTCTTCGACTTCTCCATGTCCATCGGCTGATTAGGGAAGGGAGCTTCTGCATTTGGGGTCTGGCTCCGTGGTAGAGACTGCGCCTGGGCCGTCTCTGCACCATCCTGATTTTATGGGAGCTAGAGCGACCCTCACTAAATTTAAAGAATTCTGTGAGGCTATGCGCCTCATTTTGGGCAGCCTGACCCCTCCAGTGTGCCTTTGGGCCAGAGTGGTTGGGTAGGTGCCCCTTCTGATTCTGCCCCGGCACCAGTAGGGCCCCAAGATTCCATTCCTGGGTCCAGACCAATGGCAGTCGTACCACCTCGACCTTCCCTGGCGCCATTCCCGATGCAAAAGCTCCCAACCATATCCAGCGCCATCTGGAGCCATGACTTCCAGGTCGGAGCGGGAGCCCTATTCCAATGGGCTGGAATTTGTGGAAGAATGGGAGGGGTTGCTGGACCTTCGGGATACCAGCCTTACAACACTTTGGACTGGTGTGAGGACCTGAGTGAGGTCAGTGGACTGGATACTTCTTTGAGGTACTGGTATGCTTTCTCTCCCTGCCGTGGCTATGGAGGAGGGAGCGCCATTCGCTATGGTGGGGAGGAAGGCGGCTAAGGTCGTGGACCTCAGTTAGCCCTCAGTGGTGGTCAAGATAAATGTCTTGATATAAGTGCTGCAGCCTGGAATGTCCCCATCAGAACTGCTACTCCCCTTTAATGAGGTACTTATTGGATGTCCAGCTTGGGACTTTTTCCAAGCCCAACACTGGCTCCTGTGAATAGGACTGTTATGCTTCACCACTGCCCCACACCTGGGGTCCCAAGTAGCTCACACAACACCCCACTCTGGAGAGCTTGATGGTCCAAGCTTCCACTTCTCATGTAAATCCTGGCGTATTCCCAAACGCACCAGTGGATCGGTAATCCAACAGGCTGGAAACATTGGGTAAGAAAATGTTTTCTTCCACCAGCCTGGCACTGTGGTCTGTGAATATTGCCTGCCTTTTAGACTGCTGTGGGATATGGTAGTGCAGGTGCTGGTCCTGGAGAAGGCCTGGACTGTGCTCTCCCAGGCTGTTGCCGACAGGAGAGATGCTGCGAAGTTCACCATCCGTTGTGGTGTGGACACCACCGACTCAATAGGCAGAGCAGTTTCATCGATGGTGTCCTTATGGTACCACGCTTGGTTGAGAACCACTACCTTTTCTAGGGATGTCCCAGTATCACTCATGGGCATGCACTTTGATGGCTCCTGTCTCGTCAGAGACAAGATGGATGCAGCGCAGGAGCACTTTAAGGACAGCAAGGCTACAGCCAGGTTCTTGGCCCTTTCCATGACCCCTCACCCCTCCCCAAGCTCCTTTTGCTTTTTTCACGGCCACAAGTTGGGTTCCCAACCACATCCTCACTCTCATCAGCCATCACGGCGCGCATGCTTCCCAACCTTCGCATTATGGTGGATGCGGTGCCTACTGACCCTGTGAGTTGGGCAACCAGCGGTCGGGCCAGTCCACCTCCCTCCCCACCTGGCAGCTGGAGCCCTCAAGCCTTCCTTGTCTGCCCTCATACCATCATGAGCACTATTCCCTCCCCTTCATGATCACCCTTCCCCACGTGCCTCCATCGAACAACAGGATGACGAAGAACCATCTCTCCCTTTTACGCCAAGAAGTGATGGCCCTCTTGGCCAAGGGTGCCATAGAGAGGGTACTGACACCAGAAGTGGGCCATGGTTGCTATTCTTGCTACTTTCTTGTGCCCAAAAAGGACAGAGGCCTTTGTCCTGTCTTCAGCTGGCGCCCCTCAATTTCTTCCTCAAGAAAATCCTCATGCTTGCTCCATTCCTGTCTGCCCAGGACACTGGAGACTGGATGGTAGTGTTAGACTTCTATTTTCACATCTCTGACCTGCCTGCCCACAGAGGTTAGCTGTAGTTCACAGTAGGTCATGAGCACTTTCAGTTCATTGTGCTCCCCCATTGGCCTTTTTCTCTCTCTTTCTATCTCGCTCTCTCCATCCCTCTCTCTCTCTCTCTCTCCATATGTGTGCAAAGACCATGCTGTGGACGTTATCAAGGCCTAGAGCAAGGAATTATCATGACAGTCTTTTTAAATTAACACCATGTTGACAAAGTGGATTTGATGCCTTTCAGAATCTCAGGATTTCGTTAGCGCCATAGAAGTCCTTGTAGTGCCTAGGAAGTTAACCCAAAAAGAGATTGTCGATAGTAAATTTATGAACTCCCTGAGAAAGAAGTGATTAGGTTATAGGTTCTTATGAGGTGGGAGGCTCAATCATAGAAGATCTTTAAGCATTTACCATGAGTGGGACTTTGAGGTTTGTAGAGGCTGAGGTGTGTCAACACTTTTAAGGGCCTGCAGTCCAAAAATAAGGAATTTGATAAACTGTATTGGTGATTCCGATAAGAGTAGAAATGTACAAACTCATGAAATAATTTAACCTCATTTGAGCAATTAGTCTACACTGGAATATTGGTGTACTTGTGAACTTAATTGCAATGACTTGCTGACTTTTTTTTCATGTGTATTGTACGTTTTAAGCAATGAATGAACTAATGCGAAGGATAAATTATTTTCAGTAAATACTGTTTGGATACCTGGCGTATGAGCCCTGTTATTATGTAAGAAAAAAGGTTCACTGGTTCAAGAAGCGATATGTGCGTTGGGTTTAAATAAGAAATGTGCACTTTAATTATGAAAACATGGAACCCATAAAAATGGAATGATCTCCTTCTTTCTAAATAATTATATATGAAATAAATCAGTAGAAGAGAGCCTTATATACTTTTGACTAATGCAAATGCTGTCTTTTCTGTTGGGGTCAGTAGGATTCGGCATATGCCCATCACAGAGTTCTGTTTGTAGCACAATTCAGCTGATGTTATTCTAAGCATACAGGGGTGTGGAATTTAATACAATAACGGCTTGTCCATGGGACAGGTTGCTTCTTAAATCTACTTGTACTGTAAAAAAAATCTTCTTGTCACTTTGGTGCACGGTACTGCGGCAACAGATTGTCAGCAATCTCATTATGTAAGAGCTCTCATAATAGCCTCCCTAGTTATGCCAGGGCTGCTGCCATTGTAGGGCTTGAATACTTGCAATTTCATTCCCTACTGTAGCAATTTCCTTATTTTGCCACCTTTACACAGATCTACGTACTGTGCTGAAGGAAGCAGTAAGCAATAATTCCAGGGATGGAATGCCTTTGAGTCTGCAAACCTACTAACTTGCATGCTTTAAGGTTTTTCACCAGCTCTTCTGTAATACCTTTTGCCATAATGAGAAAGGTTGGAAATTTGCTCCTGACAATGGCAGAAGTAAACGTTCTTCCAGGGTTGGGAAATTGTGGTTGGAGGGAAAGTAAACTCTCAGTAGATTTTCACATGAAGAAATCTACACATGCATAGTTGCTCGTGCTAAAATACAGTTCGCAAATATTTTCTAGGATTACGATTTCCTGGTCTTCTTCTGTAAGTTCTTGTGAATTCATAAAAAACACTAATTCAAAGACCTACCCAATGGGTGCACTTTTGTGACTTTCTTTAAGAATTGGGTCCCTAATTAGGTCTGGATTTAACAAAGACATTTTGTTTTTATTAAACTTCTATTTCTCTCTCTGTCTATCAGCAGTCTTTACTGTGAGTGATCTCATTGTGCTCTTCCTCAAGGAGTATATTGGTACACAAAGTAGTTGTGTTCAGTGCCAGGAACTACTGTGGCAATCAGTAGCATTACGAACTGGAGGAGGAAGGGGGGCTGCAAAGAACATGAAGCCCCTTCTCTCTCCAGACTCACTCAGGACAGAGGCTGTGCTGAGGGGGGGGGGGCTGGAGGGGTCCCCTTGCACCACAGGGGCTGCAGAACCCTTGTTACGCTACTGATGGCAATGTGTGCTTTTCAAGACCATAAACTTTTTTTGCTTTTTGCCAGTGTTTGTTGCAATGGTGAGGGCCTGGCAGCTCCCACACACTAAAGTGTTAAAAACAAAAACAAAAAAAAGCCATGTCGCAACATGACACACATTGACGAAACCAAAAGACTCACTACACATGTCGGATCATTTTGCTTTGCCAGTGCTTGTTTATTTTCATGCTTCCCATAACCTTGTTGAAAAATGGTTACACTGATTTTCCATACGGAATATTTTTGGGAAATACCAGTATGCATCAACACGTATTACTAAATGATGCTTGGGAAGAAATAGTAGCTAAAAGTTCATAGTAGCAAAACATTTTTCCCCTACTTTAATTTTTCTGAACATTTTATTTTGAAAGCAAAGAATCATCACTTTTGCTTACAAGCTTCTGCAAACATTTGCATCTAATCAGAGAGCACCCTGGGAACATTATCCTTAACCTCATATTGTTAAACTTTTCAAACATGCGTACACTTTTTGCCGGAACCACTGTCAGTAAGGCAGTTTGACTTTAAAACGTTTATTTATAGCGCTTACCCTAATAATAAAGGCTTTTCATTAATGAACCATAAATACAAGTTAGAACAGCATTAACATTTGGACACATATTATCTCAACTGCAGACAGTTCCTTTCTCTATAAACTGGCAGCCAAAGGGTTTGTGCTTCAGGTGATTGGGCCTACTTGTCCCAAGGACAAAATAAACATGAAAACTCGTTGCCCTTGACCACAGACAATATGTCCTGGGTGTCAGGCTTTAGGAATTCCACATCCCTGACGCACCATTGCTCGCCTTTTTTTAAACTTAAATGTCTGAGGAAGTGTTTTTTGAATTGCTGTTGCATGTAAAGCATTCACTCTATTACAAAATCTTACTGTTAATGAAACCACATTCATGTGGTTTAATAACTAGGCTATCAACTGAGGATCCAAGAGACCTGCTGCAGACTGACCTTTTCCTTTTGTCTCCATTCTGTAACTCTTGGAATCACTTCTGTGTTTCATTTCGTTTAATTGTGAGCATAGAACAAGCGCTACTCCAGTGACTGTACATTTTATTTTTACAACCAAATGTACTCTGCAAGGTCAAATGTCAAACGTTTATGGGCCTATTTCTCAAAGCTACTTAGTTGTCTAAGTTTGGCTTACATGTGCAAAGGTTGGTGTTGCACTGATAGAAGCACTTGCAAAGATTTGTTAGTATTACCCCTCACATGAAATGGGGTTAGTGGGAAATGGTTGCTTCAGGGCTGCAATGCCTTGTGAGTACGTGCACACCCACTACCCTATAAACTTCTTAGTCACAGATTTTGCTTCACCCCCTTCCCATCCTGAAAAAGTTGAACATTTTACTACTGACAAGGGGGTGGGCAGGGTGAAGGAAATACCCCTGCAGGATGTTGGCTGTGTAGTGGAGAGGGATTTCTCTCCTGGAAATAAAATATATATTTTTTATTGTAGAGAAAAATAGTGAACAAGTGCATTTGTAGTTGTTCAGTGGCTTTCTGCATTAGCAGAAATTAACTAAGTGTATATGAAAAAAGATTACTTGCAGTACGCTTGGAAAGCTGTAACTGCAGACTAGCATAAGTTGTAGGTTTTCTTTTATGAATTACTGATTTTAAATCTGCACTACAGCACCATGCAAGGTCATGGATTGGTGGGTGTACTTTTGCAACTTTAAGAACAGGCCTTTAATTTGTTCTTTCTTTTTAATACATGTTTCTGATGGATACAACTACCTGTGAATTCCTCACCTTATGAATTCTCTCAATGCACCAGCATTCAACGGAAATTTTCTTCCTAGCTCTCCAAGTCGATGAGTACGTCACAATTGCACGGCTCCGCACACGGCTCATCCGTCTGACGTCATTGAGGCAATAAGAAGCCATCGCCGGCATGCTGACGTCAGTCCCCTTTTTCCTGCGCCTTCCACTCTAAAGTTTTTTTTCCTGGCTCTCGAACAGTTACTGTTTAGAAGGAGTTGTTGTCGAGTTACAATGTCTCCACAGAAAAAAAACGAGCTATAAACCTTGTCATGAGTGCGGAGGTCGCATGTCGGCTACAGATCCTCATGAGGACTGCGTGTGGTGCCTAAGCTCGGACTACGACGTGGAGGGGTGCGTGTCCTGCCAGCGTATGAACCGAAAGCCTTGAAGGAGAGAGAGACTAAGCTCTTCTTGCCAAAAGCTAAGAAGGAGCATAAAGGTCATTGAAGATCTAAGGCGAGGGACTCTTCTTCACATAAGTCCTCGCGGTCGCATAAGAAACGGTGCCAGCACGATTCTTGATGCTGTTCTTCCAGGGATCGCTCTTGGTCTTGGTCTCCTCTGAGACGGTGCCGTACGGCGTGGGAGGTCAATCCAACAGTCACTCCTCCGCCTCAGACTCCACAGGCTACTCCGGCGCCGTTGTTGATAGAGGTCTTCGAGTCCTCCGGTTCACTTTTCTCCTGTGTCAACTCATGGTCAGGAGTCGTGGTACAAGCTTCGGATTTGATTCAAGTGCCTCAGGACGAGCACGGAGTGGATCCAGCAGTGTTCCTTAATGCTGTGTTCAGCATTTTCAACAGAGCTATGACCCCTGCTGGTGCACCGGCTGGTCCCACAAGTCCATTAGCTTTCACGCTGGGTTCGCTGGTGCTGTACAAACAGGCCCCGTTTGTACCCTTCTGTCCAGCTGAAGGTGCTGGTTCATCGCCGATGATGTCCCCCCAGATTATGTTGCCGACGGCGCCGATGGAGTCAATGCTGGCGCTGGCTGGGTCCCGATTGGGAAGCAGTGTCTCTCCACCCTCTCCTCTGCCGAGGCGTCCATTGCTTTGAAACCGGCATGGTCGACGTTGGCTAATTCTCTGTCGACGCTGCGGTTGGAGGCCAGACTGAGGTCAAGAAGGAGGGCCTTGAGGCTCTTGGAGGAGCAGGAGTATCGGCAACAGCTGTTGGAGGAAGGAGAGATTACTGAGCCTATGGGTGAATTTCAGGGCCTGGACTCTGTAAGTGGCCTAGATACATCCCTTGAGTGGGATCTTTCAACCCCTGGCGAGCTCACAGAGGACGCAGCATCTTACCACAGCATGATAAGAAAGGCTGCTGAGTTCTTGGACCTTCCTTTACCAGCATCGGAGGTAAAGACGAACATCCTGACTAAGGTGTTGCATCCTTCCTCTAAGTCTTCGGAGCCACTACTCCCTTTTAATGATGTCCTTACTGAGCCCATTCTAGACATTTGGAGGAAACCCGTCACAACTCCAGCGGTTTCCAGGACTGTGGCTAGGAGGTACAGAGTTGCTCCAGGGGATCCACAGTTTTTGTCTCAGCATCCAACACCTGAGAGCTTGGTAGTGCAAGCCTCTTGATCTGCCCGGGCTGCACCTGGTTCGTTCCCTGCTACTCCATCAGATAGAGAGTCTAAGCAAATGGAGCAAGCAGCAAAGAAAGGTTTCTCCTCGTGCAGTATGGCCTTGAAGTCTATCAATGCTACCTGTGTGCTGAGGAGGTATATTAATGCCCTGATGGACACGGCAAGAGCTGTGGTGCCAAGCTTGTCTCAGGATGCGCAGGGGCAGTTTGATGAACTCCTGTTGGACACTCAGGCGGCGGCCAAGCAGATTATCCAGTCTGGTTTGGATATGGCAGATTCGGTTGTCAGGGCAATGAATACTTCAGTGGTGACCAGGAGGCATGCGTGGCTTAGGTCTTCTGGCTTTTCCACGGATGTTCAGACAAATTTGTTGGACCTTCCATTTGATTGCGAGAAGTGTTTTGGGTCCAAGGCCGACTCAGCTTTGGAGCGTTTTAAAGACAGCAGGGCTACTGCAAAGTCCTTGGGACGCCAGGCTTCAGCGTCCACACCTGTTAGATCTTTGCGGCGGTTTAGGGGTTTTGGCCGTGGGTCCATTTTTTGTGGGAGGCCACAGTCCAGCATGCAGCAGCCTGCCAACCCTCTCTATAAGTCTTATAGAGGGCAGGGGAGGGTTAGAACATGAGGAGCAACTCAGCAACCTCCTGTCTCATCTTCTTCCTCTGTGGGAACCCTTCAAGGAAAGCAGCCCTAGTTTTTTCTCCATCTCTCATCCTACTTCTCCAGTAGGGGGAGGGCTATTTCATTTTCTCCACGAGTGGGAGTTAATCACATCGGACTCTTGGGTGCTGAAAATTGTGGGGAAAGGTTATGCCCTTCCTTTTCGGGAGTTTCGCCCTCCCATGCCTTCCAGTCATTCGTTTTGCATGGATCATCTCCAGTTTCTTCAGCAGGAGGTGCAAGTCATTTTGTTAAAGGGTGCAGTAGAGTTGGTTCCAGAGCAGGAAAATGGTCAGGGATGCTATTCGAGGTATTTCCTGATTCCCAAGAAGGATGGTCGATTTAAGCCTATCCTGGACGTGAGGATTTTGAATTGGTTCCTCAAACAGGAGAAATTCAAAATGCTGACCCTAGCACAGGTGCTTCTGGCTTTGAACAAGAAAGACTGGATGGTGTCTGTCGACTTGCAGGATGCTTATTTTCATATCCCCATTCTGAAGTCGCACAGGAAGCATCTCCGGTTTGTGGTAGGGTCGCAACACTACCAGTTTGCGGTCCTTCCTTTTGGTCTTACTTCCGCACCTCAAGTCTTCACGGAGGTGATGGCGGTGGTTGCAGCAGATCTCAGAAGGAAAAGAGTATCTGTATTGGCTGATCAAAGCCAGGTCCCCAGAGCTTGTGCTGCATCACTTGCAAATGATAACACGGTTGTTGTTCATCCTGGGCTTTACGGTAAACGTGCCCAAGTCTCACCTGGAGCCCTCTCAGCACCTCCTCTTCGTAGGGGCAGTACTAGATACAAAATTGAATCGGGCCTACCCTCCTTCCTCAGAGGATTCAGGACATTCGGGTGTTGATTCCAATGTTTCAAAAGGGAGCGGCTGCTCCGGTCCTCAGGGTCCTACGTCTGCTCGGTCTGTTAGCTTCTTGCATTCTGTTGGTCACTCATGCACGTTGGCACATGAGGGCTCGCCAGTGGTTTCAACACAAAGGGGATCTGGAGGAGTCGATAACGATCTCCAGAGAAGCTGCAGCGGATCTACGATGGTGGGCTGTGGACGGCAACCTTTCCCCATGGAAGGCCATTTTGCCTCTTACCTCCGGTGGCCACGGTCATAACGGGTGCTTCCACTCTAGGGTAGGGAGCTCATCTGGGGGACTTGGAGATCAGGGGCCATAGGTCTCCAGCGGAACAGATGTTCCACATCAATCTGTTAGAATTGTGGGCATTACGTCTGGCTCTCAAGGTCTTACTCCCGTCCCTTTGCGGTCAAGTCAGTTCAAGTCCTGATGGGCAACACTACTGCGATGTGGTACGTCAACAACCAGGGAGGTGTAGGGTCGTACCTTCTCTGCAGAGAGCCTCTCCAGCTCTGGTCCTGGGCGCAGGACCATTGGATTTTCATAGTGCAAACCATCTGGCCGGAGTTCTCAACGTACGTGCGGACAGTCTCAGTCGGCATTTCTCGGCCGATCACGAGTGGCGTCTCCATCCAGACCTGGTTTTTCCCATCTTTCGGATGTAGGGATTGCCACAGATAGATCTGTTTGCCACTCAGAAGAACGCACACTGCCTGTTGTTCTGTGGCCTCCAGTATCCGATGCAGGGAGCGTTGGGGGACTCGTTTCAGATGTCTTGGTGCGACCAGTTTCTTTACACGTTTTCCCCCATACCCATGATTCCTCGGGTTCTGAGGAAGATTCGCCAAGATCGGGCTCAAGTCACTTTATGAGCTCCAGGTTGGCCAGGGAGGGTGTGGGACACAGACCTTCTCCAACTCTCAATGTGCCCTCCGCTCCGTCTCCCTCACAGGGCAGACCTCCAGTCGCAGGGGCAGGTTCTACACCCCCACCTCCAGAGCCTGCTCCGGCATGCCTGGAGATTGAACAGGGCAATCTGAGTTCCTTTTCTCTCCCTCCAGAAATGGTGGATGTTTATCTTATCTGCCAGGCGACACTCCACCAAGACTGTCTATGCTAACAGATGGGCAAAATTTGTTGCTTGGTGTGTTGAGAGGCAAATTGATCCCATTTGTCTGATGTTTTGCTTTTTGGCCTTTCCTTGGCACAGAAAGGATGTGGAGTTGCGACTGTGAACGGTTATTTATCAGTGCTGTCGGCCTTTCTGTTCCTTCCTGATTAGCCTTCCTTACTTAGGTCCCCTATAGTTATTAGATTCCTGAAAGGTTTGACTAACACGTTTCCTACCACTCTGTTTGTCATGCCTCAGTGGGATTTGAATTTGGTTCTGACTTGCTTAATGGGTGCACCGTTTGAGCTTATGCATTCTTGCCTATTGAGGCTTTTAGTTTTAAAAACAGATTTCTTAACGGCTATCACGTCGGCTAGGCGTGTGAGTGAGCTTCAGGCTCTTAGTGTGAAACCTCCTTTTACAACCTTTTATGCTGACAAGGTGGTGCTGAGAACCAGGGCGTCTTTCCTTCCTAAAGTAGTCACTCCCTTTCATATGGATCAGTCTATAACACTCTCATCCTTTTACCCTCCTCCTCATCCATCAAAGGAGGAGGAAAGACTTCATCGCTTGGATCCAAAAAGGGCTCTGAGTTTCTACATTGAGAGGACAAGAGACTTTTGATTGATGATCAACTCTTTGTTGGATTTGTGGGCAAGATGAGGGGCATGGCCGTCCACAAGAGAACCCCTTCCAGGTGGGTCATTCTTTGCATAAAGATTTGTTATTCACTGGCAAAGAAGGCTCCTTCTGAAGGTTTTAGGGTCCATTCCACCAGGGCTAAGTCTGCTACTTTGGCCTTGGCTAGAAATGTCCCAGTTGCTGAAATTTGTAAGGCCGCAATTTGGGCTTCCCTCCACACTTTTGTGAAGCATTATTGCTTAGACTCGGAAAGTTAGGAGGGACTGCCATTTTGCGCGTTCTGTTTTGCAGGATTTCTTGGTTTGACCGGTCAGGCACCCACCTCTGAGTGCGGGACTCCTTTGGGATTCTATTCATAAGGTGAGGAATCCAAGGGTAGTTGTATCCATCAGAAGAACAAGTTACTTACCTTCGGTAACGCTTTTTCTGGAGGATACAGTAGCTACCTGTTGATTCCTCACA
Source organism: Pleurodeles waltl (assembly GCF_031143425.1). Classification (NCBI taxonomy): domain Eukaryota; kingdom Metazoa; phylum Chordata; class Amphibia; order Caudata; family Salamandridae; genus Pleurodeles; species Pleurodeles waltl. The sequence goes on from NC_090437.1 coordinate 703,164,322, forward strand.
GTCCCACCCGCCTCCCCAGTGCCTGTCTGGTCATACCAAGACTTCTTTTATTATAAATGTATATACGTTTTTGGTGTTTTTATATAAACAGGTATTGTGGTTTATATTTGTATTTGGATTGGTATATATTGTTCTTGTGAGGTCGGTATTCACTTGTTTGCCTCGAAGGCACGTAAAAAATGATGAAACTGATGTCAGCACGCCGGCGACGACTTCTTGTTGCCACTATGACGTCAGACGGAGTCGCATGCGGAGCCGTGCATTTGTGACGTCTTCGTTGACGTGGAGAGCTAGGAAGAAAATTTACATGGAAGGATGGTGCATTAGGAAAATTCGTAAGGTGAGGAATCCACAGGTAGCTACTGTATCCACCAGAAAAAGCGTTACTGAAGGTAAGTAACTTGTTCTTCTGTTGAAGATTTCACACAGATTCTACATTACATTTTTTTAATATTGGCATGCATCAAACACATTTCATTAAATGATGCTTTAGGTATTTTAATTTGTCCTTAGAAATTGTGAGATAGTTTGCTAAACGTTTGCAGTGTTAGTCTATTTTTTTCCAGTTTCCAACTATTTTTTGGCTGTGATGTATTTTGAAAGGAGGCGATTTCTGGTATTGGTTAATTTCAGTTGAATCTAGAACTGGTAGGTTATGGTTATTTTTTATTAACTAAATTTGATATTTGAGGGTTTGAGAGAGTGTGGTTGGGTCATGGAAGCTCATGTTAAGAGCCTAACTTGATGGATAATTATAGTGAATACGTGCTGCTCCTGGCATTTGAAAAACTGTAGAGCTTGTTAGAGGAAAAGTGTTGGGAAATCCTAAGATGAAAGTACAGCGCTTGGGGACTTATTTCGAATGTGACATGGTTGAGAAGCAGAAACACTCTTCTTCTGTTGGTATATCAGAGATTTAGGAATAAGTTGGCTTTTTGAAGAGGGACAGGTGGTGTATGCAGATTTTGCAATAGGGATGAGCAGTAAGGCATGGTGAAGAGACTCTTTGAATTGGCTGTAGGTCTTAGTGATGTTTGAATGTTAGATGACTTAGTAGACAGACCACACAAACTCTTTAGTGAAACAATTAGGAAAGCCAGCGAAGTGTTGTGCAGTTTCTGTCTTCATACCTCTCTAGTCTCTGGTGTAGATTTTCTAATAGCGCCATGCAGCTACATAAGAGTTTATTATAGCTATGCTATAAATGAGGATGTTCGGGCTTAACTATCAATTGGATTGAATAGTCCTTTCATCATTTTTCTCACCTTTAATCTCCTTATCTCACTTTTCACAAACTTGAAACCACTTTTGGATGAACTGTGCAAGTTTTCTTCTTGTACAGTTGAAACATGCATGAGAAACAGCATACTGTGTCTTTGCTTAACATGGCAGAGTTGGTGGCAGGTGTTATTTGTGATGTAGCAGGTGGTTTGTATTCTTCTGTGCTATGACATTAACAATGGCACCCTTCCATTTTGCACAACTGTGGCCAGTACTGATAGATCCACGGGTTATTTTGTTGGATTTAGGGTGCGTAAGATAAAGGTACATTCAGGGGAGTTGGAAATTGAAATTAACATTCAAAAATCTCTTTAGTAGGTCAAGTGTCTCTCCCCTGTAAGTGTGTGCAATAAGCGATTGTAAGCTAAAAGGCAGGGCAACATAGCAACAGCAAGCAGTGGAACATGAAAAAACTGTTTATTTCAACCCAAATGTGGAATTTAGATATGTTAGACAAATATATACGTTGTCTGTGGCCTTGTGTGGTAGCAGGAGGCTATAAGTTATAAATTAAATTCAATGCAAATTTATCTAGAACGACTTCTTTTTGTTTAATGAGATCACCAGCTCCAGTGGGTGCTGATGTTGTTTGGTTATGGATACTCAGAATGTGACACAGTAAGACCAACATATAAGAGCAATAGCGATATCAGTTCCTTTATGTCCTGCTTCAAACCCAGGAATCCAAAGCCTCTGAGATTTCTTTGGTTTTCTTTTAGTGTTTGAGAGACCCTCCTAAATGTTAGTCATAGACCGTAGCGATATATCATATGCAAATATCTGTTATTGATCCATACTACTACTTATTTGTGGGGCTTGGAGAAAATGGACCACAAAGTTGTATGTCGCATTGGCCCAGATGGCTCTGCAAAACGCTTGAAAAAGAGAAGCTAATATTTTATAGCTTGCAGGGGTGTGGGATTCCTATAGCCCGATGCCAAGGACATATTGTTTGAGGTCAAGGACAACAAGTTTTCATGTTTATTTTGTCCTTGAGACAAGTAGGCCAAACCCCTTGCAACACAAACCAGTTTACAGTACATTATGGATCAGGGAAACGCATTAACTGCATGTCCATATGTTACTACTGTTCAAAACGGTATTAATGGTTCATTAATGCAAAGCCTTTATTATTAGGGTGTGTGCTCTAAGGAAATAATGTAAGCTTGGATTGCACTACTGACAGTGGTTCCAGTATAACAATGTGTACACACACATTTGCAAAGTTTAACATAATGAAGCTATGTATAACGCTCCCAGAATGTACTCTTTTTAGATGTAAATATTTAGAGAAGCTTGATATCATGACTGAGTGTTTGTTGCTTTCAAAGTAAAATGTTCTTAAAAAATGGAGCTGGGGAAAAACGTTTTTCTAAACTACTGTGAAATTTTTGGTACTATTTCTTTGAATCATCATTTAATAAAAGGTGTTGATGTGTACTAGTATTTGCAATACATTTTCATAATGGGAAATCGGTGTAACCAGTTTCAAGAAGATTACGAAAAGCATGGAAGCAAACAATCATTGGCAAAGCCAATAGGTCGACATTGGTGGTCAGCCTTTTGTTTTGTCGATGCGTGTCTTGTTTTGAAAAACTTTATTGTTGAGAGAGCTGCGTGCCCTAACCATCATAACAAACATTGGCAAAAGCAAAAATATTGTTTGGTCTAAAAAAAACACACATTTCCATGGTTGGCCGTGGTACTGAACAAAATTACTTTGTGTGCTGATATGCTTCTTCTGAAAGAACAGTATGCTTTCACTCACAGTGGAACCCGCCGATAAATAAAAAGATAGAATTTTTATAAAAAAATCAAAGGTCATAGTTAACGCCAGAACTAACTAGGGGCTCATTTCTTAAAGAAAATCACAAAAGTGCACCTATAGTATATGTCCTTGCAATAGTGCAGATTTACTCCTATCATGAATTCGCAAGAACTTACAGGAGTTTGCAAGGAAACTGTACTCATAGGAAATATTTATTAACTCCGTTTTAGCTCAAGCAAATACAGATAAATAGATTAGCTCACATGAAAATCTGGCGTTTACAAGTTCACTTTCCCTTGAACCACTTTTTTCCCCAATCCTAGAAGAAGCTTTATTTCTGCCCTTGTCAGCAGTAAATTACCAACCTTTCTCAGTATGGGAAAGGTTTAGGGAAGAACTGGTGAAAACCCCAAAAACATGCAAGTTAGGTTTCCACAGACTCAAAAGGATATTCCAGCCCTGAAACAGTTGCTTTCCACTACCTCAACCCCCAGTATGTAGATCTGCTGAAAGGTGGCAACATAAGGGAATTGCTAGTATTCAAACCTTACTTTAGTATGAGCCTTACTATAGGTTGAGCACTTGCATAATCAGAGAGGCTATTATGAGAGCTCTTCTATAATGAAATTGCAGCCATAATTTGTCACTGCACTATGTGTCCATAGGGACAAGTGGATTTGTTTTTACAGGGCAAGTAGATTTATGAAGCAAGCTGTCCCACGGACAACTAGATGTTTTATTAAATTACACACAAACTCACCGACCTTGCTTGATTAGTTACTCTTCTGACAAAAGTCCCAGGAAACACAGGACGCCCAAAATACCTTACACATATTTCTAGAAAGAGAATGAGGGAAGTGACATAAAGAGGCCAAAAAAGTGGCCAAACTCTCCTTCAGAGTTAATTTCCTGTTCAATAATATAAAACCAAAACAGGCATGGTATTCATCTTCTTGGGGGTGTCTCCTGAGTTGACCAAACTTTCTGACTATCTATGCTGGTTTGCTTTGCAGGACAAAAACCTTTACTCTCACATGCACCCCCTGGAGCTGCCACTGATTGTAAGTTTGTGGCTGTGTTTGAACTTTTGACCAGCCTGATGAATGATCTTGGGGCAGACAGAATCAAAACAAAGAAGCAACTGCACATCTGTATTAACCCCAAGGATGTTGAGTGTATTGCTCAATGATTGCTTCAGAGTGATGGTACGCCAGAGATAGTGTTGTGACAGAGATTTTTACTGATGTCTGAAAGTGCAACAGTAGTTCAGTTGCTCCCTCACATACACATCTGACAGTCACTACTGGACATTAACCTGTCTCTTGATGATCCAAACGGCAAGTCTGAAGCCCTGGTGACCCAACACTACCTGGAACATTACCAAAGTATATAAATATATTGACCACCAAACGACAGAGCTGAGAAAGTAACAGCAAACAGCACTGCACAGAATCCATGAAAGGGGTTGCTGAAGGTGAAAGTTGTGATGCTTGTGCTGAAGGAAGCCTATGGATGACAGAGCGAGGCAGAAAGAATGATAGAGGACAGTTCAAGATAACGGGAAATATGAGTAGGAACACCAGCTGGTGAAGCATTGGAGGGAACAGTTTGATCCGTGCCTGAGGACCTGCTGCTGCAACCCTGGTAAAAAGGTTGTGTTTGGTTAGTAATACTCTTTCTGTTTCACTTGCCCATATGTTTTTGTATTTTTAATTTTGTTTAAAAATGCTTTATTGATTTTAGAAAAAAAGATCAATTAAGTCATACATATATTAAAACACCTCTGAATCCAAAACATAAAGATCTTAGTAGTGCAGGTGGTTAAGCAGTGTTATAATCATATAGAAAGTTAACTACTGGGACACATTTGATGGAAATAATAAGAGATAGAAGATAGAGAACTATAGATGGGGAACAGAGATGTTGTACGGTATGATAATAAGGTTTAGCAGTTTTCAAAATACAGGATTATTACTAAAGTGATCAGTATTCACAAAGGTTTGACTGGTCAAGATAAGAGTCTAGTTTTTCCTATATGGGTCTGTTGCTGTATCTCCAAGGGAATTATTATAGTGTGATATTATCTGCTCCTCTTGTGCAAATTTAGAGAACCTGCCAGGCTTGGAAGAAGATCTTATTGGAACTTTTCCAATTGCTGGGTATAGTTTTACATCCACTTGTAAGGATGAGCTTAAGAAGATATATCGTTCAGACTTGTTAGTTTTGTGTCGTGAAGAACAAGGTACGAGAAACAAAAGGTAGTTTTTATTTGCAAGACATCTTCAATAAACCTAAACATTTTAAGCCAGAAGTGTCTGAGTAGACAACAATAAAAAACACATGTATGCGAGTTCTTCAGTCCTGATATGACAATTCCAAAACAACAGGTCATCTTTTAACTTCATTTTATACTTATGTTGTGATGTCCAAAATGTTATATGTAGAAAGTGAAATTTGGTTTGAGATATTGAGAGTGTGATCTTGAATTGAATGCTAGAAGTCCAGATCTCTTGCCAATTCAAAGGGTATTGCCTAAACTGGTATTTCGTTCCCATTTGTATTGGAGAGACATCATTAACTTAGAAGTCTTTGGGAGAAGGAGGAAGAAACCTCTGGAGACAAAGGGACCACTTTGATTGCTTAAGGCTGTTAGGCCCAAAATAGATGGGAGTGCAAAATGAGGTATTGAGTTTAGAAATGGCTTCTTCGAATTTAAGAAATCTGGAAAATTCCATATTATGTAAGTGGTATTTAGATTATAAGTTCTCATAAGTGTTTGGAGAGTGCTGAGTGCCAAGTTGGCCCAGAGTAAATATACCAGCTAGTGTCCAACTGGCCAATTGATACATGCGCCATCTTGTCTAATACGTTTGTAGCTCCAGATTGAGACCAATTTTGAGTTTTTAAGTTTCTTGATTGAATTTGAGTCAGTAGATAGTATAACTTTTTTGATTGGTAAAATTTGTCTTTCGAGTGTGTAGGATGTACATTAGATGACGTTAGAGGAATTAAGTGGGAATTTTGTAAACTCTGACATTTTATCGACGACCATATTGGCTGGTTGGAGGAGCCACTTAGAACTCGGCTTGAAAGGCTTTGTGATATAATGAGATGTCTCTAAGATTTTTAGGTAATCATAATTTTTTTCAGAGAAATTTGTGGTCTTTTGTCACTCCAAAGGAATTTTTTTTAAATATTGTCCAAATGGCTGAAGAAATCTATCTGATAGAGACTTCTAGCTGCAGCTTCCTTACCTTAGAATTCCCTGGCGTCGGCTTCGAATCTGGAGTTTTTTCTGAGCAGTACCCTGGGCGCGCGCCGCCGGGCGGCGTCGTTCGGATCCCTGTGCGTCGACCAGCTACGCGTGCATCGTTGGAGCCGTCTATGACATCACGGTTGTCTATATAGACGCCGTCTCGACGTGCGTACGTCAGTTATTTTCCTTCCGCGCCGGTTAAGCGCAGTTTTGGAAAGAGCTACCCTGCTTCGACAGTTTGTCGACGCTTTTTTGACTCTTTGAAGTCATGTCTTTGAGAAAGACAGGATTCAAGCTGTGTGGTGCTTGTCATTGCACCATGTCGGTGACGGATCCGCACCGTGTTTGTCTTTGGTGCCTGGAGAAGGACCACGATTCCACCTCGTGCTCCGAATGTCGGCCATGGCGCCAAAGGCCTTGAGGGAGAGATCCCTTAAGCTTCTTGCGGCCCGACATTCGTCTTCGGTCTGCGGGACTTCCTCTTCCTTGCATTCAAGGTCATCCGAAGGTAAGAGGCACAAGAAGAAGAAGTCATCAGCCGACGAGGCGTCTAGGGAACGTCGACGTTCCAAGCGCGGTTCTGCAGAGCCGTCGCCAGGGTCGACTCCGCCTCTTCCTGCTCAAATAAAAGAGTTTTTTTTACGAGGCCATGCGTCTCGTTTTTGAGCAGGCTGCACCCTCGGGTGGCTCTTCGGGCCCGTGGGGTCAGCAGGGGTCCCTTCGGATTCGACGCCGGCGGCTTCGGCCTCAGCGCCGTTGGGGACCCCAGGATCCAATAGCGGATCCGGACCGGCACCGGTCTCTCACAGTTGATCTCCTTCGGCACCGGGTCCGATGTCGACGATTCCGCCACTGGCGGCAGCCCCATCCTTATTCCGGAGCCGGAGCAACATCGACTCAGACTTCGACTGAGCCAAATCGGCCCAGATCATTGTCTGAGCATTATTTAGATCAGCTAGATGCAGGAGAGGAATGGGAGGGGTCTGAGGACCCTTTAGAATCTGGATTGCAACAGCACTGGTATGAGGATCTAGGGGAGGCCAGTGGACTGGACACATCTCCAGATACTGGTATGCTCTCTCCTCCTAATGTGGCTACGGAGGAGGGTGCTTCTTTCGCTATGGTGGTGCATAGGGCAGCTGAGGTCTTGGACCTAGATTTGCCTACGGTGCCAGTCAGGACGAATATCCTGACAGAAGTGCTTCAGCTGGGGGTGTCAACATCGGAGCCGTTGTTGCCCTTCAATGAGGCTCTTACAGGCGTCCTTCTGGGTACGTAGTCCAAACCCAGCACAGGGGCTCCTGTGAATAGGACTATCGGCCGCCGCCATAGGCCCGCTCCCAGCGACCCTAGTTTCCTGACACAACACCCCACTCCTGAGAGCTTGGTTGTCCAAGCCTCTAATTCCCGTATTGCCTTCCCTTCCGCTCCTCCGGATAGGGAATCCAAGAGGCTGGATCAGCTTGGGAAGAAGATGTTTTCTTCCACCAGCCTAGCATTGAGGTCCGTAAACACCTCTTGCTTATTGGGCAGTTATTCCCATACTTTATGGGATACGGTGGCACAGGTGCTGCCCCAGGTCCCGGAGGGCGTACAGGACACACTCATCCAGGCTGTCAAGGATGGGAGTGATGCAGCCAAGTTTATGATTCAGTGTGGTTTGGTCACGACCGACTCACTGGGCAGAGCGATTTCATCATCAGTGGCCCTACGTCGCCACGTCTGGCTACGTTCTACTGGTTTTTCAGGGGATGTCCAGTCCAGCTTCATGGACATGCCCTTTGATGGCTCTCGCCTTTTTGGCAAAAAGGCAGACTGTGCGCTTGAGAGGTTCAAGGATTCTCGAGCCACGGCCTGATCCTTGGGCCTTTCAGCGCCAGCACGACAGCAGTCTGTCTTTCGCCCCTTTCGAGGCTTCGGAAGGGGTGTGGTACCACGCCAGCCACAGTTCAGCCACCGTCCTCAGGCTTCACAGCATCCCGGAAGAGGACGTGGTCATGGTACCATCAGACCCAGAGGGTCTGGCCAGAGGTCGGCCGCCACACAGTCCCCCTCCACTGCGCCCAACCCCTCCTAGTATGGTTCTGCGTGATCATGTCCGTCCAGTTGGAGGGAGGATTCGTTTTCATCTCCATCTCCATCACCATGGACAAGTGGGTCCTGCAGATCATACGGAGGGGCTACTCCCTTCCCTTCCAGTCTTTCCCTCCTTCTATCCCTCTGACAAAGAAATGGCTCATGGAGGACCATCTAGCTTTGCTCTGCGAGGAAGTTACAGCTCTCTTGGCCAAGGGAGCCATAGAAAGAGTCCCGATATCAGAAGTAGGCAGTGGTTGTTATTCCCGCTACTTTCTGATTCCCAAAAAGAACAAAGACCTACGCCCTATCTTGGATTTAAGGGACGTCAATTTCTTCCTCAAGAAGGAGAAATTCAAGATGCCCACTCTTGCTCAGGTTTTGTCTGACCTAGACCAAGGAGACTGGATGGTAGCGTTGGATTTGCAGGATGCGTATTTCCATATTCCTATCCTGCCAGCCCACAGGCGTTACCTGCAGTTCAAGGTGGGCCACGAGCACTTTCAGTTTACCGTGCTTCCTTTCGGCCTCAACAGTGCCCCTCGGGTGTTCACAAAGATGATGGCGGTGGTGGCAGCTCATTTGCGCAGGTCAGGGATTTCAGTCTTCCCCTACCTGGACGATTGGCTGTTGAAGGCTTCTTCGCTCCAGGCTCTCGTCACCCACCTCCAGATGACGGCGGACCTCTTGCATTCGCTGGGGTTCACTATAAATGTGCCAAAGTCACACCTGACTCCCTCTCAGAAGCTCACTTTCATCGGAGCTGTTCTGGACACAGTGCAGTATCGGGCTTATCCTCCCGAACAGTGGGTCCAGGATATTCAGGTTATGATACTGATGTTTCGGCCTCTATCCTGTCTCTCGGTGAGACAGACTCTGAGGCTGCTGGGACTCATAGCTTCCTGCATCCTGTTGGTCAAGCATGCCAGATGGCGCATGAGGGCTCTGCAGTGGGACCTGAAGTTCCAATGGGCACAGCATCAGGGAAATCTTACTGACGTGGTTCAGATCTCGGAGGGGACTGCGAAAGATCTGCAGTGGTGTTAGTGAACTGCGAGTGGGTCAAAGGCAGACCCCTCTCCCTTCCCCAACCAGATCTAACGGTAGTGACAGATGCGTCACTTCTGGGATGGGGCGGCCATCTGGGGGAGGTGGAGATCAGAGGTCACTGGTCTCCGGCTCCACATCAACTTGCTGGAAATTCGGGCGATCCGGCTAGCATTAAAAGCATTTCTTCCTGTTGTGAAAGGGAAGGTGGTGCAGGTGTTCATGGACAACACTACTGCAATGTGGTACTGCAACAAGCAGGGTGGTGTGGGGTCGTGGAACCTTTTGTCAAGAGGCTTTACGTCTCTGGACATGGCTGGAACAGCAGGGCATGACCCTGGTGGTTCAACACCGGGCAGGTTCTCTGAACGCCAGAGCAGACGAACTCAGCCGAAAATGCTTAGATGATCACGAATGGTGTCTCCATCCAGAGGTGGCGCAAGGACTCTTTCAGCAGTGGGGAGAGCCTTGGTTAGATCTGTTCGCCTCTGCAGAGAACGCGCAATGTCAGCAGTTTTGCGCGTTGGAGTTTCCAAGGGGGGTATCACTAGGTGACGCTTTTCGGCGCGAGTGGAGTTCAGGCCTCCTGTACGCCTTTCCGCCTATACCACTTCTGCCCAGAGTTCTCAAGAAAATCAAGAACAACTGGGCCCAAGCAGTCCTAGTGGCTCTGGATTGGGCACGGAGAGTTTGGTATCCAGAGCTTCTCAAAATGAGCATTGGTCCTCCAATCAGGCTGCCTCTTCGGGAGGATCTTCTGTCGCAGCAGCCGAGGAAGGTTCTCCACCCGAACCTGTCAACTCTGCGCCTTCATGCGTGGAGATTGAGCGGCGACAGTTGATGGTTTATGACCTCCCTCCCGAGGTCTGTGACGTCATTCTGGCAGCCAGACGTCCGATCTACGCCTGCCGTTGGAAACGCTTTGTTTCACATTGTGCAGAGAAGTCTATTGATCCTCTTTCTTCTCTGTCTAACATCCTTTTGTTTATATTGTCTCTCGCCCAGCAGGGCTCCTCCTTGGGGATTCTCAAGGGCTATCTTGCAGCCTTATCGGCTTTTCTTCAGTTGCCCGATCAACCATCTCTGTTTAAATCGCCTATAGTACAGAGGTTTTTGAAAGGGCTTGTGCATCTATTCCCGCCTGTGCCTTTCGTTATGCCCCAGTGGGATCTTAATTTGGTTCTTACCTTCCTTATGTGTGCTCCCTTTGAGCCCTTGCATAACTGTCCTCTCCGGCTGCTTACTATTAAGACAGCCTTTTTGGTGGCAATTACATCTGACAGGAGAGTGAGTAAGCTGCAGGCTTTATCTTCAAAGCCACCGTACCTCACGATATAGCCTGACAAGGTAGTATTAAGAACTCGTGCCTCTTTCCTCCCCAAGGTGGTGACCCCTTTCCATCTGGGCCAAAATATCACCCTGCCCACCTTCTTTGCACCACCGCATCCCTCTAAGGAAGAGGAGCGTCTCCATCGGCTGGACCCAAAAAGAGCGTTATCGTTCTACCTTGACCGCACTAAAGAGTTCCTGGTGGGTGACCAACTCTTTGTGGGGTACGTTGGTGCAAAGAAGGGTCGGGCAGTGCAGAAACGATCCATTTCGCGCTGGGTCGTTCTCTGTATAAACATCTGCTACGCTTTGACAAAGAAGCAGCCTCCCGAGGGCTTGAAGTTGTGGAAAAGAACGGATGTACGCGCGTCAAGACGGCGTGACGTCATAAATGGCTCCAACAACACTGACGACGCACGCGGAGCTGGTCGACGCACGCGGATCCGAACGACTCTTCCTGACGGCGCACACGCAGGGTACTGCTCGGAAAAAACTCCGGATTCGAAGCTGACGCCAGGGAATTCTAAGGTAAGGAATCTGCAGCTAGTCTCTACCAGATACCTCGTTACCGAAGTTAAGTAACTAGTTAAACATAGGAGTGATCACTATTTCAAGTTTTTATTCTCCCCCCACCATGACAGGAATTTTGGGGACCAGCTTTCAAGAATCCTTGAAACATTCTGTAACAAAATGATTTTATTAAGTTTGAGGTATTCTCTCAGGTCATCATTGAGTTCAGTACCAAGGTACTTCATAAATGCATTTTGCCAACATAAGCTAGAGGTGCCTATGACTTCTTTATCCCCTAACCTGTTCAGAGCCATCACTCTAGATCTGTTGTTGTTTAACATGTAGCCTGATACTCTAGAATATGTGTTGATAGTTTCCAACAAGGCCTGGATGGATGATTCTGCATGTTCAGTAAAAATTAGTAATTCATCAGCATTGCAGCTCCTTCAACTGTAAGGTTACCTGCAATCTTGTCATAATCTCTTATAATAGGGGATCAATTACTAAGTGAAAAGGTGATGATTAAAGCGGACAACCTTGTCTCGTACCCTCTTTTAGATCAAAATAATCAACAATAATAACATTAAGTCGCACTCTTGCTTTAGAGTGGTATGTTGGGTCATCGCCAGTTTGAACAAAAATTCCCCTAGATCAAATTTATTGATGACAGCTTCGAGAAAGGGGCAGGAACTTTTGTCAAATGCCCTTTGGTCATCAAGGGCTATCACTACCATAGGGGAGGTTAATTGAGGTGCCTTCTTCATAACATGGCAAAATAGACTAGTGTTATCTCTAGATAATCTATTTTTAACAAATCCCACTTGGGTGGGGCGAATGAACTTTGGAATTAGTTTGTCTAAGCGTGTGGGAAGGGGTTTAGGATAGATTTTACAGTCTATATCTATCATCCATATTGGTCTGTAATTTTTCAGGGCAGTTAAATCCTTCCCTTCCTTAGGGATGGCAGCACTAACTGCTTCAACCGGTGTGCCAGTTATTTCTCCTGAAAAAGAGAATGACCTCTGAGTCCAGATCTGACCAAAAGAGTTTTTAGAAGAATGCAGTTTATCTGTCAGGACCTGGGGCCTTGAAGGTTTTTGAATTGTTTTATAACTGACCAAATTTCTTAATAGGAAAAGGGTGCTGCAACTATTACCCTCTCCTCACCGGTGATAGTCTGTAGATGTAGCTTATTTAGGGATTCATTGCATTGGTCAGAGTCAAATTTTATATTGTTATTATATAGCTCCAAGTAGAAGTTTTGAAAATTGTGGCTATATGATCTGAATCTGTATGAATAGTACCATCAGAGTCTCTTATTCTCGCAATCGAGGTTTTATTCTTCATACATTTTTTAAATAAGCAGCTAACATTTTGCCAGCTCTTTTAGCTTTGTGCATGATAACATTTTTTTGTTTTTGAATCCAGACTCCTGCGCTCCTACTCAATAACCTGTTATATGAATACTTTTTGTTGTTTAATTTGGTAAACAGCTGTTCTTTGGTCTCATCTTCTCTGAATTGGAGTTCCAATGATTTAATTTATTTTTCCAGGCTGTTCAGCAATTCATTAATTTGTTTTTTCATAAAGGATAAGTGTACCTCTGATAGTTTCTTACAGGTCTTCCCTTCTGGTAAAAGGGGAAGTGTCATTGACTGGATTAGTATCAGGGAAGCTTCAAATTTCTTTGCTGATGTTTGACTTAAATTTGCGATCTCCATTTATCTCGTCATTTATTCTCCAGAGGTTACATTTAATAGAAGGAGCTCTGCATGTAAACCATCGGGTGATACAGGAATGATCTGAGATGAGTCTGGGTTCTATACTAGTAAAATCAATATGTTGTGTGTGAGAACCAGAAATCAGTAAGTAATCAATACTAGAGTTGGAGCAATGCGGCGGAGAGATTAATGTCAAGTATTGTATACCTGGGTTTTGAAGTCTCCACAAACTGCGAGCATACATTTTTCAAAACAACAGAAATACAATATAAGGAAGCCATCTTATGACTCTCAGCAATAAGGATCACTCCTCTCCTGATGTCGAGTGGCTGAATCGCTTCATGTCGAGGTGTTCAAATTAAACTGCCTGTGAGTACATGAAGCAGAGAACTGTTGCAGGCAAGGATACTGAATGAATGAATATGTTTATTGTATGATTACTCAAAACCATTACAAAATAAAGTAAAGTAAATAAAGTAAGCAAATTGAAGCTGCATGTAATTAGAAAACATTAACGATCAGAAATTGTTAAAATAGCGAACTGGATTAAAATCTCAGTTAATAAAGCAATTAGCTAATATGTTGAAACTTTCATAATGATGCTGTTTGTAGAGTGTAAAATTAAAATGTATCAAAACAAAAGTAAGATTTATGTCCTATTCTTGTGTGTTCAAAGATTAAGCAAATGATTGTGCTGATATAACATAATTCATTAAAACAATGGAATTTGAGCCCTTTAATGATGTGCAGAGGTCTGGTTACTGCTAATGGGCATGGACGGAAGGAGCGGGCGCTATGCCTCGCAGCTTGTCCTTTAACAATGACCATGCCAGATGCATACATTTACCAAAATTGCCATGCATGTCTGACATGGTTCCCAGTACAAATAGGAGGTTTCACCCTCTGCAACAGTTCGTATGCGGTGTTGAAAAAAATTGGCCTCATGAATTTGCAGTGGGCACTGTATAATAATGGGCAGCTACATAGCAGGTGGGCCAGTGATTCCCTTTGTAGTCCCACAGCCTACAACGTTCAGTGTTCCTGAGTGATTTCCATTCGCTGTTCAGATCTCTTATTGGGAGCGACACCATTCTTACCCACAGTATTAGTTTTAGGCTGCATTTTCCCAATACATGTTTTAAATGCTGGCAATTTGGCTGCATTGTGTAAGATGACATTAAAGGAGCTTGAATGGCCCGTTCTCCTTAGGTCGAGTGACCAAATTGCTTCATGTCAGAGGTGCTAAAATTAAGCAGCCAGTGAGTACATGAAGCAGTGTCCTGTTGCAGGCAAGGATGCTTTGTTGTTTGTTGGGGAAGAACTACTGTTCCTCAGTTCTGCCTCTGCTTTCATCCCATCAGTGGTTTCCCAGGCATCAGGTATGTTTTCTGGTCCTCCGCATCTCCTGTGCTGGATCGATGCTGCTGAGCTATGCACTCATCTTGGTCCGTGACTTAGCCACACCTCCTCATGTTTTTTTTTTTTATTTAGTTTTTCCTTGACTGTATTCTCTTTTCAGTTTAAACATTCCCTATGTTCTTTAATGCCTGAAACCAAGGTGGCTATTGGATATTAACTTTGTTCTCAAGCCTGCATTACTCAAGACCTCCGTTTGTAAGACAGTCTACAATTGTTGCAGTGGTGTGTGTCCCTTATTCGGTTAAAATGCTCCCTCTAAAGCACTCTTTAAACATCCTTTTAAGGGGAGTAATTGTTTTTCTCTAAAGTTGCTAAACTTGTACACAGGAAGATAACTTTTTTTTGACAATTTATAGTATTCTTTTCTTCCTTCTTCCTTTCCAAATTAAGATTTTTTTAATCACTTCAGTTCTTTGTCCCTAGTTTACTTTTTTATTATTATTGTGTTTACCTCTTACAATGTAGGTCAGTGGTTCTTAACCTGTGGTCCAGGAACCCCTGGGGGGTCTGCCAAGCCTACTCAGGAGGTCCACGACTGCTTAGAAAATTAAATATTTTTAACAGTTTAATAAAGTGTACATAAAAGAAGAAGCAAAGTTGAAAAATTTAAAATTGTAAGTGTGAAAGAATTTGAAATTGGAGGCTAAAAATTAAGCTAGTATCATGACATTGATTCGTGGGAGCAAGGCAAGTGCATCAAACACAACACAGTATGGACAATGAGTGACCTCAATTAAATTTAGAATAGCTCTAACCTTCTTAACAAAATTCAAATGGTATATTATATTTGTGAATTAAATTAAATATTTTGCCAGTTATATATTTGTTTGATGAATGCTTGTTTCTTTATTATTTGTGTATTGCTTGTTTCAAATAATCTAAAATGCTTATGCCTGGGTCCTCTGCTTCATGGTAAGACTCTGTTGGGAAGGTGGGGGGACGTAGGGGTAGGGGGGTCTGATTCCAGTAATGATTCAGTGAGGGTCCCCGGGTTCCAGTAATGATTCAGTGGGGGTCCACAGAACTCAAAAGGTTAAGAACCACTGATGTAAATTGTTGAGCACAACTGTTGCAGGCTATTTGGGTGCAGTGTTTTTTTTAAAGTCTTGGCTAGACAGCTCGTGCGCTATCTGAAAGAGACGTGTTGTGTTCAGTTTGTGGGCTTCCGCCCGCCGATAGGATTACCATTTGCTCACTCCATTGTCACTCTTGTGTCTTTTGTCCCCATTTGTCCATGGCATTCTTGCATCATGCCTCTACTTGTGTTTGGACCATGTACTTGTCTCCATCCACTGCTCTAGTTTTAGGAGCTATTTTTTTCTTTGTGTTTGAGTACTCCACACAAGTGCTTTTGTTATCATGCTTTCCGTCCTTTGTCCCCTGCTGCCTCTTTCTCCCTCCCATCCTAACGCCTTCCCAACTCCAGCCAGATCACCCTCACATCCGAACAACTTACAGAACCCTAGGACTCATAAATAAAATAGCTCTCTCTATCCCTCCCACGCCCTCCTGCTTCATTGTCGTCCATCTTCCCCCCCGCACCCTCATGCCCTTCCACATTACTTTCCAAAAGTGCTATGATGGTTTCTCAAATCTAAACTGTTTTCTTCATGTCACCCTGTGTCCATCACACTTGTGGTCTCACCAGCTGTTTTTTGTTTGTTATATAAGCGGTGGAAACTGAACAGAGAGAAATATGTCAGTTCAAACGATTGGGTTGTTTTTAAGTACACACCTTTTGTTCATTCATATACTGTTAGCTTAATTGTGAGTTTTTGTGTTTTTAGTGTAAAGGTACTGCTGCTACGTGCCCTATTCTTCTGGTTCTTTAAATAACATACACAGTTAGCACCTGTATTTTATTTTTTTGCATTTTCCTTTCAGTTACACATCCACGGTGCCTTTATTCCAGCTGCCTCAGCTCAGGCTAGACGCTTTCTTCTTTTGGTGTCTCATTCCATGAGCGTTTTCGCTCCCTCTGTATATGTGTAACCTAGTCATGTGACCTTAATGGGCTTCTGGGATATGTAGTCATGTATTGAATGTACAGGCTGATATGATGATTTTCCTTCTACATTTTACCTTTAATTTTAGTTCAGACTTTACCTTAATATCCTACAGTGCAAGCTTTGTTTTTTTCAAGTTGAATGATTTGGTACAGCGCGATGTTTTGCAAATCACTCGGATTTCTGGGAACAGTGGTCATGTGCTGTGTTGCACAGTTGTGACGCTGTTAAGGAAAGCTTACTTACATGACTTTCAGCCATGCTGAAAAGCAATGGTACTGCTATTCAATATGGCTAAAAAATATTGACATTGACAACACCAATAGCTCTCGTATTGCAGAGACCTATTGGCTTTGCCAATGCTTGCTATTGTATTTCTTTATTAAATATAGCACAAACTCGACCTGAAGCTATTGAAGCGCTTTACAAGAGCACCAGGTACTTTACATAAGAACAGTCTTTTATTTTTATTTTTAAGTCACTGGGAGATTAAGGCACTCATTAAGAGTTTGCCATCCACCAAACTCTTCCCACCCTCGGACCGCCTGTGTGGCCTGAACCCCGCCGGCCCTAATAGGACTTCACTGCAGGACCGGCAGGTGGAAATAGTGTTTCTGCCTGCCGGCCCTGTGGTGAACAGGGCCTTAACATTGAATGCCGGCTCCCAAAGGAGCCTGCGCCAATATGGCGGTGTAGTAGATGCAGCAGCACCCGTCGCAGTACAGGGGACCTCCCCCCCACCCCCGAGTCCCCCATTCCGCCAGCCTTTCCATGGTAGTGTGAACCGCGATGGAAAGAGTGACAGATGGGGACTCCTAATCCCTAGGGTGGAGCTGCAAGTAGCGCTGCCTTGGAGGATGTGAAACCACCGGGACTGCCAGGCTGCGAGGGTCTATGAAGGCCAGCTAAGAGAGAATGAGAGTGCCAGCTAAGAGCTTTCGTGGGACCTGTCAGGCTGGCTAAGGGTATCCTGGCTTCGCTATGAGTCAGCTTCTGACGTATTTTGGGCTTGGTCTGGGGTGAGGTTGTTCAAGTACTGAAGAACCATGTTGGAGAGCCCCGTGAAAGAAAGACTTTGAAGGAACTTACAGAAAAGCTGTGAACAATTTTTAATGGTGACTGTGAGCAAAGTGAAGTATGTGAGTGCTAACTGAGGATTTCTGATTGTTGAGAGTTCTCCCTGGGGGATTTCTCGAGGCTTGCATAGGGCCTCAAAGAACGATGAAGACTAGTTTGTTTGCCTGTCACTGGTATCTCTTAAAGTAGGCTAAGGGAATTTTTTGACCTGGCTTCTGATACACAAGGGCCATATGATTAGAACTGGCTGAGGTAATGAATAGTTAGTTAAAGGCAGTGAAAGCCAGAATATTTGTTATTGCGAGATGAGAGCCTCTCTGAGCATCTCTGAGTATTCATGTTTTCCATGCCTTTCTGAACCTTTGAAAATTATGTTCAGTAAGAAAGTGCAAGAATCCATTGAAGCTCAACAGATACACAAAGGATTTGTTTTAAATGATCGACCTTGGGTGTCTTGTTCGCTGGTGTGGTTAGCAGCTGGTTGGGTAACCACCTAGTTGTCTCTCAATGAAGGGCCTTGGGATCCTAACACAAGATATTACATATAGATCCCTAATTGGTAGCCAGTGGTGTTCATTATGTTCAAAGCCATTTATAGATAGGACCTCATGGTCCTGCACTCTTTGGTGTTTGGTCGTAGCCTTTAAAAGAAGACCCCCAAATATTCTGGTACAGTAGATTCTTGTAGAGGCATCCCCAACTAGCACAAGGACAGTCATTTGAGGGTCAAGCAGAAACAAGATTTCAAGAAGGGGTAAGGCAGTAGAATGGAGTTTTGGTGACACAGCTTTCCTGAGGGATCAGTAACAAATTGGCATCAAGAGGAATGTCCAGATTTCATTCAGTTTGAGGGGGCGATGATAGCAACCCAATGAAAAGAAGCCTTACCAAAAGAAGCACAGTGGAATCATTAGTCTTTGGCAGGTTTTAATGTGGAGCCTATTTGTTTCATTCTGTTCTACACTGGTAACACTCTCCATGTGCAATTATGTGTCATCTGCCTATATGTTGTATTGTACACTAAGTCTCTGAAATATGTTTGTGATAGGTACCATGTGGACATTTAACAAGAAAGTAGACAGTGCTTACTCCTATTGGTAGACAGAAAGAGCACAATTTTACTTGGTGCGTTCTCTTGGCAGTATGTGGGTGAGCCATATCAGAGCTGTTCTAGAAAAGCCACCCTATGTTGTGACTTAGTTGAGAAGTTTAATGCCATCATCACTGACCAATGCATTAATATGGCAGTGGTTGAAAGTAAAGGCTTTTCTCTGGTCTAGTGCACTGAGCACATTTTCTTAGATCGGAAGTAAGCAGTGTCTCTGTCCCTTGTTGTGACTACAAATCAATCAAGGTATTGTTCTGGTTGCAGCAATTGATTATTTTCATATATGCTCATCTGGAACTATCCTGAAGCTGGCCTGGACTTTTTCCGCTAGCTGATTGTCACTGAGAGCTTGTTTTGAAATTGATATCACTAGGTTCCTATTAGTACATAGCTCTATTTAAGCATAAGATTAGATAAGCTTTTTACAGCAATCTCACCATACTTTTTGTGTAAGGTCTGACTCCATTTTATGTAGGCCCTGATTCCATCTTAGTTAATGTTAGTCACCATCTTCCCTATCTTAGACAGTAGAAGTTGCCATATTCCCTGATTGAAGCAGAATCATTGTCATGTCTGCCCTTAGAAACAGGTGTTTCCAAACCTTATCTTTCTTAGAATAGTGAAAGCTTCAAATCATTTGATTAATGAAATAGATACAACCCTTGATGCAACATTCGTCTGGGTCAGACGTCTACTCTTCATCAGGTCATGGTTAGATAAGCACACATACAGACATCTAAACAAAATTGTTTAGCCTGAATCGACGTCCTTTTACTTCATATGTTCATAAGTAAACATCTGGGGTGCACACCTTGATGTCCATAATCTATGTCAGACATTCCTAAACTTACTTCAGCAATTCCAATTTCTAAGAGTCAGTATATAAGGGCTGCCAATTGACCACTTGTGAGGGGAGGTCCTTCGCCAAGATTATTGCACAAGATTCTCCCAGAGATGGTCTTACCTGCTGCCAACATACTTTGCACTTCGTAGATGCTACATCTCGCCTGAAGCTGATGAAGCCGAGTCCCGGAGGAAGACTGTCAGATATTGCAGCATGTGTTTACTCTTTGTGCGGAACATGGACTTGACGCCTCCACTGATAAAAACAGACTGTGTTGTCAACAAGATATGCAGTGCGTCTCTTCTCCCTAAGAAACTCTAGACTGAAGGTTCCTCTGCCTTCTGTGCTGTCTTAGTGTAGTACATATGCGTAAGCAATAGGGTGTTACGTTCTAGATGCCATTACTATGTTAGAAATGTTCATTTTATATTTGTTACTGAAAACGTGTCTTTTTGCTGTTCTTATAATATTCTGTGTAGCTGTATTAGATGTACGGAGAAACAGATTCTTCCTGGTTTAATAAATGCTTTTAGGTAAAAGTGTTCATTTTACTGAATGCAGAGAGAGCGAGAGAGACAGATATAGATATATATATATATTGAATAAAGCAATAGGTTTGTTACTATTACCATGGTGCCCCTGATCGCTTCCCACCGAAAGCAATAACTCCATATGCGGGCTACAATAACCAGACTTTCATGTTCATTGTTGGTGCATTGAACTAAATTCATCCGTGCCACCTGTGAGTGGGAAAGCACACCTTGTAGAGCTATGCCAAAGTCATAGCTAGCGCAACATTCCCTGGACTTGAGTGAGCACCAGTGCTTCTTTAGGCTGCTTGTGTAGAGAGGTTTCACCCCTTTTTAGGTCTCGCCTAGACAGCACATGCGCTTTCTCTTCAAGACATTTTGTTCATCAGTGGGCTTGGAGACAGCCCATTGCATACCATTGGTTGGCTTCATTGTTGCTCTGCTTTAGTTGCTTCTTATTGGTCAGCTGGCGTCGGCTCCCTCCCTCCTTGTATGTTTGTCTCTAGCTTAGAGCATGGCTGCAATACTTAAGTATTTCCACTGTCCATTTTTTTTTTAGCTCTACTTCTTTTTTCGGGTTTAGGCACTTTAGAAGAGTGCAGGTTCTTAACAAGGTCCTCTTGTGTACTTTTTTCTCCCTCTGCATCTATCCCACCCCCTTCATATCTAGGTTTTTGCTTGCCCAAGCACTCTCTCTCACCGTCATTGGTGCCATTGCTCTCAGGCTTTTCCTCTCACCCTCTGTTGGCCATGTTGCCCACCCTCATGCTAACCTACGCCCCACCCCCTCACCCTCCCTCAATATTGCCTACCATTTGCCATTCTTCCATAATAAACAAATGCTGACCGCATCATAGCACTTTTTTTCCACTCTCTGTTGTTCTATTGCCCACCCAAATGCGTTCTTTGTTCCATGTTGCTTCCAGACCTCTCTCCCTCCATGCAAACAATAAAATAAAGTGCTATGACGCACCATCGCTGGCTGCTAACATCACATTGCTAGTTTGATTACAGCTCCATTGGCCATGCTTCTCAAAACTGTTAAAGTAACAAATACAGTGGCAGGGCATTACATTTGGTAATATACCACGCAAGCACTATATAAAAACAACTGAAAAAATAAAACCCCATTCACCACCAACTGAGCTCCCAGGTTGTGGGGTGGCTGGGTTGAGAGTGGGCCTTGGATACTGCAGAGAGCAAGGGATAAGGGGGAATCCAGCCTCTTGTTTTGTAAAGTAACGTTGTTAAACACATTTCAATTATGATGGGACTTGAATTGTTATACCACGCCCCTGCTTTGCTCCAGGCCCCTTATGAGACTAGAATACAATTGCTCCTATGTGAATGTCATTTATAAATTGCAACCCCCGGTATCCATACATGGTGGCGATTGGTCTCTGAAAGAAAGGTAAAAAAATGGGTTAAAACGTCTTCAGTCCAAATTAATGATATAGAGTTTTGTGTGATACAAATAAAACAGACACAAAACTTTATGCAACTGCAAACCGCAAATAGCATTATACAAATGGTGAACGAGTTGAGCTTAAGAAATCAAATTTATTTTTGCAGGTTAATATAGCGCAAACCCGACCCTAATGTACTGTTACTGCTTACCTGACCACCAAACAAAGTACCATTCAGGTGTGTGTTTTTAGGCATGTGGAGATTAAGTGACTGACTGATCTAGAATCAAAGGATGTTGGGCTGATGCCCAGACTCGAGCCTGGTCTAGCAGTTCCAAAGTCAGCAGCTCTGACTATAATGCCACATGCTCTCCATATTGAAGGCATACCTATGATAAGAAGCTCCTGATCTCCTCCCAT
Organism: Pleurodeles waltl; assembly: GCF_031143425.1. Classification (NCBI taxonomy): domain Eukaryota; kingdom Metazoa; phylum Chordata; class Amphibia; order Caudata; family Salamandridae; genus Pleurodeles; species Pleurodeles waltl. The sequence continues at coordinate 703,186,120 of NC_090437.1, forward strand.
CAAGTTCTGCTGGTTAAAGGAAAATACACTTTGTTAAAAACCTAAGCAGAGCTGGATGTCCCGGTGGCCATCCTGCAAGGCTTAGCGCCTTGAAGAGCCTGCAGCCCCATGTTGTATGTGACATCCTTAGCTAGTGCCCATCTTCAAAGCCATTGGCACATTGCATGTTAGGATGTTTAGCTATTCATGTTTAATGGTAAAAAGCAAAAATACAAAAAGCAAAACAAAGGCAAGTCAAGTATGGCTTATAAAAGTGCACAGGAACAACGTTACTGAGAAAGCAAGAGTTTTAAGTCAAGGCCATGCATATTTGTCAAGAACAAGTAGGATACGAGCAGGCTAAAAATGACCACTGGAGTTTGTGCTGCCACATTCTGAATTTCTAGGAGTAATTCCTCACTCTTGCAGGACCATGGCAGTTGTCTTACTTTGCAGTAATACATATATGGCTACAAAATAGAAGGAAACATGCTGCTTAACTAGTGCTGCAGAGATTCAGACTTCATATCACCTTAATATATACTCCTCTGTAAAAGTAATCAAGTCTACAATCCTCCATGAGGGGTGTTTGAATTCCAATTCAATTGTTGGCCTTTGCAGAAAGTAATCACTTCTACTCAGTAATGGAACAAAAATATTTCCCATGAAACCCTGCCATAATTGCAATGTGAGTAGCCCTAGATAATATTCCTTACATTCTGCATTTCTTCCCCATTCAATGGGCTCCTTGTTAATGCTGCTTAGTTCCTGCATCTTTGTAGGACTTCTTCATAGCCCATTTATGCTTGCCTCTTATCTCTTGCCACACCTTAAGAGCCTGTTGCTATTGGTGCTTTGGTGGATTTTCCTTCTACGAATCACTTTTCATGCATGTTCCTCCAGTTAGATCATATGAAGCAGACAATGACTACATTTCCCAGATATAACTGATGACACATGGGGTTAAGCATATTGACTATATCTGGCAGCGTACACGGATTTAGCTGTAACAAGATACATTTTATACACTAAACCTATTTGATGTTACTATGTGGCAAGTTTCATTTAATTTGATGTGATTTGCTGCAAAATACATGTTGGATCAGTAAATAAAAAGAAGACTGTCTCTTTTCATAGGTGAATGTAGCGTGTTGAATGCATGCATGTGCCTACAAAATAATTAAATGGATGAGTTTTTTTTAGGCATGATGCACTGTACCGCATGGCTAAACAACAGGTCTCATAGGTGAAACTTATTGGTTTTGCCAGTGCTTGTTTAGGTCTTGCCTACAGACAATTTTTAGCCGTCTTCTGTAGAAGACCTATTTTGCATAATTGAATGTGGTTTGGGTCAGCCCTTTGATTATGATTTGTTGGCTTTCTTTTCAGTCTCATTTGCTTGCTTCTTATTTAGTGGCTTTCCTTCCTCATGTTGTTTGTTCCTACCCTGAAGTGTAACTTCTCGACCATCCTCAAGAAACCTAAGGCGGACCCAAAGGACCTCAAGAACTTCCGGCCCATCTCCCTGCTCCCCTTCCCGGCAAAAGTCATAGAGAAAATTATCAACAAACAATTGACCCGTTTCCTCAAGGAGAACAGCACTCTGGACCCGTCCCAATCCGGATTCCACAGCAACTAAACTGCCCTCATTGCCGCCACCGATGACATCAGAACCATACTGGACAGCGGTGAAACCGCTGCCCTCATCCTCCTGGACCTCTCAGCAGCGTTCAGCAGAGTCTGCCACCACACCCTACGCACACGCCTCCGCATTGCAGGAATCCGCGACAGAGCCCTGAACTGGATCACCTCCTTTCTCACCGGCAGAACTCAGAGTCCGCCTCCCTCCATTCCGTTCTGAAGCCACCAAAATCATCTACAGCGTACCCCAGGGTTCGTCCCTCAGCCCGTCCGTCTTCAACATCTACATGGCTCTGCTCGCTAACATCGCCCGATCTCACAACCTCAACATCATCTCATACTCCGATGACACCCAGCTGATCCCTCCTTCACTAAGGACATTGCCAATACCACCCTCCACGAAGGAATGAAGGCCATTGCAGAATGGATGAAGAACAGCTGCCTTAAACTGAATTCCGACAAGACTGAGGGTCCTCATCTTCCCCCCCCTCACCCCCACCTCACCTCCACATGGGATGACTCCTGGTAGCCTGCCACACTGGGAACCACTCCGATACCCACCGACCACGCACGCAACCTGGGATTCATCCTGGACTCCTCACTATCTATGACCCAACAAGTCAACACCATCTCCTCCTCCTGCTTCAACACCCTTTGCATGCTCGGAAACATCTACAAATGGATTCCCACGGAAACCAAAAGAACAGTCACCCAAGCCCTTGTAAGCAGCAAACTGGACTACGGCAATGTACTCTACGCAGGAACCATGGCCAAACTCCAGAAGAGGCTGCAACGCATCCAAGACGCCCCTGCACGCCTCATCCTGGATATCACCTGCCACTAGGTGCCGGCTGAGCTAGAGGCCAAAATCTACAGGTAGGCACTTTGCAAAAAAAAAACTCTGTTTTCTGTCAAAAAATGGGATGTGTCCATGTTGTGTTTTGGGGCATTTCCTGCCACGGGCTCTAGGCCTACCCACACAAGTGAGGTATCAATTTTAACGGGAGACTTGGGGGAACGATGGGTGGAAGGAAATTTGTGGCTCCTCTCAGCCAAATTTTGAGGTTTGCAAAGGATTCTGGGTAACAGAACCCGGTGAGAGCCCCACAAGTCACCCCATCTTGGATTCCCCAAGGTCTCTAGTTTTAAAAAATGCACAGGTTTGGTAGGTTTCGCTAGGTGCTGGCTGAGCTAGAGGCCAAAATCTACAGCTAGGCACTTTGCAAAAAACACATCAGATTTCAATGTAAAAACGTGATGTGTCCATGTTGCGTTTCCTGTCGCGAGCATTAGGCCTGCCCACGCAAGTGAGGTACCATTTTTATCGGGAGACTTGGGGGAACACAGAATAGCAAAACAAGTGTTATTGCCCCTTGTCTTTCTCTAAATTTTTTCCTTCCAAATGTAAGACAGTGTGTAAAAAAGACGTCTATTTGAGTAATGGCCTGTAATTCACATGCTAGTATGGGCACCCCGGAATTCAGAGATGTGCAAATAACCACTGCTTCTCAACACCTTATCTTATGCACATTTTGGAAATACAAAGGTTTTCTTCATACCTATTTTTCACTCTTTATATTTCAGCAAATGAATTGCTGTATACCCTGTATAGAATGAAAACCCATTGCAAGGTGCACCTCATTTATTGGCTCTGGGTACCTAGGGATCTTCATGAACCTACAAGCCCTATATATCCTCGCAACCGGAAGAGTCCAGCACACGTAACGGTATATTGCTTTAAAAATCTGACATTGCAGGAAAAAGTTACAGAGTAAAATGTGGAGAAAAGTGGCTGTTTTTTTCAGCTCACTTTCAATATTTTTTTATTTCAGCTGTTATTTTCTGTAGATAAACCTTGTAGGATCTACACAAATGACCCCTTGCTGAATTCAGAATTTTGTCTACTTTTCAGAAATGTTTAGCTTTCCGGGATCCAGCACTGGTTTCACACCCATTCCTGTCACTAACTGGAAGGAGGCTGAAAGCACCAAAAATAGTAAAAATGGAGTATGTCCCAATAAAATGCCAAAATTGTTTTGAAAAATTTGGTTTTCTGATTCAATTCTGCCCGTTCCTGAAAGGTGGGAAGATGGTGATTGTAGCACCAGAAACCCTTTGTTGATGACATTTTCAGGGAAAAAACCACAAGCCTTCTTCGGCAGCCCTTTTTCCCATTTTTTTTTTTAAAAAACGAAATTTTCACTGTATTTTGGGTAATTTCTTGGTCTTCTCCAGGGGAAACCACAAACTCTGGGTACCATTAGAATCCCTAGGATGTTGGAAAAAAAGGACGCAAATTTGGCGTGGATAGCTTATGTGGACAAAAAGTTATGAAGCGCGAACTACCCCAAAAAGCCAAAAAAGGGCTCAGCACTGGGGAGGGAGGGGGGTGGGGGGGGTTTACGGGAGGCCCAGCAGCTAAGAGGTTAACAATCCTTTACAAAGAAACATTGGCAAAGTCGATGACTTATCATTCATGTTATAAGGCAAAACCTATTGGCTTAGCTACTGCTGTTTTATGCACTGTCTTTATTTCAGGTTGGTCTGTAATTTGATAGTTTCTTCTGATCATGACCGTCTTATTCCCAGAAATATTGTTATACAAGAGTTGCAAATACCAATTAGTCGGGTGCTGCTTCTCAAACCATGGATAACTATAGGTACTGTAGATTTAAATTAGGGGAGATTTACATACTTTTTGGCATTCACCGAAGCTTTTGACAGTATGCTTGTAAACCTAGGCAAATTGTATCAGGGGCCACAGTATACTCTATAAGATTGTATGTACACAGTGCAGGCAGTCCACATGTTGGAAATTTGCAGAGACACATTTTATTTTATATTTTCCCTATGGGCATAACCTATTTCTCGGGAGAGAAATCCCTTCCTTCTACAGCCTCTTAAAATCTGAATGTATACCATTCCTTTCCTGCCACTGGAACGTCTTAACGAAGTGGAAAAGGACCTTTATTCAAAACGTTTGTGAATATGCACAGATATGTGAGTTTATGGGGATTTACAGACTTTTGGCTTCAAAACTGCCTATCTCGCTTTTGATGTAAGACAAATGATAACCTGCACACCTGATCGATAGTCCGAAGCAATGAATTTGATAAGTGCTGGAAGTGTCTGCTGACTACAAGTCTACGAGTCTGTAAATCGAGAAATGTCTCCTCACGTACACTTTTTTTTTGTTGTTGTTGCATGAAAAGGTTGTGAATTTGGCTCATTGAGAAATATCACTTCAGAGTATGTAAGGATGCCCTTGGGTATGCAATGTAAATGGTATTTCGAGATTGAATTTTGCTCTAAGTAAATAGTGCCAATTGTCCGCTCTACCCTACCACGGAATTTCACAGAATCTTGCAGGGTTTTAATGTAATTCTGTGGAATCAAATTCCACCAGTTCCCCCGACCCCTACTTTTCACATATTTCATTTTACTGACTTTGCTTTAAGGAATTGTAGTGTTGTTAAGCTATCAACTTTGACACCTGGGGACTTTGGAACTGAGGCTCGAATCCTAGATTTATATTGGGACTAAAAATCCTATGACTCTGTTCAAATCACTTAATCTCCTCTGCCCATGAGAATATGTACAATTAATTTAAGATTATCTGGAAGGTAATTCTGTAATGTAAAGCAGTGTTCAATAAACACAACTTTGTATTGACACCCAGCATCCCCAATAATGTTTAACATTCTGTTGCTCCTCATTTGAGTCTGTGCTTTATAAATAAGCTGTATTTGTGAAAGAATCATTACAATATTGGTGGTTATGAAATGCCAAACCATCCATAAATAGAGTTAATCAAATTTTTGCTTTGGTACAATTTCCTTGTCTCTCTCTCTTTTAGGAACTTGACATGTCTGAAGATTCACCAAGAAGCACTGCTGCAGAAATACCCGTGACAAGTAATGGAGAAATCGATGACTCACTTGACCACAATTTCACCAGGGTACGTGAGAATAATAAAAAAATAAGAAAATACTTGTGTATTTAGTCACTTATCAAATCTTTTAATTTAATGTGAGAATGGAAGGTTTATACCCCCTGTTTTTTTTTCTATATTGGAACATCATTATATTCATAATTCTTTGTTGCTTGAATTTACTACAGTTTGCAAGCCCAGCTATTGAAGAGGCAAAAAGAACTCCTCTTCCTCAAAGCGCTAATATATGCTACATACACTATTGTATTTATCGCCTAGTGGAAGTGTTTGATCTCTAATTTGAGGAAACATAAATTTCAAGTCCTCTTTATTCTTTTTCTATTTTATTATTAGAAGTACCTAAATAAGTTTTTTTTTTTTTTTTTTTTTTTTTTTTAATATGTATTATTTAAATCGTATCTCTCTGGACAATTGTAAATGTCATGTATTTGCTTAAAGTATGTTTCTGTTAGAGACTTCTAGCTGCAGATTACTCACCTTTTAGAATATTCCCCAGGTGGCAGACTGCATCCAGAAACCTTTCAGCAGTACCTCTGCATGCCAGTAGGTGGTGCCGTGTGGCTCCCTTCTGAGGCCGATCCACTCTGGAATTGTGTGTAGCCTATATAGAAGATACTTCTGCATTTTGCACGCTGACCTCGGTTCCTTTCTGTCCATGAAACCAGATGCGAATCCAGAGCTACCTCTTGTCTCTTTGAGGCCCTTACCTCAATCTAAAAATTGTTTTTTTAGTGTACAAGGGACGTGTCATCTTCCAAAAGGCCAAATTTTAAGCCCAGTAAGGACTGTCATAAACAAATGTTTGTGACAGCTCTTCACCACATTTCCCTGTAATGCTTGGGCTTGAGCCACAGCTGAGTCCTGCAGTCACTGCGCGTTGATGAACCCAAAGGCTATACGAGGCCGCAAGGCGAAACTGTAATCGCAAAGCTCCGGATGACTCTGTGAAGCGACCGGTCCAAGCCAAAAGTTCGATCCCGTTCAAGATTCAGAAGTCTCCGGAGTTGTTCATGGGTTACCCTTCGTCACCATCCAAATCTTTGAGTAAGTTGAATAAAAAATATAAGAACTCAGGCAAGATTCAGCCCCTTCCTGAAACTCACACTTTCCTGAGAAGGAGTGGATGTGGTAACATATGTCTTGATTTCGCTCCTGAAGTCGTTCCACTTCAGAGTCGATCTTGCAACTTGTTCTGGCATAACCTGTGTTTCTAGGGCCATCCTCTCCCACTAAGCAGATCGAAGAGTTCTGTTCGACCGTGTTGCAACTCTTTGGATCCTTGCTGTCTCCCTCTGGCACACCTGCAGGCTCCATATAGCTGAGTGCTCCTCTACCTGGATTATAGTTGGCAGTTACACCCTTGGTACCAAGTGGACCTTCAAAGCCTATAACGTGGCGCCTCCGGCTCCAATCTTGACTAAGTCTCTGGCACCATGATATATGCCGGTTCCCAACACATCAATGCTTAAGCAGTTTTAATCAGCTTCGGAAGACAAGGCCCCAATTGTCCTTTGTGTCTTAAAGTCGATGTGGCTCGACCTCGACCAAAGTAGTGCCAAGCTGCCATTGAAGCTTCATCTGCCTCCACGACGGCACACCCTGAATTCCTTATTAGGCACAGATTCAGATAACAATTAGAAAACAGCTGATGAGATTGGCCAACATTATCACGAGGAGATTTGGTATGACGACCTGCAGGAGGCTAGTGACCTCGATACCTCTTCTAAGACCAGAACCCTCTCCCCCCCCCAAACCCCCCTCCAGCCACACCTCCCACAGAGCCCTGCCACTGAGGAACGTGGTTCCTTGTGCCATTTTATGCATAGGGCACAATACCACCTCCATGCACTGGGCAACCCTGTATTTTTATTTTAGTACCCTTCACCTGAAAACCTGATGGTGCAGTCATCTGAAAGCAAAACAAATCCCAACACTGAGGGAAGTGAGTCTTTCTTTATCTGCTAGCTTGGGTCTCAGGTCAGTAAATTACAGGTGCCTGCTATGGTGCTATTCACATGCCCTTCGGGGCTCAGTGGCTCAAGCACTTCCATGTGTTCCTGATGATCTCTGACTGGTCCTTGCCCCGGCCATTCAGTATGGTGGTGATGTGGCAAGGTTCAGAACTCATTGTGGCTTAGGCACCACCGATTCCACCAGTATCTACATTTGCCACCATGCTTGGCTGTGATCCATCGGGTTTTCAGTCAATGTCCATTGGCCACTCATGCACCTACCGCTCATCAAGTCTCGCCTGTTTAGGGACAAGGCAGACTCCTCTCTACAACTGTTCTAGGAGTGCGGGGCTACGGCACCCTCCCTTGCCTATCGACCCCACTTCTCAAGCCTTATAAGCCCTACTATTTCTTTTGTGGCTTTCCTAGAGGTACACCATACCATCAGTGTTGGACTTGTCAGCCTTAGGGTGATCTTCTCCCTAAAATATTTATTCTGCTCTTCCCTTTTTTGCTGCTCTCGTTTTTGTTGGCCTTGGGAATCTGTGCACTTAACCACTGCTGACCAGTGCTAAAGTGAATGTGTTCACTCTCTAAAATATGAGTCCCTAGTAGAATTATATTACCTGTACCAAGGGCCTGTACATAAAATGCTACTTGTGGGCCCGCAGCACTAATTGAGCCACCCACTAAGTAGCCCTTGAAGAATGTTTCTGGCATGCCATTGCAGACCAGTTAAAAGTTGTGTACTAACGAGATGGATGATTTAGCATCATACCTTTTATTGAAATATCAGTTCATTCTTGAAGAAAGTGTTTTTATGTGGTCTTATTGCTGGAAGATGCAGTGACATAAAGTGGATTGAAAGTGCACTTTTATAAGGAGGATCCACAATAATAAGAGAAGCTTTGTTGTTAAACAAAACATTCATGGTGCCTCATATTTTTACTAAGTGGTATCCAATAATACTTAGGGAATTTAACTGCATGAGAAACAATATTCTCAATTTAAATTTACTATACAATTTAAATGGAACGTTATCAGCACTATTTAACCTTTTTAAAAGGAGAGTCGTTAATTGTTTTTGAGAATTCAGTTTACATAATTGTGGGTTGTTGGTGGCTCAAGTATAACTCACTTGTGGATGTACACATTTTGAGAGTTCTGGCTACATTTTGTTGGTTATTTACAGCAAGAGACACTGTCTTCCCCTTCCAAGCTAAGACCCGTCATTCATTAGATGTAGGAACATCACTAATCTTGGAATCAGAACAAGGTTCATGAGAATTATTAAATAAAATATCTGTATAATTTTTAAACCCCTCATCTCCCCTTTTAGGAAACTAAACTTGTTTCAAAAACCTCTTCGGGCAAAGAACAAAGGTTTATCAGCCTGGTAACTTGTTATGTACATCCCAGGTATCAAAAATATTATTGTGGATGAGTAGAAATGTGGGTCATTGTATCCACCTGAGAAGGATCAAAAATTGAATCTGCCCCGCCAGTATTCAAACCTGTACCCATCGAGATACATGTCTAGATTGGATGCACTCATCCACTGAACTATCTTAGGGGCATTTTTGATTATTGCAGTCTTGGCCTTTTCCATCCTACATGTGGGAACTGCTGCTTATGTGGACTTTTGTGACACAGAATTGTCCTTATTTTATCTTCCTCTGGATACCTTTACTCCGTTGCTTGTTAAGCTGTTTCATTATAAAAGGCGTTGAGGGTTTTTCAAGCAAACCCTCAAACTCTAAATTTTGTTGAAGGCTGTTATTCTGCTAAAATCCTTAGCTTAAGTCGGCAGTTGTCAAGCATACATGTCATTTGCTGTAATTCATTTTTGGCTGTTTTATTTTATAATATATCCATGGTAAAGCTTGCAATAATTTAGGACGTGCTTGGTTAGAAATTCTAGTTTGTTGAATGGTCTTTATTCCTCTGTTTCAAGTCTTGTAACGTTAGAGGCTGGGTTACTCAAAGGCCGCTACCTCTGTTGTTTTCTCTATTTACTTCCACAGACGGGTCGTTGTCTTTTAAGATGAATGTGTCTGTCATATGAAGGTTCCTGACTCTCGATCTTAAAATTCCAAACGAGTGTCTTAGCTGCGGAACGGCTGTGGAATTTTGTTAAATATTAACTTATAGATGAGGTATGGGGTTCAGTGGTTCTTAAATATACTTGGCCTGTTCTCCTGTTAAAAAAAGGTTCACTTGTGCTTTTTGGTACCATGCAGTGGGGATGGAAATTATGGAAGTGTTCGCATTATAACGAATCTCTGATACTAGTCTCCCTAATTAAGCCAGGGTTTGTATTGTATCAGGGTTGGATTCTAACATAGCTCTGATTTGGCCACCTTCACACAACTGTATTCAGTTAGTTATTCCAGACCGTTAGTCTGTGCACACTCAAACTTGCATGTTTAAGGGTATTCACCAACTCCTCTCCAGTCTCTTCTCACACTGGAAATGGTTGGAAATGTACTTCTCATAAGGGCAGAAGTAAAACTTTTTCCAGGATGTGTGGAAAAAGGGAGTGTAGGGAAAGTGAATTTACAATTGTCGATAGATTTTACATGAGCCTGTGTAGATTTGCTCAAGCGTATATGGATTGATATATTCTTTTCAGAAGCGCTGTTTCCCAGTCTTCTTCTGTACACTGTTGTGAACTTCTGAAAGTCATAACTCTGCACCATTGCAAGGACATATACCTGCGAGGCTACTTTTCTGACTTCCTTTAAGAATTTGTTGTCATGCTATTCCTGTTGTTGCCTATATTGTTTTAAAACAGATTCTCCGTTATCATTTTTCTTTTTTAAATTTGGTTTGAATCAGAGACGTTTCACCAAATGATGCCTCGGAGAAATGGAATCTAAAATTGCACAATAGTTTAGCAAAATGTTTATCCTCAAGCTGCCTACTTTTTGTGGGATTTCTATTTTGAAACTAAACTATCCCCACCAATTTTGCTTTCAGTCTCCAGTAGGAAATTCTGGTAGCACTATAAATAGGTCTGGTCGAAATTTAAATTGCACTGGTGTAAGCTCAGGAATTTCATGTAATGGTTGTTATTCGAAATTCCTTATATCACATCATTATACCAACTCAAGTAATTACTTGCCATTCGTGGTAAAATGTACTGTAAAACGCACCAGTCGCAGTAAAAATGTGCCACAAATTCATGGGAACTCCAGAAGGCAAGCAGCTGTTTGCTGTGGTATATATAAGTATATTCTTGCACTGGCAATTGATACGAGGACTCATTTTGTGCTAAAATATAACACAAAGTTGCAGACCTGCATTTCACCTATTTACACATCATTTGACTAATTTTGCCAAAAACAGATTACATAAATTTCACACACCCCTAATTAGAAGTAGATTTGCATTGTTACACTACGCAAAGCAAATGTGTACACGTTTTTATACTGGTATCACTGTCAACAATGAAAGCTTAGCTCACAGCATTTTTTCATAGCGCTCACCCTAATAGTAAAGGGTTTGCATTAACCTCTGCAGTGCTGAGCATGTCCTGCTGACGTCCTCAGCACTACTACTGTATTGCTAAGGACGTCAGCCTCTTCATTGGAAAATAAAATGTTTGTTCATTAAATCTGAAGCATTTTCGTTTTGAAAATGTGTCTGATAGCAAGGGAAGTACTCATAATCACTAGGGTGCTAGGCTCAGCCACAAGAGAGATATCGGTTTTAAAAGGAGAAGGGTGGAAACCCTGGCTAGTAGGAATTTTGCGAATGCCTGCAGATTTTGTAACTCTCACCCTCAGAAATGTGGGGAAGTTGCATGATTATAGCCAAAGTTTTTTAGGTTTGCTGGGTATTGTGGTAAGAAAAAATAGTGGGATTCACATAAGTCAGATCACGCTAAACTCCCGTAGGTGTCCAGTTTTCAGAAGTATGTGAGATAGGTAGGTTTCTGTGGGTGGTGACTAGGGGCCAGATGCAGGAAACAAATAGCGAGTCGCAAACGGCAAAAATTGCCGTTTGCGACTCGCTATTCGCGTTTCCCAATGCAGAAATGCATATTGCGAGTCGGTACCGACTCGCAATATGCATTTCAGAATCGCAAATAGGAAGGGGTGTTCCCTTCCTATTTGCGATTCTGAGTGGTATGCAAATGGTGTCGCAGTTACCATCCACTTCAAGTGGATGGTAACCCACTCGCAAATTGGACTTTGTGAATGGACCCACAAATATTTTTTCAGGGTAGGTAGTGGACCACTACCTGCCCTGAAAAAAAAACGAAACTAAAGGTTTCGTTTTTTTTTTTTTTTTTTTTAAGTGCAGCTCGTTTTCCTTTAAGGAAAACGGGCTACACTTAAAAAAAAACAAAAAACTGTTTTATTGAAAGCAGTCACGAACATGGAGGTCTGCTGATGACAGCAGGCCTCCATGTTTGCGAGTGCCTAGACTCGCTATGGGGCCGCAATTAGCGACCCACCTCATGAATATTAATGAGGTGGGTCATTGCGACCCCATAGCGAGTCGCAGACGGTGTCTGAGACACCGTACTGCATACCAATTTGCGAGTTGCAAATTGCGAGTCGCAGGGACTCGCAAATTAGCATTTTGCTACATCTGGCCCCAGGTCATCTGTGTTAAAGAGGACCAGTATATCTGATCCTATACTAACGGTCATCCTCATTATCTTAGTCCCCGGGTACCTAATAGCTTCCTGAGAATACAAAAATTAAAGTATAATATACACCTACACACCAGAGATAATGTATATAAAAATTGCACCATGCTCCCACTGTGCAGTCATTCTTCAGAAATGATACTCTGAACCTCCTGCCCAAAATACAGGAAACAATGTTTGGACCAGTTGATTGGGTGAACTTCAGAAAGGTACCATCTGTCTAATTGAAGCAAGCAGACACTTTCATCGATCTGAATACTGTTGCAAACGTACACGGGAACCACAAGCTTAAACTTCTCACACTTTATTTAATCAGGTTATAGACTTGAAATCTCAAGTAGCTTTAGTGCCGTACAGAAATCTATCTGATAAAGAAGTCTAGCTGCAGATTCCTTACCTTAGAATTATCCTGCGGCCTCAGACTGGATCCAGACATTTTTCATGGGGAGTACCCCTGCGCACTCGTAGGTCGTGTTGATTGGCTCTGCATGGCCTCGTCCGAGCTGGAAATTATATGTGCAGTACCTATATAGACGCCATCCCAGCACACTGACAGCAGTTATTTTCTTTCTGCGTCATTCAGCCCAGATCCAGGTAAGAGCTACCCGCAGTCACTTTTTGACTGACCTTTTTCAACTTTGTCAACGACTTTTTGAGACATTGTCTCTTGGTATGATAGGGTGTCCATGAGGAAGTCTGGTTTGAAACACTGTGGAGCCTGTCACCGGGCGATGTCGTTGACAGATCAACAACTCGTCTTGAGTGTGACTAAAATGTCAAGACCTGCGTGGATTCTTGTACCATTAACCCCAAGGCTTTGAGGGCGTGGTCCCACAAGCTCTTTGCCACTCAGCGTGCGATGCCTCAATGGTCTTGATGCCGGTCGAGAGGAAGTTCCTGGGATTTGTCACGGAGCCATCGATCTTCATCACAGTCACAGATGTCTGAACAAGTCCCACGAGGAAAAGAAGAGCAAGGAGTTGAATATGTCTTTGACATAACCCTGTCTGTCGAAGTCATCTGACAAGAAGAAGGAATGTTTGCATTCAAGGTTTGGCTCCGCTGCTGCGAGTTTCCTGGAGCGGGCGACTCTCGCCCAACTCCATGAGTTTTATGAGACCATGATCCTTGTTTGTGGGCGGCCTTCCTTGCTGGTGTGCCTTTGGGCCCCACGGGGTCGGGAGGTGACACTACTGGTTTTCTGCCAGGGGGCTGATCGTCGGTGGCAGGCCCCTTGGATCCATAGATGGATCTGGACTGCTGGTCGAGCCATTTCAACCTTCCCGAGCACCACCCCCGTTCTTATCCCCAACTCAGACATTGAGCTGGATGGGTTTTATCCGGTGCAGAATCCAGCGCAAACTGGAGCCATCCCCTTGAGGCCAGAGCATAAGCCCTATTTTTATGGGCTAGGACTTGGGAAAGATTGGGAGGGGCCACTGGACCCTTATGAATGACTGCCCCTAGAACCCAATGAGGACAGCTGGTGTGAGGGTTTGGTGGATGCAAGTGAACTGGACACCTCCCCTGATACTGTCTTGGTCTCTCCTCCTACTGTGGTTACGGAGGACGGAACCTAATTTATAATAGTAGTGAGAAGGGCGGCTGAGGTCGTGGACCTTATGCTAACCTCTATGACCGTCAAGATGAACGTCTTGACTGAGGGGCTCAAACCGGGAGTCACCACATTTGAACCGCTTCTCCTGTTAAACAAAGCCATCACAGATGTCCTGCTTGTGGCCTGGTCCAAGCCCTGCACAGAGGCTCCTATGAATAGGAAAATAGCCGCTACCATTGACTCGCCTAGGGGATCCCAACTTCCTCACCCAACACCCCACCCTAAAGCCTCCACGTCCAAACTAAATCCTGGTGCATTCCTTACCACTCCATGAGACAGGGAATCAAAAAGAGACTTGGGTACCTTAATCAAAGATTTTTTTTTCTGCCAGCCTGGCACTGTGGTCGTGAACGCTGCATGCCTTTTTGGGCCAATACTCCCACTCACTCTGGGATTCCATTGTGCAGGTGCTGCCTTTGGTCTCGGAGGAGGCCTGAGCCATACTCTCCCAAGCTATTGCTGACGGAAGGGACGAAGCCAAGTTCTCCATTCGCTGTGGACTGGGTACGACCGACTCACAGGGCAGTGCGGTTTCATCATCAGTGGCCCTTAGCCTGGTTCTGGGGATGTCCAGGCCTCGCTCATGGACATGCTCTTTGGTGGCTCTTGTCTCTTCAGAAACAAGACAGACTCCGTGCTAGAGCACTTCAAGGACAGGAGAGCTATGGCCAGGTCCTTGGACCTTAGTATGGCCCCCTCACCATCCCCAGTCTGCACCCACAGGCCTCCTTGGTCAGTAGCCAATGGTTAGGGCAGTCCACTACTCCCCGGTCAGCCACAGCTTCCAAGCCTCTTTAGTTTGCTCTCCAAACATCATGGGCACCCATTGGGAGGCAGGATAGACCATCACTTGCATCACAGGCTGTCAATAGCATCTGACCACTGGGTTCTCCAGATTGCCCGAAGCGGCTACTTCCTCCCTTTAGTACCAACCCCTCCACCAATGCCACCTACTTGTGACAGGCTGACAGAGGACCACATTTCCTCACTGTCAGGAAGTTGCGGCTCTCTTGGTCAAGGGAACCATATAGAGGGTGCTGCCATTGAAAGGAGGTTGTGGTTGCTATTCCTGCTACTTTTTGGTGCCCAAGAAAGACAGATACCTTTGCCCTGTCCCAGACCTGCACCCTCTCAATGTCTTCCTGAAGAAGGAGAAAATCAGAATACTCACACTCACTCAAGTCCTGTCTGCCCTGGACCCGGGAAACTGGATGGTAGTGTTGGACTGGCAGGATGCATACTTACACATGCCTGTCCTGCCTACAAATGCTGCCTGTGGTTCATGGTAGGTCATGAGCATTTAAAGCTCACCATGCTTGCCTTGGCCTTACCAGCGCACCTCGGGTGTTCACCAAGGTGAGGTCGGTGGTGGCAGCTTACTTGTGGAGATCAGGGGTACAAGTCTTCCACTATCTCAACTGGTTATTGAAGACTGACTCACCCCACAAAGTAGTCTTCCACCTACAGACTATGTCGGACATCTTGTAGTCTTTCAGGTTCTCTATCAACGTGCCAAAGTCACACCTGACTTCTTCTCAAAAGCCCCCTTTTTAATCGAAGCTGTTCCTGGACACAGTGCAGTTTCTGGCTTATCTGCCCAAACAGAAAGTCCACGATATTCAGGCTATGACAGCGATGTTTCAACCTCTATCCTGGATTTCAGTGAGACTGAAATTGAGACTCCTGGGCCTCATAGCCTCCTGTATCCTGCTTGTGACACATGCCTTCTGCCATATGCGGGCTTTGGAGTGGGACCTGCAGTGGGCACAGCATCTGGGCAATCTTTTAGACATGGTCCAGACATCTGAAGGCAGTGCAAAAGATCTCTAGTAGTGGTTAACAAACTCCCTTCCCCAACCAGATCTGACAATAGTGACAATTGTCACTCCTAGGCTGGGGTGGCCATCCGGTAAAGGTGGAGATCAGATTTCTCTGGTCTCCAGTTGAATCTAGACTCCACATCAATCTTTTGGAGCTCCAAGTGTTCTGACTGGCATTGAAAGCATTTCTCCCCTCCATCAAGGGAAGGCTAGTACAGGTGTCCACAAACAACACCACTGCCATGTGGTACTGCAACAACCATGGCGGTGGGGCTGTGGACCCTTTGTCAAGAGGACATTTGTCTCTGGACATTGCTGGACCGTTAGGGTATTTCACCAGGTGAGCTCTCAGAAGGACTCAGCCGAAAATGCCTAGCGCATCACGAATGCCGTCTCCATCTGATGGTGGTTAAAGGTCTCTTTCAGCAGTGGGGTAAAGTCTTGGTTAGATCAGTTCACCACCGCTGAGAATGCGCAACGTCAACACTTGTGCTTCCTGGAGTTTCCAAAATGGCTCTCGCTTGGAGACGCTTTTTGTCTCAAGTGGAATTCCAGCCTCCTGTATACCTATCCACCTAACCACTCCTGCCCAAGTTCTCAAGAAAATTAGGAACAACTGGGCCCAGGACATCTTTGTGGCTCTGAACTGGGCATGGAGAGTTTGGTATCCCAAGGTGTTGAGCCGTCGTCATGGGTCCTCCGATCAGGCTGCCCCTTCGGGAGGATCTTTTGTCACAGCAGCAGGGAAGGGTTCTCCACCCAAACCTGTCAACACTCCGCCTTCATGCATTGAGATTCAGCTGCAACAGTTGACAGCTTGTGACATTCTGCTTGAAGTCTGCAGTGTTATCTTTGCAGCCTGCCATCCCTCTATCAAGATGGTATACACTGGCCATTGGAACTAGTTTGTGGCATGGTGAACAGCCAAACAGGTTGACCCCTTATCGGCACCCCTTTCCCAAGTTCTTTTGTTAACTTGAACCAGCACGGCTCTGCACTGGACATGTGGAAGGGTTATTTCAAGTCCCCTATTGTACATAGGTTCCTTAAAAGTTTGCAACACTTATTTACTCCAGCTCCCTTTGTTATGCCTCAATGGGACCTTAACTTGGTTCTTACCTTTCTAATGTGTGATCCTTTTGAGCTGCTTCATACTTTTCCTCTTAGGCTTCTCACCATCAAGACATCCTTTCTGATGGCATTTACATCTGCCTGGACGGTTAATAAGCTACTGGCATTGTCATATCAGCCTCCATACGTATCCTTCTTCCCAGACAAACTGGTCCTTCAGACCCAAGCATCCTTCTTGCTGAAGGTGGTAATCCTGTTCAGTGTGGGCCAGTCATCACCTTACCTACTTTTTATGCTTCGCCTCATCCCTCTAAGGAAGAGGAAAGATTCCACTGGCTGGACCCAGAAATAATGCTTTTGTTATACCTTGACTGTACAAAACCGTTCTGGACACTGTTTTCTCCAAAGGGCGTGCCTGGTGTTTGCACACACTGCAATTAGTCTCCACACAGGGTGCATGCACATTACAAAGGAGAGGGGCTAAGTGAAGAAATCGGTCAGACAAGAAACAATAACAAACGCGACTACTTCAGCTTAAAAAACAATAATCTGCATCTGTGGATGGGGTGATTTGCATCACATTTAGCAGTGCTTGTCTTTTTGCCCCACTTTCTTGGAAGTAAAGGTTAAAAGTATCACAATTTTGGTAAAGGCAGCAGCAGGATTCCTCACTATGTACAGAGAGGTCTGCCAAATTTGCTTATGCGTTTTGACTTCACTGCAAACTACAGTGAGATTTCCATTCTCACATAGTTTTTTTGCCCTTGATGTCATAGATATATATAATTAACTTAAAAAACCAAAGGTTACATAGACATTATAGTTAGGCTCACATTTTAAACGTACAAAACCATAGAAATTCAACTGTTATTGTTAGGTTTATCTCAGGTAACTAGAACTCGTGCCCTAAGGTAACTATAACTCTCACCCCTGCCAAGCACAGTTTTTTTTGTAAAAATATTACATTGATACTATTGATGATGTTATCAAAGATGTCGTGAGTTTCATAATTTGTAAGGTAATTAGCAGTGTATGGCGAGGGCACGAGTTATATTTACTAGAGAACTTTTTTTTTCTTACTACTGTGAATTTGAGATGAAGTGAATTTACAACAAAAAGTTTTTTAAACATGTTTTTTTTTTTTTTGCTCTAGCTAAGGGGTCAGGATCACTCTACCATGGACTCTTTTTCCATCAAAAACTACTGGATGCATCTACCTCAAATAATAATACATGTAGGGGGTGCACCACTCCAAAGCGTCCAGCAGCCACAGTAAGCCAGAAAAGTCCAGTGCTGTGGAAATGATAATAATACGAAGCTTCTCTCAGTTGCCTTCAGATGATTTTTTATTTTTGACGTGACATGAGGTACAAAAGGAAAAAGCAGCCAACGCGTTTCGCCCCATACAGATGGGCTTCCTCAGGGCTGCAAATTAACATATAACCATGAGAAAATAAGAAGATAATATAATAATGTCATTGTGTCACAGAGAAACATCATATTTACATATAAAGTGCTATTTTCCATACTAGTAACTGAACAATGACATTATATGATAATAAATCAGAAGTACAGTGCGAAGTTTTAAATATTAAGTGGGTGTAAACCAAGAATAAAGTCATACATGGTAAAAGGAACCGGCAAGGAGAGGAGATAAACACCAAGAAGAATCCAAAAAGTGTAACGTGAATTCAATATAAGTAAGGGGAAATTCCGTGCATGAAATGTGAGAAAAGAATTTCCTTGTGGAAAATAAGTGCACAAGAGATATTAAAAGTTCAAACAAAGAATTCCTCAGCCGAGGGTAAGATTCGCATAAGTGCAAAAAATATATCATCAGTAAGTCGAAAAAACATACCAGAATTGTATTCCCGATGATGCAAAGGTGATTTTGCATAGTGTGACTACACAAGGCATATAGTAAGCCTGGTGGAAAAAATCGAAAGTATAATTGACTTAGTACGTAGTAAAAAACAGGAACCACTAGTAGCATGGAAAGGACAAGAATAATGGGAAGGTAAATATCTCCCAAAATAAAGTAAAAAGCAAATTTCAACCGGCAATATGTTGCCCTTACCTGTGCAGGTTGTGAAACAGTAATTGAACGAGTAGTCAAGAAGCTGGGGGTCGCGTAACTAAGGCCGGTGAGTATAGAACGTAACGGGCCCGGCCGTGTGCCGCCCGTTCCGCTGTTCGTGTGCACGAAGGTTGTGTATACAATGCGGTTTTAAAGAAGGGGGACGCCAAGTCCCAGAGCTTCCGCCTTGTCCTGGCAAACGAGTGTGAAAATAAACGACAGACTGCAATTAACAGTCGTCGTATTCTTGTGTATTCACTGTGTTATGAGGGTAAAAAGAGGACTGCGATTTGGCGGCCATCTTAAAAGGTGGAAAATAGCAATTAGAGTCCATTGTAGGGAAAGATAATTCGTATCCCCAGGCAACGAGCAAGTTATTGGAAAGATGTGAAGCAGCAGACAATAAAAAGGAGTGAAAGCCCAAAATTATTCATATGAAAGAGAAAAAAAAAAGTTAAGAAGAATTATTTTCCCTCTGTTAAAACGTGATGAGAAAAGGTGAAAAGGGATAAAAAAATAAAATGAAATCAAATAAATAAAATGAAAGAAACATGTGGAAACAAATTAGAAGTATGGCCATAGGAAAAATACAACAAGAGACATTAAAGGATCTCCAAAAAATAAAAAATAAAATTAAAATTAAAAATGCAATTCAACAATCAGATGGTAACATATAAAATTAATCAGAAGAAATGAGAAACTTTCTATAAAGGCCTGTGCTAAGACCTCATACATATGTCATACATGAAGTTTAAGCAAAGAATAATTTGTTGTACAGCAAATAGGTACAATTCAAAGATATAACCAAGGTAAAGTACATTAAAAGAACTTACGGGACGTCTAGAGAAATACCATTCTACGAACACAAAATATCATATAGAATTGGTCAGTGAAAGAACAAAATTTTCTACGGAGGCCAATGCTAAGAACACATAAACTTGTCATGCACGAAATTTAAACAGAGACTGATTTGTTGTGCAGAGAATAAACAAATACAGTTTTTGAAAGTATATCCATCCAAAGAACTACAGGGATTCCCAAAAGAAATGGCGTTCAACAAGCAAATTATGTCACGTAGAATTGGTCATTGAAAAGTACATAAAAAGTCAGTAAGAATAAGAAGTTATTGAGAAATTTACTATGGAGGCCTACGCTGAGATCCCATAAACATGTCATACATGGAGTTTAAACAGAGACCAATTGGTTGTACAAAAAATATATATAAATGAGTACTGAGTTCAAATAGGCCTCATAAGAAGTAATGGAATTCATGATCCGTGTTATGTCCCAATTTTACTGCTCGTAATCGGCAAATCCAAGCTGCCTCCCTTTTACGTAGTTGTAGTTCACTGTTCCCTCCCCTGGGATGTTGCGGGATGTGGTCAATCCCTTAAAACCAAATCGAGCCATCATGAGGGTGAACCGACGCAATGTGTGATGACAGTGGGTACCTACTGCCTTTGTTCCTAATGGCACGCACATGTTCCTACATTCTTTGTTTAAGAGATCTTATAGTGCTACCCACATATATTTTCTTACATGAACACCCTAAAATATAAATCAGAAATTTAGTGTTGCAGTTGATGAAACTTTTGATTGTATATCTCCCAGTATTGTTGTAACAAAAAGTTCTGGTTTTGTCCAGACCAAAAGCACACATATTGCATTCACAACAGGTATAAAAACCTGAGGGTTTTGTGGAAAGCCATGTGGTTGTATTAGGTTCAGGTACATAGCTGGGACACAGATGGTCCCTAAGAGTCCTTCCTCTCCGATAAGTGATCTTGGGAGTTTTAGGGAGGAGCCCTTTAAGTCCCGGTAATCCAATTAACAAGTGCCAATGTCATTTGAATATTTTATAAATGCCCTGACTCTGGACTGTATATCTAGTGACAAAAGACAAGTGTTCGGTACTTTTTTTGTTGCTACGAGGTATAAGGATTTACCTCAAATATTTGATAGCATAATCTGCGTATCGAAATCTAGCTTACTGCCAAATTTGGTGTAATTACATCCAGCGGTTCAGGCTGTAGTCAAGTTTAAAGGTCCTATGGGAATTTACATGAGAAACACACTGTTTTGATTCCCTCCTGCCCCCCCCTCCCCCCCCCTTTTCTCAGCCTCTGCTTGACAGATCACCCCGAAACTTCTTCAGACGGTGCAAAGATATAGGCAAGTCAAAACATGCTTTTTCTATGGAAACATGGTCCTAGCTATAACTACCTACTGACGACCGCCAGTAGCTAGCTTCTTTGTGAAGTGCTCTGATGCATGTTGGGCCTGGTGTAGCCTACACAAAACTACTAAAATGAAAATATGCACTTTTTTTTTTAAGGAAAAAAAGGCATTGTAGTCTGCGTTACTTATAAAACTATACTTGGCCAGTCTGGTGGAAAGGTTCTGAATATAACAGTGTTCAGTGCTCAAATGACACATTTCCACACGTTTAACAGTACCCCCTCACCCCCCATCGTCTTCATTGACATTTTTTTTTTTTTTTTTTTAATATTAGTTGTTTTTATTGGTTTGCAGCCAAAACAAGCAAGTACAGACAATGACAAAACAATGTCTAAGAGAAGCGTGCCAAAAGTTTTGTTATCAAAGCTCTAAAACTTTAACCATCAAGGCAAGACTTATCATCTATTAACAAAACAAAGAGCGTACAACTACCACTACCATTCTCACTACCCATCCTCCCACCCCCACCAATTCTCTCCCTAATCCCCAATTAGTAGAAAACAAAAATATAGAACATCATGAAAGCAAAAAAAGGAGTAAGTAGGAATTCTTAATCTTAATCACTTGCATCCATTCCATTGGAATCCGTAGGCAGTCGTTTTAGAGGGGTTCCATTCCCATATCTCACCCATGAGTCAGGCACTGAACGCCATTGTAAAGCTACAGGCAACCTGTGTCTAGATCGTAGAAAGGCACCCCAGATCTTTTCCGAGAAGGGGAGGAGATCCTCAAGTTTATATATGATATGCTCATAAGAGACAAAAGTAAATTTCCCCCAGTGTCAATCGAAGAGTGTGTCATCTACCATTATTTGCCGATTGTCAGTGCTGCAGCACGCATCTGCCTAATTGCAGGATGAGTTGTGGGTAAGGGGTGAATTGTGAAGTAACACAGTTGCACTTCGCAGATGCCCTGTAATTCACACATGTGCACACAACTCCAGTCATACCTCCGTCCAGTATGTCCCCAGTTAAATCCAAAGTATGTGCAGAATGTCTATGTTCACTGCTTTGCATGTCCAACACTAGGGATTAGCGGAGATCATCACTTTGTGTAATCTGTATGGGGACCAGTTACACCTATATAAGATGTTGAAGTATTCTACTTATGATGCCCGAGGAGGACAGACCAGTCTTCTTCCGTATAATCCAAGGAAAGTCATACAGTCCATCAGTCCCTGAGATTGGACTGTACTGAGACTGAAAAAGTTGAATATATGGAAAGTAAGTATAGTCTTGAGACCACTCTCTCGCAGGATCCCCACTGTAGAAGGTAGGATCTTTAGGAGATGTCAGCAGAGCAAAGGGTGAGCCTCTCCTTGTGACATTTAAGCAGAGGGACCAACTGATAGTATCACCAAAGCTGTTGCGCTTAAACTTTGCATGAGGCATGGGCCTCCTCCAACAACTGCACTCTGCCATCCTTTAATATGTAGTCAATGTGGAATATCTCTCTACTAATAAAATCCATCCACATGGTTTTCCTGTTGCCTATCCAAACTCTATTACCCCACAAAGGCACCCCTGTATGTAGTCCTCCTCTTCTACTCCCAGTAAGCTGTGGGCTTTACGCCAAGCATGTGAGATGGCTGTAAGGACAGAGTGGGCTTTGATCAGCTGGTTTTAATTCTGCGAATAGAGCAAACCCAAGCAACCTGTCTTTCCCATCAGGCACTTTTCGATGGACACCTCTTGATAATTTAAGGGAGCAGTGAAAGAGGGGTTTGAGGAATGCAAGTTGAAAAGACAGCCAATAAAGTCCAGGTTTGGGTAACCTGAGGCCTTTGCAGCCTGTTTTAGCATGGAGTTTGTCTAGTTCCAGTCGAGGTTCCCCTCCCCCTCCAAAAGTAATAGTTTGAGCATACAGGAGAAAAATATTTTGCTAGTTTGGTGTCGAAACCAAATTCTGAGTGTTGCCAGTCAGTCCGCATTGGGCCTAAATGCATATATGCATAATGCAGAAACAAAAAAGACCCTGAACCATGCTGCACTGGTGTCTTTTTTTTGGTCTCGGGGGTCCTAGCCCATAACCTCCCTCCAAATGGGAACATGAATGTACTGGAATATTTCTTGAGTGCCCTTTTAAAGCGATCTTTGTCAGCATAGAGATTTTTTTTTAGTATATGTACGTCAAACCTGGGTTTAAGATGTGATATTGGACACCAAAACCTTTGAACCCTTTTTGAGGAAGGCAGTTTTCAGTCCCTGAAATTCAGCTCTGGACATTGTCCATGTGTACAGTGCCAGTGGCATTAGTGGGGTGTCCCAGTGGGAGAAGTGAAGTGATCAGGGTCCCCTAAAAAATGTTATGTATAACAAATCAAGGTCTGCATTTGTGGTTGAGCTGGCATGCTGGAGGTGATGCAAACAGCTCTTGGAATGTAGTTTGTGTAGAGAGCTCTTCGGAAGAGCATGAGAAGCTGAACCAGCACTCTGGAGGTGTCTTCAGAAAGAAGCAGGTGTCAAGCTGCAGTGAATTAGGAAAGGAGCATGTTGACTTTTACAAAACTCCTTTTTAGATCTTTTGTCAGACTGCTAAGATTGAACTATTGCATTAGTTGCACCACAACATCTCCGGACCTTTTCCTAGTATCTATTTGCCTCTAGACAATACTGTTTAAATAACATTGACGATATAATTTACCATTTAGTCTATTTGTTTAAGAAATTAAACTGTTCTTTAACCCTTTCACCCCAGAAGAGGCAGCAAACTAGCTTCCACAGTGGCTCGTGGAAAGTTTTGTTTGCGACACAGCTTGGAATAGTATGCACAGAGACACTGAAGTGCTGCTCACCAAGCAAAATAATTAGCGGCAACATTCGTTCCGGGTGGACAATCAACTCTTCTTTGGTTAGGGCCGAAAAAGGGAAGGTCGTGCAGAAACAAACCATCGCCTGATGAATAGTGCTCTGCATTAAGATCTGCTATGCACTGGCCAAGAAGCAACCCTCTGAAGGTTTGTGTGCTCATTCAACCAGGGCAAAAACTGTGACCGCTATGTTAGCACTTGGAGTTTGGTCCTAGACATCTGCTAGGCAGCAACATAGGCCTCACTGCATACGTTCACCAAGCACTTCTGCCTGGACAGTCTAGTCCCTCATGCATTTTGCACGTTCAGTCCTGCCGGACTTTCTAGTATAAATCAAGTTTGCATACCCACCTCTGGATAGGTTGCTTAAGTACCTATTCTAAGGTAAGAATCTGCAGCTGGAAGTCTATCAGATTAAAAGTTACTTATCTTCACTAATGCTTTATCTCGTAAAAACTCTATTTAGTTGCAGATTCCTTACCAAACCACCCCTTCCTGCTCTGCGAACTGATTTATATAGATAGGCCTGACCCTTTCAGGGCCCTCGTTCCGCACAGCAGTGGTCATTGTTTTTCATGGCTCTGCGCTTCTGGCGAGTAAAGTTGTGAAAAGAAATGGATGTCAGCTCACTGGGCACCGTTTACGTCACTTCCGGTGCGGACGACTCCAAAGATGCCCTGTCGAGATGAACAACAGCACCTAGCGGCGCACATCTGTACTGCTCACAAAAAATCTCCAGATCCAGTCTGACGCCTGGGGATAATTTTAAGGAAGGAATTTGCAGCGTTATAGAGTCCTTACTAAATAAGGAGCTACCGAAGGTAAGTACTTGTTCATTAGGGGGACCTCAATATACACATACTTTTCTCGAAGTGTTCTTCCCTTTTAACTGCAGCTATATGATGCATGATTCTTTATTTATTTAATAAAGGTGAAGAGACTCATCCTGAAAGGATTTCCTTTGTCCCCACTTGACGTGAAGCTGTCAAAATAATGGGTATACCGAAAGCATGTCTAACCAGTATTGAAGTATAAAACACAGTGGCAAAGGGAGCTAACAAAAAGAAGAATCTTAATTTCCACTAATGTTTGATATTACTCCCCAACTGCAAGATTGTTGTGGTAAGGGAAGGTGCTGCGTTTAATAAGACTCTTGGCCCAACCACTAACTAAGAAAACTGCTGGCAGTTGTGGCATTTGAGCAGTTTTTACTTAACATATTTTAGGAGACTCCTTGTGTAGAATGATTGTGTGAAAAATATATGCATGTGCATTTATTAATTTAGGGAGAGTCCGTATCTGTATGAACCTTTATAGCTGCAGGGGCAGTGCCTTCTCTTGTATTAGTCCATTTGCCCTTTATTTTTGTTAGCAGTGGTATGTGAGTGAATTTCTTTTCATGAGTTAATGCATCCATTTCAGAGATCCATCGATATCTGTGTTGCATTGAAAGCACATCCAGACAAGTAGGATCTGCCTTCTGAGGTTGCTACCAGTGAATTTTTATATGAAAAGTCATAGTTTTGTAATTCTCCCAAAAAATTAATCTGGTAGTTCAGCAACAATACTTGTTACTAAATTGTACGTTTTCAAATGTTACATCACACAGTATCCTTATACCTATGTATTTAATGCATTCACATTAATTGTCTACATCTTAAACCTATTCTAGCCATTCTTATTTAGTTATTTAATGTTTTGATTGTTTTGTTATAGTGGAGTGTTTTCCGGGCCAGTTTGGCGTTGTCATATGCACAAAGTTTAGGTACATCTTTGTACATCTTGGTGACTTGCTTTTGTAGCTCCTGGAGACCATCAATCAAATTCTTGGGCAAGCCTGAGATTATCACATTCTTGTAGTGAGTCCTTCCCACAATTAGACATCTATGTCAAATCTTTATCTGTTCAGTTCACTGTGTAGTTTGCAGAAGAGAGAGAATTATCATTTGGCGAGTTGCAGAATGAATCCTTTGGCTGTGCTGTTGATTGAAGCTGTGAATTAGAGATCTTGATCAACTGGGTTTTCTTTCTTTTTGAGAGGTGGCAGGTGGTGGTTCTAGAATGGAAAGCCAGTGATAAGATACAGCGGTAGCGTTTTTTCCTCTTAGTACAAAGATGTTCATTTAGGGCCTGGATAAGCAAAGGAAGTTTACTCTCATCAGATGTTGATTGTGACCATGGCCGATACTGATTTTCTCATGTCTTTCAATATTGTGCTCAAGATATGCATCTAAAAGCATATTCTACAGTGATCAAGTAGGTGAGACTGGGATCATTTAGCACACACGCTATAAAACCAAAGATTATTGGGATGTTATAGTTAGGTTCAGATTTTACATGCACTAAACCATATAAATTCAGCTGTCATAATTATTTCAAGTAACTGTAACTGGTGCCCTCGCCATGCACAGTTTTCTTACCAACAGTTTTACTGTAAATGTTACAGTGGTATTGTCAATGATGTCAAAGAAGATGTCATGAGTGATGTAATAACTGGAGTAATTAGCAGTGCATGGCGAGGGTGCGAGTTGTAATTACCTTACGGCACGAGTTCTAGTTACTTGAAGTAACTCTAACTACAACAGCTGAATTTCTGTGGTTTTGTGTATGTAAAATCTGAGCCTAACTGTAATGTCCCTGTAACCTTTGGTTTTATAGTGAATAAGGTTTTTATTTTTCTATTTCCTAACTATAATGACTCTGTGATCTTTGTGTGTTTTCAGTGTATGTCTAGGATTTTTTTAATGTTAAGTAAGCTGCCCATCGCAATACACAGTGGGGGGGGTGGGGGGGTGGAGGGGTGGACCCAGGGCCTGGCTTGGCATTATGCTGTCCCCACCCGAGCTTGCTGCTCCTGCCCCAGCCCATCTCCAACTTGCCATCCATTGTCCCTATGCCCCTTCTCACTCATTGTAGCCCTGTGTGGCCGCTGTTCAGCCACTGCCCTTCCTCCCAGCTCTAAACCGTTAGCTTGCTGTTCCATCCACCTCCTTTCTGCCCTGTGTTGTTGGAGTCTATGGACCAGCCCCTTTCCTCCTGCCCTGCATGATCAAGTGTGCTGCCACTGCCCCCTACCTCCTGCTCTTCATTGTCCGCTATACTGCAGCTGTCCATCCTGTCTGTCCGGTATGGTCAGCTTGCTGCCTTTACCTCTTTCCCCTCTGCTCTCTGTTGTCCATGTGCATGACCCTGTCCACTTCCTATTGCTTTCCATGGCCTGTTGTGCTGCACTGCTGTCTTCCTTGCCCTGTGTGGTGTATTATACTGCTGCAACCTCTGACACTTGTCTTGTAAGGTCAGTTTGGTGCCCCTGGCCATCTCCCTCCTGCTCTCTTTTATTTGGGTCCGTGTCCCTACCCCATTCCTCCTGCCCTCCATGATCCAATGTACCATACTTGCCAACATTTTGAACCTGGTAAGAGGGAGATTTTGAAAAACGACCTGGGGAATTGATTTTCCTCATTGACATGTTGAGAAAAGCAGGTTTTAGGCAGAAGGCAGCTAAAATAAAGCTCTTTAGGACTTAAAAACATTGCATTTCAGTGGGGTGCATATCATGTGTATTGGTCCCAAGATGGCTGCCAGCACTTACTGGATGAAGTGCAGACAGCCCATCAGATCTCACCATGATATCTGTACTTAGGCTCCGGCCAGAAATACAAATGTGGATTTTGTTTAATATCTCAAAAACTACTGAACGGATTCAGACCAAATAAGAAAAAAGGTGATCTGCGGACCCAAAGCTACCTTAGTGCCTCATTTTGTGTAATTCCGTACATTGGTTCGGGCTGCGGGTGTGTCTAAAGACTCTACGGGAATTAACATGGGAAAATATAAATATCCTGATGGCGGTCGCCAGTAGGTAGTTAGAGTTAGGAGATAGTTTCCATAGAAAAAGTGTTTTTGGACTTGGCTCTACCTTTGGCGCCATTTGACGAATTTTCGTAAAGTTTTTTTTTTTTTTTTAAAGTGTGCCTTGTGCTTGGAAACGTTTGGAGTTATCTGTCAATTGGGGGTGGAGAAAAAGGGAGGTCCCATTATAATTCCTAGAAGGATTTTAGACATGACTACAGTCCGCAGAACGGAATTACACCAAATTGAGTAGAAAGGTAGCTCTTGGTCCAGAAAGAGTGATTTTTGTAGTTTGGTGTAAATCTGTTCAGTAGTTTTTGGGATATTAAAGGAAAAAAGAGAAATAGATGTTGAGGTGCAAAGGGTTCAAGAATAAGAAGGAAATGCAGAGCTCTGATTGGCTCCCAGCACCTCAACCAGGAAGTGCTGGCAGCCATCTTGGAACTCCAACCAAAGAAAAAAAAAAAAAGAGGGCCAAGGTAGTGACACCATGACCCCTTAGCTCTGGTGTTGGGCTCCCAAAGGGGCCACCAAGGCAAAAAAACATTTTTAAAAAATACATGTTTTTGCTGTGAATTTGCGGTGGATTCGGGCATCTGCAGCTAAAATGTAAAAATAAGAAACAAGCGTGGATTCCCGTTGTTGTTTTACTGAAGCCCCGGGTGGGTCAGATCCCGGGCGCATGTAAAGATAATTGCCCCCCTCCTAGGGCATTTTTTGCCCACGGGACTGCCACCTTCCTGGGGCTTAATTAACTTTGTATGCGGGGCAGGGTGTGCACAAGTGATTCACCATCCCCCAACATCACCCCTGCCCATAGCCCCATGGACGGCCACCTCCCTGGGGCTAAACAATCAATAGATGCAGGGTCTGGGCACCCCTGCCAGCAGCCCTGGGGACCACACACCCCCTGCAACCCTGGGGGCTGCTACCTCCCTGGTGCTGACATAAAAGAATGAAGGGGGTCGGTTGTGGTCACCCGGCCCCAGGGACCACCACCTCCCCAGGGCCAAGTGAAATATTGTAGGGGGGTGCTTGGCCCCTCTCAAGGAACCAATAATGGCCGTGGGAACCACCACCACCTAGGGCCCGGCTCCTGCTATGTTCTGGGGTGGACACACCTGGGACATAGCTGTTTGCTGTGTATTGGTGGTAACTTTGCCAGTTCCCGCCAACTCACAGTAAACACTCCAGTTCCAGCAAGCAAGAGCTGTCAAGCAGCTCTCGCTGGCTGGAAGTGGAGGTTTCCTCTTTGAAAAGGAGGAAGCAATTGCTCTCACAGAGCGGGAACTGCATCTTTAGCAGCTCCTTCTCTGTGACATCAATGCCCGCTCCCGCAGGAGGCAGGTAGCCTGCTGGGACCGCCCCCGTCTTGAGGCTCTCCCTGCATTCTCAAATGCACACTGGGTGCCGTGCGATGCACCCAGGATTGATGGGTGGGCCCCGGGAGATGGGGTCCCCAGGACAAAAATCGGCCAGTGGCGGGAGCAACGCTCCCCTCCTAAAAAGATAATGGTGAGGCTGGGCCCCGGGGGATGTGCTCCCCGGGACATGAAATCGGCCGGTGGAAGGGGGCCATGCCTTGCCTCCACCCACCCACCCCCCAAAAAAGATAATGGTGAGGCCAGACCCTGGGAATAGATGTCCCTGGGGCTGAAATTGTCCAGGGGAAGCATGGCCCTCTCCCCCACAGTGCGCATTAACTCAACGAGGTGGCACTTACTACCTAACCAGTAGACATTTTGTGCAAAACTGTGGACTTGTTGGATAAAGGAGCAGATGAGCTTCCGTTCTGCCCATGATGCTCATTGCACTTAAATTAAACCTCAACAGGAAACACCTTAAAATATAAACGTAGCCGGTGCCCCAGTTAAAGCTCTGCTTCTGGAAAGGACAAATGATCCTAACTCCTGGACTTAGTGAAGGCAAAGCAAGGGTGCTTACTTGGTGTTTATATATAAAAAGCGATCTGAAATCCTTTGTGGAGGTGAGTGTGTCTTTCATCTATGTAACGCAATCAGGCACTCACGCCCACTCTCACGCCCACATAGACCCTCTCACACCTAGACAGACAGTCTCACAGCCACTGTCACATCCAGAGACACCTTCTCACATTTATTCTCGCACCCAGAGAGAGAGAGAGGCCCTGCAGCCAACTCCCGCTGCGCATGGCCAAAGGCGGTGTGCAGCGTGGAGCTGGGTGGTTAGGGGGTTGCCCGCAGGGCCTGACCTCTTCTGCTGCATACAGCTGAAGGCCATGCACAGCAGTGGTTGAATTAATGTAAAATAATTTAAATTACTTTACGTTAAGGCATAGAAATTCACTGAAAAAGCCAAAGGTTACAGGGATGTTATAGCTAGGAAATAGAACTGTAAAAACATAGAAATTCACTAAAATAAACAAAGCCTAAAAGGACGTTATAGGACGTTATAGTTAGGTTCTGAATTTACACATAAAAAAACTATAACGCGCACCTTCGCCATTCACTACTAATTACCCCAGATACTACAGCACTCCAGACTTCTTTTGTAACATCATTGATAATATCACTGGAATATTTGCAGTAAAATTATTGATGAGAAAACTGTGCATGTGGGGGGTGTGAGTTATAGATACCTTAGGGCGCGAGGTATAGTTGTTTGGGATAACTATAACTGCGGAATTTGTATAGTTTTGTGCAAGTAAATTCAGAACCGAACTATAACAACCCTATAACCTATGTTTTTTAAGTGAAAATATATATATATATATATATATATATATATATATATATATATATATATATGTGTGTATACATATATATATATATATATATGTAAATCCCTTCTACTTACTTGCAAAATACTTACATTTACCATGATTTCCATGGTAAAAGACATATCAGTTGTAAAAATGTGTTACAAAAGAATTTTGTGTTAAAGGCTTTTTCGTTGTAATAATATCTCGTTTTAAAGGCATCTCGTTGTCTAGACTTCGTTGTAAGGCAGTTTCCCACAGGTTTATGTAAGCTGTATGTTTACAACCTTTTGCTACAAATGTAAGGATGGAGCAGTGATGCTTCAGTTGTTATTCTCACTAAGCTTTCAGTCATTCCTTGTTAGTCTCATGCAGGGCCCATGATAAAACAGGACAGGTCCACAACAAACCATGTTTTCCAGGGCTTCACCGGTTCTTGCACATGACTGAACTACCAGTTATTAGAAATTAAAGTTCCAGACGTTCTCAAAGGGTTTGTCATTTGTCTCTCTTGAGTCCTTGGATCAAACAAAGTAGAATTGGTTACCACAATGATACATACTTCCACCTATCTTTCCAAGGGAAGTTAGTTTTCTGTTAATTGCAAACCAAACGAAGGATCGATCTGGATCCTTGGGTTTTGCATTGGTTGGACGTCTCAGAAGTACTCTCTCTTTTTTTCCCTTACAGTTATCTATGTATCTGTTCACCTATTGATCAAGATGTAAAAATTACGGAAACTACCAGAGTTAGTTTCAGAGGAAGAAACTTGCTAGCAGCTCACAATTTTCTTTATGGGATGTGAATCAGGATTGGGTTCAAGGTATTTGGTCCATTGTTGTTGGGTTTCTTGTACCTTCCCGACTAAGACTACACTGTTTCCTTCTGCTGGTTTTAAAGTGTAGGGTGCAAAAACAAAAAAAAAGTTGAATCTGTAAATGTCAGTCAATAGTATTTACTTGTAGGTGCTTCGCATGGAACGCCACTACTGTTTAGTCATGGCACGAGGTGGCCTTTCAGTTTGGTTATACATGTGAAATATCTTGTCATTGTGGTGTTTGCATGTTCAAAATGGCTGTGGTTAGAGAACCAGCAGATGTTAAGTAACTTTTTATATTGCTCCCCTGAGACCGTAAGAATGTTGTTGGATGACAACTCTCCCTCACCTAAAACGATGCTATGGAACAAAGAATGTGTTTTATTCACTAGCTTTTCATTCACAGAAGTTCTTACCCAAACATTAGCTTGGAGGCTTCGCTATCATTGTTCACCCCACATACTAGGAGAAAAGAGATTGTAATCGGTCAAATGTATACAGTTTTGCCCCGCTCCTTATGACTTTTTTTAGCTGTTTTTTTTTTTTTTTGTGACATAAGGCCTTGATATTACATTGTGTATTGCATAATAATGCTGCTTTAAACTGACTTACCTGACCTCAAGCTCTTCCCATTAAAATTGCATAGAATGCCCATCTTGTGTTGAAACATGTTAGTGCAATATCGATTGCAGGTGTTGCAGCCAAGTTTAGATTGCTTTTTGTATTTTTTTTGCCCCAGCTAACAATGAAATTTGTTCTCAAATGCTCCTGCTGACAGCTGTGTGAGCTTAAGCGACTGGACTGATGCATTCAGTGCTCTTGAATGCCGCCTTGCATTGGGTCTGTTTCCTCTGACTAAAACCTATGTTAGTGCTTTAGCAGTTGAAGTGTTTTTTTTTTTTTTTTTTTTTTTTTTTTAGCGTCATGGTCTTTTGTCAGTGCTAGTGGGATGCCTAATTAGCAGTGATTCCTCCCAATTAGTGAAGGAAACACATCAGTCTGAGCTTTTATTTGACTATAAGTCCTAAATCTGCACTGCGGCATACAACCCGGGGGAAAGTCATATTTTTGTATTGTACCGTTTCCTCTTCGATTCCTCCAGTCTGTATTTGAGGGCCCTCAACAGCTTTTAAACATCCAGTCAACAGGAAGCGAAAAGGTTTTGCATTTGTCTGTCATAGACACATAATTCACGCATGTCGGACAAAAAGAGCCTACACTTAGTAAATGGCGTTCTCGAATATTGGAAATGTAGAGTGGAAAAGAGAACATGCAGCAGCCGGAATACAAAGTCACTTTATAATGAACGATGGTGGTTTCAGGAGAGTTTCGAACATTTTGTTTGGAAACAGAGGATACTTTGGATTTACAGTAGCAAGCTTGGTATGAAATAGGTATCCCGGCGATATATCACTGATTTGTATGCTGGGCATTTTCTTGATTTTGATTGTACTACTCTGTTATTTCAACCATCCTTATTGGACTTGCACACGAAGAGCTAATAGACTGGAATCAAGTGGGTCATATTAGACACATGCTTCCAGGAGAAAAACCACCATGAAGCCATTTACTGCTTTTTAAGACCAAAACTATGAATTGTTAATAGTTGGTGAGAAAAAACAGGATGTGCTTCAAAACGTTTACTTCTAGACAGTTAAATGTGGAGATCAACACCAAAATAAGTACTCCTCAAAGCACTCTGACTCTACGTCTGAGGTAACTCCTGATATAGGACTACTATGCACTAAACTTGCTCAATTACGTTTGTTGAATGATCCCTGTGGTGATATCGTTGTGTGTATATGCATGCATGGATTGAGTTAATATGCTGTGGAATGTTGAGTATGAATGCTGTGAGAATGCCATGATGCCTCTGTGCTAGTGCTATATGACCTTGGTTGTAATTATGGGCATAACATTCAATAAAAGAATTCTCTTCTAATTGTCTCTAACTTAATTTGTGTTGAAGACCGTGCTCTCCAACGCTCCTCATCCATCCTAACTGAATAAGGACCGACTTGGCGGTTTCACATGAGACATTGTGTATATCGTTTGGACTTCTGAGTACCATGACTTTGACGTTTTAATTGTATCGGCTTTATTGAATGGATCAATGATTATATTGTTACATATATACTTTTACCAATGACATTAGGTTATTTATAGAAAGTTCCAATCATCTGAACTACCTCTGTGTTGGTAACTCTGGAACCCTTTCCAGGAATAAAGTACTCCGTGTTAGATATCTCTTATTTATAACATTTATGCACCAGCCATACACAACGCCATTTTGACCCAGCGATGTTCACTTTATTTTGTATGATATTTATATGAAAATTACACATAAGGGTTGGTTTTCATACAGTTAAGGAAACCAGAGATTATAGCCTACCCTTGTGCTGATTTCCTCTAGAACTAGGATGTGTTTGCCTATTGAACTTTGCCTACCTGCTAGTCAGTCAACCATTCAGAAATATTTTAACCTAATCATTTTACTAGCAGATGTCCTGTCTAACTCAGCTGCTACCTGCTTTCTCCAGCTTTCTTCATGATGCTTCCATTGTCAGTGTTGATGTTATTCTTCCTGTTAACATGGACCATATCGGAATTTTCATGCTATGATGCTGAGTTGCTTTTGTGGAGCGGCTTACACTCTTGAAACTATTTAAAAAAAATGTAATGGCTGGTGACTTGAGCGCTTTCTCTCTTTCTAAGTTAGGCGTTTCCTCTTTGTTGGCATGAGACGTTTGTGGATGTCACTTTCTAGACAACTATAGGGGAATGGTGATGAAGTTGCAAGTATTTCTGAAGAAAAATCAAACGTGTGATAGGCGTTTTCCCTGTCCTTTGTTTGAAGCTTTCTTTGACTAGGCGAATCCGGTGTTTATGCCACAGGTGCCTGGCCTAAAGTTTTCTCTATGAGCACACAATGCTGTTTTCTAACTGTTCTTTATAACTTCTGCTGTAATATACCGCCCTTAAACGGAATAATTGATCCCTTTTTTCTTTGCACTATTTTCGAGTGGGTGTTTTTTCGCAGTATTTCCTTTTGCGGATACTTATTCTAGAGCCTAATGGAAAAATGAAGATAATTGTGAAGTTAGTGTTTCTGTTGTGCCCAGTTTGGTGACCATTCATTTCTCCAGCCGAGTATGGTATGCAAGCTTAGACCACTTTGTTCAGCTGCTGCATTTGTGTAGCTCTAGTAGTGCAGCAGGTGAAGTGACTTTGGGGTACAAGGGTGTGAAGGCCCCACTGAAGTCCAGTGATGCCTGTCATTTCACACCAAACTGCTTGCTAGCACAAGGGCCCATGGGACTGTTGTTTTGTGAGTCACTCCGCGTGTCATACTCTACATTTTATCAGTTGTAAACTGTTGCTCTCACCAGACATATTGTCACAGTGCATGCAAAATACTTTCAAGAGATTAGTAACATTGCACGTGGGACAGATTTAATACTTTTAAAAAATATAATGCAGGAAAGAAAAAGCTGAAAAATGCTCAGTGCTGTTAATGCGCATGTGGAATCACCTTCATCCTGCACTGCTTCTAAATCGACTGCGTGCTGCCACAACTCTGAGATTTTTCTCATTATGTATGCCCATAATGTTCCCGCATGGTGCAGCCTCCCTTACCACTTAAGCACAAGGGATTGGTGTGTGTATGTGTCTTTTGTTTGGGGGGCAGCCCCTTGGGCAAGGGTCGCTCCCCATGTGGGTACATTACTGTTGGCCATTTCTGCCCCTATTGGGGGCAGATCGGCCTATTTTTGTAAAGCTCATCTGCCCCCAAGAGGAGCAGAAAGCCCACCAGAGACCAGGGAAGATTTTTTTTCAAAAAAAGAGGGTGGGGTATGGACCCCCCCCCCCCAAATAAATGGGGACAAAGTTGTTCTGCCCACCGGTGGACAGATATGGCAATTACCCCCGATCCACTCCCTGGGGTGGGGGGCAGAAAGCCTACTAGATGCCAGGGAGTAAAAAAAATATATTACAAATAGTGGGGTGGTGGCTACCAACCAGGGCATGGTTATGTCCCCAGACCCAACTGAAGGGAGTAACAGTCTTTCAGCTCTCCTCCTGCACACTAAAACATCTTATCCCACGGCAAGCAAGAGGACATTTGATTATCTTGGGATTTGGTTTTACATTTGTGCCATGAGAGCTTGGCTAACTCTCAAAATCTTCTCATTTGTAATGGAGATGGCTGCACTTTTTGGTCTTTGGGGTGCTGCCATTTAGAACAATCTATGAGACCTAGACACATCTGAACACGAAACATCTGAACACGAAACATCTGGGTGAGTCCAGGGTGGTGTGCTCCACATGCACCCGCACCATTTTCTTACCCACAATGTCCTGCAAACCTTCAACTTTTCTGGAAATCACACATTTTCCCACATTTTTTAGATGGACTGTTCCGGAATCTGCAGGAATCCACAAAATTCCTACCACTCTGCATTGTCGCATCTATACCGGTAAAAATTCTGCCCCACTTGTCAGCCTCTAAACGTTTTTTTTTTCCAAACTGCCCTTTTGGACCCACTTTGGTTCCCCCTCATTTTCGACATGTTTTTGGCTCTTCCATGTCACAGGCACTTGGCCCACCTACACAAGTGAGGTATCATTTTTACCTGGAGACTGAGGGGAATGCTGGGTGGTAGGAAATGTGTCCCGGTGCGGTGATCCCACAAAGAAATGTTGGGAAAATGTGATTTTTTTTTTTAGCTAAATTTGAGGTTTGCTGATGATTCTGGGTAAAAAACACACTGGGGGGGATCCACGCGAGTCAAACCTCCCTGACTCCTTCAGGTGTCTAGTTTTCAGAAATGTTTGGGTTTGGTAGGTTTCCCTAGATGGCTGCTGAGCCCAGCACCAAAAACGTAGGTGCCTCCTTCTTCCCCCCTGCAAAAACAGGTAGTTTAGTATTTGATAATTTTGATATGTCCACGTAGTGTTTTGGGGCATCTCTTGTCACGTTTCCAGAACTGTGCAGCACCGAAATGTGAGGAAAAAGTTTTTTATTTTTTTGTTTTGCAAACTTTTAAGGTTTGCTAAGGATACTGGGTAACAGAACCTGGTGAGAGACCCACAAGTCACCCCATTTTGGATTCCCCTAGGTGTCTAGTTTTCAGAAATTCACAGGTTTGGTAGGTTTCCCTAGCTGCCGGTTGAGCTAGAGGCCAAAATCCACAGCTAGGCACTTCAGATTTCAGTGTAAAAATGGGATGTGACCATGCTGTGTTTCCTGTCACGGGCACTAGGCCTACCCACACTAGTAAGGTACCATTTTTATCGGGAGACTTGGGGGAACACAGAATAGAAGAACAAATGTTATTGCCCCTTGTCTTGCTCTACATTTTTTCCTTCCAAATGTAAGACAGTGTGTAAAAAAAAAAAAAAAAAAATTACATCTATTTGAGAAATGCCCTGTAATTCACATGCTAGTATGGAGGCCTCAGAATTCAGAGATGTGCAAATAACCACTGCTTCTCAACACCTTATCTTGTGCCCATTTTGGAAATACAAAGGTTTCCTTGATACCTATTTTCCACTCTTTATATTTCACCAAATGAATTGCTGTATACTCGATATACAATGAAAACCCACTGTAAGGTGCAGCTAATTTATTGGCTCTCTGTACCTAGGGTTCTTGATGAACTTACAAGCCCTATATATCCCCGCAACCAGAAGAGTCCAGCAGACGTAACGGTATATTGCTTTTGAAAATCTGACATTACAGAAAAAAGTTAGAGTAAAACATGGAGAAAAATGGCTGTTTTTTACCTCTATTTCAATATTTTTTATTTCAGCTGTTATTTTCTGTAGGAAAACCTTGTAGGAGCTACACAAATGACCCCTTGCTGAATTCACTATTTTGTCTGCTTTTCAGAAATGTTTAGCTTCCCGGGATCCAGCACACATTTCTGTCACTAACTGGAAGGAGGCTAAAAGCACAAAAAATAGTAAAAATGGGGTATGTCCCAGTTAAATGCCAAAATTGTTGAAAAATGTGGTTTTCTGATTCAAGTCTGCTTGTTCCTGAAAGCTGGGAAGTTGGTGATTTTAGCACCGCAAACCCTTTGTTGATGCCATTTTCAGAGAAAAAAACACAAACTTTCTTCTGCAGCCCTTTCCCCCATGTAAAAAAAAAAAGAAAAAGTTTGCTGTATTTTGGCTAATTTGTTAGTCTCCTCCAGGGGAATCCACAATCTCTGGGTACCTCTAGAATCCCTAGGATGTTGGAAAAAAAAAGGACACAAATTTGGCGTGGGTAGCTTATGTGGACAAGGTTATGAGGGCCTAAGCGTGAACTGCCCCAAATAGCCAAGAAAAGGCCAGGCACCTGAGCGGGGGAGGGGTTGAATGTTTTGTGTATGAGAGAAAAACAGGGAATTGTGCATATATTTCCGGAAGTTTCAACAGATTTGGCTAATAAAATGTCTCAATAGGAAATGGTGAATGGAGTACAAATATGTTTGTAAAACTAGTATCTGACTGAAAGAACACTGAACTGTGCAAGTCATTTGCTCAGAATTTAGGAATACATAATTCTCCTAATGTAAGTTTAGATGACATGTTTTTCCTGCAGTCCTATGCAGTCCTGCAGTCCTATGAGTGAGTGACTGATATTCAGTAGTACTGTTTTGTGGTATGTCACACTGGAGGCATGCACTGCTCTTTTAGTTTTCTCGAAACAAAAACAAAAAAATTCAAGTGACCTAGAAGGCAAATTATTAAATTGTTAGATGTGATCTTTTGCTTTCTGGAACTCTTATAATCGGTAACACCCTTTTTGGATTTCATGCTTGCAAAACCTCTTGTAAAGAGAAAAAAACTCATTAAGGGGGCTTAGAGCCCACCCATTTCTTTCATTTACACACCAGCTTGGCTCCCTTGTCATTCTTGTTTCCTTGCTACTTATTGCACAGCTACTTCTTCTGGTCTCCTGCTTCCTTCTGGGGGTTTGTATGTGTCCCTGCCGTGGAGCATGGACCTACGTGCCTGACGAGGTACTGTTTTTTTTATTTTTGGTGCAGCACTCCATGAGAGTACATGGTTTTGCAGGCTGTCTCTACCTGCTCCTCCCACTCTGTCCACATTTGTTGTTGCTTGCTCCATACCCCCTCCCAACCTCCATGTGCTGGATTTCATGGATCTGTAGTACAGCAGTGCCCCAAAGGTTGTTATCCAAGCAGACAGATTGTAGGCAATGATAATATAAACAGTAGACCGCAGTAATACTATCGATCTTCTCTGTGGTGGTGCCCATCTTGAATAGCTACAGGGTAGCAGAGAAAGGGAAACTGTCTGGGAAAGAAAGGCATATGCACCATAACTCCTATCTAAGTGTAGCCAAACGAATACAGTAGAATGGCAATCTTCATTGTAATTTGTCAAGGAAGCTGTGCACATAAAAACAGCTTAGAGAGGGGTTTCTTAAAGGTTGTCAAGGGGATAGTTCGTTACATAGCGAATTTCTTCTGAGAAAATCTAAATGGATTAGTATTTTGTTTTATAGAAAATAAACCCTAAAAAATCTATTTATGTGCTTTGTTTGTGCTACCAGGCGTTCTTCAAAGTCGTTGATGTCAACCAACTCAGTCTGATGAAACTATCCTATCATTTTCTGTGGGTTTCACCCGATGTTCTTCCTCTATGTTCATGTTGGCCCCCTAGTATGAGTACATGCTGTACTATTTCAAGTTCTTGAGGTAAGCAGGGCTAGTGATCCTTCGTCTGTTCAGGCAGCGAAGGATGGAGGACATGGGTTTCATGGAGGCGCACGATGCGGAGGGCTAAACCGGCAAGGAATTCACCAGCATATCTTGCAAGAAGAGCACTTGTTGCTTGCTCTATTCCTCCACCATCTCCTTCCTGTCACTGTTTGCCCCCTCTGACCTCTTGTTGGTTGTCCCATCCACAGGTTCCCCCACCTCTCTCGTCACTTGGGGTCACTGCCCCTCTTTGTTGTTGCCCTCCCACCATCTCTCTCTCTCTCTCTCTCACCCCCTCCACGTGCAGGCTGCTGCACAACATGGCTGAGTGGGGAAAAAAGCACTATGATGTGGTCAATGCTTTCGGCATAGTTCTGCTTTTTTTTTTTTTTTTTTTTTTACTTTAAGCCATGTTACATAACAATGTGCGCTGCTGTGCAACATGTAAAACATTGACAGAGCCAATAGATTTCACATAAGCAAAACCTGTTGCTGGTTTGGATAGGTTTTTTAGGGACTATTGTGTAGAGAATGGATGAGAATACAAAACTTCTCTCTTATAAATGAGAGCAAACATTGAAAGAAAAAAAAATATCAAATTGGCCTTAGTATCCCTCATGCTTGTAAGGTAACACTTAAAAATGCAATGTGTGTTTTTTATGTATTTTATGTATATGTTTTCGAGGAGAATACACGGGTGAATGATTTATTCTAGTGTGCAGTTTCATCACAGTAGAATGTGGTGTCATTTTAACCTCCATGTTTCATTCATCATATTTATGTATTGATTTATCTCACGTTGTGGTGTTTTTGAGGAGAATCCTCGGGTGAATGGTTTATGCTAGTGTGCATTTTCATCACAGTAGAATGTGAC
Organism: Pleurodeles waltl; assembly: GCF_031143425.1. Taxonomy (NCBI): domain Eukaryota; kingdom Metazoa; phylum Chordata; class Amphibia; order Caudata; family Salamandridae; genus Pleurodeles; species Pleurodeles waltl. The sequence goes on from NC_090437.1 coordinate 703,225,935, forward strand.
ATTTCACACCCCATGTTTCATTCATCATATTTTCCTGTGAAACTAATGCAATGCGTAAATGTGAATTTATATGGGACCTTTATCCAGACGTGTCTTTCTTATACCTTGTTTACCAGGACCTGAAACGTGCATTACCACCCGGACTTGGCCTGTCTGAAACACAGATTACATCCCATAGTTACGATAGCACTAAAGAGGGGATCATTGAAGCAGGACCGTTTCAAGGTAAATGCTTTTGTTCTCAATATTTAAAACAGTAGCCCCTCAACTTGTATGTGAAAACAACATTAACATAAATCTTTTGTCTCTGTTGTAGCATTTATATAGCACTTAAAACCCTGATTTGGGTCCCCGAAGCGCATGTTCAGAATGGTAGCAGACTACACAGTTGTGGGAGTGCATGGTTGTCTGAGTGTTGACTGTTGTGATCCTATGTGGGAAGTGTTTTGTGTGAGCGACCGGTGAGGTGCTCTTATTTTGTCTTGGGGGCCCACTGTCTCCCAGTATGATCGAAGAGATGTCAGAATAGGTGGGCAAATTATTATGATTATAGTTAGGGCTAAAATATATAGGTAGCTATAGAGCACCATCCTAGACAAAGGTGCATTGGGGGGCTGTGTGCACTGTGAAGTGCAGAAATGACGTTTCAAGACACCAGGTATAGCTAAACTCAATATCTGCAGGGGTAGGTTGGCTGCAGTCAACTAGCTGCAGTTCCAAAATCAACTCAAGTTCCCTTCTACATTCCACTCTGGAATGGAACACATGTAATGCATAGGCGAACTTGTCACAACACAGAAACTAATACAAACAGTGCAAGTACACAATTGTTAATATGAAAATGAATAATCTATTATCACGATTCAACACACCTACTCATTTAACTAAAAAAACTCTACTTGTGATTTTCAAATCTTTCAAGTAATGATATCCTTTAATACTCACACAATAAAAGCAAAGCTCTCCATGTGCAACAGCTTCTTTCTAAACTCCTCTCCAACATCATTCACATTTTCTGCATTATCATCGTCATGCATCATAGTATTTTGACCAACTGAGTTACCATCAGACCCAACAGGAGGTCCTCTGTGTGCATCTTTAAAATTACCAAGATTTCCAGAGTTCACATAACCGTTCTTATCAGGTGCATATGACTGCAAGTTTCACTTTCACTGCTTTTATTCGCATTCACGGTTTTCATTTGTGCTTCATTCTAGCGTACCACTCTGCTCAAACGGCCCTACTCTTTACCTTTGAAAAATACTGAATCCTCGCAACTTATGTCACTAGTTGTGGGAGTGTGAATTTTGAATCACTTTTTTTGATGTAATCCGGTTTCGTGACGATTACCTAATCACCAGTATTCACGATTTCTAACTTTATCTTAAAGTTGCAATCACAGTACATCTTTGTTTTATTTTGATACGTCTCAATCTTTTCCAAAACGAAACGATCCTCCAGCACAGTCTTGTTCACCTTTTCACCCACTGACACGGAAACACTCAAGTACCCAGATGCCTGCCTCTCAAGAAAGTAAAAGATGCTATAACCAGTGTTTAATGCGGTGCATTCACGTAACTCCAAATCTTTGCTTGCAAATTACCCTTTAAGTCAACAACAGAAGCGAGGGCTATTTCTATACACTCTTTGAGAAATCTATTAGTCCTTCAGACAGACAATTGGACGATGGTGACTAGAAAGCAACATTGTGTTGTGCAATCTCTAACTTGTTTAAAAACTCTGTTCACTTTGTTCGCCACAAATTGCACACCATTGGCAGACAGTATAACCTTTGGCAAACCTAATAAACAAATCCCCCCGAGCAAAGGAATTGTCGTCTCTGTTGTAAAGCAACTTAAAAAATTATAGTAAATCATTATAGAGTAATATTCAGTCACTACAATCAAGTAACATAATCGATCTGGTAGGGACTTAACTGGTCTACCAGAATCAATGGCAATCTTATCCCAGGGCTTGCCTGGTAAAAGTACTCTGTTCAAAGGTGTTTTAGAGACACTTGCTGATGGAGCTAATGGCGTTTTCAGCAGAACTATCCATGCCAGGTCTCCTGTAATACGTTCTCATTATCTTAGTAGCAGTAATGACAAACAACCTTCGTGAGCACTCAGAGTTAAACTTGTTACGGTGGTACAAACTTAGCCTCTCATAAAATGCTACTTTCACAATTAATTGTGCATATACTTGACTGAAGCTGTTAGACTCCTTGTGCAGCACTCTGTTATCCTTATGTCAACCTTCTTCAGTGAACCTAAACAGTAGACAACAATTTTAATCCATCCTGCAACTTTTCTCCCGTTCTTCTGCTTTCAATACACCTTTACATATGCTAGTGGTGTCGACCCAGGCGACAACACATGCTGTGACATTGGAATACACGGATATGTACATTATTTCAAAATTCTATTTTTTAAGATAGGCTATCAACCTCACTAGTCAAGAAGACACTTTACTCACTCCTTTTCCCACACAAGATAGCTAAGGGTTTGTGGGCCACATATATTACAGATTAGGTTATTTACAGATAGAGTTTACATTTCTGTACTGCCCCCACACCAGGCGATGCATTTTGGTTGATTTTTCTGTAGCTAGGAGTTTTTACATGAATGTTATTCAGTGCTATGCGCCTACAAATGAGAGCGAAGAAGATGAAAAAGAACAGTTTTGCAATACTGCAGCCTATCCTGGAGAGCTCTAAGAGAGACATCATCATACTGATGTGGGACCTCACTGCCAAGATTGAAGGCGACAACACAGAGTATGAAGAAGTCATGGGCAACCGTAGCCTTGGTGACATGAATAAGGATGCTGTGTAGTCCCCATAGAAGATTACACAAGGCAATATGGGTGTCGCCAGACCATTCAACAGAGAACCTAATAAGCCATGTCTGCATTTCCAAAAATTTCCAGAGGTCCCTGCTCAATGTGAGAGTGATCAGAGGAGCAGACGTGGTGTCAGACCATCACCTTGTCGTGGCCAGGCTGAAGCTAAAGCTGAAGAAAGCATGGATGGAACAGACAAACTAACACCAGCAATATAACAACATCAGTCTCAAAGATGCACAGAAACAGAGTGAATACTCAGTCACCCTCGGCAAGAAATCTCAAGTCCTGCAAGAACGAGAGAGAAAAAAGCCAGTGGAAAGTCAATGAGAAAGAATCAAAGAAAAAGTAACACCACCCTGCCAGGATGTACTGGTCCCAAGAAACACCAGCATAAAGAATTGATCTCTACCGAGACTCTCCTCAACATCCAAGAGCGAAAGGAAAAGAAAGTCAACATCAGCCAAATGAGCAAAAAAAAAAAAACAGAAGCTAAAGGCGAGTGCACCAAAACCAACAAGAAAGCAAAGAGAAACTTAAAAGTAGATAAGCAAAGATTCATTGATGGTCTTGCCACAGAGGCCTGTGAAGCAGCAAGCCATTGAAACTTGAAAGAACTCTACAACGTAATGAGGAAACTCTGACAGATACAGCAACCCAGAATGACCTGTTAAAGACAAAATGGGAAGGTAATCATGGGTAACGAAGGCCAAAAGCGAAGATGGGTGGAGCACCTTGAACTGCTGAACCAGCCCATGCCACAGTCTTCACCAGGCAAAAACCCAGCCAACGAGGACTTGCCAATCAACTCCAACAGACTAACCTAGGAAGAAATACTGCAAGCAATCAAACATCTGAGAAATGGTAAGGCGGTAGGACCTGACAACATGGCTGCGACGGCACTTGAGGCAGACATTGAAGCATCAGTAGACATGCTGTACCTCCTGTTTGGAAGGATGTGGGAAGAGAAAAAAGTGTCATCAGACTGGAAAAAAGGGTATCTCATCAAGATCCCTAAGAAAGATGACCTGAGTGACTGCGCAAACTACAGAGGGATAACTCTTCATTCACCCCAGGCAAAGTGTTCAACAGAGTCATTCTGAAAAGAGTGAAGGAACAAGTTGACACTCAGTTGTGAGACCAGCAAGCCGGCTTGTGCAAAGAGAGAGATTCTGGACTGATTATACTGCAACGCTACACATCATCATTGAGCAGTCGATGAAATGGAACTACCCCCTGTATGTCAGTTTCATCAACTAAGAAGACATTCAGCAGCATGGACAGAGACACCCTTTCGAAACTCCACCACCACACACACAATAGTGTGTGCCAGATAAACTTGTAAGAATGATCAGGATCTCTTATGAGGGAATGACATGCAAGATAGTCAGTGGAGGAAAACTCACGGAAGCCTTCCAGGTGAGGACCAGAGTCAGCTGGGGTTATTTCCTCTCACCTTTTTACTTCCTGCTGGCTGTAGACTGGATCCTAATGACAGCCACAATAGGGAGAAGAAATGGGATCCAGTGGACACAGCTTGACAACCTGGACTTTGTAGACGACCTGGCTCTACTCTTCTATAGCCATCAAAAGATGCATAAGAGGACCGACAATGAGGAAGCCACATCAGCACAACATGGCCTCGAAATCCACAGGGGGGGAAACCAAGATCCTGAAGGCTAACACTGCCAGCACGTTTGCAGTCACTCTTGCAAGTGATGCAATGGAAGAGGTAGAGGCCTTCACCTACCCGGGCAGTGTCATAGATAAACAGGACAACACATATGCTGGTGTCAAGGCAAGAATCGGCAAAGCAAGGGCTACCTCCTTTCAGCTAATGCAGATAAGGAGCTCCAAAGATCTAATGTGGCAAAGGAAGATCAGGGTTTTTAACACAAACTTAAAATTGGTCCTTCTGTATGTAGCAGAAATTTAGAGGACAAGAGTGACCACCACCAACGAAGTCCAGAACATCATCAACACCCCAAATCTGCTGGCCAAACACCAAAATCAATAACTACCTATGGCACCAGATTTACCAACTCTCTATTCACGAAGAACTCATGAAAAGATGCTAGGGCTGGATAGGTCACACCGTTCAGAAACCTGCTTTAAGCACCACCAGGCAAACCCTGACCTGGATCCCTCAAGAGAAAAAGAAAAAAGAAAGGCCAAGTAACACCTGGCAGTGAGGCCTTGAGGCTGACTGCAAAGTGATGGGGTACACCTAGAGCCAGATTGAAAGAAAAGCCCAAGACAGATATGGCTGAAGGGTCCTGGTTGACGGCCTATACCCCAGGAGGTGTAGTAGGCATACGTAAGTAAGTACTTGCAGGAATAGCAAGGCCAAAGAGTAACCTTAAATATATAGAGGCTCCATAAAGGTTTAATAGAATTTGTGTTGTTCCGATCATACTCTGTCAATTCTATTTGGTGATAAACAGTTTTGAGATTAATAGTACTGAAAATGCTGACTTTGCCCAATCACACAAACATTTCTGCACAGTATTTTGGACAGTGTGTGGCAGTCAGCTATTTATGTTTTGTTCAGTGAGCATAAGTTGACACTTACCCTTATCACCTGTTTTGTTTTCTGCGATCGCCACACTGGAAAGCCATTCTGAAGAATTATCTGGGGTAGTAATCCTATCAGCTCAGATTTTCCCTAACAAGGTTTTTAGCTCTCTCCCATTTTGTGTGGCACTGTCGTGACATTTTTCTTTAAGCAGATTTTACAATTAAAGCTTTTAACGCAACCTACTTTGTCCACAAATACTTATTTAAATTGTGAAGATATAATTCTAACTTAAAACTCTAGTTCTATAAGCATCAGTTGACTTTCCTAGTCATCATTTAAATCTGTTGTTTCTTTAGTTTGCCCGCCTTGATCCCACCATCATAAGATCTCCTCCCTTTATTAACACATAAACACTTGTGAAATTAGCTCCGCCTCTAAATAATGTTTAATTAGAAAGCCCATCATTTCAATATCCTACTCTCCAAATGTTCAGGGATTGCCATCCATCAGTTCATACTTTTTTCCAAAATTTGTCAAAAGTGTGGCATGCTAAGATGGTTAAAGGGGAACCGTAATCAACCATTACAGTAATTACTACTTGTCCTGCCAGTAGGTTGCCTCTAGGCTCCTTGTCACAATGCACCATATTTCTGTTCACTAAGTTTAATACTGAGTTGCCCATTCTTCCTTCCTTATTAACACCACACTCACGTTTTCCTAGGTCTGTGTTTAAAACACATCTTTTTTTTGTCATATCCCATGCAATTTGATCTTGAAGAGATTTCCACTGCCTTGCAGTTGTTGGAAAAATGCTGTATTCTACTTTTTTACACCGGTTATTGCCTGCATGGCAGGTTGTAGAATTAGCCAGATTACTTTTTGCACCACACCTTTAACACAGTGAACCTTTTTATTTTGGCCCCCATTTACCTTTTTTGTCTTCAAATTGCAGCAGTATTGTTTTCCTGACTAGCCAGAGCATTGGATGAAAGCATACATCTTTCTGTGTCTTTGATCATATTAATTGCCACTTCCAGTGTGGGGTTACAAGAAACAATGTTTCTCTTGAGTTCTTTTAGAATAGCACACCAGAACTGTGGTATCCTGTTTTCTATTCTAGCCTGGTGTGGATTGTCATGAGGAATATGTGATGTCTGTGTGTACTGTGTAGGACAGGCCTCATAATGGAGATTAAATCCATAAAAAATTGTTGTTCCCGTTTTACAACCAGCAAGCAGTGGCAAAATCACTGTTCAAATCCCTTTTACAGCAAGTACAGGCACAGAGGGATGGGCCAAACTCCTTAAGGTCTCAAATCTCCCGGGCCAGTTCCCCATCCTTAGGCATTCACTGGCTGCTCACTTGTCAGTGGCAAAACATTTAGGGGGTCATTTCAACCTCGGCGGTCTTTTCACAAGACCGCCGAGGAACCGCCATGCTGAAGACCGCCAGTGGTGGTGGTTTTCCGCTCGGCAAATTATGACTGCTGGCAGCCCTCTGTCCTTTTCTGGATGGAGAGCCACCAGCAGCCATACTGGCGGTCGGCGGGGAAGTGGAGGTTGCTCCACCGCCCGTGAACAGAACACTGCCCACCGAATCATGTTACGTGATTCGGCGTGGCGGTGTTCTGTTGATGGGGGTGCTGGTGGCGGAGCAGCCCCCATGGATCCCGTCTCCTCCCGGAGGATCAACGGACCAGGTAAGTTGATCGTCCGTTAGGGGAGTGGGGTGGGGGGGTGTTGTGTGCATGCATGGGGGTGTGCGTGTGAGTATGAAGAGGGGGTGTGTGAGTGCGTATGTGCATGCAGTGGTGTAGTTTGTTTGGAAATGTGTGCATGTCTGCCTGTATGTATGTCTGTATGGATGTGTGCGTGTATGTCTGAATGTGGGTATGCGTGTATGACTGTGTGTGTGTCTGTTGGCATGTTTGTTTGTGTGTGTGCGGGTATGTGTGTTGGTGGTGTCTGCATGCGTGTCGGGTGTGTGTCTGTGTAGTGATGTCTGGGGTGGGGAGGGGGGTCCTGCCACCTTTGGGGGGTGGCAGGGGTGGGGGGTGTCGGGGAAGGACTCGAGGTGGGGGGAGACCCCTATCAGTGCCAGGGAAGGGATTCCCTGGCACTGATAGTGCTTACCGCCATTGATTTCATGGCGGTGCCCAACCCCATGAAATCCATGGCGGTCAGCCGGGTCATGATACCGCTGGCGGTCTTGTGACTGCCGCCGGGCTGGAGACCCAAGTCTCCAGCCCTGCGGTCGTCTCCGCCCTGGCGGTCGGTTCAGAGAAGTGGCGGATGACCATGGCGGTAACCGCCATGATCATGATTCCAATTTTTTTACCGCCAGCCTGTTGGCGGTAGGACCACCACTTCTCCGCCAACCACCAGGGTCGTAATGAGGGCCTAAGTATTGACATTCAAGCACTCATCCCGAAAGTCTTGTAATTCCTGTATGTTAGAAATGGGGTCTCTAGTTGGCACTCTAGTCAGGATGAGAGAGATAACTGCTCAGATAACCCCTGTATTCACCCCCTTTGCTAGCTTGGCACAAGCAGTCAGGCTTATCTCGGAAGCAATGTGTAAAGCATTTGCACATAACACACAGTAATACAGTGAAAACATTACAAAAGGACACCACACCAGTTTTAGAAAAAATTACCCATATTTATCTATATAAAACAAGACCAAATATGATAAAAATCCAACATACAGTAATCAATATATGTATTCTGCAAGATTTACTCAGAAATACAGATCCTTGATGTCGATGGCTCCTCCTGGGGCTATCACGGCGTCGTGCTCAACAAAACCAACCATTCAGGCCAGCCGTGGCATCGCAGGCTAGCTATTGTGTCGGGGAGACCCGCAAGCAGTACCTTTGGAATTGCAGGGCATCGTGATACTCACAGGGAGCTCCGGAGAGCTTCGTTGCTGGCGTCGTGCTGTTGGTTCCGGAGTTGGTGCGAGAGTCATCGGGCCCTTCAAGTCACACGCCTTGCGGATCGAACTCCGGGCTGATGAAGTCAGGAGCGCTGGCGTGGATGGTGTCGGGGCTGCGATGTGAAGCGGGCCGAAGCGATGTGCGCTGCACACAGGTCATGGTGCAGGCAGGGGCTCGGTGACGGCTTCTAGCGGCATCAGTGAGACCAGGGCTGTGGTGTGAAGTGGGGCGGTGCGATGTGCGGTGTCACCAGATCACTGTGCAGGCAGTAGCGTCGTTGTTGCTGAAGCGCTGTCATCGGTACGGGACGGTGCTTCGTGACCCTCAGGAGCGGTGTCCACAGGCCACGGTGCGGGCAGAGATGCCTGGTGATGATACTGGAGTTAATGATGTTGGCCTCGGTAGACCGAGACTGCGGTGCGGGAAGGTGCTTCGTGTACCTCATGAACGGTGTCCACAGGCCACAGTGCAGGCAGCGGCGCCGGTGTCAGCAGGAGCGACATTGTCAGGGATGCCCAGACTGCAGTGTGAGCAGGCGATGCTGGAGTGCGGGGTCCACAGGTCGCGGTGTGAGTAGCGGCTCAGTGAAGGCGTCCGATGATGGCATCAGTGAGACCAGGGTCGCGGGGCAATGCTGCTCCGTGCAGCATCAGCATGTCATAGTGCAGGCCAGCTGCCTTGTTAGCGGCGTCGCAGTAGTTTCTCCTCTTGAACAACACACAACACACAGTTCTCAGTGCTGCAGGTCGAGGAAACACAAGTCTTTGGTGTCCCTGAGACTTCCAACAGGAGGCAGGCTCTCCTCCAAGCCCTTGGAGAACTCTCTCAAGCAGGACACACAGAAAAGTTCACCCTTTACAATCTTTTCAAGCAGAAGCAATAACTGCAGGCTAGTCCAGCAAAGCAACACAGCAAAGGGACAGTACTCCTTCAGCTCTTTTCCTGGGCAGAGGTTTCTTTTGATTCCAGAAAGATTCTAAAAGTCTGGGGTTTTGGGTCATCTTCTTATACCCCTTTCTGCTTTTGAAGTTGGCAAACTTCAAAGCAAAGTCTCAATTGTTTGCAAGATCCTTCCTTTTCCAGGCCAGGCCCCAGACTCACATCAGGGGGGTTGGAGACTGCATTGTGTGATGGCAGGTACAGTCCTTTCAGGAGTAAGTGACTACTCCTCTCTCCACTCTAGCTCAGATGGCCCATCAGGATATGCAGGCTACACTCCCTGGCCCCTTTGTGTCACTGTCTAGAGGGAATTCACAACAGCCCAACTGTTAAACTAACCCAGACGGGGAATCCACAGGCAGAGTCACAGAATGGTTTAAGCAAGAAAATGCCTACTTTCTAAAAGTGGCATTTTCAAACTCACAATCTAAAAACCAACTTGACTAAAAAATGTATTTTTCAATTGTGAGTTCAGAGACCCCAAGCTCCACATTTCTGTCTGCCCTCAAAGGGAATCTGCGCTTTAAAGTTATTTAAAGGCAGCCCCCATGTTAACCTACGAGAGAGATAGGCCTTGCAACAGTGAAACCCAAATTTGAAAGTATTTCACTGTTAGGACATGTAAAACGGATCAGTACATGTCCTACCTTTCAAATACACAGCACCCTGCCCATGGGGCTACCTAGGGCCTACCTTAGGGGTGCCTTACATGTACAAAAAGGGAAGTTAGAGGCCTGGCAAGTGAGTACACTTACCAAGCGAGTACACTTACCAAGCCGAATTGGCAGTTTAAGACTGCACACACAGTCACTGCAGTGGCAGGTCTGAGCCATGTTTACAGGGCTACTAATGTGGGTGGCACAACCCGTGCTGCAGGCCCACTAGTAGCATTTGATTTACAGGCCCTGGTCACCTCTAGTGCACTTTACCAGGGACTTACCAGTAAATTAAATATGCCAATCATGGATAAACCAGTCAACAGTACAATTTACACAGGGAGCACTTGCACTTTAGCACTGGTCAGCAGTGGTTCAGTGCACAGAGACAATAAATCAGCAAAAACAGAGTCTAGTAAACCATAAAAATAGGAGTTCAGAAGGCAAAAAGACAGTGTAGACACGCCAAAAAGCTGCCAGGTCTAACACTGTAAGACAGTAAAACGCTCATCAATGTCAAAGTGTGCATCAGCCAGCACTGTGCTGGGGTTATTTACCATTTGGAACATACATCTGGACCCTGAATAAGACTTTGTACGGGATCTGACTTCCCAAGGATCTTCTAGGCAGATTATTTAGAGCTCTCTAGACTCATTAGAGTTGATGAATGACCTGAACCTATAACACTAGCTGTTAAGGATTCCTTTAGGTCACAGGTCTTCCTTTCCACTATATAGTTTCCCTCAGGATGATGGAGAGAGGAATAATGAACTGGATACTGTGGCAAAATTGCCAATTAATTTCACCCCCAAGTCCAGGGCCAGGGTGCACTGTATTCATTTTGAATCTGTTTTAGCACTTCAGGCAAAACAGCTATTGATAGGGTGCCATGTGTTTTATTGTATACTGCAGCGAAAACAGTACCCAATGTAACACAGTCTTCAACTGGGGGAACCATACCAAGTGGAAGACACATAGAATTCTAAATTTATCTTGGGGTCCCATATGGGAAAACACTGCTTCAGGCTAGTTTGTTGTGTATGTTATTCAGAATGGAATTTCCACCAGTTTGGCGGTTATCTTACCCATAATGGCATTATTAATAACTGGACCAATAGCAAGCACATCAAACTGTGTGTGCACAGATTTAACAGCCCTTGCTGAGGCAGTTATGATATGCATAACAAACTGCGTTCGGTGTTGATATAGTCTACATTTGTCTAAACCCCACAAAGTTCAGTATTATTTCATTGTCCTTAATTTGGATATGGTGTGTAGCTGGCTAAGACTGGCCAAGTTGCCCCGTCATTACTGAGGGAGCCCAGTCTAACATGTTGCAATGTATGTGGGAGGGCGCCTTGGAACTAATTCTGATGTTCCTGACATGTTAATGCTATTTCTAATTATTCCTAAGGTCTCTATTGAGCTGGTACTGCTGCCTCAGCGTACGTATGAAATGTTTGTGTGTTAGCGTTGACTGCAGAAAAGTGAACCCAGGAACAGAGGGCTTCACATTTATAAGCATCGTGTGCCTCAACCACGAGTGTAACATCTCTCCTCCAGTGGCAAATCCATGTAAAGTTAAATGTGCAGTTACTGTTTGTCTGCAGTTAATAGAAATAACAATTTAATGCGCCATGTTTAATGAATGATATTTAAAGAATTGTTCGCTAAAGTAGTAATCCTTTTAAAGTGTTCAAGCTTGAAAAACCTACAGACATAAATAGATGCTCCCTCTTAAGCTAAGGAGGGTAGATCCTTTTAACCAAGAATGTCTCCGTGTAGAGGTGAAAAAGAGGCTTGGGCACACATGAGAAAGCTACTCACGACACCCTTTAAATAAGTATCTGACCTAAAACATTGGTGGCACCGTGTTATACAGTTTCTACAAATAAAGCTGGACTGTGTATTAGGCCAACACTACTTCAAGGTGCAGGTACTTAGTCAGCATACACCATCAGTAAGTGTTGGTAGGTTTTTGGCTAGCTCACAGTACCACATCCAACTCCTAAACTGATGAGGGAAAGATGTTGTTGCAACCTTGAACATAACACTCTGATTCCCAAGGAATCTGTGGAAACCCATCT